>NC_072853.1:82045129-83295129 GCF_028858705.1 Grus americana | reverse complement strand
AACAGGTGCAAGTTACTCATGGAGAGATTCCAATTGGACGCAAGAGGAAAATTTTTCACAATGAGAACAATCAGCCATTGGAATAATCTCCCCAGGGAAGTGGTGGATTCCCCAACATTGGACACTTTTAACATTTGGCTGTACAGGGTGCTAGGCCATCTTGTCTAGACAGTGCTTTTGTCTAGACAGAGCTTTTGCCAAGAAAGGTTAGATCAGATGATCCTTGAGGTCCCTTCCAACCTGGTATTCCATGACTATGATTCTATGATTCATCCTACAGATCACTCCTCAATGTCTGTAAAACACTGTGAAGGTGAATATATTTTCAGTGTATTTATTACAGAACACTTTATCCTCTCTGCATATTAATAATACTCATTCTTACCAATGGCGAACTAAAAATCAAAGATGCTTTTCTAAATGACCAGACACATTGATTTGTTCTCTCCTATATTTATGATAGACTTCAAGCACATCTTTAGCAGCAAAATAAGTTGTTACTGCCTTATAGTATTTTTCTGAAGAAAACCAAGTTTGGCAGGTAGCCATACTAATTATTATTTTAAGATAAACCTGTATTTCATGTTTCTCAGATTACTCCAGTCAACTTCCTCAGGCCTGTCTTTAACAAAAGAGCTGCAAGAGACATGCCAAGCCTGGAGGCAATGAGCCAAGCCTGAGGCAGCTCCTTCTCTATCTTACCCTTTCAAGCTACAGTCATTCCTCCAAAAGGCTTTTGTGTTATAGTTGAAGGAGAAGCAGCAGGAAACTTCACTTTTTTTTCCTAATACATGCATAAACCACTGCCAACTAAAAAAGTAACCATCAGTTAAATAACTGGCAGCATTTTCAAGTGTGCAATAATTCAAGCCAAAATATATCAAGCTCATACTAATTTAAAATAATAAACAGTTCTAAGTTTACATGTTAGGTATTGAGTATTTTTTTATGATCTATAGGCTTTCCCTCCTAGAACAAGATTTGACTTGAGATACAGCTTTCAGTGGAAAAATAGGAGGGTATGAACTACATCTTTAGGTAAGAAGAAAGTGGCTTTTCTCCTTTTGTTCACTTGCCAGGGTATTAAAGTCTCCAGCTGAATGCTCTCTTCTGACAGAATTTGAAGCCACAGTGCTGACTCCCAGAAAGATGCATTAACTGTCAGGGTATCAATAAACTTTCCTACTGATGTGTTCAATAAGGAAACATTAATTGGAACAAGATCTGGAACTTGGGCATTTCATGTCCCCGCTGAGAGTGTTAACTATCAAGGAAACAACATTTTAGTAGAATATAATGTCATCCTAAGCAAACTTGTTTCCAGAGAAAGGTTGGCAGGACACACTCATTTAGCCTGTCTTAATTCACCCATGGTTCTAACAAATCAATGTAAACAACTGAGTGTAGGGAAAGGCAAAACTATATACAAATTCAGACTGAAGTCAACAAATAAAATAAAAATGAGATCTTCTGGAAAGTGTCAAAGAAGTATTTTATTTATTTTATTTCTACATTTTCAAAGAAAAGAAGCTGTGCATTTTTGAAAAGCAAATGTTTGGACTCTTTTAAAATACCCTTATTTAAAAATTGGTCTAAGCTGATGGGTAAAAGATTAAACTACATATTACATTTTCTTTCAGGCTGTGGAAATATATATTGTTTGAGTGATTCATTCATGTTGATGTTTTTCTTTTAGTTTGCCTGAAACTGACTCTCCTTCCTCTGTCTGAGATGTTTTCATCTCAGACACCACTTGGAAGAAGATTCTGATCAGCTGCTGATTACAATACTCAAGTTTCATCAAGGTTTCATCCCAGTATACGGAAGAAATTTTTTTACAGTGAGAACAACCATTCACTGGAACAACCTCCCCAGGAACTTGGTAGAGTCCCTGTCACTGGAATTTTTCAAGATGTGATTGGATAATCTCATCCAGGCTCTCTTTCCCACGAAAGGTTGAACCAGATGACCTTTAGGCATCCCTTCCAACCCGGGTTGTTGTATAGTTCTATGATTCTAAGGTCAAAGGTGCTGTTCCTGGACTGGAGGATGGGATCTGACTCGGCCTCAATCACATTTTATGGGACTGCTCTGTTGGAGCTGATAGCATGGTTTCTTATAGTTAATTATTCCAAACCAGTTCTTAACAGAGCTCCCATTCCCAGAATGTTATACATCATGGTGGCCAGTATATTTGGTATGTGCATTAGATAGATGAGGAATGTGCAGAGCTCTTCATATTCTGCATGACTGATTTAAACACTAAAGTAACAAATATAAGGTTAATGACATTTCTTTGATAATTTTTAAAATCTTTTCTTACAAATCCCTGACTTTAAAAACGTAATTTTGAGTTACACTGAGAATGATGAAAACATAGTCCTAATGATTAACCACACAAATTTTTTGAAGACTCTGATCTGTATTATGGAGTAGATTACTAACTTCTCTCTTTGCAACCTAACTCTGAACCAATTTTTTTTCTATTTTTGCAATAGACATCCCATTATACAGGAATTGCAGTATACTATTTCTTCGTTTATATCTTTTTCAAGCACTCTTATGAAGCAAACAGTATTAACCAATCCATCACTGTACTGTGTATTTGTTAAACACAAAAAAAAAAGAAGAAACATACTTCAATACAAATCTCCATATGTGGACTTCTATTGTAATCTATCCAGACAAAAACATTGAAATAACACATGATCTAAGAAAATCACTGGACAATATGTCTGACTTCTAAAACCTATTCATTGCTTTACCTGGGGTCTTATATTATATTATAAAGTATTATATATTCAAAAGAATGTGAAAAGCAGCAGAATATTTCATTACAGTTTGTCTGCTTGCCTTAATTTGGAAAAATGTAGGCAAGGCCTGGTAACTGTATCCAGAGTCAGTCAACAGAAATAACTGGAATTATTCTGGATTTATATCCCTGTAAGATAAATCAAATTCACAACAAAATAACTAATTACTGCAGAGTGTAGCAAACTGTTAAAAAAAATGTGCAGAAATAACTTATCAATCAATTGGTAACACAAAATCATCTGATATCATGAAATACTTCACAACGCAAACGATGTGAATTTTCAAACAAATTCAAGCTATTTTAGATTATTTTTCAGTTTATTTAAAATTTGTAGGGCTGCTTTTCCTGAGTAGGATGCTTTGTTTTAATGATCTGTGTCATGTAATGCATTACACACTCCTGAGACTAATAAATAGTTCAAATAATGTTACGTTCACCTAATGAAGATAGTCTGGGCAAATGAAACAATATACACTGCAATGCCACATAATATGGTTCTGAAGCTTTGTTTGTGGCAAATGTCATTTTTCCTACAATACGGTCAAATTGTTTTTCTTCAGCAGATTTATATCAAGTACTCTAAGCCATTTGGGGGAGCCAATGACAGAAGCATTCTCCACATCCATTCCATCTTTCTCTAGCTTGTTTGATCATTACTTCACAGCCTCATCTGATATGTGATGCCATTCCACCACCATTTTATATGTTCATCTGCTGATTGCTTTCCTGACACTTTGCCCTCCGGTAATACTTGCTCTGATTGTCATCCAATCTTTTGCTAAAATAGAAAAAGAGTTTCAGTTTTGTGTCTCAGATGTGTATCTTGAATGCCTACTCCACACCAGCTGTTGAAGTATCTACTCACTAGCAGTTCTAAACATTGGCTATTGCAGAGGAATACGTTTAAAAAGGAAAATATAGAGAGATGATTATTTGAGCATAGTCTGTTTATCAGGCATGTGAAAGTGGACCAAATAATATCTACATATTTTTGATAGAGTTATTTTCGTATGGATCCTCTATGGAGTGGTTTTACAGCCAAGCCACAAATAAATTAAGAAATAAACTGTAAGGTTGCATTTTTTAAATAATACAAATTTTTAGTATTAGGCAAGCCATAACCAAGTTCTGGTGGATATTCGCTTAAATTTGAAATTAATTTATTTTGAAGTGTTTGCATCACTTGTTCTTTCTGAAAATATCAATGCTAATACATACTTTTTACAAAGGTTCAGAGAAATTAATTTCAGAGTAGCATGCAGAATCATAAAAAGAACTGCACATTTTGAAATGTCAGTATTTATGTTTTGTGTACTTGCATACTCACACAGCTAGGCAATAAAAACTCTGTGAATGACTAATCTGCTCATCTGAAAATAAAAAAATTCCTATAAAATCAGCAAATTTTACCTGCTTAAATCTTAAGACTTAACGTTAGAGACTAATGCATTTCATCACAGTAAACAATAGAATATTTAAGAATTGCACAGCAAATATTTTTGCATCAGAACTACTTTAAAACCTCTTATCTAAGACTGGACCAAATTTATAAGCCATACAGCAAGTCAGACAGTCTCTTCTCAGAAATCTGTCAACCAAAATAAACAAATAAAAAAGAATAAGCATAGAGGAAGCTGAGGTGAAAATTAAGTCTTCCAAATGCTGAATAAATGTGCTTCAGGACATTTTGAAAACTTGATAAGGAAATTAAGTGCAACAGGTAACATTTTGTTATAGAGTACTTACTAGCTCTAGTAACAAGACTGCTGCAGGTTATATTTTTTTCCTATCTGTGGTGCTTCCTCATCAACTAAAACATTGAGTAAATTATGTAAATTAATATACTAAACCAATGCAAAATACATACAGTAGTTGCATTAATGATCTATTCTGCTCCCACTAAGTGAGAAAAAATGTCTCTTTTAATTACAATGGGGTCCTAGTGGCAATTTAAATCAGTTATTCCCCCTAGCCTAACGACCAAACTACAGAATGAAAACACTAAGAAGCTCCCAGGGATGAAGGAATCCTCCAAAAGTGTGAACAAAATCTGAGCCACATAAATCAGAGGTCCCTCATGTGTGGAACTGATTTGACCCACTGGCTGTGGCAGGGTAGATATGAGCGCTGTGCAGGCAGGGCGCGCCACATTTTTGCTGCTCCTTTTACCACATGGGAACATACTGCTGTGCTGAGATCGCTGTCAAAATATGCAGCTTGATGAATTTCCCCTCTGTATTGACACATGTGGAAGTATACTATTTCTTGGGTTGGACTTCTTGTTGCCATGCTCAGGAAGTACATGAAAGGAAAGATCCGTCCTACCTGTCCAAGACTGCTCAACCTAGTTACGTAGCTAGAGTGAACAGAATAGTCACCCCATGGATTTTCATTTCAATTAAAAAAACCCCAAAAACAAAAACAAAAAACAAATCGACTTTCTTCTTCATAAACATGAAATGGTGATATAGGTCTAACAAGCTGCCCACAGATTTATGTTTGTTACAGTTTCAGATAGAAACCGACATTTCAGCGTGCAATGTAATTACAAGAAGACCCAGAAAAGTGAACTGAGAACATCTTTCTGAAATAATAAGGCCAAGAATGGCAGATGCAGCTTAATAAGTCATCATACTTTCAAGAAAATGCATATTGTGAGGGCAACTAAGACAATTAAGATGTTGCAGAAATTAATGCAGCAATTAATTCTTCCAGCATGGTGGAACATTTGAGGCATAATCTACTTCCTCTCTAAACATAGAACTTTAATGCTTTTGCACTCTTTCCTTCTCAGAACAACAGCAGCTTTTTGTTTCCAAATGATAAATTCTTGGAAAAAATCACTCTTCCCTTTACGTGAAAAATCTCAGTATTACTAAATTAAATGCTATCTATCTGAAGCACTGATTTTGTTTCAGAAAAATCAGTGGATAAGGTATGTGATAATTAGAACAAGTTAAGAGGTTTCCTACAAGATTTTTATGGAAAGTATTGTTTCTACTAAGCCTGTTTCCACTGAGAAGTTATTTAGTAGAATTTCTGTATTTCGTAAATTTATCCAAAATTAACATTTTTATTTCAGATCATAGTATTCATTAGGAACACCAATTAACACTTATTTCTTTTTGCAGTTCTGTTCAGGTCCTCATGATTCACTCTCCCCAATGGGATTCCTATGATGTGCCTCAGAAATTTTCTTCAAACAGGGATTTCTAGCAGATAAAGAGAACAGGGAAATATGACACCTTAAATGGTATTTCTCAAAGCAGCAAAGCAGTACAAGATGACAGTTAAGGTTAACCTGAATAGAACATCTTCCTCTTCTCTCCCCCCCAAAAATGAGGAAAGAATTATAAAAAGGAGGAGTTATTTTAACATTGTGAATGAGAATTAAATTAGAAATATTTTAATGTAATCAATTCTGTGAACAGTTAATTTTCCTAAGAGAAAATACAGAAAAAGTCAGTGCTTATCTACAGCCAGTTCTATTTCTTTATGAAAATGAACTTTTAGAAACAGAAATAGAAAGGACTGTTATAAATGGAACTAGACTTTAAAGTTCATATTCCACTCAAGGGAAGAAATGAAACATAAAAATATCCTGTAAAGACTACTGAGAAAATTACTCCAGATAAAAGATCAAATCTGTTCCATCAAGACCAAGGAAATACCTTTTCATCCTGTTTTAAATTCATTTTGCTTAACCCATGGAAAGATGAAGAAAAGTGATTAGAAGATAGTGTGTTGCTGGGAACACATTTGAGAACTATGTCAAAAATACTGAATAAATGACTTTCCCCATCCTACTTTATTTCTGAAGTGGTCCATAACTGTCCACGTATTATTGCTATTATTTTGTAGTTATCGCTAATGCATCATTACTTTCATGTGAAACTGTCTTGAGAGTATAAATTTCACACAATTTCAATACATGTTAACAATCAACCCCTAACCTGTACTGGTTAGAAATCTAATAAAATGCACATCTATAAACTATACTCTTCTGCTATTTGTTGTGATGTTTATAGAGTTGAAAAAATATACATTCATACAAAAAATAACGAAAGCAGAGTAAGCACTATTTAAAGATATTTTATCCATATTGTTTTATTTATATGAATTTCTATAACCAAATGTGGCACATTCCACATTAAAAAAAAAAAAAATTAAGTTCAGAATATATCCATAAAATATATGTGCAAAGTTGTATTACGTTAGCCTTTAAATTATACTTGTCAACCAACCTATAGCAAATTATATAATCATTGTCTTACTACATATACAGTTAGTATATTACCAATACATACACCTCAGCCTGTTTCTACAATAGTTTTTTTGATGCACTCTCAGTGAGCAGGTTTGCTCAAAGTTAGATCAGTATCAGCTGTACCAGGAAGGTTGTATACAGGTAAATGTAAGAATACCATCGCTACTAGTTTTCTTCCTCCTCCACCACCTCTTCCCCCTTTGTCCCTCCTAACACCCAAACGTGATGTGTCTGCAAAAGGAAAAGCAATTACACAGAAAGATTTTATGCCATAGGAGGGATGCAGAATACACTCCTCATGACTAGGATCAAGCCTGAAACCAAAAGCTGAGGCCAAAAGGAACAAGTATGACAATCCACACTACAATCTTTCACAGCACTGTGGCAGGTACACCTGCCCCAAAAACACTAGAACCTTACTGACAACTGAGCCACAGCCATCCTTAGTGACCGCTGTCATGTGAGCACCTCACTTCACAGGCGAGACCCCTTCAGTTTATGGACAAGGCTCTCAGCCTAGTGAATATGACCATGAGCCCTGATCCAACTTGGGTATAAATGGAGTCCTGTCGGAGGCCATTTTAAGGCCTCCTTGGGGTAGCACGGTTATGACATGAGGTTCTCCCTGTGGTAAGAGATGTGATACTCATTGAGGTTGAGTGCCCTCACTTTAACTGGTGAGTGAATGTGCTGTGGATCTTCCTCTCTTAAACCCTAAAAGCTTTTAGGGCCACCCTTGTAGTAGTGCTGCTTATACTTGGTTTTGCTGTTGTTCTATAGCTAAGTATGAGCTAGCTCTGGTGGCATCCAAATCTGTTTGAGCACTGTATGGACATTTGTTTCTTGCAATAAATTATAGTTAGTTTGGTTTCATCTCTGGTTTCACCAGTGTTTCATCTCTGGTGGTTGGTGGTTTTGTTCTGTGATAAGCATCAACTGTACGTTTCAAGTGCAGATACGTTCCTGTAGGCTTCAACAGCTGAAATCAAGTGTGTATAACAGTTCTTGATGGTATGTGTTAACTTTACACATTATAAATATGTGCATCATCTTCCCATTCTGAACTTGAAGTTCATTTACTTGCAGAACGCTGGCTTTGCCTATCAGAATGCAGAGGTGGGTTTGTTCTTCTGTTTAGTGAAGTACAGACTGGGTTTAAGTTACCTCGGTTTAGTCTTTCATGATAAGCTGTATGAATTTCTTCAGCTTCATTTTAAAGTACTCTTGTTGAACAAAGAACTGCTCAAGATACCATAGATATTTATTAACAATCAACTGCCTCTAGTGGAAATACTTACTTCATTCTTCTTTTATCATGTGCTGTCACTTTTGTTGTCTGACTCAGCCATGTTTTGGTTCTGATTTTAACGAATTGAGCAGAGTGAAACATGGAAAAGCTTCATAAAAAAATAATTGTTAAACCAAGATACAGATGGAAACAAGCAAGCAATACCAGTGTCAATGCATCAACAAATTATAGGTTGTCTCTTGAGACAATCCCACTGGGCTCAAATTCATTACCTTTACTCACAGTGAATAATTATACAGAGCTAATTTCACAAGAGGCTACATACAAAGTAGGGTATTAAATGCCACTAATGACTGTAGAATCATGCCCACTGAAACAGGAATGCAATCACTGGTCTATGCAAGATTTGCTGAAACAAGCCAAATACTAGTATTCTAACCATACAGTCTCAGTTCATATGCTTGAACTTTACTTGTTGCCATTTTCTAAATCTTACTTGCATACTGACTATTCGCCTCATTTACTTTGTGAATTATGTATGCTGCTTAAAGCCACTTAAAACTGTGAAATCATTGTGAGATGATGAATTAAAAGGAAACACACATCCAAGCATAATATTTACAATAGATTTTCCACATCTGTCTTTTCTTGACAAAGTACAGGTATCATTATACATGTAAAGTCTGAGTTTTAGGTGACTCAAGAGATCCTTGGCTTTGATTCATTGTATTAATAATAATCAACAACAGTATCAGTTTGCAAAATTTTTATAGCAAAAGGGTTATTAACGTAATTATAAAATATATTGGGGTTTTTTAAAATGGTAAGTTCTTATGAGAATTGCGTCCAAACAAGGATAAGCAGGACAAGAAGGTGATTAGTCAGTGTGGATTCACTAAGGACAAATTGCACTTGAGAAGTATGATTCCCTTCTCTGATGGGCTAACTTCATGAATAAGAGCAGGGCGATGACCATTTTTTACTTTGACTTTAGCAAAGTCTTTGATACAGGTGGTACTTGGTGATGTATGTAGGTCATACTTAAAATAAGCATTGTTGGTCTACGTGGGAAGATTGCAAACTTAGAGGGACTTGGATTTCTACATTCTCTTTGCTCTGAAAAGAAATACAAGAAGTAAAATTACATGGTTTCAGTGGTAAATAGTAAGGAAAATCAATAAATTTGACTTGGAGTAAGAAACATGAAATTAATTCCTCAGGTGATTCAACAGGAAATTTCCCTTAAAAATGAGTTTCCATGAGTGAAACAATAAATTTATTAAAACCAGTTGGACTAGACAGAGTTTTGTGATGAAGCTTTTTCCAAGCCCCACCCTAACAAAAAAACAAAACAAAACAAAACAAAAAAACAAACAAGGTCCCAAATTTGGGACACTCTCTGTCCTACTCCGGAAAAAAAAAAACACTCCAGGTTTGAGTATTGCTCTCTCTGTATTGATCTCTTTTTTCTTTTTTCTTTTCTTTTAAAAACCATAATGTTCTAAAGTTATAAGCTGATGCTGCTATGTCTAAAGTCTACAGTTACTGGACGTGGTCCAATTTACACTGGTGTAACTAAAAGAATTTGGGTTTTTATGGTGGTAGACTTTTGTTTACTGTTCAAAAGGGAAAATACTGTTTGATTTGCAGTGTTTGAGAAAATGATTTATGTAGCATTTTCTGACTATTGTAATCAAAATTGAAGAACTTAAATTATACTCTGTACACAGTGATCTAAGATCCCATTTATAAGCCTAATATAACATATAATAGAATATTGGACAATCAATCAAGAAATTGAGACACTGATGACTAAATTATACAAAATGTGAAAGATTCACGACTGAACTGCTGAGGTTGGATTTCCTGGGTACTGTAAATATCAGAGAATTCAGCCTACTTTGATGCAAGTTCATAAATTCAGTTTACAAACATGGAGTCATGTGGAAAAGAGAAATATAAACACAAGTAAAACATTTCTCTCCCAAGAAATGTGATTTTCCTATTTCATATTTCAACCAAGAATGCATTCCAAGAAACAAAGAAATACAGCACACAACAAAATATAGCACACAACTGAAACTAAATGTATACTAATAGAAGATATTTTGCATTTGCACCAGGAAATTAAAAAATATTTGTCTCAAAGTTACAGGCATTGAACATCAGCTTTGCCTTCTGGTACAACATGGGGAAATCAGAAGCCAAATTACTTGATACCTGTTTCTTACAAGTTGTGATTCAAAGCAATTCTGACTAGCAGACCCAACTAGTCTCTAATTAATTTATAGACATTGCAAATAGCTATTTTTTTCCTTTGACTGGAATATTAATAGATAGTTCTTTATGTAGCAGAAAAATGAGGAATACTGCAGTATTTCAGGATGTAATAATGTGACTTCAGGGTTAGAGCAAAGGCCTGGAGTACAAGGGAGTTGAGGGTTGTATTTGCCAAAACTGAGCAGTGGTGCCTGAGTGTTGGACAGCCCTCATTATGACACCGATTCCTCATTTTTCTTACCTTTTCCACTTCTTCCTCTGAAAGTTCACGCTGTTAAGCAAATGCTATTGCTTCCTATATGCCAGCACAGGGAGGCTTGGCATTGAAGCAGAACCTCTACATGCTTCTGTAATATGAAGAATAATTAAAGAATACTGATACTTTCAAGTATAGCCAAAACAGGAAAGTTGCATGGAATCGTTGCTGAAAGTTCTGTCATGGATCTGAGTGGGCTTTAGGGGCTGGCATTAAGAGTCAATGGGTCATCGCATTGACTTGCCTACAAATGTAGCTTGACTTCTGTCTTGCAGAAAATTGTGAGAATGGATATTCCTCTTCCACCCCCCATCTGCTCACAGGGAATCACTTTGTAATAGAAAAAATGTGAATTACTTCACTCTCTAACACTTCTTGTTATTTCCTTCTTTAATGTGCTGACCACTGTGGTGGGTTGACCCTGGCTGAAGGCCAGGTGCCCACCAGAGCCGCTCTCTCACTCCCCTCATTCACTAGACAGGGGAGAAAAGGCATAACAAAACGCTTGTGGGTCGAGATAAGGACAGGGAGAGATCACTCACTAATTGCTGTCACGAGCAAAACAGACCGAACTTAGAGAGGGAATTCATCTGATTTATTACCAAGCAAAACAGAGTAGAGGAATGAGAAAATAAAATCAACTCTTAAAACACTTCCCCCTACCCCTCCCATCTTCCCGGGCTCAACTTCACTCCCGGCTTCAACCTTCCCCACCCTCAGCGGCACAGGGGGACGGGGAGTGGGGGTTACAGTCAGTTCATCTCACGGTGTTTCTGCCACTTCTTCATCCTCAGGGGGAGGACTCCTCTCATCGTTCCCCTGCTCCAGCGTGGAGTCCCTCTCACGGGGTGCAGACCTTCAGGAGCAAACTGCTCCAGCGTGGGATCCCCCACGAGGTCACAAGTCCTGCCAGCAAACCTTCCCTGGCATGGGCTCCCCTCTTCACAGGTCCACCGGTCCGGCCTGGAACTTGCTCCAGCGTGGGCTTCCCACAGGGCCACAGCCTCCTTCAGGTGCCTCCACCTGCTCCGGCGTGGGGTCCTCCACGGGCTGCAGGTGGAATCTCTACACCCCCTCATCCTTCCTCCATGGGCTGCAGGGGGACAGCCTGCTTCACCATGGCCTTCACCACGGGCTGCAGGGGGATCTCTGCTCCGGCGCCTGGAGCTCCTCCTGCCCCTCCTTCTGCACTGACCTTGGTGTCTGCAGAGTTTCTTACATCTTCTCACTCCTCTCTCCGGCTGCAAAAGCTCTCTCTCTCTGTGTTTTTCTTCTCCTTCTTAAATATGTTATCACAGAGGCGCTGATGGGCTTGGCCTTGGCCAGCGGTGGGCCTGTCTTAGAGCCGGCTGGCATTGGCTCTGTCAGACACAGGGGGAGCTTCTAGCAGCTTCTCACAGAAGCCACCCCTGTAGCCCCCCCCGCTACCAAAACCTTGCCATGCAAACCCAACACAACCACAAATTCTCAAATCCCAAAACATAAGAAATATATTAAATGGGAAGCATAAGAGAATTTTCCCTTTAAATACTAGTTTGCTTTCTATGTTAGATGTACCTTCAGGTAGTTTTCTGCAGTGACTTTGTGCTTGATCTGTTTTGACAATAACAACTTTCAGCAGTGGAGGTGGAGACTGAGACTTTGAGCAGCAGAGCGCCGAATGGTACTATCATTTTTTTTTTAAGTGGAATTCTGCACTGAGGTGAGCAAGCTGCTCTGTGTAAAACTTTTAACATACCTTGTATCTAGTATGAGATGACTATGTTTTCCAGCATGTTATCAATAGTTCTCAGCACAAATCAATAAGAACACCTGGAAAACAGGTTATAAAATTTGGATTTTCATTTTTCGTATCAGTGTTATGTTTTATGGCATTTGGCTCTATATTGCCTCATTTTTTTACGAAGAAAATTAACACTAGAAAACTGTGAGGTATTAAAGTTTATTTTCTCTGGATTAAGAGTATGTTAGTTGAAAAATGTTTCTTAAGTGGAAAGAAAATGTTAGAAGTTATACTGCTGTAATGTATCACAGTGTTAGTGGTTGTTTCCCTTTTTCTTTTATTCTAGGTACTTTAAATTATTTTTTTCTTTGGCAGTTCTCCAACAGCATAGACTTCTTAGCTGACTTCTTGTGCCATGCCCTGTTATCCTAAAAGACAAATAAGAAACTGCAACCCCAAGGTTAAATGAAAACAATTTCTAATAAGATATCATATTTATTTAATAAAGTCATGGTTATAACCCTATCTAGCATAATATGAATATTTTAGTATGTCTAATAGAACATGAAGAGTTCTGCTGTATCAGTGAGAATTTCTTTATACAATTCACGTATAAAAATGTTACTAATTTTCAAATTACTTAAGTATGATGCTTGAATTGACTAAGTTGTAGCAGGAAGGATACACCACCAGTAATAAAATTACAACATGCTTTTAATGGCAAAATTTTAATATCTTTGCAAAAATTAATTGGATATTGCAGTTTGTTTACTGCAGTCACTGCTGGCAAATGTTTACTTGTTCAGAAACCACACAAATACTAACATATTACTTTTGCTGCTTTATTTGGAAAATATTTAGCCATTTCTGATGGCAGTTCTCTGAGAGTAATAGACCCTGCAGCTGTTTCCTCTTAAGTTAAACATCAAATATTTACATTCCTTGATTCTCTCAAACCAATATTCTCACACACTCATATACAAAATTAATTTCAAGTTATAGACAGAATAAAAAATACGAAACTTGCTCAATCAAAGCTACCCGCAAGCATCTGATAGGGGCACCCATGTGATCATTGTGATTACAAAGCAAGATTCAGAAGATATTTCTGACTGACTGCTCTTCCAGAGCTGTCATATCCTTACTGTGTTATATTCCTAACAGAAGACTGCCTTTCCTTCAGCTATGACAAAAGCTGATACTGAATTTCATATAGAAATATGAGCGTGGTTTTAGTAGTATATTTGACATACATTAAAGCATAATGCAAAGCCATGCCACAATGTCAGGTCTCTTCTGTAACAAGAAATAAACACTAGAGCCAATGAAATCTTTCACCAGGATATGCAAGTCACTCCACAGTACTTTGGAGTTTATTGTAACAATGTATTATTCTGCTTTTTTAACATAATTCTTACACATGCAAAGTTAACCAGTACAGTTGTATTTCTCACTAACAAATACAGTGAGACAGTCATGTTCATCAGGTATGGTGTGCAACAGGTCATTTTCCTCTGTGCAGCTTGATAGGAGCAACATTATAAGCAGCTACATAAACATACAATTAAGCTCTATTATCTGCAGTTGTGTTGTAGGAATCTTCTTGCATCTCTATGTTAATATGACTAAATATCCATTTTAAACTAATGTTAACAAAGAAAAAAAAGTATTGCTTTAAGCATAACCTGAGATGTGTTTAAACATAACCTTTTTTTTTTTTACCAGAAAAGAAAATCAAATGTTTTTAAAGGTGCTTGTGTTTTAGCTTTCAACTTAGTTAAAGATTTAACTTTAGATAAAGTAAATAAACATATGAAACTATATTCTGAATCCTGCAATGGATGCTGAGAAAATATAAGGGCCTTTCACTGACTAGAGATCAAAGATAGTGATGGTATCCCTGAGACATAAACCAAAAACTACAAGACATAAGGGGGAAAAAAAATCAATGTTTTCATAAATCCTATATTGTAAAAATCACCTAGCTCAATTAACTCTTAGCTCACTTCAAATATTTTCCTTCCAGAGGAAAATAAAATTAGAGGATTTTAGATGACGTGTACTGGAATAAATGCGCAGTATTTGAAAGGCAACAGCACCAATCTTGAAAATAGTTACAGACTGCAGATTTAAAAATCTGACTCTGTTAAAAATGGTTCTAAGCAATGACTGACTGTGAGATTTATACTTTTCAAATTATTAATATTTAAATACAAACACTGACATTTCATTCTTTGATGGAATATCTAAGAACAATGACTGATATAAAAATTGTTGTACAAAAATGCCATGTCACTTCCTTAAAAAAAGGAAGGCATTAAAACCAACTTCTTTCTAAATAAGCAAGTGCCCTGTATATATTTAAAGACTATACTATTATTATTTATTAATAATATCTTGTTAAGATTCACTATTTATTTATCTAAAGTGTTGAAAAAAAAATCTCTGATATGTCATTACATCAACAAAGACTTGTTACCAGGGATCCAAAGAAAGACCCACTTTTTCAATCAATATTTAACTTCTATGTCTGAAAAACATTTAGGAGTACTTTTGTGATTACAGATTCCTCCCTGCTAACAGCTCTCATCTACATGGGTCTGCCAAATGTGTGACTATTGAAGCATGCAGTAGAAAAGATTCACATAAATCTCGTACAAAGAATGGCAAGTAAAAAACTGGTGCTCTAGCAGATATCTATTTGAACTATAGCCAGGTCTTAAGGAAATTTCTTTCAGATTATCAACATTCATGTCTTTCTATTTCTTTGTCATTTTTTTCTGCAACAGAAGAAGCAGTACTTTTTCCAAAGAGGTGGTCTGCTGCAATATAAGCAATTGTCAAGTGAGAGTCATCTTCTGTTCCCTGGACATGTGAATTGTGTTTTTATTTCTCTCTCTTCAAACATGGTTTTGAACTATCCCAAATGGTTTCTAATACATATCTACATAAACAATGGTTAGGACTGTGAAAATAGCAAAGCTGAAAATAGAGTTCACCTTATTTGACTAAATTTCTGAAGTTTAGGAATCCATTTGAAGCTAGCTGTCCACAAAGCCCTTTATGGTCAAGAAAAATATTTTTCAAGGTCAGTTTAACCTATGCTTTATTTGATGTCCCAGACAATTAGAAAAATTCTGTCTGAAGTTGCCATTCCTTCTGCATTAAGTGAGGCCTTAGGCATTTTAATAAAAAATACCTAAATTTTAGGATAATTGCCAAAATTTTAGTTGACTAAAATTAGGTGAGGTGAATGATAAGCTTAGAAGGTGGTGTCAGAGGGTAGATGTCTTCTAATAAATACAAAGAAAAAATCTAGTCCTGACTTCAACTTATCTCTGCTTCACAACAGAGTCTATCTGTGGAATTATACTTCACAGAGGTTTTTTTTTTTTTTTTAAATACAGTGTATTTTTCTAGACAAAGTATATCTAAAGCCCTGCATGTGACCCCAAAAATAGCAAAAGAAACTCATTTAAATTTTTTGCACTGCAGAATAGCCTCTGTTAAGGTATTAATTCCCTTTGAGAGTGATCCTGGTAAACTTTTGTGAACATAAATTAGGAAATTACATTCCAGCATAGTATAGCCCTATTAAAAATTAAATACTAAATATCTTCAGTTCTTCGGGGCCCACAGAATAAAATTTACACTGAAGTACAACACTGGAAGATGGTGCTATCACATACGACAACTGCTGGCAATGGCACAGTGCTACATTCCTTTACAAACTTTTTTAGCCCGTCAATTTATTTCTGGGTGAACACAAGGCACTGAACAACCAGCTTGAACTTACTAATTTCAAATTCTTACAGGTCCATAGCAAACTTCAAGATGTGTCAGCATGTCACAGCATCAAATGGCACCAACATTGTAGTATACTGTCAGAACAGAAAGTTTAGATTTTTCTTGCCTTTCAGTTTCTTGTACTGAAGAACATTTTAGGTATTGTAAAACATATTCTACTGGAATGTGTAGTATGTTTAACTTCATATTTTAACTTAAATACGAGTGACACAAAAGGCCATCATATAGTTATTTATGTCTCCATTAGTAATTGCATATGTTCTTCATGAAATATTTTTTGCATGAGAGGACTGTCATCTGCTCTATATACATAGTTGCATGGCAACCGAGACATTACTGTCCCTCACTAACTATGCTTGGAAATCTGTTTAAAAATGATCTCATGCCAAAAGTTGACTGAAACACTAGCGTGCTGTCACATACATTAGATACTGTTGAGAAAGAATGCTATCTTCTTCCTATTGTATTTTCCGATTAACTTCACTGCTATGCAGCTAAGCATACAGTCACAACACATAACACGGGAACTCTAGAAACTTCTTCATTTTAAGACACCCTTCCTTCTAGGGACAGACAGACTACTAATCTAAATCCTAGACTAATCAAAAGTTGTAAATTCCGTCTGCTTTTGCAAAAACAAAGGATTAACAGGCTCTTACTTTTAGTGCCACAGAAAATATTTTCCTACACATCAGAAAGCACAGAGCAGTTCAACTAGTTAATAGATCATGCTCAGTGATACTGAATAGCATATAGTCAAAAGAGATTTGTGTTCTTTAAGCTAGAAGCCATTCCCTCTACTCTGTTAAGTAGCAGAGAACACAGCTTCTTAGCCCATCTGAGTGAAGAGTATTAACATGACTTACTCCATTCTGCAGACTCTGAAAATTTCCTTGCTCACAGTACCTTTCTTCAGCAAAGACCTCTGTATGTAGTGTCATGGTGCAGAATGGATGAATAATTAATCAAAAGTTTGGAAAGATGGGACAGGAGAAAATGATTTATTTTCTCAGTGCAGGGAGATGCCAGTAGCATCTCACAGACATCTCTGAGGGAACCTGTGCAATTCAACATATTCTCAAAAGAAGTGAGTAATAAAGTGACAAGATTTGCTATTGATGTTAAGCTACTAAAGGTAAATGAGGACCAAGAGAAGAATTACAGAAGTACTTTCGAATACTGGCAGATGAAATTAATTGTAAATAAATGTAAGATGCTGTACCTTGGATGAGGGAAATCAATACTAATGTCACATATGAAATGATGGACTCTCAACTCAGATGAAAACTTGGAACTATAGTAGATGAAAAATGTTGGCTCACTACTCAACAGCTGTCAAAAATAATCAATTTAAACCTAGAAACTATTGAGAAAGAAAAGGGAAACAAGGAGATTTATGCCACACTATGAATCCATTGTTCAGTAGCATCCTGATTACAGCGTGCAGTTCTGGGTACTCATCCCCTCCATCTAAAAAAGTATGCAAAGGAATCTCTGAAGACCTACACAGAAAGGATGACAAGACTGACTTGAAATGGCTTCTGTGCACTGAACAGTGGAAATGGAGGAGCAGATGACTAAGGAAGATATGAAAGAGGCCTTCATGGTCATGAGAGACAGTGAAAAAAGTAGCAATCCATTTTTCACTGTCTCTTCCAAAGTAAGTATTAGGTGCTGTCATATGAAACTAGAGGATGGTGGTTACAAAGCAAAAGGCTTTTTGTCTTTACATGATGGATAAGAAATCTGGAAAACAGCTGCAGGGGACTGAGGACAATAAATGCTTTGCAAGGATTGCAAAAGTAATTTGATTTTTTTCCTCCAAGGATTTGTCCACTTAGGGCTACTAAACACAGGGATACATACTCTGGTACGTATCATACATGCTTACTATATTCTTGCCTAGACATGTGCTTTTGGCACACTTACTGTCATGGGCAAAACAGACTCGACTTGGGGAAAGTTAAGTTAATTTATTGCCAATTAAAGACAGAGTTGAATAGTGAGAAGCAAAGACAATGCTAAAACACCTTTTCTACTCTCCTTCCCAGGCTCAACTTCACCCCTTCACTCTTGACTCCTTTACTTCCTCCCCACCAAGCAGCACATGGGGGATTGGTCAGCCCATGACAGCTTCTCTCTGCCGGTCCTTCCTCCTCACACTTCTCCCTGCTCCAGCCTGGGGCCTTCCCACGGGCTGCAGTTTTTCACGAACCACTCCGGTGTGGACTACAGTCCATCGGGAAAAGACTGGTCCAGCGTGGGTCCCCCACACGCTACAGTTCTGTCCAATTTTTCAAATGTTTCAAATCTATCTTTCAAGTGTCAAACTGGATGAGACTGTGCTTTCTTCTCAAACAGGTGATTACATAAATTGCAAACCCAAGTCCATGGAAAGTGTGCATACTTTTCCTGCCCATATTCTCCTTTCTGTGAAGACAACTGCTTAGGCAGCCTACCTAGTAAGGCTACCCTAACACATTCAGAAAGTACTTCAGACAGGCCCTAGAATAGAAGTCAGAAAAATTCTGAGAGTTTTATTACAAAAACAAAAGTCATGAGATTTTATTTTCCCCTCAGTTATGGGTTCTGAGATGGTTACAGCTTTCCCTTTTTTTCATGTTACTGAAAACTCATGTAACTATACATAGAAATAGTTAGAAACTCAATTTAAAAGACTGAAAATGCTATAAGACTCAATTATAATACTAAAATAGCATTACAACATATATTTCCAATTTCACGATGGAGGGCCTTAAATCATTTCTTGTTGTGGCTTTCTCAGAACAATAGGGATAAAATCAGAAACACTTTTGTATTGGGTTTGTGTGGCAAGGTTTTGTTAGCGGGGGGCTACAGGGGTGGCTTCTGCGAGAAGCTGCTAGAAGCTTCTCCCATGTCTGACAGAGCCAATGCCAGCCAGCTCCAAGACGGACCCGCGGCTGGCCGAGGCCAAGCCCATCAGCAACAGTGGTAGCACCTCTGGGGTAACAGATTTAAGAAGGGAGAAAAAACTGCTGGGAGAATAGCATCTGGAGAGAGGAGTTAGAAGATGTGAGAGGAACAACTCTGCGGACAGAAAGGTCAGTGAAGAAGAAGGGGGAAGACCATGGTGAAGCAGGCTGTCCCCCTGCAGACCATATGAGGATGATGGGGAGCAGAGATTCCCCTGCAGCCCGTGGAGAACCCCACGCTGGAGCAGGTGGGTGCTACCGAAGGAGGCTATCACCCCATGGGAAGCTTGCACTGGAGCAAGCTCCTGGCAGGACCTGTGGCCCTGTGGAGAGAGGAGCCCACACTGGAGCAGGTTTGCTGGCAGGACTTGTGACCTGTGGGGCACCCACGCTGGAGCAGGGGCAGAGTGTGAGGAGTCCTCCCCCTGAGGAGGAAGGAGCGGCAGAGACAACGTGTGATGAACTGACCACAACCCCCATTCCCTGTCTGCCTGTGCCGCTGTGGGGAGGAGGGAGAGAAACTGGGAGTGAAGTTGAGTCCAAGAAGAAAGGAGGGGTGGGGGGAAGGGGTTTTAAGATTTGTTTTTATTTCTCATTATTCTACTCTGTTTTGCTTGGTAATAAATGAAATTAATTTTCCAAGTTGAGTCTTTTGCCCATGACGGTAACTGGTGAGTGATCTCTCCCCGCCCTTATCTCGACCCATGAGCCTTTCATTACATTTTCTCTCCCCTGCCCAGCTGAGGAGGGCAGTGACAGAGCGGCTTTGGGGGGCACCTGGCATCCTGCCAGGATCAGCCCACCACAACTTTTTAATCTTTATTTAGGAGAAGTAAAGAAATGCCTGTATGAACAGGCAACCCACTGATATTAATTATGTAGCATTTAAAAAATTCTCACTTAGTTCACAGTACAAATACAAAGCTGAAAGGCCCATAGAGATTTTTAGTCGCTTGCAGTAGTATTCTCCAGAGAACATTCTCACTAATGCTGCAGAAATTGAGGGGGGGGGGAGAACAAAGTCTCTTTTACTAAAAAGCATATCTTGGCATACACACGATGGTTTCAGCAGTTTAGCAGGGCCACTACAGTCCCAAGTACTACAGATGCCATTTCAAAGTTATTGAGTGAGAGTTACCTTTTCCTCCCCATTCATCTTTATGTCTGCACAATTACATCACAAGCAGTGCCCTGGGCCTCCTCTTCACCTTCTCAATTCCTATGCACCATGCATGAAATGTGTGAAGAGGGAAGGGAGAAACACAGCTGACACGGTATAATGCTTTCTTCCTTGTAACCCCACCGAGGCTTCCATAGCCGTGGACCTTAGCAGTGTTGTGCACAAGGTCTATACTTGAGCCTGTACTTTTGGTAAAATTGGCTTAGATATGAGGTGCACGTTTCCTTGCTGAAGAACTCTCTACCCGTCTTTTAAATACACATAGATTAATCTCATCAGTTGTTCATCTGGGATTTGATTGAACACCCACACATTTTTCCATCAGCTGGATGAGGAATTCTTTGACTGGGTCCTGACCTGAAATCTGAGGCAAATCTGATTGTTCACTTATCTGAAGTTGATTAATTTCATTATTGATTGCTGCAGCTTGTTTACCACAGCTACAATGTCACAGGTTAATTCTACTTGCTGTGGTCCTGACACCGTATCTCCTAAATTATTGACTTTTGTGCATGCTACTCCTTCATTTTGTTTATTCACAGTAATAAATCTTCAACTTTGTTTACAAATAAGCAACACAACACTGCTTAAATGACTTAAATGTCAGTCCAAGGGAAAAAGTCTGTAACTGCATCAACTCTTTACCCCGAAGTAGTATAGCTTTCTAGTATACTTAGTACCCCATTTGCTTCAAAAGTTATAGTCCGTTCTATGAACAACAGTTAATTTTCCTGGTGCTTCAGGACTCTTGTAATAGAAATGCCTAGGTGTGTTCTCCAAAGTTCTCAAAAAAACCCCCACCACCCAGCCTGATCAGTAACTTCTGTTTTATCTGAGTATTTCCTGAGATTCATGAGGATCCCATGATTGGAATCTTATCTGCTCTGTATGTATCCTGTCATAAAACTTCTCATAATCAAGATCGCTGTTATGGGGGCAGGCAAACATACTTTTTGGAGCTGATATCACTAAGCAAAGACAATCCTCCACTAAACAAAGTTAAATTCTGCACTTCTGTAAATTGTTATTTTTATTTCAATTAAAACTCATATGAGAGGAAAAAGAAGCATCAACATTTGCATGAGGACAATGATAATGCAAATAAATTCAGATGACCACGGCAACCTCCACACCCATCATTAAAATAATATCATTTAACAGTGGAACAACACTGTTCCATGTTTGATCAGTCAGTGCTTGATGGAAAGAGCATAGATCTTTGTTAGGCCATGAAACTTACTAGTCCTTATTTTAAAATTTTTCTTGGATCAATAGAGATTGGTGGTCAAATAGGTACTTAGCATGTTCGACAGTTTGATTGTGAATATCATAAATTACTATAACCTTTTGATTTCAATACAACTATGAGGAATTTTTTCAGACATTTTGTTGCTGTCCTTAAGGGAAAATAAGCTTCATATTGTACTTTTAGATACTATATACAAGAGTGATGTATTTATGTCCTGAACATCATTGCATTTAAATGTCATTTTAATTTCCTTACTTTCAGAAGTCAGAGGTCTCTATGACTTCCCCTGATTTACACTGTCATACCAGCTCAAGAATCATCACAGTGAGCAGTTAAGCATCCTCTGTTGACAGCTCCATAATGTATATGTACAAATGCTTACTATCGGAAAGAATCATGTTAATGTAGATCTTGACTGGACACAGTTTACATCTGAAATATTTTACCTAACAAACACGTTGATTTGATGAAATGTCAGGAAAAGTCTCTGCTGGAGATGTATTTAAAGTCACATTGAAAAGTAATGTAAAGCAGATTATGACTTAAAAGTTTGGGAAATTAAGTGGGACTTTTTTAATTAAACATTTTCATACTAGTAAAAGATTTCACATGCAATTGAAACAAGAACATAGAGTTAAACTTAAGATTCATCTTCTTGGCCTAAAAAAGTCAAGGGTTAGAAAAATGAGAAGATTCACAGAAAGCATACAGTATGATCATATAAGAACAAAGTGAGATTTATTTGAGCCAAGCACCTCCTTCCCACAGGTATTCTCCCAGCAGTGAGACCCAAACACCCACAGCTCGACTGGATCACAGCTGGCCTGGATCACAAGCAGCCAAACCACAGGGCCCTTGAGGGTACCTTTATGGTCCTGTCCAGGGAGGAGCAAATATGGGTTGAATAACGAGTTTTTATTCACAGCCTCTTCATGCTGAGATTGGCACTTTTCTCTTTTGCAAGAGCTTTTCCCCCAGTTTTCCTACTGGAAAAGTTGTACATGAAAACAACCACTTTTAAAAAGCATGGAAATTTTGAGGATGAACTGGAAAGAATTAAGGACAAAGATCCAGCATCTAGAGTTGTGGAACCAGTTTTTTGAGGATACTTGGAGAGGGATGAGAAGAAATGAATTGATGCTAGCTGTAAAGAGAATGACCAATATGGGAGGAAAAAAAAGAAAACCTATACTACTGTGCAAGTGATATGAGGTAAATAATTACTGACAGACACTGATTTTCTTTGAGAAGTATTCCTAAAGAAACAAAGTCATACCTTTCGACATGCTATCATGTCTTCTGGTTAAGAGGCAAAACAGAAAGTTGTAATTATATGGCAATTCGACAAGACTATTCAGGCCATTGGCAGACCAGATAAAGTAGGATGACAGTTCTCCTTCAAGCTGCTACTTTACCTGCCTCATTGTAAATCAATCCAGATCATCTTGGATGAATAATCTCCATAAATGTTTGCTTTACTGTATTTGTGTACTCAAATGGGAGAGTACCTTAACTAATTTTCCAGATATAGTAATCCATATCAGAAGTAATTTTCCAAAGGCATATTTTCTCTCTAGAAAAGTTATCCACTTAGCTACGCAAAAGTTACAAACTTCCATTCTACCATGTTAACCCAGCACTAGGATGATTTTATTAGGTACTCCAAGGAAGCCGTATATAATATTAAAAAAATAAATAAATATGGCATTCTAACATTTTGTGTCCTTGCATGACCCCATTTGTCTAACACAGTTAAGAGATGATCATATCACGTGCCCACCAGAGCTCTCATTTCCTTCAGTTTAAGGAGAGGCTTCAAATTCTGTTTTCCCTTTTTTAGAGCTCAAAACTTGCTACAAACTCTTCTCAAATGCCTCGAAATCCATTTAACAGTACATCTGAACCTCAGCAGATTTCAGAAAGCAGCTTTAGGTATTGGAATGAGAAAGTTAATAGTGTGGAGGGGTGGAGAACATTGTACCTGTAAAAATACAAATCTTCTGCAGGGATTTAAACTACTATACATTATTTTTCCATAGAGAAAATTTTAGAGGAACAGAATAAAAACAAATGCATCCTAAAGCTCATTGATGACAATTTTAATAATTTAAGACAAAGCAGGGTAACACATGGAAGAAACAGCATCTACAACACCTAACTTTTGGCATGTCGTTTAGGTGATTTCCACATTGGTTTTGTCAGGCTTCTGAGGGCACTACCAACCCTGCCCGGCCTGGCACTTCACCCCACCCCTGCCCATGGCCCAGGACCCCATTTCAGTCCAGCCCTGGGTATATAGACCCTGCCTGAGCTACCTGGGACCAGCAGCCCTGCCAGGGCCCATCCCATCTCCCTAGCCAGGAGCAGGGCAGCTGGGGAGCCCTGGGGCAGTCCCAGCCCCGGGCTTTGGGCACTTCCCTGGGGACAAGGACAGGCTGAGGCTGGGCTGAGACTTGGACCCATCTTGGCAGGGCCTATGGCTGGGCATGGCCTATGGCTGGGCAGGGCCTATGGCTGGGCAGGGCCCATGGCCGGGCAGGGCAGGGCTGTGGGGAGCTGGAGACCGGCCCTGCTGTGGGGTCACTGGAGCAGGGGCTGCCGGCCTCAGGGGCCTGACCTGGGGTCCTGGGCCCTGGGAGCTAGGCAGGGACAGTGAGGGCTGGCACTGCTCTCGGGGCCATGACACATTGCATAATGAGCTGAAAAAGCTGCTTCTCCATAAGCAATTCAGAGCAGCAGTCCAGTTTAGGGCTTTGAAATCCCTTCTGCAGTCACCTCATCCTTTATGGAGTAAAGAAGGTTGCCATAGAAGTTACTGTCTAAAATATGATGCAGTTAGGTGCTGAGCATAACACCTGCCATTGTCTCCACGGATGACTTTCTACACATTTGGTCTGTAGTTCAGTAAATCCAAATTTGCTATCACTAGCAGAAAGCCCAAGACTCTGTATTGCCCTGACAACTCAGGGATCAGGACCTGTCTGTCTGTAATACTTTGGCATGTTTTAGTGTTATTGTAACTGGACTAATAAAACTTCTGGTTTTATTTTTATTAGATTGTTAATATTTTAATTTGGTGACAGTAAATTGCTGGCTCCCCATGTTAGGCGGGTTCCAGTTTTGTCCATAACAAGATTCTGAGTTTAGCAAATGTGACTGACTTCCTTTGAGCCTCATTTTTAAATGTAATATAAACAACCTACCGAACCTGAACAGAAGTGAATGCAAAGGCTGAGATCCAGTCAGCCTAACTGACTACCTAAATGACGTTCAACTTTCAGACACCTCACATGGTAGCTGTCTTAAAGTACCTGTCTAAATGCATATATAGCCAAGATTAGTGTTTTTCTGAGGGATTAAAACAAAATAAGTTTTGTAAGCCACCTATCCAGGTTTCAGAAGTCTCCTAAATGCAATAAAATTGGCATTCACTGTAACTATATTTCCTGAACAATACTTAAGTTATTTAGTCAGCTAAGATACTGAAAACGGATGTTTTTTCCAGGATCTATAGTTTGTAATTCAGTGCAAGAGCTTTACTGTAATTCCTCTATGTTCAGGCTAAGGTATGAAAACATAAATATTTCAGGAGTAAACAATTAAAATCTCCAGTAGTTTCCTCCCCTACTTGATAATTTACTCTGTGTCATGGTTTTGGCTGGGATAATTTTCTTTATGGTAGCCTGTATAGAGCTGTGGTTTGGATTTAGTATGACAATAATGTTGATAACACACTGGTGGTTTTAGTTGTTGCTGGGTAGTTGTAGTGGCTACATGAAGTCAAGGACATTTCAGCTTCCCCTGCCCTGCCAGGTGCACAAGAAGCTGGGAGAGCACAGCCAGGACAGCTGGCCCAGGCAGGCCAAAGGGATAGTCCCTACCACAGAACATCATGCTCTGGAGATATATATATATATATATATGTATATTTATATATACACAGAAGGGGAAGTTAGCTGGGAGGCATCGGGGGTTTGCTGGGTTTTTTTTCTCCTTCCATTGTGGTGAACAATTGCATCTGTGCATCACGTGGGGTTGTTGTTGTTATTATTCTCTTCATTTGTTATCCTATTAAATTGTCTTTATCTCAACCCATGTGTTTTTTTTCCATTCTCCTCCCCATCCCCTTTTGGGGAGGAAGGGTGAGCAAGCTGCTGCGTGGTGCTTAGTTACCTACTGGGGCAAAACCACGACACTTTGATAAGAAAGCAGCACACAACGATTGGTCAGCCCTAGAGTGACATCTACAGTTCAGAAAAATAGGCAAGAAAAGCAAATAAATGTGTGCATGTCCTATCATTCAGAAAACATACAGAGCTCACTCATTAACTTGCTCTAGCACAAATTATGTAGGCTGCAACAATTGTCATTTGTAAAATGAAACACAAAAAAAAAATCCGTATGGAAGGTACTATTTCTATTTTTTGCAATAGTGATGGAGCATGTCAAGATGTTAAGCAGTCCCACCATCACAAGCAGAATACTACAAAAGACAATAGTATAATCCCCTCTCCACTCCACCATGTATATTGAGGGTTCAGGAGCTGATCATTGATTCTTATTAATGTTAAAACATAGCAAACTCACAGTAAAATTATTTGCTTTTTACATATTTTCTGGATTTTCAGCTTTTTTATTTCTACTCTCAAATTTATTTGAACATGTAATGGCAAACTCTTCCTGTTCCTTTAAAAGTAAGGTAAGATTTTCACTTAATCGCAAGATGCTAGAGGCATTAGGAAAATGCTCCAGCACGGGCTTCCCACGGGGTCACAGTCTCCTTCGGGTGCATCCACCTGCTCCAGTGTGGGGTACTCCATGGGCTGCAGGAGGATATCTACTCCACCATTAACCTCCATGGGCCACAGGAGGACACTCTGCCTCACCATGGTCTTCTGCATGGGCTGCAGGGGAATCTCTGCTCTGGTACCCGGAGCAACTCCTCCCCCTCCTTGTTCACCAACCTTGATGTTTGCAGATTTGTTCTTCTCACACCTGCTCACTCCTCTCTGGCTGCAATTTCTGTTGCACAGCAACTTTTTCTGCTTCTTAACGATGTTATCCCAGAGGCACTACCACCGTTGCTGATGTGCTCAGCCTTGACCAGCAGCGGGTCCATCTTGGAGCCAGCTTTCATTGGCTCTGTCGGGCATGGGGGAAGCTCCTAGCAGCTTCTTACAGAAGCCAGCCCTGTAGCCCCTCCGCTACCAAAACCTTGCCATGCAAACCCAATACATGAGACCTGGGAACACCGCTGGACTCTTTGAGAGACTATAATTTTCCATGTCATTTCAGGTATGATCCTTTACATGGGTGTCTTCATAGGTGCAACTCTTCTTTCCAGTCACATATAGCATGTTATTTCATACAATGCTTTGGTGGAACAAGGCCCTCTGTCTTTTTTCTAATTACTTGCTCCAAGGTGGGGGACTTCTTTTCTGAGAGTAGTTTTCCTTCCGTTGCTATGTTCTGGGCAACTTAAAGATGCTTCTTTGCTCATAGTTCGCCACCTGAAAGGAACAGGCCCTAGCATTTAGCACTAAGAAAGTCGGATTACCCCTTCCTCGCATGGGGAACAAGCAGGACGAATTAGAGGTCTGTGTGCAGTTGCAGGGCTACAATCTGATTGGGATCACAGAAATATGGTGAGAGAGCTCACTCATCTGGAGTGCTAAATGAGTAGATAGAACCTCTATAGGAAAGACAGGTTGCGAAAGCAGGGATGGGGAGTTGCCCTTTATGTGAGAGACAGGGATGAGTCAGGTGAGAGCTTATGGGTTAGTCATAAAGGGCAGACCAGTGTGGGCAATGTTGTGGCGGGTGTCTGCTACAGATTGCCTGAACAAGAAGCAATAGTATGTGAGGCCTTTTTCATGCTACTTGAAAAAGCCTCATATTTGCAGCTCCT
Organism: Grus americana; assembly: GCF_028858705.1. Taxonomy (NCBI): domain Eukaryota; kingdom Metazoa; phylum Chordata; class Aves; order Gruiformes; family Gruidae; genus Grus; species Grus americana. Next base: position 83,267,441 of record NC_072853.1, on the reverse strand, counting down.
GGACCTCATGAGGAACTTGAAGAACCACCCCGGTATCAGCTGAAGGGGCTACTCAGAGCACAAGCAATCCAAGAGATTTCTGGACTGTGTTGATGGTAAGTTTCTGACAAAAGTGATCAAGTAGCTGATGAGGCACTCAGCTAGACCTGATGCTTACAAACAAGGAAAGACTGGCAAGGGGGTAAAGAATGGGGGCAGCATTAGCTGCAATGACCATGAAATAGTGGAGCTCAGGACCCTGAGAGGAGGAAACAAGGCAAAAAATGCACAGCCACAGACCTGGACTTAAGAAGAGCAGACTTTGGCCTCTTCAAGAGGAAGAATCCTATTGGATGCAATCACAGAGAAAAGAGGTTTCTGGAAGAGCTGATTGGCTTGCAAGGATCGGCTCTTTCAAGCTCAAGAACAGTCCAACTCATTGGCCAGAAAAATCAAATATATATGGCAGGAGGCCTGGATGGCTGAACAAGGAGGTCCTGTCAAAACCTGAACATAAAAAGGAAACATTCAAGCAGCAGAAGAGTCGTGTGATCCAGAAGGAATACAAAGAGACTGTGAAAGCATGCAGTGTTAGGAAAGCCAAAGCCCACCTAGAGTACAGTGTGGTCAGGGATGTGAAGGGCCACAAGAAGGATCTCTACAGGCACATCAACAGCAAAAGGAAGAGTAGGGAAAATGTGGGTGAAGGGGTGACAAAAGAGCTGGTGACAAAAGACATGGAAAAGACCAAAGTACTCAGTGCCTTCTTTACTTTGGCCCCTAATGGTCAGATTTTCCTTCAAGAATCTGAGGCTGCTAAGACCAGTGGGAAGTCTAGAGCAAGAAAGTATTGCCCTCAGTGGAGGAGGATCAAGCTAGGGAACATTTGAACAAATGAGACATACACAAGCCCATAGGACCTGACAGGATGCATCCATGAGTGCTGAGGGAGGTGGTCAATGTCACTGCTTATCTTGGAAAGATCATGGTGTGGTGGGTTGACCCTGGCTGGAGGCCAGGTGCCCACCAGAGCCGCTCTCTCACTCCCCTCATTCACTAGACAGGGGAGAAAAGGCATAACGAAATGCTTGTGGGTCGAGATAAGGACAGGGAGAGATCACTCACTAATTGTTGTCACGAGCAAAACAGACCAAACTTAGAGAGGGAATTCATCTGATTTATTACTAGGCAAAACAGAGTAGAGGAATGAGAAAATAAAATCAACTCTTAAAACACCTCCCCCCACCCCTCCCATCTTCCCGGGCTCAACTTCACTCCCGGCTTCAACCTTCCCCCCCTCAGCGGCACAGGGGGACGGGGAGTGGGGGTTACAGTCAGTTCATCTCACGGTGTTTCTGCCGCTTCTTCATCCTCAGGGGGAGGACTCCTCTCATCGTTCCCCTGCTCCAGCGTGGAGTCCCTCTCACGGGGTGCAGACCTCCAGGAGCAAACTGCTCTAGCGTGGGGTCCCCCACGGGGTCACAAGTCCTGCCAGCAAACCTGCCCTGGCATGGGCTCCCCTCTGCACGGGTCCACCGGTCCAGCCAGGAACTTGCTCCAGCGCGGGCTTCCCATGGGGCCATAGCCTCCTTCAGGTGCCTCCACCTGCTCCGGCGTGGGGTCCTCCACGGGCTGCAGGTGGAATCTCTACACCCCCTCATCCTTCCTCCATGGGCTGCAGGGGGACAGCCTGCCTCACCATGGTCTTCACCACGGGCTGCAGGGGGATCTCTGCTCCGGCGCCTGGAGCACCTCCTCCCCCTCCATCTGCACTGACCTTGGTGTCTGCAGAGTCTCTTACATCTTCTCACTCCTCTCTCTGGCTGCAAAAGCTCTCTCTCTCTAAGTGTTTTTCTTCTTCTTCTTAAATATGTTATCACAGAGGCGCTGATGGGCTTGGCCTTGGCCAGCAGCGGGTCCGTCTTGGAGCTGGCTGGCATTGGCTGTATCAGACACAGGGGGAGCTTCTAGCAGCTTCTCACAGAAGCCACCCCTGTAGCCCCCCCGCTACCAAAACCTTGCCACGCAAACCCAACACACATGGTGATCAGGGAAAGTTCCTGAGGTCTGGAAAAAAGCAAATGCGACCACTATCTTCAAGAAGGGCAAGAAGGAGGATCGAGGGAACTGTAGGACAGACAGTCTTGAAATAATCCTGGAACCCACTCCCAAACATTTTAAGGTTGGAAATTGTGGAGTAGTCACTATGGATTTATGAAGTGGGAATCATGCTTAACCAATCTGATAGCCATTTAGAATTAAATGACCAGCTCAGTGGTTGAAGGTAGAGCAGAAAATATTGTTTATCTTGACTTTGGAAAGGCTTCTGACAATCCTCCAAAACATCCTTATTGACAAACTGATAAAATACGGACTAGATAAATGGACAGTGAAGTGTCAAAGTGGTGTGATCAGTGGCATGAAATCCACTTAAAGGGCAGTCCCTAGTGCAGAAAGTAGGTCTGCAGAGAAGGACCTGGTGGTCGTGGTGGACAAAATGTTTAACATGAGCCAGCAATGTATTAACAGCCAGGAAAGAAGGCCATCTGTGTCCTGGGCTGCATTAGGAAGAGCATTTCCAGCAGGTCAAGGGAGGTGATCTTCCCCCTCTACTCAGCACTGCTGATGCCGCATCTCAAGTGTTGAGGTCCCCAGCATAAAAAAGGTATGGACTTACTGGAGCAAGTCCAGCACAGGGCCACAAAGATGACTAAGGGGCTGGGGCACCTGTCATATGAGGAGAGGCTGAAAGTAGTGACTGTTCAGCCTGGAGAAGAGAAGGGTCAGGGGGATCTTACCAATGTATATAAACACTGGGTGGGAACGAGCAGAGAAGATGGAGCCAGGCTCTTCTGCGTGATGCCCATTGAGAGGCCAAGGGGAAACAAGTACAAATTGTAATACAGAAAATTCTATTTAAACATAAGAAAAAGCCTGTTCACTGTGAGGGTAATAAAACACTAACAGGTTTCCCAGAGAGGTTGTGGAGTGTCCATCCTTGGAGGTATTCAAAACCTGACCGGATATAGTCCTGAACAACCTGCTCTAGTTGATCCTGTTTTCAGCAGACGTCCCTTCCAACCCGAACTGTTCTATGACTGTGCGATATAAAATGGTTTTGTTGTGAAAGGTAATGTTTTAGTCACATGAATGATTTCCAGCAATAGTTATCCACACCTAAGTGTGTAACATTTACTTCTTGGCTTTAGGAAGGGTACATGAAAAATATTCCCTCCAATAATCAAGTCAACCATGTATGGCTTCCAACAACTGTACTTTTAGAGGAAGTTAATTTTGATGTTTTTCTGAATACCTAGAGGTATTAAATGACTTTTCAAATTATTTTTTTTAATACAGTTGGGGTTTGGGCTCCCAGAAGAGTGGTGAACACATGTAACTGATTTATTCTAATAAAATCTGTTTGGCACAGATCTCGGAATATACTTTTTATGTATTGCTTAGTACTATTCCTACAAGACACAAATTCCTTGGGGTAAATGAAAGGTACTTCAGAGAAGCTGAAATCCACTTTACATAGCTAAATGCTTGAAAATGGTATCTCCCTATAAAAAGCACAGTCATGCATTTCTGATAACTCAAGACATTTCTTATGTCTCTGTAGAGGAAATTGAGTTAAATAGATACTATTGAATTTAACATGAAATCGTATGGGACTGGAGCAGTTCTACATTTCAGTGGGAAATAGCAACTGTTCAAAAGCTGCAGAGAAAACACACAGGAAAACATGTAATGGAAGATGTATGGAGAAAATTTGTGCTTGCTCTTCTTTGGATTATTCTATTTGGTTTTGTTGTGAGGGGGTTGTAGCTTAACCTATTTAAAAAAAAAATACAATTATCATTTGTGTTAAAAACTATCAAAACACATACTCATGACAATCAAGAATATCTTTCAGACAGAATAAAACTCAAAAACAATTTAAATAATGAGATCATGTAGTTAACAAAAAACTAATGACAAGCCACATTTTGCTTATAGAAACAAATTTTTTTTCCTAACTGTAGTTAGGTAACTCTATGAAGTCTCAGATTCTGCTGTATAATGAAAATGTGTTGTCAGTTTTGCAGCAATTATACCAAGTTTGTTTTGCTAATTTTTAATGTGACAACATATTCTTACAAATAATAATTTGCCTTGAAGAATTAATGATCATTAGCACTGTAATTACATATTTCATTAACATATATATTCCAGTAACACTGATAAACATACATTGCCTACCTTTCTGTTCTGTATGACATATTTTTCAAGCCTCAAAAAAAAATAGGGTTTGTTTTTTGCTGGTAAGATGCAGTACCTTACTTTTCTTAAGTCAAAATGAGAAACTCTGAAATATATATCAGGCTGTCCATAGGTGTTTTTTTGAATCAGTCGTATCAGGCACTAAGCAGCAACAAAATCTTTGGTAAAAAAGATACACAGACATACTAAAGATCACAATTCTGTTCATAAATAAAACATGATAAAATAGAATTCCACAGCAAATTGGTGATCAATGTTTTTCAGGAAGTTCTCCCTTATTTCTATGGCTCAGTATAAGGAGGACTATAAGAAAAGCATAAACACAAGCCAAAAAGTTGAATAGTTTGTTTTCCTACAAGAATCCAAGTCAACCAACTCTGGTTGGCTCTTGTACAGTAAAGTATATGCTAAAAAACTGTAAACATATGTCTTGCCTGGTCAGCGTGATGATAGCTTTCTGCTACGAAATGAATCATTCAATGAGGTGAAAGCAGTAGATGTTCATTATCTAGATTTTTAGCAAGACATTGGACAGTCTCCAGTTGCTATTGGAGGGTTCTTACACCCATGCCCACCTTTTTCAAGCCACCTTGTTGTCAGGCAGGTGCCCTACACTGGTTCCGTCACTCCCCACTCTCCATCCTGTTAATCAAACTCAAGCCAACAGGATGGGGGAAGTCAGTTCTACCACTTGTCAGACCACAGCAGGAGGATTAAGTCCACTTTAGCATTCACCGCACCAGCAAGGACATTAGCCAGTTACAGCAAATGCCCGGAAGGCAGGTACATGAGATTGGACATAAGGCAGGTGACCTTTTGACGAAAGACAGGGAAAAACCTAAGGGCCAGAAATGTTTCTTTCCCCTCAACTGTTGCTGGAAAGATCTACTTTCGGGCTGCCCAGGTGCCTGCATCTGGTGCAGAGAGGTGGGATGCAGGGCCAAAAAGCCTGAACTTCCTTCCCTGAAAGGAGGATCAACTTAGAGATCTCTAGGTCCTTTGATATTAGAGCAGTACCTATGTTCTTACTTAGATGTAAACCCCGCATATACTGATTTTCAAGGACATGACACGTATACTTATAATTTGTAAGACTGTAGCAAATATTAACTAGCAAAGCAATAGTTTCTTTGGCTGCCATGTAAAGGGTAAAGCTAAGCATTTTTCTAGGTATGATCAAGGTAGTTTTCCCCCAGCTTTCATAAATTCACACTAAATTTTTATCTCATTTGTAGTAAGATGGTAGGTCTCCCAAGCATAGTACAGATGAAATACCATAGGCAGAAGTTCCACTTTAAATGAAAGTTATATTCCAGTACCACAGTAAGTGCACTTAAATGCAGTAAAACCAACCTGTAAACAATTTAAATCAGCTACCTTAGATAGCCATAGCAGTCCGTCCAAACTTCAGCTTTTGCGAGGACAATCAGCTGAATATTTTCCCTGCTTCTTATTTGTACCAGACAGTATTGCGGCCAGAAAAAAAGAGCAGCACCCAGTTACCTCATGCATGTTGAACAGAAGGACTGTGCTACAATCCTGTTGATAAAGAATTATCCGGGGTTTGTGATTCTCCTTTAACACAACACATCTCCAGCAGCACTGATTTCTACAAAGCATTTGTGTTGTGCTTTTGTATATTATTCTGCATCTGTTATGCCAGTCATACATAAAGACAAATCAGTCTTCGTTTGATTCAAAACAATTTCTTTGCCCACACAAAGACTTATACTGTTAGCAATAAACAGAAGCAGAAAAGACTTATTTCCTCGTGTGGGTATCTTTCTGCAAAATGTGTCTTCAGCTAGTCATTGTACACAAAGGCCACAAGATGGTAGTCTTGCCTTGAAAAAAATATGCTGACTCTTATTTTTCTGTCTGGCTTGGCTGTCTCCTTTGTGACATCAGGGATTTTCAGATCCTATCCTATTTCTCATGTACAAGTAAAATTAAAGCACAGAGGGTTTAAATCTCAGCCCAGTTTTCATCATGAAAACGTTTATAGGTAAATTAAAGAAAGTTCATATATGAGTAGTAACTTCAAGAAATTCAGAAAACTAGTGTGGCTTACAGATAGCACTTGTATTTTACTGGAGTAAAGCTCTTTCCCTACAGTAAATTAATTACTGTAATTTGGGCCTAGGTCTGATTGTTTCTTGTGACAAAAATAACTGATGGATTATTCATAACAAGTCAACTACTTCAGCTTCCATAGTACTAAAAAAATACTAAGCATCAGCAATTTTAAGAATCCAGGACAGGTTTACAAAGGCTTGATACAAAGGCACCTAATTACAGGATCCTAATACCAGTTTTCAGATTCCGTAACTTTACAGTTGTTAGTTCAAACTAAATTGAGTAGCTAATTTCTTGTTCACATACTTCGACCACTAGGTGATTCAGTTTTATATGTGGAAAGGTGAGTGTTAAAATACACAATTTAAATTAAATATTTAGAGTCAATCTCTAGGTCCAGCACTTCTTACATCTGTATCCTAAACTACCATTCTAAAGGTAGATGTACAGCCCAACATAATTTGAAGGTGGGGGGGGGGAGCAAACAAGCAAACATCCATGAGATTTGGATTTTTGTTGTGTCTCTTAATTCCTCAAAGCTGAGCTAGCTGTCTGAGCTTTTTGTTCATTCCAAGCTAAAAGCACTAAGAAAAGTTTCTTTTCTTTGCCAAAAGCAGTAGAACACTCTGTGATGAACAGTTATGCCAAGCATATGGTGAAAGAATGAATAGAGTTTTCTCCCAGAAATCCTGTGATAACCTAGTTCATTGAGATGCAGACAGCTGAATCATCAGGTACACAGCTGTTCTTGACAAATCCTGTTTTGTAACCAATGTGGACTTCAGCAACAATTCTGTACATACTTTGTTCTCATCTCTTTATATAATTATCTACTTTTGATCCTACCTATACTGGTCATTGACGGCCTTGTTCAAAAAGAACATCTTTTAATTTCCTTAAGTCAAAGTTTTTCATGTATTCAGGTTTTGGTAATAATCATTATGATGAGTATTGGCAGGTCTTTTTTTCAAAACTAAAAACTTTGGGTACTTGGAATAAAAGGTTTTAAACATTTTCAAGTACTCTGGGGGAAAACAAAAACAAAAACAAAAACAAAAACAGCCATCAAACAAAAAACACCGTGGTTTAGGTTTCAGAGGAGAAATAAGAACTTTTGGATTGCTGGTGGTATATACCTGATTGATGACATCAGAAGTGTTAGCTATTCTGTCACTATGAGATGATATGGTTAGAAAGGACTTATAATTCTATAGTCTCCAAGAACTAGTATTCTACCACTTCTGGTGAAGAAAAGACTCTTTCCTCAGTGCTGTTAGCTAGGAATGAACCAAAGGCTTGGAAAGCTAGCTCAGCTTTGAGGAATTAGGAGATTTAAGTAGCGAGCTATAAGACAGAGCAATAGAATTTATTCTAGAGTTTGGTAAATTTAACCCAAATGTTGTGAGTTTACTGGGATTTTTTGTGGTTGATTTGTTGTTGTGGTTTTTTCCCCTAGTAAAACGCCCTACTTTTCAGCAAATAATATATTCCAGAAGCATATTACCAGGAATTCACTAGGCGTCCCTCTGGAGGTATATTGCCATCAATATTTTGGGATCTATAAATAAAACCAAGTAATTATGGAATAACTACACAAAAGTACTGAAAAATAAGGCTATGGATAATTCCTTCAGGAAAAAGTATTTTACCTGTGACTCATTATTATTTCCCCCCCCCCCGGGAAATTAGACTTAATTTGTCTTTTCTAAGAAAAAGATAGCAAACATCATAAATAGCAAAAAGGAGTGTGGCTTAGCAGAGCTCCTACCATCCTTTAAACCAGAAAAAAAAAAAAAAAGAGATGGATTTTGTGTACTAAAGATGTCCACAGCAGCAAATAATATGGCACAATAGTAGTTAATTAGTAGATCAAAGCATTTAGTGCTGAGACTTCAACATGTTAACTGCTTGAGGTATGAAGGTTTTTACTTTCAACTAGAGTTAGTCTGCTGGACCATAAGCAAAATTGTTCAAAGCTCCCTGAAGGACCAGCTTCTGGGTTGGACACTTAGGTCTCCACTAGAATTTTAAGTGTGTTTGGTGTTCACCTGGAGCTTGTAGTTAAGTTTCCTTGGGAAGAAATCCAGTTGATACACCCTAAGGTTGCAGGTATTCAGAGACATGTCCACCTTTTTCTATGAAAAGCTTCATTTTAACCTGTGCTTTCATGTAACCTTTAACTTAAAGTAGAAAAAGAAATCCGTAGAGAACTAGTAGCTTTTAAAATATAAACTTTATTTATGAAGAGGATTTTTGTATTAAACTATATCATCAAGGGTTTTGTGTTCCACACCAGATCATAAATATGATGTACAGATACCTTCACACACACACACACACACATGCACAACTTAGGTTAGAAATCCTCTAGTAACCTCTAGGCAACCAGCTTAATTAAGAAAAAATAGTTTTAGGAGGATAAGTCCTTGAACCATGTGCATTACAGATTGCAATCCCCAGTTTAGAAATAAGCTTAATAATTACCCTAGTTGAATGATCTTTTTTTGCCCCATGTTGTCCCTTCAAGTTACCCACCATTGGCCTAAGAATAATTTTGTGGAGGAGAAAAAAATGTATTTTTCTTCTAAAGCATCTGTTTGGAAACAGTTTCCTTTAAAAAACCTTAACACCGTTTTACTACCAAAAGCTAAAAATCATCCTAGAATTCAGTCATACACATCTTCAAGCAGTTCAACACTGATTCCTCAGAACAAATGTGAAGCTAATGATTGTTACTCATTGATTTAAAATGTGAAGCTGACCCTGTAGTTCTGTTTCCTGAAGCAGTCATATTCTTGTCACTCACTGTTCCATCCTTCCCTCCTCTGCTGCTACATCTTTGCTTTTACATATTAGATGACTCTTGCCTTAATGACTAGAGACTTTTCAGAGCGCTGTTTTATTGTATCTGACTGACAGAAAAGTGGACCTAATCTTTCTCCAGAGGTTCTGGATTAAATAGCTATACAAATATTAAAAAGCAGAAGAGGCACATCAATACATTACAAAAAAAAAGAGCCATTTTGCCTGTTTCATAGCTTTGTGAGAAGACAGCTAAACTAGCCTGTAAGAGTGAGGACATATTTCTGCTTTATGTTATGATTCCAGAATAAAGCTATTTGTCATTAACTTATGAAAGCAAATTTAAGCAACATACTACACACCACAGTTTGTTCTCTGTCAACTTTTAGAGCAGAGTATCCTGCAAGTATACTCTGACAGCTTATAGCATCAGAATTAAAGTGTTTTGCATGAGTGTACACAACAGAGGTCACTTGTCACATAAATGCTCTATTGCTTAGCTCGACTGTGGTCCAGAGAATAGTAGCTAATGCATCTGTTCTCTGGCATGTAATTTACTTTTCAAAGTAAATCTCTTATCTTTTACTATTGATGTTATGATTATTTCTTTTCTTTTTATTATGCCTCAGTAGTTAAACTAATAGCAGCAATAACTGCTGTTAAGTCTTTACATTCAGTGTAGGAAATGTTAGATTGTATGTGGCAACACATTTACATAAAACGGTCACTTACAAACAACCTTTGTAAGCATACTCTTCAAATCAGAGAGAGAAGAAAACTGAATCTCTGATAGCTTAAGTCACACATTATATAGGTATTTGAGTTACATCAGCAAAAAGAAGAGCTCACCATCTCAAAAAGAATGAGAAATATGCGATAGGGAAAAATAATTTCTTTAATGGATATATTTTTACACAAGTTTAACATGTTCTGCTGTCAGATTGCAACATATCAAACGTTAGCCAGTATGTGAGCTTAAAAGCAGTAAGCTGTTTCAGAAGCTGGTCTCTAATTTCTTTTTTTTTTTTTTTTTCTATCTTATTTCACTGAACTATTCATTTCATTATATGATTTATGTGGCTATGAGATTAACACATTCTTCTGGATTTGCTTGCTGCCTAAGATTAGTGGCTCTATTTAATCAGGTGCCAGAACTAATTCAACTATTAAGACCATCACAACACAAAAAGTCTTCTTATTCACATTTCAGGTGAAATCAAGACTGCTATAGATACACAAGCGTAAACAGAAATACAGTGTGCCTTTAGACATCTTCTATACCTGTTTGTTGTATTTTCTTACTTGGTCAATTAGAGAGTCCAGAAGAACTTGACAGGATATATGCATTCTCCCTTTATGCAATATCTGTTTGCATATCTGCTGAAAAAGTAAAGCAACTTCTACGTGTAGGTCTGAAGCTGTAATGAAATATCCTGGTGACCACACAGTTATTGCAAATAATTGCCATGTATGTTTAAATGCTTTCTGGTTCTATCACATTTGATATTTTATTGCTTTGAGAATTCTTTCTTTCTGAAAAGCACTTTATAAAACAAGCTATATATTGCCCCCGATAATAATAGTTTCTCTGCAGATAATGCTTCTAGTTCTACTGTTGCAATAACAGCAGTCACTTCACAGCTGTCACAAACCCATTTCATTGACAAGAAAAAGATTAATTTCTCGAACTTGATGATGATTTAATGGCAAAGTACAATTTGCAACTCTTCACAATTAAATTATGCCTCAACATCTTAACATAGCCATCCTGACTGTGGTGGGTTGGCCCTGGCTGGAGGCCAGGTGCCCACCAGAGCTGCTCTCTCACTCCCCTCATTCACTAGACAGGGGAGAAAAGGCATAACGAAATGCTTGTGGGTCAAGATAAGGACAGGGAGAGATCACTCACTATTTATCGTCACAGGCAAAACAGACTGAACTGAGAGAGGAGATTCATCTAATTTATTACTAAACAAAACAGAGTAGAGGAATGAGAAAAATAAAATCAACTCTTAAAACACCTCCCCCCACCCCTCCCATCTTCCCGGGCTCAACTTCACTCCTGGCTTCAACCTTCCTCCCCCTCAGCAGCACAGGGGGATGGGGAATGGGGGTTACGGTCAGTTCATCACATGTTGTTTCTGCCGCTTCTTCATCCTCAGGGGGAGGACTCCTCTCATCGTTCCCCTGCTCCAGCACGGAGTCCCTCTAATGGGAGACAGTCCTTCACGACCTTCTCCAATGTGAGTCCTTTCCATGGGCTACAGTCCTTCATGAACTGCTCCAGCGTGGGGTCCCTCCCATGGGCTGCAGACCTTCAGGAACAGACTGCTCCAGCATGGGTCCCCCACGGGGTCACAAGTCCTGCCAGCAAACCTGCTCTGGCATGGGCTCCTCTCTCCATGGGGCCACAGGTCCTGCCAGGAGCCTGCTCCAGCGTGGGCTTCTCACAGGGCCACAGCCTCCTTCAGGTGCCTCCACCTGCTCCGGCATGGGGTCCTCCACGGGCTGCAGGTGGAATCTCTACACCCCCTCATCCTTCCTCCATGGGCTGCAGGGGGACAGCCTGCTTCACCATGGCCTTCACCACAGGCTGCAGGGGGATCTCTGCTCCGGCGCCTGGAGCACCTCCTGCCTCTCCTTCTGCACTGACCTTGGTGTCTGCAGAGTTTCTTACATCTTCTCACTCCTCTCTCTGGCTGCAAAAGCTCCCCCTAACTTGTTTTTTTTCCCTTCTTAAATATGTTATCACAGAGGCACTGATTGGCTTGGCCTTGGCCAGCGGCGGGCCCGTCTTAGAGCCGGCTGGCATTGGCTCCATCAGACACAGGGGAAGCTTCTGGCAACTTCTCAGAGAAGCCACCCCTGTAGCCCCCCCTCTACCGAAACCTTGCCATGCAAACCCAATACGCTGACCCATGGGAAACAACACTGAACGAATACCATGCTGAAGGCAGTGCAATACCTTGTGCTCCCTGTTTAGCTTCACCGCAACAGCGGTGGCCTTTCTGGGCGCATAACCAACAAAGTATTTAATTATCAACACACTGTATGGAACTCATACTCTATTGCCCACCATTTTAAGGTCTTATAAAGCTAATTCAGACTGTAAACTCATCAGAAGAAAAGCTAGATTTTTCACACGCCTGTGAAATGCAGACAGTATATTGTCAGTACCAGTAGCAATCAGAGTATTGTGGAGCTTGGTTTAATTAATATCATATTTATTTTTTTCTTTGGCTTGCTTTGACATCTGTATCCTGTTAAGTCTCTTTTTCCTTGAGTAACTCACTCACTTTGAGTAATTCCCTACCTTGTAATTTGCTGTTGTGCTCCCAAATGGAACTGAGCTTAGAAAGCAATCACGTGGTTCAGTCCTAATTTGCTTTATGCATTGTCTCATCTACTTTCCCTCCCTTCTCCCAAATAAATAGGTAAATAGAAAGTTTTCATAAGTTTCAGCCAACATTTATTACTTTTTTGGGTTCCCGCTAGAATGCACTCAACTAACACATGCAACCAGGCATCTGACAATTTGAGGTCAAAAGATGAATTACGCAGAAGTTACAGTTTGGTTTTGAACACCATCTCCTGTCTTAGAGAAGCAGTTACTACGAATTCTTCTATAAATGTGGTAGCTAAGCAAAACATTCTCATAGGCTGAAGGTTTCCTAAACCAGCATATGTTACAGCAAAACAAAAAGAGCTATTTTTTCCATTCATAAAGTTGCAAACCCAGAGTAGCTGTTCTGATTGAATTACTTGGTGTTCACCATCAAACCTAATCCCAAACATTTCACATCCCCTTTCTGACAGCAAAAATCAACATCATAAAAATCATCAATGCAGTTAAGCTGTTCAACACAGAATATTTCAAGTCATATTTGTATTCTGCCTAGTCCAACATGACTTTACCTAGTGAGCCTCTATTCATGTTTTGGCCTCAGCACTGTTTTCATATATAGAGCCAAACAGTAAAAATGCAGTAGACTAACCAACATTTCATATCTCAGGAAAAATTAAGACATAGAAATGATAATGTTGCTGAGCCTGCACTGTTTGCCAAACTATAAAGAAAACTGAATATATGAGGTTTATAGCACAGTGGTTATTATACTCAGTCTTTCATTGTGATAAAGGTGAGAGAAAAACTGAGAATCAGTGAAATATATGCCCAATCTGTACTGTGTCTCTGATAACAAAGTGTAACAGCGACTCCACAATTAAGACTGGAAAGTCAGTGCAAAAATATATAATGTATTTGTCTCCTTTACTTGAGAAATTTCTAAAATAGTGCTCTTTGAGGCACAGGCCCCTACAAAGAATATAGAATCATAGGAAAACATAGGTTGGAAAGGATGCCTGAAGTCATCCAGTTTGAATTTTGGCTTCAAGCAAAAGTAGCTTCAAGGTCAGACCTCTTTGCTCAGGATCTGCCCAGTTAAGTTCTGAAAATCTCAAACGATGGTAATTCTTTCTTATTGCAAAAATATTTTTTCTTATATCCATTTAGAATTTTATTTGCTGCAATTTATGACCATGCATTGCATCCTTCCACAGTGCATCTCTCAGAATAGTCTGATTCAGCCTTCTTCATAATCCTTCTTAAGGTATTTGAAGAGAGTAAACAGGAATCTCCTCAGACCTTATGTTCCCCAGGCTAGAGAAATCCATTTCCCTCAGCCACTATAACCAAGAAGTATGCAGGGATCCCTGCTTTCTCTGAGCTCTGAATCTGATTGTAGGCAGAAAACGCTGCCTTTCAGGTACTACAGTATCCAACACCTGGCTCTGCACTAACCCGGCTGAATGTCATTTAAGGTTTGCACTCAGGTCGTGCTTATCATCTGTATATAGTTAGCTAATTCAAGGTGACCGAATCTTCCTTCAGCTTCATGAAAAAGTTTCATCCTGGAGCTCACCAGCTTTTCTGTCAAAACTGCCATGCTGTCACAAAACGTCGGGTTTTATTAATTATTGTTATTTTCTTAATACAGGGAAATACCGGTTCTAATCAGTGTTCTTACTAACAAGTAAGAAGGGTAAAAAGGAAGACCCAGGGAACTACAGGCAGGTCAGTCTCACCTCCATGCCTGGCAAGATTATGGAGCAGACCCTCCTGGAGACTATGCTCAGGCACATGGAAAATAAGGAGGTGATTGGTGACAGCCAACACAGCTTCACTACGGGCAAATCGTGCCTGACAAACTTGGTGGCCTTCTGTGATGGGGTTACAGCATTGGTGGATAAGGGAAGGGACCTGACATCATCTACCTGGACTTGTGCAAGGCATTTGACACTGTCCCGCACGACATCCTTGTGTCTAAATTGGAGAGACATGGATTCGATGGATGGACCACTTGGTGGATAAGGAATTGGCTGGATGGTCGCACTCAAAGAGTTGTGGTCAATGGCTCAATGTCCAAGTGGAGAATGGTGACGAGTGGTGTTCCTCAGGGGTCGGTACTGGGACCGGCACTGTTCAACATCTTTGTTGGCGACATGGGCAGTGGGATCGAGTGCACCCTCAGCAAGTTTGCCGATGACACCAAGCTGTGTGATATGGTCGATGTGCTGGAGGGAAGGGATGCCATCCGGAGGGACCTTGACAGGGCTTGAGAGGTGGGCCATGAACCACATGAAGTTCAACAAGGCCAAGTGCAAGGTCCTGCACGTGGGGTCGGGGCAATCCCAAGCATGACTATAGGCTAGGCGAGGAATGGATTGAAAGCAGCCCTGAGGAGAAGGACTTGAGGGTATTGATTGATGAGAAGCTCAACATGAGCCAGCAGTGTGCGCTTGCAGCCCAGAAAGCCAACCGTGTCCTGGGCTGCAGTCAAAAGAGGTGTGACCAGCAGGTCGAGGGAGGTGATCCTGCCCCTTTACTCTGCTCTTGTGAGACCCCCACCTGGAGTACTGTGTCCAGCTCTGGGGGCCCAGTACAGGAGAGACATGGAGCTGTTGGAGTGAGTCCAGAGGAGGGCCACGAAGCTGATCCAAGGGCTGGAGCACCTCTCCTGTGAGGACAGGCTGAAAGAGTTGGGGTTGTTCAGCCTGGAAAAGAGGAGGCTCCGGGGAGATCTAATTGCGGCCTTCCAGTACCTGAAGGGGCCTACAGGAAAGCTGGTGAGGGGCTGTTTATCAGGGAGTGTAGTGACAGGACAAAGGGTAATGGGTTTAAGCTGAAGGAGGGTCAATTTAGATTAGATGTTAGAAAGAAATTCTTTCCTGTGAGAGTGGTGAGGCACTGGAACAGGTTGCCCAGAGAGGTTGTGGAGGCCCATCCCTGGAAGTGTTCAAGGCCAGGTTGGATGAGGCTTTGGGCAACCTGGTTGTAGTGGAGGATGTCCCTGCCCATGGCAGGGGGGTTGGAACTAGATGATCTTTAAGGTCCCTTCCAACCCAAACCATTCTATGATTCTATGATTCTGTAAGTCTTAAAGCAACTGAAGGAAAAATAGCTGCCAAGATGCTAACTAAAAAGAGATCCTGAAGCTTTTAAAAATGTAATTTCTGAGGTGGTGCTTAATATAGTTCAAACAGTTGACCTTGAATGGAATGCACACCAGAAATTTCACAAGGAAGACATCAAAACCAGATTTTTATAATCTGAGAAGTATTATGATTAGGTTATTCCCTGTATCGCAACCTTGATGAAGTGATCCTAACTTTCGTCACAACCTCTGTCCATGATTCCAGTGCAGAGAGTTAAAAAAAGGCATATGTATAAGTATGTGTTCCAAAGACAAAATCCAGGAAGGAGCTCACTAATGTACTCCAACAGGTGCCTAAGTGGTCAAAGGGGTACGCGGCAGTTTTAAAGCTGCAGATGACCAAACTAAAGCTTTTGCTATAAAAGTGCTAATTGGGTTCTGTGGTCCCAATATTCAGGCTTCAGGTATCTATTAATGGACATCAGTTAATTTCTTCAGTGTAATACCCATTCTTTTCCCATGCCTTAACTAACATGCAGAAGTTTCCATCATGTAACAAGTCCTCATGTTGATAGTGCACATTCAGTCACATAGCTAAGGTTGTTTAACTTGTCAAGCTTTGCATGTCTGCTAAGCAAAAAAACCCCAAACCTCCCCCAAAAATAAATGAAAAAACCGCAACCCCCAAGCCCCAAGTTCTTCCAGAACTGCACTTACCAGCACCCTTTTCTATAAAAGCAACTTAAGTTGGGTGGCAAACACACACATTGAAATCCCACCATACCCCAATATTTTTGTGGAGAAAGAACCAATGAAATTTAAATTTCTAGAAGAAAAAAAAAATCATAGTCACAACTACATCGGCAACTAACTTAGCTATAGCTCAATCAGCAGTGCCGAGACTCAGGGAACAATAGAAAATGTGTCCATGTCATCTGTGGAAGCAGAAATGGAAGAAAAATGAAAGTCACACCATCTTCAAAGACAGAAGCATTGTTAACTAGAAAGACTAACGAACTTTAATTGCTGTAAATGGCAAAATTAAACCTGACGGGGAAAATATATAAACAAGTTAAAATAATGTATGATGAAAGTGAAGCAATACAGCAAATAGACTCAACTGCATACTAACTGCCTGAAAAGACCTCAGTCTGCTGTCTTTATTGCTGTCCAAAGTAGTATTTGAAGAAAATTATTTCCCTAAAATCATTAAATACTTGTCTTTGTAACAATTATGCATAATCAGAAGATAGTGTAAACATATGTATCTTCCTTTTTTATCTCATACTATTTTCTGGCATCTAGTGCATGAATTTAAATCTCTAACCTGTTCCTCTGTGGACCCTGAATTTAGGTAGAGACTGATGCAGAAAGCAGTTTTGCATGCATCGTCTCTGAAGTATAGAACTCCTTGACAAGAGGAGAATTTGTAGAGAATATCTTTAATTTTTTTATTCTGAGTTAGCTCTTGCATTCCTGTGACACTTAAAATGAATCTGTGCCTTTTTTTAATCACTAATATGACCTAGAAGCAGAGAAATCTTTTCTACTAGAACAAGCCTCTCCTGAATGTGTCCTGGCCCTTGCAGTTTGTTCACACAGCCACTGGATGCCACTGCTAGCAATGACTTTTTTATATATAAATATTTGAAAGCTTTCTATTTTCTAACCAGCTTTTGACTTCTTTTCTACCACCTTTTCCAGACTCAGTGCTGTTGCCATCTTTATTTCCTTTGTCTTCTATACTCCTCACTATGCACTTGATCCTGTTTAATAAATGAATGCTTGTCATATGTCCATTATCTCTCAATCCCTCTCTGCAGTCTAAGAACTGTTATGCTTAGGGACCATGGCTCATGTATGAAGAAATCATTAAAAAAAATCCTTACT
The DNA here is from genome assembly GCF_028858705.1 of Grus americana. Classification (NCBI taxonomy): domain Eukaryota; kingdom Metazoa; phylum Chordata; class Aves; order Gruiformes; family Gruidae; genus Grus; species Grus americana. Next base: position 83,249,997 of record NC_072853.1, on the reverse strand, counting down.
GGGGCATACATATGTTTCCATTCTTTCAAGTGTTAAAACACACTACCCACTCTGCTTTTTTATTGAGATGCTTACGAAATTCAGTGGAATTTGGGCAACTAAATATGTCTCATTCATCAAGATATTTCTCTATATGGAATTAAATAATATTCACACATATTTTCATATCAGAGTAGACTGATTTCCAAAATTGCATTGGTTTATTCTTGCAGAAATGGCTTCTCTATAGCAAGTCTGAATACAGATTTTGCTAGCTAACTTGTGATCAAATGATCAACATTCAGCTAACAAAACTACCCATAGTTGCTTGTGGAATACCCAACATGCAGAAATTCCCTCAAAAGTACAGTGCAAATATTAGCAAATCGTATGAAATTACAGCCTCATTAGCAAACACTACTGTGGCCTATAAAAGATTTTGGTCCCTTAAAGGGACTAGTCTTCAACTGTAGCATCATTTATATCACTACTGTGAGTTCTGGAAAAATCAGGAAAAAAATCTCATTACCTCAGAAGAACAATTATGTCAACAGAGCCTACGAAATAAATGTTCTCCTTGCATTGGCCATGGAAAAATATTTGTTCAGAATAAAAAGGCTTCTAAAATTAGTATGTAATATCTAACTGCTCTTAAACTAAAGATACAATGATGAGTATGGATAAAAGAGAGAGTCAGATGCCTTCACTAACAAGAATCTAGGCTCCATCACAGAAAAAAATAATTTCCATTCTTACATTTCAAGAGGAAATGATCACAGGGCCAAGAGAAACCAGTAATTTGGAGGACTACTGGTTAGGCAGGTAATGTAGCTATTTTGTCTGGTTGTGAATTGTAGTATTCTATGGAAACTAAGATTAAAAGCCATCAGTGTGGGATGGAGCAGCAATAAATATGAGAACAGTGTGTAAATAAATTTGAAAGAGTGTGAGACTAGAACTCAAATGAAACTTAATAGGGTTTGTTTGTGGGTTTTTTTCCTTATTTACTTCTCTACATAGAAAGTTTTAGTGTACAAATGGTATAACTTTGCTAAGGTACCAGAAGCGAGTAGGTACGAAATAAAATAACAAGAGCTAGTGAGAACACGGCATGGTATTTCATTCTCAAGCATGTCACAACTCCTAGGTCAAACTATTTCAGATAACGAAGGGCAGACCTCTTACATTTGCAGATATCAGGCTTCACATAGACTAAGAATAGAAACATGGGAATATGCAGGTGTAACCGTTCCTATATTAATTTATTTGGAGATTAATTGCATTCCTTATTAGTATTACTGAGTGTTTGTCCTATAAGATGCTCAAGAACTAGGTGAAAGTGAATCAACGCCCTGCTATGCGCATCTTCTAGGTCACAGGAATACCAGTGAAGAACTTTTCCTTCTTAAATGAAGTTTTCGGAGAAAAACAGAAAGTCTGACACAACAGAACCAGAATCCCACCACAGAGGTTCAAACGATGGTGAATAAACTACAGAAAAGCAGCAAAAATATTGGTTCTACTGTGCCATGCCTGTACATATAATAGATTGTTAACCCAGCCACTTTCACAAGGATTATATTTAGTACCATCATTTAAAATTTCAGAATATTATTTGCTACTGTGTTATAGTCTTACTGTTTTATATACTTTACGTTACTTGGAAAGTTTAGTACAAATTTTATATGGCTTTTTTGACATCATGGAAGTTGTTGATAAAAATTAATAAAAATATTTACTCAGTTTTGCAGAGGTATAATCAATAAACCCATTGATAAAACCAGATGCTTTCTTTATCTATCCCACATCTTTGGCAAGAAAACATCAACATTTGGGGGTTTTTTTTTTAATTTAATTACTGAAAAAAACCCATCTTCTTATTTAGTAGAAAATCTGTTATTTAAATGTGAATGCTTTGTTGCTTCTTTCCCACACAGACCAAGTCTACCTCAAAGCATAAAGAGACTAGTAGGTTGCACCGAGTCTGTGCAACTGGGGATCAAATCATAACAGCTGTGCAGGAAATAAGAGACATTAATATAAACGATACTTCTTTGAGCTTTTATTCATGTTTCAGTCTTTATAATTTTTTTTTTCCTTCCTCTCATCCCCAGTTAGCATTTTTATGAAGAGATATGACTGAACACCTGTTACACAACAGCACAGACCTTACCTGGGAACAGAGCACAGGACAAAAAAAAAAAAAAAAAACCAAACCCAAACTTGTAGGGATTTAACAAATTAATTTTAAGTTTTCTTTATGCTTATTAGGTGTCTGTAATAAATATATTTTCATCTCCTTTTCTAGGCCTACATACCTATTCTCCAAGAAATCTCAGTGACATTCTTGGGTCTCCAGTTACTTTTGCTCATAGCAACAGGCAATACTGTGTCACTTGAAAAACATGTTCAGATAATTTAATTAGGTCCTATATCCATTTGAAACTTTAACTGATGGACTCATAAAATATTTGCTAACTAAAGGTGGTTTTTTTATGGTTTGGGGTTTTTTTCTTCATACATGGTGGAACAGCTATTTGGCATATTTAGCTGTGGTTAGCTCTCAAAGGCCCATGCATGCCTGACCTCCTATAAATGAGAACATACTCTCAAAACATGGCTAGAAGAAGTCAACCACATTTAAGAAACCAACACAGAGGCTTATAGCAGCAAGCCTGATTTTTACTGTGGATTTAGTGTATTTTCCTTGTGTTGCACAGACTTTTTAGTGATGACACCACTTTTTTTCAGCTATTTGTAAGTGGCTCCATTTTTTCTAGCTGTACAACTAAGCCACAGACAAAGTAGTTCTACTATTCTAGTAACTTTAATTTCTTTACAGAATATAGTGTCATTTAAATTTAGTCTCTTTCTGCTAATTTAAACCAGCTTTCCTACCTTCTGTTTCTTCTCTTGATGACAGATTTTGCTTAATTCCTGTAAATGGAGAATGCATGTTCAGAAAAGGATACACTTACATCATTAATTTTCATCATTCTTTGGTTGTACTTTCCGAGGAGGATTTCTCTTAGGGCCTCCCAACAGCAGTATAGCTTACAAGAGAAAAAAAATGATCAGAGGTGTGACAAGCTCAGCCTGGACCAGGAATAATTTTTGTTGGACCTCATAAATTCTTTCCTAGTACCAGTTTCTGATCTTCTTATGGTTGAATAGCTCACATTTAAAAAGATATGATCTCATATTACTTTCTGGTGAGAGAATGCCATACTCAGACCATGAATTCCAAAGAAAAAATATACAACAGCAATGTATCTACACAGAGATACATCTCAGGCAGTTTGTTTTGGCTCCATTTTCTAGATGGGGACTGACTAATCTATTTTGCTAAATCTGGCCTAACTTACCTTCATAAACTGTGAGATGGGTCCTCTTACTGCCAAGTCTCTAGATCTTATTTGGAGGCAGAACTTCAAGGTTCCTCCAATAGCTGAGTAGCCCCTTGGCAAAGAACATTCAACAGGAGATTTTCACTCATCCTGTTCCTCAGGATTTTTGACTAGAATCAATATCAACTTGACTAGTTCATTTGTCAAAAGCAGTAATAATCTAAGTATTACCACATCACTGCTGCTCTTGCATAGGATCCTGGACATCATCCGGGTATTCTGAGACCTGTTATAAACACTGATGGATTGAATCTCTCAGCTTTTAAGGTTCTTGATTTTAACAGCTTGTCAAAATGGAAAGTTTTAAAACTAATTTCCTCCCTAGTTGGAATAGAATCATAGAATGGTTTGGGTTGGAAGGGACCTTAAAGATCATCTAGTTCCAACCCCCCTGCCATGGGCAGGGACACCCTCCACTAGACCAGGTTCCCCAAAGCCCCATCCAACCTGGCCTTGAACACTTCCAGGGAGGGGGCCTCCACAACCTCTCTGGGCAACCTGTTCCAGTGCCTCACCACACTCACAGTGAAGAATTTCTTCCTAACATCTAATCTAAATCGACCCTCCTTCAGCTTGAACCCATTACCCCTTGTCCTGTCACTACACTCCCTGATAAACAGTCCCTCACCAGCTTTCCTGTAGGCCCCTTCAGGTACTGGAAGGCCACAATTAGATCTCCCCGGAGCCTTCTCTTCTCCAGGCTGAACAACCCCAACTCTCTCAGCCTGTCCTCATAGGAGAGGTGCTCCAGCCCTCTGATCAGCTTCGTGGCCCTCCTCTGGACTCGCTCCAACAGCTCCATGTCTCTCCTGTACTGGGCCCCCAGAGCTGGACAGAGTACTCCAGGTGGGGGTCTCACGAGAGCGGAGTAAAGGGGCAGGATCACCTCCCTCAACCTGCTGGTCACGCCTCTTTTGATGCAGCCCAGGACACGGTTGGCTTTCTGGGCTGCAAGCGCACACTGCTGGCTCATGTTGAGCTTCTCATCAATCCATAGCCCCAGGTCCTTCTCCTCAGGGCTGCTTCCAATCCATTCCTCGCCCAGCCTATAGCTGTGCTTGGGATTGCGCCGACCCACGTGCAGGACCTTGCACTTGGCCTTGTTGAACTTCATAATAAAAATAAAAAGTATCCCGTTATGATAACTGTGAATATTATCTATGTTCTTCCTATAAATAAGTAGTAATAGTATTTAGTACTTCCTTGGTTTTTAGCCTTCTGGACAGGGTTCTTACTGTCCCATTTCAGGAACAAAACTATCGCTGCCATAATTTCATTTGTTCTAGCATTTTACTTCTTAGGTAGTTACATATTTTAAAGTATTTCTCTATTTTAAGTATTTAAATATAATTATGCAAGATTACTTGAATATTTAGTTTAGTTCAGTGATCAATTTACTTTTGTACATTAGACTGGAACCTAATATAGAATTATCTTAGGCAAGAGATGCTTGTGTCAGAAAAAACATTTTCTATATTTAGAACATCAAAAAAAGCTAAAATACTTGGAAGTCTAAGACCTGCAGCATATATCATCCATTCTTGATTGAAATCTTTAGTAACAACTTTTCTTCCAACGTATTTGAAGGGCTGTTATCTCCTTAGCTAATTTCATGGCATAGAAAAAAATTCCAATCTATTTTACCTTTTGTTTGTTATTTGGAATGAAGGTTCCAAAGTATACTTATTCTTAAACATAATTTATCCTAAACAATGTAATACTTCTTAGGCAGTATAAAATAAGCTCTCTGTTCCCTGTTTTTCCTGTATTTGTAAAGACTTTAGAATTCCCTTCATATAAACCTTCTCATACAGTGCAGTCTTTAGTGTACCAAAAAATTCCATATGGTTATGTTTGAGAGAGCAAGATGAGACTGCAGAGGATGTCTTTGAGATTAGTAGGAAGGCAGAAAGGAGGGTTTGATGGCTTAGCCAAATTAATTTAAGTATTCCCATCTAAAAAATTAGGATCTGTGCATGACAAAATATAATATATATTGCATATAATTGCTTAATGAAGAAGGACAATAAGTATTTTCAAAAGTTTATTCAGATGATGAGCCAAAATGGAATGAAAGTCTGACCTGCTGGGAGTCTGGAGAGTTGTGATCATGCTAGATGATACAGCATTGCAACTTTTCCAGTGCTAAGCAGGAAAGCTAGAGGGATAACTGAGCTCATGTGAATGGTACCTCCTGGAATTGAGAACTCTAGCATAGAGTACTACATCAAAAAAAAAAAAAAAAAAAAAAAAAAAGGAAAGAAAAACAATTGGTAATGGCCTTGTTAGGTGAGGCAAAGCACCACAGCAAAGTGACTTGGCCAGCTTTCAAAACAGAGAAATTCAGGTCACCCTCATGCACTCATGTATATACAACCTGAAGAATTTCAGCAAACGATGCAAGTTTTTCTGAAGAAAGGCTTTGAGTTTCTCCAGATTCACTGCTTCTTAGCACACGTCTCCTGTGTACCAATGGCCAAATAACAAATTTCAACACACACTGCTTTGAACACTTGATTGGAATGGTTACATAAAATTCATCTATGTGAAACAGAGAGTGCATGTTGTGTCTCCAGCACTTCTCAAAACAAGTGGAGAGCTTTCTTAAAAGGAAGTTTTTTATTTGAGACAACAATTTATTTCACAAAGGAGACAGGTTTGTTTAAAGAAAGTGAAAATTTGCGGTTGAGGTTTGGTCTTTGTATTGAAAGGAAAGTAAGGAAACTATGAACAGAGTTCAATTCATTGCTCAGAAATAGTAATTCTAAACAAATACAGCAAATGACATAAGTAATCCTTTAAAAACCTGAGTAGGGAATCCATTAAGAAAATTGCAGAAAGCTGCCATGATCTGAAGAGAACGGAGATGTATTTACTGTCAAATGCTAAGGGAGAGCTCATAGAGACCTGACAGTCTTTTGTGTGAAAGAGTGTTCGTATTTATACTTCCTTTTGCTAGATTTAAAAATGAAGAAAGAAAGGTCTGGCTCTCAACAATGGGAATTGCTTATAATACTTTAGAACAGATGATGCTAATAAGAAATAAATTTGTATAAAATGGTAACAGGCATGCAAAGGAATAAAATTATGGAGCTGGCTTAAATCAAAAAACCCATGGGATGTATGCTATTCACTTTGAAAAAACATTTGCCCATGTGTCTCTCAAAGTATATGACCCAGCTAAAAAAGTATTTTTTAATTTTGAAATGTACATAAACAAACTGGTTACAATTTTATTGCTACATGGACAGCTAGCACTTGCTCCAATAAACTGTAAAAGTATCCCTCCAAGAAGCATAATTAAACATCTACTGTTTGTATTTCATTTGTTTCCGAAAATCTAATAAAATTCTAAAGCTTGAAGAACTTAATAGCATGAGATATACATCACATGTGAAACTCTCAAAGGGCTTCCTACATATATGCAATCTGAGTTTCATGAACAATATAAGTCATGTATCTCAGAGGCATATCCTAACATGAGCCTATCATCTCGTTCAAAATTCTGAGTCTGTGTAAGTCCTCTCAGGTGTCTCTTTTTCCTTCATATGTCTCATGAGACAAGATTATGCAACATCATTTTACTATGTGCAGTTTCCTAAATGTTTAAAGTGCTACCTGTTGTTGGTTCCAGCTTTTCCTTGTCAGCTAGTGACAATTTGAAATATTTAAGAACTATTTTAGAGCTCAGCTAGATAAAAACAATGTTCTCCATGCATTCAGGGCTTACAAAAGCATTACTACAGCATGGTAGCAGTAGCGTTATATTTATAAACTACGAGTAGAGGAAATTCCATTGGCAAATTCCATGATATTACTTTTATTTTTAAATCTTACAATATTATGTTGCAATACAGATGGTTCTGTCTCCAGCTACACTGAGGATCAGGAACAGGGAAAAGAAATATTAGAAAAAATTCTAGTTTACTTTCACTAGTCTCTGAAAATTAGCCCCTAGTCCAAGAATTAAGGCATGTCCTTTATTATTTTGTTATCACTAGTACAGCTTTTATGTGCCAGATTTTAGGAAGGTCCTTCCCAAAGGAAATAATTTCCATTATTATTTGTTAATAATGCTACTTAATACTAAAAATATGTAGTAATATTGTATATGGTTATTCATATACACACGTAAGAGGGAGAGAAGGGGGGATATGTACACATATGTTACTTGTGATTCAGGTACTGTTCAATCTCAACCTGTTTGAGAGTTTGCAGCTCATTCCTATCACAGTTCTACAGTGCTAGTTATAGTCTTGATTTCTTCTCAATATTCACGATAGCCATGTACATACATTAACAATATGTTATTATAAGTATACAGTGCATATTTCTTGAGAAAATAGGGTACATCCTCAGCACAATGAGCCCTTTCCCCTTCAGCTGACTCTAAGCCAGATATACACAACAGGACTGTCAGACCATCTCATAGAAAAGATTGAAAGACTTCCTCAGACTCTGGTGGGTTGCTAAATGTTAATGTTTATGCACTTTTCAGGAAACATTGCTTTATTTTGTCAGAATGACATCATCACAAGTTATGGTTTTGTTTGGTGATGTTGATATGTATCCAAATACAACCAGACAGAATATGCTGAAATTATGTAATGTAACCCCTTAGAAAACGATATACATTATTAAATAGAAAAATATTGTTATTAGAGTATCATTGAACAGTGGATTAATGCCAGGACTGTCTGTGTCATTAATCCAATTTAGAGCATAAGTAACATTACCACTAAATAATTAATATATATAACATCATGGCAAAATTGGCAGAATTTAAAAAAATCTTTGTCTTCCTTCTGTTTCATTTTAAGAAGTTTGACCCTTCCCACTTATGTTTTACCCCTGCATCTTTGTGCTGGTTTTGGCTGGGATAGAGTTCATTTTCTTCATAGTAGCTACTACGCAATTGTGTTTTGGATTTGTGCTGAAAACAGTGTTGATAACACAGGGATGTTTTCGTTACTGCTGAGCAGTGCTCACACAGAGCCAAGGCCTTTGCTGCTCCTCACCCCACCCCACCAGCGAGGGGGCTGGGGGTGCACAAGGAGTTGGGAGGGGACACAGCCGGGACAGCTGACCCCGACTGACCAAAGGGAAATTCCATTCCATATGATGTCATGCTCAGCAATAAAAAAGCTGGGGAGAAGAAGGAAGGGGAAATGTTCAGAGTCATGGCATTTGTCTTCCCAAGTGATGGAGCCCTGCTTTCCTGGGGATGGCTGAACACCTGACTGCCGATAGGAAGTGGTGAATGAATTCCTTGGTTTGCTTTGCCTGCGCACATGGCTTTTGCTTTACCTATTAAACTGTCTTTATCTCAACCCACGAGTTTTCTCACTTTCACTCTTCCAACTCTCTCCCCCATCCCGCTGTGGGGGGAGTGAGCGAGCAGCTGTGTGGGGCTTGTTGAAGGCTGGGGTTAAACAACAACAACCTTACAAATTATCTGGATAACTACTGTGTTTCGGACACCTTCTGCATATTATTTGGCCTTTTAACACACTTATTAAGGACGCATATATCAAAGGGAGCCTTTTGAGAATAGACAGTAAACCTGTCTGATTCCTAAAGTTTACATGCTCAGATTTTTCTGAAACTCTATTTCCTTTAAACTTGTCATTCCAGGAGTACAGAATTATGCCATAAATGTTTCCTGGTCTTTTTCTTTAATTCTTTTATTTTCTGATTCTCCTCCATTAATTTGACTTTAAAAAATTTCTCCACTCTCCAGTCGATCCCAAGTGTTGTATAAATGTTCTTCATATATGTTCTTTCTGGAAAACTTCCATACTTTAAACCAGGGAAGGTGTTCATAACAATGACACCTATCACATAAGGCATAACCTCCACTTTCCGCCTAGAGTTATACCTTCATTTTTTAAATAGGCTTCTGTGCCTGTACAATCTGGCTGACCTGTCTTGCTGTCTCCATCCTTAAGTACAAGGCTAAGCCCCATCTGATGTCCCTGTCTGCTGCTGAACTCCATCTGCCTCATCAAGGTTTTCTACTCTTGTGCCCTGGCTGCTGCACTCAAACAGGAGGCTATTGCACCATACCTGGCTTTGCACCAGTGACTGAGCCTACTTTTCGGCCAGATGCTCCACTTCCCTGGCTGGTTTCACACAGTGACCTTGACTTGCTGCTTAAACCCTGAGGAGTCTTAGCAGCAGCCTCCTCAGTTGCTACACTGATGTGTTCCTCCACCCAGTTTCTAGTGGTAAGCCTAGAAGTACAAATCACGGATTCACAGATTGGTAGGGGTTGGAAGGGACCTCTGGAGATCATCTACTCCAACCCCTTTGCTAAAGCAGGATTACCTACAGCAGGTTGCACAGGATCGCATCCAGGCGGGTGTTGAATATCTCCAAAGTAGGAGACTCCACAACCTCTCTGGGCAGCCTGTTCCAGTGCTCGGTCACACTCAAAGTAAAGATGTTTTTCCTCATATGCACATGGAACTTCCTGTGTTCCAGTTTGTGCTCGTTGCCCCTTGTCCTGTCACTGGGCACCACTGGAAAGAGTCTGGCCCCTTCCTCAGACATTCACCCTTTAGATACTTATAAGCGTTGATAAGATCCCCTCTCAGCCTTCTCTTCTCCAGCTCTCTCAGACTTTCCTCATAAGAGAGATGCTCCAGTCCCTTAATTATCTTTGGAGCCGTCTGCTGGACTTTCTCCAGTAACTCACTGTCTGTCTTGAACTGGGGAGCCCAGAACTGGACACAATATTCCAGATGTGGCCTCACCACGGCAGAGTAGAGGGGGAGGATAACCTCCCTCCACCTGCTGGCCACACTCTTCTTCATGCCCCCCAGGATACCATTGGCCTTCTTGGCCATGAGGGCACACTGCTGGCTCATGGAGAGCTTGTTATCCACCAGGACTCCCAGGTCCTTCTCCACAGAGCTGCTTCCCCACAGGTCAACCCCTAACCTGTACTGGTGCATGGGGTTATTCCTCCCTAGGTGCAGGACCCTACGCTTGCCCTTGTTGAACTTCACTTTGTTCCTCTTTGCCCAGCTCTCTAGTCTGCCCAGGTCTCACTGAATGGCAGCACGGCCTTCCGGTGTGTCGGCCACTCCTTCCAGTTTAGTATCATCAGCAAATTTGCTGAGGGTACACTCTGTCCCTTCATCCAGGTCATTGATAAATATGTTGAATACGACCGGACCAAGCACTGACCCCTGGAGCACACTGCTTGCTACAGGCCTCTAAATGGACTGCACTGCTTATCACAACCCTCTGAGCTCTGCCATTCAGCTGGTTCTCTACCCACCTCACTGACTACTCATCCAACTCACACTTCCTAAGCTTGCTAATGAGGATGTTATGAGAGACGATATCAAAAGCCTTGCTGAAGTCAAGGTATACAACATTCATTGCTGTCCCTTCATCCACCCAGCTAGTCATGCCATCATAGAAGACTATCAGATTGGTCAGGCATGATTTCCCCTTGGTGAGTCCATATCGACCACTCCCGATAACCTTCTCCTCTACGTGCTTATTAATAACCCCCAGAATAAGTTGTTCCATCATCTTTCCAGGGATGGAGGTGAGGCTGACAGGCCTGTAATTTCCTGGGTCCTCCTTCTTGCCCTTTTTGAAGATCAGAGTGACATTGGCTTTCCTCCAGTCCTCAGGTACCTCTCCTGTTCTCCATGACCTTTCAAAGATGATTGAGACCAGCCTAGCAATAACATCTGCCAGCTCCCTCAGCACTCATGGGTGCATCCCATCAGGGCCCATGGATTTGTGGATGTCAAGCTTGCCTAAATGGTCTCTAACCTGATCCTCCTTGACCAAGGGAAGGTCTTCCTTTCGCAAGACTTTCTCTCCTACCTCCAGGGTTTGGGTTTCCTGAGGGCCAACCTTAGCAGTAAAGACTGAAGCAAAGAAGGCATTCAGTAACTCTGCCTTCTCTGTATCCTCCAATTTTTCATCAAGCTTTGTATCGTAAGATATGAAACTGATTTTAACTAGTTTCTTAAAGCTTAAATTTCAACTTGAGGCTCCAGTTTAAGTTAGGAAAGTTAGTTTACCAAGCTATGAATATTTTAAGTTAAACTGTATCAAGGATTTTAGTTCTTCGAAGAAGATATTTTAAGAAAAGTGACTGTGTTGTTTGGTTTTCCCTTTCAGCAGGTCACCATGCTCTACAATGTAGTGTAGAACCAACGGAATAAAAAAATCTCTGGAAGTTGCTTTGTATGAATACTCCTTAGAGCTGGCGCCAGGGGACACAATTTGGAGTGTCCAGTACGTTATAGTTGTTATACTATTAAAAAAAAAAAAAAAGATAATCTTTGTTGCTTAAGAGCAACAAAGAGTAATACATGACTAATCAGAAATAGTAAGCAAGAAAAAGAATAACTCCAAACACTTATTTTCAAACTTGTCATCACCACCCCTGGACTCAAACTCCCACTTACTTTGTCCTCTCAGTCCATTTCAGGTCCTGCTTATTTCAAGCAGTATTGAAGCTAGTGGTGTTACATTTGTTCAAATATAGTTAGGATACCCTTTTCACATTTGCATGTTATAAATAGGTAGATTTTACCAGATAAAATATGTCAAATACCTGAATGATATCCAGAGCCTTGATCCCACATGGCTGTTTGAATGATATAGTGGAGAAAGCCACTAAACTATAATGTTAATGAAATAAATACGTAAAATACTTCCACTGTAACTTCTTCGTACAGAGATTGTGATACCATTCAGGGACTGATTCAGGGTCAAGATTCTCCTGTTTCAGATTCAAAGGCTCAGCTCATCAGGTGTTATCTGATCTCTGTTGATTGCTTATTGTCTAACCAACATTTATCTCAAATTGCTTGGAGATGCTTTGAGTACTTCAGACAATATTCTACTACTTATTTCTGACAAGATATCGGATGTCTTTCAAAACTATGTTGTGGGCTTTGCAAAAGAGATCCCAGTGCAGCATACTACTGCAGGCAGCTGGAAGATTGCCTGTGAGTTGTAAAATGTGAAATCAATTAACTTGCAAATGAACTATTTGTGGATATCTGTAAGGTAACAAAAAGCAGGCATAACTCCTGACTTTACTTCCTCATTTGGATTTTAAATTTTTTCCTTCATTTGACAAAATGACTAGTGTTGACAGCAAAAAAAAGCTCTTGGGATTAAATGATTTTGCTTATTTTTAAGGTTGTGAGGTAAGAGATGTTGTTTTACCTAAATAATGAATAGGAGACCATTAGAGCAGAGAAAGTCAGGGTATTATCAGATACTAGAGAAGACCAGTGAATACGCTACAGGTGCCTGCGTAACATATAGCACATTTCTTAACCTATTCCAATTTCACAAATCAAAAATAAAACTAGAAAGAATAATTTTAGACATATTTCTAATATAGGAGAACTACAAGAATTAATTTCTCGCTGTACTATAACATCTAGTGGAAAAAATACCAATACTGAACATGAAGTTTCTGCAGGTAAGAAATCCTAACAGCTCCTGCTTAGCTTTCTCAACAGTCAATTACTCTTACTCCTGAAAGTATTTACACTTATCACCATTTTTTAATTTGTCCAATTTCAGTTTCCATCCATTGGATCTTATTTTTATTTTTCTGACAAGTTCAAGGGATGCTATCAAAGCTTTAATCCTGACAGTTATACCTAAAATGTCTCTCAAAATGGATTGAGCTGCTGAAGCTTATGGTATTTTCTAGTTCTCTGATCATTTTCATGAGTCTATTTCAGTTTAAGAGATTCTTTTTCCAGTTTTTGTTGAGTAGGGGCCAGGTAATCCAGAACTGACCATACCACAGAGAGGTAATAAACTTGCTGTGGATCCACTGTGTACTACATATTCCGAAGATCATACTGACTTTTCTGTATAGATAAGCCCATGTCTTCAAAAGTTAACAGAGTAAATCATTGCTATTCCTTTTTAAAACAGGGAAAAGCATATTAGTTAAGCTATTTATTATATTTATAAAATACACACATTTAGGGTTAACTGGCCATAAACTCTTAGAACATTTTTTTTCCCTCAGAAGTTTACTGATGATAACACTGATCCTTCGTTTGGGGATAAACCCATTCTTTCTTTAGCTTTAAACAGCTTTGTATGGTTGTTACAGACCACCCAGGTCTTTACTTTTATACTTGCAATTTCTTAGTGATATTCAGATACAATAATTCCTTATCTTAAAATGCATTCTTTGACAAGTACCTAGAAAAAGCATTTGTTAGAAAGCCGTTGTTATTCTTGCACTCAGGTTAATAATAGCGGATGCCTTTGAAAGTAGACTGCAGTTGACATGCTCTATCATAAGCATTTTAGTAACTGTCCTTAATTTATCACTGTTTGTCTCTCATTGTTTTTAAAATAATGATGTAAAACCCTTCAGGAAATGCACACAGGACAACAACCAATAATCTTACAGATAACAAGGAAAGATAATTCTAAAATTTATTTTGAAATCTTGAAGTATCATAGCCTTTCTTATAGCAGTTTAACTTCTCCTAAATAGTAGAACTAATAAAGACTTACCCAATGAAGAAAAGTATTAATTGGAATCTAAATTTAGTTCAGAAAAGATGCTATCAAAGGTATTTTGATAAAAGCTTGTTTTGGTTTGGTTTGGTTTAAGTAAAGGGCACAGGCATATTTATCAGATTGATGTGTCTCTTAGATGTTCAGCATTACTGAAGTGCAATGACATAGTTCCTAAATAGGATTTGTGTTATGTCTGTCTATGCACTTCCTTTTGAAACCTCTAGCTATGAACAAGTCTAAATTATCTTTCAAATATATTTTATTTTCTTTCCTTCTTCCTTAGACTGATTTTCTACCATGTCTTCTTCACAGCCTGCATTGGCCTCAAACAAATAAAATATATTATTTAAATAAGCTGGATAGATTTTTTTTCTTCACTTTTTTCTTCACCAATACCTCTGCAGTAAAAAGTGACTTGGTTTCCTCAGCTCTTCATTCATAAATTCTCCACTGTCGTCCTCACACACTGAGGCTGGACATTTACACTAACCTTATATGACATAATTTCCATTCAAACAATGCTGATCAACTTTTTTTTTTTCCCCCCTAAAGTTTTATTGCCTGCTCATGATTCTCTGGTGTGGCTCATTTGTACCAGATCAAAGAAGGTGTAACAACAGTTCAGCAGCTTTGGTAGACTGATAGCCTAGGCTAGTAACCTCTTTCAGGGTCGCCAAGGCAATAGCAGAAACAAAACCAGATAGAACCATTCAATGTTATGTTGAATTTCACTAAGGAGCTGTTGTATCAGACAGTCACAACTGAGCCCAGATATATCTGCTGAGTGCCCTAGAAAGTGATATGGAGACTCACACCTGAGTCACCAGCAGTTTGGCTCCTTCTACATTCTATCTTCAATTTTACTACTTCCCATTACAACCCCGCTGTATTGTGAATTATGCTTTCGCTTTCTCCAATTTACTTCCCCATCCTCTTCCCCTTGGTATTTGTAAGTCTGGAAAATTGGAGCTGAATGTACCCAGATCAATAAAATATAATGCAAAACTTGACTTTTGCACCAGGAAATTAGTTTTTTTAGGTTGCTTAATAATACAGTTTCTTCCATATAACTACATTAGAATACTACTCAGGCACTCTAATAAGCATGTGTGATCACGTGCATTGCCTACATAACATCTTTTGAGGCAAACAGGTTTCTTCTGACATTTGCAAGAAATACAAAGATATTTTGAAGCCTGAGATACTGCGTCTAAGATCCAGCTGTGAATCACCCATCTGTTTCCACAAAGGGCAATGACCTGTCAAGATTGAGTGGTGACGTGCAAGTCCTAAATTCAATACATCATTTAAAAAATGGAGCTACATGCTGAACTGATAGTATGTCAGCTAGAATCATCCAACATCCACAAACACTCATTTTAGATAGCCTACTAGTACACTTGCAAGGCAAAGAATCTGACTCAGAGCTGTTATGATTATATTTACTGAAAATTTGGAATAAATGACAAACTTTTGCACTTAAAAACTTAAACACTTAAAGCAGTTACAAGCTGAGGTATAGTGCAGAAATTGGTAGAAATCTGCTAAATTAAAAATAAAAATGCATACAAGCCTATATAATATATGCCTCTTCTCCTACAAATCATGCAAATTCCTGTTGTGGGATAAAAAAATTGTTTTCAGACAAGGATTTTTTGTGTGCCTTTTTTTTCATGCCATTAACTTTACTTCTTCCACCTGCTGTACTTAGATAGTATGCAGAGGAGTTTTAGTAGCTACAATATGCCAAACTGACCATAAGCCACCAACATCAATATGGTAATATAGTATAGACATAATAAGACAGTATAGCTGTTAGTTCAGAGTATCAACTAA
This sequence comes from Grus americana, assembly GCF_028858705.1. Classification (NCBI taxonomy): domain Eukaryota; kingdom Metazoa; phylum Chordata; class Aves; order Gruiformes; family Gruidae; genus Grus; species Grus americana. Next base: position 83,234,236 of record NC_072853.1, on the reverse strand, counting down.
ATCAAAACCAACTTGACTAGCATTGTGTCAGAATGTTCATAAGCAATTCATCTTAAAAAGTCTTGCCACAAATTAGGGGGAGTCAATGAGGGTTTAAAGGGTATGAGGCTGCTATAGACCATCTATAAATTTTTTTTTTTCCCTTACACATTTGCCACCTGCTGCATCCTGCACCCTGCTTCCCCCAGAAAAACGGTATAGTTTTGTCTTGAGATGTGAAGAATGTTGGAATGTCTTCAGAGCATTTATAGCACTTACGTAGCCCAGTGCATGTGCCTTAAGCACTAATGACATGATATTTGTCTGCCAAGTAGAAAGGAGCTGGGACTGGTGATGGGTTTGATATGAGGTAGTTTAAATTGTTACCTCCTGGGAGGAGACAACTTGTACACTTCACAGATGCTGAACTGGAAAAGGTTTCTACCTCCTTTTTTTTTTTTTTTTACATCATTTTTGCCTAGTTCAAAGTGGAAAAGAAGATTACTTGAGTTGAATAAAAGTAGGATTTACCATACATTGAATAGATTAATAGTACCATAATACAATTCTAGTGCAGTTGCGAAGTTCTTGCACGTTCAGTTGTCACACCTCTGTAATGTTACTCTACAGTCCTTGAGTCATCTGGACTCTGTAATGTAAGAATATGATACAAGACAATGTGAAAAATATTTTCCAGCATTCAAACCTATACATTTAATGCAGAGGCAAGTTATCTACATGGACTGAAGGTAGATTTCGGTACTACTTAGTCTCACTTTAAACATCAAAATTTTCTACTGATTTCATAAGAGTAAAGGAAACAGACTGGGAACCATGTGAGGTCAAAATCTTCCTACACACATCTGCCAAGTAAATATCAGTGTGCTACAACCATAATAATACAGATGTTGGTGAACCAAGATCCTAGCCAGGAGTTCAATTTCCATTTTAAATTCTATTTACAACTTAAGGTGATAAATGACTAATAATTAGGGCATTATATATTCATCAGAGTAAATGGCATCAACATAAGCTTCCTTGATTAACTTTTGACTTTATCATGACAGCATCATCCTAAAGCAAGAGCTGATGGAGAAAGTTAGATAACCTAGGAAGCCTTCCAAATATTTTTTCAAAATTCTTAGTAAGAAACTGAATGCTGAGTGTTCTACTCTTCTCTCTAGATAAAAACAATGCTGCTAGCAACACTGTATACCTGTTTTATACCTAATGAAAAATCAAGCTTGTTTCAGTTCTTGTCAGAGGTCTCCCATCAACTTCTGTTCATTAGAGGATCATGCTTGACATCTCAGTAACTTCATCACAGAATCATAGAATAATTTAGGATGGAAGACACCTGTGGGTGTCATTCAGTCCAGCTTCCTCATCTAATCAGGGCAAACTTGAAGTAAGATCCAGCTTCAAAGTTACAGTAGGTTGCTCAGAGCCATGTCCAGTTGAGTTCTGACCATCTCCAAGGATGGAGATTTCTCAGTTCTCTCAGACACCTGTTCCAGTGTTAGATGACTCATTTACAATTTTTTTTCCTGGTACCTAATAGGAACTTCTCTTGTTGCAACTGATGTTCATCATCCCTTGTCTTTTCGGTGTGCCCCTCCAAGAATAATCATGATAATATTTTTCTTTCCACAAACAAAGGAATAACTTTGCTTTGATAGTATTACTTTGATTGAATCTGCTCATTTGTTCAACATGCTCAAATGCACTGAAATTCAAAGATTAACAGGCAGAAGCCACAGCCATTTCAGTAATATTTTTATTATTTCATAATGTACCAAACAGACTGAAGAACTAAAGCAGCAAAGAGAGTTTTGACCTTCTTGAATCTTGGAAACTCTCTATGTGTCATAACTGTAACATGTAGTCTCTATCATATTTTCATATATATATGAAGAAAGTTTTTATGATATCAGCTATGTTAAGGGGGAGGGAAGTGAAAGAGCATTCTAAACCAAGCCTATTGGCCAAGGGTAATGTCACTTATCAGTGATTATTGTGTCTCCCACCACTACCAGCTAGAAATTGATTTCTCCAGCTGTAGGAAACTCCTTACTCTATTCTTGCAGCCAAACTGATACGACAATCTGAGAGAAAGTAAGTGCATTGGGTTTGTGTGGCAAGGTTTTGGAAGAGGCGGGCTACAGGCATAGCTTCTGTGAGAAGCTGCCAGAAGCTTCCTCCATGTCTGACAGAGCCAATGCCAGCCGGCTCCAAGACAGACCCACTGCTGGCCAAGGACAAGCCTATCAGTGACTGTGATAGCACCTCTGGGGTAACACAGTTAAGAAGGGCAGAAAAAAACCCAGGAGCAACTGCAGCCAGAGAGAGGAGTGAGAAGATGTGAGAGGAACAACTCTGCAGACACCAAGGTCAGTGAAGAAGGAGGGGAAGGAGGTGCTCCAGGTGCCTGAGCAGAGATTCCCCTGCAGCAGCCCCTGGAGAAGACCATGGTGAGGCAGGCTGTCCTCCTACAGCCCGTGGAGGGGATTAACAGTGGAGCAGATATCCACCTGCACCCCATGGAGGACCCCACAGTGGAGCAGGTGGAGGCACCCAAAGGAGGCTGCGACCCTGTGAGAAGCTTGCGCTGGAGCAGGCTCCTGGCAGGACCTGTGGCCCTGTGGAGAGAGGAGCCCACGCCAGAGCAGGTTTGCTGGCAGGACTTGTGACCCCGTGGGGGACCCACGCTGGAGCAGGCTGTTCCTGAAGGACTGCACCCCGTGGAAGGGACCCACACTGGAGCAGTTCATGAAGAACTGCAGCCCGTGGGAAGGGCCCATGTTGGAGAAGTTGGTGGAGGACTGTCTCCCGTGGGAGGGACTCCGTGCTGGAGCAGGGGAATGATGAGAGGAGTCCTCCCCCTGAGGAGGAAGCAGCGGCAGAGACAAGATGTGATGAACTGACCACAACCCCCATTCCCCGTCCCCTTGTGCTGCTGGTGGGGAGGAGGTAGAGAAATCGGGAGTGAAGTTGAGCCTGGGAAGAAGGGAGGGGTGGGGGGAGGTGTTCCAAGATTTGGTTTTATTTCTCGTTACTCTACTCTGTTTTGCTTGGTAATAAATTAGATGATTTTTTTTCTAAGTTGAGCCTGTTTTGCCCATGACGGTAACTGGTGAGTGATCTCTCGCTGTCCTCATCTCGACCCAGGAGCCTTTCATTACATTTTCTCTCCCCTGCCCAGCTGAGGAGGGCAGTGACAGAGCAGCTTTGAGGGGCACCTGGCCTCCAGCCAGGGTCAACCCACCACAGTAAGCTTCAAGCATTACTGCTTCAGGAAGAGAAAAGTAAGTAATCTTCAAGGAGAATCACCACAATCCTCCCTTTTAAACATGCTCATTAATTAAGGCAGCTCAGATGATCACAATTTCTGAGTTGTCCTACAGAGGCTGTAAGATACCATTTTTAACTGGGAAATTGGAACCAAAGTAAGGTTCTGAGTGATTTTGTATACCTCTCTTACCTCCACAGTAATACAGATTATTAAAATCTCCAGATAGCAATGTCTTTTCTTTATGTAGAGATAAAAATTGTCATCTTTATACTTTGCATGCGAATCAGATTGGTTATGTTCCCAAAAAATTAATCTACAATACTTATAATTCTTAAGTATGTGCAAGAATTATTTGTGCTTGGAAAAAGTGAAAGATGAAAGTAACATAAAGTGCAAGAAGAATTGATCCTGTCACTAGAAACAGAAACCCTTCCCAAGTCTTTGTAGGTAATTCCAGCTCTCTATAGGTGTAGGATATTTCATTTCTGCACAACTGGTGTCTAAGTGTAAACTGTTTATTGGAATATTGTGGAATTCTGTCCCTTAGGCACATCTCAGACTTTCCATTTTCTTTATAAAATAAACTAGCAGTACAACATCCAAAAGAGATTATGATCTAATTTGTGGCTGATATCACTGGTTCTATACAAACTTAAGCAAGCCCAGCACTTTTAAAGGTTATGGGAAGATCAGACCAAGATATAGGAAGTTTTCATACATTTGTGTTTTGTCTGAATGTATATTACAACATGCATAAAAATAGGTCTATTTGTATTTCAAGTAGTCTTTAATGAATGAGCTAAGGGATTTTACACAGCTATTTTTTTTTCTTTATGATTTATGGCAATTCTGTTCAATCGTTTCAATATTGAATTACTATGGAAATGACACTACTATTTTGCTAGTATTACCTGAATCATGAGTGAAAGTAAATATTATTAAAATTAAAATCTGTCCTTTCAAGTAATTCCACCTGACCTCAAAAGAATTGATGCAAAGCAAAGGTACAGCTAGGGACAAAATTTGACAAGCAAGCTTGACTTTTCAATCATTATGAGACACACAATTTGGGTCTGTTGGGCGAAGGGGAGAAAAAGAAGAGAGAGGTTAGTTGGGAATAGACAGGGAGGATATAAGGAAGTAAAAGGCTTTGAGATCTTTCTGCAAAACTATTCTAAGAATCATTGCAAAGGGATGAAGTAAAAAAACATCTTCTCAGCTATTCTAGAATCACAGTACCTAGCCCAAATGCTGATATTTAGGCTTGATGAGAAAGGCAGAGGTTTCCTGTATGTCCTGCTCTAGTAACAATGCTACAATACTTAATTTTTACTGTAATTAATTTACAAAATTTAAATATTGACCATTAATAGGCTATTTTTTTTTCTTCTATTGCTTTTCACATATTATTCTTAACTATATCAAATCAAAAAAGAATAAAAGAGAAGCATTTTGAAAGCACAGATCCCAGAAAGGCCAGATCACCACAAGACTTGGCTGTACGAGGAAACAGATGAAGAGATCTTGTACACAAAAAATGTAGCATTTCCATATTAAGATCTTGACCAGAAGAATTACCTTGACAGTAATCTGACTTCCATCTACTACTGTTCAGAGTTGCTAAAAAATGTGAAACCAGCACTAACAAAAAAAGTATTTGCAAAAATAAGACTAATGGTCCCCACAGATACTATCAGAAGTGATTTGAGTTTAGCAGACATTGCCCATGCCTGGAGGATAAATTAGATGAGTTTCCAGGATCCCCTCCAGTCTGGGACTCTCATATCCATTCTAAGAGCTCAATGCATTGCTTAACTTACTACATTCTTTTTTTTCCCAAAGTGTCATAAGGAGCTGATAACAGGCATTGCTAGAAGTATTCCTCCCTCCTTTTGACACTGCTTAACAGCATCTATGGGCTTACAGCCAGGCTTCTAAGCAACAACCACAATTCACCTTGGGAAAGCCACATCAGACAAGAGTTAACATATTCTAAAGATATGCATACTACGAGTGCAGGTCATTCCAGCTGCACTAAATTCAGTAAAACTGAATCTAATTCTTATTTTTTTAAATTGAAATAATAAAAGTTTGTAACACTGGAATCTGTACATTTGATACATGCTTAGGAGACAGACCACTGATGTAAAATCACTTATCTCTGGTATTAACATTTGGTAAATGTGAAATTATTGAAACTTACAATATCTGTGAATTACTTAGAACAACACACCAAATGAACATTTTAAGAAACAGGTTAGTTGAAGCTAAAACATGAATGCTGAATGAAAACAGCTCATCAGCTTTTGTAAGACTAAGAAAAAAATAACTTTACAGAATTTTCTGCACAAGGCAATAAACCAAAATCTATTTCGGTAAAGAGAAACCTTATAGTATAATAGCCATAATTTCTACTGTGGGAAAATCAACTGACTGATTAATAATTTATTTTATGGCCAAGGAGAATTTTAAATTTGTTTACCTAGTCATTTTTGGGGGCCTTAAAACAACATATTTGCATTCATCTGTTTGTTTCTATTTGTTTCAGTGAGACATATTGGGAGCCAGTGACAACAGTCCCTTTCTCAGTCCCTTTCTCAGTTTTGCCTTCTGCTGACACCTCATATTCTCAATTGTGTAAGGCTCTTGTGAGCTTCCTCAAGACAACTTTGTAAGCAAACAAATTACACTGAGCTCTGTGCTTTTATCAGGTATGCAATGTGACAGTTTAGATGATAAAGCCCCAAAAGAGAAAACAGCCTGCAATGCTTTGCAATATTGTAAAATGACAGAAACAATATAATTAGGTTAAAACCAGTCTAAAACATTACCCACAGCATTCTGTAGGAAAACGTCTCAAGCCTTAGTAATATAACATTTTAAGATAGTCCTATATAGATAAGTTACAACAGATATACCTTCACATTTGAGGATAAAAAAAAGAAAAAATTGTAAAGCTCAAATACAATTTGTATTAACTTGGTGAAAAGTTTAGTTGGTGATGTAATTTCACATGTAGGGTGTCCTGGTTTCAGCTGAGAGGGTTAATTTTCTTCACAGTAGCTACTATGGGGCTGTGTTTTGGATTTGTGCTGGAAACAGTGTTGATAACACAGGGATGGTTTCCTTACTGCTGAGCAGTGCTTACACAGAGCCAAGGCCTTTGCTGCTCCTCACCCCACCCCACCAGCGAGGGGGCTGGGGGTGCACAAGGAGTTGGGAGGGGACACAGCCGGGACAGCTGACCCCGACTGACCAAAGGGATATTCCATACCATATGACGTCATGCTCAGTTTATAAGGAGCTTGGGGAAGAGGAAGGACGGGGCGCAACAGTGTTGAGAGTGATGCATCACGGTTACCCGTGGTGGAGCCCTGCTTTCCTGGGGATGGCTGAACACCTGCCTGCCCATGGGAAGTGGGGAATGAATTCCTTGGTTTGCTTTGCTTGTGTGCGCGGCTTTTGCTTTACCTATTGAACTGTCTTTATCTCAACCCGGGAGTTTTCTCACTTTCACTCTTCTGATTCTCTCCCCGATCCTACTTTGGGGGGAGTGAGCAAGCGGCTGTGTGGGGCTCAGCTGCTGGCTGGGGTTAAACCATGACATAGGGAAATCTAGGTCTCCATGTAGATATTTTTTTTTCCATCTAGGAAATCCCATCTAGGTAAAACCCTAGAATTTATTTTTACTTAATGCTTAATTTAAGAAAAGCAATATACTGTTATGCTTAATATAGCACCACAATGAACAGTTTAAATAAAGTGAAAAATTTAAGAATTTGTGAGTAGCTACTGCATACTCACAATATTTTCACACGATACCATACTATAGTTGAACAGAAAATAGACCTTAGGAATTTTATCTCAGTTTTGATGGAAAACATGGAATTCTGAGTCAGTTTTCCCAGGGACATTGTCATTCCCTAAATATTCAGGCTCACAAAAATTTTGAGGACTCCTTGGTGTTTGAGGAAAGCTGTGGCCTTTTGCATCCAATAAAAGATGAAAACCCAAAGCCTTCATATCTCTGGATTACTAATCAGTGCAACATGAGTGGGAACACTCTGTCTGGAAGAACGACCGATGAATCGTCAGTGTGCGGCTATAGGTTTCTTCCAGCTGGGGCTGCCCATTATCTCAAGTAACAGCAGGTAACATGTAACTCCCGCAACGTAGAAGCCAACAAGCACCAAACCACTGCTGGAAAGTACGTTCAGTGTTCAGGGTGTATGGCTATTAAGAATATACCATTGCTCAAACTGCATGTGTCCACAGCATCGTAAACCTAAATTAGCTTTGACTTCTGTTTTAGCCATTTTTCAGAAGTGGCAACTTGTATGATACCACTGAAAGAGATAGTAGTTTAGGAATATGAGATTTCTTTCCAGTTGAAAGACTTTTCAGTGCAGTAAATGTGAAGATATTGAATATATCATATGTAATTTGATCTTTTGCACTTTGTTCAGCTAGATAGGAAATGAGAAGTGGCTAGCATCATTCCCTTTTCTGCATCCTAGGAAATGGGTAGTCTCAGACATTGTGTAACTTCAGTGGTGCTATGTGATCCAAGTGGAAAAAAGCAAAGAGCACCTGAAGAATGTTGGCTCTAAAAAAATACTAGTCTTCATTGTTGGAGAAATTTAGAATATACATAAACTTGAGACTCCTGAAAAATAATATTATAAAATAATGTACTCATTAGAAGCTGACACAGGAAATTATGTATCAAATAAGAAGTGAATTTTACCAAGGTGTGTTACACTATGACTGTGTTCTGGTTAGTAAACTAAATATGCTTGAGACCACTCTCCACTGCTGAGGCCAGCTGCCACTGAACAGCCTGCATCTGTAATATTAAACTCTCTTATCCTTCGAAACAGGCTCACACACAAATCGCCAGTTGGGAATGATTCCTGGAAATGATCGCTCTAGCTCACAGACTGCACGGACAAATATCCTGAGGGAGTGCCACTTGGCACAGGCCAGAAGCACGCAAGCTATTGTTCTGATGGTTTGGCAATACAGGACATTCCTGCGCACTATTTAATTTACCAGTATACAGTCTACATGTACATATATAATACAGCCTACAGACCCTCTGTTTTCAGTCTCTAAAGTATAAATAGTACAAAAAATTACAGTAAAAAAAAGACTGAATCAAATAAAAACTTTGCAAATTAGGCAAGCTACTTTTGATTATTTTGCATAAGTATGTCCAAAGCTTGCTATAATTCCTAGGGTGAATCCAAAGAGCAACATCAGCTCAACATTAAAACCCACCACACTGGATTTTAGGAGTACTATTTCAAAGGAAGCTAAAAGAATTCTTTGCCAAGTTTCTGCGTATTTCCAGTAAAGGTATCTTAAGGAAATGTCCCGCCTTTCAAACATACACCTCTATTAATGCTATTTTACCTGGACTGTCTGTATGTGAACATTTGTTTGCATTCCCAGACTCTCATATAATTAAACCATACTTTCCAGATTATTAAGCCCAATATTCTGTCTTAAACAGAGACTGTTCTCAAACTTTCACAGACTTTAAGATGACACAGAAAAAATCATCATAGGCAGATATGGGATAACTTTCTTAGAAGGGTCTTGTAATTAGCATATACCTAGATATCTAAGATGCCACTGTGCAAATAATTGCTTTACCAGTATCAGGTAAAAAAGGAATATAAATAAATAAATAAATAAGCCCGCCCCTAAACCTTTTATGCAGAATGGAATTTTAAAAATGTCTTCTGCTTAATTTTAACATCAAAACTACATTTGGAATAATTTCAAAAGGAGGTGCTGTTTCAAAGGTAAAAAAGAAAATGTTGCCAAATATTTCAGGTGATCTATATATATATTTGTAGATGCCCTGGTTTTGCTCAGCACTTACTTTGCTAACATTATTTAAGGTATCATATTGCTTTTATTTTCCTGAACCTGCTGTTCCACAGTAGTTTAAACTTATCTAAGCCAGAGATGCTGCCGTTCTCCCATCCTTGTGCTAGTACTAGGGCCTATGCAGCCAGATGGTTCAAAATCAGTTAATTTGTCTTAATTTTCTTTCATCTGGGTGAGATCCCAGATCTAGTTTGTTATGTTTCCAAATATCCATTACAGCTAACATGAGTGGGCTGGAATACATAGCCAGAAATGAGGAGAGAAGGAAAAAGAAGGAAGACCAAAGTGGAAATTGGAGTAACCTCCTTATGGCAGTAGCTTACTCAATTGCTTCACGGCACTTACCTTAGTTTAGGTAAATTTCAGGACTGATTCAAGCTTGTCACCTTTTTTTCTATGCTATTAAATCCTTCCTCAGAGAAAACCGTTCAGCTTCTCGTCAATAATTAGCTCCCAAGAAGGAGCAACTATAAAGTCATAGCGTCAACAGTTGCTTTACATTTCGAATATCCTTATGAATCATGTATTGTACATTTATTTTAATCAATAAAATTAATTATTTGTAAACAATAGTTACTTGACTAGCTTCAACAGCAAATATTTATAATCAAAGTGAGAGTTTGCATTATCCCCAGCTCTTAAATCAATATTCATTACAGTCTCCTCAGAGGTCATTCCTCTGGACTGAAAATGTCCTGAAAACGAGAGTTATACAACATTTTAGGTGAGCGTGACCACATTTCTGCAAAGATTTTTTTCTTAGCAGGAGTACTTACTCTCCCAAACCAGATTCTATTGAAAATCATTATAGCGACATCAGTGAAATTTTGAAAGGCAAGAAAGACATCATCATTCTAAAAAGAAACTAAACTAAATTTTCTGATTATGATAAAAAATTTTGTCCATCTTATATAGTAATATTTCATTTGCTGTCTGCACATGTTGAAAATATTTCCAACATGCTGCAGCTAGTGATGTACTCAGAAGTAATAACAGAAACTGAACGTCATCTCAAATGATTGGTAAATTTGATGTTTTATGGACTTTCATCTGAGCTTTGATTGCTAGTACCCTACTAAACATAATATTTGCGGAATCACAGAATGGTTGAGGTTGGCAGGGAGGGACCTCTGGAGGTCATCTAGTCCAACCCTCCTGCTCAAGCAGGGCCACCTAGAGCAGGCTGCCCAGGACTGTACACTCCACAACCTCTCTGGGCAACCCGTGCCAGTGCTCGGTCACCCTCACAGTAACAGTGTGTTTCCTGGTGTTGAGAGAGAACCTCCTGTGTTTCACTTTGTGCCCATTGCCTCTGGTCCTGCCACGGGGCACCACTGCAAAGAGCTCGGCTCCATCCTCTTTACACCCTCCCTTCAGGTATTTATATACATGAATAAGATCCCCCAAGCCTTGCCTTCTCCAGACTGAACAGTCCCAGCTCTCTCAGCTTGTCCTCATATTTGAGACGCTCCAGTCCCTTCAATCATCTTCGTGGCCCTTCTCTGGACCCTATCCAGTACGCCCTTGTCTTTCTTGTACTGAGGAGCACAGAACTGGACACAAGCACTGCAGGTGCGGCCTTACCAGTGCTGAGCAGAGGGGAAGGATCACCTCCCTCGACCTGCTGGCAATCCTTTCCCTAATGCTAGTCACTGGCCTCCACTAGACTTTGTACCACTTGATCACCACCCTCTGGGCCTGGCCATTCAGCCAGTTTTTAATCTACCTCACACTCTGCTCATCGACCCTGTACATCAACAGCTTGTCTCTGAGGATCTTATGTGAGACAGTGTCAAAGGCCTTAGTGAAGTCCAGGTGGACAACATCCACTATTTTCCCCTGGTCTACCAAGCCGGTCATCTCATCATAGAAATTGATCAGGTGATTCAACATTACAGTACGACTAGAACTTAAGACAGACACTTTAGGGTGCCCACAGGGAAAAAAAATGTTAATATTCGTATCAGGGCTCCTCAACCTAATGAGCAATATAGAAGAAAATTTAAAAATATATTAAAATCCTTTTTTAGTAGCACCTTGGTTTACTGGAATGCCTCCTGTCATTTCCTACTGTACTTGCAACTCTGCAAGTTTATTTGTCTCACTCCAAGTTTCCTTTTTTTAATACAAATAAATCAAACATTTCAGACTTGTGGGAATGCACTTAAAGGATAATGCCTTTACTTTCTGCTGCCTCTCAACCACATTAAAACATTAGTGACTCACTGAAAAGCTCAGATGTTCCCACACTTTTCAGCAGGGATTGAAGGTTGAAAGTGAAAGACAGGTGTGTACACAACAGGTATAGAGTGCTGTGCTGAATGAAAACCACCCAAACTAAATAAAATCATAATCTGTTGAAAATTATTTCTTCTAGGAGCTTCCCCTCTTCCCCCCCCCCCCAACTTTATCTAAAGAAATATCTTTACTGGCAAGTTTCAGACTTGTGCTGGCAGATTTTTTTCCAGTGACTGTGGCTCTTCAAGTGGCCTGGATCTTGGCTCTGAAGAGACATCCTGGGTTCCTTGCAGAGTGGGGAAGAGATTGCCCAGTTCCCAGGACAATGGGCATTGGATGTGGTTGGTGATAAAAGTGGAGGAAATAGATCTGTACAGGACAATAAGGAAGATAAAGGAACTATGTATCTTTTGGGGAAAAGGAATACGGTCTTGAACAATACTGGGAACTGATGCAAATAGATCTGGGGGATTTATAAGAAAAACAAAGCAGAAGGAAAAAGATACGGGGGAGGAAGACCTCAAGAACTGGTCCAAATGGATAGTAAGCACAGAACAGAAGCAGGGAAGTATAACAGAGTCAAGCCTGGACACAGTTGAATGCTGGGGAAAAGGCTGACAGGGACAAAGGGACATCATTAAGTGGGAACAGGATTTTCTGCATACAGGGACTGGAAAGACCAGCCTAAGAGGAAAACAGTCTTTGCAAGATAAGAACAATGGAATGGCGGTGAAGAAACTAGCATGGGAAGGAGAAGGGCAGGGCAGAAAGCTTCGGGTCTATCAAAAATGAGAGTTCAGCTTGTAGTGAATGATATCAGCAAATATTTCAATCCCTCTGGCAAAGCTGGTGTCATCCACTCATGGATGCTATCCTCTTTCATACAAGGTGCTGTCAGCTAGAGCTGACAGTTTCTCCATGGTCTGGGCTGCTTGCCTCAAAAAGCCTTGTTAACATATACAATAGTGTATTAAAAACATTGCTGATTTGATTTTGTATGTGCAATTCAGTCTAATGACACGTTTGCACACATCTTCCAGAGGACTACCACTTTCTCTTGTTCCCAAAAGGGACAGTGCTCATTAAATGAGCAGCTGTTAAAAAGTTTATTCTGTTATTCAATGTCATTCCTAAGTCTTATTTACTTATTTACTTATTTGCACTGTTTGATTCCACTTTGAAGGAAGACCTACTGAATTGTTAATTTCCCTGGGGCTTTTCACTCCCCCATCATTATAGCATTTGAAGACTGACCATTAATATATCTTTACAACACATTCTAAGCAAGGGAGCACTCTCATCTCATTTTGAAGACAGGATTCTAAGGGCTTCTAATAATTTGGGTGCCCATTTTGAGAGACATTGTTATTTACATATCATACATTCCAAGACACAGTTTGAATAGATTTTTATCTTGCAACTTTGAGCATTCAGCCTTTGGCAATTAAGTCTTTAGAATCTCAAACTGGTCACCCCAGAATGAATGGACAACCTTTAAAATGTTTAGGCAGGTTTCCTAGTACCGCAAATTCTGATGTAGGCACTGGAAGGATATGTTTGCTCTCCATTGTGACTTTCTGCTTGGTGGGTTATGGCATTGTCTGTTTTCTTCATGAGTCCTTCCTTGCACTCACAGGAACACAGGCTGAAGCCTAGGAAATGAACAACTTCTGTAGTTGCAGCATAGAACTCTGTTCATAAATCCATTCAATATGTAATTTCTAACTCCTATAGAAAGTGGAGTTGGTTTTCTTCAAAATCTTTAAATCATTGAAGAGCAAGTTCATCCTGTACTTTAAAGAGGTAAGATTCCTACAGAAAAAGTGCATGCAATCACAGAAGCACACACTTGTACTATACATTCACTGGCAATCTGAATTCTGCCTTTCCGTAACTGAAGTGTTGGATTTTACTGTGATACTCATACGTACATTGTGTAGTTGCAGTATATTCAACTGTGCCCTTGTCAGATGTTTTTAACCTTGCTGATCTGTTTTATAAGATCAGAAGTTCCTACTTTTACAGAAGGCCCATTATAATAGCTTGCATGAAGCAGTGAGAACACCCAGGATATTTACTTAAACTGTTCTGAACTCTTCTCCAGGTTCACTTAAAGGTTTACCACTGGTTCTAAGGCTTCAGTGAACCTAGGGTAAGCAAGTTCCCCAGGAACTGATTCTCTTTGCATAACCCCTCACCCTATCACTACATTCCCTGACAAAGAGTCCTTCCCAATCTTTCCTGTAGGCCCCTTTTAAGTACTGGAAGGCCTGCTGTAAGGTCTCTCTGGAGTCTTCTCTTCTCCAGGTGTTGTGGGTTGACCCAGGCTGGAAGCCAGGTGCCCCCCAAAGCTGCTCTGTCACTGCCTTCCTCAGCTGGGCAGGGGAGAGAAAATATAATGAAAGGCTCCTGGGTCGAGATAAGGACAGGGAGAGATCATTCACCAATTACTGTTAATTCATAACCAATCAAATCAGAGTAGAATAATGAGAAATAAAAACAAATCTTAAAACACCTCCCCCCACCCCTCCCATCTTCCCAGGCCCAACTTCACTCCCAATTTCTCTCCCTCCTCCCCACCAGCAGCACAGGGGATGAGGAATGGGGGTTGTGGTCAGTTCATCACACCTTGTCTCTGCTGCTCCTTCCTCCTCAGGGGGAGGACTCCTCACACTCTTCCCCTGGTCCAGCGTGGGTCCCTCCCACAGGAGACAGTCCTCCATGAACTGCTCCAGCGTGGGTCCCTTCCACAGGCTGTAGTGCTTCAGGAACAGCCTGCTCCAGCGTGGGTCCCCCACGGGGTCACAAGTCCTGCCAGCAAACCTGCTCTGGCGTGGGCTCCTCTCTCCACAGGGCCACAGGTCCTGCCAGGAGCCTGCTCCAGCGTGGGCTTCCTACAGGGTCATGGCCTCCTTTCAGTGCATCTACCTGCTCTGGCATGGGGTCCTCCATGGGCTGCAGGTGGATATCTGCTCCACCATCAACCTCCATGGGCTGTAGGAGGACAGCCTGCCTCACCATGGTCTTCTCCAGGGGCTGCTGCAGGGGAATCTCTGCTCCGGTGCCTGGAGCACCTCCTGCCCCTCCTTCTGCACTGACCTTGGTGTCTGCAGGATTGTTCCTCTCACATATTCTCACCCCTCTCTCTGGCTGCAATTGCTGCTGTTTTGTTTTTTTTTTTTTTCCTTCTCAATGATGTTATCCCAGAGGCACTACCACTGTGGCTGATAGGCTTGTCCTTGGCCAGCAGTGGGTCTGTCTTGGAGCCGGCTGGCATTGGCTCTATCAGACATGGGGGAAGCTTCTGGCAGCTTTTCACAAAAGTCATGCCTGTAGCCCCGCCTCTTCCAAAGCCTTGTCACACAAACCCAATACACCGCAACTCTCTAAACAAACTCAACTCTCTCAGCCTGTCCTCATAGGTAAGGTGCCCCAGCCCCCTGATCATGTTTGTGATCCTCCTCTGGATCCGCTCAAGCAGGCCCATTTCCTTCTTCTGTTGGAGGCCCCAGAGCTGAACACAGTACTCCAGGTGAGGTCTCATGAGAGTGGAGTAGAGCAGCAGAATCATCTCCCTTGACCTGCTAGCCACACTTCTTTTCATGCAGGTCAGAATGCGATTGGCTTTCTGGGCTGCATGTGCACATTGCTGGCTCATATTCAGTTTTTCATCCACCAATATTCCCAAGTCCTTCTCTGCAGTGCTCCTCTCAATCCACTCATTGCCCAGTCTATACTGATACTATACCCTGCCCAGGTTCAGGGCCTTGCACTTGGCCTTGTTGAACTTCACAAGGTTCACATGAGTCCTCTTCTCTAGCCTGTAAATGTCCCTCTGGATGGCATCCCTTCCGTCTAGAGCATCAGTCACACCACACAGCTTGGTGTCGTTGACAAACTTGCTGAGGGTGCACTTGATCCCATTGTCCATGTCGCCAACAAAGATGTTGAACAGTGCAGGTCCCAGTACCGACCCCTGAGGAACGCCACTCGTCACCGTTCTCCACTTGGTCATTGAGCCGTTGACCACAACTCTTTAACTGCGACCATCCAGCCAATTCCTTATCCACCGAGTGGTCCATCCATCGAATCCATGTCTCTCCAATTTAGACACAAGGATGTCGTGCGGGACGGTGTCAAATGCCTTGCACAAGTCCAGGTAGATGATGTCAGTTGTCCTTCCCTTATCCACCAACACTGTAACCCCATCACAGAAGGCCACCAAATTTGTCAGGCACGATTTGCCCTTAGTGAAGCGATGATGGCTGTCACCAATCACCTCCTTATTTTCCATGTGCCTGAGCATAGTCTCCAGGACGGTCTGCTCCATGATCTTGCCAGGCCAGAGGTGATACTGACTGGCCTGTAGTACCTCAGGTCTTTCTTTTTACCCTTCTTAAAAATGGGGGTTATGTTTCCTTTTTTCCAGTCACCAGGAACTTCACCAGTCTGCCATGACTTTTCAGATATGATGGATAGTGGCTTAGCAACTTCATCCATCAGTTTCCTCAGGACCTGTTGATGCATCTCATCAGGTCCCATAGACTTGTACACATTCAGGTTCCTTAGATGGTCTTTAACCTGATCTTCTCCTATGGTGGGTGGTTTTTCATTCTTCCAGTCCCTGCCTTTGGATTCTGTGAATTGGGTGGCATGGCTACAACACTTGCCAGTGAAGACTGAGGCAAAAACGTTGCTGAGTACCTCAGCCTTCTCCGTGTCGGTTGTAGCCAGGTCTTCTCTTTTGCTCATCTTGAGGGATACAGTTTCTTTCATCTTCCTTTGTTGTCCTATGTACCTGAATAAACACTTCTTGTTATTTTTTATATCCCTAGCCAAGTTCAGCTCCAGCATGGTCCTCATGGGGGATTTTAACAACCCCGAAGTCATCTGGAGGGACAATCCAGAATGGCACAAGCAATCCAGGAGGCTTCTTGATACACTGGTGAAAACTTCCTGACACAGGTGATTGAGGACCTGACAAGAGTAGCCACTCTTTGGACCTCATACTTACAAATTAGGAAGAATTGGTCAGGGACGGGAAGGTCAAGCATGGGAAGGTCAGGGACACCCTTGGAAGAAAATATGATATTCCAGTTCTAAAATAAGTCTTCAATTTTGGCATTTTATCCCCCCAGATTGAACTTACCAAACAGAAATTTCTGAGAAAGAAGAAACATTGATGTCAAGGAAAACCTTCAACTCCACCGGTTCAAAGAATGACACTACAGAAATATTTTGTGCTAGAGCTTATATGCATTATACCGGTTGTTTTACTGAAAAGCAGAAGTGTCTTAATACTCTGAAAAGGGCCTACAAATTTAGGACAGCATTAATTCTATCATTACTTTTAGTCCTAGGCTAAAGAATTCATACCTTCACTTTGGAATTTTTTAATGCAATTAAATTACGTCACATTTGTAAACAAGATTTGTTTTTATATCAGAGCATGGTAGTCCCTATCCACATCCTAATGGGAAAAAACATCCATCTTCCATTGACCTTATGAGGGCTGGATCTGACTTTATGGGAAAAAAATGGAACAGTGAAGACCTCAGTTACTTTCCAGTTGCAGTTAAGAACTGTGTCTTGTGAACTTTCATTTCTAGCCTTAGTACCACCTTGCTGGACATTTACATGTTGTGCGTTATATAATTTCTATACAGAGCCAAGCACTTGTGAAGTTAGGGATCTTCAACAGTCTTATTGCTTGACTTGTCAGCTCAGTTCTTCCAATATTGAATAATGCCAGCTTTAGCAATTATTAATTCCCCATCCCTTCCTTCTCCCTCTTCCCCTCACCCCTGTTCTGTTTGACTGTTTCATTTATTTCAATTTTTAAAACAAAAAAATGTCTTCTTAAAACAAATCTCTGTTCAACTGTCATCTTTAATTGATTGGCAGGTTTACATGCTGTAGGAAACCCTGAATTATTAAACAGTCAGTTCAGCACTTTTAAATGAAGAGTGATCAAATTAAATGACTGCCTCCATACACAGGTTATTGCTTAAACATGAAATCAAACTCTCATTAAGATATTCTTCACACATTTCTTTTTCAAAAGCAAAATATCTTAGCCTTACCTATTAAATTGTTTGCCTGTTGTAGTCAGAATTTAATCCTGTCTAGTCAGACCAGGAAAATTCATAACATACTCAGTGCTACCAGATGTGATCAAGTTTAAGAGTGAATGTAAACTCAATATTTTCCGAAAAATGTGCAGGCTTATTTGGTAGTCACCCAAGCACAAAAGCCAAGAGTATCGCAGGAAGACAAGTCAAAATGAATATTGGTTGTTGTTTAAGGAAGTCAGGGTGGGGAGGGATTGGCATTTAAGAATGTTTAGAATACAATTAATATTAGGAATCTTATACTGAGATTTCAAAACCTAGATAGATAACCAGACAAAATAAATGCATATGTTCTATATGGACTCAGTCAACTGAAACTTCTTAGCCTTCTGTGAGAGAAAAGGAAGAAATGAACAACAATAAGGAGAGAGGCAACGTGTTGTCAGACACAGAAATAATTTCCCTCCCCACAATTTGATAGTAATTACACAACAGGAGGAAGATGAAGTGATGAAGCTCCGTTCATACGGGTTCCCTTTGTGATTGGACAGGTTTTTAGGGCATATCTACTCATGCAAACGTGGATGGGTCTTTAGGGCGTATCTACTCATGCAAACGTGGATATACACGTATAGCTATACAAACTGGAAAAGATATGCAAAGGCCATTGTAAAAGTTATTCAAAGCCCTTCACAGGTGAAAACTGAAGTAATGTGTTAGGTTATGTAATAAAAGCTCATCTGCACACCCACAAACTAGCACAGAGACAATGGCAGGAGGGGAGTCCAAATAACACACTAAGTTCATCACAGAAGAGCCATCAACCCATGAAAGGCCCATCTCACAAGCCCATAGGAGCACAAAGGTACACAAAAGCCCGCAGGAACCGAAACCAAGGATGCCTGAGGAACAAACACCCTGTCTGGCCCCCTCCCAGGACTGTCTCAGCAGAGCCTAAGGGGGTTGGCTGTGCAACCTGGGGAGGCCCTGCCAGGTCTAGGGGGGTGTGTGTATGTGTAGAAGTCTGTACCAGCAAGTGGAGTGGGGCTTTGTATGCCCAGGTGCCAGCACAGCTGGGGAGACTGGGGTCCGGGAGGCAGCAACTGGACAGAGTGAGCCCAGCTGCTGCGGGGATCCACCTTGTACATACAGATGTGTATGTTCTCACCAGTGGACTTTCATTCTGTCCAACCAGAGAGGGGAGCAGGATGAGACCGTTGGTGCTATTTGTGTTCATGTGAGCGCTCTGTCTGTCTGTGATCTGCGTGGTTTGCCATGGATATATGTGGTGTAATACATGTGCTCTGAGTGTGCATGCCTATTGGGAACGCATCTTCAGCCTTGCTACTGGTTGGACCTGGGGACATGGAGCTGCAGCAACCTCATCTCTCATGCTGTTGGATCCAGCATGACATATTTCCAAGAACGTGGGCCGTGTAATTGTTCTAACTTTGTCACAAACAGGATATTGAAACCTACTGATAAAAAGCCCATTATAAGAGGGAGGCAATACTAGCTATTATATTTAAAAAAAAAAAAAAAAATTAAAAAAAAATTATTGCACTCTTTGAAAAATGTAAAATTAAGTTGTTGGGTTTTTTTTTTAAAGTCAAAACTTTCATGCCAAAACAAAACCTGTAAAAAGCAATTGTAGCTCAAATTAAAGAATACTGTGACTAGTAGGGGTTTTTTTTTCTACTTTTGTAATAATCCTTTGCAGATGAATTATACATATATTCTATTTTTAATATTGACACTTACTAAGGAAAGCAATGATGTTAAACATCTTTTTGAAGATGTGTGCTGAAGTATCCCTGGGAAAATGCACTGCTTCAATTAAACTCGTAATACTCTCATTTTTAACAAACCAGATGTTCATGACAGCATCATTTGAAGCCCTATTTTTAAACATAAAACATATTACAGGATTTTTGGTTTTCCTTATTTGCACTGCCCAGGGCAGTAAGGAAACGTGTAGCCTACAGCCTAGATGCATAGTATAAGCCTAATAAATCACGTGAGACTTCCTTGCCTGCTTTAACCTAATCTAGATGGCATTAACAGTTTTTACTTGTAAGGGCAACCAGATCTCTCTACATTCTCATCTGTAGCTTAAGTCTCTAAGTGTCTTTCTTCCAAAGCTGATAGTACTGACAAAGGCTGAACTATTAACAGATTATGTCCGTTCCTCTGAATCATTTCAGAATTTTCTGCCTCACTTTTTGCTAAATCTTATTTCACATCCCTGAGAATGCATTTTAATCCAGCTGCCTGTCCCCCACCAATTATTCAGCAAGATCATTCAACTGCAAAGAGAAATTATTTGTACTACTTCTATGCCTGTAAACTGGATGCAGGATCAGGAACTCCAAAAAATATAAGCTTTTCAACATAGGAACTGTTACTTGCTGGGGAAAAGCTTAATACAAAGATATACAGAGCAACCACTGTTGCCATTTACATCTCAATGAATGTCAAAGGAGTTGGGTAACCTGCTTTTTTTTCATACTTTCCTGTCTTACATTTTTAGGCTAGGAGTTTAAAAGATTTTAAGAGTGATTTGCCCATAGGCAAAAGAAGTCAAAATTGTAGAGCAAATAATTTGGCTAAATCCCATATAAGAGTTTCTTCCTATGGAAACATTCTACCTTACCAGACAACAAAGAGCAAATACAAAGACATTCAAGCTTTTATGGTTCATCTCTCCTGCATCCCCCTGTCATCTTTCGCTATTATCATGGAATGGTTTGAGTTGAAAGCGACCTTAAAGATCCAACTCCCTTCCATGAGCAGGGACACCCTCCACTAGACCAGGTTGCTCAAAGCCCCATCCAACCTGGCCTTGAACACTTCCAGGGAGGGGGCATCTGCAAATTCTCTGGGCAATTTCTTCCAATGTCTCACCACCCTCACAGAAAAAAGTTTCTTCCTTATATATAACCTAAATCAACCTTCTTTCAGTTTAAAACCATTACCCCTTGTCCTATCACTACAGGCCCTATTAAAAAGACTGTCCCTGTCTTTTTTATAAGCCCCCTTTAGGTACTGGAAGGGTGCTATAAGGTCTCCCCAGAGCCTTCTCGTCTCCAGGCTGAACAACCCCAATCCTCTCAGCCTGTCTTCATAGGAGAGGTGCTCCAACCTTCTGATCAGCTTTGTGGCCCTCCTCTGGACTCGCTCCAACAGCTCCATGTCTCTCCTGTACTGGGGCCCCAGAGCTGGACACAGTACTCCAGATAGGGTTTTATGAGAGTGGAGTAGAAGGGCAGAAACACCTCCCTCGACCTGCTGGTCTCACTTCTTTTGATGCAGCCCAGGACATGGTTGGCTTTCTGGGTTGGAAGCACCCATTGCCACCTAATACATAATTTTTCACCTAGCAATATCCCCAAGTTCTTCTCTGCAGGGCTGCTCTCAATCAATTCTTCATCCAGTCTGTACAGATATCGGGGATTGCCCAATCCAGGTTCAGGGCCTTGGACTTGGCCTTGTTGAACCTCATGAGGTTCACATTGGCCCACTTCTCAAGCCTGTCAAGTTCTTTCTGGATGGCATCCCCTCCCTCCAGCATGTTGACCACACCACTCAGCTTGATGTCCTTTGCAAACTTGCTGAGGGTGCACTCGATCTCACTGGCTAAGTCATTGATGAAGATATTAAACAGTATTGGTCCCAATACAGACCCCTGAGGGTCTCATCACTGATCTTCATTTGGGCATTAAGCTATTGACTGCAATTCTTTGGATGCAGCCATCCAGCCAATTCCTGATCCATTGAATAGTCCATCAACACATATCTCTCCAAGTTAGCAATAATGATTTTGTGTGAGTCAGTTTCAGCCTTACAGAAGTCAAGATAGATGGCATCAGTTACTTTCATTACTCACCAATGCAGTCATTCCATCATATTGAGTTATCACATTTATTTAGGAAGCCAGAACATAACAGTTTAGTTGGAAATCCTAGAATTGCTAGGATCTAGTGGTTTTTGCTCCGTAACAGGGAAAAAAAATTCATGCTATCATGAATTATCAGAAATTCACATACTAAATCTATATGTTAACCCATGCCAGACAATAAAGAATGCCATGAGGACAACAAGTTAGCCTTATGTGAGAGACTGAAATAAAACATTTACCAAAAAAAAAAAACAACAAAAAAACACAAAAGAGAAAATTCCAAATAGTCCTACTGGAATTTAGCTAAAGCAGTATGATTAGCTTCACTGTTTTGAAAATTAAGAATGCCTACAAACTTCAGTTTCCCTGTTAGTTCAGTAGCATATCAATAGCAATCTATTAGACCAAACCCTTTTCACATTAACGGTATCTTTGTCTTTTATTTCTAATAAGTGTTAGGCAAATCATATTTGAATACTACCATGGAATCAGAAAAACATTGATTGAAAGACGCTGTGTAGTCCAGCCTTCCGTGCAAAACAGCATGATTACCAACATCATAAACTTGCTGTGACTTTGCCAGAGTCTTCAAAACTTTCAAGGATGGTGACTCAACAACTCCCTGCTGCACTGCTCTCCCAGCATTTTTTCCAATGTTCAGTTGAAACAGTCTCAAGTCAAAGTTATTGGTTATTGTTCCCTATTACATTGTGTGGCACTACCACAGAGACTCTGGCACCATGGTCTTTATAAGTCCCCCTTCATGTAGTTGTAGACCGCTACAAGGTGGGCCCATAACCCCCCTTTTTGTGGGCCTGAGCAAGCCCAGTCACCCCACTGCCAGCCTCTCCTCTTAGCTTGTGTGCTCCACCTCCCTAGCCATCTTAAAGCTGTGTATTGTGTATTATTGCCTATTGAGCTTCAGTTCTTGAAAATACACATAATACAATAACATGAAGTTAATTCCATTTGTACTTTTAGGTGCAAGATATTAATAACATTAGCACACTAACATACATGTTTCAGGACATGGAAATCAGAATATTTTACTCAAAGATGAAAGAAGTATTGTATGGGAAGTATTTTACCTTTAAGTCTTTGCCCTTTAATTGTTAACTTGGGATAGTCAGCACCATAATTATGGATCCATTCACGTAAACCTTCCTTAATTATTGGCTTAACATCTTTCCATGACAGAAGTGCCCTAATTAATAAACTCTAACTCAGAAACTCCATATCCCTTTGTTTAAAGGAAGGATAATATTCAAGTTTTCCATTCATACATGTGTTGGGTTTGTGTGGCAAGGTTTTGGTAGCGGGGGGGGCTACAGGGGTGGCTTCTGTGAGAAGCTGCTAGAAGCTTCCCCTGTGTCTGATAGAGCCAATGCCAGCCGGCTCCAAGACGGGCCCGCCGCTGGCCAAGGCCAAGCCCATCAGCGCCTCTGTGATAACATATTTAAGAAGAAGAAAAACACTTAGAGAGAGAGAGCTTTTGCAGCCGGAGAGAGGAGTGAGAAGATGTAAGAAACTCTGCAGACACCAAGGTCAGTGCAGATGGAGGGGCAGGAGGTGCTCCAGGCGCCGGAGCAGAGATCCCCCTGCAGCCCGTGGTGAAGGCCATGGTGAAGCAGGCTGTCCCCCTGCAGCCCATGGAGGAAGGATGAGGGGGTGTAGAGATTCCACCTGCAGCCCGTGGAGGACCCCACGCCGGAGCAGGTGGAGGCACCTGAAGGAGGCTGTGGCCCTGTGAGAAGCTTGCGCTGGAGCAGGCTCCTGGCAGGACCTGTGGCCCCATGGAGAGAGGAGCCCATGCCAGGGAAGGTTTGCTGGCAGGGCTTGTGACCCCGTGGGGGACCCATGCTGGAGCAGTCTGTTCCTGAAGGTCTGCAGCCCATGGGAGGGACCCCACGCTGGAGCAGTTCATAAAGGACTGTAGCCCATGGAAAGGACTCACATTGGAGAAGGTCGTGAAGGACTGTCTCCCATTAGAGGGACTCCGTGCTGGAGCAGGGGAAGAGTGCGAGGAGTCCTCCCCCTGAGGAGGAAGGAGCAGCAGAAACAACGTGTGATGAACTGACCACAACCCCCATTCCCCGTCCCCCTGTGCTGCTGAGGCGGGGGGAAGGTTGAAGCCGGGAGTGAAGTTGAGCCCGGGAAGATGGGTGGGGTGGGGGGAGGTGTTTTAAGAGTTGATTTTATTTCTCATTCCTCTACTCTGTTTTGCTTGGTAATAAATTAGATGAATTCCCTAAGTTCAGTCTGTTTTGCTCGTGACGATAATTAGTGAGTGATCTCTCCCTGTCCTTATCTCGACCCACAAGCATTTCGTTATATCTTTTCTCCCCTGTCTAGTGAATGAGGGGAGTGATAGAGCGGGTCTGGTGGGCACCTGGCCTCCAGCCAGGGTCAACCCACCACAATACATTAGATGATAACTTGCAAGAGTGACTATATCCCTTGACATGATTCTTAAAGCTCATGATCTCAGCAGATCATGGAAATACTGAGAAGCAGACATTGATATTCTGTATTTTTCATATATGAACATATAACTCTGATGTCAACAAACCTCTTAATCCAGTTGTAGAATTTTCAGGTGTCTGCAGTTTTACGTTGAAGAAAAAGAAAACTTTACTGCCTCTTTTTGCAATCTATTTGATGAATTAAAATAATAAATATGTGCATGATGGGAGGAATGGTTCTGTTTTTCTTTATGGACAGAAAAGTATTTCTGTCAAAAGCCGCTGTATTTCAGCCATCTAGTCTTACCTTGCATTAATCCCACACCGCAAATTTAAATATCAGCTTTTCCCCAGAGAAAATATTAATCCTTTTAAGCCTGAAGTCTAAATAGACTGTCAAATATTTTTAATGTTGTTGTCATTTGAACTTCAAAAAACTATATATTCATTCTTTAATAGCATAAAATATTTTAAGTTGGCTACAACAGATTCACCTTGGAATTTTTATTCTTCTATATAAGTTTATATATTTGAAGTTCAGGGTTTTCTGGCCTGAGTATCAAGTGTTAAAGCTGCAGTTTTCTTATCTCCAAGTATATGTCCCCAATGTATCTGAACACACAGATTTTGTTCTGGTTTCAGTTCATTAGAATAGCTTTATTCCTTCTAAAAGGTTCTTTCCCAAGTTCCTGAGTAGCAAGCTACATATGGGTGGTTATCCAACTCCAGTGTATGGAGAGTACAGGACAATTCCAGAACATATTTCCCCGTTATTTGACTTATCGACAGTGAATTCTAATTAGTTTAATGCTTTCATCTCCGATGACTGCATTGCAAGAACTGTTTGGGGGTTTTTTTCAGAATGTCAAACACACCTTGCTTTTATTCTATTCTCTGATTAAAGTTAATGAGATGCCTGCTTGTATGTTGAAATAACAATAAATCAAAATTCACATGTTTAGGGTTTTTTTAAAATATCTTCAGATTATCCCTTCCATCGTGGTATCAGCTTACAATTAACATGTTTAACTTCAAAGGGTCCCAAATCAAACTGTGTAAATGGATAATAAAAAATTACTATATTTTCCTACAAGCCTTTCTACCAAGAACTCATTCTCAGTGAGTTTAATAACCTACTTTAGCTACTCAGCTGAATATACAAGATTTACTGCATACATAACAATTTTTTAGCCTAGTGTAGAATAGGGTGCTATCGTCTAACCCAAACCATGATTAAAATTAAAGTTTTTTACACTTTCTTCCATAGCGAGACATATAATGGTCTAGTAAAGACACAGTTTGGGAAATAATTCTGTATCTTTTCTTGTGTCATCTCTGTAAAGTCAGAAATTAGTTATCTTTGTAGAATTAGACATGAAAACTACAGCAATAACCAGCTTGTAAACTGGATTTTTAATGCAATATAATTAGAATCATAGAATCATTTAGGTTGGAAAAGACCCCTAAGATCACCAAGTGCAATCATTAACCTAGCATTGCCAAGTCCACCACTAAGCCATGTCCCTAAACACCACATCTACTTGTCTTTTAAACCCCTCCAGGGATGGTGACTCAACCACTCCCCTGGTCAACCTGTTCCAGTGCTTGGCAACCCTGTCAGCGAAGAAATTTTTCCTACTATCCAATTTAAACCTCCACTGGCAAAAATAAGACCTTTTCTTTTCATCCTTTCACTTGTTACTTGGGAGAAGAGACCAACACCGACCTGGCTACAACCTCCTTCCAGGCAGTTGCAGAGAGCAGTAAGGTCTCCCCTCAGCCTCCTATTCCCCAGGCTAAACAGTCCCAGTTCCCTCAGCCACTCCTCATAGGACTTGCTCTCTAGACCCTTCACCGGCTTCATTGCCCTTCTTTGGACTCTCTCCAGCACCTCAATGTCCTTCTTGTGGTGAGGGGCCCAAAACTGAACACAGCACTCGAGGTGCGGCCTCACCAGTGCCGAGTACAGGGGGACGATCACTTCCCTGGACCTGTTGGCCACACCATTTCTGATACAAGCCAGGATGCTGTTGGCCTTCTTGGCCACCTGGGCACACTGCTGGCTCATATTCAGCTGGCTGTCGACCAACACCCCCAGGTCCTTTTCCTCCGGGCAGCTTTCCAGCCACTCTTCCCCAAGCCTGTAGCGTTGCATGGGGGTGTTGTGACTGACATGCAGGACCCAGCACTGAGCCTTGTTGAACCTCATACAGTTGGCCTTGGACCATCGATCCAGCCTGTCTAGATCCCTCTGTAGAGCCTTCCTACCCTCAAGCAGATGATTAACACTCTCACCCAATTGGACAGACTGATTACATTTCCTGCAGTGTTATTTATACAGACAAAAAATAAATTCAGTATTGGGATCCAACATAGGAACAGGTCTAACCATTACTGCCATGAAACTTCTTAGAAGAAACCTAGCATTGATTAATTATGAGATCTTGTAAAAAATGTATAGCTTTATCTTTTTTTCCCCCCGAAAAGTAAACTGTCCTCAAAATCCAATAAAGAAATAATGTCTACACAATGACCTACGGAAAATAGCTTTCTTGGAACATCTAATTTCTTCTGCAGGCCAGGCTTTAGGCTATAGTATAACTTTTACAGTACAGTGTTTGCCTTTCTAGACCAGGAGAGCAGACTGAATCCTGGAATACATCTCGGGTGAGAAACATGCCAAAAAATGGGCTCCAAGTCTGAGGTACCAGCACAAAACAGTTTACTCACCACATCAAAAACATTAAAAACTTTTCAGGTTTTAGACTGCTGTAAGTAGTTTAGGTGATATCCTTCAGTTCTCACCACTTTTGTAAAATGAGAAGTAGTTTGACCAGCTTTTTTTGCTATTCAAAGTTGCACCCCAAAATAATTATGCAACAGATGGAGCTACATTTCTCTTCAAGTTCTGCCTGTAACAGGAAAAGACACTTAGTTCATCACTAGAAGAGGTGTTAGAGGACATCAATTACTGAGAATGAAGTATTTACTAAAAAGACCTGCAACTGCTCATGATTTTTTATTGAAGTCATGTAAATACAATTCCACATCCTGTTTTTTCATTTTTTAAGATCAAACAAGCAAAAATTTAAGTGAACTAGTAACAAAACAACTTCTATAAGAAAATCTTATGTATATTTGAAAATGGAGGAAAACAGTACTACAAAGAAGGATTTTTGAAAAGCCCAACATTTTTCAAGGCTAGTAAATTAATAAAACCCCAAACCCCAAAAGTTGTTGCAGGAAGGGTTAATTACAGGATTGTAATCAGGTTTTTGTTTTCATTTGTCAAAAATAAGTCATGTCAAAAGATGGTTAAAAATGTTTCATTGACATTTGTCTATAGCAAAATAACCAAAAGATTCTGTGGAATAAAATAAACATTATTTTGACACTCAGATTTCCTTAACTTTCCTGTGTAAGCTTCCTTCAACTACTGGTCATGTATTCACTCAAAGTCCATGTAGATAAATACAAGTAGCATCTGATTCTCACTTCAGACTGATACCGCCACAGGTATTTCTCACCTTAATTTCAATGGTTTTGTAACATTTTTTGTAATTCTGTATAAAAAGTGCTGTAAGGGAATTTAGTTTTAAACTTGGACTCTAGGATATTTCATGGTTTGATTACAGAACTACAAAAGCTTGAGTTACAGCATGGGCAAAAATGCCTGGAAAAAACATAGAATAACATAATGCACAGTTATAAGTGAACAGCATTTCCTGACTTTTAGCTTGTTGACTCAGAAGACATTTCATTAAGAATTTTACAATGACAAATTATTTTTGTGGATATATTGAAGTTCTAGATGCTTAAATTTCAGATAGGTTGTAAATAACCTTCTTTTACTTACAGATATTAACTACATGGGCTGCCTAGATATTCCTCTGCTCAGTAGATATTAGCTGAAGATAATATGCTTGTCTTTTCTATGAAATATATTGACTGTATTAGTATACAGGCAGCTTCTTGCCCCCAAAAAAACTTTTTAAAAACTTTTACCTTGTTTCTGTCAATCAATTCAGTCCATCAGACTTCTTAACAGTGAGTTATGCTTTGGTGATATAAAAATCCAGAGCTATTTTTTGACTGAGCAGTGCAGAATACCATTTCAGAAGCTACCCCAGTTTCATACGAGACTGAGAATTTCAGCATTTCCCATCAGAAATAGTATCGCTAAAGAAGCCTGATAATACTGTATGTAATCCAAAGTGCTTAAATATTGAAAGTGTCCATTCTTCCTCAACAGGTCTGGACTTCACATAATTGCTTTTTTTTTTTTTTTTTTTTTTTTTTAGTCTCAGGAAGAGGGAAATACCTTTTTTTCCAAATTATTACAGAAAAGATTATCTCAAATTTTACCTCCTCACTTCAAGTGAAGAATCTTTCTGAAAAAATTGCTTGAAATGATAACAGAAATTTTAAAATGTTGGGAGATACAATATATCTGTGCTCAGATCTGAGATTAAAATTCTTCTGATAGGGAAGTAACATTTTATCCTTTGTGCACCGATTTTCCTTCAAGGATATTCTAAACTCCTTATGATAGTAATCTACTATTTATCCTGATCCACCCTGACAAATGACACCAAAATAAATGTTTCGCATTTCTCCAAATAAAGTGTTTTAAAAGAACGTTTAAGATACCACTTCTTTTTCCTCTGGACCTTTATTCATCCATCCATCATAATCAGTTCCAACTACATGAACTAACTTAACTTCTTGAACATAATCTTTGGTTTATGAATTTGCATTTTCCTCAAATTTATACAGTGCACCTACAGTAACTACTGAGCAAGACATATATACAGACAAGGACAGGAGATTCAATTCAAATAACTCATCATCATTTTTTCAGGGAATGAACAAAGTAATCTGGAAGCAGCAAAGTCGTCTCCCTACAGATAAATCAGACAAAGCTTATAATTTTTCAAATCTGAAGCTACAAAAATATCTATTGTGAGGTAAGCATGGATATCTGATATATAATGGAGATACCACCACAGGAACAAGTATTATTTTCACTATCTGACACCCAGAAAGATATGAGATACTGTTTAAGTGAGCTTATTAGTATCTACACACACATTTATGACGACTGTGGCAAGAAGAAATGCTTTAAGATCACTGGAAGCTTGTGTCTGGACAGAGGCAGATACACTTAGAGAAATGTCAGAGAGGGACAACTAATTTCCTGAAGAAGGATATTTCTTCTGCTATTCTTTATGTATAGAAATATATATAGCTAGATTTTAATGTTACATGAAGAAGTGAAAATAAAAACCTAAGCTGAGAACAAAAATACTTGAAGTACTTTTTACCATTTATCTTTCAACTAACACATAATGTGTTTTGTCATGAAACACACTCATTACTCAGAGCAGCTATGCCTTTCCTAGTCCAGGAAAATGTGTACCCTTCAGCATATGGTTCTTCCCCAAAAGTTTTTGCTAAAGGAAAAAAAGAAAAAATCTTTCATTTTTTCCAGATGAGTTTGATAGTGACTTAATGATGTTAATTGACCTCCGGTGTTTCTTTTCATGTGCCAGCTCTGCACCTCATTTGACCTCAGGCTTGCAGAAACTAATTAAATAAGAGCACAGAGGCAACTTTAAAACTCAAAAGAGCCAAGACAGATAACAAAAGAAGAATTTCTCTATTTTTTTTTTTCCTCCTATTTCTTGAAGAAAGGAGTTCTCTAGTCTTAGTAAAATCCACAGAATGTCCTAGTTAATAAGATCATCTGGGATCAATTACTGCCAGGCATAGTTTTTTACTTCAGATTTGAGAATAAGATAGCTGTATATCTTTGTAGAAAATGAATACCAACACTCACCTTAAAATTTTAGGCTTGCATCATTCTCATACATACTTATTTGGAGGGCCTTCTGTCCGCTATGTTTCTCCTGAAGGGAACAATTAGGGAGGCAAATCAGTTTGTGTAAAGAGTAGCACTCTATACAAAAAGCTTGCTTTCCCCCCCCCCCCCATAAATAGTAGACAGATGATTTCAAAGAGTTATGCCTGCATTTAGATATTCTCTATGAAATCTAAGTTTCTGCCTAAAGAAGGATGCATTTTTGAAAGCCTAAACCTGAGCTGCTGGAGGACATGGTTCCACCTTCCTCCCTGCAGACTCTGTGTCTTCCATCCTCCTCCAGCTCTTCAGCTCATGCCGCTGCGCAGTCAGCCGGGTCAAAGATCTGATACGCTGGAAACAAACAAACAGAAATCCTCAAAACCAATCAGGTTTAGCTCAAGTATGATTTTGGCTGTCACAGAAGCATTGGTCCCAAAATGTACAGGAAAGGTAACATTTTCAATAGCAGGAGTCTTAAGGTGATTTAAGTCAATCAAGAAATCAAGTACTAAGAGGAAAATGAGATGTTTTTCATTACCTGTACAGTGCAGGGTTTACAAACAGGCACTCTGTAGTGTTATCCTACTATATTGTGTATGGCACTTTCACAGGATAGTGGCACTTCTGAGAAATACTTTTTTTTCACATGCTGCAAACAGGTGATCGGCAGAAGGACAGGCAGAAGAAACCACAAGTTCAGTGTGTCACAAAACAAAATTTACACAGCTGCATCCACTTTCACACAAAGTGTCATCCACTCCTGAGGTTTTACTTATATTTTTCTATACGCTATTATTCCTGGACCAAGTAATTTCATCACAAGGCACTACATGATGCAAGATTACCTGGTAAGGCATGAAGACTGCGGAGTGCTGTTGTGAATACATACCAACCCCTCCAAGACAATGTGTGTTCAATCTCATACTACTGAGTTGGAAAATGCAAAAAAAAAGTAGCACAGAGACATAGAAAGGTTGTATAGCAGCCACATTCATTTTCTCATCTTCCACTTGCAGCTGCTAGAACCACAATTAATTTGCACAGCTCTGGTCTACCATTGTAGGCTTTGCACATTTGAGAATATACCTGAAAGTGTCACTCACTATGATACTACCTATCAGAGGATGGATATCACCGCACTAGCTATAAATATCTCTGCATATTGTACAATTGACTATCCATACAGGTAGGTTTCTGAGCCACTGGAAAGGCCTAGGAATTGGTCGTAAATAATTTGCTTGCAATTGAACAGCACAGGCTGCCTTCACAATATTGTTTCACTTGTAACAGAGATATGTGGAGAAATGTTATCTGTGGGAATACGTCTAATTCCCTAGACTGAATGAATTAAAAAGTAGGCTATCCTACTCCTGTGCTGGTTTTGGCTGGGATAGAGTTCATTTTCTTCATAGTAGCTAGTATGGGGCTGTGTTTTGGATTTGTGCTGAAAACAGTGTTGATAACACAGGGATGTTTTTGTTACTGCTGAGCAGTGCTTACACAGAGCCAAGGCCTTTGCTGCTCCTCACCCCACCCCACCAGCGAGGAGGCTGGGGGTGCACAAGGAGTTGGGAGGGGACACAGCTGGGACAGCTGACCCCAGCTGACCAAAGGGATATTCCACACCATATGACATCATGCTCAGTATATAAAACTGGGAGAAGAAGGAAGGGCGGGATATTCAGAGTGATGGCGTTTGTCTTCCCAAGTCACCATTACCCGTGATGGAGCCCTGCTGTCCTGGGGATGGCTGAACACCTGCCTGCCCATGGGAAGTGGTGAAGGAATTCCTCATTTTGCTTTGCTTGTGTGCACGGCTTTTGCTTTACCTATTAAGCTGTCTTTATCTCAACCCACGAGTTTTCTCACTTTCACTCTTCTGAGACTCTCCCCCATCCCAGTGGTGGGGGGTGAGCCAGCAGCTGCATGGTGCTTAGTTGTGAGCTGGGGTTAAGCCATGACAACTCTGAAACTACTTACTGCAAATGCAGCAGGTTTGGAGTGTTAGGATAGAAATGCTGTCAATCCCAAACAAGCTTTTATTACACAAGTAATCCATTATGTAATACATATTGTCTTTATGTTGTTCTCTGCTTTGGAAGGCTGCAATATCTTCCTTAGGGCCAGCAGGTGGAGAAATGCTTCCATTTAAAAAAATACAAGTGAGAAAAGACAAGTTCAGCAGCTCTGGAGGGAAAGCAGCTGCACTTTCCAAATCTATTCCTTCCTTATAATCACAAAATCTATACCAGTCTTAGTTTCCTAGGTAACCCTGCAAAACCAAGACTACTAGTAGAGACTGGAGGAAGTAAAAAACAGACATAATTTCAAGTTCACCTTCCATAAAATAAGTTAAGAAATGTCAGCTTTGATAGGGTTGAGAAATTTAGATTTATGTTTTTTTCCACACAATGGTTTGTATATGACACTGCCATTTCCGCACAATGGCTTGGTATGACTTCGTAAGATACCAGAGTATTGCACAATTTTTTTCAAGAACACATACACTGGCCTCTCCTGGTTATTATAGTTGGCACATAGTACTTTTATTGATCAGTTGTACTG
Organism: Grus americana; assembly: GCF_028858705.1. NCBI lineage: Eukaryota > Metazoa > Chordata > Aves > Gruiformes > Gruidae > Grus > Grus americana. The sequence goes on along the minus strand of NC_072853.1, from coordinate 83,201,970 downwards.
AATATCAGGATGGACACTGATACTAGGTAATATCAGCATCACACAGTCACTGCCATGCAGTTTACTGAGGAAGCCTGTTCAGAAAAGAGCGATGGGCTGACACACATTAACATTGCTGGAACTCATAAAATCAAACTGACTAAAGATGCTGAGATAGCCAGCGGAAACTCCCTTCCCATGGTTCTTTATTGTCCTTCTAGGAAAAAACCCCACATTGTACTGGAATAGAATTGCATTTAAAATGTACACAGAATTAATGTAAAGCAATACCAGTCACGTCCCCTTCCTCAGCATGAAATTTCTTGCCCTCTATAATCATACCAGCTGCTCAGTATCTGTCTGTATTGAAAGCATGGGGACGCAAATTCTGAAAATGCTCTGGATAAAGAGAGGCTATAAACCAAGGAAAGAACAGAACTGTGTGCTATGTTTATTTGCAAATTCATATGCATCCACTCTACCTATTTGTCATTTACAGACGATGCATGGGATTGAAATATAGAAAGAAAATGTCCATATCCTTCACAGAATGAGATCTGTGTATTTCAACACAGCACTGTGTGCAAAACTGGACTTGGCCAACAAAGTGGACCGACAGGTTGACAAAGCTGGTAATTATATTTTAGATCTTTAGATAACTTAAAGGTTCCAGGATTAACTATAATTATAATTTAAGCAGTCATTCTGCCTAATTTCTTTTGTTTCTTTTCAACCTCAGCTCATATTTGTAAAAAAAAAAAAAATTGAAACAGAAAAAAAAAATTTCAATATTAATATGCCTTTAGTATATCACAAAAGCAGGCAAATGAACCTTTACATTAAAATGGTGACATTTTTAAAGAAGTACGGGGTAATAGTGAAAATGATTATTTAAAGTACATCTTTTAACTAGAGAACATACTTTTTTTTTTTTTTTCAAAAGTCCTTAGTGATAAGCTCAGGTACCAGTACGCAGCTATAGCTGCGCCACCTGCTATGTCGGTTTTCAGCTGCAGACCTGCAGTAAAATTTAGGGGAGAAAGCTGATTTTGTACAACTCTATCTTAGTGTTCTGCTAAGTTTGACTGAATCCACAAATTAAGCATCTGACTTAACCACATAGTAATATAATTTCTGAAGACACAGTTCCTACAAGATGCATAGTTTTAGCAAAGTGTTTATGCACAGTTAAGAGATGTTGCACGATCAGTGCTCGGTCATAGTATGTGTTTCAGTACTCCAGGTACCGAAAAAACAACTGTGAAATACCCAAAATATCTAAAAATTTATTCAATGCAATTGCCTTTGGAAAAGTACACAACCAGATTTCTAGATAGTACAGGACAGCTTTTCAACTGGTGCTACATTTCAGCCTCACATAAACTGATTTCCGTTTCACACGATTTAAAATCAGAATTCTCATTAATATTATTTTTTGCATTTTATCTGTGGGGAGTAAAAGTCACCTAACACGTAGCCTTTCCCTACAAAACTTCAGATCAGCTAAGATTAATCAGAGGTCAAACTGTCAGTGACACCTTACCTTCCATGGTCTTTCACCACTTTGAGGGCTTTTCTGACATGCTCGTAGTGATAAGAGACCTGTAAGCCTTCCATTGCGTGCTCTGCAGCAGTGTCTGCAGCAAACGGTGCTGACCGAAGGCTGTATTTGGCACATCTGCAATGCCTCGAACACCTAGGGGACCAACCATTTCACAATTTATAAGTCCAGCTGAAACTTTGAAGCATTTTGTATGGGCAGGTGCAGGCAGGAATAAGCATAATTAGCCCGTGTCTTGGACGAACTTGCCAAGCTGGCTGTAATCTAGAAGCCCAAGTTAGCCCGGAGCTATACCTGAATTCCTGTGCCCTGTCATGGCTGTGGGCTACACAGCTTACACCAGCTGTCAGTCAGGTCTCCAGGTTTCCTCTGATGTACCCCCATGTAGACATGCCTCAGAATGATGAACTAGAGGTATTTATCACATGATTGATAGCTCCTTTCTAGGTAAAATTTTCTCAGCAGTATTGAGGATTAATTGGTTTAGATATTTTAGCTCTATTTCTTTTTCTAAATATAGAGAAAATAAACCTCGGCTGCTCTCTAGTTACCATAGCAACTGTAAGGTATTATGGCACTTATCTGAGACCAAATGCATACATATAGCATTTTCTATGTAGAAAACTAATGTCTGAATCAACTTTTATATATGCTAAGAATGTTTGGGGTTTTTTTCATTTTGTCTGTTTTACAGGTGATCCTTCAGTGGAAATAAATGAGCATAGATTTGTTAGAATACTGTTAGAATCATAGAATCATTTAGGTTGGAAAAGACCCCTAAGGTCATCACGTGCAATCATTAACCTAGCACTGCCAAGTCCACCACTAAGCCATGTCCCTAAGTGCCATGTCTACAGGCCTTTTAAATACCTCCAGGGATGGTGACTCAACCACTTCCCTGCACAGCCTATTCCAATGGTTGGTAATCTTTTAGGTGAAGAAATTTTTTCTAATGTCCAATCTAAACCTCCTTTCATGCAACTTGAGGCCATTTCCTCTTGTCCTATTGCTTGTTACTTGTGAGAAGAGACCAACACACACCTGGCTCCAGCCTCCTTCCAGGGAGTTGTAGAGAGCAATAAGGTCTTCCCTCAGCCTCCTTTTCTCCAGGCTAAACAACCCCAGTTCCCTCAGCCGCTCCGCATAAGACTTGTGCTCTAGACCCTTCACCAGCTTTGTTGCCCTTCTTTGGACACGCTCCAGCACCTCAGTGTCCTTCTTGTGGTGAGGGGCCCAAAACTGAACACAGCACTCGAGGTGCGGCCTCACCAGTGCTGAGTACAGGGGCACGATCACTTCTCTAGTGCTGAGGTGGTAAGTGTAGACAAAGTATTTTGGGTTTCGTGACCAGTTTCTGTAATAGAAGCAAAACTTATAACTGCTGAACTATTGAGTTAGTAACTGGAAAGGAATAAGTTACATATAAGGTCCAATGAAAGTGGTTAGTCCTACATGAACAAACTAATAGGATTTAAATTAACAGTTAACAGGTATACAAGCCACCCACAAAAACTTGTTCTGTAAGCCTAATTCTCAGTAACTTTTTTTTTCAGACACAGCTTACCTATGTAATTTTTTCCCCTGCATTTAGTTCACAGAAACATCTCACTTGAAATGCCGTGGTAGTGTGGGAAAGGGAGCAGGAGCATGTTTAATTTAAATAAAAAGCAATCTCAAGTTATGTTTAAGCCAATTTACAGAACTCATGGTTAAGACTATTTTTGAAATTCATACTGGCTCATGGTATGCAAAGTAGTTTAGTTTTAGTTTAGCTTTGCTTTTCTTGCTTCTATTAGTTACTAAAATAATTGTGGGTTTTGAACTGTCTTTCCTATTTTCTTTCATAAAACTTCTATCATGATTAACCCAGTTCTATCTCAAATCAAGCATTTATCAGCTCTATCTATCAGCAACAGTGCAACTTAATGCAACTTAATACAGAATTGTACGTCAGTTTTGTATCATCGTGTTTGTCATCTTCTGGACATTCACTTCAAAAGAACAGCAAATCACAAAATCTGTCTCTAACTGAACTGGCATAAAGGCTTAGAAGTCTATTTCAATACCTTAAGTTTCTGTTACACTAATGAACATCAGTGCGCTCAAACACACAGTGCGTCTTCAGAAGAAAGGTTCCACGTGCAGCTCAGAACGACTGCTGAGAAGACTCCCACGCTCTCAGAGGTAAAGATTCTGTGATTCTGCGATTCCCATACTAGGAGCAACAGAAGCAATTCCTTCTAGCTCTGGGCTAGGCGCTATGCGGGACGATTTCTATTGCTCAGGAAATATGCACTGACTGCTTTGAAGTAACCTCTGTGCTAATAGCTCACACACTGCAATTTGGGAACCGCTTCTCAGAGGTTCTTAAGTGCTTGCTACAGGATACATCAACATAATGTTGGAGAAAGGTGCAGGCTCCCTTTGCCCGTATTTAACTAAATGTGAATCAGCTCTGATCTGAACCGAAAGTTGCGTAGGCAGAATATATTAACTTGGGCTCTCTGCTATGTTAACTCAGTTACTCTGCTAAGTAGCTTATAGTACAGGCAGAGCGAGCCCACATCTGCCTGCATCAGATGTCCTGATTGCAGGAAGGAATAAGCACCTAAGAGGAATCAGGAATCTAACAGTCTTTATTAATCTGGGCTTTAACATCTAAATATAAGGCTCGTATAAGTTAAGTATAATTAGGATAAGCAAATCTGTGATGTGCTTACATTGAAAGTTTATGTGTAAATCCAGAGCAATACTTAACTACTCTGATCCCTATAAAAAGCCAGCTCTGCTTTACTTCTAGATATTTTCTACTTCCATGACATTTTTTAACAGAAAATTGGGCAGCTTCAAATAACTATGATAGGATAAACATGCTTCTCATTTTTATGAGTCCTACATGTCTGAGGAACTGTAAAGTACAACATTTGCCCTCTGTTCACCATATCATCCCTGAGATTCAGGGAGTTCCAGCTGGAATGGTATTTACTGTTTACCAACAAACCTCAGGAAAGTCTCAAGTAAAAATAAGAGCTCAGTATCTGAAGACTTAGTTCTTTTTACTCCTATATTTTTATCTTTTATATATTAAAAAAAAAGGGGGAAAAGTTGAGATTAGAACATCTTTCTCTACAGAACTAATGTCATGCCGCTTCCTTTCATCTCAGAACTCCATAAAGTAAAGAGAATTTAAAACAGTACACCCTCACTTAAAGAACTTTGAAGATTCACTGTAGTCCTATGCAAAAAATATACAGCTATAAAAACAACTTTATGCAAATGGCAAAATAGCTCATGACTATAATTCTGTGTTACTTTTAGGCCTCTACGTATATCGGTCTCTTCACTTATCAGAGGCTGACCTGCTTAAGCAGTTTAATTGTCTGGATAAACTTTCTCATACCTTACTGGCGAGGAGATCCGTTCTGAGACAGGAGCTATTACTTATGCCTTGCAAGCTGAAAGCTCGGAGACGAATTGAAAGTTAAGTTACTTCCTAAACCAGAAATAAATCACCAAAAATGATGCTCACGTCATACAAATGGAAGTTCTCAGAATATGTAAAAGTCTACTAGCAGCACTCTCAGAGCTTGGCGTTAAAGTGCTAGCAGGACTAACACTTAAATCCTACCTTCTAACCCAGGACAAAACCACAATAAAAACATTCATTTAAAACAGCAGAAGCTTGTATGGCTCTTTGGTGAGCTGCTGAGTGTATACTGCCAAACAACAAATTCAGCGTGAGTCCCACTTTGTTCTGCCTTGAGTCTCTGTGCTGCAGTTGTTCACCTGTAAAGCAGGGTGACATGAAAGTTAATTCTTGATATAAGGGACTTGCATAGTACCGTGACCTATCACTGTGAAGAAGAACTGTTAACAGACACAGGTAAACTTTGAATTCTTTACAGGGAAAAGAAAGGTTACAACCTGTGCAACTTCCAAACACCTTTATATACATCTGCTACTGAGTTAGGTAGGTGCTGTTATTCCACCCAAGTCAACTCAAAAAAGTTCAAAAAGTGCTAACTGGCAGTAGCAACACTCAAGATTAAGTTTTTCCTTAACAATATACATTTTCTAGTACAACCAATAAAACAGAATCGGAAAACAGGTTAAGTAGATTGCTTAAGACAACAAATGAAATTCTTAGTGAAAAGGGCACATAGTGCACTCAGCACATAAGATTACCGCAATTAAGAACTGAAGTCAGAGTTACAGACATACTCTGTCACCTATATGAGATTGCATTAATTGGACTACCTGAGACTCGACATGCCAAGAATGACAGATAATGCAGCTTTCAATTCCTTTGGATGGCTACTTCAACACTTGAAGAAATTCCGTACGACTGTTACTGAAACACACGCAGCGATTAACATGAGAGGTGAATAGATGAAACAGTCTATGCAGTTCTTTTTAACTGAGTCAGCCTACCTGGTGTATCACCAAGATGCCTGGCTTAGGTTAAAATGTTCATTTGTACTAAGAATTACAAAATGGTATTTTTCCCGTTGTTACACCTCATCATGAACTAAAAAACAACCTAATAAAATTATTCTCCAAAATGTGTAATGCAGATATTTATCCAGCCTTTAAATTTAATCAACTCTTACAATACATTAGAAAAATCTTATACTGAATATTTATATAAGAAGTATCTGTAATGGGGTGGGCCAGCTTTGAAAGCTGCTCGCTTCCTGTGTTCTGCACTGTACTCATTGTGAAAAGTGTCACAGCCTGCACCTTCTTGGCACCTTGTATGTCTGAATGAGCACACAATGTAGTATCTACATTCTGAAATCAGATGCTGGTACAGCAGCCTTTGCTGATGTGTCTTATATTTAAGTTTCCCCAAAACAGAAATCATTTACTTGCTGAAACTTAATGCCAGGTGTATCACTACAGCTTTGCAATGCTTTAAATCAGATATTGTCAAAGACAGACTGCTCTGAATTTAGTGTTGTAGGCAGAACATATACCCACATCTTATTAATAATGTTATATTGTCTGTGCTGACAAAACAGCACTGTTTTCTTAATCAGCATTTGCATTCTTCAAAGAAACGCTATTCAGCTATTTACTATCAATGGAGGAAGTCTTGGCATAAAATAGCCATCTATAGACATATTAATATCCATAATCTTTAGCACTAATCTTAGATTTTTAAAGATAAGCAATGCAAGAAAGAAAATATTTGGAGATTTGTGATAATTTCATAATATAGTATACTCTAGATATGTTATTTAGAAGTTCTAAATGTGATTTTTAAATCAGATCGAGACTCCAAGACTAGTAATACTGCAACCAAGTTTACAAGTACCAGTACTGATGCAGTTTTATATAACTTCTTCAGTTTAGCAAAATGAAAAGAAAAAATTAAATTGAGATATTTATCCTGGAAATACCTAAATAGGTGTACCATTCTCAAGTGAAAATTCTTCTGTTGAAGAAGGATGGGCAATGAAACAATCTTCCTTCCTTTTGAAGTCTTAAACACTAAATAACTTAATATATTGCTTATTTGAATTTAATGGATAGCTTCTTTAACATTATTCCCTAGTTAGTATCTGATAGCATAAAACGTCCGTTTTCAGTTCCTCAAGAGGATAAATTAAAGCTCTGTATAATTTCCAATTCCGTAGGCCTATATACTTTAAATACAAAGAAATTGAAACTACAGTTTAAAAGTAGAAGTTTAAAAAAGTAAATTGATCATCACTACCCTTTTTTAACTCTCCTAGTTCTGCAATGCAACTTCAATGATACAATATTTAATAGATTTTGTCACCTACTCCAGCAAAGATTTCTGTCTTTACTGATGTCAAATACGATTTCTTATACTCAGAACCGAGCTCTCAAAGTTCACAAGGCAGTTTTTTTGATATCTACTGAACCTCAAGGGGTTCTTTCTTCTCAAGATTTCTTTGCATCAAAAATAGCATTCAGCCCTGCAACAGATCTATTGTTTTTCTGACCAAAAACATGTAATTTATTTTCAGGAAGATTAACTAAGCAAAGACAGTTCTGTGTTTGCCAAGGGACAAAATCACTGTCTTTGCGGCCTTAGCAAGAAATGCATCTCTCTTCACTAGCTTCCATACTTTGGCCCAAACCCCTCCAATTTTAGTGAGCCCAATGAAAGATATTTTCTGTGCAACTTGTCTTGAAGAATAGACTTTGCTTATAAAAATAAGTAAGCAAAAACTTGAAGAGCCATCTTGAAATAGAAAGAACATTCTCATTTTTGAACTCTTTGCCAAAGCAGGTATGCAAATAGTCATCAGGTAGATTGAACTGTTAAAGTGCATCAGTCACACAAACCATGTTTTCAGTATACCTCTATGTAGACTTTGTTTAAGAATATAGAGAGATTCAGGATCAGCCCTAAGAAATCTTTTCTTCTTAACAGTGCTTTGAGTGCTGACCAGATACTCAAAATTGTGACATAAATACATTTTATATGTTATTATGGTACAAGATATACTAACAAAAACAGGCATTTATTGCAGTCATTCTGTCTACTGGAATTTATGGAAAACTGTACATAACTTACTGTACTGTTGCACTCTAGCTATGATGATCCACAGGGGTAGTACCCATATATATATGCATATAACTATCTAAATTAGGAAAGTTCATAAGCAAATATAATTACTGGGATTTAGTCTTAATCTCTCCTAAAAATGACAGACATATATTAGCATAGTAAAAATGTGCTAATAGTAGTAGAACATAGCTAACCTTCATATATATATATAAAAAAATTGAATGAATGGCTCAGGATTTCCTCGAGAGGCATTGAACAGTGAAGTTAGGAGGTACATTCCACAATGGGAAAAACTTGTTTGCTTGAGGACTTTCAAAACATTACCATTATATTTAAAGATGGTGAAATGCCAAAAATTTATGATCTTTCGTGGCAAGATATCCATCCATATCTCAAAGACCAGAACTTCTGGTGCTGTGACTAACTTCACTCTCTTGGAAAACAAGTAGAACTTTGATTGCATACAGTTTCCAAGTGAAATTTTGAATATCAAACTGAGCTTGACTAAATTAGTGCCTGTATTAATAACATCATCATTTTACCTACTGTGTTGAAATGTTGTTCTTGGTACATAGCAAGAAGAAGCCAAATTAACTCAGTGTACAAAATTGAAAGTTTGATGAAATTTGGAACAAGACAGACAGACCCCCAGCCGTCACAATTTCAGGAACATTAATAAACTAAACCAGCCTCTGTCACAATCATTCACTTTTTCTGTTGAAAGAGTAACATTAAGCAAAATGAGTAAAATCAAAATGAATAAGTATTCACTTTGGTTTGAACTATGTGGCTTAGAACTTTATCACTTTATAGGGAGGGATGAAATGAGAGACAGAAAGAGTGATGAACTTTAGTTAACCTGATCTAATTCTATCAAAATAGTTAAGAAATGTAATGCTAATTAGTTTCTCTTCAGAGGTATCTGTGTTCATACTCAGATTTTTTCTGTAATTGCACATGAAATTTAATCTTGTTTGTGGATTTTTTTAAATCTTATTTTGTCTGTTTTTCAAACTAAGTGAGCTTAATTCATCTGTACATTGAATGACAACTTTGAATTTAATGATGTTTAGATTTAGAACCATGGAAATGACAAAAAATTAGTCTGCAATGTATTCCAATTTTTCTCAAAGCAGAACAGCTGCTAATCAGCAGTGACAGCTCTCATAATTTTAGAATGACATCTTGAAAGAATACAATCACACAGACAAAATACAAACTAGAGTTCTTCAAAACCATACAGCTTTTAGGCAAATTAATAGTAGAGCGGAATAAGAAATTGTTGCTGAATAGCCAAGAGCCTTTTTAGGAGAACTGAGTGCTAGCTTTTCCCTCTGAAAACTACACAGAAGAGCATTTCTATTAAGTGGTTGGACAATCAGGCTGTGATATGCCATGGGGCCTGAATTCAGAAAGTGGCTTTTAGGAGGTTGTAAGAAGCCAGGCTGCTCATTAATTTGGAAATAAGCTTGCTCAACAATTGTTGAAGATGGCCAGAGATTCCTTCTGGTGGAGGCTGTACAGTGTAACCACTATTACACTGAGAAATCTGGTGAATGGGAACTAAAGATGTGACCTGATGACCCCAGGAAAGGGTCTTTGAGAGGGTGAGCAAAATTAATGTGTTTCTGGTTTTTGTCTTTCCGATTTAGATCAAATTCAGAGAGTGTTAACTCTTGTACTGAGCCTAGAACAGGAAACCAGCAAAACATGTTTAACTAGATTTTAAAATGTTCATTGCATGTCCCTTGCCAGTGAACTTAATGTCGAGTGAGGCCCCAAAAAGGACATGGGGTTTATACCAGATAATCTGCCTGTGCTTCTTTCATACTTTCAGAGCAAACTTCCCGCAGATGTGGTGCAAGGTCAAAGACCTACTACGAGGCTGCCTTCAGCACGTAGGGTACTTGGAGAGAGAGATGCAGTGGTGCCATACTGAGAGGAGGGACAGTGTCATCTGGGGTGTGGAATTCCCTTACAAAAAATGTGAGAGCTCAGGACACAGCTCTGTTGCAGAGGAATGTGCAGACACAGGTTTTATCTATTCTTCTAAAACTGAAGACGACTCACTGAAGTGCTGAAGAGCCACTGGAGCGCACTGACTGTCTTTTCTCAGAAATAATTCAGACAAGAAAATCTGTTCCTTCAGCTGAAGTGGACACTCCAAAAGAAAATTTAATTTAGCAAGCAAGAATAAACAGCTTACGCTTTTCAATGTTAAGAAAATTATTTGAAACGAAGAGGAGAAACATTAAAAAATGTAAGATACTGGCAATCGTTGAGATGTATTTTAGGAAACTGTATTATACGAATGGTCACAAACTGCAAAATCTGGCCTTTCAAGCCTGCAAAACTGCTTCAAGATATATCCAATATACTTATGAAATGCAGATTGAATTTCCTGCTTATGATCATATACTGATTGCTTTTCATACTAACCTTCTGGATTTACTGCTTTTACTCATGTAAATTATTCATTTCCTAAAGATGTCAACTGTGGCATGTATTCACTTTCATCCTCTACACAGCAGATGTTATTTTTAATCTTCTCCTCCACAAACATCTCTACTTACCAGGTGCCTTTATGCAAGTCTTTCCTAAACACTTAGGAGTGATCACTTTAAAACTCTCTTTCTACCAAGACCACTCTACAGCAATATTTATTTCCATATAATCCTTCACTCTGATGCAGAGCCCCAGTGATGGCAAACATGACAAACTACACACTTAAATCAAGGTGTGGTGAAAATACTTATGAATTGCTCTCTAAAAAACACCCAACCATTTAATGAGTTGGTCTTGTTTGAATCCAGTCTGTCTGCCGACTGTCAGATTACACTGTCGTAGGAATGCGCACCTGAGTTTGAACATATGCCGATATCTTCCTTTTGAATACTTCAGCTTGTTTAGATGCAATGTGATCGGTAAGGAAGCTGTGTACAAGTCCCATGAATGCGTGTTAACCATTAACTATATGTTGTGAGATCCCGAGATTGAGATGCCTTGACATTTCAGCTCTATTATTGCTTGGTCTGAGCCTTTGATCCTCACAAGACACACATGACTGTCTGACCTGTAAAGAATGTAAGCACATGTGTTGCAAGGGGGTTGGAAGTGATATCTACATCACTGCGTGCACGTGCCAGAAAGCTAACTGAAGCTGTGACTTCTGTATAAATTGCTTTCAAAATTAACGTGGCTCCTGAGTACTTTTCTTGCCCAGAACATGTAACATAACAAAAAGGAGTCTACTGAGACCCAAAACAAGAAAGAAGTGTAATAGAAAAATCAAACACATCACTTAAAGCAGAAAGGCAGCAGGCAGGAATTTGTACTGATAGCTTCCAATGTACTCTTAGGCCAAAAAAAAAAAAAAATGTATCCATGATTCTCTAAAGGACTGACCACAGCAATAAAGAAGAGATTGAAAGTAAGGTTGCTGAAAAGAGAAAAATAGAACCTAATAACTTATAAATGGGAGTACTCAGACTCAATCTAGTTGTTATACCTGGTGGGGGAGGAAGAATAGATGTTATGTTTCACTGAAGAGAAAACTAGTACTTACATGAGGCTTTAACAACACTGAAAAATTGTGAGTTAAAGGCCTGATTGCATATAGAGGATGTAATTAGCTCACAGTAGAAGGTGGAACAGGCAGGGAAATGGTGAGGGTCAGGACCAAGGACAGGCTCTGCAAAACAAAATGAAGTTATTCTGGGCAAACGACGTGGCAGGTACAGTTACATCCTTGAACATTGCATTGAAACAAAACTTTTGGAATTTTCCCACAGGAGCCCTGAAAGACATAGAAGGTAAGAAAAAAGTCATGCTTTCTGAAATGAAGAATGCCAAAAAGTCACATTCAAATAAAAAGTTCAATCTGATCACAAGCCACTCTAAAGCATCATGATGAAGTATTCTCATGACTACAGTTGGATATTATTATGAAGAAACCTGTGTTAGGTGTAAAGGCAAAGTACTGGCCCAAATTTTTTTTTCTGAAAGTCTTGTTATAATATTAAAAATTTATAACTTCAAATAAAACAACAAATGTCCTCTGAAAACTGCCGGAATATAGCTTTGGTCAAAGGACTGCATACAGCTGCCAGTTCTAACTGGCAGGAAATTTTCTTCCCGATGTGATTCACTGGCTTCATGCACAGCCTGTTCTGAGACCTCCACAAAGCAGCAGAGTCTGGCCCTTGGGCAGGACACAGATACACGCGTGGTGCAGGCATGCGGCATCAACAACAAAGAACGCACACGTGGCCAAGCATGTAAGGAGGTTCTGTAAAACTGCGCCTAAGATTAGGCTGACTGAAATATTTCCACTCTTAAAGTGCTTAGAGTGCAAAAAACCTATTACATAGCTGAACAGGTGGGAAAATCAATTTAAAAGTGCAAAGACCTAGTGTGGGACATGCTTAGAAATGTTTCATTGTGTCACACTCTTCTGTAGTATTTCACTGATACATGATAGATGATAATGATATTTATCATCACAATGATAAGCTTCACCACAACTTTACAGCTGGCTTCTCGCCTTTTGATGCTGTAATAAGTTCAGTTTTAACCATTAACCAGCCCTAGTCCACCAGTCTATCCTAAAATGAGTTAAAAACTGTGAGAAAAGTGCTAATGACAATGTGCTTGCTATCAAGGGGAAGGGCTACTACTACCCTGAAGGGGCTGCTTACCCTTGAGAGTGCAGTCCTCTGAACCTCCAATTCAGAAAGTGCTCATACTTTGCAGAAGCTTAATAGCTTTTTAACTGTTTAGCAATCGTCAATAGCTCTGCTTCAGAAGATCTAGGTGTGAAAAGAAAGAAATAATTTTGCAGAGATTTTCTTCCTTGAAGAGAGAGAATTTAAAAAAAAATCTTCCTTGGATGTATACTACTACCCTCTTGGAAAAGTTACAGGAAAATACAATAAAAGTCTCATATTTCATCTTCTTGCTTTCCCCTGTCTTTCCCCCAAATCCTCACCCCTAGTTCAGCATTTCAGAAGAACTCTCAACTTCCCCAGCATGCATTTTAGTTTCACCAGAACTTTCATCTTGGAATGGAAATCAAGTAAAATATTTAAATAACATAAGTAATGGTAAACTATTTTACATTATTATTGCAGCCAAAGCAAAGTCTCTCCATCTTTCAAAATATCAAGCCCACATCCTAGAAGAAATTCTAAATAAAAATCAAAGCTCAACTCAAACTGAACATCTAAATATGGCCACTGACATGACTTAGACCATGACTTTTATGTTAACTGGTTTTATTTCTTTTTATTCTTCTACATGTCTTCTGAAAGTCACTAACTAAATATTCATGAGTTGCAAAAATGAAAACATGCTCATCATCTTCACACAATTTCTGCTAAGTTTTGCTTGATGTATTCTCTGACAATTTGTGGCTTGGCACTGTAGAAAGCCTGAAGTCCACGCTACCTTAACTTTCAATTCTTCTGCTTTCCAATTGTCTTAGCCCTCATATGCACAGTTCCTTTGCAGTTTTAAGAAAACAGTTCCACAGTACTCTCAAACGTATTCCTTTTAAAATGTGTTGCTTAGAACACAATCTTTGAAAGGAATATATTTGATTACAGGTTTTTGAAAACCGGACCAGTTTTGGATGTCTGCATCTCTAATATACCTATACCCTTTCTTTCATTCTAGAGACGACTACTGCAAATAAGGCCCAGATCACACGTGATAAAAAAGGAACCAATGTTAAATTTAGCCTTCAGTAGAGTCTGGAACAACTGTTTCACATAAACTAGATGTCTTGGCATCTATATTCAAGTTAGATAGAGTAGCTGGTGGGCATTAAAGTAGCTACACAAATGGATTCAAGATCTCACCAAAGCATGTTTAATTCTTAAGATAAAGGTTGGACTGATAGCCCCACAAATAACTACTTGTTTTTCCACAGAACAAGATAACGGCACCAGCTGCATGCAGTATTCAGATGGGCAGGAGAGGGATCACTGCTATTGTGAAATCATGCTTGTGCTTTATCCCTAATTCAAACCTCACCACTATGCTAAGCCCCCGCAGAAAGGTTGGCTACTGTGATGCAGACGAGTTAGAGAGGTATAAATTCAGGAAGGAACAATCCACTTGATAAGATTAGCAATTGAGTTTTTAACATGGGCTTTATCCCTGAAGTCAAACTGAAGGAATGTGTAGACAGTCTTGTGCAAGACATAATCTCTCCTTAGAATGTCCACGTAAGGTAACAGAAATGTAGGAATGTTTTCACAGCAGAAAAATAAGGAACGTTTTTAGGACTTAGCACAAAAAATTTTAGTTCAAAATTTAAAGAAAGTGATTATTCAATGTCATTAGTCTTTTGCTCCTACTGAAGAAACTGAGGACACTTCCAACTTTATGCTCATAAATTATGAAATCTTTTCTCAGAAAGCAATTATTTTTTATTAGTACAGTTTGAGTCAAGTATTGACTCAATAACTTCATGTCCAGTACCTAATTACCACAAATCTGGGAGATTCATATTCATATTATAAAGATATGTATATTCTGCCCTGTTAGAACTGTTCTGTTTTATTTTGTGAAGAGAGTTATCTGAAGAGGCAAATAATTACTACTTTAAAAAAATTGTCACATTTCATTCTGCCTCCTGTTGTATTTTGAGTTTCCTTTTGAAATTATTTAAATGAATAAAAATCAGTTATATAGGTCATAACTTGTGAAAGTTATGAAGAATGAAAATAGGAGCAATGTTGGATTTTTATTACATCCAGCATATAATGCCTTTTAAAGTTCAAGTAAGCTGAAATGGAAACTGTTTCACCAGGTGTCTTGGGGTAATTTTAAAATAGGCATAAATCGGAGAGTCTCATATCAGAACACTAAATTATATTATCAAAAAAGAACAGCTTAAATCCTTTCAAGGCTGTGGTATCCAGTGCACAAATATTAAAGCTGTCCGATTTGTAAAATCAGGCTGTGATTTACAGCAAGCCTTGTATAAACTGATCTCTCATGATGACACGCTAAAACAAAGAAGTCTTTACTTCAGCAGGCAAATAAAATAGCTTTCACCACTGATCTAAATAAAAGCACAGTAGAGAAGTCTTATTAGATTGAGATCCTTAGATTTTTTTAAGCTCTCATTACTCCACGGGCTATCGGTTTAAATAAATTCCTTCATTTTCCTTTCTCTTTAATTACACGCCAGGAAAATCACCCTCTCCCAATTCATTTCTTTTTCTTGTTGGTGGGGATACACGGTAGAACCACATACTTCACATACTATTTTATGTGTTTCACCATTAAACACCTAAGTGTTTTACAGCTGTTAGCTTAGTTTTACAGCATGCATGTAAAATAAAGGCTTATGAAAATCTCTGTGCCCTGTTTCCAGTAGTGGATGGACCTTAAACGGTATTCACAAATCTACTTACCCAGTGTGCCTGTGCAAAACTGATTATTCTTCTTCTTCTTCAGAATAGTTAGAGCATTGCCGTACTTAATGTTCAAAGCACAGCTCCCCACCGATCTCACTTGCAGCAACTGTGACCCAGTATCTCCCTTAAGCAGCCAAAACCAAGCACCTCACCAAGTGACTCCCTGTAAACTATTTGATGTGAATCCATGCAATCTTTGGCACAGATAAGAATATAACTGAGTAGTCTGAGGGAAACACCTGACTGGCTTAACCACTGAGTCATGTTTCTTTTCCTGCATGCTTTCCAGTTGCTGCAAAAAATGAGGTGGTGGCTTTATAATAAAGACTTTCCCACAGTGGATAAAGAACTGATTGGGGTCCTATAGGACACATAATAAAATATAATAAAACAATCATAAAGCTTATGCCTGTGGGTAATGAAGTAAGAACACACAGGCAATCACACTTTCATTTTTAGCAACGTTGAAATGCTTGGCCTACAACCTCAGGAGTAAATTTTTGTACATTAGTCCCTTATTTTTAAAAAGCAAATTCAAACAACATTAGATCAGGTGGTAACCTATTGCAATCCACCAGGTTACAACCAGGGCTAGAAACTCTAAAGCCAGCACACCACCTGAGCAAGCAGGAGAGCTGGTAGCAGTGTTTGCTTGTCTTCTGCTCAGTAAAGAAGTTCAGAGAAATGAGTGACCTTAGCAGTGGGTTCCCTGTTTGCTAATAAGAGGCAATAGTGAGATTTGGAAACCTCAAAGTTAATTCGACACACTGTTGGTATGTTCCCTTACTGGGACAGAGTTCTGCCTCGCTTTTCCCTGAGGACACTGTTCTAGGTCGCCCTCCATGTTCCAGCGTGAGCCCCTCAAAGCTGTTGTCCCAGCCTCTTCTTGTCCCAAGTTCCAGTTTCACCTGCCCACATTCCTCATCAGTATTCCATGACTACTCCTCACTAAACGTTTCCTCATAGCTAAGCTGGTTTTCCCTTCAACACACAGAAAAATCTCTTTCAGTAAAAGCAAATACATTTTTAAAATTTCAGTGCATTTTCATTCTTTTTTAATGTTACAGAAGAATTTATTCTTTTTTTTCCTTTTATGTCAGGTGATTCTGATTTAATATCTCATCCAAAATGCAGTCCAGAGACTGCATGAAGCAATCTTAGGGTTAGAAAACTTTAGGCCAAATGGTTGAAGACAAAATGCCTCAAAACGAGATTTTTTGCACTGAGAGAAAATACTGGCTTCCATATTACAGGTGGTACTGCTCAATCAGATTTTCTTTCGTATGTAAAGCCATTTAATATATGCAGAACATTTTAAACAAATGCAGTTTTTAATTCTTTATTTTTGCACCACGAATGTATTAACTCAAGGTCAGGACTCATGAGAGAGAGAAAACAACGACTGAGCTTTTATCCATTCGGAATAGTTAAAGAGTAATATTTTATATTAGTTGTTTGTTTAATCTGTATCAGTAATAAAGCTGCAGTAATATCTATAGTCTTTAGCACTATCTTAAGTACCTGGGAACTGTCACACATTTAGAATGTTGCATAATATTTTATCTTCAGAATATGTTAGGAAGCTTTCCTTATCTTACCACTTGCTCTGTCCTCTACTAAGAAAAGTATACTTTCAAATTTGCATGTAGTATGCAAACTACTTGTACAGCTTAACACATTTCTTGAGGGTTTTAATAAGTGTCCAACCAAACAAATATTCTTAAACGATTATATATCTTATGTCTTTTATTCTAAAACTTAAAACCAATAATAATTTTTCTCCCTACAGAAAAAATATTTTGAAAAGTATTCACGTTTAATCATTAGTTCTTGGAGACCACCTTAATATATCATCTCTGTTGTCACTACAAGGTAAAACACCTTTTACTTTATCACAAAGTATCTCATAGCACCATAATAAAGCAAATCAAAATACCACCTCTGAAAATGCCGCCACCTGTTAGAATATTTCCTGTGTAAACAGGAAGGGAAAAAAATGTTTTTAAGATGCCTTTGAAGCTGCATGAGTAGATGACATAAACTGATCCACTCTTTAGTCTAACCCACATGTAGTTTTTGAACCAAAATATACCAGTGCTTGCACATGATCATAGGATCATGCCTTTCTTCGAGGAATACCTCATCTTACTCAGGAACAAAGCCTGTATGCAAGCATAGCCTTGGAGTACAAACTCTTACTGATAGCAAAGATAAATTTAAACCACTAGAAATCTTTTTACACTAAAGTATATCAGGAAATTACTGGTGCAGTGACTAACAAAAGATAACAAAATGCAGAGGACTAATAATTGCGGTTTCATATTTTTAATGCACGTTTTAGTGTTAATATTAAAATACTCCAGATAATAACATACACTGTTGCTAAGATATAAAATAAATACGAGAACAAGTAGTAATTTTAAAACAGCATGTTTTAATGCTCTCCTTTTCCTATGTTCTTCCAGTAAGATCAGTAGCTTTTTATGAAACTTACGTCTTATGCTCTAATTCACCAGTTAAAATACATCACTATTGAATAATGCAACCATGCACATGCTGCAAGTTGTCACAAAAAGTATTAGAATCTCCTTAAAAGTCAACTAAATACAACAAAAGCTTTGAAATTTTATTTAGTAAGTCTTCCTGATACTGTTTTAAAAATAATAGATAAAAATGGCATCTGGATTCCTGAAAAGGAAGGTTTCTGTTCCATCTGCGAATTCTTGTGGTTTTGCTGATTACCAAATTTCTACAAAATTCAGTTCAGACTGAAAAATAATTCTTTTCATTAAAATATCTTTGACACATTTGTTCCTATGGATAACCAGTGTATTAAAGAGATCGAGAATGTAACCTTGCAAAAGAATGCATTTTTCCCTGATATTTGCCTCAGTCTGTTCTGTGTTAAATGAAACTGTATAAACACATGAAATAGTCTTAAGTACTGGAGATAACGTGGTAAAAAACTCATACTGTGTCACACACTAGGTATTCAGGCTCAGAGGGAAATGAAGCTTACATCTGAAGCAATGTTGAAGATGTCATTTGCTTGCCACATCTGCTAAATATCAGCAGAAAGAGAGGATCTGCTTCTAAAATCCATTACGAACACATCGAAGTCCTTCTACTGACCTTACTGGATGTAAGTCCACTGAAACTGGGCTGAAACGATTTGACAAAAGGATGGAAAACTGGAAGAAAATAACACTTATTCTTGGTGATGCGTGTTAGACAGGTGATACAGAATAAAACTCCAGTATTACTTTCTTATGTAGGAACCTGGATTCATGCTTAGGGAAATCTATTGCATTGCTTCATCTTGAAGGGAAACTATCAAAAGATTAGGATCAAATGGAAATTAAATGCTGGAGTATCAAATGCAAGAGGTTGCTGATGCTCTTCCTTCCAAGAATGATATATTTACATGAAGCTGGAAAGAAGAATTTTTAATTTTATTGCATAGCATTGGCATTCAGTACAACTTTTTAAAACAATCAGCCTTGATTCCTCGAAGTCTTGTGATACACTCAGAAAGTGATGTTGATGGCTCTGTTTTCAAATTCAGTGTTTGTAAACAAATAGCTATATAATTGAGTTCTGTATCAAAGTGAAACACCATCTGTATTAAACACTGTATGAATAGCTACTAAGGAATCTGGGTTTGATAAAAAGAAAGCCAGTTCCTGAGAGAATAACATAAAAAATAAGCTATATTTAGAAATATTCTCCTGCCTATTGAATTTCACAACAAAGATAAAAATGGACAAATTTCTAGCAGTATTTCAATAGATAACGCTGACACATGATTAAGGCTAAAATCTTCAAATGTGTGCAGGAGGGCTAGGTGCCCAAATTCTGTTATAACCAGCTGCACATTAAACTCATAATTCTACTGTTCTACTGCTGTTCTTCACATGGCTGATCTGCAGCTTCATTGTAGGAGGAAGAACTGACTCATCTCATGGCGCTCACTCCATGAGAGTGAGCTAAACTCTCCATGTTTATTTTCCATAGAATAATATTCATTGAAGTCTCTATCTAAATGGGAGCTGAGCTAGAACACGATGAAATTAACAGAAAAATAGCAAAGGATATATCTTTTGTTCCACCTCAAGCTGGGATGTCACCTCCAAAATCAGACCATAGATCTTTGTATTCCAGTGTTTCCACCAAACATTAGATTAACAGCAATGCTTTCCTAAATGAAGTGACCTTAACAAAAAAAAACCCAAAACCAACAAACAAACAAAGAAAAAAACATACACAAAAAAACCCCCAAACCCTGAGAACATTCCTAGTAGACATCTGCACCAAACTACACGGACCTCAAGTCAAATTTCTGTGAGTTCTCTTGGAAGCTAAAATTAATTAAAAAATCACAACCAAACACCAAGATTAAGTGCAATATAAGCAAACCATAAAATAATCAACTTAATAATTGGTTTCCTAATGGCCAGTGGTGCATTACCTTGTCAATGAGGATTTCTGTCTCAGTTCCTTGTATGCAAGCACAAGCTTTCTCCCACATCTATTAGTTGTTCCTCCTCCAGGATTTTGAGAGCATCTCTGAATACTTCTTACCACAGTATACTTTTTAATGTTGGAAAAGGGGTGGGTTTTTTTTCTCAGACTAAATTTTGTGATATTCGACAGCAAGATTTATCAAGGGATTATATCAGTGAGGCACCAAGCGGCATTTCATCACAGCCCTCTCAAATTCTGTCAAGTGAAGCAGTGTCAGGCTTTAAGCATTTAACATGAGTATGGGCTCTGAACTGCCAGAGTACTGCTCCAAGCACTGCTATGTCTCACAAGCACTCCTGTGGCCTGAAGCATAACCCCATCTGAAAAAAAAGCTGTTATCTACATATACACCCGCTCAAGTAAAAACACGTGTATAGGTATACACATACATGTATGTACACCATTAGCTGAAACAAGCATTCAAACCAGCTACATGCTGACTGTAAGGTGGGAAGTCTGGATATGGAAGAGATGAAGTTTCCTGAAGAGTTTCTTTTGTTACCTGGCAAAGAGAAGGAGAATTATGATTACGCAGGCCAGATCTGTGTTGGATGAAGGGCTGTATTGCATGTAAAGGGCAAGGTGTTAGCAGTGGGGTGACCTCTGTGAGACAAGACCAGGGGCTGCCCCATGCCAGACACAGCTGAGCTCCTCAGCCACAGGTGGGCACCTCCAGGACAGCATATTTAAGAAAGGGCAGAAAATGCTACATAGGTAGAGGAGGAGGAAACAAAAGAGTGAGAAACAGCAGAGGGAACAACAAGGTCGGCACAGTAGGAGCCGATCCATGAGAGAGCAGTCACTCCCCCAAAGGGACAGCAGTCCATGGAGGACCCACACCAGGGCACATAAAAAGAGCGAGAAGGAAGAAACAGGAGAAGGAAACTGTACTGTAGCAACCATAACCTCCTGAACTGCTCATTGCCTCACTGAAGTGACCTGTGACAATTATAAGGGGGGAGGAGAGGTGTCCTGAGTGAAGCTACGTGTGGGAAAAGCAGAGGAAAGGTAGTTTCCAGTGTTTTAAATGTTTCGGGTTTTTTGTTTATTTCCCCAATATCCCAATCAGTAATTAAATATTTATGCTAATTGGCAATAAATTAAATTCCCTACATCAAGTCTGTTTTGGCTGCAACAATAGTGACTGAAGGAAGAAATAGTTGACACATTGCTTGTCATATCTGAAGTGATCCTATCTGAAAAGTACTATCATAGAACCACAGAATGGTTTGGGTTGGAAGGGACCTCAAAGATCATCTAGTTCCAACCCCCCTGCCATGGGCAGGGACACCCTCCAATAGACCACGTTGCCCAAAGCCCCATCCAACCTGGCCTTGAACACTTCCAGGGAGGGGGCAGCCACAACCTCTCTGGGCAACCTGTCCCAGTGCCTCACCACTCTCACAGTAAACAATTTCTTTCTAACATCTAATCTAAATCGACCCTCCTTCAGCTTGAACCCATTAACCCTTGTCCTGTCACTACACTCCCTGATAAACAGTCCCTCACCAGCTTTCCTGTAGGCCCCTTCAGGTACTGGAAGGCCGCAATTAGATCTCCCCGGAGCCGCCTTTTCTCCAGGCTGAACAACCCCAACTTTCTCAGCCTGTCCTCACAGGAGAGGTGCTCCAGCCCTCGGATCAGCTTCGTGGCCCTCCTCTGGACTCACTCCAACAGCTCCATGTCTCTCCTGTACTGGGCCCCCAGAGCTGGAGGCAGTACTCCAGGTGGGGGTCTCACAAGAGCAGAGTAGAGGGGCAGGATCACCTCCCTCGACCTGCTGGTCACACCTCTTTTGATGCAGCCCAGGACACGGTTGGCTTTCTGGGCTGCAAGCACACACTGCCAGCTCATGTTGAGCTTCTCATCAATCAATACCCCCAAGTCCTTCTCCTCAGGGCTGCTTTCAATCCATTCTCCACCCAGCCTGTAGTCATGCTTGGGATTGCGCCGACCCACGTGCAGGACCTTGCACTTGGCCTTGTTGAACTTCATGAGGTTCACACGGGCCCACCTCTCAAGCCTGTCAAGGTCCCTCTGGATGGCATCCCTTCCCTCCAGCGTGTCAACAGCACCACACAGCTTGGTGTCGTCGGCAAACTTGCTGAGGGTGCACTCATTCCCACTGTCCATGTCGCTGACAAAGATGTTGAACAGTGCCGGTCCCAGTACCGACCCCTGAGGAACGCCACTCGTCACCATTCTCCACTTGGACATTGAGCCATTGACCACAACTCTTTGAGTGCGACCATCCAGCCAATTCCTTATCCACCAAGTGGTCCATCCATCGAATCCATGTCTCTCCAATTTAGACACAAGGATGTCATGCGGGACAGTGTCAAATGCCTTGCACAAGTCCAGGTAGATGATGTCAGGTCCCTTCCCTTATCCACCAATGCTGTAACCCCATCACAGAAGGCCACCAAGTTTGTCAGGCACAAATTGCCCTTAGTGAAGCCATGTTGGCTGTCACCAATCACCTCCTCATTTTCCATGTGCCTGAGCATAGTCTCCAGGAGGGTCTGCTCCATAATCTTGCCAGGCACGGAGGTGAGACTGACCAGCCTGTAGTTCCCTGGGTCTTCCTTTTATCCCTTATTAAAAATGGGGGTTATGTTTCCCGTTTTCAAGTCAGTGGGAACTTTGCCGGACTGCCAGGACTTCTCAAACATGATGGAGAGTGGCCTGGCCACTTCATCCGCCAGTTCCCTCAAGACCCACGGATGCATCTCATCAGGTCCCATGGACTTGTGCACCTTCAGGTTCCTTAGATATTCTCGAACCTGATCTTCTCCTACAGTGGGCTGTTCTGCATTCTCCCAGTCCCTGCCTTTGCCTTCTGTGACCTGGTTGGTGTGTCTCAAGCACTTGCCAGTGAAGACTGAGGCAAAGAAGTCGTTGAGTACTTCAGCCTTCTCCATATCCTGGGTAACCAGGTCGCCCGTTTCATTCTGGAGGGGACCCACATTTTCCCTTGTCCTCCTTTTCTCACTAACATACCTATAGAAGCTTTTCTTGTTGTCCTTGACATCCCTGGCCAGACTGATTTCTATCAGGGCTTTGGCTTTCCTAACCTGATCCCTGGCTGCTCGGACAGTTTCTCTGTATTCCTCCCGGGCTACCTGCCCTTGCTTCCACCCTCTGTAGGCTTCCTTTTTGTGTGTAACTTTGCCCAGGAGCTCCTTGTTCATCCATGGGGGCCTCTTTGTGTTTTTGCTTGACTTCCTCTTTGTTGGGATGCATCGCTCCTGAGCTTGGAGGAGGTGACCCTTGAATACTAGCCAGCTGTCTTGGGCCCCTCTTCCTTCCAGGGCTTTGTCCCATGGTACTCTACCAAGCAGATCCCTGAAGAGGCCAAAGTCTGCTCTTCTGAAGTCCAGGGTAGTCAGCTTGCTGCACGCTCTCCTTGCTGCCCTGAGGATCCTGAATTCCACCATTTCGTGGTCACTGCAGCCAACGCTGCCCTTGAGCTTCACATCCCCTACCAGGCCCTCCTTATTGGTGAGAATAAGGTCCAGCATGGCACCTCTCCTCGTGGGCTCCTCCATCACTTGGAGGAGAAAGTTGTCATTGATACATTCCAGGAACTTCCTGGATTGCTTGCGCTCAGCTGCTTTGTCCCTCCGACAGATGTCAGGGTGGTTGAAGTCCCCCATAAGGGCCAGGGCTTGTGAGTGTGAGGCTGCTCCTATCTGCCTATAGAGGGCTTCATCTGCTTGGTCCCCCTGGTCAGGTGGCCTGTAGCAGACCCCCGCTGTGATGTCCCCTGTCCCTGCCCTCCCTTTAATCCTGACCCATAGGCTCTCGGTGGGCTCCTCATCCATCCCCAGGTGGAGCTCCATGCATTCCAACTGGTCATTGACATAGAGGGTAACGCCCCCTCCTCACCTGCCCTGCCTGTCCTTCCTAAAGAGCCTGTACCTTTCCATCCCAACACTCCAGTCATAGGAGCTATCCCACCACATCTCTGTAACGCCAATAAGGTCATAGCCTTGCAGGCGCACACAAGTCTCCAGCTCCTCTTGTTTATTCCCTGTGCTCCGTGCGTTCGCGTAGAGGCATTTCAGTTGTGCCCCCGATAAGGCTGACTTATTGGCTGGGGTGGCTGGAATTCTTTTGATGTATCTTCCCAGTGTTACCCTGTTGGTTCCTGTTGCATCTGGAGCCCCTGGCTCATCTCGTCTAGGCTTCAAGCGTGCTGTAGTGTGTCCAGCACATCTCTGAGCAGTAGGCTGAGGGCCCTCGCCAGCTCCCCATCCCTCCAACCTGAGCACATCATCCCACAACATGTCGCTGGCAAGCCTGATGTTATCCCCCTCCCTCTTCAGAAAAGGCATTTTGTGAGATGGACATGGAAACATAGAAAATATTGACTCCAATTTGACTGACCACTTTAACCCATGCCAGAGTTTCAAGAGCAAAATTTAAGGACCTGGACTGCCAAAACTGGAAGTCTGAGAACATTAGATGCATATCTAATAGCAATGACTGGTTGCCACTGGCAGCTGTTGTGTGAGAGGGAGGTGTTCTTTTAGTATTCTGAGTTAAAGTACAAAAGAAGAAAATGAAGTCATTCAGTACAAGATTTATGCTAAAAGAATTCAAGAAAATTGTTATAGTTCTTTAGGACATGTATCTCCATGCATCTCTGCTTGGAGCTCTGCAGCATGCCAAACATTTGTAATTGCATATACAGAGGTGTCTGCTACTGCCTCCCTGTACCATCTACTCTTGTCTTATGAAGATCCAGAATCTGCCAAAACTAATTGCCATGTGGAACAAATTAAATTTGGTTAACCCAGGCTGATTCCACAACAGCCTGCTTTTGGCATTCCAAATGAAAGTGCATGTAGCCAGATAACTAATAAAAATATTTCCAAATAGAAAACCAAATGTAGATGTCAAGAGCTATGCTCATCCCCACTCTCATCTTTACTGCTTAGCAGACATGAGACCTAATAATAGATTTTTTAAAGCTAAAATGTAAAAAAAAAAAAAAAAAAGCTAATAAAGCCTGTAGATGAGCAATGTTTGTTCTTTTTTAACGAATTAAGCTTACTCCTTTCTGGTTTAGCTTTAATTGTTAAAATAAACAGAAGTCTTACAACTAAAGAATAAAAAAAAGAAAACAACATTTGGAAGGCAAGGCAAAATAAGAGTTTCCAAGAGAAAGGAAAACAAATACTAACACTTCTCAAAGTGTGCATTTGGAAGAAGCCCATATGACTGATCTTTAAAGTGCCCACACATTTAAAAAAATTAACTGTTGTTAAATTTACACATACCCATCCACATACTCCCTATGTAGTATAAGCTGTGAAAATGAAAAATGCATTAGCAAAGTACTTTTGCTAGAACTTGTCTTGCAATATGAGTTTTCTTTAAGAAGGAAGAGCTTGCTTTTTTTTTCTTCACCATCCTAATAGACACCTTGTATTGAAAATCCAAGATCAAAACAAATAAAGATTCAGCAAATGCAAAGACCTTGAATTATTAAATATATATGATTGAATCTACCACTGAGAGTAGTTGCACTGAAGTTGTTGAGGTTCTTTAACTGTACTGAAGCTAAGTGTATGCAAACTGAGTAAATGCGTAGGGATGAAAAATGCTTGTGTGTTTACTTCCACCTGTAATATGAAAAAATTTTATACTTGCTGTACTCTTCCATTTTCCAAACTTCTCTTAAACACAACAGATTAAGTTGAAAAAAACAACAGGTCAATATAATTTATCTATAAAAAAGGAGTCTAATACCAGGTTCATTTCCTATATGTGTGTTATCCCCCTCTGAAAGGATAGGCATGATAAGTCTTAGTACATTTAAACAAAAATATTCCACAGTAAAAGAAAGCCATAGAAAATATAAGAATCAATTACACTGACCTATGTTTCAGAAGCCTGGACAACTGAGTGAATAAAAAGTCTTTGCAGTGGATCTGTCTAGATCTTATTATAGTTAGTTCTCTCTTATAGGCTCTTATTTTAAGGCACAAAGAGGACAAAAGATTTGCAATCTCAAAAGTAGGATAGTTAATTTCTTAAATATAAAACTTGGTAACTAGGAAAGGTAGAACACAAACAGAAAATGTTTATACAGAATCTCTCCTCCTTGTCCACTGTGTACTTATGGCAGCTCTTACTTTCAGTCCTGGAGACAGTCAACTCGGTGGCTTTTTAAATTGCAGCAAACCCTGCACATTCCTCTCTGATCTTCATCCACCACCACCAAGTCACAACCGACCAATGCCTGTCTATCCAATAACTGCTTTCTCACAATTCTCTAATATTGGAAATTATAATTGTGAATCAACGTAGTATTAGCTGCTGCTTCACTCCAGTTCATGTAAGTTGCAGGTTTGAACACAGTGCTGTTGATATGCAGAATAGGATAGGATGAAAGTTGCATTGTCACATTCAAAATTTCTAATTATTCCTACTTTGTAAAGTTAGAAAAAAAAAGCAACTAAAATTGGCAAATCATGACTAATATTGAATAAGGACTGACGTTACATGACAAATGAATCCCACAAATAAAAAGGGAGCATGCAGCTCAAGGCAAAATAATCAGACAACTGATGTACATTGAACCTTCAGTATGACTGTCTGGTTTCAATGTCAACACAAATTTCTTTTTAGGGTATTTCAACAGACACGCTGAAATTGTTTGACGTGATTCAGACAGAATGGGAATGTGGGAATGCTTACCCGCTTGCTGGTGACTAATGGCTAATACGGAAAACAATCCCATCTTCTCATCTGAAGGTCTAATGATGGATGCTTGGGGTTAGTTTTCATTATCATGCTCAGAACCACACACGTAATGCTTCACTATAAAAAAAAAAAGGTCTACAGGATTAAGCTTTGAACTCATAACAAAAAATCTTCAGTTTCCCATTACAAGAGTATATGTCATGCTACGAAACTGATTTCAGCTTCATCTGAGTCCTTCAGTGTGTTTGTTAACTAACAAATATTCTGTCACTGACTACTTTTATAATGCCATCAAACCAGATTATAACATACGGAAGGATGAAAAAGACTATACATACTATACTTGCATTTATTTTCCAAGAATGAGTGTAGGAGTACCTATTCTTATCAAACATATTTTTCTTGTTATCAAGTTGTTCTTATTCATGGTTAGTGTAGAATTTCAGTCTTCACAGTATTTGTACTGAATTGGATGAAAGCAGTCTATCATTTCAAATGATTCAGTGTTGTATTCCTTCAAGTCAGGCTAAGTAGCGTAAAAGTGTTTTCACTAAAAGTAATAGTGCATTCAATTAGTTCAAAGTAACATTTATGCAATAAACAAATGAAGCTTAACAACCCTTCTGATCTACAGCACTGGTGACATGGAATGTAATTCTGGTCACCAGACACTTGCCTGCACTTATTTTGGGTATTGAGATTCCTAGAACAGTAATACTGCTGATGATGTTCAGACTGGACCATCCCGTCAATGCCTGGATTACAGACTTTTCCAAGTGAGACCTTCTGATTAGGTAATCTTTTACTGCAAGTTCTTAGCCAAGATGTTTATCCTCACAGTTATTAACTTGCAGTTTTACTGTTTTCCAACCATTTCACCACTAAATAGGTACCTTGATTAAATAATTTCTATAGTGGACTATTTTATCAATCTGTGTAATGCTTGATAAAATGACAATCAATACAAACAGTTAAAATTTCTTGCACTGCTGTATTACTGAGCTGATGAACTGTGGATACCATAACTTGCATTGCAGGGTTACACATATAGGGCATCAGTTGAATCTGATGCTTCTACCACTACCATGTCTTTAAATGTACCCCAGGCACAGTCCCCAGAATGTTTCTTTCTTGCGTGTACGTGATTGCTATTAAACTTTATGTAGCCTAATTTGTCCTGCCCTTACAGCTGTGCAATTCCATGGGTTTCATGTAATGACACTTCTAGATAATTTTATTTTGTTATGAGCATTTCTATAATATTTTACTGGTACCAGTCTTTCACAGTGGGTTGTTTTGTTTGTTTGTTTTTCTTTTTTCTCTATTTTAAGTCCTTATATGTCTTGATATTAGAAATAAAACATCGAGACTGGAACAAATGTCTCCTTTTTATGCATGGTAAACAACACTCATATGGAACCACAAGAAATATCAGCTCTTGTTTATCAGGGATGGTCCTTTGTAAAACAGAGTGAGGGGAGAAGGAAGAGAAAAAAGGGGCAAAAAAAGGGGGATCATTCTGTCTTGTAAGGAGGAGTTCAAATCCCTAGTCTAAAACAGGACATACATCAAGTGTGTCCTAAACGTGCCACTATTAGATAGCCAATATAACATGCTCTCCCTCTTGGTTTTCCTATTCTGTTTAAATAGTAAAGCCAAAAAAGCCAGAGAAACTGACTTCACTGCTTAATATTTGTTCTAACTCCCAGCACACTCACTTGGCAGCTAGAAAACCTGTGATTCTCATTCTTGCTCCAAATAATTTCTTTAATGAAATTGTCATAAGGTGTGAATGAAACCACCTGAGTCCAGACATTGTATAGCATGTATAACATTGTATAACATGACACTTAATGGCTTGTCACCTCCATTGACCACTGACACTGCAGTAGAAAGGACTGATGTTATTCCCAACCTTAAGTTGAGGTCTCTACTCCAACTTTCTACTTGGTCAGCTATGAGATGAGACTGGGTTGCTCAGTGCCTTAGTCAGTCAGACCTTGAAAGTCTACAAGTGTGAAGGCTGCACAGCCTGTGTGGGCAACCTCTTCCTCTGTTTGATTCTTCACACAATGAAAAAGATTTTCCATATATCCAGTCCAAACTTATCTTGTTTCAAATTATGTCCATCACCACTGTCTCCTGTAAATCTATCCCTCACTCCACTTGTTTACTTACAAGTGCACAGAGACAAAACATTTTGTTTCAGACTGAATGAAACCTGCATGCCATCGGTCTCCATTCAGTCTTCAGTCCAGGATGATCCCTCCTCAGTTTTTCATTTCAGGATGCAAGATTACTTTAATTACTAGAACTCTGAACTTTCTGTTTGAGAACTGACTCCAAAACTGTCACACAGTCTTCTTGATAACCTCCCCATAGGCACTGGAAGGCTTCTATTATGTACCCATTGCAGCCCATCTCCCCTTTTCTTCTCCAAGCTAAGTAAGCCCAGTTCCTTGAGCCTCTCCTGGTAGGTAATGTGCTTCAAAGATTAAGTCACAGTTAAATTCAGCACTAGGACACAAACCTGAATAAGTAATATGCATAAAGTCAGCTCATCTTGCTCTAGTCTATTTTAAGTTCAGTACATTCTTTTCTACATGACCCTTTAGTTTTATTCTGTAACTGTCCAAATGTTCCTGCACAGAACCACTAATTCTCCAATTCCCTTGAATATTGAAGGATAAATGTTAGGAAAAGCTCTGAAATTGATATAGGTTTGCAATTCAAGAATCACCTTGCTCCTTGAAACAACTGCAAGTATATTTTACATACATTCCAGCTTTAGTACTGTTGTTAATGAACTTCAGATTTCACGTGCTTATCCTGAAGAGATAGAGCTATAGTTCTGAGATGTAATTCTCATAAATTAAAGTTTACATGTTCTTGTTAATAATGGTTTTCAAACCAGTATTCAAGTAAGACTAAAATAGTATCTAATAGTATCGTTCTAAACTCTAAGGGTTATTAGAAGTTAGGTTGCCTCTGTAAGTTATACAACTTCTTATAAAAATGTTTTTTAATTGGATTTTCATTGGCTGCTAGCAAGCACAGCCCTGCTGGTATTTAATCACAAGTTGAGCAAATTTGCTACTTTTTACTTTCAGTGTTTGGCAAAACGCAGGTAAAAACTTAACAAGATCCTTCTCACATTTATGATCTGTTTTCATCACCTCTGACTGTCAGGGAAACCTACAAAGGATATTTCGATTGCCCCACATGTAGTTCACCAGATTTCGTGCAACCACAGTCAGGAAGGCAAGGATTGAAGATCAGTCCACCTACTTAGAGCGTAAACAAGCTGCAGCATGTGGTGAACAGGCTGTTTAACCCTACATGTAACTGTGAAATGCTAAATAAAACACTGAAAGAGTCTAAGTTTAGAATTTCTGGTCAAAGCCAGCCTTTTTTTGCTTTCCAATGAAACTGTCCCATTTCTGTGGTTTAACTATCACTCTGACTCTCAAAAGAAAAGTCCTGTGTCTGTGTGTGTTGTATTTGTAGAGAGAATTGCCAGAGAAGAAATAGAAGGAAGACACAGGGAACCCGGAGACTTCAAGTGTGGAAAGTTTTGGTTTTGTTTAGCATGGAAAACCAATTTAGGAAGAAATTTCTAGCCAAAGATAATATGAAAAAGTGGAAAACTGAGATTTTTAAATATGGTTGCATAGACAGCACAAAGCCCCTAGTTGTGTTGTATGTAATCTAAAGCAATTATTGATAGCTGTACTATAGGACTATCTTGGAAAAGAAGAATATTCTGCTTGAATCCTGTCTGGGTCCTTCCAAATAATTATGTTGTAGTAAAGGACTGGAAGCTAAAGTGTGCTGAAAGAAAAGTATTCTTTGCAAGGAGAGAAGTTAAATACTGAAACAGGTGCCCAGAGAGGCTGTGGCATCTTAATCCATGGAGATTAAAAAAAAAAGTCATAATTAACTGGACAAGGTTTTGCACAACATAATGTGACTTTGAAGTTGATCCTGTTTGGAGTAGTGTTATGGTGGGTTGATCTTGGCCGGCTGCCAGACCCCCACTCTCTCTTTTTCACTCCCCCTCCTCAACAGCACAGGGTAGAAAATAAGATGAAGCAGCTCATCGGGGGTCAAGATAAAGACAGAGAGATCACTTACCAGTTACCATCTTAGGCAAAACAGATTCCGCCTGAGGAAAATTAATTTACGTTATTGCCAATTAAAATAGAGTTGGATGGTGAGCAAAGACAAAAAACCACCTTCCCCCACCCAAACATCTTCCCAGGCTCAGCTTCACTCCTTCACCCCCAACTCCTCTACCTTCCCCCACCCCCGGGCGTCGCAGGGGGATGGGGAATGGGGGGGCTGCAGTCAGCCCACATCAGCCCCTCTGTGCCGCTCCTTCCTCCTCACACTTCTCCTTGCTCCAGCCTGGGGCCTTCCCACGGGCTGCAGGGAAACACCCGCCCCACCGGGGTCTCTCCCGGGGCCACAGGAAAATTCCTGCTCCAGCACCTGGATCACCTCCTCCTCTCACCTTCGTGCACAAGAGAGGTGGGCAGAACCTGATGGCCTCCAGAGGTGCCTTCCAACCTAATGTGTTCTGTGACTCTGAGTGTTTAAAGCATGTGGTAAGACATATATCAACAGACACATCTAATTATTAAAAGTTCATTGATTATCTTGGTACAGTCAGTTCTGCTTTTTATCAGCTTGTGAACCACACATGTATTTAAAATACTTTTTTGCTAGGAGGGACTGCTGCTTTAAATTTCAAATTAGTTTAAGATAAAGAATAACAGTCCCTCATGCTTTAAAAACAAATAAATGTTGCAAAGTAAAAATATTTGTATTTTCTTTCTGACTAGGAATCTACAAGGAAGATAAACTGTAATGTTTAAAGTACCTGTACCGAGGGCCCCGAAAGCATTTTAGAAACTGTCTTAATTGCATGAGTCAGTTTGCTATTAACATTACTGACATCCACCAACTGAAACAAAAGTCATTATGAGCACACTGTAGCTGCTCCAGACATTCCTACTGGGTAAGAAACAGGAATATTGTTCATTGTAAAATGAAAAGGTATACAGACACAGGCTTGCATACAGCAATTTACACAGAGCAGAATGAAGGCTAGCTGAGCTATTGTGCTGACTGTTCTAAAATATCAGATAATCTCTAAAATCCAACTCTAAAATTCTTTAATTTTTTAATTGAATATTAAATTGCAAAACAAACACAGGTAGGGAAGATAGCAGCAAACTTCCCAAAACAAACCCTATACCAAAATTTTCATATGACTAGCAGTTATGTCTTATCCTATCATAATTATATCCCTATATGCCTAATTTTCACCATCACTCTAAATGTGCTGGAAGTTGTAAACAAGATCCTCCAAATTCATCTCTTTTCCCACCAGGATTCTCAGTCTTTGCCTCTCCTCCACAAATCAACACTGTGTGCTTTGGATGCACTTAGTACTCTGTTCTTACAAGCCAATTCATCATTTTTGCTAAGATGTTAAGCCGTTGCCAGTTTAATTTGTAATAACATGCAATGAATTTGTCAGTTGACTAAAGATTCTGGAGAAATTTTATTCTCTTCACATGAAATGTCCATTTTTAATTTGCTATCAAACCCAAAGATTTTCCACTGCGTTAGTTTTTGCAATGTAGTTGCTAAGCAACCAGGATAATTTTTCCTATCATAGTTCAGCAAAGGAAGATATACATTTACCAGCCTAAACCTTGCAGGAGCTTTTGTGGTTTAATTAAGTCTCTGATGTTTATAACCCCTTGTCACTCATATCTCTGCACACTCATTTCTTTTCATTGGAGTTTCATGCAGATGGGCACAGATGTAGCAGTTCTCAAACAGCCTGCTATATGCACAAGCTAATAGCAAATTACCTGGATTCATAACTTAGGAGGGAGGTGTGTAAATGCATAGAGCTTTCCAATAGCTTTCTATTTGGTGAAATAATATGTCACTAGAGTCAACTTCAAAAGTCAAACACAGAACAGCAGCTGGTTTTAGCGTTCTCAGTGTATAGATAGTTAAAGGTTAAAAAAATCATAATGACTACAGTTTTCTGCGAACAGTATCTTACCTTTCCCCCATAGTTTATAATTTCATATTTCAAACTGCACACATTAGATATTTAGAACCCTCTGATTGAGTGATCTCAAATAATTTTACTCATTTAATTGCCTCTTATCATTCAGCAGTGAAATGTTTGTATCCAGACGCGTGTCCAATGCAGTAACCATGACTATAGTTTTAAAACCACAAGATTTAGCATATTCAATGAGTCATAAATTATATATAGCATTTTCAAACTGGGAGAGGAAGATGGGTCAGTCAAGCAGATAATTATATTCCATTTAAGATTAGGGCAGTTAAGAAGCAAAATAAGACCTAACACATTATAACAATTGTTCAGTTCATGACAAGATGCAATCACTATAGGAAAGACAGTATTGGCAATGAAGTCTATGCTTTGGTGAATAACAGTGCTGTTTCAAAGGGTTCTTCAGCTCCCGCTATTTTTCAGCAGAATGATAGATTTTCATGCTGATTCAGTGTTTTCTAGCTGCACAAGTTCTGTGATAACTGCTATGGCAGACTGAACTTCAAAAACAGTCCCCAGGATACAAGTTTTGGTTAACAAAACAGATTCCTTAATGAATTACATCTGTTCAACAGTTAAGTGCTGGGTACAACAAAAAAAAAAAAAGCCAAATAAACAAAACAAAACAAAAAAAAAGGTGGAATTTTTATTATCTCCACAGAGGTTTTCTATCTCAACAACTAAAGCTAGAAAATTCCCATCTTTTAGAACAGCTGATAAAAAAATATATTTTTCCAGTTAGACTCCAAAGAGCATTTTCCCTCCCACTCAGCACTTCATTTTTAAATCGAAGGCTATCAAATTAAAAACTCCAAAACACTGAGAGCTACCATAATAACTGGAGCTCAGTAGGATTTAAGCAAGGTGTCATGGGGATTAGGTAAGGGAAGAACTTAATCATAAATATTCCACATGTAAAGAAAGATTTTCAGCATGAAACAGAATATACAGCTCTACTGTAAAAAAATGTTGCACTAGTTATTCCAGCATTTTTTAAGAACTAATTTGGTATGTGAAAAAGGTCAGGTTAAGTGAAAGCAGTGCCTATCACAGAACCCAATATACCAAGTTTGGTGGCTATGCTGCCCAAAAAGGAGTGCATGTCAGAGGCAAGCGGGGTCTGAGGGTCGTTACGGAGAATGATAACAGACAATGGCAGGGGGCTGTTTCAGATGACAAATGTTTCATTACCTCGACTCTGCTTCTGCTATTTATGCAGTATACAATAATTGGGACTTGCTACCAGTAATTTAGGGACAGAATGACCCTACTTTTTCACACGTGGCATACGAATTGAGGCACACTGAAATAAGACCTCTGAGATTGCTCTGAACTGTTGCCTAAAAATGAGCCAGGATGGACCGTTGTTAAAAAGAGTGCTGCTGCAACGCAGGACTTTACTGTCCCACCTGCTGTGCCAAAGTGACTGGAGGAACATCCACCATCTTTAGACCAGCAAAGAATTTGGTACCTTCTTGGAAAAACAAACCCAAACACAGGCAGTTAGCTTAGTCTGCATTGCTGTGGACTGCAAGAGCTTTAGACGTTGAGCTTGACTGTTGTCTGCAGCAGCAAAGATGTGAGCCTTACTTTGATACTAAAAGATCAACTTTTTTTTAGTAATTTCTAGCCACACTTCATAGTGAAAACCATCTAAAATGTTAAGACTATGGCCTATGTACTTCTGCTGTCCTACAAATAGCATGGCAAGCTGTAAGTAACTGAAAGCAACATTGCAACTACAGGGGCTACCTCTGGTTTGTGTTTTAATTAGATGGCCATGCACGGCATCACCGTGCTCCATTGGTGTGTACCCAATTTCTGTTCAGGCAATCACTAAGTTGAGTCGACCTTTCCAAAATACTGAGATGCATTTTCCATCTTTAAGCCAGCACAAGTACAGTGATAGCCCAAGCACAACACAAAACGAAGAAAAAACTTGTCTTAAGGTCACATTCAGACCTTCACGTTTAGTCAGAGAAATACCCTGACTTCCAGCCATGCATAAGCACATGCATGTATTTTAGCATGAGTCAGACTCATGGCATGAATAAACTGTCAAAAACAATTACTTAACCTGTGTACCTTTGAAACTTGCCAATAATCATACAGTTGGCCAGATCCTTCTCCAAGTGATTGAAAACTGAAAGTCCAAATGACAAAAAGGAGGAAAAACTAGACTTCCATTTAGATTTGCATCAAATATCCCAGAACTATTAAATGGTGTCAGGTGAACAACTAGCAGAATTTCTAAATAACCTGAACTGCTGTGAAGCCTTGAGATCACAACACCGTCCCCTGCAGCTCCTTGACTGAAAATGGTGAAGGGAGGGATATGCACAGCGCTGGCGAGGGTGCGTGGAGAGAAAGGAAACCGAGCAGTGGAAGCAGCAGCCTCTTCAGAGTAGCAGCAGCCCAGCGGAGTCCTTGATCAGAAGGGCAAAGCCAGGACAGATGTACCCTGCTGCCGCCTGCTAAAGC
The DNA here is from genome assembly GCF_028858705.1 of Grus americana. Classification (NCBI taxonomy): domain Eukaryota; kingdom Metazoa; phylum Chordata; class Aves; order Gruiformes; family Gruidae; genus Grus; species Grus americana. Next base: position 83,166,634 of record NC_072853.1, on the reverse strand, counting down.
CATCAGCGTCATTCCTTGTTCCTTTAATGTCTGCAGGCAACCAAAATGCCACGTGGGGTTTGCCAAAAGGAGAGGCTCCGAGCCCTCATTCCCACTCAGTTCACCTCTGCCGGAACGGCTGTAGTACAGCACCAAGTAGTCTGAACTCAAGATTTACTAAAAAGCAGAAGCTTAAAAAGAGTGCAGTAGGAAAAGAGTGCCCAGGACACTATAGGCAGTTCATAATGCAGACATATCAAAAAAGACAGCCTTTAAATTTCTTTTCTTGGACATATTTCTTTTCCACAGTTAAGCCAGACATTTTACAGTAATAGCTCACATAGAAGAATGACAGAAAGAAATTTGCATTTAAGACAACTAAAAGTGTCTAGTCACTGATCTATCCATTTTTGAAAGATAGTTCTCTGAACCAGCTTCATTTTTTTCCTACCATTTGCAGTAGGAAGAGCCAAAAAAAAGTGAGCAAGAACTTCATAATAATGTGCTATGCAAAAATAAAGGAACAGTCTTACATGTTGCTGGAGCACATCGAGCTATTTACAACCGCAGGAAAACTTTAAGCAAGACGGGGAAAAGACAAATCTCCAGAGACTCATAATTACTTATTTTATGGCAGGGTATAAGTAATGATTAAATAGCATCATTAAAATGTGGGCAAATTATTTGCCATAAATAATATCGCCAACAAATTACCTTTTATCTCTTCATAGGTTGTCCAACCAAATTAGTCATAATTTAATGAAATCATCTGTAACAACTACAATGGTGGCTTTCTTCCATAAACTTTCTTGTAAGCAGAATTTTTCTGTGAACTCAGTCTCCTGGGTTTCTGGAAAAAAAAACAAAACAAAACAAAAAACAAACCACCACCACCCCCCCCCCCCAAAAAAAAAAACCCAACCAAAAAAACCCCAACCAAAATACTCCAAAGCCTCAACTTAAAAAACTAACTCCCCCATGGCTTGCAGTACTCAGTGAAATTGTACATATAGCTATTGTCTTGGCTAAGCAAGGCTTCTTTAGTGTGCTTGTATATGTAGGCAAGATGTTATCCTGAGGTAGGAGCTGCAAAATGATGTGTTACGTAGCTAAAATTAGTGAAAAGTTGATACATTCTGTAAAATCAGCCATAGGGAAATCTCTGTCTGTAAAGTTGAAAGCTGCCAAAAATTACATAATTTTTAACAATCTAGATTACCCTTTGAAGATATTGATCCAAGTAGGGTCAGAAATATACTTTTCTGAAATCTTAGTTTTATTAAATAAAACAGAAAATGTCAGAATTGAATGTCTTGATAAAGAACAGAAGCCAAGTCACTCATGTTCCTGAAATAACTAGCACAGAACAGATTTTGGCAGCAAGGGCATCACTTGCATTTTAAAACTTATCTGAAGCTGTTTTAAAAATAACTGGTCTGTCAACTTGAGTTAATCATTTTATTTTTTTAATCCTCTAATACTCTGTAGCATTTCTCTCCAAGGAATGTTTCCGGTGCGCTGTCATGTCATATTAGGGAGTTGATATGGAGATTGTATATATTGGTGAAATCATTACATTCAATCTTTATTCCAAGAGAAAATGCAGCAAATTTGAAATTGGACACAAACTCTTATGTAAATTGCAAAATACTTTAAAGAGTTGTTATATGATATTTTTGTTGTTTTCAAAGCAAAATTTTAATTTAAGAACAACAGCTTTTCAGTGAGCAAAAATACCTTTTTGGTGTCAACGTGAAAGTTAACACTGTCATAACAAACTGAAGCGCTTTATTTAATGCCTCTGAACATTAGCTGGATATTTAACTGTTCAGTTAAACTGTTCAGATTTCAATTAAAGGATCAAATATCTGCTTTCATTTCTTTGCACCAGAGCACCCACCATGCTTCAGTCCTTTGAGATTTAGGAGTCCAGGATTATTTTTTTTTCCTGTTCACAGTTTCTCCTCTAATCTTTCACAGAAATTTGGAAATAAGAAATATGGTCTTTTCTGCCATAAAGAATTGGACTGGATATAAGGAAAAATTTCTTCACCTAAAGGGTTGTCAGGCACGGGAACAGGCTGCCCAAGGAAGTGGTTGAGTCACCATCCCTGGAGGTATTTGAAAGACGTGTAGATGTGGCACTTAAGGACATGGTTTAGTGGTGGACATGGCAGTGCTAGGTTAACGGTTGGGCTTGATGATCTTAAAAGTATTTTCCATTTCCTAAATGATTCTATGATATAACCAGCTAACTTCTTTTGACTGGTCCAGATCTAAGTTAGGATTCTCTCCTGAACAAAACCACCTTTCTGCTTCTTTCTGCTACCGAGTCTACTCTTTTTTTGACATTTGTTTTCCCATATCCAAGATGGATGCTAAATATCATTAATATCTGATAGCTATTCTGCTGCTGTGATAATTAATTCCTCTAAATATTTTCTGCATATTGATCTGCTCGACTTCAGCCATTTTATTACTACTGATCTGGAAAGACACGTCTCAGTCATGGCAGGCTGTGGTTCACATCACATGCTTCGGGAATTTCTTCAGCAAGAACCTTAAAAACAATTTATGTATCTATGTATTGACAGATACTTCCCTAAACTAGCAAATTGCATTTCAGTAAGCTATATATTATGATAATATTATTCCTCTGCACCATTTGTTTCCTATTCCTCAAAATTCAAGTAATTCAGATAAGGGAAAAAATAAAAATCATTATATCCTTCATCAATTGTTACCTATAAGTCACCACTTATCTAAAGATTTCATTGACAACATGGATTAAATTGTATCTTCTATTAAGCGTGGATTTAAACAGCTATGTAATAACTGATTAATAGTTGCTCTGTTGTCTTTTAAATAGACTTCCTATCTCTCCAGTAAGTTGTACATACTAACTTTTAAAAAGTGAATAACAGATGATTTTAATGTTTTCAATATGTATTAAGGTATCTATGCTTGCTAAACCCACTAATATAAAACATTTGCAGTAATTATAAGCATTACCAACTAAATCTGACATTCCTCATACACAATGATTTTTCCAAATGAGAACAGGATTGTGTACATTTAGGATAAGCATCTTAGTTCTGGAAGATGCATTAAGAAAAAAAAAAGGAAAAAAGAATAGCCATAAAATTAGAGAAACGAACTAGCAATAGTAACATTTGAGCTGGATGGGCCATTGTCTGGTTATAAGGAAATTTTACTATCGATGTCTTTTTACTACCCTGTCATAACAAATGCTAAAAGTTTATTGCTTTTTTACTCAAGCCATACGTTACAATAAGGTGAAAGTCTAGCTTTAGAAAAATACTAATCGATTGAAAAAATTGCCTGCACTTCGGTTAACATAGCATATGACATGCTACTGTATCAAAAGCCAGGAGGTTATTACAGCAGACGGGGCAGAGGCTGACAGCATGCAACGTGAATGTGCTCAGTGTCCAGTACCAAGCTGTAACGAGAGCCAGAACAACTTTGCTTTTAGTTGAGAACTCAGAATTTCTGGTACAATAGCGTCTTTATTATAAGCTATGGTGCATAGTGTAATAGCAGAAAGAGGTGCTTCCAGCTCCTTCGCTCCTTTTGAAAGATCTCAGGTCTGAAAGCACAATTTTGCCATGTGCTGAGAGGCACTAACTGTGCTTAACACCTATTGAGACACGATCCGCGCTCAGGGAGGAGGGAAGGTGGCGTCCTTCATCTGTACTGTTCATTGCAACCGCTTCATGAGTAGAAAAGGGAGGAAGGACAGGAGAGGAAAGTTGAAGCTAGGACAGAGGATGTATAACTGCAGCCTACAAAGATAATCTCCCATATTTTTAGTTGTGACTGAATCAAGACTAGTAATTCAGGATGTAGAAAGGCATGCCAAATCTTCTGAAACAGCAATTATGCAAGCAAATACTCAATATTAGCTAGCAAATGCTTTATCTAAACTGCTTTACATGTACACACACAGAGGAAGGAAAAAAGGGATATAGATTTACAAAGTGAGAACTAATAATTTACTTTTGTAAAAAAATAAAAGACCACTGTGTAGCTTCTCTTTACTTATATTAATAATAATTTTAAACCAGTAAATAATATGAAGCATAACCTTTCCTGCTAGTGCAGCAATTTTCGTTGTAAAATATTTATCAAAAACATCTGTCTAACGGTAGCAATAGACTAGACAGCGAACCATATAAGCATTCGCTAATGAGCTTAGTTATCTCAAATTAAACAATTCAGCTTGCTACCACTCTCAGTTTCAATGCTCTGTTTGAAATCTTTACAATTTATTCATTCATCAAAAGCAAGAAATGAAACCCTGCTAGGTTCAAGAAATAAAACTTTCAGGTGTGAGGTTTAAAGTAATAGGAAAGACCAAGTGGCTTGCTTAGCCTAAGCTACATTTGGTGCCAAAAACTTTCAACTTTTAGAAATAATTTTCAAATAAGACAACACATTTGTGTTCAGAATTACCCTGCTCACTTTACTCATATAAGTGCTTTTGAAATGTTACTGTGTGTATATGTATGCATGCAGACATGTATCTTCATTATAGTTGTCTCTAACCAAACTAAATGAGGAATAAGTCACCAGTTCATCACAGATATTTGAAGTTACATACAGTATTACATTTGTGAAAAAACATCCATTAGTTATAACAGTGATCTTTACGGACCATACTCCTTTCTTGCTTACTTATGAGAAGGTATTAGCAAAGTCATGCACGCAAACAAATCATAAATCAGAATAAGCCTGGTCTTTTAGCAGAAAGGGGCTGCTGCTATCTTAGATTTCACACTTCAGCAATTAACTCACCTCAGTTGCACCACCCGACCAACACAGGGTTTGCTAAGAGAAACGTTGTCCAATATATTTTCTGTAGATGATAATAGTGAGACACCAGATGACAACTCCATTCTGTTACCTGCTGTCCAGTAATCTGAACTAGTTTATGTGCCACTTTCCATTCAGCCCTCAATTATTTCAGCTCTTCTGCAAGACAAAAGAACTTTGTCAATGCACATGCCCCACCACTAAATCTGTACTCTAACTTGTCTTCTGTGATTAGTTATTTAAAAATATGACTGGTTAAAATTATCCAGACTCAACTGTGCCTGCTTCAACAAACCATTACTTCACATTCCTTTCAAAATGTTTTATTTCCTATTAAGCATCAGGAACATAATTGCTGTATGCCCTTTCACGCAGGTCAGAGCTACCTTTGACTTTTCATTGAAAGGTTATCAGCAGAATAGGCCAAGAAAACTCTATTCTACAGGCAAAAAAACACTCTAAGCTGCAGTATTTAGAAAACTACATAAAAATTCACATACCAGTTTTTGCACTGTTAAATGTTCCATATCATTGTGTATATCAGCAAACATAGAAATTCCATATTTATATTCAAGGTGTTTGCTACATATATACAGAGTCCCCACCCCCACCCCCCCAGTCAAAATGCACATTACCCGCTGGTGAAGGACTAAGTGCAAAACAGAAGAAATAGAAAATCCCTGAAAAGCTAGTGGTAGAGCCTCAAAAGTAGATTTTTTTCCATTTTAAGAAAGTAACTGACAAAAGAAAATACTTTGACCTTAAAAGTCTTTAATTCTGATTTGATCCAGTGGTTGTAATTGGATTCTAATTTCTTTAAAAATTATTGCTTGTTACACAAAAAAAAGTTCTGACTGTTGTAGTGAACATACAAAAATATTTTAGGAAAGTTGTGAAACAGATCATATGCTGCAATCCTCCATTCTTTACTGATATGTCTAGACTTTTTAACTTTCTTGGTTGTTCATAAGATCTACATGATTATAAGCTCAGAGCGAGGAACAGACAAAACTGGTAACTCTTCTAGGCTCTCCAGTTTGAGCAAGAATTTTAAACCTGAAATTTAAGAAAAATCCATCTCAAAGTTAGCTTTCATAAACAACCAGAACAAGGAATTAATTACACTAGAATCAGAATCTAGATCTGAGCAACCCATATTTTCAAGGCTAGGAAATTTTTATAAAACTGTGTCATCAGACAGAAGGCTGTTGAAAAACTGTGGGTTTGATAAATATAACAAATTTTTCAGAAGTGAAATTTGAGATACTAAAATTAATTGCTTGGTTTAGACTGATGGAATTCCTTAACTTCTGGGAAATCATTATTGAACACTTAAGATTCATATAGCACTTTTTCCTCCCAAAGTCGTCCTGGAAACTTGAATCGCCTAAATACACAAAAAGGTGTTATTGGCTTCCAATCCTGAATACAAAGCACAAAGTAATAGATGCTCTTGATTTTTCTAAAAAGTACTCAGTTTATCTACTATTTCTGCCTGACATGCTGTTAAGTTTGTTCTGCGAACAGTAGTAACTATCATTTCAACATTCAAATACATGAAAAAGAGGAAGTGAATTTGGGGGGAGGGTGGGAAGATATCGATGACTGAGACCAAAGTTCATATGCAAAGTAATACTGAAGGCAGGTCCCAAACTACAAAGAAAGTATTGTAGATGCTCACATTGAAATACATCAAGAGTTTTAATCAGTGTTTGAACAACATTGTGTTATGCAATAATACCTGTTATTTGTACTGACAATAATAAATGGCTGCCAACCTCTCCTCTTTTTTTTGCCTCCATGCTACATGTAAGGACTGCAGCAGAAGTACTTTACTAACTATCTGGTTGTTTGGGACAATAAATTTGCTAAAGATAAAAACCTGATGAATGTTTTAACCCAAAAGAGCTGCTTTTTTTTATTTCTTTTTTTTCTTTTTTTTTCTTCCTCCTTGGTAACCTTCAATTAATTAGGATTAGACTTTACTGAAATTACCTAGTTTGAGCATAATCTTAAAGATCCTCATAAAAAACTTCCCAGCACAGCCCACTGAGAAGAGTAGATGTCATGGCAGATTACAGGAGACCTGCTTACAACCTGCCTTACAAACACAAGCATCCTTGAGTTTAAGTCACCAAAACATGGGGTTTTTTTCATTATGCAAAATTCAAATGAGACATCTGGACTGTCTTGAAATAAAGTCTTATGGAAGGTGAACTAAGGCAAATGAGGCTGCAATTTACAATCAAAGCAGGCCTGCTGGGCTTGGCAAGCTTCTCCCTCCTAATCCTTTCCATGCTGTGAGTGATACTTTGGTTTTGCTGAAGAATTCAAACCTGATCTTTCCATTTGATCAGTTGTTCAGAGCTTATTGAACCAGAAACTGAAATGGCACCAGAGACTTGTCTAATGCAGCCTTCACCAAAAAAACCCTCACAAATTACATCCTGAAACCATTCCAAGAAAAAAAAATAAATATGCAAATATGATGCAAGCATGTAATAGCTTTGAAAATGTTTATGAAAAAGTATTTCAAGCCGTTTCTATTGACAATAGATCAACCAGAATTCTTTTAACACAACAATTTACAATCTTTAACAGGAATGTGACTAAGGAATCCCTGTTCTGCGTAATACAGTAACAGCATTCTGAGAGGTAAAACATGAGCACAGTCTTGAAGATTTCAAACACATTCAATGAAAATAAGGGCAAACAAACTGCTATGGTGCTCTTAGGTGCTTTTTTCTTTTCTTTCCTTTCCTTGAGCCCCAGCTGCTGTACATTGAATTGTTCTAAGGCAATAATCACTGAGTCAAGATCAGGCTTTCAATGTGCTTTCAAATTTCTCTTTGGAATATACCTCTCTCTGTCCTACTGTTTGAAGTATGAAGTGACTTCAGGTCAACCAATTTGTGACCCAAGATAGCAGAAGTCTTTGTATATAATCTGGTTTTGACTTTTAAAAGTTACAACCTTTACTTGCAGTTTTCCTCCTGATGAAGAATACCAAAGTTAGTTTCATCTGTTTGAGAAAGACTTTGTCCTCTTTTGGCATTACCAGGAGTAATGCTGCATATTTTGTTTTTGTATGAGTGTTACTAACTTCTGACGTATAGTGAATAATCTTACTTCTGTGGTCTGAATAATTCCCTGAAAAACTAGTGTAAAATGTCATGTCGTATAAACACCAAGACTGAATACTGCTAGAGCATTTTTCTCTTATGCTTTCCTCGTTATGGCAGCAGATAGTACACAGGAAAAGGGGGGGTGGGGAAATAAGATCAAGACCCATTACTGGGAGACAAATTTGCTCCATACACATTCCAAAGAAAATCAAATTTCAGAAGGAAAAAGGAATGGAAAAGAAGGTAAGGAAACTGAAACTTGAGTAAAATACACAGTTCAGTTCATTGATAAACAGAAAACACAAAACAAGGGAGTCTGAAGGATTATTTCTTAACAAAGAAGTTTTTGAAGCCCTCTTTTCTCTGTGGAGAGGAGAAGACGTGCAACCAAAGAAACAACCAATTTCGGAGGCTTGCGAGGTCTGTCACTGCGAGCTGCAGCAACGGCACTGCAGCCGAGGGCACTGCCTGCTGGTGTCACAGCCAGTCTGACCCACGCGGATTTTTAGTAGACATGAGGGAAAATGGAGCCATGAGGGAAACAAATTATAGTTTTGTCTTGCCGTTATCACTCACCATAGGTTTGAAAGAGTGCAGGTGACTCGGCATGAACAATGAGTACACATTCACCTGTCAGACATTGACTCTGCTTTCAAATTAGTGCATCTTTGATTACTTCTCTAAGGCCTTAAATTCACAGATGAGCTGGGCAAAGGTGGTTCTCCTCTACTTATTTTTCCCCCCAATGTGAACTGGGAGTCCCAAGCATATGCAAGTAAAAAACTCAAATAAAGACCAGTGCAGGTCAGCTGAAACAATATTAACTCTGAAACATCTTATATCCCAAAAGTAATCTTTACTTTGCTTTCCGTAATGATCATATACTTCTGAAATTAAGTTTAATTTGCTGAAACATTTTTTAACATCAGAACTTCAGTCAGTTTTTGAAAAATATTTCAAGCAATTGTGAATTTTGTTCCAATTCAGTATAAAATATACAGGCTGCTAAGCAAAGAAGTTTTCTAAACATCTGGAAAGTAAAAAAAAAAGCAGAGATTATACCTACAGTTATTAAAAAGGGGAAGGGAAAAACGGGCTGATAAGTTGATGCTCAACATATTCAGAGAATGATTCATCATTCAATAGTTTAACTATGTAGTAATAGTTGTTATCTAGGAATGCAATAACTATCCATTATGTAATACAGAAACAAAACTATGTAGTAGTTCTCACAAGTGGCTAACAAACCTGAAGCTGAACTAGAATTGGCCAAAGATGTCAAGTTCAAGAAAAAAGGATTCTTCAGAGACATGAGCAGTAAGCAGAAGCACAGGGAAGAGCAGGCCATTACTGAACAGGGCAGGGACAGCAGTCACCAGTAAGGCTGACCAGGCAGAGGCTCCTGATAGCCTTCTCTGCCTCTGTCTTAACCGGCACAGCTGGACACCAGATCACAGGATGAAGTAGCTATGACAGCGTATGTGTCGACCTACCAGCAGTGGGAAAAGGGCTGGTCTGCTGCCTCTTGCAAGGTCTCAGCCCATATAAATCCATGGGCCCAGAAAGAATCCACCCCAGGGTGTTAGGAGAAGTGGCTGACATTGTTGCAAGGCTACTTTCTATAGTATTTGAAAAGTGGTGAACACCACAGAATGTCCCTGATGACTGGAAAAAGGCAAATATCAAGTCCTGCACCTGGGTCAAAATAACCAAATACTTCAGTACAGACTAGGGTTTGTGCGGCTGCGGAGCAGGCTGGCTGAAAGGGACCTGGGGGTCCTGGTGGACAACAAGCTGCTGCAGCAATGAAGGCAAATTGGATCCTGGACTGCATCCACAGGAGTGTTATTAGCAGAGATAGAGACATGATCATACCACTCCACTCAGTATTAGTCAGGCGGCACGTAGTCCAGTTCTGGTCCCCACATTTCGAGAAAGACATGGACAGACAGTAGAGGTCCAAAGGAGGGTCACGAAGATGATCAATGGGCTAGAGAAGCTGCCCTACAAAGAAAGACTGAAGGAGTTAGGCCTTTTCTCCCTGGAGAAGAGAAGGCTTGGCAGGGATCTCATCACAGTATTCCAGTACTTAAAGGGCAGCTACAAAGACGACAGAGGCTCTCTTTTCACAAGAAGCCACATGGAGAAGACAAAGGGTGACAGGTACAAGTTGCACCAGGAGAGGTCTCATCTCGACATAAGAAAGAAATTTCTTAACAGTAAGAAAAGTCATTCACTGGAACAACCTCCCGAAGGGGCATGGTAGAGCCCCCATTGCTGGAGGTTTTCAAGATGCCGTTGGACAGGGTGATAGATAATCTCATCTAGGCTTCCTTTCCCACAAAATGTTGGACCAGATGATTGTTTGATCCTTCCAACCTGGGCTATTCTATGAAATCTGGAATTATTTTCAATAAGAAAACTACTAGATCCTGCTGTTACTGCATGCTTGTTGCATCAAGAAGTGCCTGAGTCACTGTGTATCATTAAGAGGATTTACAGACCTATTAAAACTGAACATATATGAGTTTTTCCACAGTTTCTTAGATGTTTTGCAATTTGCTTTGATGGTATACTTACTATAAATATTTATAAGACCAGTAGGACAACAGAAACTTGAAAGCAAAGCTGTACAATTTAAACTGCAGATATTTCTATAGTAAAATACTTACAACACTCTAAATTCCACTGATGTTTATAAGTAAATAGTAAATCAAGCACACATAGGCAATATTAACTCCATCTTAGTCTGCTGCCTCATCATCACAATAATAAGACATGAAAAAATTTAACAGCTACCACTGTGTTTCAACTTATTTAAAAGAAGCCGGTAACACCATATATTGTGTGGTGGAGTCACCATTAGAGGGAGACACTTTTCAATAGAGCCCTTAACTTTTCAAATCTATTTTGCTATTCTTGGCCTTCGTTCACACATGCCATGCTGGTTAGGCTGCCACCAGCCCAAATCACACTGTCCATACAAGAACAGACATGACTACCAGTGATTCCACCCTTTAGCATACATTTTGTTTCTATACTGAAAACAATTTCAGATTGTTTTGATACTGGTGAAGTAGTGGGCCACACCATACGATGTCAGATGGTGTAATCCTCTACCAGGTACTGAAGAACTTTTGTTGCTATTCTAGGTCTCTCTCCAGTTGCAATTCAGGGCTACTCTGTGCTCCTGTCACTATCATGTACCAAAGAGTCCTATCTTCCCTTTCCATAAAGCTTCAGATCTGTAAATCTCTTAGGGCTATTTCACATCCAGCCCCAATCGTAATGTGAGGGGTGGCTTCAATGCCAAGCTGGCAGTGCTATGGATCTTTCAGTGTATATCAGTTTAAATCTTCCAGGTATACATATCCTCACCAGACACCAAAGTCAACTAATCAGATCAGGAGATCAGAAAATCTATAATATATATGTAAAAAAACTTCGCTTATTCACCATTGCAAATAGAAATCTCAGAAGACTGCCTATAGATAGGCTTGCTGTAGTAGCAGTATTAGCAAGAAAGAAGAAATAGTTAATATAAAGTCTATATTGGCACAAAAATAAGCTGGCAATTAAAATATACGGGCTGCTAAGCAAAGAACTTTTCTAAACATCTGGAAAGTAAAAAAGCAGAGATTATACCTACAGTTATAAAAAAGGGGAAGGGAAAAATGGACTGATAACCTGAACAGTTTGTTACAAGCATATATTTTTATGTTCTCTGCTTACCAAAAGAAGTTCTGCTTACAATTTTAGCAGACTTGAGTTAATCTTCTTTTTTTTTTTTTTTAGTACTAAGAGATAGTAAGCTTGGTATTTCCACATTTCATTTTACCATGAGGTCCAAAAGACAGTCACAAGTTGAACTCAGAAAACAAACACTGAAACAGTAGGTGCTAGGGTAGAATGAATAGCAGGTGGCCATGGAGTGGGTGATTCTTCATTTGCATGTAAAATGTGAAAGATGTATAAAAGTAAACAGAGATTTAAATTATTTATCCTAACCAGTACTAGAAATAGCAAGTAACTTTGGAAAACATATTGAGTATGACAAGAAAAATATGGTATTTTTTCTCAACAGACAGACTTCTGTGTTTCAAAGGACAGAGCTCTGAAAGCTGTAAGAACACTGTGAGGTAGAGGCTTGTGCAGGAGGAGACAAGTCTACAGATATTAGAGGCACTATTTCTGACAGGGTTGCCTACCAAAAGGGTCTGGAAGAAGGGAGAAGGAATACATAAAGCCCTCAAGAGAGCCTGGCTTTGCTCATACTCCTATAATACAAAAAAATATATTCCAAGACTTTTTTGCATATTTTAACTCTTGGCATGGCAGAAATACCTTATCTACTGTTTGTTTCTGTTCCCAGCAAATCCTGTTCTGAAATCACAAGGACAATAGCAAAACATCTTCCAAGAATTTCATTCTGTCCAGATAAAAAGAGAGAACAATCTTTGAAGAAACAGCATAGACCAGATGATTCCGTGCAAGAACCAGTGTCTGGTACCAGGCATAAATACGTCAATCCTTGTGCATATTCAGTTTATCATTCTGCTCTGGGCCTCCACCCGCTAACGATCAGTGGTAGACTGTTCTTGGGTCCCATAAGTAAATAAAAGCTCTCCCTGAAGTGATAAGGAAAGGATCATGCCTGGAGCCCAGAATGGTAGAAGTACCATTGGAGCCAAGTGGCTTTTTGGTTTGCTTTGGTTTGGCTCGGGTTTTTTTGGTTTTGGTTGGTTTGGGGTTTTTTTTTGGTTGGGTTGCTTTGGTGGTTGTTTTGTTTTTTAAACTGCTACTAGCATAAGAATCCCATCACCAATCCAAGGGAAAAAAAGTAAATTTTTTTGTTCTAATTAGATGTGTGATAACACTTTTCCTAGTCTATGGTTTTCTCATTTTAAGACTAGATTTCCCCCATTGAAATATTGTAACTTTTTAATTGATTTGACTAAGCTCAAAATCCCTTCAATTTTAACACTACAGAAGTATGCCACTATTATTATGTTGAACTATTTTTGTAAAATCAAAGTTAAAAGATTTTAGAGGTTGAGACAGTATGTTGGATTTACTAACAAATTTGTCAGTGCTTCCTTCTCTACAGCATTACCTGAGAGTCCTCATTTCTCCTTCTACAGTAAAATGGATAATTCTTAAAGGGTAGTTTACTTTAAGCTCCCTTGATACTATAGAAAAGATAATGGCAGCAATTCCTCTGAGAACGATTAGACTGGAAAGCATGCTTTCCCTTCAGCCTTTTGTGCCTAGCTTGTTTTAAGCTTGCTGCTTTTTGTTTAGATATGAGCCTAAGGACGACATGTCTGCTTGCTGAGAGATGTGGTAAAGGAGCTTCGGCAAGAAAAATTCTGATTACCTAAGGCTTCAAAGAGCGAACACCATGTTTTGATTATGCAAAAGTTGAGTGGCAGTAACAGTCCACCTGCTTTTCTGCAAAGCCTGTCTAGCTCATTCCAAATACCATGATTTCATCCAAAACTCTGAACCATTAAATGAAAATCTCTGCATATAGTTCTATTCTATCAGCAGTTCCTCACAACATAGGTGAAGAAGATTCTTTTAAGATTACACTTGCTCCTTGGTTCAGGTTGGAAGGGAAACAAGTAACACCTCAGTGACTGAGAATTGAAGAAAAATGAGAAAGTTTCCCTTTTCCATGCCCTCATCCCCCAAATGCGAGAAGTCGATTTCAAATATGTTGAGAGTTTTAAATGCTCAGACCAACAGCATTTCTAACCATTCCCAGATTTGCCACTGGTTTATGTCTGTCATTAAAATATGCCCTGCTCAGTATCTTAAAAGCAAAAACCAGACCTTGTAGACTGCTTCCAGACAATGCCTAATGCTTGTTCTGGGGAGAGAGGAAAACTGCATAGAGCAGAAGCTGTGGCACTTGTTCAGGTTCTGTTGAATATCTCCAGGAAAAGTTTATACATGCATTATAAACGCCTTCACTGCAGAAAACACCACAGAGGATCAAGAGAATATTTTCAAGTATTTCCATAAAAGCCTGGGTTTTTAAATCAACATCATCTCCTTATTCCTCGAAACTGAGTCTCAATTGCCGTTATCCTTTGGGAAGATAAATTATAATCTTATATTTATATTACAGAAGAAGTATAAGCATTTTAAAGTACAGAAACAACTGAAAACAGGATGATATAATAAAATTTGCTTGGTGGCATAATTAACCAAAGCTGCTAGCATCTCCACCTATTGTAACATCCTGAAGCTTCCAAGCACCGCAGCAACCACAACAATTTTGCCCTTTAATGACTTCCACTCAAATGGCTTTATGAAGAATCCATTAACCTGCCCGTGTCACAGGGAGGTAATACTGCCCACATTGTGCCATCAAGGGAACTGAATCAGTTCAAGTAATTCACCCCAAGTCACATCAAAAGTTTAACAAAACCAAGATGAGAGGAAGACAGACACAACTCCTGATCCTCCAAATTGAAACACTCAATCTATGCACTGATCATTTCCCACCTGTTTTAACATGGGAAATTCTATAATAGAAGACAGCAACAACAGAACTACAGTGTGCAACAGTGGAGAACAACATGCTTTTGGAATTTAATAAATGTAAGCAGGGATAAATTAACAATGAAAGCTGGACAATAACCTTTCTACCCATGCTAGCTAGAAATACCATATCATCATTAGTAACTGTGTCTGGTAAGAATATCAACTTCAGCACATCCACAATTATATGACTAATTTAGTTGCCAAATTTGCAGCCTATTCTTAACCATTGCAGTGAGCACCTAAATGTTCAATATTCAATAAAGCTATGAAACTGTGGTGCAAGTGGCTGCAGTCCACTGAAATGCATTAAACAGCATCATGAATTAAAAAATTAATCAAGTGACTGCCACAAGTTTCAAGAACTGGTCACTGATTCCTACTTTGAGAACCACTTAACTTACACTATATTTTGAATTCTCTGCTTAGATGTACTCATAGGAGAAATATTGAAAATAGCAAGACACTGTCACTGGAGAGCCTGATCTAAAGCTGGAAAGCCTTTTATTTAGTCAGTGAATCTATATTTCATAGCTGACCTGCAGGTTCTATCTCTGGATTTCTTATGTCCCCATGCACCTTTATTTGCCCAAAAATTAGATGAGTACAGTTGGGTTAACATTATTGTCTATAAGGTCAAGTTAGAAAGAATCTAGGTTTTATTTTCTGAACTAAACTGTTTTTAATATAGGCTAGATTGGAATATCAGAACATAAGACAAGATCATGTGTACAGAATTAAGGATGAGGCAAAGAAATGCAAAATGGGATAGAGACCACACAATATATACATCATAATACCATCCATATTCTGAAGTTTTTTGTAGGAGCAAGCACTTTTTTTTTTTAAAAGACAATTCAATTCTTTTAATGGAACCATTAAAAATGAAACCAGGAAGCTGGGTTCTTCCCACTAAGCTGTGATAATCCTTTGTAATATAGAGAGGCTTTAATTTGGCCAGTACTTGCATTCAACTCAGGAAGCTGTTGATTAGTTCCTGTTGTGGTTTTCCTAATAGATATCAGATGCAATTTATGGACAGGCATTGATTTTTCAGTCTTAGTGCCAATCTCCCGGCTGACTGGGTTTGGGGTTTATTTAGCAACATTGACCTATTTCCAAAATGTAGAATTTGGGCTGACAGTTTAGCTTTAGAAATATCGCACAGAATACTTGTCAACAACTGTCCACAAGTATATGATTTTCTACTATGAAGTGTATAATTTGAAGAACTTCATGATGCCTTTGAAAGGTTACACTGTGGTGGTCACTCAGTGTAATATTAAACTCATCTTTTCTTTCTTTTTCTACGTTTAACAGAGCAGATTGAACTTTTAAACAGGTTTTCTCTCTTCCACAGCAAACATATTAATGTTATTTCCCCTCTATTTCTTTCCTGAAAAGCAGTAACAAAAGCCAGAAAACAGAAAGCTCATAATACAAATTGTAATATTAAAAAAAACAAAACAAACCCTATTTAACAGATTTCACAGATACAATTTCAGGAATAAAATAAAAATTACTAGGTTTGGGAATAGTTTATTACTACTGCACACACACATTTCCTGTATGTATTTGTGCACATGTGAAATGAAGGATGGGAAGGAAGGAGAAGCTTAGCCATGTTCATTCTCAGTTAAGCCTCACACTTTACCACACCAAATATCTTCAATAGCATAACATCTTTGGACTACCCAGTACCTGCTCCAGGCATTGATAACCTCATCTGTAGTCACATCTTGCATTTCCACAACAATCAAACATTTAACTGGAAATTACTTTTTCTTCTCTAACTCAGTTATAAAGCATGAAAATGGAATGCAGTTCCTACATATGCCACACCCTAGGAAATTAAACTACTATAAACTGTATTGATTTTAGCAGCATTAATTTCATGTATCCAAACCAGCTAGGACTGTACAAAAAATTAAATAAGACTCTAAAGTGGCAGACCTATGTAAAACTTCATTTCTTATTCTAATCTTATTTACCAGTAATTTAGCTTGTTATACCTTAATTTTTCAAATGCAACAATTTCTCTTTTACCCTTGAAGCTACCTGCCTGCGCTGAGATTTTAATCAGCTTGGAGAACATGCATAGGAGAAATGGAGAGGAAAATGAAAATAAAGTAAGAGCAGAAAGGTGTCAACATTTATTTTAAAACCAGCTGCAAGTACAGTCAAGATATTTACAGAAAGGATAGTTTCATATCATTTCTAGCCTATTTGGATAAAGAATAATTTATTAGTAATAAAGCCAAAAGATACAATTCCAGCATTCAGAAACATATTCAATAAGGCAAGACATGTAGGGAGAATTAAAGTTATACTAAATGAAGTGATACTATTAGGAAAAATAGGGACAAAATTCGGGGCATTCATCCCTTCAGATATTAAAGAGGAAAAAGCCAACCTCAGATTATGTATAGATTTGGAATAATTCCTTGTGGTTAACTATTATACCATTAGATATGCCCAAGAACTTGTCTGTTTCTCTAATGGTATCAGTTGGTCAAATAAAGACATTGCCTATTCTGCAAGCCGTGCCACAGTCTGAGACCACAACAGTTAAAATGACACTACTCAAGCATTACAGATGCACTTTTTCTTACTGGAGTTTGTCACTGTTGGGGAAGCTGTGATGAGTCTGGTTTTAGATCTACAGAAGGTTTTGGCTTTCTTCATGATGGTTAAGTCCCTTGAACCAAGAAATATATAGTAGAGAAAGAAAGAACAGCTATCTCCTTTTGAGAGGCCTAACTATTCAAAGAAAACTTGAGAAGCTTTTTGGGGACGTGGATTGGTTTAAGTGAGGTCTCATGTTTCACTGAAAATTCATTCTTAGAATACGTTGATTTAATGAATACTTTTCTGCATTGATTTAGGCCCAGGTTTGCTAAGGAAGGATTTAAAACTCACTCTTGCTTTAATGAATATCATCTATCATCTTTTCTACTATCTTGTCTGAAGTGGCGAATTACACTTCTGAGACTTACGGGGCTTAACAGGTACAGTCAGTCATGTTCTCTGTTGTCAGCCTCAACTGTCTGCTTGGCACCAAAAATGTGTGATACAGTCAGGCTTTTCACTGGATACCATTTACATTAAGTCTCTGATTCCTCTATGATTAATTTGGTCAATAATTAATATTTAGCATTTTTTAATTAATACTATAATGGAAGAGCTATATAACCATTTCTCTGCATACCTGACTCCATAATTAATTGTCAGCATTTTTAATCCCCTGTAATTAATTGATTTATTACATTATCTGTTTACGAGCTTAACTTACCTCATTAATAATTTTCTACTTTAAAAGTTTTATACATTGCTCCTCTGCATCACTACTTCATCATTCAATCAGTTTTAGATATTAATTTGAAATTGATCAATAATAATTTTCCAGAGGACTGGATTACTGTACCACTGCCGGCTACTAACTTCTTTCATTCCTGCCATTACCTTAATTTAATTATATTCTCATCCTTGGAAGACTTTAGTTCTTCCCGAATTTAGGCCTTTCAGATTCTTGCATTATTCAATAACACTATTCCTATTGAAGCAATCGTATCACACCCACAAAATCTGCTTCTACCAATCTCACTCCAGATGTAGTCTGCCACAAGATAGTCCTCAGCCCACCCCAGGTAACAAAGATTTCTTACAAATCACAGAATCAGAGTGTAGTGGGTTGATCCCAGCTGGAGGCCAGGTGCCCCCCAAAGCTGCTCTGTCACTGCCCTCCTCAGCTGGGCAGGGGAGAGAAAATGTAATGAAAGGCTCCTGGGTTGAGATAAGGACAGGGAGAGATCACTCACCAATTACTGTCATGGGCAAACTAGACTCAACTTGGGGAAAAATTAATTTAATTCATAACCAATCAAATCTGAGCAGGGTAACAAGAAATAAAACCAAATCTTGGAACACCTCCCCCCACCCCTCCCTTCTTCCCAGGCTCAACTTCACTCCCGATTTCTCTACCTCCTCCCCACCAGCAGCACAGGGGGACGGGGAATGGGGGTTGTGGTCAGTTCATCACACCTTGTCTCTGCTGCTCCTTCCTCCTCAGGGGGAGGACTCCTCACACTCTGCCCCTCCTCCAGTGTGGGGTCCCTCCCATGGCAGACAGTCCTTCACAAACTTCTCCAACGTGAGTCCTTCCCATGGGCTGCAGTTCTTCATGAACTGCTCCAGCGTGGGTCCCTTCCACAGAGTGCAGACCTTCAGGAGCAGACTGCTCCAGCGTGGGGTCCCCCACAGGGTCACAAGTCCTGCCACAAACCTGCTCCAGCGTGGGCTTCTCTCTCCATGGGGCCACAGGTCCTGCCAGGAGCCTGCTCCAGTGCGGGCTTCCCACAGGGTCACAGCCTCCTTCAGGTGCCTCCACCTGCTCCAATGTGAAGTCCTCCACGGGCTGCAGGTGGGTATCTGCTCCACCGTTAACCCCCTCCACGGGCTGCAGGGGGACAGCCTGCCTCATCATGGTCTTCTCCAGGGGCTGCAGGGGAATCTCTGCTCTCTGGTGCCTGGAGCACCTCCTCTCCCTCCTTCTTCACTGACCTTGGTGACCTTCCTGTCACATATTCTCACTCCTCTCTCTGGCTTCAAAAACTGCTGCATTGGTTTTGGGATTGTTTATTTTCCCTTCTTCTGAAATATGTTATTACAGAGGTGCTACCACTGTCACTGATGGGCTGACTTAGCCAGTGTCAAGTCTATCTTGGAGCCAGCTGGCATTGGCTCTATTGGATCCAGGGGAAGCTTCTAGCAGCTTCTCACAGAAGCCACTCCTGTAGCCTCCGCGCTACCAAAACCTTGCCATGCAAACCAAATACACACAGAACCACAGAATCACAGGGGTTGGAAGGGACCTCTGGAGATCATCTAGTCTAGCCCCCTGCTAAAGCAAGTTCACCTAAAGCAGGTTGCACATGATTGTCTCCGGAGGAGACTCCACAACCTCTCTGGGCAGCCTGTTCCAGTGCTCTGTCACCCTCAGAGTTAAAGTTTTTCTGCAAATTGAGATGGAACTTCCTGTGTTCCAGTTTGTGCCCGTTGCCCCTTGTCCTGCCACTGGGCACCACTGAAAAGAGTCTGGCCCCATCCTCTTGACACCCGCCCTTCACATATAAGTATTGCTGAGATCCCCTCTCAGTCTTCTCCAGGCTAAACAGACCCAGCTCTCTCAGCCTTTCCTCACAAGAGAGATGCTCCAGTGCCTAAATATCCTCGTAGCCCTCCGCTGGACTCTCTCTGGTAGCTCTCTGTCTTGAACTGGGGAGCCCAGAACTGGACACAATATTCCAGATGTGGCCTCACCATGGCAGAGCAGAAGGGGAGGATAACCTCCCTCCACCTGCTGGCCACACTCTTCTGAATGCACCCCAGGATACCATTGGCCTTCTTGGCCATGAGGGCACATTGCTGGCTCATGGAGAGCTTGTTATCCACCAGGACTCCCAGGTCCTTTTCCACAGAGCTGCTTCCCCACAGGTCAACCCCTAACCTGTACTGGTGCATGGGATTATTCCTCCCTAGGTGCAGGACCCTACACTTGCCCTTGTTGAATTTCATTTGGTTCCTCTCCCCCCATTTCTCTAGCCTGTCCAGGTCTCACTGAATGGCAGTGCAGCCTTCTGGTGTATCAGCCACTCCTCCCAGTTTTGTATCATCAGCAAACTTGCTGAGGGTACACTCTGTCCCTTTGTCCAGGTCACTGATGAATATGTTGAATAAGATCGGACCCAGTACTGACTCCTGGGGCACATCGCTACCTACAGGTCTCCAAGTGGACTCTGCGATGCTTTTTATAACCCTGACTACATTTCTGAACAAGCCTTACATTTTCCCTCCTGAATGACCTATCCCTCAGACAAGCACTGGTGACTTCTCAATTTTTTTTTTAATTTTATATTTTTAAACCAGTTTCTCTGTAACTGCATGAGGCTTTGACAATTTATTTTTTTTTACAAACACAAAATCATCAAGGATCACATCTTACCTCCTTTCTATAGTACACATTCTCCCACCAGTTTTGTAGGCTATCTGTCCCCTCCCTTTAATTGTTATGTTGAAGCGATTCCCAAAGCTTGTGTGCATGAACATACAAAAAACCACAAGAAGTCTCTAGTAGACTATCATACTAAAAACATTACTGCTTATCTATTAGCCCATGGTGGATTTTTGGATTCTGTAACTTGCTCAACAAAACCATCAACTAATATTATGGTAATGACATTCTACAAAAATATTTTAGATATAACATTTTAGAGATGCAACACAGCTCTAAACTGCATCTTTAATATTCTCAATTAGCATTGTTTCTCCAATAAAATTTCCTGAGAGTGGAAAATACCTTCTCAACCTCAAACAGTTTTCAAGATATTTTATTATTCACTTAAGTTTGTTTTCAATTGCTTGTACTCCCTTGGGAACAGAGCTTCAAAAAATATTTGGAAAACTGAAAATGATCCTGAAATTATTTAGTTAACAGGTTGGCACAAAAATTACATAATGCGATACAGGAGTCTAAGAGTCCCATGAATGTGACACAATGATTTTTAGATGCTGTTAGACATTTCAGTGCTTACACATTAACTAGGTCAGTTTGATTTACTTATAAAATATTCTTTCCTATTTCAGTTTTTCCACTTAAAGACTGTCTTTTAAAGTATAGTGACATTCCACAACAAACTATATCTCCTAATAGTTAAGAGGTTTTGGTGTATATGTTCCTTTTCCATAAAAGAGGGTATGACCCACCAAAGGAGTGCTGAAACTTAGGTTGCAATTACTGGAAAGAATGGTAGAAAATTTGACAAAGCAAAATTGCTATAATGTTGCCTGTGTATGTCCATATAGATATAATTTTATATTGAAAATTATGAAAGTTATTTTGCTGTTTAAAGAGTTGTTTAAGTATTTGTGTTGTGCTTTTCAGGGTGGGGGCCGTGGGGAGAAGCACGGGGAATTTAACAATTCATGGTTGCAGAGCAATGAGGAGTTAAACATGGAAGAGTAAATCTGAACAGTATTTTTGTGCTATAATGTTATTATAAAAGTCTAGGTTTGCAAGCCTAATAAGTGAGATATTCTACAAATTAGTATGACAATGGTAGGGCTTATCTATGTTAGTCTAATAAGAAAAATACAGTGTTATTTCATATATTACCTGCCACATTCTTGTGTTTCATTTACTAAGGATACAGCTTTTGCAATTAGAAAACCAGACTTTTTTTTTTTTTTTTTATTTACTACACAGAAACAAGGCTGGGAAAAATTATGAGAAAAAATTATGATATAAAACTTTTCTTGCTGTAAATAGAATAAAGGCAAGTGACAGCTGTATGCAGCCCAGCTAACCCTCAGACCTTTACTGATGTATCTAATTTAAAAGTCTAGTCAATCTTGCTTCTAAACTATGTGAACAGACAAATTTCCAGAAATGCGAGGAAAGAAAAACCAGCACACAACATGAAAAGCCTTTAAAAAATTCTGACTAGCTTTGCTGAAAGAGTCTTCCCTGGCCTGGAGTAAGCTGTCTCATTTTAGAAATATTTATGCTCTGACATATAAAAGGCATAATTCATGTTAAGGAAGGATTCATGTGGGCATGAATGACACTGCAAGCCAGAACCTGGGCAGATTCAAGAAAGACTAGAAAGCCCTGGGGGTACAAGTGAAAAGTATTGGTATCCAAGTTATCCTTTCTTCCATTTTACCAGTTAGAGGAAAAGGTGCAGCCAGAAATAGACATATAATGCAAATTAACTTCAGGCTTTGTGGTGGGTGCCATCGTGCAGGGTTTGGCTTTTATAACAACTGGACATCCTTCAATGACTATAGCCTATTATGGAGGGATGGGATCCACCTGCCTAGAAGAGGCAAAGGAATCTTTGGCAGCAGGCTGGTCAACTTGGTGAAGCAGGCTTTAAACTGAAGGACTCAGAGGCAGGGTCCAAAGTGGCAACGCTCATGTCATCACATCCAATTGGGGAATAAGCCAGGCCAACCATCACAGTGACAAATGTTCCTTAGCCACCTCCCAAGATGTGAACCAGAAGACCAACCACTTCAATTGTATTTATACCAATGCACGCATCCTAGGGAGCAAACAGGAGGAACTGGAGCTCTGCACCCAGTGAGAAAATTATGATATAGGAATAACTGAAACATGATGGGACAACTCACATGACTGGAGGATCATGATGGATGACTGTAGGCAGTTTTGTAAAGGAGCTAGCAAGTGCTGGGAGTTTTTCAAGAACAATCTCCCAGAAGCACTAAAAAAAGCTCATCCCCCTTAAAGGTAAGGGAAGTAGGCAGAGCAAGAGACCCCCTTAGGTCAACTGCGAGCTTCTAAGACTGCTCAAAACCAAAAGGGAAGTATACCAGAGATGGAAAAGTGGATGAATACCCGTTGAGAACTATAAGGGCATTGCCAGGGCGTGCAGAGATGCAGTCAGAAAAAGTAAAACTGTGCTCAAATTGTAATTGGCCAGAGATGTCAAAAACTACAAGAAAGGGTTCTTCAGGTACATAAACCACAAGCAGAAGGAGAAAAATAATATTGGTGCACAGTTAAACAGGAGAGGTGAATTAGTTACCAACAACGCTGAAAAGGCAGACGTTCTCAACACTTTCTTCACCTCTGTGTTTACCAGCACTGTTGGGCCCCATGTCTTGGGAACAAAAAATCCAGGTTGATGCAAACACAGACCTGCCATCAGTGAAGGGGGAGTTGGTGTGTGAACTATTATTTCAGGAGCTTGACCCCTGCAAATCAATGGGCCCTGACTATATCCACCCAAGGGTGTTAAGAGAGCTGGCTGATGTCATTGCGAGGCTGCTCTTCATAACTTTTGAGAAGTTGTGGAGATCAGGGGATGTCCCAGAAGACTAGAAGGTGGCTAATAAGGCACGTGTATTTTCATTCTTTAAGTTGTTACAGTTTGTTTCTGCCTTTGATTTTTAAAGCAAGAAAAGTACAAACAAATTATTTGGCTTTGGAATGAGTTCAAATTATTTTTTTTTTAAGTTTTTTTTAAGAAGCTAAAACGATTCTTGTTTATCCATTTCTTTAGCTAAAAGAGTTCATATTTTCATAATTGGCTTATGGATCAATTTAGTGATGACTATAAAAATCATCGCTAGAGCAATTATAAAGTCATTAACAATAAAATTATGCCTTTATTGTTAGCATGACTATTTCTCAAAACATTGCAAGGTTTTCCATGGAATATCCTGTACTTGTCATCAATTTCATCATGTTCCAATAGCAAACCACCTCAAACCCTAAAATCAATTCTCAAGCAGAAAAATCAAATTAATACAATGATTAAATCCACACTGGGAGACAGGAAATAAATGTGTTAGTCCAATAGCCTGAAAAATTTGCTTGCAGCAGTGCATCAAATAAAGCTTTGCTGTTCATGGTAACATTGCAACTGAGACAGAGTTTCTCTTCAAAGAAGTTTTCTAGTCAAAACAGTTATCTTCAGTGGTATCCATAACCAACACTAAAAATGTCACTCAGAATTCTCAGGCTCCCATTGTAAAAAGATATGATTTTGAAACATAGCCAGCCTTTCACATTTGACTACATTAATCACATTTTGGTAAAATGGAAAAGGAAAACAATCCTCAAGAAGGATTCAGTCACAATATTATGAGCGGAAAATACTTTCACTAGTAGAGCAACAAAAGCAAGAAGAGACGCAAAAACTATTTTCCAGATACAGCACTTGTAAATTCTTCAAAACAAAAGTATTTAGTTATAAAATATTCTGTCTATCCCCCCACCAACAGATGTTGGCTTCATGAAAGTTTAAAATAATTATTAAAACACTGGGGGAGTGGGTGTGGGGGTTTGGTTGGGTTTTTTAATACCTCTACATTGGGTCAACTTGTGTTAGAAGTCTTGGTAACAAAATCATTTAAAGAGTATTATGCCTTTGATCTAAAAAAGTTATTACACTATGGAAGTTGTACACAGCACAGATATTTTATCTTACTGGAGGCCCACGTCAGCAGACATCAATAGTATCTGCTATCAACTGAACCATAGTGAAAACCAATGCTAAGAAACGATGGATTTAGAGCACGAAGACTTCATGAACTTTTGCCTACAAAAAAAAAGTTTTGCTAACCTTTGTTCCCCTCTACGAGTTAACAGAAAACACTCTATAGATGTTACTAAGAAGTAAGACAATTCTCCATTAATTCCCTGTCAATTTATTTAACTAAAGTTAATGTCATCATTGCTACTGACACCAGAAGAGAACAAGTTATGCTAAACAAGAATACACAGTCCTAATTCATGTGAAAAGTGAAAGCACATCAGAAGATCTCCGGCTTGGCACTTATATGTATTTGTCAAGACGACCAAAGCCATTTTGAGACACTTTTTTTCTCCTACGTAGCTAAATTCCAGTCGGAGAGATTAAATACATTAGGTTGCAAGAGGAGTTGCAGAGAATTCCTTTAAATAGTAAAAAGACCAGGAAATTTAAAGTTCACAGCCCTTGTTACTTCCTCATTGCTCGTACCAAAACTCATTTGGTATCAAGGAAAAATATATATATACACACACATATATATGCACACACACATTTGTTTGTAGTCAAGAAATAGTAAATTTCTTAGAGGAAAGCCTGTTTTTGAAAAAAACCACACATTATGAATGTAAAACTGGGTGGTGCTCAGAGGTACCTGAACTTAGCCTCATGATTTGAAGTTTATGTCTTTTGATGTTATAGTGCAGCATTAGATAAGCCTTTATATTTTTCCAGCAATTGCTACTGAGTATAGTTTTCTTCACAAACCTGTCTCCATAGGAGGTTTATCTAAACAGTAATCATCTAGAAATTTAGGAGAAAACCTAGTTCCTTTGCTACAGTCTTTAATTGCTCCTTCAATCTCTGCATGTTAGCAGGAAAGTAAAAAATATTCTGTTTCTACTTGTATTGTGCAAGACAATGTATAAAATACTGAAGTGATTTCAAACCCATGCTGTTGGTATCACTGCTCTGCTATTAGAGGTGGAGTCTCCTCTGGAGATACTCAAAACCCACCTGGACGTGATCCTGTGCAACCTGCTCTAGGTGATCCTGCTTTAGCAGGGGGGTCACACTCCAGATGGATCCGATGATCTCCAGAGGTCCCTTCCAAACCCTACCATTCTGTGATTCTATACTTTCTGAGGTTACAGTCATTCTTGTATTTTTAGTTATGATCTTACAGATGACAAATATTATTAGAACTAGGTGGCATTATAGTTAAAAGTGCCAAATAAGTATCCCGAATTCTATGCAATTATTAACTCAGGAATATAATAATCACTTAGTGATCCACCACTGTCTGAAGAAATCACATAGCATACCTGGTTGAAGTCACCTCCATTCAGCTTAATGCAGTTGAAGGGTGAGACGCTTGAAATAAATCTTTTTAAAACCATCCTGTGCTCAGTATCTACACAAGGAAATGAAATCACAGCCTGGATTTTTACTTTAGTGTTGTGCTCGTGGCCTGCCATGCCACAGCTACACACACCTCTGCTGTGGAGAGTAGACAGATGGATACAAAAAACCCACGAGACAAATAATTTGACCTTAAACTTTTGGTGTTAACGTTACCAAGAACTGTTGATTCCACTGTCACTTTTCATTTAAACAGCTAGTATACATGGGAGGCAGGGGAGATATTCTTACTCTGAAAGCATTGAAGGCTAAACAATAAGCCAACTAGGTCCCAAACCCTGCAAAGAAAGACTGATTGTTCTGAAACCTAGCACATTATTCTTTGCAGGATAGATTTATTTTCTCCCTACTTTTTATAGAGCATGAGTGCTTCTAGATGTCAATATAAGTAGTTTCCCCTCCTTCCACTTCCCATGGAGCAAGACTGCAATGCAAATAAACTGTATTGCTATTTAATTCAGGCAGAAAATTAACTGGGAAAAGCAGGTAGGATACAGTGAAGTAAAACAGAATAGGTATAATAATTGTTTTATATACATTAAGTATTGATTTTTTTAATTATTTTGTTTTTTTAGACATTACAGTCAAAACTTTTCCTTGGATGAGGGGGAATGAGGAAGAGAGAGCTTAGCATTTTTATCTTCATAGTGCTCAGCAAGGAACTTGCATTCCAAATAAATCTAAAATTTAATGCAGCAGGCAATCTGCCTTCAGTTATGTGGTTTCCTTTGAAGCCTGTATAGCAAGTTTCTAAGCAGCTGCAGTGTGCTACAACTCAAGGAAAGGAAAACTACTCATCAAGACTGATGTCTCTCAGACCACTGAATTCCTTGGTCTCTTCAGTACAACTTACATCAAACAAACAGTAGTTATTCTTTTAGAGGAAAAGATTGTGGTTTAAGCAGTTCTCTGTTAAGAAGTTTGCAAGATTAGCTGCCTGATAGCCAGGAACTTCTATGTTGATTAGCAACAGTTGGAGGAAAATATTTTATGATTTATTCTACTACAAGAAAATATAGCGTTACTGAAAACACATCTGGACTGAAAGTGTTCCGTGTCTGTATTTTTACTACATTCCTAATTTTACTGAATAACTGAAAACATAATCTTCCCAAATTTTACGTGAATGTGAGCTGAAATTTCTGGATCTTAAAGGCATTTCTTCTTCCAAGAAGGTTTCACAATCTGCACTTTTCTTAATATCTGTATGGCAGGCCTATCTGAAGGAATAAAGTAATCTTTCCTTTCTCTTTGCCCATTCAGTTCAGCTAGAAACCAGTGCACACTAGAAATTGGGCTGGTCATTCTGTAGGGGGTCTGCACTGGTGAGGCCGCACCTCGAGTGCTGCGTTCAGTTTTGGGCCCCTCACCACAAGAAGGACATTGAGGTGCTGGAGCATGTCCAAAGAAGGGCAACAAAGCTGGTGAAGGGTCTAGAGAGCAAGTCTTATGAGGACCAGCTGAGGGAACTGGGGTTGTTTAGCCTGGAGAAAAGGAGGCTGAGGGGAGACCTTATCGCTCTCTGCAGCTACCTGGAAGGAGGTTGTAGTGAGGTGGGTGTTGGTCTCTTCTCATAAGTAACAAATGATAGGACAAAAAGGAAATGGCCCTAAGTTGTGCCAGGGGAGGTTTAAATTGGACATTAGGAAAAATTTCTTCACCAAAAAGGTTGTCAATCATTGGAACAGGCTGCGCAGGGAAGTGGTTGAGTCACCATCCCTGGAGGCATTGAAAAGCTGTGCAGATGTGGTGCTTAGGGACATGGTTTAGTGGTTGGACTTGGCAGTGCTAGGTTAACGGTTGGACTTAATGATCTTAAGGATCTTTTCCAAACTAAATTATTCTATGATTCTAAATGTTGGGGTAGAAGTTTCTGCAGGATGGAGCTTCTGACTGAGTACTGCTGATGAAACATAAAGCTAATTTTCTACTTCCTTTTCCTTATGATGTCTTTCCTCACTTAAAGATCTTTAAGTGAGGGCTTCTACATAAAAAAAAAATCTTATGAGCTGAAATTTGCTTTCTAGCAAAACGAAGTTGTCACATGATGTTAAGGAGCAGAGCCAAAATAGGACGACATGACTCAGAATCCTTAACAGCAAAATTTGTCTATATTCAGCACGAACGCTACAGGAATTTAAGCACAACAAGAATACAGTTTCATTCCCATAACATTCTTAGTCACATCATGACTGTTATCATAACATTTAAGATTTTAGTGTTGAATCACGCAAGTATTCTAACAACATATTTCTGTGTAAGGCATGCCTTCTACCTGTTTTCAGTCAGAACCCATTCTCTCCACTCAGAGTGGGCAGAGTGTTTCTTTCTCGCATTGAATCCTGCTGGAAGAAAAACAGCCTCACATAGTCACACACAGACAAATGCATGTATGATATATAAATGCTCTAATAAATGTCCCATTACTAATTCTTCCACTAGCACATTAGATGACAGCTAACATCCAGGTGAATGGTGCTTCACTTGGGTTTTTGCTATTTTGTTACTGCTTACATGACATGGTAAGCAGGAAGCAAACGCTCTGCGGGCAATGATTGAAAGAGATGATTTAAGGAGAAACTTGTAATTGCCACATAACCCAAAAGATGCTCGAGAAATAACAGCTACACAATGACCTTAAGAACAGTTAACCACCCATCCACTGTGAAGCAGCAATAAATAGATCTCATCCATCTTTTCTACATAGTGCTACATAGTTCAGTGGCTTTTCCACTTTCTCACACTACTAAGATTGCGACAATCTGACTAGACGAGATGACTTAACAGCTGCATAGCTAAACCATTTTTTAACCTGCCCTAGCCATCAGCAGGTCTGCACCACTTTCCTTTCAGGGAAGGTCTGACTTTGCTTTAAGTAAGGTTGACAGAATGTATTTGTACCATCCACAAATACACTTTACAATACATTTCCCCACAGTAACTACTATTTAGTGGCCGTAGTTGTAGATAGTATCAACACACACGTAGGCCAACAGGATTCCCTATCACTATTTAGTGCCAAACGATCATATTTAATTATTTGATTACTTGCAAAAATAGCGTCCAATTTGTCCACTGCCAGTGCAAACACTTTACAATTAGACCTTCACTGAAGTTTGCTGTATCAGGACAGAAAGAGGTTTGATCTATGTCAAAACTTTGAGAGTTTATCTGAACCTAATTCAAGTTTCCTAGGAGTACAACATGGATGGCAAATTACATCAAAAGCAAGTCCCATTGTCCTTGTCTCTAGCTAAAAAAAAAAAAAAAAAAAAAAAAAAATTGGAGGGGGGGAAAAACCAAACCAAACCAAGCCAAAACCACCAACCCCCCACACACACACTAAAACCAGTCACCGTCTCACCAAGTTGTGGTGGAGAAGCTGAGTTCCAACTGGAACAAGGAAGTAAAGACACAAATGAAACATGAGGAGAAAGCCACCATTTGAATTCGTGTTGCAAGATTTTATCCAAAGGTACATGTGACTTGTATTACTCCTTCTTAGTCCTACATGAAAAAAACCCAATCCATGGTGTTCTAACATTTTAAAATTCATGGATTTTTAGATAAACTTTTTTGTTATTTTGAAGTAGATTGGTTCAAAATTTCTCAAAGTATCACTGCCACTGAAGACAATACCACCATATTCTTTTCTGCTATGCTAGTATAGCCATAGGGAATATTGTTAATATAGCAACTCTTCAGTGGATATATTAGTTTAGACAGTCTCCCACAAAGAATTTTTATCCCAATAACAATAAACTGGCAAGTTCACCACTGTGTGAACTTGGAGCACTTTTCAAAGAGAAATGAGTACATTTTTCATATTCTCCTATATTAAAACAACACTGGTTACAGGACATATCAATCTTGCTGAGCCATAAAAATCCATATTTTATTCATTACTGTAATTTGTCATTTAATATGTATATATGCTCATTCTCCTCTTATTATTCTCAATATGGACATGCACCAAGTAATATGCTAGTTTAGGTTTTATGTGTACTGTAGAGGTATTTCGAAGTCTCAGTAAAAGTCTGCTTTCAAATTATAGTTAATTCTGATAATCCCAAGTAAACTGTAATAATTTATTTTAGAGATTTGGGAATAAACACAAAAACTAGTCAGAGTTTAGAGTCCAGACTAATTGTCCAGCATTTCATGAATATAATGATAACTCCCGGTTAAATCAAGTGTTTTCATAGTGAAATGAGAGTAGAATAACAAAGAAGAATTATATTGAAGTTTTTAATGTTGAAGTAGTATAAATTTATTGGAGAGTATTAAGTCAGTTATGCAGTTTCCAAAGTTTGTTTCAACTGAATGTTTTTGTCCCCTGACTGCTGGCAAGTAATGAACTCTGGGTACCAGTAGACTCTTTTGTATTAGTATGGATCTACTTAAGAAAGCTTTAACTGAATATCACTTTAGAGTTAGCATTCATTTTTCTGAAATGGAAACTGTATTTTTTATGAAGATTAATTTAGCTGAGGTTCAATTCCTTATATTAAACAAAAGGTTCAAAAGAAACATGTTCTAGCCAAGACTGGGAAGACAAGAGTACAATATGATATCATTTCCTAAAGGAGAAGAACCTTCTCTTTTACCTTGACGGTACTGCTAATACAGATCCTGATTTCATTTAAAATTTATACCTCGGGGCGTAGTAGCACAATACTCATGGCAATTCTCTGTTTAGCTGGCTGGGATGCATATTATTGTTTTGTTGTTGTTGTTGTTGTTGTTGTTGTTGTTGTTGTTGTTATTATTATTATTATTATTATTATTATTATTATTATTTTGTGAGAAAAAACTCCTTTGTGAAAAAGCTATTTGAAAAACCTTCAGTTAAACTCATATTTATAATGAAAGACATAGATTGTATTTCCAAATTTGTCTAGTAATCAAAAACCAGTTCCAAAAAGTCACATTCACTATTTTTATCCAGTTTTTAAGTCAGGAACATTATAAAAAAGGAAGGTGGTTCTTCATGACCTTTAACTACTGTTTTATTTCTCTCTCATTCTCCATTGTCTTCCTTTCCCAAAATGAGGGAAGTAAATTCTTTAGAAGTATGTCTATTT
Organism: Grus americana; assembly: GCF_028858705.1. Taxonomy (NCBI): domain Eukaryota; kingdom Metazoa; phylum Chordata; class Aves; order Gruiformes; family Gruidae; genus Grus; species Grus americana. Next base: position 83,135,584 of record NC_072853.1, on the reverse strand, counting down.
TTCATTATACACAACAAGTTAAAGCATATTCCAGAGACAGCTACAGTAGCTGTCATGGAAAATTAACACAGTATGCATTTGAAACTCAGATGTTACTCCCCAGAGTGATTCTGAGACACATATAAACTTAAGCATGAACTTTGGAAATGACGAGCATATAAGGCTTCTTTCTCCACTTTCAGACATTTCTCCAGTATGCATTTGCTGTAAATGTCAGAAAATACCACGGTTTATATACACAGCAAAAAAAGGCTTTCTCTCACCCAATGCTCAAAGCATTCATTAATATTAGAATTAATAGGGGGAAGACAAAAAAAAACCCAAAACCAAAAACAAACCCAACACAGAAAACCCCAAAACATACAGAATAGTTACTTCCTCTCATCGAAATAAATCATGCCTTGACAAATTTAACTCAATAATTAGATTCTAAGCTACATTTATTGCCATTTAATTTGTTAAAGTATTCTGCAATATTTACCTGGGAAATTAGTAAGATTTCACATTCTCAACTGTAAATGCATGTAAAAAAGGAGAGAGATAATTCATTGATTCAATGCCATAATTTTGTATTCTATTCAGAGAAGTTTTTAAAGCATCCTTGATTTCTTAAAGATTACTAGCAGCTAACCTGTGGCTGGGCTTGCTGGGGGATACATGAGAGACATCAATAACTTTCTTTTCTTGTCTCATGGCTTAATAAAGTAAATAAAATAACTGCATTAAGAAAAATATTTTATAGGTCTGTTAGGTTTCTTTTCAGTGTAGTTCATGTGTCCAAGTGTTCTTTTTTCCAAGCTACTAAAATTTTTGGCCACCTGCCTATCCAGACAGATAAGGTGGAAAAGTAAAAACATTTTCCTTCCTAATGCGAAGTGGTTTAGATATTTGTAATACAGATTACCGCACTATCAAGCAATATTTCAAAGCTGAACCTAGCCACTAGGCTCTTCAGATTTCCCAAATAAATGTGACACAGTGTCAACTGCTTTTGCAAGACTTGAGGCTATAATAAGAGTCCCACATACATTCAGAAATCATAATACATTGCATGGATGGTTCATTTCCTTACCATGAAACACAGGAGCGAAATCATTCATAAGATTTTCTTTAATTTAAAATACCTGTTACTGACAAACTCACATGAACTGATGAAGGTTCTGAGACGATTTGAAAGTAATCTAGAGGAAATTGGTTTAAATAGCTTCAAATAGGAAAACAGAGATGGGATGGTAAGTAAATGAAAAAAACTTCAGAAAAACTAACAGGAAAAAAAGAATCAATGCTCAATGAGTTTAGCCTAGTATTAAATATGCTATAGCATACTGTATCATAAGGTCATTTTATATAACTTTTTGGACAGAGAACAGTTTTATGTTTATTTTTCACTTCTGCAGGATTAACTTCTCTATATTAATGAAAGACTTCTTGCGGTTTTTTAGACACATGTCAAAGAATCTCCAAACGTCAGTTTAATGCATTTGGAGATAATAAGCTCAAACGTGTTGGACAAAATGTCAGTAAAGAGTTAGACATAGAAGATTAGGCATCAGAAGGAAAGGTGCTGTGGGATCTTTTCATATAAGACTATTATTTTACATCCAACCAGTTTCTAGATGCATGGAAATTAAGAAGCTTCAAATAAAATTCTACTTTTGTAAAATCAGAAAAGTCTTGCTGGATTCTTGTGCAAGTTACAGTGTTGCAATAGTGTTTTTCACCTTCTTTTGAAGTCTCAGAGAACCTAGGCATTTTAAGAACAAGTAAATCTAACTGGTCCCCTTTCTCCTTAATACAAACCACAAACAAACACTCCTGAAGGGGACTAGTATGGGCTTGCATACTCTGCTTTCCTACAAAGCAAACATTTGCTGTGATACCATAGGACAAATTAACATAGAAACAAAGCAGTAAAAAATTTCATGGACTGTGAGGAACTGCTCCACCAGAGTAGACACTACGTTATATAATCTTCTTCATAACCTTAATCAACTGCCATCTTAAATATTGTCAGGACTTTCCTGCACAACACACAATCACACAGCCTACTCGCAGTAGCATGTCCTTTAAATACCTTAGAAACTATCTGTTGTCTTAACTTCACTAATCACTAGGTTATACTCATTTGTCTTCATAAAGTGTTGCATCAATTGTTAATAGTTTCCCTCCCTCTCCCCCCCCCCCCCCCCCCCCCCCCCCCAGTTACTCCAGTCTTCTGAGGATTCCTTTTCTACAGAAGGCTTATAGCCCCTTTTCAGCACTGGCTTTAGCTGACCGTGCCACACTTTGTTGTTCTTATGAACTCCTCCAATCTCCCAATTACCATTTGTAAGCATCACTGCACTTATTACAGCTCAGATGGTCAAGAAGGTTTCATAACTTTTCTATAGTGCTGACAACACCACCTCAATTTCATCTGGTGCTTGACTTTCTTTTACCCTTCCAACAGCTGCATCATATGTTTATTTTGGGTTCACCTATCACACTCAGGTCTGTCTTTTTTCATTTCAGTGTATGAATTCCAAATAAACACCAGAAATTCAAGGATCAGTTTTTAAGTTCATGTCCTTGCCTTTCATATTATTAAGCATCACTGAACTTTTATTACAGTCCTATAGTTCACCCAAGACACATTATACACTAACAAATACCATAACCACACACTTGCTTTATCCTGCAAAGAAAATAATGTAAAGTAAATCCCAGGAGTAATCCTTTAAATTCTTTCAGCAACTTCATGCCTACCTACTTCTTCTTTCAAGAAAAGTTGTGGTGACCTCAGAGTGAATCCAGTTCATACTTACCAGTTTTTCAGTTAATTCTTTTGCAACCTTTATGACACCTCATGAAGTGTTATTCTTACCACTTGATTAGTACTTGCTTTACTTCCTACCCTTCTTCCCACCCCTGTTTAGGTTGCCATGACCTACAGCCAAAAAATGTATATTAAAGATGGAACTTATTTTCTATTTACCTTCAAAAGTTTCCCAAACTTAAGGTCACTACATCCCCTGTAACAATAATAGTAACATCTCATTCTAACAATAAAGCCTATCAGTGTCAAGTTTCATTGCAAAGTTTAAAAAATAAATAAATCACTAACTAGATAATTCTAGATATTCTCAAAAATCACAGTGTGGATGCTATTTCTACAGCTTTAGAAAAGCAACTGGCACTTCAAGTGTTTAATCACAATTCTGAGTTTATTTTACCGGGAAATTTTGCTGTCTCAGGCTCATAGACTTTCTCCTGAGATTTCCTCCTCTGCTCTTTTGATAACATTCTGAATTCAAGTATTAGCCTCTCAAGATTTTAATAAGTAAGCACCTGGTTAAAACTAGAGGGTATAAAAAAAGCTGTCATGCATGAGGTGTATCACTCATTTGGTATTTAAAGTCAAAATGAATGGAAATTACTTATAAGGCAGAAGGTTATTTACATAGCTAAAGAGGTTTGCAGTGTTAGCTACTGCCTACCTGTAAAGAGTTCTGTTTTTCTTATTATTTTTGCTTTATGGCAACCATGGTGTATCAATTTCTTTGTTGTTTTCCTAGAGATCTCAGTGACACCCCATGATCTGGCTTGCTGCGCTGCTTCTGAGGTGAGGAAACTGAGAACTGGTAATGCCTGGTTCTGTTTCCTGCTGACAGCAAGCTCCTGCAGTTGTGCGTGAGATGGATACAGCTGATGAAGCTATTTCTAAACCACTGTTTTCCACAAGGATAAAAAACAATATCCCCCACTATTCAACTGTGGGATCTCTCAGTCTGGAAAAGTTGAACAAATTTTGTATTGCACATACCATAGTTTACCAAAACAAATAAGTAATAAAATAGTACAGAGGAAAGTTAGTACTATGGGGGTTATTAAATAGTTCTGCACATGCAAAAACTGGCGAGATAGAATAATTGACGTTTTAGAGGTTTAGTTCTTTATGGGTTTTTTTTCCCCTCACAAAGTGCAAAATAGCCTCAGCAGAATACTCCAAGGTAAGCAGTTTTATGTTTACATACAGAGAAGAGTATCAGCTGGCAGATGACCTGTAAATGCTTGTTAGCAGTAAGTTTAGAACATCGTGTACTAAGAGTATGCTACTATGTCTCAGTCAAGACTTTAAATGAAGAACAGGCAAATCAAATGAACTGTAAAGTAACATCCCAGTTGATAGTATCAGACTTTTTTTGCTGATTGCGTATGTGCTTGTTTCATCAAATACAGAACAGTTTTCGGGTATGTGAATGAGCCAGATTTGAAAAAGTTTTAGAGAGTATATGTCATTCAGAAAAGAGTCATCATCAGGTGAGACTATTGTTATAATCCTGAAAAGCTTTATTAGACATCCATTTCATGGTCACTTCTACTTATTGCTTGCAGAGAGGTAGTACTTTGATGGCATCATCCACTGCATACAAGTTGCTCAGTGTCAGGTATTTCTGTATTTCTTTAGTGTTCTTTCTTCACAATACTTCTAATCCCCGTTAATGAGCTCCAGATGGTTTTTTACAAGTACCATCAAGGTACCAGGACAGTGGGTGCTGCCTCAAAAGGAAGTTAAGCTTTAATTAATTGTTACAGGATTTTTCATCCATAAGGTTGCAACACCTCTGCCGTTCAAGTTATTTTCCTGAATCATTCTGGGCTACCATTTTTTAATAAGTGATCAGAAAATAGGAACCACCAATATAATCCTATTCTACCATTTTCTGGAAGAAACTTTGCAAGAGATGAAAGGACAAAGTGTTTAATTGCACACTTCTGCATAAATCAATAAACTCTAGCATAGTTAAAACCCTGTCTTATGTTCCAGATAGCGTCAGCAAAATGTGCCCAGGAAAAATTAAACTAGATTAAGGTAAATTCAGCTTTTTCTTGGTGAGAAACTGAACTGTATCTCCCTCAGAAAAACAGCATTCGGTCCTTTGGTTGTTCTGTTGCTGAGGAAGTTTGCCTTTTTTTCTTTTCCTCCTTTTTTTTTTAAAAAAAAAATATTAGTAAGGATCTCTCAGTAAGAAAATAGTGTTGATAAACTTTTTTACTGCCAGAAGAAAAATGATAAGACAGATGTTTCCTGACAAAGACCTTTGGCATTCCAAACTTGTCGGCCTTAGCAAAGGAGAGTTGGATCCTTTAACAGCCTGTTAATCCTGCAACTTTCTGACCACTCTTAGGTCTGTGCTGTCTTAAGACAGTCAAAACTACCACAGGGTTCTACTTCATGTCTGCTTAATTCTAAAACTCTCAAAGACCTAAAGGTCTATGGTGTTAAGGAAACAAGGAGAGAGAAGATACCCCTTAACCTTTTGGACCTTAGATGTACGGCTCTGCAGTTTTGTAAAGACTTCCGAGTCCTGCTAAGCACTATCTATGAGAAAAGGTTTTGCAGGATGTCAGAGTCCACGTACTTGGCAAGGTGAGCATGTTGCTATTATTCACCCTATTCATGCAGCGATGGTAATTAAAGCATGATTCAAGAAAAGGAGAGTTCTATTCTCCATTCCCCACCACCCAACGCAAATGGTGAACATAAAGTCAATGATTAGTTATTACTGAAAGCATGCTCTGCTAACCATAATAAAAACTGTGATGTACTAGTTTTCATTGACTTTACCAGAATTTGTTTTCCAGAGCAGAAAAAAAATCACAAATTTCTGACTTTGTTGTTGTTGTTCATTTGTTTATAAGACCCCATTTACAATGGCTATTCTAGAATTGAGGGAAGATCTGTTGATAACTTTTTTTAAGATGTAAATACAATACAAAAGGATGTAAGTGATGTTTCCTGACACATCAATATATGTTGTCTTTTCAATTACATGCAGCTCAACAGCCTTGCAGCTCAGCCATCGGGCACCCAAGAAAACCATAGTTCATACAAAGTTCATCCTCTCTAAGCCCTCAAAAGCTTCAAACTATAAAAATATGTAAAACAAAACCAACTCGGATATGGGCATGCCTTACTAAATAAGCACATGATATTGTCAACCTACCCCTCTCCTCCTGTTTTCATTTATTACCCCCTACTTGCTGTGGCTTGTTCAGTTTTGATGTGTAAGTTCTTTACGGAAAAAGAAACATTCCTTAGCTTGCCAGATCTGGTGATCAGCGTCCTTCGTAAGTGACCAAACAGAATTAAAAAAAAAAAAATTAAAAAATCACTATTATTTGATTATGACCTGGAAATAAGCTTCTACTGTTTTATTAAACTCAATGTGTGGAAGCTTTTCAGCTCTTTTTACAAAGGTAAAAAGCTTATGTTAGTTTATACATGCTAGGTAGTAAAGGACAATATTTCAGTGAAAGCAGATGGTCTACAGATTTCTTTATATCTTAAGAAAGCATTTTTGTCCTGTGTAATCTTTACCACAAGCTACATGCGTAAAGTATCAAGTTACCTTTCTATGCCAAGAATTTCACCTCCTGCAGCACATTTGCTAACAGAGGTAGATACACGTTTTTTTTCCTTAGAAAGACTGCTGTAATAATTGACACAAGCAAGGTAGTTCATAGTAAAAGTGAATAATATATCTATACTACATGCAATTTAATAATTTTAGTATTTAGGGAATAACTGAAATTAGAACAGATATCTAAATCATATTTTGCTGAGAATTATGATATTTCAAGATTCCTAACTCCAAAGAAACCTAAATAATTATTATGTGGCATATCCAGGTTAACAGAAAGACTACTTGGCAAAGGCTCTAGAAGCCCAGACCAGTCTAGTAGACTGTCTGCAAGGGAGAAAGATAGCCAAATTGTCAGGAAACCTGTCTAGCACGTGGATTACCTAATGGATCTTCTGGGTCATTTGTGCCGAACTGGAAAATTTTGATGAAAAAAGTAAGTTTGCCAGGTCGTTCCCATCCCACTGTTCCCTCAGATAATATCAACCTCAAAAAAGGTCAGGCAACTCCCAGGAAGGACTTTTTTTCCATATATAGAGCAATTTTTTAATGCTTTCTGTGAATTAGTTGATTTTCATATGTGAAATTTTCTACATTCCTACATAGTGAGGGAAATTTGAAGTTTAAATTCACATCACCCTTTCTGCTAGATAGATGACCTCTACTTTCAAAATCAGTCAGATCCATGTATTGCTCATTAACTGAAATTTTGAGCAAAAGGTACATAGTGCTTATTGGTAGTTTTATTATGTTTTCACAGATATTATCACTACAATTTGAAATGTGAGTCAACACATAAATGCAGTCTGAGCATAACACTACATAGGAATCATAGAATGGTTTGGGTTGGAAGGGACCTTTAAAGGTCATCTAGTCCAACCTTCTTGCAATGAGTGGGGAGATCTTCAACTAGACCAGGCCCCAGGATCAGAGCCCCATCTAACATGACCTTGAATGTTTCCAGGAATGAGGCATCCACAGCTTCTCTGGGCAACCTGTTCCAGTGTTTCACCACATTGATTGTAAAAAATTTCTTCCTTATATCTAGTCTGAATCTGCCTTCTCTTAATTTAAAGCCATTACCCCTTGTCCTATCGCTACAGGCCCTATTAGAAAGCCTGTCCCCACCTTTCTTACAAGCCTCCTCTAAGTATTGAAAGGCCACAGTAAGGTCTCCCTGGAGCCTTCTCTTCTCCAGGCTGAACAACCCCAACTCTCTCAGCCTGTCCTCATAGGGAAGGGGTTCCATCCCTCTGATCATTTTTGTGGCCCTCCTCTGGACCTGCTCCAACAGCTCCATGTCCTTCTTATAACATTAACAGAGCAATAACATTTCTTTCTGAAGTCTTGTCTACAGACAACAATGATGAATAGAAATCGATTGTTACTTTATGCCAGATTTCATACACACAGAGAAAACATCATTTTGTTAACATATCAGCAGGTCTGTGTCTATCTATCTCAATTAATTTAATGAACTTTTACTTAATCAATCATGACAGCTCAGTGATCTCCCTATACCAAACTTCTCTTAGCAATACTACCAGACTTCCATCTCCTACTCCACACAGTGTTCAATCACATAATTCCAGCATGGCCATGTAGTATTCAAGACTCTCAAACAATAATTTACTAAGTTAAAAAAGTAACAGATATTTTGAAGTGAATAATGTTCCTCTGCTCAAATAAAGGAATTATAACTTCTGACAATAAACTGATTTGCCTGATCTTCATGTATTCTGGTTGAATCTATTTTTAATCTTAGTACTTTCTGCATCTTTAGACAGACACAATTCTTGTTACATACTATATAGTCTTTCTGAGCCAGTTGCTACTTCACAATGAAGTCTTCTTCCAAACCTCAGGCCAGAACACTGCATAATAGTTCTGGGTTTTTTGCTACCAAGAAATCTAGCAGCTAACACAAGATAAATCTTCCCAGACAAGGAATTTTACAAGTGGTAACACACATCACTAACCAACGTGTTCAGTGTTTCATGAAACTGTATGATGGATCCGAACATCATTTATCATAAAGTGCTCTGGACACCAGAAAGCTTAAAAAAAACAACCAAACAAAAAACCAAAAACCCGAACAAAAAAAAAAAAAAAAAAAGTCTTTCAACAGGTTTGGAACAGCATTGTGCATAAAACAGATGTCCTACCCTACTTCAATTAGTGCAGCCGAAATATTAATCCCAGACAGTTTCTCTCTCAAACGCAACATTTCCCAAATCACATCTTGTTTCAGCAAGACAGTACAAACTTGAAAGCATATGTGGAGCAGCTCCATGTAATAGACTCCTTTATTAACCATAGTGCATGCTTTTCTGACTAGGTAGGTTTGGAAAGTACTTCCTAACCTTTAGGGGCTGCTCAGCTACATCACAACCCAGTGTCTGATTCCTACTGAACAAACTTCTCTTTAGAATGTATAACAAACATTTATGTATTTTCAAATTCCTTTTGTTTCTTAATCAAATAGTTTGACTATTCTAATTTCATATGACAATGTAGCTTATTTCCAGAGATGCATTCAATCATAAATATAGCCAGTTTTATTTAGTTAACTAAAGGTTTTATTTTCAACAAAACAGATGGATACATCTAAACTGTCATTTCATAGAGCTCCGGGGTGTGGGGAGAGAACACATGCCAAACCCAAAGCAGATTCTTTGCAGGAATAACATTTATGATTTAATTCTAAAGATTACCTAAAACTAGGAGGTTTAAGTTATCAACACATAGCAATAGTGATACATATCTTTGAAGTTATAGCACACCCCACTCATGCTGCTTAAAAGTTGGAATGAAAACAAAAACTGCTGGTTTTATTTAGCTCTTACAAGCTTTTGCCGTCATGTGTCTTTTCATGCCATAACAATTTTTTTTTTTTTTTGCAACTAGCAAGTAACCTCCTATGCAAATGAACAGTTGGAAGCATATTAATGTCAGAGACTGAAAGGAATGAAACAGGTATTCTGGAAAGAAATAGCGTTCAAACATGATATAAAGTAATTGATTCTTTGCATGAAGATTAATGAACAATAATCTACATCATAGGGCATACACAGAGTAAAGAAAATTCATTTTAAGATTTAAAAAAACCTGCAGAGTTTTCTCAAAAGTTCATGTAGTTAGTTAATAACTGCTTGGATAGGCAATCACATGCTATAATTACCTTTAGCTAAAATCATTCCATCATAATTGCTTTGACAGTCAATTTCATAATTTCTTATTTCAAAATTGAAATGGAACATACTTGACTGACCAACAGTCATTATCAAAAATTACGCCATTGTTTAAAATGTTGAGTGAAGCAGAAATTGTGAATTAACAAAAGGCTTTTACTCTCCTAAAAATTACAATTTCAGTACTAGCTGAACACCAAATTTATCATGTGAAAAATATCATTTAAAAAAGTATTTATATAGTTTCAACTTCCCTGAGAAGAGTTTCTAAATTAAATGTATCTAAAGGACCAATCACAAACCTAAGTTACAAGATCTATCTTTATACACTTTTCAGAATCAGGAAAATTAGAAAGATTGAAGAAAAAACATTTTTTTTTTTACAACAACTAGAGATAGAAAAATGCTTGTTGGGCATTTGTTATGAAACTGAGCATTTTCTGCCAGGAAGCATTTTCAAGTCATTACATTTGTAGACAGGATCTTACAGGTTTGGACTGTAAATTGTCCAGGGCACCATTAAAGTCACCACAGTCAGAGCACCCGCTCCCTGACCGATTTCTGCTACTATAACTGCAGAAGGCAAAGGGTCCTCTAACGCGTGAGAATGGAATTCAGGCACTTTTAGTCAGCGGAAAGACAACCAAAGGCCATGATATTTAAAGTCTCCTTTTAATGGCAGCATGTCAGGGCTCTTCAGAGGAAAAGACTGTATGCCTTCTTTTAAAGAAAACTCCGGAAAGCCAAGAAATCTGTACCACTTGTCCTCTTCGGTATTGTGTCAGGTGCAAGATTGCTAAGCTACTGTAATGAGACACTAGCAAGTTTGTATAGGGGTCTCTTTCTGGCAGTGGAGAAAGATTAGCTTGTACTGCCGTATTTTTTTAGCCTGGCAGCTTTTCTTGTTTTCATTAGGAACATGCCTGTACTCAGGTTAATACTGTTAAGTATGCTACTAGTAGCAAGTTGGTCCAATTGAGCAATTTAATCGTTCCACATCAGAACACTCAAATTGCAGCTTGAAACAGCCACCCTCCTCCTCCAGACAGTTCTTGCTACGGTGTTAGTGTCTCTTCTGCTGGTTCTCTGGCTACTAGACACTTGGTTACAGGACTTGACTGAAGAGAAATGTAAAATCCACAAGTCCATGTATCTCTGAATGGATGAGCACCTCGTCAAGAAATAAAAAAAAGCCTGAATCAAGCCTCCTTTTTTTTTTTTTCTTCCTTCTCTACCAGTCAATGGTCTTTCTAGCAACAGATACTATGTTGACCATTGCAATTCACTGACAAATGAAAAAAAAAAAGAAGGAACAGGTGCAGTCAGCTATTTGGTTGGTAGAAAATGGTAACATAGGTAGTGGAAATCCAGTCCAGTTGTACAATCTTGTGGATAGTCACTGTTTATTTTTCTAAACCTATAAAGATTTATGTCAGCACAGAAAAGAAGGGGAGCATAAGCTTGTGTCAGCATTAAGTAATGACCTTACCTGTTACAACATACTACTGCATGACACAGATTCAGAAATATAACTGATCTAACCAACATATTCTAATTCAAAAATATTTTTAAATGGTTGTTTGAAACAACAGTTGCTTTGTTTTATCACAAACATGCAATCTCAAAATTGTTCTCTCATCATTTTCACATTGGGCAAGTATTTTGTCAAGTTCCTCAAACTATACTCTATTAGTGTGCAGAGAGATTTGGAGAACACAGCTATTCATTTACTTTTTTCACAACTAAAGAAAGATTGCTATAAATTAGTAATGATGTGTATATTCTATATCCTGACCTACGTGAAATAAGAAGCAGTTATGTAATTTTTTTTCATATTTACTTCCCTCTTTGGGCAGTCGCCATAACCTACCAGAATGAGGTCAGTTTCAACTTAAGGTGCTCTTGCCATTTAGGCCATACATGTGATTTGAATTCTAGATGCTTCAATAAGAAGAAAGCAGCAGGTCAACTTTTTCTTTTGTTATAAAATATACACCTTGGAAATGAGAATTTACCGATTACTACAGAATGGAGCAATAAATATTATTTGGATTAAGAACAGCACCTAAATCATATACTGAATTACATCTGAGTCAAGGTGAGAGAGTTTCTCACAAAAAAAAAAATCATCAATAACTCTTTTCCTTCAGACTGATTATTCAGTACAAAAATACCCATGTACCATTCCAGATCATCTCCAAACCACTCAAACATCAACACATAACACAGACATGTAAAGGAATTATAAACTTGGATATAGATTAGCCAAAAAATTAAGACGCTTCATCTGCTAGCTCAGTTCTCTTCACAGTCTGTGGTCATGTAGGGAAAATGTGGGTCCCTTCTGGAATGAAACGGGCAACATGGTTACCCAGGATATGGAGAAGGCTGAGGTACTCAACAACTTCTTTGCCTCAGTCTTCACTGGCAAATGCTTGAGCCACACTGCCTGGGTCACAGAAGGCAGGGACTGGGAGAATGCAGAACCGCCCACTGTAGGAGAAGATCAGGTTTGAGAATATCTAAGGAACCTGAAGGTGCGCAAGTCTATGGGACCTGATGAGATGCATCCGTGGGTCTTGAGGGAACTGGCGGATGGAGTGGCCAGGCCACTCTCTATCATATCTGAGAAGTCCTGGCAGTCCGGCAAAGTTCCCGTCAACTGGAAAAAGGGGGAACATAACCCCCATTTTTAAGAAGGGTAAAAAGGAAGACCCAGGGAACTACAGGCCGGTCAGTCTCACCTCCGTGCCTGGCAAGATCATGGAGCAGACCCTCCTGGAGACTATGCTCAGGCACATGGAAAATAAGGAGGTGATTGGTGACAGCCAACCCAGCTTCACTAAGGGCAAATTGTGCCTGACAAACTTGGTGGCCTTCTGTGATGGGGTTACAGTGTTGGTGGATAAGGGAAGGACAACTGACATCATCTACCTGGACTTGTGCAAGGCATTTGACACTGTCCCGCACGACATCCTTGTCTCTAAATTGGAGAGACATGGATGCGATGGATGGACCACCCAGTGGATAAGGAATTCGATGGATGGTCGCACTCAAAGAGTTGTGGTCAACGGCTCAATGTCCAAGTGGAGAATTGTGACGAGTGGCGTTCCTCAGGGGTCGGTACTGGGACCGGCACTGTTCAGCATCTTTGTCGGCAACACGGACAGTGGGATCGAGTGCACCCTCAGCAAGTTTGCTGATGACACCAAGCTGTGCAGTGTGGTCGACACGCTGGAGGGAAGGGATGCCATCCAGAGGGACCTTGACAGGCTGGGGAGGTGGGCCCGTGCGAACCTCATGAAGTTCAACAAGGCCAAGTGCAAGGTCCTGCATGTGGGTTGGCGCAATCCCAAGCACAGCTATAGGCTGGGCGAGGAATGGATTGAAAGCAGCCCTGAGGAGAAGGACTTGGGGGTATTGATTGATGAGAAGCTCAACATGAGCCAGCAGCGTGTGCTTGCAGCCCAGAAAGCCAACCAAGTCCTGGGCTGCATCAAAACGGGCATGACCAGCAGGTCGAGGGAGGTGATCCTGCCCCTCTACTCCGCTCTTGTGAGACCCCACCTGGAGTATTGCGTCCAGCTCTGGGGGCCCCAGTACAGGAGAGACATGGAGCTGTTGGAGCGAGTCCAGAGGAGGGCCACGAAGCTGATCCGAGGGCTGGAGCACCTCTCCTGTGAGGACAGGCTGAGAGAGTTGGGGCTGTTCAGCCTGGAGAAAAGGCGGCTCCAGGGAGATCTAATTGCGGCCTTCCAGTACCTGAAGGGGCCTACAGGCAAGCTGGAGAGGGACTGTTTATCAGGGAGTGTAGTGACAGGACAAGGGGTAATGGGTTCAAGCTGAAGGAGGGTCGATTTAGATTAGATGTTAGAAAGAAATTGTTTACTGTGAGAGTGGTGAGGCACTGGAACAGGTTGCCCAGAGAGGTTGTGGAGGCCCCATCCCTGGAAGTGTTCAAGGCCAGGTTGGATGGGGCTTTGGGCAACGTGGTCTAGTGGAGGGTGTCCCTGCCCGCAGCAGGGGGGTTGGAACTAGATGATCTTTAAGGTCCCTTCCAACTCAAACCATTCTATGATTCTATGATTCTATGTAAGGGCATACAACTGAAGTCACCACTGCCCACCATAGCCCTTGCCATCAGAAAGTAAAATTAGAAAAGTAAGGAATATTTCCTTAAAATTAAACAAGTGCTGATAATCAAAGTTGCTGTGATAGCATGAATACTAACATCCAAGTTTTAAATATAGTGTAGGTATTCTAAAATCCATAGCTCTGTCAAGTGTACTTCCTTCCCAGTCCACTCACACCGTTTTGTTGAAATAAATTACACAGACAACTTGTGTGCAGCTCTTGCCTCTATAAATTATTCAGCTGTTAGAGTAAACAATTAGTGTTGAACCCCTTCATTATAAGGGAAATATATGTTTCTGCTCTTTATCATCTCTGGAAACAGATAATGAGGTGAACTATGTGGCCCATGTTGTTATTGCCAAGATACTTGAGTCCCAGGCACGATACATGCATCTCATAACACCCTAGAGAAGTACTCTGCAACACCTAGGATAGTGAGAAGGATTCATTTATTTTGTGAAGATAGTTTCTGTTCAGAATATTTCTACAGCATTAAATACAAAGTTAGACTTTTTAAACACCTGACCTTATCAGGTCAGTCCTCCCATTTGTGAAATCTGACCACACTCTGGTGGGAGCTACTTAATGATGGGAAAGAAGGAGCTGCCTCCATTGCAGCAATACCTTCAGTACTGCATAACGTGGCAAGAAGCGGCTGGAATCTTGATTCTTCTGCCCTAAGGTGCACCAGGTACCAAGTTAAAGATGCTCTCCTAGTGGGGCACCGCAGCTCCATGCTGCCCGTTATACAAGGGGATTGCAAAATAAGGGAGTCTCACAGGCTGAACTGATTTTCTTGAGAAGCTTTGTTTCATGGAATGGATGCATGAAGAACCTACCACAGGTAACAACATATCAGCTAGTCTAGATGCACAGGTGCATATGTTGCAAAGGCAGGAGTTTCCCTCTCCCCATTAGCTCACATTTATTGGGGCAGAGTTATTGCGTGAACTGAGCTCATGCACACAGATAACTCCTTTAAAGGACCTAGGATAAAAATGCATCCTTGAGTTTACCTCTACCTAGGCACAACAGTCTGAGTCTCATTAATGTCAGGCATCTTTTGTCAGACCTGTCAAAGTGTCACAAGCATTCCTCAGTAAACTACTGCCCCTGTTAAGTAGGTGCAAATTGAGGCTCATGTAGCAGCAAGAGCTGCTGCGTCAGTATTTCTATTAGTGAAAGCACTGTATGAAAATCACTGGAAATTATTATTGCAGAAAATCTTGCTACAGATATTTTTTTGCCACTAGCACAGCTGCCAACAGTGCCGTGTCACCTTCCCCGGCAGCTGCATATCATGTTAAGACATACACAGCTGTGGATGTGGTTCTGCTAAAAGAACAGGGAGAAAGGCTTTGTTTTGTACTCTTCACACCGCATTTGGTATTCCAGTACAGATGGACATGCAGTGGACTAAAGCAATTCTAAAGTGACTATTTTTATAGAGAGCAGGACTTCAATTTATCGGGCTTAATAATTCAGTTATTTCAAAGCTTAGCAGCATTATCACATGAAGGTAGAAAAGGTCAGAAAAACAATCACAAATACTGAGTACGTGCCAAACTTTCCGAATAACTCTTATATCTAAAGATGCACATTAAAAATTAATACATGCACAAAATGCATGTAAAGTAATGAACAACTAAAGAAATCCTTGATTCATACAATCAAATACCTGCAGAAATCTATAAATGCACATGCTGGCATTTAAAAAGAATGGAAGACTAAGGCACAGAGTAAGTTCCATGTTTCCTGCCTTTCGTTTTGTGTAACCAGAATACTTGATGTGAGTGGTTTTGTTTTGTTAGTTTCTCTTTTAAAAGTCTGGTTTAATATTTGAGATTGTCTGCTCCAAGAAAGGAAGAAAAGAACTAACGTTAGAAGACAAAAGTAGACTAGCTGGAATATTACCAGATCTATCCATCAATCCACTCTAAGTCCTTATAGGACTGAATCAGTCACCCAGTTTTTTGAATGTATTTGGTTTGAGAGCACCCAATCATAAAGTTACTTACTGTAAGTGTAATGTAACATCTGCCACATTGGTAAGAATTTAAATAGATTCCTTCTTCTTGAGGTGAAATCTCTACAAAGGTATTTGGAAAATTACTTCCCACACCTTCCAATCTTCTTCTCCCCATGCTAATTCTTTGTCTTCACTTGTAGCCATAACAAATGCATAAAACAAGGGAAAGATACAGAAATATGTAAAAAAAGTGAAGGTAACAGATGCACGAACCACTCAGGTACTCCACAGGGTCCTTTATCACTGTGCTGAACTTTTATTTGCAGTAACTCCAGCTTCATAGAAATAGCACCCCTCCTGTCAAAATACGTGCATACAGCTGAAAAAAAGACTCTCAGTTTTCAGAGGGCAATGAGAAACAGCTGCAAAAGGAAGAGCTACAAAACCAACTTTAATTCTGTCATTAACAAGAAGTCACACTCTCTGGGTACATTACATCTGAAGGCAGAGATGTAAGCCAGCAGATCAGCTCCCCGGCACAGCACAGCACATCACTGCAACCCTTCCTAGGTTAGATATTTGCAAACCTAGCTAAACAAAACTGCACATCAGAAACTTTCATGAGTTAACTGAGAGAGTGGTCAGACAACCTTTGATAGAAGTAGAGAGGACTGAAACTACAGGAGGTACCAAGGGCCACTGCCTTTTCTCATTTTGGTACAGAGGGAGCTCAGCTTCAGAAGACTACACACAGAGCTCTGGATCACTCGGAATTCCCTTTAAGAAAGTTGGCCAAATAAGACTCTGGGCTGCTCCCTGGATTAACACCTGATGTGCTTTCAAAGCTGTGACTTTGCAACTCAGATGGCTTTTTTTCTCCTCTCATGGGATAACACTACTCCCACAAACTCACACTGGCTGTCACACTTTCCATTCCTTAGACCACCTGGCCCTGCATCTGCAGCTACCCACGTATCAGCCAAACGGCCACTGCTCAGGGTTCTCCTTCCCCACCTGGCTCCTCTTACAGCCAACAGATCACCAGTAATTACTTCTTAGACCAAAGCTAGCTACAGTGCTTGATTGACAAGATGACCTAACAGAAGTTACCACGGTTGCCTTGCTTAGAAAACAAGCCTACTGAAGAACCACAGTGGTCCACGTCCCTACAGAACCCCTACCATCTACCTAACACCTTTCCGGGCATGCACGGCCAATCTGTATTTACACAACACATAGAAGGAAGAACTGAAAGAGAACACTTGGTCAGAGACACAAATGTATAGTATTTCTTTCTGATGAGTGACTCTCCTCTCTATACATTACATTGAATTCACAGGCAAGGATATTGTTCTTTTTCTGAATCAAATCCAGGTTGAATTACCTCAGACATTAATAAATATGCATTGTATAATACAAGCCTTCCCAGAAGAGGTTTGGCTCCTTCATTACAAGTGCTGGAAATGTGAATAATGTAAAGGGAGAAGATAACTACAGAAAAGACGAGAGCTTATGGGCAAAATGCCTTTAACGCTGCTTCAGAGGGCTGATCACAGGGTTTCTGTTGAGTCTAAACCAAACTTTTCACAAGTGGTCAGCAAAGGTCATGTTTCTAATTCCCTGCCACTGAGATTCTGAGTTTCAGTTTGCTGAAACGCTAAATACTCACCCCTATATCTAAGGTTAGTGGGAGATAGACTTAAAAAAGTAAGGAGTGGGATAAAATGCAGAGTTCTCTAGAAATGGATAAATTCATGGTCTGAAAGGGCCCTGAAGGCATACACAGAGAGTCAAGGGAACAGCTTGCAGCATGTCAATAACTTATCTAAAGTGTCCATGAACCTACTTTTTCTGTGCAGTAGATATAAGCAGCTTATTTTCCAGTAAGATAAAATAAATTAGCTTAACATCTGCCTGATAAGCACATTTGGACAGTTACTGTGCAAGAAAAAAATTCACACTCAAGCCAAATCTAATGTAATTAGTTCAGTGCCTGTTCAGTATGACAGTGATTAGCACAAAAAAGTATGTGCAAAATTAAGCCTCACATATCTCCATGTTCAAATACTGTAATTGAAATAAGGCCTGAGCCACACAGTAAACAACAACAAAATGTGTCTGTTGATTTGCTGAATAGATTTTACTGCATCCTAAGCAAAACAGAGAAATTATAGCAGCAGACATAGCTAGAAATCTCAAAAGAGATTGGAAAATTAGGATTCTACAGACAACCTTAATTCTAGTATCCCTTAATGCTTAACTTTGACTTCTTTCAAAGTAGCTTTATATCAGGAGATTTCCAGCCTCTGTGGCAAGTCAATTAAGGAGGAAAGATTCACCACATTTTCATAGCAGCAAGTGCCAGAGATCAATAAAGACAGGACTGCTGGAAGAGAGAGGGTGACCCCAATGCAGGTAGGGGTCTCACTGATAGGGCACTATCCCACAACACACACACCAGATCACAGTGACAACAGGGTCTATCCACACTCCTAGACATGACAAAGTAAGAAGCCAGCCAGTCCCAAGGTCTATGCACAGAGTCCAGTCAGCAATAGCAGGAGACAGGACCAAAGACAGGACTGGACAGAAGCCACCTACCACACAGGTCCAAGGTTCACCAAGGAGTCAGACATGGAGACCAGGTTGTAACACAGATCCAAGGCACATTCAAGAAACAAAGCTACCCTTAATATGGGTTCAAGGTCCAGATAGGAGACAAAACTACCATACTACATAGGTTTGGAGTTTATTCAGAAAACTCAGTCAGTGAAATAAGCCTGAATCCAAACCAACCTCAGACAAGGCCTGGCTCTGAGTTCAAATGGACCATGGGTAGGGAAGACAGGACAGGTAAGGCCATTAGGGCAATTAAGGCTAATTAGTGCACTCAGGGCCCTGGCAGTACACCCAACAGGGATCATCATCAGGATAAGAAACTTATAAACTAGCTCTTTTCTTGCCAAAAAAGAGTTAACTGATTCATAAATTGACAAGCTTTTCATCCTGGGTTAAATGTGCAGCTCTAGTTACGGTCAGAGCAGCTTCTACTCATGCATATGCAAATTGCGCTAGTAAGAGAATAATAGCATGGCCAAATTGAGGTGGATTTTTATCAAAGTGGCAAGGGGCACATCCTTGATCCCAGGCTCCTGCTGGGTCCTTTGCCTACCTTTTTAGCATGCTGACTTGTGAAAACACAGCAAATGCTGTGGCTGCTTTATAGCTATGTGCATGCTGGCTCGCAGTTAACAGAGTTAATAGGTGTCAGTTTCTCTCCTTCCCCCCTACAGAAAACAGTAACTTCATTTTTCTCCCAGTCACAGTTGATTATTTTTACAGAATCTGTGATTATTCGATATCCTTGAAACCTATGAAATTGGCACTCGGAGAAAAAAGAAGTAGGGACTAATATGACAGCATGAATGAACAGGTCTTGTTTCCTTACAAACCACGTAAAATTATATCAGCTATGAAGCAGGCAGCCAACATAGAAAATTTCAGCCTAAAAACTTCAGTTCATCAATGAATTAGAATTTATGCTATTACGGAAAATATTACGCAACATCTCTTCTCCCCTACCTTATCATCTTACACTAGTATTTCCTTAGAATAGTTGAAATCAAATAATTACATAAGAAAACTGCCACAAGTATAGATAAAACATTAGATCAGATAGATCACTATAATTAGATCAATACACTGACTTCTCAAAGATTATGGAGGGCAGCCATTCAACAATGCCAGCCAGCTCTCTTAACACCCTTGGGTGGATATAGTCAGGGCCCATTGATTTGCAGGGGTCAAGCTCCTGAAATAGTTCACACACTGACTCCCCCTTCACTGATGGCAGGTCTGTGTTTGCATCAACCTGGATTTTTTGTTTCCAAGACATGGGGCCCAACAGTGCTGGTAAACACAGAGGTGAAGAAAGTGTTGAGAACATCTGCCTTTTCAGCGTTGTTGGTAACTAATTCACCTCTCCTGTTTAACTGTGGGCCTTCTGTTTCTGCTTGTGGTTTATGTACCTGAAGAACCCTTTCTTGTAGTTTTTGACATCTCTGGCCAATTTCAGTTTGAGCTGAGCTTTACTTTTTCTGACTGCATCTCTGCACGCCCTGGCAATGCCCTTATAGTTCTCAACGGGTATTCATCCACTTTTCCATCTCTGGTATACTTCCCTTTTGGTTTTGAGCAGTCTCAGAATCTCGCAGTTGACCCAAGGGGGTCTCCTGCTCTGCCTACTTCCCTTACCTTTAAGGGCGATGAACTTGTTTTAGTGCTTCTGGGAGATTGTTCTTGGAAAACTCCCAGCACTCGCTAGCTCCTTTATCCTCCATGGAGGCTTCCCATGGAATCCCTCCCAGCTGAGCTCTGAGCGAGCTGAAGCTTGCTCTTCTAAAATATAAGTGCTTTGTCTTAGTATTACCCCTCAGCACGCTCAGCAGGATCCCAGACTCCACAATATCGTGATCACTGCAGCCAAGGCTATCACTAACCAATATATTACAAAGCAGGTTTTCTTGGTTTGTGAGTAGCAAGTCCAGCAGTGCCTCATTCCAGGTTGGCATATCTAACATTTGTATGAGGAAACAGTCCTCTATGCTTCACATTATATATGAGAAGTAGCAAAGAGCTTGTTAAAGTAGTCTTGGAAATGTGATTTACACTACAACAAGCTGTAGAAAAGTATTTATTGCTTCTCTGCACTCTCAGTTATCCAACTGTTTTTACTTTAGTACTTATTCTGCATATACTACTCTTACTATTTTAATCTTTGCAAAATTCCCCTGGAATCTTATTCTGTAAAGACCATATTGACAGAAACCACAGTGAGGAATTCTCACAGCATTCACTAAAATACATTAAAGCGTTCTCACAAAATAGCTGCCAAAATACGTTGATGCCATAATTTATTAGACCAAAGAAAAATGTGGGTTATTTATTGAGTGCCAATATAATGAGTCAGTTAACCGAATATTGCAAACTGTTGAATTATCTCAGCAATCAGTAAAATCAAAGTGTGCTCAGTACTTTTGAAGTTGATGTCTGACCCCCTTCAGAATAGAATCATCATTTCACAGAATCACAAAACCACAAAAATATTGAGGTTGGAAGGGACCTCTGCAGGTCACCTCATCCAACCCCCTGGCTCAAGCAAGGGCACCTAGAGCCCAGGACCATGTCCAGATGGTTTTTGAGTATCTCCAAGGAGGGAAACTCCATAACCTCTCTGGGAAACCTCACATTAAAACGTGCTTCCTGATGTTCACATGGCACCTCCTGTGCTTCAGTTTGTGTCCATTGCCTCTGGTCCTGTTACTGGGCACCACTGAAAAGGGCCTGGCTCCCTTCCCTTTGCACCCTTCCTTCAGATATACATGGAAATCGATGAGATCTCCGACAAGCTTTGCCTTCTCCAGGCTGAATAGTCTCAGCTCTCTCAGCCCTTCCTCATATGTGAGATGCTCCAGTCTCTTCATCATCTTCATGGCCCTTCTCTGGACTCTCTCCTGTATGTCTATGTTTCTCCTGGCTCATGTTCAACCTGTTGTCTATCCTTTCCTGCAAATCTCCTTTTCTGTCAGTCAGTCCTCAGCATGTACTGGTGCATGGGATTGTTCCCGCCCAGGTACGGGACTTTGCACTTCCCCTTGTTGAACTTCATGTGGTTCCTGTCAGTTCATTTCTCCAGCCTGTCCAGGTCTTTCAGGATGGAAGTATGACCCTCTGGTGTATCAGCCACTCCTCCCAGTGTCATGTCATCAGCAAACTGGCTGAGGATACACTCTGCTCCATCATTCAGATAATTAATGAAGATTTTAAACATGATGGGACCCACTATTGACCCCTGGGGTACACTGCTAGTTACTGGCCTCCAACTAGACTTTGTGCCACTGATCACCACCCTCTGGGCCTGGCCATTCACCCAGTTTTTAATCCACCTCACTCTCTGCTTATCCAGCCCAGACATCAACTGTCTCTGAGTATCTTATGGGAGACAGTGTCAAAGGCCTTAGTGAAGTCCAGGTAGACAATAACCACTGCTTTCCCCTTGCCTACCAGGCAAGTCATTTCATCACAGAAGTTTATCATGTTGGTCAAACATGACTTCGCCTTGGTGAATCCACACTGACTACTCCTGATGATTTTCTTGTCATTCAGGTGCATGGAAATGATTTCCAGCATTAGCTGTTCTACCACCTTTGCAAAGATTGAGGTGAGGCTGACTGGCTTGTAGTTCCCTGGATCCTCCTTCTTGCCCTTCCTGAAGATAGGAATGACATTTGCTTTCCTCCAGTCTTCAGGTACTTCTTCAAATCATCATGATTTATCAAAGATTATTGAGAGTGGCCTCACAATGACAATCTGCCAGCTCCCTCAGCACTCTTGGGTGCATCCCATCAGTGCCCATGCATGTACAGTTTGCCTAATTATTCCCTGACCTGATCTTCTACCACCAAGGGTACATTTTCATTGCTCTGGGTTATTCCCCTGGTCCCTTGGATCTGGGATTTCTGAAGGCTGGTCTTTTTAGTAAAGACTATGGCAAAGGCAGCATTCGGTACCTCAGCCTTTTCCACATCCTGTGCAACCAGATCCCCAACCTCATTCACCAATGGGCCCACATTTTCCCTAGTTTTCCTTTCCTCACGTGTGTATGTGTACTTATAGAAGCCCTTCTTGTTGTCTTTGGCATCCCTATCCAGATTCAATTCCATTTGGGCTTTAACTTTCTTAACTTCATCTTTGAATGCTTGGGCAATGTGTCTGTACTCCTCCCGGGCTACTCATCCTTGCTTCCATCTTCTGTATGCTTCCTTGTTGTGTTTGAATTTGATGAGTAAATTCTTGTTCATCCACACAGGCCTCCTGGCATTTCTACCTGACTTCCTATTCATTGGATTGGATTGCTCTTGAGATTGGAGGAGGTGATCCTTAAATATTTGCCAGCTTGCTTTAAATATTAACCCTCTTTTCCCTCCAGGGCCTCACTGCATGGGACTCTTCCAAGCAGAACTTTGAATATGTCAAAGTCTGCTCTCCTGAAGTACAGATTTGTGAGCTTGCCTTTTATTTTCGTATTATTTTTCCTATTCAAAGTCTTTCTGGTGGAGTTTAACGATCATCAAGATGGAAGGAGGGATCAGAAGGTCAACAGCCTGTGGCTTTCTCATTCTGATTAGCAGGTTTATACACTTTATTTTTTAGCATATATAAACATTGAGGTCCAGCACATAACTCTTCCAAATCCTATTTGCAGTGCTATGAAACAGATGGACAGAAATGCTGTTGCATATATTACTAAGTTGTTATGAGCCAGGTGCAGTTTCTCAATATGTACTTACTTAGCATTAAGGTTTAAAAAAACACCCTGATGAATTATTACCATATTTGTCCAGAATACAGTAAGTGAAAGATGCCTCTTCCTTACAGCAGTGGTTGCAACTTTAGGATAGGGTTTTTTGATCAGATAAAACTGTACTTTGTGACTCAAGAGGGAGACACAGCCAGCCAATATAAAAATATGGCAAGTACAATGCAACTTGGTACCTCAGTTGAAGGAAACCAGTACCAGCTACTGTAACTGAGACAAGAAGCTGAAAATCCCAGAGAAAGAAAATTAAATGATTGCTTTACGTTAGAGAATTAAATGACAACTTGTGTAGAAATGTCCCCCAACTTTTTTTCTTTTTTTCTTTCCTTATTCATCAACACCTAGAAAGCCAGGCATTTTATTAGCAACAAGGACCCAAAAAGACTTGTAAAAACCTTTAAAATCTGCTCCCCAAATGCATTTGTTGTAACTTTGAAATGTCTTTGCAGAACTCAAAGTAGTTCTTGGTCCCATACGATGAAGAAGGAAATTACTAGCATATGTAAGAAATATATCTCAGAATGTCTCGTAGTCCACCAAAAACAAGTACTTAGCAGTGCGTTTTATCCAGTATCTTTCCACATGGTAGAAATTATGGATTTCTTCTCTAAAGAACAAAGATGATTAAAAATGTTATTATCAAGTAAGCATTGTATGATGCTACTACAACAAATCTAAACAGAGTGAAAATGCTCTATGCAATAGCATAAAATTTCTGCAAGTACCTGGTTTGTACTCAGAATGATCTCTTTTGGATGTTTTCAGCTTTTTCTTGGGAGATAACCCAAACTTTTGCTTTAGAAGGTGAACAAATCAGACATCAATGCTTTGGTGTGGTCACTTCAGATAGAGCTGTCCAGCAACGTCTCCAGTTAGAACAAGTTCCATTTAACATGATTTAACATTAAATATATGCCTACAAATTGATTCCACTAATTATTTTCTTTTTTTTTCTTTTTTTTTTTTAATGCACATATAGTTCAATGCAAGACAAAATTCAGTATCCAGAGATATCTCAGCTTCTACCAAGGACACACTAACTTAATTATCTCATGCCCAATAATTGCATCTATGACTTTTCCTAAATATCTTCATAACATTTCTCTTTGCAAATGAATTAATTGGATGTGTAGTAAATATTAATGTTTCCCCTTCTATGCCCTTCTAGGGTGCCACACCCTTCTAGGGCACCACATTTGTATTTATCTGAAATGCGATTCTTCCCAGAAAGTGATAAGATACCATGAAGATCAGGATCAATTGCCCCATATCGCTTGTAGAAAAGCATTTATACTAAAAAATTATTACACAAATTAATTCTAATTGTGAACTGCTGCTCTTAGTTTACGACAAACTAAAAATAATGGCTGGATAAATCTATATGCACATTTAATTTGCTGCCTGGATTGAAATGTTATTTAAAATGAAAATCAGAAGAGAATTTACTGAAATTAATACTTCTTTTCCATTTTGTGAATGCCTTATATTAGTATTGATTTGCCCAAAAGTTCTGTATGTCAGAACAGATGAATTTATCCATTTTTAATCACTTTGATCTTCAGGCCTCTTACAGAAGATTTGTTAATTTGAATTCCGTTTTTATTTGATGATGATTTCATTAATAGTTCCTTGCAAGTGAGGGAATGGATATACCCACATCTGAATCAAGAAATCATCACCCTTCTTTAATCCAACTCCAGCAAAGAAAAAAAAGATTCTGCTTAAAACAAGAACTGGGTTTCTTGACAAAAATCCCTGGCACTTCTCAAGAGCTTATGAAAGTTGTTTGAATTACAAACACACAATCTGAGTGAAAAGTGAAAATTGCCAGTCTAGTTTTACATGTAATAATAAGTTAGTTAAACAGTGGAAGACAAAAAGGCTACCTTTTCTCCTTTGTGGATTTAATTAATTGCAAAGGCAAATCAGATCTGAGAACAACATGCTAAGAATACCTTGCTGGCCTTCCTGGTGTACAAGGGCAATGCAACAGACTTGGGTTACCTAGAAGATATCCGAGATGTCCTACAGCTGAAACACCTGGACTGGAGGAGGGAAAGGCAGAAAGGGAGGGAATTTGGGCATTATCCTCCTTAACTGGAATAATCATAGAATCATAGAGTCATAGAATGGTTTGGGTTGGAAGGGTCCTTAAAGATCATCTAGATCCGACCCCCCTGCTGAGGGCAGGGACACCCTCCAATAGACCACGTTGCCCAAAGCCCCATCCAACCTGGCCTTGAACACTTCCAGGGATGGGGCATCCACAACCTCTCTGGGCAACCTGTTCCAGTGCCTCACCACTCTCACAGTAAACAATTTCTTTCTAACATCTAATCTAAATCAACCCTCCTTCAGCTTGAACCCATTACCCCTTGTCCTGTCACTACAATCCCTGATAAACAATCCCTCTCCAGCTTTCCTGTAGGCCCCTTCAGGTACTGGAAGGCCGCAATTAGATCTCCCTGGAGCTGCCTTTTCTCCAGGCTGAACAACCCCAACTCTTTCAGCCTGTCCTCACAGGAGAGATGCTCCAGCCCTCTGATCAGCTTTGTGGCCCTCCTCTGGACTTGCTCCAACAGCTCCATGTCTCTCCTGTACTGGGGTCCCCAGAGCTGGACGCAATACTCCAGGTGGGGTCTCACAAGAGCGGAGTAGAGGGGCAGGATCACCTCCCTCGACCTGCTGGTCATGCCTCTTTTGATGCAGCCCAGGACTTGGTTGGCTTTCTGGGCTGCAAGCGCACACTGCTGGCTCATGTTGAGCTTCTCATCAATCAATACCCCCAAGTCCTTCTCCTCGGGGCTGCTTTCAATCCATTCCTCGCCCAGCCTATAGCTGTGCTTGGGATTGCGCCAACCCACATGCAGGACCTTGCACTTGGCCTTGTTGAACTTCATGAGGTTCGCACGGGCCCACCTCCCCAGCCTGTCAAGGTCCCTCTGGATGGCATCCCTTCCCTCCAGCGTGTCGACCACACTGCACAGCTTGGTGTCATCAGCAAACTTGCTGAGGGTGCACTCGATCCCATTGTCCATGTTACCGACAAAGATGTTGAACAGTGCCGGTCCCAGTACCGACCCCTGAGGAACGCCACTCGTCACAATTCTCCACTTGGACATTGAGCCGTTGACCACAACTCTTTGACTGTGACTGTGACCATCCAGCCAATTCCTTATCCACCGAGTGGTCCATCCATCGCCTCCATGTCTCTCCAATTTAGACACAAGGATGTCATGCGGGACAGTGTCAAATGCCTTGCACAAGTCCAGGTAGATGATGTCAGTTGTCCTTCCCTTATCCACCAACACTGTAACCCCATCACAGAAGGCCACCAAGTTTGTCAGGCACAATTTGCCCTTAGTGAAGCTGGGTTGGCTGTCACCAATCACCTCCTTATTTTCCATGTGCCTGAGCATAGTCTCCAGGAGGGTCTGCTCCATGATCTTGCCAGGCACGGAGGTGAGACTGACCGGCCTGTAGTTCCCTGGGTCTTCCTTTTTACCCTTCTTAAAAATGGGGGTTATGTTGCCCCTCTTCCAGTTGTTGGGAACTTTGCCGGACTGCCAGGACTTCTCAAACATGATAGAGAGTGGCCTGGCTACTTCATCCGCCAGTTCCCTCAAGACCCATGGATGCATCTCATCAGGTCCCATGGACTTGTGCACCTTCAGGTTCCTTAGATATTCTCGAACCTGATCTTCTCCTACAGTGGGCAGTTCTGCATTCTCCCAGTCCCTGCTTTTGCCTTCTGTGACATGGGCAGTGTGGCTCAAGCACTTGCCAGTGAAGACTGAGGCAATGACTAATCAGAATGCATTAATACAGCAATGCAGTATGTTTCCATAAGGAGAATATGCTTGAAATGACCCGTCACTTGTATTTGGGCTCACATTGAGAATTTTTCTAAACACTGCCTTACCAGTTCCACTTGCACAGTCTGTCTTAAACTGCAAAGTCACAGGCGGCAGGTTAGGAGGCACGAAGAAAAAAATGAAGCTGACAAAATAAATCACACAACACTTTCTAATATAATTTTCTATCTGTACTTTGCTTCTATGTGAAAGCCAATAGGACTGACTGTCATGTGTCCGTGAGACTAGCAACTTAGAGTAGCTAATGGGATGGTCAATGTAATCATGCAAGCTGCTGTAATAGCAGCTACTGCATGTCTTGTTTATCCAACCAGTACTCTGAAGCCCTCTGCAGTCATTGATAAGAATAAGGGATAAATTTATCTTGCGTCAGAAAGATACTGGGAGTACACATCACTGTCGGAAAGCACTGCACAGCTGCACACGTGCATACACACGAAAAACTGGCCTAGTTTGCCTTTTAATGGGAATATCAAACAATTAAAACACATTCCTATGATAGCACTAAGGTTATTTTAGGGAGGTAATTCTACTTTTTTAGCTAAATGTAGAATTCACAGAGAAAAAAATTATAAATTATTTACAAAGTTGTGCTGACAATGACTGCATATCTAATCTGTTTAAGAGGGTCAGACATTTACTGACATTTATTTTGGCATCTGAATAAATACAAGGGATTAGTCTCTCAGTGAGCTGAGAACCAGAGCAGACAGGTTTCTGTTCAATGATGTTATTTTAAGAAAGCCTGATGTTAGACTTGAGGTTTCATAGGGTATTAATTTGTATTATGTTGTTAAAATTTAACACACTAAAAATAGTTTCTGGCCTTTAGTAGAACACAATATAATTTTTACCTGTGTTTCATCTTTATTTCCTCAATAACTAAACTCAGACTTCAGTTATAAGTTATGCAAATACCTGAAAGAATTACATGATTTCAATTGCAAGCTTCCTTGTAAAATTCCTGAACTGTGGCCTCTGATGTGATCAGGTTGGCTAGGAAAAGACATGTTCACCTTCTGGATTATATTAACATAATCTCAAACTTTTGAAAAATCTAACCCTATGTAGCTGCATAAGCATTTCACCTATTCAGACAGCGATTTTCTGCTTAAAACTGACTTAACCCAAGCCATTGAGAGATAAACATACAGAGTGTTAACTGAACAGCTCCAGGCTGCAATGGGGAGGAATCATAAGGGGCTGTTTGTCTAGGATGACATTTAATTATAATGAGTGGAATCCAGGTTATTAGCAGAATATTACTACTAGAATATTTCTGCACATGTGTTATTGAATGAAATGCATTGAACAGGGAAAAATTATTACAGAACATTCAGAATTTTGTATTATATCACAGAAACAAAAGTCTTGAACTGACACTTTAATTTCTCCTCTTACAACTAGTTACTCACATAAAATCTTCAGACAGCAAATTAGGATGTAATTCATAAATCCTGTTCCTCTTCCTCCACCGGTACAATTCTGGAGATTTCAAAGGAATTGATCTTGATTGCCAACAACAGAATCAGAAATTCTGAAGTGAAGCACAGACTCTAAAGCATTTAGAACTTCTGCTTCTTCGTGTTCATCCATTATGTATAACACAAAGTGACACTGTGAGCCAGAAAAGAAGCTTCTTTCACCTTCTGCCCCACCAGGATTATATCCCCAGGCACCCTGCTGAGTCACTGTGCTTCAAAACCTCTGTAGGCAGCAGAGCCTCCGACGGTGCCCCAGGGCAGGCAGCGTCCTCCTCCTTTGATTCCCGTCCTCTCTGTTTCCCTCTCTGTTTCCCTCTCCGTTGCATTTGAAGTTTCTTTCTACAGCCCCATCCTGAAACTCAGGCCCAGTACTTTGATATCACAGTTTATAAATCTTTTGAGAGACTTTCCTCAATCCCTCTCAGAAATACATTAGATTGCTCACATTTCTCAAGTGCCAGCAAGAACCATGCTTTTTGTTTCAACAGTGGCTGTAAAACTAGAAAAGAGCATGTTCCTTAATGTGATAACTCACATGACATACAACATGACAGTCAATGGCTATTGAAGCAAAAGCACAGGAAAGTAATCAACTTCCTATGTTCGGAGATAGATATTATAAAACAAATATAAACTGTTCCATGAAGGGAGGGGGAGGGGCCACCCATTTTGCAGTAAATGCAGACTATACAATATCAATTACCTCTAATAATTGTCAAGGATTAGTAACATTAGTGAAAAGTAATTGTACTGAATTGTATTGCTGAGTACAGTTGGTGATTTCTTTTTAATAATTGATGTCTGAAAACACAATCTTGCAGTTAAGAGCTATGATTTTCTCACATTGCCTAGCAACCTGTGCAAATATAGAACTGCAGATGCAAAACTACTGACCTTTCTTTCATGCCTGCTTTCCAGTGCTTATTATTTCGATCCTACACAGCAAAAAATAAAAAAAGAAAAGAGATTTCAAACATTGAAATCTTCAGTATATACTTGGCATTTCAGATAACAAGATCATGACAATGCATTTGCTTAACAGAAAAGGGGAAACTGTTTTATTTCCCTAAGCTTAAAACATTGCATACTGGGTACTGTCTCACTGATCTTTCAACGCATACAGAATAGTTACTCACCCTACAATACCTGCGGCTGTTAGGAGTCATCGTCCTTGCAGATTCCGTTCCTACTGCACACGAGCA
Organism: Grus americana; assembly: GCF_028858705.1. Taxonomy (NCBI): domain Eukaryota; kingdom Metazoa; phylum Chordata; class Aves; order Gruiformes; family Gruidae; genus Grus; species Grus americana. The sequence continues at coordinate 83,105,947 of NC_072853.1, read as the reverse complement.
GCATGTGGGGGAATTTTTTTTTTAGACCAACAATATCCACTGAATCTATTCCTGCATTTAAGCATACCTGTATTCAGCCTAAGGGGGTGGGCTGAGCTACTAATTTCTTGGTAAAGAAGGATTATTCAGCAAATGGGAAGAAGAGCACATTCAAAACATAAGAGCATGTTGAAGGAAGCCAAGGTAATAGCCTACACAGTTTCTCCCCATAGTGCCAAAATATGACTTCCTTGACTACATGACAGTAAGTATGAGGCAGGCACATACAGAGATGGTGTTGAGAGAGAGACCTTTGACCCCTTTAGCTGTGATTGGAAGGCTGAATTATAACAATTGTCACAGAAGACTAAACAAATAGCAATTAACAGCACTGCAGTAGGCCTCAGAGAACTGTGAGAAGAAAGATGAAAAGAGAGAAAGAGTGGATGGTAGCCACAAAATACTGAAGCCTTAGGTTCCAAATCTGGAATCGGTAGTGAGGTTACACCCAGTCTCCTTACTTTCAAGGCATACCACCTTGTTTGTTCAGGTTGAAAGGGCTGTCCAGCAGGCCTTACAGACAACTCTAACCGCTACTGGCCACATAGTACAGTATTCTCAGCCAGGACTGAGAACACCATATTTCTCAGGTTTCTCTCTCTAGGAAGGTAAGGCCATTCAAACAAACCCCAAATGCCTAGGACAATTTGTACTCAAACATTTGGTGCCTTCCCAACTTGGGGTTCTCTAGCCCTTTTTCATTTTGTTTAGAAGTTTATCTTCCCTATCTTGTGGGAATACGGGCCCATCAATTCGTCTGGTCCCATGAGAGATTCCCAATGTCAGACAGCTAGCATTTGCTTTTTACAGATCCCTGCTGTTTCCCCAGGCTGGTCCTTTTCCTGGTTCTTTGTTTCCTGTCTCTGAAGAAGATCTTCTGATTTGATTTCCCACATGGTGTCCAGATTGCACACATTAATATATAAGATTCCCAGTGGGCAACGGGGTTTCTCACTTTGCAGAAATATATTACCATGAGGTATATTGAGAAGTTAACACCTCAGGAATGGAAGGGAAGAGTAAAGTGGGAAATGAGAGGAGGAATACATGGTCCCCAACTATGGCTATACATAAAACATACATACGTATCTGCTAAACATAAATTCCCCTTAATGTCAGCAAATAGTCAATATGCATATTCTTCTAAAGCATAGACATATCTAGAAATACCACTACATCACTTCTGCCATGTGTTGATTTATTCTGTGGATAAAGATCTAAACCTCAGAGAAGTATTGTGAAGATTAGTTGGGTTTTATAGTAGCTTTTGAGCAATATTCTTACTTTGCTGGTATTTGTTTAGCACTTTGTAGCTTTCAGTTACCATAGCTATTAATGCTATTTTTAATACAAACTAATGAAAATTTTTAATAGGGAAGACAGGGGATAAATTTCTTTTGCCTTGATAGTGGCGGCCTGGTACATGCATGCAGGAGTTAGGCTGCAATCAGTCCAGGAGGTGGAAATACCTCTTTAAGCTAAAATATAAGAACACGTATACAATGAGATACTTCCCTTCTTCTTGTCACAGACAGAAGCAGATAGCCATAGAAAAATAGATCAAATCTCAAAACATTTAAAAAAATCAATGCAGTGCTTGTAAATATCTCAGAATGTAAACACACACACAAAGCTTAGGTCAACACATTCCCTCTGAAATTATCCCAATCTAATTTTCTTAGCCGTGTCCCTCCAAAAAGTCATCTGCATAGCAGTCTAACACCATATTGAAACTACATGATGGTTTGGGTTATGAGCCAGTCCTATAAAAATTCTCAAAATCCTTATAATAATTTAGCTCAAGTTTTAGACATTCTTTTAACCCTAAAATGGATTTCACAATTCATAGCAGGAGACAGTACGCATTACTACTATTTGTTGCACTCGTATTTCTCACAACTCGTTCAGTTGCCCTTGCCAGCAATCCCTATATTTGTGATATTGGTTTCATGCCAATTTCCAGTGTGTAGAGTTTTAGGAGCAGAGGTTTTCAGAATCACTTAGAGATTAAACCTGTCATTCTGCTATCCTACTGATTAGGGGAACTATTTTTAACTTTTGTTTTATTTCCCTCCTAGAAAACATTTATATATTCTGCATAAGTACAGTGTAAATTAAGTGAAACTAACAAAACATTTCATACTTATAGTTAGTTTGCAAAGAATATAATTTACTTTGTAAATATGGAAGGTCACTACAAGTTTCTGCTGTCCTTGCTGTCATAAACCAAGAAAGCTCTTCAAGAGACTAGAGAGAGCAATTGAATTTTTTGTCATAATTGGCACTATTCGTGTAAAAATATCAATTCTTAGAAGTCCTAAACTGCAGGATCCTCATTTTTTGTCTCATGCATTTTGTCTCCTAATAAGCTGACACGTCTTTTCAAGCCACACTTTTCTGAAGAGGACAGTATAAGAGGTAAATTGTCTTAAGGATCGAGGTCAGAATTTAGGTAGACAGCATGTTGTACTTATCCTCTGTGAAGTATACCTGTTCTGTTACCTTTTCTTACTCAATTTGATTTGTTCCTGAAAGTTTTAGGCAAAAATCTGCCAAGGCTTCAGAATGATCAGGAGTGAAATAACTAAGCACTAGAGTGTAATCTGAAGAGTGTAAAAGAACAAGAAAAAAATTAAATTATTTATGTTTATTTATTTTATTATCTTATGCTTGTAAGTTCATAGATCAGTCCATAAAATACAAAGGGGATGTCTTACATAAAATGTATTAATATTTTAATGAATACTTGCACTGTCTAGAAAGCAGTAAGATTTTCTTCAGGAAGCATGATGACAGAAAACTCAGGAAAAACAGAACATACTGTATTATAAAAGTAAGATTTGTCAAGATACAGAAATCAATAAATTAGTTTGCTGTCTGTTTTGCTCAATTTAAAGATCCATCTTTTAAAATACCATGTTACGAAGGTTTTTTGATTGTTTGTTTTCTTAAACACACAACACATAATTTAAATCAAGTAAAAGAAGTTTTACATAATTTTGGGCATTATATGAGTCACTGCTTCCTGTAGACAAAGTGGGACCCTATCTGTGAAATATTACCTATCTATATCTCAGCTCATTCCTTCCCGTTAGTTTCATATTTTAGATGTTCTTTCAAGTCACAGTAATAACTGTCTTCATCACCACAGTATGAGAACGGAGTTTAGTCTTCTCTACTTATTTTCTTTTTGGGTAACTGGAGATGTTCAGCATCTCAGAAAGTCAAGGCATTTGTATCTAAGAACATCACTAAAAGAAGTAATAGAGAATAAAAATGAGTAGGAGGAGAGAGAAAAAGAATTCTAATTTTGCCAATGTTTCTTTCTTTTAAATTAAGTACTTTAAAACATTTTGACAGCTATGTATTAGTAGTTCTATTATTTTGTAGAACAAATTTTATTAATATTCTTCTGTTTTATTTTATGCATACAATTTCAAGCTTATTAGCTAAGTACAGTTTATTATAATTAGCTAAATACGGTTAATACTTGAATTCTTAAATTAAAGGTGTTCGAGTTTCTGAAGATTGGACTGTAGTTTTGAAAATAACTTCTTTAAAGTGTCAATGCATCCAGACTGTCTGAGCAAGCTGACTTCAGCCTTCACATCCTCATTCATACTCCAACACTGCAATATAGCAGCATATGAAATGAGCATTACCATGCAAGTTAAAAACAAGTATGCTGAATTTTTTTGCACAGAAGTGCAACTGCCACACTATTATTTCATGCAAAATGTCTGTTCCCTGCTGTTTGAATAACTATTTAACTCATAATTTCTAAAAGCACTTACAAGAAGTTTGTTTGAATCGATACATAGAAAGCAAGGCAAAGATGCATCTTATAGATCAACAATAATCTCATCACATTTAAAAAATATATTTGTCCTATGCTATTTCATAAATAAACTTCATAAATCATACTGGGTAATTTTCACACCTTAGCTCTGTTTTAAACATGCGTATTGAAAATAAGCAAGTAAAAATTGTACAAAGTTTTGTATACAACCAATGTAATCAAGTTTTCCATGCTTAAGTCTATGTGATTTTCCAAAGATCAGAAATTTAGAAAAGTTCCTATTTCTGGACTGTGTGTTGGTTTTTCTTCCATAACTACTGATCTATACTTCTTACATACATATGTAATGCCAAACATTACAGGTCACCTTTTTGTAGTGCCTGTGGTCCCTAGTCAATAAAAGATTGTTATAGATATGCATGTATGCAGGATTACTGCTACCACCGTTTCAGCTATTTTGAGTATATGATCACTCTTCAACAATATCTAGCCTACAGTTACATAAAATAGGAACCTCTTCAATCATGTCTCCTGGAAAAATACATATCCAGCTAACACCCAAAGAGAAAGGATACAGAGAACAGCAAACTTGCTGTGCTGAAATGTAAAGAGTAAGGTGTGCAGTCTAATACTTCACCACAAGGGCAAAACATATGTACTGAGTGCTACTTCTAGATTATGTTTTATGGATCTTCTGAATAGCAGAATACCTACCCTTGATCCGTCACAGAGTGCTAATGAACAAATGACTGATACTACTTCCTCAGGAAGCAGACACTTCCCTTGCACATCTCTGCATTGCCTATGGGCATTTGACAGATTCAAAAGGCTGGGAAAGAGGTGAGAACATGGGCAATGACAGCGTGTCTTTTAAATGTTGTTTCTTTCCTACTTCTGCTGACTTTATGGGCATCCAAAACAGTGTAGGGGGTTAATATTAATTTTCTATAAGGAAGGTCCAAGTACCTCCTTTCTGTCATTAACATTTCATGAAAGCTACCAGGAATATTTAAAACAAACAAACAAACAAAAAACCCAAGTGATTGCATTTAGGAAAAATCCTTTATTAACAGAAAATGTTCAGGAGCTAGCCACCAAATAGTCTGGAAAAGGAGACAAAAAAAACCCTTATGTTTTATCTGCCAGTAAAAAACTTATGTTTTATCTGCCAGTAGAGCTCTTGGTAATTAACTATATTATGGAAGCATTTGCCAATACATGTCAAACAACCTCATTCCAGTCTTGCCTTGTTAGTCACAGACCTAACAGATTACCATGTCTGTTAGACATCTCTCAAGAATCCATTTTCTGGATAAACTGAATAGTAACAATGCTGCCAGTCACCTGTCTTTCAGCAAACATATGCTTGCTTTTCATGGTTAGTGATACAACATAACACTGTGGAAAGAAAAGTTGTTTTATATTTCTTTGTTTTATATCAAGAACAAAATTCAATGTCCTGTATGTCAAGACAGCTAGCTTTAGTCTCTCCAACAGTTTGCTGCTGCTCTGAGATATCGCATACATCAATTTATGCACAGCAAGCAATTAAATATGGAAAACCACAAAATATTGGCCAAATCTTAAAGGAATTTAATAGCAATCCTAGTTTTAATTTAATCTGCAGTTTCTTTTACTCTGGAAAAATATATAAGCATCTACAAATCCTAAAAGCAATTTTTTTCTTCCTGAATAGCCATTTTATACCTATCACTAAAATTTTTCAGGAGCAACCAATGAAACTGGTTAGGAAGTGATAAAATTTTTGAAGATCTGCTCTTTTAAAAGTACAGAAGCACTGATTTTCCAAAAGTTAGATTTCTTTAAGAATTCCAAACTTTTTGAAATGCTCAGGAAGTCCATTACAGATTATCAAGTCCAAGAATTAGCTCAATTCGTATCTTACCTTACCACACTTTTTTTTAAAATAACGAAACATAATTCTTATTTCTTATTTCTTATTTATTTCTTATGCCTTGCTTAAATTACATTATAAGATTTATTCATTGGCTCTAAAAAACTTTTTTTTAAATCAAAACATTTAAAATAGTATTTTATTATCATTGATATCTCATAATATGATAATAAATGTTAGCGATCAAAATCTGGACATCCACATTGTTTTGCTATTTTCAGTGATATTCTGCATCGTAACCATACTATAGACAATATAGTCAGATGTTCTCTCATCTAGAATTTTTCACCTGAACAAGGAATCCCATTTTTATGGAAGCTTTCCTGAAAATTTCATCTCTTCAGTCAGTATTTTCACTCTAGATAGATTCATTTGGCTTTTGGAGAAAATTCAGTTAGATCTACCTCTCAAGTCAAAACACTACTGCACACATACTGCCTCATTTCCTCTCCTGGGAAACATATGCATTAAAGATATTAGTCACACTTTTAATGCATTATTGGAAAAGTCTCAAGTATTTTAGCAATAAAGATACTGGAATTTATGCAAAACTTCTATATTGCTGAGATACCACAAACTATTAAGCAATGTTTTAGTCTGGCTGTTGAAGTGTGTCAGAGTCCAAGCCCAATATGGAAATCTCAAACATTAAAAATTGTTTCAGATCTGCATCTCCAGATGTGTCCACATAAAATTACTCCAATGACATATTATGTACTAATTTTGACCAGTCTTTCCAAGTTTCTAGGCATGTTTGTGCTTTGAAATTCCTGAATAACATATTTCTTAATATACTCCCAAGGAACAACAGTAGAGGCTCTGCTGCAGACCTCACTGAGAAAAGTTTTGTGCAGTACGTGGTTAGAACTGCTTCCTGGTAAGCTAAATTAAGTAAAAAAACCCCACAACCTAACCCCACACAAAAAAAAAACCCCCCACAAAAAAACCAAACAGTAATCTGTTTCTAATCTTCACACAATTGTATAGTTATGCAAGCTCACTCTCTCCATGATCTGAGATGGAAGTAAGAAAATCTTGCCTACTGCTTGCATTGCTGGAACATTAAAAAAAAGTCATATAGACTTCAACTCACCCCACCCTGTAATAGAGGGCACCATGACTGCAGTGTGGAACAAAGAACCAGAAAACAGAAAAGCACATTTGCAGGATTATTAATGTTCAGCCATTTTGTGGGAAGATTCCACCTCTTTACTAAGGTCTGAGAGCCCAGAGAAAGCTCAGAGAGCTTCCCCTTTCTTCCTTCACTTTGGTGACCGTGAGTGCTTTGCCACAAATGTCTGGGTACCAGTCGCTGGTGCCAGCCAGCTTAAGGTAATCCTCGTCTCTCACTGATAAAGGTCTTCAAGTCTCTAGCAGAGGTGACTTCGAAGTGTGAGGTTTATAACATGTTTCACATAACATCTCCCTTGAGCCAGAACAGAGTGACAAAAAAAAGGGAAGAATTTGTCTTAGGAGATTTCTTTTAAGACCTACTGTTCATTGCAATAAACCACATTTTAGTTAAAAAATTGAAAAAAAAATGAAAACATTCTTGGGACAAAGATGTCTCTTTTTTTGTAGCCCTATTCTGGATAAGGTGGCAAGGGTGTTGAAAAACAAATAATAAAAATAATGCTAATATCGAACTGTCAAATAAAGAAGAATGAAGAAGAGTGAAAAAATAAAGATCTAGTTCAGAGCATCTATCTTTTTAAATGTATTATTCTAACAAAGAATACTGGAATCAAAACACCAACTATATGGTTAAAATATGCACAGCATGAGCGTGTATGCTTGCGTATATATGTGTATACACTCCATTTTATGAAGACACCAGTCTTAAAAGTACAGGTTATATGGATATACAAGAAAGTTAGCAACATTTCATACTTAATAAATCATAAATATACTGCTGTTTGTTTAATGTGCAAAAGTTTTATTGCTTATGATGGCTATAGTTTTGAATATTGTGCTTATATAAGTCCACAGTGATAAAATGTCTTGTATTTCACCTACTTTATTAAATTCTTTTCTTAGTTACAGTACTGAAAAGAATGACATTTTATTAAGTTTCAGGTTCTTAACACTAAATTTGTAAAGCTTGAGCGAATAAAATCCTAATGGAATAGTTAAGATCATCTGCATATTCATGCATGCAACGTATTTAGGTAATTTCCAATTTTTCTTATCTTATATATTTAATCTCTACTCCCTTTATGACAGTATTTTACTTTCTTACTCCTACTGGCTTTTCACCCACAATTACCCACAAAGATTTCAATGCTGTTTTAAAGTCAACAGCAAATAAACAGCATTTTATTATGCTTCACAGTATAATGAAAAGAGCTTTGTTTATTGTATTCACTTTCAATTTAAGGATGCTTACAAATCACTTCTTGAAACTTTAGTAGTTCCCTGTTGTGGCAAATTTCGCTAGAAGATACCTGAACTCTATATTTATAAATGTCAAGATTTACAATTAAAATCCAAAACATGGGCTAAATGTAAAAACAAAAATACAAGATCACAGCTTCTATCCTACACCAATACACTGGACAGTGCAATATACTACCTGCTTTTTCTAGATCTATTTAAGTAAATAAAAGTTGTAGAAGTAAAGGGATTCTGGGGGCTCTAGCACCGTGTTGGCTTAACGGGGATACAAAGAACCAGGCAGTCTCTTATCCTTTGATATTAAAGGGGTGGTGGCTTTTTGGGAGAGCTAAAATACTTGAGTTTCAGATGAAGAGTGCTAGAGAGTCCAGCCCCAAGTCACACCTACAGGGAGAACAAACAGAAGCTTGTACAATTTTTAAAGTTTTATAAGAAGGAAAAAAAGATTTCTTGAGATCTTTGGGTCCATATCACAGAAATAGAAATGAGGGTAAAAAACTCTCTGCATAAATGAAAGTTAACTTTACTGATACAAAAAATGTATAGCTAACTACTTCTGCTTAAATTATTAAAAAAAAAAAAAAAAAGAATAGCTGAAGAAAGGTAAAAATATTGTTTAAGCTATTTCTTAGGTACAAGTGAATGTGCTAAACAGCACAAACATATAGGCTTGTGGTCCACCAAAGAAGAAAGCGAAAGTGCTCTCCTTAACTTTTAATTTGTACTTCTGTGAAAAAGTTGAGAGTATTTCTTTGAGTCTGGATGCCTTAGGCATGAGTCTAGAAAGATGTACTTTGTCATGGGAAGGACAGAAGAAATGTACAAAAAGCAATGTTTACTTTTTTGTTAAAAAATAAAAACATTTCATTAAGACAGGACCAAAATGAAATCAAAACAAAGACATATTCAGAGTTGTGAATATTTTCCCCCTTTCCATGCCAAGCTTCTATCCTGGCAATGCTACTCTGGAAGGAGCCTGCAACCGTTACATATGGTGTTACTGACATGAATAGGGCACAAGGCAATATTATTTAGTTAATCCAGCCAAAGAGAAAGGCAGAATTTGAGTGATATGTCAGATATTACCACAGTCGATAGTGCAAAGAAATTCACCTAAAAGGTGAACATGTTTTTTATGTATTTAGGGTTTTCTGTGCTTACATATTACAGTCTAAAAGAAGAAAAATATTATTTTGACTACACTATCAAATTTCACAAAGCAAGCAATTGCACTTTAGGTATTTAGATTTGAAGAGTTCATCTTAATGTTTCACTCCAGCCACCTCATGCATCACTAGATGCCCTGGTGTTATTGCTTAATCTGTAAACCAGCTAAAGACATGAAAAGAAAGCCAAAAAGCTGGTGAGAAAAAAAGAAATGTGGCAGTATAAGAGGGGGGAATAATCAAGAATAGCATTAAACTGAGAGCTTTCAGCATTTGGGGAATGATATAGAAAAACTTCAGAAGGAAGAAAAAAAAAAAAAGAACTCAAATAGACATGAAACATTTAACATCGACTGAAACTCTTCCCTCACAAGCAATGGAATAAAAAATTCTGTTCAAGTGGCAGAGAATACAAACTCATTGATTCTAACTCAGTAAGAAATATGTCAAGACTTTCCATATTTCTTCAAAGAAGCTCAGATGAGGTCTTAAAAATTACCGATGGAGCACTGCAAAACCATAGCTGTATTAGCATAGCATGAAGACAATGAGGCAGGAGCTGTCTCCTGTAAACTCCTTCCAGCTGCTTTGGGCTTGTTCCACCTAAGAAGCATATAGACTTCATTAAAGACTAAGTTGAGAGCATTGAGATAAAAATTAGAAAAAATAGTTTAGAAAAAAAGATGTAGTACTAATTTGCAATCAGCTATGCACACATTCTTAATTTTCTGGGTATTTATCCTCATCTCTGCAAATCATGAAAACAGATTCCTATATCGTGTTTTGTGTCCTTGTTCTGACTCCTATGACCTTTTCAACATCCCATCCTCATTTCTCAAGGTAGGAAGGTTGTAAAAGGGAAACAACAAAAATGACCAGACAGTCCAGTATGGGGTTTTTTTCAGCACACTGAAAAAGTCAAAACAGTAACAGCAGTATACAATACATTAATTTCATGACAGTTTGAAGTTATTGATAATTGCATTTTGTGAGTTTATACCCACTTAATGCTGTCATCAGAAGAAAACTGATATATGGTTCTTTAAGTTACTGTAATTTAATTTCTGTTGTTATTCTACTATTAAGGAATGTATTTTTGGAACAAAATATATCTGGTTTTGAGATCAAAGCAATTGTTTATTTCTCACTTCAGTGTAACTTATCATATTGCAGTATATGTTTTCCTTCCAGTTACTGTACATGTATTGTCACACATACTAAATACAATAGAATGTTTTTCCAACAGCAACCCCGGCTGTGACAATTGTTTTCAACTTACTCACTGGAAACTATCAACTACTAACTTTAAAGGATACTTTGTATGCTCACCTCCAGGATGAAACCCTGTATTTTTTTGTGGTTTATATTTTCTTTTTAACTCTATGACTTCTGTATATAAGCCACAAGCCATTATATCTTGTAAAACTTTTGATGTGTATTTGCAATGAGACATGTGGTCCAAAGCTTGAGCACACACAAAGCTAGCAGCGCAATGATGACTGCACATCAAAATCAGAAGATTAACTTCCAGCTCCCACAGAATTAGAGAATATTGATATTTTAATTTAACATTAGATTATTTATAAAGCTATATGAATAGTATTTTTCCTGTTTAAAAAAAAAAAATGTTGTAAATCTTGTTTTTACAAAGAAAAATCAAAATGTTCTTCCTTTTTTTCTTGGAAATGCATGAGAGATTTGTAATCATTCCTTTCAGCTAAAAATACCATTTAACTTGCTCGTATGTCATTTCTGCCCTTAGCTCAAAAGTTGATGTCATTTACAAGCAGTCTCTATTATGTTTATACATTTGAGGCACACATATTCTGTGCTTTTGCTTTCTGTACACAAAGCTTCCCTGGGGTTCCAATGATAAATGGTTTGCACAGGATTTCCATTTTAGAATTAATTTCAAAACCTTCAGGAATCTTCAATAAAGAGTTTATGACCAAGAACAGATGTAATGTAAAGCCAGACTTCTGTGTGTTTGGTACAAATGAACACTAATCAAGAACATTAAAAATCATTAAAGTATATATAGTTTAATAAATTAATCTCCAGTTAAAAACAAAATACTTAAAGACTAGCTAATGTGTGTTGGTTCATATTATCACCTTCTGGTTCAACTGTACATTAACTTTTTAGAGCTTATAAGTTCTTCTCTAGGTTTACTTGGCATACATGTGACTTTCTGATACAAGATTATGACTTTCATAGTAAAGTGATCAGACACCCAATTTGGGAAGTCTGAGACCTAGTTTCTAAATCATAGAATCATAGAATGGTTTGGGTTGGAAGGGACCTTAAAGATCATCTAGTTCCAACCCCCCTGCCATGGGCAGGGACACCCTCCAATAGACCACGGTGCCCAAAGCCTCATCCAACCTGGCCTTGAACACTTCCAGGGAGGGGGCATCCACAACCTCTCTGGGCAACCTGTCCCAGTGCCTCACCACTCTCACAGTGAAGAATTTCTTTCTAACATCTAATCTAAATCGACCCTCCTTCAGCTTAAAACCATTACCCCTTGTCCTGTCACTACACTCCCTGATAAACAGTCCCTCACCAGCTTTCCTGTAGGCCCCTTCAGGTACTGGAAGGCCGCAATTAGATCTCCCCGGAGCTGCCTTTTCTCCAGGCTGAACAACCCCAACTCTCTCAGCCTGTCCTCACAGGAGAGGTGCTCCAGCCCTCTGATCAGCTTTGTGGCCCTCCTCTGGACTCGCTCCAACAGCTCCATGTCTCTCCTGTAGTGGGGCCCCCAGAGCTGGACGCAGTCCTCCAGGTGGGGTCTCACAAGAGCGGAGTAGAGGGGCAGGATCACCTCCCTCGACCTGCTGGTCATGCCTCTTTTGATGCAGCCCAGGACATGGTTGGCTTTCTGGGCTGCAAGCGCACACTGCTGGCTCATGTTGAGCTTCTCATCAATCAATACCCCCAAGTCCTTCTCCTCGGGGCTGCTTTCAATCCATTCCTCGCCCAGCCTATAGCTGTGCTTGGGATTGCGCTGACCCACGTGCAGGACCTTGCCCTTGGCCTTGTTGAACTTCATGAGGTTCGCATGGGCCCACCTCTCCAGCCTGTCAAGGTCCCTCTGGATGGCATCCCTTCCCTCCAGCGCGTCGACCACACTGCACAGCTTGGTGTCATCAGCAAACTTGCTGAGGGTGCGACCATCCAGCCAATTCCTTATCCACCGAGTGGTCCATCCATCGCCTCCATGTCTCTCCAATTTAGACACAAGGATGTCGTGCGGGACAGTGTCAAATGCCTTGCACAAGTCCAGGTAGATGATGTCAATTGCCCTTCCCTTATCCACCAACACTGTAACCCCATCACAGAAGGCCACCAAGTTTGTCAGGCACAAATTGCCCTTAGTGAAGCCGTGTTGGCTGTCACCAATCACCTCCTTATTTTCCATGTGCCTGAGCATAGTCTCCAGGAGGATCTGCTCCATAATCTTGCCAGGCATGGAGGTGAGACTGACTGGCCTGTAGTTCCCTGGGTCTTCCTTTTTACCCTTCTTAAAAATGGGGGTTATGTTGCCCCTCTTCCAGTTGGCGGGAACTTTGCTGGACTGCCAGGACTTCTCAAACATGATAGAGAGTGGCCTGGCTACTTCACCCACCAGTTCCCTCAAGACCCACGGATGCATCTCATCAGGTCCCATGGACTTGTGCACCTTCAGGTTCCTTAGATATTCTCGAACCTGATCTTCTCCTACAGTGGGCTGTTCTGCATTCTCCCAGTCCCTGCCTTTGCCTTCTGTGACCTGGGCGGTGTGGCTCAATCACTTGCCAGTGAGGACTGAGGCAAAGAAGTCGTTGAGTACTTCAGCCTTCTCCATATCCTGGGTAACGAGGTCGCCCGTTTCATTCTGGAGGGGACCCACATTTTCCCTTGTCCTCCTTTTCTCACTAACATACCTATAGAAGCTTTTCTTGTTGTCCTTGACATCCCTGGCCAGACTGATTTCTATCAGGGCTTTGGCTTTCCTAACCTGATCCCTGGCTGCTCGGACAGTTTCTCTGTATTCCTCCCGGGCTACCTGCCCTTGCTTCCACCCTCTGTAGGCTTCCTTTTTGTGTGTAACTTTGCCCAGGAGCTCCTTGTTCATCCATGGGGGCCTCTTTGTGTTTTTGCTTGACTTCCTCTTGGTTGGGATGGATCGCCCCTGAGCTTGGAGGAAGTGACCCTTGAATACTAGCCAGCTGTCTTGGGCCCCTCTTCCTTCCAGGGCTTTATCCCATGGTATTCTACCAAGCAGATCCCTGAAGAGGCCAAAGTCTGCTCTCAGGCTCCATAAATCCTGGTAAGTAATTTCAACTCCCCTTTACTTCTTTTGTTCCTTTTTTCCTTAGAGAATGATCTCCAAAAGACAGGAACTGATTTGTTATAGCCCCTATTACAACGGACACCTTCAGTTTCTCCTGTGTTCTCAAGATACTAATGAAAATTTCAGAAAACGATCAAGTTTTGGATAGTATTTTGATTGACAGCAGTTCCACAGATGTGAATTGGGGCTTATAAAAATATTCAACTGCCTGTGTAGGTTCCTGTGAAACCCCACCTAGCCATGACAAATCTTCATGGTTTACAAACCATAATTCCTTGTCTCTCCATCTATACCTTCCTTCAACATGCAAAATTCTTCCTTACTCCCCATGATGATGTATGAGTAAGATAGATACAAAACCAAAGGCCAAATTTCTCTTTCTATATGAGCTTTCAGAAAAGCAGCTAACCAGGCAGGCATACTTTGCATATATACCATGAAGATTGCAGAGAAAAAAGAGAAGAAGAAAGAGACAGAAAGGGAAGTGAAACCATCTATTCATATCTATAGATTCACTTCTGATTAAAATCAGTGCAAACACTTTCTAAAATAAGTTATTAAGGAATAATTCCCCTAGTTTCATTGTTGTTTCCTCATCTTTTTCACTTTCCTCAAGGGCTATAAGTGGTCCCAGAATTCATGAAAAATACAGAAGTCTTGCTGCAGAATTACGACTTTAGTTCTCCTTCCTGTATTTCCTACAGTGAAACAAGTCAAACCATGGTAAGTTATATAGTTTTACAAGTTTCAGCTTGGTATTTTAGCTATATAAAGCTGAAAGCAGTAAGCTCCTTGAGCAGGGTGGCTTGAAGGACAGCGAGCCAGTTACATTGAGAAATACATGCATTTGAAAGACCTGGGGCACAGGCATTTTGGAATGGGGTTACAACCTTCACACCAAACCACACATTGAATTACTTTGCCTGTAGTTTAGCTGGATGCAACTCTGTTAATAGCACAGCAATGACAACATGACTCAGCTGAAAGAAGCTTAAGAATTTAACACCTTTCTCCACCTCAGAAGGGTTACGTACTCAGGTCCTAGGGATCTAATATCTTCTTTCTGCCTGAGAAAATAAAAAGTCTTTTGTTGTCCTTATCATGCATCATCCGTAGAGATTAAAGACAAAGTTGGCATATAGTCATGCCTAAGTCAAACTTTAGAACCCACAGTCCTTCAAGAAACATGGAAAGAACTTCAGCATTTTACAATATTTTAATAAAGCTGTTATCTTACACTAGACTTTAAAACTAAAGTTCAGAGAATAATATTCAGGATTAAAATTCAACTCAAATGAGTTAAAAGACTATATAGAACCATTAAAGTTTTGTATTGTACAGTAGGAATCTTCGACTTAAATAGCCTTTTGCTGTGGCCTGCATTGGCCCTGATGTCTGCAGAATGGAATGCATATTAGAGAAAATGAGAGCAAACAATTGTGTTCTTTGTAACATAGGCACTACACAAGCTAAAAGGACTAAGCAGAATAATAACAACATGAAGTAAAGAAATCTCACGTTAAGGATTTCTTTTTACGTTAGAATCCTAGTTGCACCTTTGTGTGACACACAGTGATATTAAAGTTTAATGAAAGCTAAAAAGGAGATTTACTACAGCCTATATATTTTGTTTTAACACCAGTAAGCTTTCTGTCAGCACTTGCCATCTCTAATACATTGAGATTCATATTACATAATAGCATATTCTGCTTTGTTCCTATTGTTGAAACAGAATGAAATCACTAAGTTGATATTATTTTGCATGCAGCAGTGTTTTAGAAGAGAATTAATAAGCTAACATCCTAATTCATCAAAAAAGGGGAAGGAAGGGAGAGAGGAGGAAGGGAGCAGGGACAAGGAAAACAAAACAGTTCTGTGGTTTGAGCCTGAAGGCTTACATGCCTCGTCACTCAAGGGATCTATCTTGAGTGAGCAGCCAAAAATTGCTGCCCTCTACATTATGCAGTTCTGACGCAGGGATCTGAAGACACCATGCCTGAGTAGCACAGATATCAGCCATTTCTGCCATCTGCCCCACAGTGGGAATACCAGATGAAATCAAACCAGTTTGCTAAGTGAGCATAGTGAAAGGCAGCTCCCTGCAGCTGATGAACTGTGGAAAGATTTTTGAAGCTGAATATTAGCCATAAACAGAAAGGCAAATACATTGCACTCTAAAGCAAGACAGACTTAAAAATTAAGAAATACAGTGACAGTAGTGCCACGAAGAAGTAAACTTCTTCCCTCCCATCATTCAGTGGAAATAAGGAAAAAATAAGAGTGATTACAGGAGACTTAGAAATAATCTTGGGAGTCATTAGTAGTTAACGAAAAATTATATACAATTCATGATGACACTTCTTTTCTTTGATGGAAAATAACTGATCACTGCCATCTCTAGCTATTTGGGTACTCCTGAGGCTCAGGCCAGCTGCTGATTCAAGCTTTGGCTGATGAACATCAGTAGAGTTAATCTAGTTTTTATCCTCGGGATAGCAGAGTAAAGTTTTTCAAACATGGGCGAGGAAGCTAGAAGATTAGTATCACACATAATTCTGGAGATTCTTCCAACCCCAGGAGAACTGGTGGGCACGGAGCAGTGTAGTTTGTGGCCATTATCTACCAAATACGAAAACCGTCTGCATATTCAATTTTAGTAGTTGAGATCTTGGCATCTCTGGCCTCTAGCACATTATACAAGACCTATATGGATAGTGAAAGGGAATATTTAGGATCATTAATGACTCAAAAGTCAATTAAGATTTTCAATTTCTAGTATGAAATGTCTGAGTTCTAATCTAAAGCTGAAAGCCTGAATACTAAAAATGACATTTTTAGCAGCAGCTTCTGAAGTTAAGAGGAAGGATGGGACGAACTTTTCAGAGGACTCCACATTGACACCTCTACTGAATAAATTTATGAGGTGCCTTTGCCTGGACCTAAGACTTCATCAGCACTACAAGACCCAAAGTCTGCAAATTGCAAACTTGCAAAGCTGCAAGTTATATTCACAGAAATTAACATGACTAAATGTTGTTCTAAGCTTCTCTGGGATGCCCTTATATCTCTTACAGAAGTTACTTGTGATCCATGTTAGCTTTTCCAGCAGAGGCTATAAATTCCTTATCTATAACCTATGAGACAGCACAACTACAGAGACAAAAAACATTAGTTTTTTGAAAAATTAATAATATTTCATGATGAGACTTAACTGATTCAGCATAAAAGCATGTTGTTGATGACTTACAGTTTCCATTTCAGGTTTAAAAAACTGCCCACAAAAATTTTCATTAATGCTCAACATTTTGTATTTAATAATCTCAAAATTCAGCATTTAGGCCTAATGAAAACAATTCTGCTGTTTTCACAAACGCAGATCAAGTTTTTCTAAAGCTTTGACCAAATAAAGCTTTAAGCCAACCCTAGGGTTTATTCAAGCTATGAGAAATCAAATGACAGAAACTTCCTAAAAAAGCAATATAATCCCCATGAATTCTAAACTTGACACTGAGAAGACCACCGCTGATTAACAAAAAATTAAAAAATAAATAAATAGAATAAAATAAAATCCAGAACTCATTCTTCAGCCAGGGGATGTATTTTCCCTTATGCAGATGGGACAGCTTGCATAACCACACAGCTCCCATTGGCTCATATGATAGACTCTTGGAATCACAGAATGGTTTGGGTTGGAAGGCACCTTTAAAAACCATAGAGTCCACACACACACACAGCCTTGCCATGGGCAGGGACACCCTCCACTAGATCAGGTTGCTCAAAGCCCCATCCAACCTGACGTTGAACACTTCCACGGAGGGGGCCTCCACAACCTCTCTGGGCAACCTGTTCCAGTGCCTCACCACTCTCACAGTAAAGAATTTCTTTCTAACATCTAATCTAAATCTACCCTCTTTCTGTTTAAAACAGTTGCCCCTTGTCCTGTCACTACCGGGCCTGGTAAAGAGCCTCTCTCCATCTTTCTTATAAGCCCCCTTTAAGTACTGAAGGGCCACAATAAGGTCTCCATGAGCCTTACCTTCTCCAGGCTGAACAACCCCAACTCTCTCAGCCTGTCCTCATAGGAGAGGTTTTCCATCTCTCTGATCATTTTTGTGGCCCTCCTCTGGACATGCTCCAACAGCTCCATGTCTGTTGTGCTGGGCACCCCAGAGCTGCATGCAGTACTCCAGGTGGGATCTCGTGAGAGTGGAGTAGAGGGGGAGAATCACCTCCCTCAACCTGCTGGTCATGCTTCTTTTGATGCAGCCCAGCTTTCTGGGCTGCACGCACACACTGCTGGAGCATACTCAGTTTTGCATCCACCAATATTCCCAAGTCCTCTGCAGAGCTGCTCTCAATCCATTCATCACCCAGTCTGTTCTGATACTGGTGATTGCCCCAACCCAAGTGCAGGATCTCACACTTGGTTTTGTTGAACTTCATGATGTTCACACGGGCACACTTCTCAAGCCTGTCAAGGTCCCTCTGGATGGCATCCCTTCCCTCAAACGTATCAACTGTACCACTCACTTTGTGTCATTTGTAAGCTTGCTGGGGGTGCACATACTCCCTATGTCATTAATAAAGATATTGAACAGTACCAGTCCCAGGACAGACCCATTTGTTACTGAGTATGGGAATTTATGAGAAAATACTGCATACTGTTACTTGTTACTGAAACGGGAGCCTGTGCTTCTCCTGCCAGTGCTTGCACACAGGGTCCCATCTCCTACCTCACAGCAAATCTGCACTCACTTAGTTTCAACCATAACCCAGATATTTCAACTCAAACAAAAATTAAAAAATGGAATGGGTTAAAGTTTTACTTATGCTGTAAATGCTGGTAGTCATAACATTCTTTTTTATTATTGTTCTCAGACATGAAAAATCCACAGACATACTTGCCTTCCTTGTAACTTCTGCAAGACTTCAACTGGAGCTTGTAATATTCACTGAGACATTCCAAGAGCTCCCTGAAGTTCAAGCTTTCACATCTAATAACTCCAAAACTTATAAAACTATTCATAGTAAAGCTGTCTTGTTCTCCTGTTTTAATCAATTAGTGTCTCTTCTATCATATGCATTTGTGAGGAGCATTATGGGGAACTGGTTAGCTTCTACTTTGACCAGCTCACTTCCTACACAAAAGAATGTCATGGACCACTACCCAAGTGGCTCACAAATTACTTTTGGGACACATTAATGGTTCACAATCCTGGGCAAGAAACATCTGATCTCCACAGATTTCTCCCTTTGGTGCATTTTAATACCTAGGCTAAGAATTAATGAAGAACTAAGCAAAATGTATTCTTCTCCTAACAAGTACATACAAGCTTAAAAACCTTACTAGTTTCCACTTGATAATTTTAAACTATTTTCACTGTAATTGACTTCTATCTAGAACCAAAATTATTTCAAAACCTGAAGCAGAAACAGAACTTTTCCCATTTCTGTGAGAAGACAGCTCATCCAGAGATTCTGTCTACAAATACATTTGCCTACACAGCATGATACTAGGAGTAGCTGCAAATGCTGACACAAAAACATCTTTTTTTCCTAGTAAAGAGTGGAGTGGGGAACAAAAACCGGATACTTAACACAGGATGGCTATCATTGTTATGGCTTCATTCATCTGCAGGAAGACTTAGCAGAAACTATAACCTAGTGGTCCTTTTGGTTCTGAAGTTTAGAGTCAACACATTTGTTGGTTTATGAGAAGCTAGTTGCTTGTAGGTGTTGAAAAATAGATGTCATAGTATTCAGGCTTTCAACAACTCTAGTAGGAAACCAAGAGGATAATGACAGCACAATCTTCTTTGTCAGACAAGAGAATAATATTTAGCCAGAAACTAACAGTAAAAGCTACTGCAGACAAATAACAAAGAGAAAAATGACAAAGCAGTCAGCAAATGAGATATTTTCTGTAAGGCTCAGGTTTTTAACCATGTCTTAGAAACCTCAGAAATCCGCAGCTGAATCAGAACAAGGTATCCGACTTCTAAAATCAAAACCTCCAAATGTTTCATTTGGGCCACATTCGTCTAAAGAACCTGCACTTCACCTTCTTTACACTATAAAGGGAAAAAGTATATCTAGTTAGCAGAGATAAACTAGTCATAACATTAGAACAGCTATGTATTGCTGTAGCAGATCTGAAGATGTGCTGTCTCCAAAAGCCTACCTGCTTCTCCTCCCCATATCAGTTAGTTTAACCTATATGGTTAAGCCTACAAACCTTGACAAGGTATTTTGAGGCTTTTTATACAATTTATGTAAAAGTCCTACTTCCACCATCCAAATGAGAGAATAATAATTTTAAGTGTAATGATCTCTAAAGTTTGGACTGAAATCCTCAGAACTAGCCATATGTCCACTCAGCCATGTTCAAATGGGATAGTTGCTATCTTACGGACAATTGCTTTGGTCATCTTACAATTTGGGATCTTTCTTGGTTTTGCTGTTCCTATTAGTCATTTCAAAATATTAGATTTTAATAAAAATAATCCCTTATGTTTAATTTCCACCACCTCCACACACAATTTTGGGATGACATTTTCACATCCATTGCCTCCTACATTGTTCATTCTTGTAATGTCTAGGCAATAATTTCAGAACTAGGGTAGGACTTTAGCTTTTTCCATTCATTTCCCTTTAGTTGTGCAGGTGTTCATCCTGCAAAACTGTTTCACATCTTGTGACAGAAAAATAAGACACAAAAAAAAAATCTCTATGAGGCCAATTTTCCTGATCATTGGAAGTTCATTTGAAGCATTCCGCAAGACACTGGAACCTTTCCTAGAAGAGGTTTAAAGAATATATAGTCTTCTGGTCTTTAAAAATCAGAACCATTTTTCTGTAGATATAAAGCAATAAGTAAACAGCACCAAATTAAGCCATAATTTTGTTCTGTTTCAAGGACAGATTAAAAAAATGAAACTTGTTCTTCTTCTGCTAAGTCTTCTGCTTATCAAACACAGCAGATCATGTGACAGTAGCTCTGATACGACACAACAGAATTGAGGATTACACTATCTGAAAAGTGGGTACGATGTCTCCCTTAACCAAACAAGCAAACATGAACCTGTTGTTGCTTATGGAGCACCTAACAATTTCACATGTCCGGTCATTTGAAAGATTTACCATTTCCTGAATACATTTCCTTTCAACAGCAGGATGACTGATAACATCATCCGTGCTAAAAGGAGAAGGCAAGGAAAAAGGTGGGTAGAGAACAACCCATCCAGACAAGAATCATAATATAGGTGGCAGTGATAGCACTGCAATGTCTCCTTAATAACCCACAATAGCTGCACTGACACATGGAATGTGACTGCTCAATCCCACCAAGTTTCAGAAAAAAGAAAGAACAGAAAAATCCCATAACAAGCCTTTGTGCACTGTCAGTAAGGAAGGAATTGAATCTGCATAGTAGAGTAAGGTCTTTTAATTGACTGTACTTACTTATACTTAACAGAATCTGAATTTTCATATCAAGATATTTGCTAGCTTTGACAAAATAAAAGTTGGAATTTTTTTTTTTTTTTTTAAAAGAAGAATCCTTCGGGATAAATTTGGAAATGGCAGATTACAGAAACCTTCAGCAGTCCTGAAAACTCGTTGTAACTTGGTATGGCATAAAGACTTCACAGTCTGTCTCAAGCACAAAACACACAAGAAATACAGAAAAAGGAATAAAAAGTGGTTGCTTTCATGTATTACCAAGATCAATACTTTTCACCATTATTCCACGCAGTGGAGGTAGACACTAGAACGTTACAAGCTTGATTTTTTTCCAATCTTAACCATTTAAAGAAAAGAAAATCCACAAGTCAGTTCCCAAAAAACTCATTTTGAATAACAAATACCCATTAAGTTCTTTTGTATTTCTCATCTGGCTTTTGACAATTAGGTTGTATTAAAATCACTTGTAAAGCTTTTGTTTTACAGCCACGAGGAGTATAAAAGTTACTTTAAAGCAAAAGCATGCATGATCCTAAGAGTCAAAGCTTTAGAAAAACAGCACCAAGAAAATCTCAAAAGTTCAGTTAAGGTTATGGGAATTTGCAGTCCTAAGAAATGCAGAATAAACTTCAGTACAGACTACAACTCGCTTTGCAAAGCAGCCCTTCATTTCCTTGAAGCTGGCCTCAGGCAGTGGCATCCATTCCTCTACAAAACTGCTGTTGCAATCCAATTTCAGTTTCCATTCACCCTCAGAGACTCCATGGAATAACCCACAGCAGTTTTCCAGCAACAAGCATACATGCAGTATCATGTATGCATGTGTCCATAAATATATACACTAGCACTGAAATATGGCTCTGCTAAATAAGGGTATGCAAGCACAACAAAAAGGTAAAAATTATCTATGTCCCTTACACTTGAATTCAGTCCATGCTGAAGTTAGTGAAGCGGCATCAATTATGGGGAAAATTTTCAGTTTTTCTTGCCATGAATTAAAAGGATTTTGATGTGTTTGTCAGCTGGGGGCAGGGGGGAAGAAAATGTGAGATCAGGCACTAAGAGGTCCTGGCACTGATAGTAATATTTCCATTTTTCCCTTAACTATCTTGTACATTCGGAAAGCACAGAAAGCAATTTCATTTGAGAGACCAAGGTAAAAGTTTTCTTCACTTCTCTATCACAAAACCTTTGAATTTTAAACATATGCACAAACAAAGTATATAATGGCTACCTAGGAAGGTCATATAATTCTGTAACAAGAATAATAATTAGTCTTGTAGTATACTTTGAGAAGTCTGTAAACAAAGGAAAACAGATGTTTTATTATTATGAAGTGCCCATATATGACATGAATGATACCAGGCTATGTTTCCTCACTATTTGTACAGTTAGCTGAAATGACACTATGAATCTGATCATGATAGGGTAGGACTGTCATATTAATCAATGTAATAAGATATATTAGGACATGTTTACACTAACATTTTGGTTCAGATGAGGAGTAATTTTTTGAACCAATTTCATTATCCCTTTTCAGTGTACTTTGGTTCATGTTGCAAGAGTGGTCTGAAAGTGCTTTTGGATTAAGTTAAACCGAAAGATGCTCTCCAGGGCTGTCCCATCCCAACTATTAATGATCGTTTAAGTCCACAGGAGTACGAGGGCTTTACACAGTAGCTCCGTATTGAAATGCTTATAGTATAGTCCTCAGAAACAAGCGTTTTTCTAGCCTGTCTAATCCTGTTGAGCTGCACCACTTACTTGTCTTAAATGTCTTGTCAATTACCGTAACAAAACATTATGTGTAATAGATAACGTAAGCATCAGATAGCTCAGAGAGAAAGAAAAAAAGATAGAGGAGAGAGAGAAACCACCTTCCTGGGAAGAAACGCTTCTCTATGCCAACATAGAGAAAGTTCTGGCTTTGCTAAAAAGGTTTATTTTGATGTGTATACTTCTAAATGAGCCTTTGCGGAAAATGTCTGGTGCCTGATAATGCTCCTGTTCAGAGAGTTTTGGTAGCGTGTCGGCCAGTTACAGTTGCTACCTTCAGCTGCACCTAGGAAGTGCTATGACCAGCTGTACAGAGAGGTGCTGCTAGTACATTTCAGGGCAGGAAAAGGTAGACCTGAATATTGCCCTCTCCCAAAAAGCCTAGTTCTGATTAGAAGTATGTTTATGCTGCGGTCACTTCAGAAGTAATTGCAGTGTACTGCAATTGCCGAATTTGTGCTCTTTTGCAGTAGACAGAAATACAAACTAGCATGAAGGAGCTCCAACATGGCAGCGCAGGGTGTAGTACAGTCAGACGTTCCCTACCAGGAAGCCAGAAATGCAATGTAAACTGTTAACTACTGTAAAAAAATGAAAAAGTTAGTTTCTTCACTATTTCCTTGTATTTTTCCATCCTCCATGAGGACTAAGGAATAGAAACCACAAAATACACAACCCAACCTAAAAGATGCCCAGAACTCTAACAACCTCTAACTCTGTCTTACCTCTTCCTGGTTTTGCAGGTATTTGTTGTCGCTGACATTGTACCTGTCTTCAAATATTATCATCAGAAGAAAAGAACGGCTTAATATTCTGCTAAATAATCACAGTCCTCAATCTCTCCCTTTCTTTATTTTACACTCTTTAAGTTTATTTTCTTTTAAAGTCTTTACCATTCCAAGCACATCATTTATTCAAGCATGACTGAAGTAGTAAAAACAAGTTCCTGAAAAGACTTTAAAAAACAAAAGTAAACAAAACTTTTCCTTTTATGCTGTACTTTGCATAGTTTCAGTATCAGATTCTTTGCCCAAAAGTATTCATCCCTTCTAAAAAATGGTTAATAAAAATAGAAAATCTTTTGTGACGTTGTACAGTGGTTGCTTCTTTATGTATGCATTTGCAGCACAAGATAAATCTGGCTAATTAAATAATTCCTTTAAATTACTTCATGATTTGTTAAAAGACTCTTTATTAGTACTTGAACCAAGAACCTCAAACCCAAAGACAGATTCTTCCTTCATCGGCATATAGCAGGATGGCTATTTTACCTTCCCAGCCCGTCAGCCCTAAACAGGCTAAGCTATAAAATCACTGACACAATTTCAGAACGCTACATCATAATGGGGTTTTTTTTAAGCATGCCTTGGAATTAAGGCAGACACTACAACAGCACTATAGCAGTCCTGGGATTTGGGAAGTAGCATTTTAACAGCATGTTGCCCGTATTCTCATGCTGTGAACATATTCAAAGCAGTTCCATGAAAGTCCCAGGACTGCTGGTGTAGCATCTGTTCACTACCAACAAAGACTTGGATATTACACAAGAGTCTGTTCTCTATTCATCAGCTGCCTTTTTACAAACACAGGACTTCTTTTGCAACAGGAGAATTTTTTATCTGGGTTTTCTCACGTGAACACACAAACACACTCATGTTAAATATATATCTTTATGATATTATTGGAAATTTATCAGGCTAGAGCTACTCTCAGGATAAATAAGGGCTGTTAGGCTTAGATGTTATCCACATCCAAAAACATATACACATTTCCAAAGGTGTTAACAAGAAATCATAATCTTAGAACAAAACGTCTTTCATTCAGTGTAAATCAGTTACTAATGCCCGCCTTCTCAAAGTGGTAATTACATGTCAATTCACAATTCAAAATACTTGTATTGACCTTGACATTCACCATCTCAGACCTTGCCCAATGCAGAAGAGTGCGTATGTATTGGTTCCATATACACATTCAGATCTTGGTTTCCGCTATTATCAGACAGCTATGTAAACCCACCAGTTCCTGTGGGGTATTCCCAACAAACAACTTTAACAAGAATCGTCCCATGGTGCTACTTCACCTGAGTGCATCATTTGCTCCAAATCATTTAGTTTTATTTGTGTTTGGATGTGCTTACGTTACCGATTAGGCTCACTTCATGGGCTGGTTCAGGCAGAATCACAGTCTGCTGATTGCATTCCAAACCCTCTAGTCTCTTCCAAGGTCTCTTCTGAGCGAGCAATCTGGAGCAATATGATCAGTCTCCTCCAAACATGTGACTTGAGCACAGTTGACATGGCAGCGTATGCCAGGATCACCTCCAGACAGGATGCAGATGGGACAAGTATGGCTTCCTCTTCTTGAGACAGCCTCACAACATTTTTTTTTTAATAGATCTCAAATTATTTTTAATGAAATGAAAAGAAAGTGGGTGACTGGTCATCTTTTTTTTCCCCTACTATATAGCTATAGAAGAAAAAAGCTTCAGAGGTAAAAAAAAATAAACATCTGCACACCCATACACACATGATGCACACAAGCGCACGCATACACATACTCTGCACTTCCAGAGTCAGACGTCTTCTCTCCAGTATTGTAAATACCAGGATAGTGGAGTAACAATGAATAGGTAGTGTGAATTGTTTAATTTTCTTTCTCATTCACATAAATTCTGGTCGATGCACACTTCAGTGGAAGAGAGCAAGGAAACAAAGCTAGGTACATTTGTCATGGGCAACCGGCCTGAATGTTCTCAGATTGGGAGGCAATCAGGGTAGAGGATCCTTTACATTCATACTGAGGCTGTTGAGAATGATTGTTCATGGTTTTCAAGAAATCAGATTACCCCATAATCCAATAGTAACATTTGGCATGCTACACATTATTAAGAAGTCACTGTAAAATTGTTATGCAAATTAGATATTCACAAGCAAGAGTGCAAAGAATAGAATAACCAGAGAATTGCACGGTGGTATGAAGTAGCTGAGCAGTATCTTGATCATTGCCAATTACATACCAGTCTATTTTTTTAATGGGATTATATTTCTGAATAGAATACCTTTGCAGTAGCTCCGCTGGACATTATTAAACCAGCAGCAGATTCCATGTACAATCCTTTGTAAAAAGTCCAAAAGCCCACTGCTTCACTCTTTTACATGAAAGACATTTACCAGCCATTTTGTGTAGTACTGCAGAGAATATTTACATGGAAGAGAAAAAAAGTAATGCACTCTAGGACATACACTGAGAATGTGGATAGTTGCAGAACAATAATATTGCTAGGTAATTGTCAGACAGCTAATCAGTTTAATGTCATCACTTAATTTTCACATGCTTCCCCCCATCTTGCTCACCCTCTGGTATTGCTCAAATAAAAAGATTTTCCAATATTAAATTGCTATCATACTGTACTCTGCCCTTCCCTTCAAGTTCCGTACTGACAGAAAATGTTTTGTGGAAAGATTATAACATTACATTTTATGAAATGCGTGCGGAGATTGATTCTTCTTGTAAAAACCAAACCTGAAAAATCCTCAGTAAACCATTTGCTTGTATTATTGCTGTTACAATCTATTTTGGCTCAATCACATGCCGAGAAGCAGTCTAAAAATGTAATTTAATTTTTAAACTAAATGTATTCATTGATATTTAACTGCAGGCATCACCTTTTTTTCAGTGCTGAAGCATAATGAGAAGGAAGCAATTTCGGGATGTGGGGCTGCTGGGAAGCAGAGCAGGTTGCCGTAGCAACAGCCACACCACCCTCCATCCCTTCCCAGCAAATGGCACATCCCGGTGCAGCTGCAGGATCGGGGGAGCCTGTTCCTGCTAACGCACAGCACAGCTACACACCTCAGCTGCTATTGTTGACACGTGGACTGGAAATCGATGCATAAAAAGAAAAAAAAAAACACAACACACCTTCAAATATGCTTCATTAAAATATTAAAAACCAGAGTATATAAAGTCACAGTTTCATTTTCTGCAAGGCACATGTTGTCTGCCATGATGACCTTGACATTCAGTTTTGATACTTACCCTTGGGTAAGAGAATTTGCAAGGGCATATTCTCTTTGGGTTCAACATCTTCCACTGCAAACGAGTTTTGTCTTACCAAAGCAGCAGCAAATCAAATTCTGTGGTTCATCAGAGCAGCCTGCATGCCTTTACCGGATTATTGACTTGGAAATCTAACATCTGCAAAATGCAAAAGTAGGCAATTAAGCTTAGGAAAGGCTTTATAGATCAGCTGATCTCCCCTGTTGTATGCAGGCTAATGGTACTTACCACATGACTGTGAACTAGTCTGGAAAAATGAGAAATCTCTGTGAACTTTTATAATGTCATTATCAAACATTAAAAAAACCCCACTTTTTCTAACTTGACCAGGCTTCTACACGTACCACTGGTCATCTTAGAATTTATTTCCATGGTACAAAGGTGGATACCATCTCTTCTCCTTTTTCAGTCCCCCTATTCTTAAAATCAACATGTAGAAACAGATAATACTTTTTATTAGAGCAAACGGTGCAGTCAGAAAAAAGGAAAGATCAAGCTTTAGGGCACACAAGCCCTTTCTCAAGCCTAACGTGAGCCAAGCATGCACTGGAAAGAATTATTCTGGCTGCAATCTAGCTAAGGGGAAAAAAAATAAATTCCAAAACTCAAAACTAAATTTTCAGGAGATTAGTTTGTTTATTAATATGTGTAATACTACAGGGTAATTGAAATTCTGGCCTAAAGCATGCCTTTTTTGATAGTCCACTGGAATTTCCTTCATATCTTATATGGCTCAAATTCCTCACCATTTTTGTATACTATATATAGCTCAAATGTGCTGGAAGTAGCAATCATCTTTCCACCTACTAACACATTTTTAGAATAAGCATGCACATAGGCACTCTTTCCCTCTCTGTCTCCCTAGTTTCTTACTATTAGACCCAAAATTTCCTAGCTTGTTGATATAATTCAATGATATCCAGAGCAATTACTACCCACTTAGTTTAATGTTTGCTCTGTCTTTTTCAGGCATGAAAAAGGGCTTGAGAGCTTCAACCTTCTGCTCTTTTCAAACTACAGCAGGTTGCCTGTCTTATAACCTTGGCTATCACAGCTACATAATGCTGCTACTAATTTCGGTATGTTCTTTATAGTAAATAAACATATTCAGTGTGTAGCAGACAAGCCATTATTCAATCAAAATGGGAGAGTATGATCCCACCATTTACAACCCGCTAACAGTTAATAGAAGGAGAAACGGAAAAGAAGAATCATTCAGAGCTAAAAAAATATAAATTATTTTTATTGCTGTGCATCATTTCAGATCCTTCCTCTGTGATTTTCAATATAATGTTAGAAAGTATTTTTGAAATTCAAACGGTTTCTATTCAGTTAGGATCATAAATATACTACAATTCAGCATAATGTGCAAAATAATGCCATTTATACGCACACAAAATCAAGCTTATTTTCAAAAATCATTTTTACTTAGTATGTTTAATAAGACAATTCTTAGCAAGTATGCTCAATTACTCATTACTAGTAGCTTTTTCCAAGGCAGAATCAACTAGAAAGGTGCTATATTGCCTATCTGTTCCATATTAGATACAAACTCAGTTACTTATTTCCAGCTTGCGTGGTTCTGAGGACATTTGAGAGCAAGAAAATCATCAGTGGGTCCAAATTTACGCGACAGTCTTTTATTGACATCAGGATCAGTAAAGCTAGTAGCAAAGAAAGTTATAGCAGACTGATCATACAGAGGCTGTCATCCAGTAAGTAGTACAGCTACAGATAGTAAATTATTGAAAATTCTATCCTTTTGGCATTGCTTGAAATGTAAATGACTATGTCTTTAGAAAGATTTTACTCCTGTGCACTAAACTGAAACTGAAAAGAATAAATTAAAATATGGACATCCTACAGCTCTGTATAAGTTAATGTTCAGAAACTTCCCCAAGCCAGACTGTTATTTCAAAATACTGGAACCCTGGGTGCAAAATAAAATTCATCAGATTAAACAGCATGCTGAATTTCATCTCTGGAACGTCCATGGGATGTCAGCAAAACACATGAAGTTTGGCAGAGAGCAGCATATAACATCACGTCTTCCTCTGAAACCTCTTTATGTATTGTTGTGTATTGGCAACTAAAAAACACATAAAATAAAAGCTTATCATCCAGATGTCCTGCAAGATTTTCCCTTTAGTCTAAAGCTTCTCTGCCTTAGGCTGAGTCATTCTCTAAAAGCTTTGTGAAATCTTGTTAATGTCATTAGAATGTGGTTTCAGGAGGAAAGGAGATCACATTTCAACAATATTTGCAAAAAAAACCCCGTTTTGGCAATTTCAGAACAGAATACTTCAGTCCTTTCTTCTGATAAGATTAAAAATCTATTACACAAAAATAAATGCCCCCACCTTTTTATTGGGAAAAAACAATCAAATAAAACCCTCGCATAAACCAGACAGAAAAGCAAAAATGCATTTTGACTGATGTGGAAGATTTTCTGGTTCTATTCTGATCTATGTTCCTATGCAGAGAGTCTACAGCATTTCCTATTTTTTGTGGTGTCATGTTGAGATGTAGTTAGAAATCCAGACCTTACTTGGCTGAATTACTGTATTAAGATTTATAAAGGCCTGTCTGAATTCAGCCACCTAAATAGAACGTGTTGGAGTTTTAGCTAAGGTGCAAGCTACCAGATCAAACTATTATTTCACAGAATTCAATGCCAGAGAAATTCCATTTGTGGCACGATAATATGGGACAACACAGCCATGAAAAGCTGGGTTGGGGCCATAGTATTACCCACTAAAAAATTGTCCCTGTTTTCTGTAAAACCCACGGCTTAAGAATATATAGTCAGCTTCTCTGTGTGGGTCACATATGTCCTTCTGCCTTACTACCATCATGATCTCAGCAGCTTCCAGTATAATTTTCTGCCTTGTCTACAACTGTCTACTTCTTTCCAGGTTTTTGGGCTCCTTAGTCTCTTAGGTTTGTTTTCAAACCTACTTGCAATTAAAAAAAAAAAAAAAAAAAAATTCAGGTGCATCTTGCTTTTTCCAAATAGCATAGTATAACTTCAAATTTCATTATGTGAGGAACGGGGTGGGGGGAAGAGTCAAATTGCACACATTTGCAGAGCTGCGCTCTTGACAGACTCACAGCCTGCAACCTGTGGAAAAGCCAAAGAGAACTACAGGACTTCTGCCACTTTATTATCAAAGCATGTGCCTTAAGACACTGCAAGTCCAAACTGCATATCTTGGAGTTGCAGAAATCTGTCTTAGCTTCCCTCTCGTTTTTAGCCACATTTTGTTTGAGTTTTATTTTCACATGCTGTAGTTTCCTCTCCCCCTGTTGCTTCCGAATTCTTCTCGCTCTTAAGAACAGACACCACAGAGCTTGCAAAATGACAACTGGGCACATAAGCAACTTATTTTTTGAGTAAAAAAAATCAGTCGTCTTGGATATTTTGCTATGAATGCAAAAAAAAAAATCATGCTTTGAAGGCTGTCATCATGTTCATACAAAGCAGAGCTCACCTCTGAGTATGGAGAGCTATTTGATATGCAGCAAAAAGTTCGAGGAAAAAAATGAGAGACTAACTAATGAACTAACGTGGGGTTGTGTTAGATTACAAAAATGAGGCATTACCTTGAGCAAAAACTACAAAAATTTAGCTTATCTTTATAGAATCCTCTGTAAGGAGGGTTGTATTTAGCATTCTGAATCTCTCCCACATTTCTCCAAAAGGTACTACCACCAGGACTGTTTTCAGAGACATGCAATAGCGAGGAAGTGGTCACAGGGTTGACAAACTTGTGTATCAGGAAGGAGATAACTAAAATCAGATCCCACTGAGGATCAAGAGCTTTGGATGGAGATTGAAGACGACTGCAGAAACGGACAGGTATAGTAAACACTCCTAATAAGAAAAGATGTGCCTGAAGCCACCTTTTGGAAGAAGACTGAAGGAATTTATAAACTTGTCCAGTAATGTTGGATTGACTGAAAGGATTCAAGGTACAGAAATGGAAACAGAGGTCTACCTGTGTGTGCGGCTGTTCCGAGGAACAGGAATCTCAACGTGGCCACTGTTCATCGCAAGAGCTCCTCAATGACACTGAATCATCCTATGTTCAGACTGGGGTGTCACACAGGTCATGTTCGTAATAAACAAATTTGGAGAAACAACTTGATTTATTTCAATATTTACTTCTAATTGATATATGGATTAGAACTTGTTTTTAGCACAAGCCTGTAATGACAGTCTTACTACTTCACGAAGAAAGAGATTAAAAGAAACAGCACCTGGAGAACTTGAAATTCATTAAGAAATATTTGAAACCTTAATATTTTTCTGTCCATTCTTCTTCAAAACAGGGCTATCAAAGAGTCCAGTTTAAAAACTCGTGAGTTGTTAACTGTCCCTATATGTGAAGTTCTTATGAACAAAGTAATACTGTTAGCAGAAAAAAATGCTTAAATTAAAAATGACGTTAAACACACATTTTCTGTAAATCTGGATATTCTTATCAGAATCATTATTTTTTATTAAAGAATAATTAAATAAACAAAAATTGATCCTATGTTAATTATCTGCACTGAAATTTTTCTGTTTGTTTTCAGCCAAAGGTTTCCTAACTGTATGTGGGCCACCTAAAATAAACCCAAAGTATAATTCTGAAACGCTGTCAACAAATAGAATTTTCTTATTTATTGACATGTATAAAATCATGTTTATAACAGAAAAAGATGCACCTTCTAAAACGATCCATAAATACTGCTCAGAGACAACTCAGTATAAAAAATTAGCATTGCATTTGATAGGTCAGTTCATAATTCTGTTTTCTTTGAATCTTTCCACGCCACTCTTCATCCATTTCCTTGTTTGCTGAAACATGTAGGCAAAATATATCAGGAAGGAGAAAGCAACATTCTTAGGAAATTAGAATGGAACGTCAATAATTTACTAATAGTTAGGCTGAAAGTACTCACCTTCCCTGGCATAAGGCTGCCAATTTCAATTCAAGTCTTAAAACCAAGTTCTGCAATCAATATGGCGGTGGAAGTCACGGACGTTCTTTTTTCCATATTTTAGCAACTCAGTGACCTCCTATTAGAAGTTTTGAAAGTGTGGTGTGGATTCAATAATACCTCTCTTTGCAACCTATCTGTTAGCATATGACAAGCCACACTCTCATCTCGGGAAAAAACACAAGCTAAAAGGTGCTGATAACAGTTAATGGCTCAATGGCTTCAAATCAAGTATCTCAAATGAACACCTTTTGGCATATTCAGGAATTAAAGGTATTTTCCAAGTTTGCCTTTTGAGAGGTGTGGAAAAGGGGCTGTTACAGAATGCCCGTTAGCACGTCATATAATGTGTGTTTTGCTAGGCTTACTTTTAATGAAGTTCACAACTTTTATAGCCTTAAATATTTTTTTTTATTTCCCTGGTAAACATTAACACATTTGTTCAGAGGTTGGTGTCCAATAATACATGCTTTTATCACAGAGCCATGTGTTTTTCTTCCATAATTAACACGTTACCAGTACAGGCCTACCCTGTGTTAGTCCTACCTAGCTTAAAGACTTGATTATTGGAAACCTTTAACATGTTTGCGCCTGGAGGACAGCAAGAGCAATAGAGAACAATTTCTCGATGTCTAGATCATGCTAACTCACCCTCACCCTACGAGTAGAAACTGTCAAGAGACGTCAATTTACTTCCAACATCAGTTCCCCACACTACCAAAATTTACCCAGTTATACCAAGATTTAACAGCTTTCCTAGGACCGTAGGAATTTTTTATATTTGCAATGGCATAGTCCTAACAGATGGAGGATTTCCATCCTTCCAGCTTGGACATTTTATTTGCAATATTTGTGTCTCGTTACAAGAAGTAGAACCAGCTATTCTTGAAAGCGCAAAACACAAGAGAAAGGGATTTGCTTGATTCTGCGATTACGACCTCTCTAAAACTTTCTCGGATTCCACAAGGACACAGAATCTCTGACGTTAAGTACAGCAAGCAGCACTACTATTATTTCTTTGAGCAGACCATAAAATACCCATCCCTGAAGGTCCTTAAGAATAGATTACACTGACATTTCTTCAGGAATGACATAGGTATATTTGATATTTCCTTGAGGCAGCAAAATTGACTAGGTTATTTCCTCAGGTACCTTTCAGCCCTATGATTCGACCCAATATGCTCCAAAGAGATTTAAAAACATATTCTGTAATTATGGAAACTTGTAGAATATACTTGAAACTCATAGAATGCAAAATACATCGTCTTGTAAAAAATACTCAGTTGTTCAAAAATTCTTTTTATCGATATACATTTTTTAAGGAAAAAAGGACCTAAAAAAAGTTGAGCTTTTTAAAATGATGGAGTAACCACATGGGAATCTATTCATACCTGTTGAAATTGTTAGTATTAAAGGCAATTGTTTGATTTTCAGGAATCTTGTCAATGAGAATGAACAAATAACTCTTTTGTTAGCATTTTCTGTATGTTTCAATAGATGAAGTTAATATTTCACATGTGCTTTGCATGGCTAAGCATGATCTGCGTACAATCTGAAACTATTAATTCTGCCCTGCAAGCACAGAAACACCAACAGTATCACCTCACTTGGACTAAGGTGCCTTCCCAAGGACTGCTCCTGTTCCCTTCCCATGTACTATTCAACCAACATCACTGAATACCGAAGCATAAAATCAGATGCAGGAAAAACAGCAAACATTTTGGACTGCCCAAGTTAATGTAAATCAGAAAATAAAATCCTGCATAGCTCAACTTCAAAAGGAGAAAATGTTACCACAAACTTCAAATGAGTAAGTTTGGTTTGCTTAGCATATAAATCCTGCTTCG
Source organism: Grus americana (assembly GCF_028858705.1). Taxonomy (NCBI): domain Eukaryota; kingdom Metazoa; phylum Chordata; class Aves; order Gruiformes; family Gruidae; genus Grus; species Grus americana. The sequence continues at coordinate 83,072,169 of NC_072853.1, read as the reverse complement.
TTTTTATTCAGTAGCACTATGTGGTCATTCTCTGATTTTTTCTTCAGAATGCGGCACTTTGGGATTGCGCCTGTGTATTTTCTGTCCCTCTGCTTCTTGTGCACGATGCCTAAAAAAGATTCGGGTCAATTAAAAAAAAAAAAAAAAAAAAGAAGACTAAGACAGGCGAGCGCGGTGCATTTCCACCCGCCACTGCCGTGTCGGGGGGCCGGGCCGGGCACCCCGAGAGGCGTCCGCCCCCGCCTGCGGCAGCCTATGGCCGGGCCGGCAGATCACCCGACGCCGGCTCCCCGCCCCCGCGCCCCACCGCCCCGGCACCCGCCCTGCGCCATCGGCCGCTCCTGCCTCCGCCCAGATGCTGCGGTGTCCGCCCGTCCGTCCGTCCGTCCCCCCCACCCCACCGCGGGAGTTTTGTCAGCGCCTGCCGACAGGTTTCCTGCCGCGGCCAGTCTACGTCTTTGTGCAGTGACGGGTATGCGCGCGTGGCTTTGGGCGGCCGCGGCGGTAGCGTGTGAGGAGAGGTTGGCTATAAAAGGAAACAGTATTCAGGGCAAAGGGCAGCCGCGGCAACACGTAGGGGGAAAAAAGAAGAAGGGAAAAAAAAAAAAAAAAAAGGCTGTAAACTTAAAAGATGTTTCTAATAATTAGAGGAATTACATACTTTAGCAGCCTGCTGGTAGGAGTCATGTGGGAAAGCGACTGAAACGATTTCACAACGAAGGCTGTGAAGTTTCTTCAGCTTTTTCGTGATGTGGCTGTACAAAATCAGTCGTGTAGAAGGTCCTTTCCAGTCCTAAATTGCTAAAGCGATTACAGCAGTCAAAAAATTGAATTGTTTTCCAAAATGAGGGATATTTGTGCAGCGTATACAGAAAGTGTCTCTCATTCCTTTGCTTTTTGTACTTGATGAATCAATTAGCCTCATATTATAGAATGTTCCTTTTTTCTTGAAATAGCAGTAGTCATCGTCCCTAATATTTTCTGTAAAGGCCAACAAAAACATTTCGGTCAAATGTACTTCAGAAATCACTCCATCTTACAGTTTTCATAAGGCTTCAACAAGATCTAAAACTGCTTTTAAGCTTTTTGATGCCATAAATGGCCAAGCATTTAACATGAAAAATCTAATGCAATTTTCAACAGGAAACCAAGAATATTATTTTAGCTTGACCAAGCAAGAATCTATGGACATACATATATATGCCCCAAGTGCATTAAAATTACAGTGACTACTTAAAAAGGAAGATGTGTAGAAGAAATTACATGTCCTATGCTGCATTCTTAACGTACATATAAAGACAACATCTTTATTTTAATAGAGTGCTTTAAGGAGGAAAAATACTAATATTTTTGTAAGGAAGTGATAAAAATGGGAAGTAGGGCTTCATAAAGAAATGGCAATTTAACTCGAAAAAGGAAGAAAAATGACTATGCATGGTAGCAAGCAAGCAGTAAAGCAAAGGGGAACAGGAGAGACAAATTCTGGAATTTTATTCACTAAAATTGTGTACAAGATATATTTTTCTAGTGTTTTTTATTCCATAACATTATATAATTTTGTTAAGAGTCAAAATATAGGACCTGCACTCTATTTGTAGAGAAGCTGTGGCAACACAGCTCAGTTGCTAAGCACTGCTCAAGAAAAACTGATTTACTGAAATGCCCAGTGGCTGTTTTAAAGTAGAGATGAAATGCTGGAGACGCACCAACACACACACACACACACACGCAAAGGGTGTTTGTCTTAATATACACCTGGGAAATTAAGTTTCCGCAAACAGAAATAAAACCAAGCTCCCTGCCTCACTTAAAAAATGAGATATAATTTCGGGGGGGGGGGGGGCGGGGGAAGCAGAGCCTGGAGGAGAAAGGACCACTACTGATGAGCTAGGCAGTTCTGGTTACATCAGTAGACTCACATGCCTCACTCCAGCTAAGTGGAGTACCCCACACAGTCAGCTCCAGAGGAAGAATGGTTGTACATAGACCACAGTCAGAACAAAATAAAAATCTGATCTGCAAAACTTTCACTGAGAAGAATACCATGCAAGGACTCCTGCTGACTGTCACCGCTCCGTCTGGTTTGCAGTACCAGGAAACATAAGCAATACTTTTATTCCCTCCGGTGCAACTTGTTCCCCACCAAAGAGTTGTATTTCTTTTATTACAAAGAATGTTCATTAATATTGTGTAGCAAGCAAAACCATTGCAGATTTGAGACACATTAAATACGGCGAGCCCAAAATACTTCATTACCCAGTACACTATGTTAATTTTTAAAAAACCACATGCTAGAGAACTTCCAAGTATTGAGACCTTCCGCATTCAGGAACATTGAGACTAAGCACATTGCAGTCTCTGTATTTAATGTAGTGCAGTTACGAGAAACTTAATTAACACAGTTTTACCATTTCATTCATCTTGGTGTTAAAGAGAATGACTTAGAAGATTTTTTGGCCCGGCCATGAAAATCAAAGACATTCCTCCAATTAATTATTGCACCTAGGTCCTCTAACCACTAAGTATTAGCTAAAAAAGGAAATTATTATTAGAATTAATAAGTTTAAATGCATTTTGTCTACATTGGCAATAAAAATGGACTTCTTTAAAGAGTAGCTGAAAAAAATCTGGCTTCAATCTTTCATTGTTCTTTTTGGCAGTACTAATCGTGGTAGAAGGGTAAAAGGAATTCAGAATTAGCATTTCTTTGCTCTCACACAAATTTCAGGCTTTAGTCTCCTTTCTTCCACCACTTTCTCCTCCTCAGTCTATATCAGGGCTCTGTCCATGTTTGGGTTTTGGTAGGGGAGGGGTTTTGCAGGGTGGTGGAGAAAGGAGAGGACAGGACAGGACAAGAAAGCAGGGAGGAGGACGTTGTTACCAGAGCAGAAGTTGAATGTCCTCGCCTGACAACATTTCTGATAATATATAAGGAAATTCCAAAGTGGCAATATTTTACCACACAGATGATATTAAGTGTATTTTTCCTGTGGGTCTCCATGCACATTCATCTACATACAAGCTTTATATCGTAGGTAGTAAGCATTGAGATTGACAGGAAACACACAAAAATTGAGATGTAGGAGTATTTTGGCAGTGGAACTTGTTTAGTGATGAAGTAACAATTTTACTCAAGCGTATACCGAGGGCAAGAGGATTTTCATGGGCTAGATACTCTTTTTATAAAGTTTCTGACTTCTGAGCCACTTCTTAAACTATCAGGCCTCGCCTGCCCACACAGCAATTCCAACTTGGCCTCATTTACGCAGCAGAACTCCTTGCTAAGGGCATTTCAGCTATCTGCCAGAGGAAAATGTAGTCTGTTATTTCTCAGTGTTTTAGACAGTAAAGATTAAGAGGAAAGCATGAAATATAGATCTGGCGAGTTCAGTTATTAATTTAATGCAGAGAGCAACTGGGAGAAAATAAAGCCCAGAGTTATGAAGTAATTGTCTGATTTTTAACTATTGTGCTTCCTGTGCGTTCCCCTCCTTAGCACGGAGTTAGAATGACAGCTTACATTTCCAAAAGGAGAGGTACGGAGAGATGCCAGGAACTCATTCCTGGGGAGCTTCCACACCAGTATCTGCTTACACTAGGGACATCTGATCTCCTAACCTCTGCTGAATTAAACAAAAGCATTTTTATAAATTGTTAAGCAATTGGTATATATGATTATTTCCACTGTGTACTTTCATAACGCGTTTAGAGATATTTGGTTCAATTTTCACTGTTTTTTGCTCTTACAACAAATCAAGCCTAATTCCTATTAAAAAAAAAAACCCAAAAGCTTTCAGACAAAATAGTAAATCCAAAACAAACAAAACAAAATTCAGAGAATTTTAATCCCGCAACATTGAATTACTAAAATAAAAATAGAACCAAATGTGGGCCCATGAGCCTGTATGAATCCGTCCAAATTCTCAAATGGACCCAACCACTTTCCTTTCTGAAAATGATTAAAATAGTTCTCATTTCTTTTTACTGACCTGAAGAAGATTTTCCACATGATTCTTTCCAATAAAGTTCAATTTAATTAAATTAAAAATAAAGCAAAGGAGACACTGTGGCCCAGAGTAGCAGAATTTATTAACTTTTTTTCAGTAATTCATCCATTGTGCTTTGTGGAGTCCATCAGTTTTCAAGGGTAGCTGTTCATTTCAGGAGCCACTGTGAATATATTACCCATAAAGCAGTACGCCAAGAAAGGAAATATCGCAGAAAGCCCCCTAACCCTCTGATGAAACATCAAAGAGATATGTTAATCTGGGCTGGTAAACCTTCTGGTTTCTTTCACATATCAAGATTTGTGCAAACCCTAACATCAGTTTCCCTTCACCTGTGCAGATTACTCCTACATAATGATTTGTTTTCCTTTTTGTATACCAGAACCTGTGGAAGAACTGGAGCGTGAACCTCTTTTGCTCTGCCGATCATTAGAGCTATCGACTTCTCAGCTATTTTTTTTTCCAACAGAAAGTTGTGGAGTTTATTAGTTATTGGGGATGAGGTTTTCCCATTTATTTTCTAGAAGCAGCCTCTCTATTGCAAGATGCTTAAGGACGTGAGCAGCTCTACTTATAACACTGTTGCGTAGCTCTAGGCCAAAAGTGTATTAGCTTACAATAGCTAGTAAGTCTTGCAGTTATTTATTACCCTTTTGAAAAAACACCCTTCTCTTCCCTAAAGAGACTAAAGAAATGAGGAGACGCTGTTGCACAGTACTGATTACACTAAATGAGGATAGAGCCTTCGGATCTTCTTTTGAATCCTGTATTATTATTAGATACCTTTTCTACAATGAAGCCAATGTATTCTTAAGAGCACATCCAAGATTCCATACCAGCCTCAGTTTAGATTTAAACATCTTGGCTTGAAATGCTATTCACATGCGCAAGCTTGAATTTCAAGGATATGAGCAGATGGGTAGAAACAGGAAGATGTTATGAGCTCCGGGCCAGGTTTTCAGAAACAGAGGGCCTATAGCTACAACTGAAGACACGTAGACTTTTCAAAAAGAGCAACAGCACCATCAGCATAACTGTGTTTCCTAAGTGTATTACGCACCTTTGTTACCTAGCATGTTTTGTAAAAGCCTGAAGTAAAAAAGCCTGAACTGTAATTTCTCAGTTTTTGTTGATAAGCAAAAAAATGAGGTTCCCAACTTCATCTCTTTAAACAAAAAGATAGAAGTGTGGAATAGACAAGGACAAATCACTACAAATTAACTGAGAAGTTGGCTAGTCCTTTCATCCAAGCTACAGGTATGAAAACCTCTTTGAGGTGCTCTAACTAATTTTGACCTGCAAGTTTCCCATTATGCACTAACTCATTAACGCCCACGTTGACTTCTACTGTTTCTTGGCTTCTTCTCAAGGTAAAGGGATAAGCTGGAATTTTTTCAGTCAAAAACTGTTCTGTGTCTGGATGATGGGGCAGAATGTACCCTCAGCAAGTTTGCTGATGACACAAAATTGGGAGGAGTGGCTGACACACCAGAGGTTGTGCATTCAGCAAGACCTGGACAGGCTGGAGAAATGGGCTGACGGGAACCTCATGAAGTTCAATGAGAGGAAGTGCACAGTCCTGCACTGGGAGGAACAACCCCATGCACCAGTAGATGCTGGGGGATGCCCACCTGAAAAGCAGCTTTGCAGAAAAGGGGTCCTGCTGGGCACCAACATGAGCAAGCAATGCGCCCTTGCCACAAAGAAGGGTAGTGGTACTCTGGGCTGTGTCAGGCAAAGTGTTGCCAGCAGGTTGAGGGAAGTCATCCTTCCCCTCTGCTCATCACTGGTGAGGCCACACCTGGAGTGCTGTGTCCAGTTCTGGGCTCCCCAGTACAAGAGAGACATGGACATACTGGATAAGGACCAGAGAAGTAGCCACAAAGTTGATGAAGGGACTGGAGCATCTCACATATGAGGAAAAGCTGAGAGAGTTGGGACTGTTCAGTCTGGAGAAGGCTCAGGGGGGGATCTCATCAGTATATGTGTATAAATACCTGAAGGGAGGTTGCAAAGAGTGGGGGAGCCAGTCTCTTTTCAGTGATGCCCAGTGACAGGACCAGAGGCAATGGGCACAAACTGAGATACAGGAGTTTCCTTCTGAACATCAGGAAACACTTTTTTACTGTGAGGGTGACCAAGTACAGGCACAGGTTGCCCAGAGAGGTTGTGGAGTCTACATCCAAAAGATGGATGGAGATATCCAAAAGCTGTCTGGACATGATCCTGAGCAGGCAGGTCTAGGTGGCTCTGCTTGAGCAGGGGGTTTGGATCAGATGACCTCCAGAGCTCCCTTCCAGACTAAATCATTCTGTGATTCTGTGATCTACCACTGATGCATTTCAAGGACGGTTTACTCCATTCTGTTCATCTTGATTTTTATTTAATGGATTCACAACTCTTTATCAAAGCAAGGAATAATGCCCATGTAGGACAGATCAGCTGCAGGTTAGACATCCAAGAACTTAATTCCATATCCTCTTCATATTATTTAGTCAGAGAGGGTAAATTACTACTTAACTGAAATCCTGGCATTTCACATTGCTGAAACCAACTTCCCTATATGCAAATTCCATATAAGCAAGATAGCAATACTTATATTACCAGCGTTCTGGGTATTGGCTTCCCAGTAACATAGGAAAAATTGTTTTTCTGTCAGCAAACTTTGGATACTTGGCTGAGGCTCAGCTACTCCTACCATGAAAAGGGAAAGGAGGTGGGTAAACTTAATCCAGCTGTTTATAGGGGATGGTATTGAAGGGGTAGAAGTAGCAATTGCTAGGGCCATGGTTATTAGCACCATTTCTTTATATGTCAGACCATCTAAGAACACAAATTTGATCAGTATTGAGTTATGAACAACCTATTGCATTTCTGATGAAATACAGCACGTTATGCAGAGACTATGTTGATTGTGGAAGGATAGCCAATACCGGATCCAGTATAAATTTACTGACATAAACAGCCATTACCTCAGTCATTCAACTTGCCAGTGCAAATTTTAACTAGCAAGATGAATGTATACATACTAGGGTGGTGATTTGTTGTGCGGCCATAGCATTTTCCTTACAGGCGGCTGCCGTAGGCAACTGTTGACTTTACCTACAGCTAGAGCTCACATTAAACGTGAGTTTTAGAGGCAGTTTGCAAGACCACGTTCTTGCTCACACTTCTCTAAGTACTGTCACAACAAGAGCAAAGCCAAGCGCATTGCCAGCCTTTGTTCCATGTGCCCTTACCCTCCCCCCATCTTAAAACAAAAGCATTGAAACCAATTTCAAGCACTGAAATAAGGTAAACAGTGCTTGTTCTAGCCTGCTAATTCTGACACCTGTATATTACATGGAAGCCACAAACCATACAAATGTAATTTCTTCACAGCTTTGCCCCTGAAGGCCTCAAAATGTTTATCTTAAGGTTTATACAGGGAGTTTCTCACAAAGATGTATACAGGTGTATACATGCCCAACAGTTAAGGTCATTACTTTTTTTTTTCCCCCCAAAGGCTGAAACATTAAGGATAGTGTCTTTTGTAGTAAGAGACTCCATTTCTAGTTACAGGTCTGTTATAAAGAATTGGAAAGAAATGTCATTATCTTCAGGATTAGACTGATCCAGACTAGTTTTTGTCAGAAATAGCAGTAGACTTTCAATGAGAGTTCCCTTTCCATCCCTTACAAGTTCTTTCCCCTAAAGTCTGTTAATCTACCTGTTGTATGAAATATTCATCGTAGTTTTAGTCTCAAACACTGGCTTTCTCTTCCCAGACCATCCAAGAGCAGGGGCACGTGCTTAGTGTGTTCACTTTGATATGGAGTACACCGAGCCTGCTTTCAAAACATTTGTTGCTCAGGGTACATGAGCATCTGGGGTCTCTGACTGTGTTTAAGTAGGTGATGGCAAAACTCTGTACCTTTCTACAGTTCCCTGTTCTTACAATCTTATCATTTTCACAACCAATATCAGTTCTTACCACCGGTCAGAAGATCTATCTAGGACCCCAACATTAATCTCTAATTCAGATTTCTGCCTAATTTGCCAAGGCACTGGGCTGCTCATGAAAGAAGAATGCATCCAACAAAACCAGTGAATTTTCTCCCTCCTCCCAGAACTTTTACTCAAGACCGTACATGAAATTCCCTCTTCAGGCATGAATATTTTTTACCTTTGAGTCTCCAGGAGATAATAGCAATAGAAACTTGGAAAACTTGGAAACTTGGAAAAGAAATAGGAGCCATGTTGAGAATTAACTTCCTCTTGTCAGTTGTTTAGACAATTAGGCAAATAAACTATTGAACTGAGGAAAGGTATCTGTGACTTCAGCTGGGTGTCTGAATGATGGGTGTCTGCTTGCCTTTTGATGAGTACAAATCAAAGAGAGATAAGGACTTTCTTTCGACGCAAAATGGTATTTACTTTGGGTGGTTATAGCATCAGAATAGGAATTGTTATTCATTTTATATCATTATTCTTTTATATACATAAACTTTTTTCTAGACAAAATGTAACAAACTGCTTTTGATTAACCAGTATTCTTTGCTATTTTTAATATTTCAAATGTCATAGGAATTTTTATTTATTAAGATTTGTTTATTAACATTTATTTTAAAAGACTTGCTGTTGAAATAATTTTTATTGGAAAATATCAGAAAAGAACATTTTTGAACTGCTTTGAGAAGGGCAAGAGTAGATATCTGCCTAGCCTTGGGCCACTCTTGTGTAATACCTACTTTGTGGCTGTACAAAATGAGCAAAGACGACAGGGAAGTTGGGTTCCGAAGTACAAGGAATACAAGGCCCCCAGATGCAGTTTGACCTCTCCTGGTGCACCAGGCACACATGGTAGGAGGAAAGAGACTGTGCACACATTCCCCCTATGTCTCTCCACACTGAAGGCAGAATTACACAGATAGGAGACAATGCAACAACTCACTAATAATAAATCAGATGCGCTGCGTGGGGAAGGGAAGGGAGTTGGTGGAGAAGGAAATAACCAAAACCAAATGGGAGTAGACAGTGATTTAGGAAGGAAACCTGAGTGCTCCAGAACTGTTTCTCACAATGTAAGTCTGCCATTTGACAAGCTCAGTGCCTTGGCATGTAAGGTCAACAACAAAAATTGAGGAGGAATTTGTATTATTAATGCTTAATCTACCCCTCAAGAGCACATCAAACGGTGTATTTCATAGCCGTAGCAAGGTAAAAGCAGGCTTCTGGCACCTCTGATCCTGACCCGTAGCTGGAACTGGATGCTGCTGTTCAGATACATTGCTTTAAAACCAGTCCCTGTTAATATTTGAATCCTCACCTGTATGTTTCAGAGGTCAGAGAGGGCTCAGGTTTAGAGTAGCTGTAAGCATTGTGAAGAACCATAAGTTAATCTTACAAATCTTACAGACTTAACCTGTAGACATTTTACAGTAAATTTGTCTCTAAGTTATACCTGCAATCGGAGTGTCATGGCAACTGAGTGATACTTCCTGCATGTGCCACAATGCTATCTGTTGAGATTAAAGCCTTCATTAGCTGCTTACTAAAGATTATCCTTAAGCAATACCAAATTTCTACAGACCTTTTGTAGGGCATCTATTACAAATAGCAGTTACAATATTTAAAGCACCTTCTGCATAAAAATTGAGAGAAAATCCAAATAAGTAACAGGTTCTGCCACCAAAACTGATGGTCTCACCACCCTCAGTGTACCACACTGAACTATACAAAATTTTGAGCTTTCAACTCTTCCATTAGAAAAAAAATCTTTTTGGAGCAACACAGGACTATTCACTGGAGGTCGGACGTTGCCTGTGGAAGACAGTTGTGCGGAAGCCAACAGTACTGCTCAGACCACCCGATGCTCTTCCAGGTAAACACAGAAGGGATGGAACAACAGAGCCGGCGTGCTCCTTGAGGCTTGCTGCCACTGCATGGCCCTGCTCTGTGCCTGTGGGCCATGGGGAGGGGGAGAAACTACTGCAGTGTCTTCAATATCAGGGGCAGAGGGACTTCTGAGAAGCAGACAGGAAGGAGGAGAGTTTCACTGACAACCCCTGAACAGTCAAAGATTAGTCATGTGAAGCAGCAGCGACGGAAAAGTGCTAAGATAACACCCAGTACAGCAGCAAGCTGATGTTTAGACACAGGTGTTTAACTTCCGACTTGGTACACCTTCCTCAGTGTTGCCCCAGAATTACCTTTTAGGCCTCTTCTCTAGTTCATTATCTAAAATTCTAAAAAGAAAAAAATAAAAATTTATACTCAACAACTGCCACATCACTCCCAATTATAAAGCACATAACAAAACATCTTCCCCAAAATTTTAAGCAGCAGTGACTAAGGCTTGGGAATGAGGGATGACGGAAAATCAGGGAACACATTATTAGAATTGATGGATAAACATTAAATTAGCAAAAATTACTGTGAACATTTGCAAATTTTAACACATGTATCCCAAGAGAAACAAATAGAACAGATGCTTAATTGAAAATAAAATTAATGAAAAATAATTCCCTTTTCCCCAAAAGCGCAAGACCCTATCGTTAGCATTGTTAGCGTGTTATTATGAATCATTATTTTGATAAAAAGCAGAGCTGAAATGGATTTTTTTTGTTTATTGTAAACCACTTGTACTTTATCACATCATTGTAACACATTAGGTGTGTCATTATTTATCTTGTTCTACAATAAGCAAGCTCCATATATTTTCAGGCTTCGGTGAGTTTTGCTGGCATGGTCTATCAAGAAGATATTTCAAAAAAATCATTCTGGCTTTTCTCCATTCCTAAAATGCTCCTCGCAAATCATTTTTTATGCTCACAGTTAAGTCGGGCTTCATGGATGCTTGGAACATTTTAAGGGCAAATGCTGCTAAGGGCAGACTAACTATGTAGTAAGGGTAAAGGAACACAAATCAGATGCAAACAAATAAAGCTGGCTAACAAATTGCTGCCTGTCAGGTAGCCACAGTAGCAGTCAGCTTTTATTGCTTTTTGCCAGCTTTTTGCAAAGTAAGGCATGTTAATGCAAACTCTTTCACTGAAGCGTTCTCCCTCTCGATCGCAGTAGGCTAAGTTCACACATGCAAACAGACAGTGTTAGTTTAGCCCTGGGGAGGCAAAATCTCAAAACTTTTCTCACTCCATCATGGTCAGTTGTGAGCTGACAACCGAAGGCAATGCTTTCCAAACTGTTTCCAGCTCCCCTCCCAAACACACACTGCCATGTAGCCCTCCTGTCTCGCCTTCCCCCAGCCACCCGCATGATTATTGTGTTCCAGCTCTGCCTGCAGAAGTAACATACACAATCATTTTTGCACTTCCTTTGCATTGTTTTCCTTTCTCAGGAGGTAGAGGCCCCCTGACATTTTGGGAAATACTTTGGGTTTGCCTACATCACGCAATGAACCATACTGCCAAGACCTTGTGCTAGTACCAAGTGAACTAACACTGAGAATAGTAGTATTCCAAAACTGTCATAGTGCACAAGGCCCTTAACCTTGCTGGAAAGACAGGGCTTGAGTCAATCTACCACTTTGAAAATGAGCTCTTCGTGTCCTGTGTTGCTTTGGCAACGTGATGGTCAACTAAACCATATAGATATTCTAGCTTTCTATAACCTAGAAAACCATAGCTGTCTATGGTTAGCGCTGAGGAGATATGGCCTGTGTGTTGACGGTCTGAGGAGAGTGTCATGACATACTAAATGTATAACTTCTGGAGCCATTTATTCTGTATTTGCAAAAATGAATAGAGATGCAACCTGTTCATTAAGAGTAGAAACTTGGCTGGAAAGTCTCTCAGAGCAGCTAATAATTTTACCTTTACAGCCATTCATGAGACATCTAGATGAGTGCAGTGTATTATCTCTCTGAAGAAAGAGGCTAAACAGGAGACTGTTTCCTTTACAGTGATTAATTCCTATGAATGAGCTGTTAAGATTTTCTGTAGGATTAGTTTGTAGCACTTAAGAATAAGAGAGGAACTGCTAGTAATCTCAAAAAGGAGAAAAAGAATGCAAACACTGCCTGTATGCATCATACTAGCTATATAGCTTATAAAATTTTATGTTGTAGCGCTGATGCTCTTTCATGGAATTCCAGAAATAATCACAGGTGTCATCTGGATGGCTCTGACCCCTCCTAGGTAGGACTGCAAAATTACAGGAGCTCACTTTGTATCCTTGCCCCTGTGTTTACTGGCCATAATCACCATCTGCCACAGGACGTATCAAAAGGAAGACTAGAGTCATGTCCCAGGGATTGGCTCACAGTCTATTCTGCTTTTGTCTTTTTAGGGCTCGTTTCCAGGTGGCCTTACTATACTGGAGACAGTGCCAGCCCTCTCTCTTACTGCAACATCTGTTTGTCAGGCAGCCAGTATCCGAATTCAATATTTCCTGAAGAACGATGCTTTGGGGCTTATCGACAAGTCTGCAGGTGCTGCTTTTTCTCAAGAAATGTATCTGGCCAGACAAGGCTCACAGCCAGTTCTCCTTGCTTCCCATTGCTTATCAACCAAATTTAAGCATCAGCCTCTGCAATCAATACAAATGTTTCCTTGTTAGATGAAACAGGAGGGCAGAGAGGACTGCACATCTTACCCATCCAGCAAGTCCTGAGGCAGCAGCGTGCAGGTCTGTGACCCTGTGCTGTCTGACCTCTCAATGCAATGGTCTGGGATGCAAGCCCAAATTCACACAGCCCGGGCTCCACATCAGCTTCAGTGCTCAATGTTTGCCCTTAGCCAGATGCTTCTGAGTATCTACAGCCAGACCATGGGGAACATGAGCTGCAGGAACACAGGGGTAATATCAGCAATATTTGCAGCCTCTGACACTACTGTAACCATCTTTTTCTCAAAGGATTTTGATCTACCGATTCATCTTAGAAGCTGTTTCTTTACTACTTGCACATCTAATAATCTCTTTTTTGTCATCATCCTAAGTCCAGCAATGATGTACACAAGTTCATCTTTTGGGGCCTGTCTTCTGCACGTAGTGTCTCATACTAAGCAATCTGGAGGCACCTTCAACCTCTGAGCCCAACAGGGAAAGATTGCCCCTACTCTGCTCTGACTAATTTTCAGTAAAATCATAAAATGGAAGATTGTTAAAACACCTACTTTCCTAGATAAATACTGCCAAAGTACTATTAGTCTTTCAGTCAGCTTCCTGTCATGTCTCTCTTTGAAACCAAAGCAGAACGTACACTGTCCAGATTGAAGAAAAAACATTTGCTGAAGTTTCTCTGGAGGGCTGGGCAGCACGTGGAACAGAGCACAGCTCCTGAGGTGCATGCACGCAGCCATCTTGTCACTTCCAAGGCTCAGGCCTAGGGTAAGCTGCTTGATGGCAACCTTTAGCAGTGAATTCTAGAACAAATCTTTTCAGGCAAACATGACCAAGCAGGTTTACAGATTCCTCTTTGCCCACTAAGTGAAGTACTTTCTAGAAGAGACCCAAAGGAAAGCATTAAAAACCCTACCCGTTTGTTTGTTTGGATTGTTTTTAAGGGGGTAGGGCTCCGACTTGTCGGTGGTGCAGCCTTGGCCATTTGGCTGTAAACACATGATGTGGCAGAAGCATCTACCACTGTATGAGGGAGACAAGATCCTCTAGACAAGCTAGTAAAACTTACTGTGTGCCACAGAAATTTTATTCTGAGTAGCTGTGCATCTGAGGACTTTGTTGGTGCAGCTAGTCAAATCCTTTTGTACAGATTCTGGTACCAAAGCGCTGTTAAAACTCTGGAATATCTCTTCAAAGATAAGCTAAGCTAATCAGGTAAAAAAAATGAGTGGGAAGCTTACTCAGCATGCGCTGAGAGGATTGAAAGTATTATCATAGAATCACAGAATGGCTGACTTTGAAAGACACCTCTGGAGATTATCTAATCCTACACCTTCCTCAAAGCAGTTTGTTCAGGATGATGTCTAGTCAGGCTTCAAATATTTCCAAGGTCGGAGACTCCACAACCTCTCTGGACAATCTGTTCCAGTGTATGACCGTGCTCACAGTAAAATATTTTTTCTTATGTTTAAATGGAACTTACTAGATTTCAGTTTCTGTCTCTTGCCTCTGGTCCTGTCACTGGGCACCACTGAAAAGAGACTGGTTTCAGGATATCGTTGGCGTGCTTTGCCACAAGGATGTGCTGCTAGCTTATGGTCAACTTCATGTCCACCAGGACCCCCAGGCCCTTGCCTGCAATGCTGTTTTCAAGCCAGGCAGTCCCCAGCAGGCAGGCATTGGTGCATGGGGTTATTCAGCACCAGCTGTGGGACTTGGCATTTCCCTTGGTTGAACTTCATGAGGTTCCTGTCAGCCCGATTCTCCAGCCTGTCAAGGTCTCTCTGAATGGCAGTATGACCCTCCAGTGTGTGAGTCGCTCCTCCTGGTGTTGTATCATGTACGAACTTGAAGAAGGTACACTCTGTCCCTTCATCCAGGTCATTAACGAAGATATTAAGCAGTATTGAATTCAGTATTGATCTGTGTGGTACGCTGCCAGTGACTGGCTTCCAGCTGGACTTTGTGCCACTGATCACAACTCAGCCCCAAAGTTCACCCACTTTCAGTCCGCTCACCATGTATCTAGCCCATACTTAGTTGGTTTGCCAGTGAGGATATTGTGGGAGACAGTGTTGAAAGCCTTCCTGAAGTCATGATAAACAATATCCACTGCTCTCTCCTCATCCACTGAGACAGTCATTTCATTGTAGAATGCCATCAATTTGTTCAGACATGATTTCTCTTTAGTAAATCCATGCTGACTACTCCAAATCACTTTCTTGTCCTTAATATTTTGGAAATGGCTTCCAGAATTATTTTCTCCATCATTTTCCCAGGGACTGAGGTAAAGCCTGTTATTCAAATAAAGCTTTGAAACTCAATTTGCAAGCATCCTTGCTTCTTACAGACATCTCATTCAGCTTCTGTTAGAAGCTATTTTAATTAAACAAAGTTTGTATATTTTTTTATAGAAATACCACAGATAATCATTTCACCACACTATTTATCCAATAACTCCTCGTAATTTACGGAAACATCACATCTATCTACCATTTAACAGGGGAGTCTGTGATTCTAAGTTTCTTTCCTACTATCTGTATGTGATGTACACATCTCCTCAAGCAATTGAACTCTACTAGTGTTTCCATTAAACATAAAAATATTATGTTCAAAGCCAATTTAACTTCTCATGGAAGTATGATTAACATTATATATTAGACTTTAAAAGAAAGGATTTGGCAGCAGAAAATGTTTTTATGACACTGTGGAAGTTTTCACTAAGTAGCAATTGTTTGTACTGAATTCTTAAATTTACTACACCTTCTATCCCATATATTACTAAACATAGAGAATGTCTTTTCTATCAGATTTTCCAATGAAAGAGACAATCAACTATCTTGTTCATAACTGTATTCTTACAGAGTAACTGTAAAAGACTGTAAAGCCATTTTTTCAGACAGCCTTGTAAATTGTGCCCACCTGCACTTGCAGGTTTCAGAAAAGTGCATTTATATTTTTGAAATGGACAGTTAAATGCATGCATGCATATTTGATTGATATAATATATAATATGTGCATTTCAGTATATTGAATACCAATTGCAATATACAGATAGCTAAGAAATAAATGTAGAAACCAATGAAAGATTTCATGTGGGATTTCATAGACTTAAGTAGTTGCAGTTTATGGAACAGGTTGTTTGCTCCCTTATTCAGAATGCCAAGAGCATAGTTAGCAAAAGACCGCAACATCATTCTGGAAGAACTTAATCTAAGAAAAGTATATTGAAGAGCATTCTTGTGTGGCTTCACATCAAACTAAGCAAACTACCATCTCAAATACAATTACGAGAACTAGATTTCTCTGTACTGGTAACTGACTCGGAAGATTAAGACACTGTTTCCTCACTGATAAGGAAATTAATTAAAATAATAAAAGTAATCCTGTTAGCTCAAGTGCTTGCAGTCTTTGAATCTGGACCAGAAAGGCATCAGCTTTTGTCTTGATTTTCTAGGTGTAAGATCGTATGCAGTGCTTGTGAGCATCCCCAAATTAATTATAGCCAGGTTTCTAAACAAAGAGTACTAAGATTAATACACCCATAATATTTTTATTGCTATATACTTTTAAAATGAAAAAAAAGTGAAAAATGGATGTTGTGATCTCATGTTTGTGTAATTCACAAACTGTTTCAAAGGTCCATGATGATTTTGTGTTGGTCTGGAGTAATGTATAATAAATTACAGTGTAAAAACTGAATACCAATTCCTGCAATAATCAGTGTAATACTTAGTCTCATGCTGATTGCTGATTTCATAATCTTATTTTTCTGGGCTTCTAGCTGCATTGGATTCATTTTAATATCACTGAGAGTTAGTGCCCATGACAGATGAGGACCAGTTCCACTGGACATTGATCAGCTGCATCGTAAGTGTGAATTTGGCTGCTTTCAGTTCTTTTCTGACGTGGCATGCAACTCCTTCCCCAGGAAAATTAAGCTGAAAACTACTGTGGGAAGTGGCGTACGGCCCAACAAATACCACTGAAACACTGTAGATGAATTGCATGTTGCAGTTTATGAGACTTCAGCCCTTAGGTAAAGCTATTCCAAAATCCTACAGAAATTATTCGAAGGCATCAGTGGTTACTGGTCCAGGGAAGAGGCTGGAGGAAGAATTAAAAATGCTCAAGAATGCAAAGCTGAGAGTGGTTGAGGTCATGTCCTCTGCAATCATATAAACTCCAGCTTGGGGGAAAAAGTTAACCCAAATTGCTACACTTGAAATGGTTTTGGCCCTATAGTTAGAAGCATGAAACACATAATCCTACACATGCAGCTCAACGTGGTCAGCACACCTGTTCAGCACCTCTGAAAATCAGTTCCCTCCAGTGGTTCTGAAATTTAGTATGGTTTTTTAGTCCTTGTCTGGTCATTCTAAAGAAAATTTTGAAGAAGAGTTATCATGTTTCTGTCTGTTTCGAACATGTCTTCCCTAATTTCCTTAAATCGTCTGAATAAATACAATGAAACTGAACAAATTTTAAATAAAATATTATTATAATAATGTAAGAAA
Organism: Grus americana; assembly: GCF_028858705.1. Classification (NCBI taxonomy): domain Eukaryota; kingdom Metazoa; phylum Chordata; class Aves; order Gruiformes; family Gruidae; genus Grus; species Grus americana. Next base: position 83,055,083 of record NC_072853.1, on the reverse strand, counting down.
TTAGTAAAACCTCTAGTCCATAAGTCATTTGACTGAGCATTGTAGGAAATCCCACTTAAGAGACGTTTCTGAATGCTTCCGAATGTATTGCCAGACAGGTTATTTTTTTTCTGAGGCAAAACAACTGGCCGATTTTTTATTTTGCTCCTATTCTTTAGTGTATTTGCTAGGTAAAAGTTGCACTTGAAGTATTATGCTCATCGTAGTGCTTTGGACTGGAGGATACACCAAATATTATCCAGACAATAAAAAACAATCAAGAAAGTCAGAGACTCGATAAGAAAATAGCAGAAGGAGGAGGTTTTTACAGTACACACTACCCAATGTAGTACTAGAACTCTGATAACCAGGCTATAATCAAATAACAACTTCAGCTGCAAAATAAAACGGAATCTCCAGGGGCAGGGGAAAGATGAACACAGCTCAGAGCAGAACCCATCCGAAAGTAAATGTTAAGCAACCCTACAGAGCAAACCCCTGGTTAAGCTAATAGCACAACAATGTGGCTGCGATCAAATTTTAAATTGAACAGCTCAAGTCATTATGAGAGGGAGGGTGGGACACCACTTAAGAACTTTTCCCACTCCCTCAGAAAAATACAGTGAAGGAGCACCTGTGAAAGGGCTTGTTCAGCAGAATGAAATAATCTGCCATAACTTGCATTCAAGATATGGAAATTTAGACAATTAACAGCCACATCATCTGCAAGGAGGAGAGAAACAGTACAGAGGCAGTGAGATCACTGCTATGTCCATAATGACTGCATCACCTAAAGAAGAGTTTCTGAGGAATCTGAGACATGACAGTGAATGCTGCTCCCAGCAGATTGTATATAAGGCACACAAATATCAACAGACTTAAGATGCTATGTTCCTTGCTGAGATGGTGTTGATCCCAGAGTTTTTGCCTGATAGCTCTATCTTACTGCAGCTAGCCAGGGTGTTGACTTTAACCAGAGCTCAGCTATGAGATTATCTGTTAGTGAAAAAAAATATTGGTTGAATGAAAATTCCCATTTTTGACTTATAAAGGATACCTTTCAAAGTTTAAGCCAGACTAAAAAATGGTTGAAAACTGAAACAAGCAGTTAAACTACTCTCAATTTAATTAGAGGGACATTGAGATATTTGGTATGCAGAAGCTTTTAAATTCAGCATCTTGATTTACAACAGCACAGGAAATAAAATTAAAAAGTCTAATATTTTAATGGAGGACAAGAACTAGTTTTTCCTTGAGTGTTGTGAGAAAGTCCCAGAGACTGAAATAATGTTGGAACTGTACTGCCAAAGAGTGGACCAAGACTGTCTTGATAACAGGCAAGTATACCTTGTGTAGCTCTTAATTTTATCTATAGCTCATGCATTATATCTGCATGGTATTTTAAATTTTTTTATTAAATTTGCATTAAGTACAAGTAATTATTTTATATAAAGAAACATATATACTTCAGGTATACAATTTTGTTTGTTACTTTCACGATTGTTGGCGGAATCCTGCCAAGCCCTCAGCGCTGCCCACCATGCCTGCAGCAGCAAAGCAGGTAGTACCAAGAAAGGAGCTGATGGGCTGCCCCATGGGCTGCTGTTCGACAGTATTCATAGCCAGACCAGTGACATGGCCTTGGCTAGTAGAAGTCCTTGTCAGGCTGATGTTCTGCCTGTGATGACAAGAGACCCACTGTCACATGCGCTGCACATGTTGGATATTTTTATTTCTCTCAACCTCCCAGAGCTGGAGATCTCTCCTTTACTCCTGTTCTTGGCTGTGGAAAGGGGAACCTGCAGAGACCCATGGTGCCTGAGAAAGCAAGCACATGAGCTATCAGGATGTGCCTAAATGGGATTGGTTGCTCCAGGCATGCAAAATCCCAACAGGAGCTTGTACGGAGCGCGATGGAGCACCACACGGGGCACTGCCTGTATGGGCTTTTGCGGAACTGTTATGGATACGTTCGTTGCCTGGGTACTGCAGCATCCCAGAGAGGATGTCAGGGACCAGGCAGTGCACCAAGCCAAGGGCTTTGGTCAGTCTGGGCTGTCGAAGCACGGAAGGGATCCAAAAAACAAAAGGGAGCATTTTGATGATTCCTTCTCACACATTTCCTGTTTTAACGAAGTAATAAGACTTTCTCTTTTGGTTTTGATCTCTTTTCCCACTGATTCTCTCTTGTTCTCTAACTCACTAGTTTTAGACAGCACATCTGTCCACCATGTTCTCAGGATAATGCAATTTACAGGTAATTGCTGATGCCTGCAGATTCTGCACATCCCTGCAAGTTCTACATGTGTGACCTAGCAAGTCGTTTATGATTATACCAGAGTAAATAACATGCATTCTTGTACTGCAGTATTACATATGAATAAATGAAAATACTAAAAAATGGCCCATACTGATTAAAAATGATACGGGGAAGCATGGAGGGGAATGTATTAGCTCACTTACGTCACAGTCAGCCTAGGCAGGTCTCGTCCTACTTGTATGATAAATATTTTCCATTATAGTTATACAATCAAATAGAAAATTATAATTAATTATGAGTGCACTTCTGGATCTACTTGGAAAAAAGGAAGCAAAGGACTTCTGGTGCTAGGCAACATAGATAGGCTTCTTAAAGAAGCCATCCCTTTGATTTCACTGTCACAGTGGTTGCACCATATTCCAATGTGAAGGCCAGAAAAATCAGCTCCCTCTGGGGTACAGAAGGGATGGTGAGCACACAGCATCTACTGATAGCAAAGCAGCAGCTCAGGTACTATTTACATTAACTGTGGCCAGTGGCCCTGCACGGTTGCAGGACAGCCACGTGCGAAGGTGCCGCCTGCCTTTCCTTCCTCGAGTGAAAGACTCCAGTCGGGTTCTGCAACGTTAAAGACGATAATTCTGACAAGATATTTCTAGCTTCAACATTCAAGCTGTCAAGGCTGTTGTCAGTTCAAAGCAGGCTCTCTTTCCTCTCAAGGCATTACATAAGCACCAGTTTTGTTTTCCACATTTACCAGAAGCTGCCAGCCAGAAAACAATTCACTGGAGGATATAGCAGTTAAAATACCAAGGTGCGGCTTTTCTCTCTCCTCTTTTTTACCTCTTCTCTTTATTTTCTTCCCCACATGTCAGTGACCAGGAAGGACATTTATCATTAGATTTGTGATGACACATCTCACATTTAACTTCAAGTACAGTAATAAAATTGTCATTCATAACCGAGGAGAAGGAAGAGAACCGTAATTTGGAAAAAGAGTGAAATCTGTTGATTAAAATACGCAAAAGCAGCAATTTGTTCAAAGGTCTGTATCACTTAACAGTACACCAGATTCACAAGAAACACACTGATGTTTATTTAACATTGTCACTTAATTTGTGATCATCTGGGAATATATTTGGTGCTTCACAAAACACATTGCAAAGTAAAACCCCGCTCAAAAATCAAACAAATCAAAGGCTTTTTTATCATGCAGTTGAGATGGTGGTGTAGATACCACTCCTGTGCAGTGCTCCACTGAACTTCATTTCGAAAGATGAGAGTTTGTAATGAGGAAAAGGGAAGAGGAGGGAAGAGCTGCAGTTTTGCGTTATAATAGCTGGTATCTGCCTTAGCCCTGCAAGCTCTCTATATATTGGAGTTCACACAAGCCCACACTAAAGCTTTGGAAGTGGAAGGGTTCAAAATTATTCAGATCAATACAAGCCAAAAGAGCTGTATGAGAAGTGTTTTCAGTTCAGAGTTGGTGTTACTGCCAATAAAAAAAAAAAAAGATGCTAGATGCCTTCAACCTTCAGCCAATTTGCAGCTTTTTTAGGTCCATATACAGGCCCATTACACATTACCTACAAGCAACTGCAGACCTTTCACAGTCGGGGAACCCCAGTCTCCTTAACAGAACAATAGAGATTTTATGTCAGGTTCTGTTGTGTTACAGTTTCCCAGGACAGAATGTATATACAGAATTGAATAACATGGGGCTCTGTAAGATACTACAGTAAGTACAACTCAAGAAAACCTCTCACTGGGCTCCACGGCAGAGTCTGATAACACCAAAGCACATGGATTATCTTCCTAGCTGGGAACTGCAGCACAGAGCACAGCACGTCTTACACCAGATGTCACTATATCATGCATGATGAATACCACGTCTTCATTACAGTCTTGCCCTGCTAAAGTCTGTATATATGATGTTGCAGCAAAAAGCATCACCTAACATTCAGTAAATGCATTTCCCCATGTTTATGATTTGCAAAGTAAATTTTCTTAGACCTAAAGAAGCTGCTAGCATCCTTCTTTTCTCCCAGCTGTGCAAGATAGTATTGCTTTTTAAAACAGAATGCAAACTAAAAATGAGAAGATGATTGTGTCAGGGTTGTTTCTATTTCTACTAAGAGAAATAAAATGTTGCATCCTCTTTTCTCTTACTTTTCCTCTCCCTTTCACACAGGGAAAGCCATACACTTACAGACATGAAAATGGACACGCATTCTCCATTTACAAAGGGCTTAATTTAGTCCTTGAGTATGCACAGAAATCCTCCCTGCAGCAAAGTGATGTCAGACTCTGTGTACCCCTGCAGTATATGGAAATCCTGGTTACCATGAGAACCAGACTGCTTCTTCACTGAGGCTTCCGCACACTGCGATGAAGACGTGCCTCCATTTTGCCACGTTGAAGCAGCTCAGCTGCAGGATGCCCTGTGCCGGGCTGGGTGGCCCTGACACTCCTGCCCTTCTGCCAGTGGTCCTCAATTAACTCCAGCTCTGTCACTGAAATGAGGGTGTAAAAGTGTCAGATAATCAGGATTACATTTCTGAAGCAACATTCTTCCCAAATATATTTCTTCCCCTCTTTTGCCCTCCGTCCCGGAAAATAAAATAAACTAGGAAGCTGCCTGGACTTGGGACAATATTAGAGCACACAATATTTTATTGTACTAAGGAAGAAACCAAAGCTATACCACCACAGTGAGATCTCAGGGGACATTTATGTCTCCAAGCAGCCATTTTTCCAAATGCTGCTGCATACACGTACAGCCTTTCTGAACACAATTAGAGCAAACACTGCTGTGATAAACCAACTTTGTGCTCCTGTGCTAAAGGAAAAGGCCACTTTCCCTTTTCACTGCTTTGCTAGGGACACAAACCCAGCTTCTTTGGATATAGAAGTGCTTAGAGCTGATCAGTGAAAAAGGAAAATGCTGTATTTTTTCCTCTTCAGGTATGATCTCAAAAAAAAATCCTTGAGGTAAGACACTGAACTACATCATATGCTTAGGCTGCAATGGATGAAAAGCCTTTATCACATTCTATAATTAAGAGAAGTATAATATAGCAACAGGTAGCTAACATTCATTAGAGGAAAGTGCTATAAGGGAAATAGCTAACACAGAACAAATGGACTAGACAATCAAAACTAAATCAAAGCATAATGCCCCAAAAGCACCGTATATCAATCTAAGCCCTAAAAGAACAGGTTTAAATGGCCTAATTTCAGCATCTAATTTTTCCTTAGTGCTCTGGTGAGCATTTAGGAGCCACAGAGACTCTTTCGCAGTTCACAAGGAGGTGGGACCTCACATGTCTGCCTCTACAGCCCTGAAGGTATCGGCTCTCTCTTTTCTCTGAGGAAGCCAATCAGTTAGCAACTAGGTTAAACTCAGGTCACTAGTTTTTAACATTTGCTTTCCTTGCATGTTTTGGCTTCCTTGTCAGACGCAATGTAGGCTTCTGTGCCTGAAATCTTGTCCGTTTTTTTCTAACTGTGTCAGCTAGCTGAGAAAAAGATATTAGCACACTCTTACAAACCTGACAATTAATTGGAAAAAAAAAAAAGAAAAAAAGTCTTTCATTTTAACATAATGGGAGAATGAATGCAAAGCAGCCGTGAGCATGGTTGGCTCAGGACTAGTTTTCAAATCTGAATGAATGGCACAGCAATTTTTTTCCTATTTGCCCAGTGCTACTCAACACAGAGCTGCACACTTCTAAATTCAACCAGTAGAGGACAGTGGTGAATGTACACACAATCAAACTTGTCACTCATATTTTATATATATGAAGCAACTCCTCTGTATGAAGTGCTGTGTTTCTTGCCATCTCAAAAGTCAGTTCACGCTTATGAAATCTGTACACGTCAAAGGAATACAGATTACAAAGAATCCACAGAACAAATGTAAATAATTATGCTCCATATATGTGGAGTGTATTTCTTATTTATGTAGAACACCACTTGGGTCTCACTCAAAGATCTTGACTTGGTCCTTGTTCAACAGGCTTCAAAGCTTTTCCTAAACAAAAGACAGACCTACACTGCAAATCCAATAAGCATTTTGCTTATGTTAGGAATGCAGGACAGGCCCCTCAGTGTAATTATTTCTGTTCTTTAATATAATCCAGAGTCCAAGAAGGCAGTGAAGTTGCACAAAAGTTCACAGAGCTTTAGCCTGCATCAGGAGAAGTTGTACTACCCACCTTTAAAGGAACAAGTTATAGAAGAATACAGATCTAATCACTTTTCAGCTTTTCAGAAAAAAATCTATAGTCGCTTTACCTTTTTACTCGATCCAGACTCTCTATACTTCTAGTGAAAGACATTGTGATTTCTTGTGCAAGTGCACTTGTATCCAAAGCCCCTGGACTGTGAGTTCACTAAGCTAAATACTATGGCTTATTTTGACATGTAGAAAATATTCCTACTTTAAAAAAAACCACAAAACAAACAAAAAAACCCCAAACCCCAAAAAATCAAACTTAGCTGCATCTTCCATGAACAGTGAGAGAGCTGTAACATTTTATTGGTACTTGCAATGTATCTATCTTGGCCTTGTGGCCTGCAGTTTTTTGTTGTGGAGGTTTTTTTGCCACTTCAACGCCGAGTTAAGTAATGTACAACTGAGATAACAACTTTATATGATTTCACAACATAGAGCACACAGGCAAAATATTTTGCGTTTTTCCTCCCTTATTTAAAGAATAGTAGCTTTAGGACAATGCTTGTAGAAGCTACAGGCTATATCAACCAGAACAACATTTCAATGTTTATGCAAACTCTGTTGCATGAGAGCACAGCTCACCAATTTCCATCATGTTACATTTTCAAAGTGACATTCTGCAAAGCCCTGAAGAGACTAGCACATAACAAAGAGTGTCTCCCAGGCTCCAGTCTTTTCAGATTCATCTGCAGCAATACAAAACACCTATTAATGGAATACGTAAAGATGCTTGTTTACAAGTGGAGATGATCAGGAAACAATTTCTAAAGGCCTTGAAATAAAGAGACAAGACTTCACTCGTAGGAGTATTTAATCAACAAATATGTTCAAGTGCTTCTCCATGCAAATATCTAACTCATATTCTCATCTTTTAGAGCACTGAAAAATATCTCTATTCAATTAACACATAGCATATCAAAAGTTGTGATTCAGAGGTTTTTTTCAGGAAATAGAATATTTACCAGGAACAGAAATAAATGACCCTCTGGTTTGCTTCAGTATATATTTCGATTTTGAGTTTTGCATTAGGTTGCTATTTGAATCTTTCCAAATGTGGGACAGTAAGAGGTATAGATCAACTATAATCACAGGAATAGGGGCCTGACAGCAAACATGGATCAAAGCCTAGGCATTACAGAGTCTACAGAGTGTCTAAAGTCCCAGAGGTCTGGGAATTATGTCGGAATCTGAAATTGCCTTTTAAAAAATGCATGCAGTTCCAGACTTCACAACTGCAAAGGTAAAGGGAGTGCAGCCAACTCAGTGGCACTAAGTGAGCCTGCAGACAGTCTGAATGAATCAGTCGCGGCGTGGTGACCTACCACCAGCATCTCCCATCCAAGTCTAGTTGCTCCAGGCGCTGCTGTCAGCAGCAGACTCTGAACGGCTGGGTAGACTCCTCTTACAAAAGAGCAGAGCACCTAGCCATGTTAATTTGGTCCCAGTGGAGTTTGCCATAACAGTGAGCTTAAAAGTGTCCATATGACCTCCAAATTAATTTGTATTCTTGGCAGGTGTGAATCATTGCATGATTTTCAATAACGTGATTTGTGCATCTAAATTGCAGGGAAACCATGTAATAGCTGAAATCTTATTCATATGTTTTTTATTCGTACGTTTCTGATTCATACATTTTTTCCTCATTTAACAATACTTAACAGACAATAGACACTAAATATACACTGTGCAGAGGTTTTGCTTATATCTGTATAAACGACCCATATTTATATCTATAAGCATTTATGTTTTCAGATTATTGATAGAAAAGGAAAAACCTCTGGCATTGATGTAGACGTCGAGGAATGGCTACACTAGTTCTTCCCTCATTTGAATTCTACTATCCTATTGCTTCTCTGTACAGCAAAGCAACTACCAGATGCTGTTAAGATTGTCTATATATGAACCCACAGGAACAGAAAAAAAAGTCTTAAAAGCTCATGTCTTTTTTCAGTTGACTGACCCCACCCAGGAGGGGGTGGGGGAAAGAAAAATTAGCACTTTAGATTTTACCCTTCTTCTTTTTACTCCTCAAAGAGCAAGGGTCATTGTTTCCTGGAGTGAAAAGAAAAGGTTTAGTATTTTTATACCATGAAGAAAATTCACTGAGGCTGTTTGTGAGAAGCAGGAGGAGGAGAGAAGGGGACTGCCTAAATGCAAAGAAAGAGACACTTGCTCTGCCATCTGTTCCTGTGCACTGTCACCAGGCTGCTCTGCAGTGTAAGAGGCAGCTGCTCCCTTTTCCAAGAGTTAACATGAGATATTGCAAAGGCAACACCCACCCTCCAATTCTGACCATGCCCACAAAGGATCACAGCGAGTAAGTTTATGGTACCCATTTATTTGTGATGCAGCCCCTGGTGCAACTCCTCTGACTGTGCTCTGCTGCCTTTCATGACGGTGGCAGGCTGTGTGTTCCTCGCAGGAACAAATGCAAGTGGATTAGCACTGTCGTAGTCTACTCAGTAGTCTTTGCTTTGCATACATTACCCTCGCTGTGTTTTATGTCAAAGATGATTCAGCAACTCGGTCCTAAGTTCAGGAACAAAGAAAGATTACTGAAGGGGCTGTTTGAAGGAAGGAAATGAACAAAAGCCCCGTTTGTTAAAAGGGAAAATAAATAACAGCCTGGCTGTTAAATGAAAGGAAGCGAGACCAATGAGGGATACAAAACTTAGGATACCAGCTGCTCGAGTATGAACTGGGACTAAGGTTTGCCTTTGCCATCTGCACTGTGCATTTCCTCAGCCTAGGAACTGGATCTTTGCTTTGCCAACATCACGGCATCGAAGTGTAAACACACCTTTTTGTTTCTTTGGGGTTTTTAAAGCATTCAAGGAAAGTCCATTTAATGCTATTCATTTATAAGTCTTTGTCCCTGTCACTTTCTACCAGCTTTCTTGTCTCTTTGTTTCTAATAGCTCAGACTAAGTTTCTTCCAGGAGTAACCAAGATGAAGAAGAATCCCAAGCCAAGACTTTAGTGACCTGTAACTGGGATATTTCTGTCTTGCATTATTTTATTTCTGCTCATAATTATGTTTGGTTTCTCTGAGAAGACTGGATGAGATGACAGTTCTTAAAGAAAAGGGGCAATTCCTTCTTCTGGAGATCAGCTGAGCTTGCCCAGAAAAAAGACAGCTTCAGAAACAATGTGCTGCAGGAGGCAAGAAAATATTGCTAGTAGTCAGGAACCTGGTATTTGCTTTACGTGGCAATGTTTTGGTAGCCAGGCCGGGGGGGCTGCAGGGATGGCTTCTGTGAGAAGACACCGGAAGCTGCCCTCATGTCAGACAGAGCCAGTTCTAGCTGGTTCCAAGATGGACAAAGCTGAGTCCATCAGCAATTTCATGCCAGGGAAGGTGGATGTGCCCTGAAGGTAGATGCAGCCAGTGGAGAGGCCACACTGGAGCAGGCTCCTGGCAGGCACTGTGCCCCATGGAAAGGAGCCCATGCAGGAGCCCGTGACAGATCCATCTCAATGCTTGGAGCACCTAGACCCGTGACATCCCTCCAGCTCTGCCACACCAGTCAGTTGTGGGCATCATATGATGTTGTCACGTGGCTCTGCTCATGAATTGGAGCTGTGCTCTCCCACCCCATCTCTAACACTTTAAATATTGCCTGAGACACCTGAATATTTGTGTTTTGACAGTTTACTCTTCTAATCATTTGACAGAAACTGAAGGTTCATAGAAATTTACAGCTAATTTAAAACCTTCTTCCCTAACACCTAGCAACACATCAACTTCACTGATTTCACCGACAGGAAAACTGACTGTAGGGCACTTCTCAAGTAATCATACCTGGGACGTACATCCTCCTGCTTTACACCATTTCATGCCTTCACCAAGACTCCTGGTAGGAGTCTTCTCTGCAGTGGAAGTCCTAGCCCATGTGCTTCTATAAAAATATTCACGGCTGAAAACGAGTTCTTTTAAATGGATCCCAGAAACCCCTTCTCCCTTCATGTGGAAATCCCTGTGTCTTAGAGACATCAAATAGCAGTGCTTTCCTTTCACACCCAGCAAAGCGCATAAGCATATGATTAAATATGCACACAATCTCATATGAATGACTGGAGAGGCTTTTTCTCACAAAAGACGAGAAAAGGATTAATTTATTACATTCACTTAGATCAGGATGCTGTCCATGTAGCCAAGACGGGAACCATGAAGGCTTTTTCCTTTTTCTAACGAGAAGGAAATGTTCATGGTTCATTTGCACAACACTGATTGCAAAAGGCAATAATATCTATACTTATGTTTACCTATGCATTATGCTACAGATTGCAGCAGGAAAGGCACGTATAGAAAAAGAATCTTTCCATGTAGATATTAAATTCTGGATGGTGATGTCTGGGGCTAGGAGTTCTATGGAAACGCAGAAAGGAACCATTTATACTAACACAGACCTATGACAATAATTAATGGTAACTCTGTTCCTGTTTTCAGCCCATAAGAAGACACGTTTTAGTGAATTCAGGGATGACAAAGCTTGGCTTCTAATGCAAACCTTACAAATATATGTAGATGCAGATAGCTTGTCACCATGTGGAATGTGCCAACCAACATTCAGAATAGCCCAGTCTATTTCTGATATATCTGAAATCTGAATTTGTTTTGCTTCCATGTTATTTCAAGTGAATAGGAATTTATTTTGCAATTGTTTCTGGAACGTTGTGTATCCAAAAGCCTTGTCTAATTTATATAATTACATATAAAGATGTGTGTGCATGTGTATACATATGCATTATTTCTCCATGCAAATCTTATCTCTCTTTTAATGTCAAATCACTAGCCTACAATACTGAACGACATGTCCTTATCTGGTTTGGGTTGGGTTTTTTTGGTTTCTTTGTTGTTGGGTTTTTTAGTTTTGTTTATTTGGGGGGTGGGTGGGTGAGGGGGGGTTGGTTGGGTTTTTTTCATGTTAAAACCTAATTTGAATGGTTATTTGTTTCCAGAAGCGGATTGCCTTCCTTTGGCAGTTGTCCTGTACTGCTGCAGTTTCTGGTAGTCTGTTTGACACACACATTGGCAGTAGCATTTGAACTGATCTCTTAGAGTGCTTGTCTCAGCAACATCCATTAACTTGCACCTATAAATAAGGTTTCTTTTTAGAAATCCGGCCTGTTTTACATCCCCATTTCTGTCAAAGTGAAAGCATAAGGGAAACTGAGCACTTTCGTGCGGAATCACTGATACCCTGTAATTTATTGACATATTATAGGACTGAAAACGATGTAGAAATGTAATGACATGTTTGGTTGGTTATTAAAATTGTTTCATTAAGCAACAAACCTATTTTTTTCCCCGCATCTGAGACATACTGTAGATATCCAAGTAATTCAAAACCTCATTTTGTGACTGTCGTTATGTGAAGATGCTTAAATGTATTTCACGAAAATATTAATTGTACTTCTCCTCAACCCATACAAGTTTTCACATATTCTCATTTGCATCAGCAGTACGGTACCTGTACTTTGCATCTGATTTACATTCTGCTGGAGTTTAGCCTGTGAACTGTAGCCAACCCTACCCTCAAATTTTGGTCTTTTGTACAAATGTCATTACTTTATCCAGGCTATTACAACAATGACATTTTTTCTGTGTGGTCCATACCTGAAAAATTGTATCATCTCATGTTTCCTCCCTCTAGCTGTGTTAATGTTCCACAGCACACAATCAGGAATGCGCTTTTTCATTTTTAGTTATGTCCTGGTTTCGGCTGGGATAGAGTAAATTTTCTTCCTAGTATCTGGTATGCTGCTGTGTTTTGGATTTAGGATGAGAATAATGTTGATAACACAGGGATGTTTTAGTTGCTGCTGAGCAGTGCTGACACTAAGTCAAGGACTTTTCAGCTTCTCATACTGCCAGGCCAGCGAGGAGGCTGGGAGTGCACAAGAGGCTGGGAGGGGACACAGCCATGGGCAGCTGACCCAAACTGACCCAAAGGCATATTCCATACCATATGACATCATGCTGAACAAAAAGAGAAACCAAAAAACTGGAGGGAGTTGGCCGGCAAGGGCAGCAGCTACTGCTTGGGAGCTGGCCTGGCATCGGTCGGTGGCAGGGGAGCAATTGCATTGTGCATCACCTGTTTTGTATATTCTATTATTACTATTATTATTATCCATTCCTTTCTGTCTTGTTAACCTGTCTTTATCTCAGCCCATGAGTTTTACCTTTTTTTTTCCCAATTCTCTCACCCATCCCACTGAGGTGGGGGATGAGTGAACAGCTGTGTGGTGTTTAGCTGCCTGCTGTGTTAAACCACAACTGACTCCATGGATGCTTTACCCTTACTGACTAACATTAATAGTTATATACTTCTGCTTTACATATGACTTTTGGCTCCCATCTGTACTGTTCCTATTGTATTTGGGTATGTCTTACGTCCACTTTATCTTACATTTTTTCTGCTGCTTCTTCCCCCTTCCTCTCTCCCCCGCTCCCATCTCCCATTCACCTGTTTTAGAAACCTGCATATTCCCTTTTCTCTGAGCATCTTTTGCTATCTGGCTATCTAATCATAGACTATCTGCCTACCCTAGTCCACCCAGAAAGTTTCCCTTTTCACTTCTTATTCTTTTATGAAAGACATGTTCTATGTTGTTTTTTACCAAGGGCAGGATCGAGCTTTTCAAAACAGACGTTCAGGCTCTTCTGATGAAACTTAAGGTAAAATTCAACTGCAGTAGATAATATCTTATCTCAAAGGGAAGAATTTGTTCACAAATACTTTTAAGAAAGAAAAAAAAAAGCATATGAAGAAAAGCATCTCTAGGTCAGTAGCCTCCCTTTATCAATATTTTTTTTAAAAAAACACTACGGGTCTGAAAGACTACATAACAAACTAAAGACTACGACATGGTGCAGTAGGCAGTGATGATGTTACTTTTAAAGGATGATGCTTATGGGCTTTTTTTAAGGATGCATCGGAAGGAAATTTAGATAAGAAAAAGAAGAAAATATTGTATTAGTAAATAAAGTGCTTACCTTTTCCAGGTATGTACAGGTACAATTAAAGGAGAGAATTTCCTTCCCCGGGGATAACAGATGACTGAGAGACCAAAAGATACTGCTTCAGCTACATGGTATCTCCATTGCTGCTTTACTATCTGTGAGGGTCATTTGAAAAAGACAACCAGATTTTGTATTATTTTAAACATTTTCCAGGGAATAACACCTAGATACCTACCAGAAGCATGTGGAAGAGAAAAAAAAAAAAAAAAAAGAAAAAGTGAAATCCCTTCTTCTGGCATAACTCCTTGCAGTTTAGCTCTACTTGAGAATTATACTTCTGCTTTTTTTTTTTTTTCCAGTGCAAGCTGGTAGAGCATATGCATTTATTTGATTTTTCACTGTTTCATCTGAGAAAGCTTGTATTGTCTCATAAAACTATTGAAGGAAAGTAATTAAGGCAGGATGATAGAAAGTAACTTCCTCCATCCAGTTTCCCCACATTTCTGAAAAATGGGACATTGAGGACTGGACACAATCCAACCTTTGTAGATCAATGCCCTCTTTAATTTAAAACACCATATTCCCATCAGCTGCTATTGATAAATTAAGACATAACTCTACTGTATATTCCTGGGTCATTAGAAGACTGAGGAAAGAAAAAACAAACCCTCAAACAGCAATGGCATTCATTCAAATTATTAAACTATCCTTTCTCAACTGGGTAAAGTCTGAAGTAGGATAATGCACAATGGTGTTGATTAAGCTATTGTACAACTCCCTTCTATACTACTATACAACTGTAGATTGATGATGTACCACTCAGAGAGAATGTCTGATCTTTAAACTATTTCACTTTATCAAATACGAATAGAGAAAGTGTTTAATTTTATTCCTTTCAAACCCTGCAGCATAATTAAGGGGACTAAATCTTGAAATCCAGTTTTCACTTCAAATTTAACTTAGCAATATATATGCTGTGCCTGTAATATCTGCCAGCTGAGGTTCTAAGATGTCCCACATACATAGCATCTAGAACATTAAATAAGTGTTTCTACAATATCAGGAACACATTTTCATAATAATCTTGATCAGGAGTCCAGTGAGGTCTAATGTCAACTGCAGTGATCTTTTAGCCAGCTCTATATAGAGCAAGTCCTGAGAGAATACATATTAAATAAATTAATTACACTTTAGATATATTAATTACATATTAATCTCACTATCTTTACCCTCCACCATCTGTCACATGATATGGCACAGTTAGTCAAGTCGCAACCGGTAAACAGGATTATAAAAATGGGATTTGTAAGGATTATAAAATAACCGGATAATTTCATCACCAGTAGCATTTACTGTACAAAATCATTTTTTTCCTCACACAAATTTGTATCACATCAACTGCTTATCATAAAGGTGAGGTAGGAATTTCCCCTGTATATCCAAATAAAGAAATGACAGATCTGACATCCAAGAAAACTGTTCTCCTAGCAGAATATAAAACAGCCTAAGGGAAGGGAGTACAAATTAAACACATAATGCCATTCATTTCTTGGGACTGCCATGTATTGATGAAAAATTGCTGGTTTTCTTGTTCATGACACTCTTCCTGTAAATTTTATGCCTATAAACAGTCTCTTTCAGCTTCATATTTGGAAT
Source organism: Grus americana (assembly GCF_028858705.1). NCBI lineage: Eukaryota > Metazoa > Chordata > Aves > Gruiformes > Gruidae > Grus > Grus americana. Next base: position 83,039,981 of record NC_072853.1, on the reverse strand, counting down.
AACACAACAATTGTAGAGATAGATAAGTCAAAATCTTGTTCAGACAGGTTCCGCTTACAAGTCATGATTCCAGATGGTTTTGGAGCCTGTACAGCCTCTAAGCCTGTGCACATCTGAAGCTGCAACTGGCTCTCTGGTTGTTGTTTATGACTATAAATGGTGAAGACTAAGAAGTAGAAGTCTCCAAATAGCCATCTTGTTAAAAAAAAATTAGGCAACTATAAAACATCTCCGTCCTTATAAAGTCTGATTCTCTTCTAAATAAATAAATCAATCAATAAATAAATAGATTCCCATCACAGCCTGCATAATGCCTGAATTTTGCAGCATAAAGTCAGTAGATAATTCAATGGGATAATTCACTTTTAAAATCAGAAATTCCATCCCTCTTGACTCTGCTATAATTATCTACCTAGTAGTGCTGCACAGAGTAGAGCAAACAAAATCAAAGAATGAGTCAGCATAGACCTCAAGGACTAGAGACAAGGGCAGCAACAGACAGATGCTGCAGAGGAGTGCCCAATGCACCTTGCAACTATATAATAATGTCAAGGAGGTGTATTGGTGGGCTGCACACGAAGCATGACAATAAACCATGGTGATTTCATCCTGCATGTGTTACTGGCCTTTATGTCCAAACCTCTTCTGGTAATCTAAGCAATGCCAGGGTAGGGGTTCAGGCAGAACAATTGCTTATACATACATATAAATGTAATACGACTGTGCAATGTTCATTTTTTAGCACTGTCCCTGGCATGATTTAGGACCACGACAACTAGCATTATCTCAAACTTACAGAATCATAGAATCACAGAATGGTTTGGGTTGGAAGGGTCCTTAAAGATCACCTAGTTCCAACCCCCCTGCCATGGGCAGGGACACCCTCCACTAGACCAGGTTGCCCAAAGCCCCATCCAACCTGGCCTTGAACACTTCCAGGGATGGGGCCTCCACAACCTCTCTGGGCAACCTGTTCCAGTGCCTCACCACCCTCACAGTGAAGAATTTCTTCCTAATATCTAATCTAAATCGACCCTCCTTCAGCTTAAACCAAACTTCCAAGTATGGTTTTGAGGACGATACAGGCTAGCGACTGTTACACCATTTCTAGTCAGTATTACGTAAGGGAAGAATTGTTTTATTTATTTAGCACAGAAATAAAAGTTTTTGTTATCAGCAGACCCCTTGGCATGGCTTTTCTCCATATCAATTAGCATTTTCTCAGGCTACGCTCAGACAGATGATCTTTGACCTTTATTTCTACTCATTTATATGTAATATACGTGTGACAAACTATGAAGAGTTTAAAAAAACCCAAGGTCACCTGCATGAACTTTAATCTTTACCAAATGTATATGGTCTTTATAAACAGAATTTCACAGGTTGGAATGACAATTTAACATCATTAAAAACCCTGACCTATTAAAAGCCATATATGGCAGCGTTTGATTACTGCAATATGCTGCATTTGAAATTCATGCATTTTCTGTTAATAGAAGGACCAATTCTTCATCTGTTAGCTATTTGTATGGACACTGGTGCATGCTAAATGGAGCAATGTGAATCAGCTTTGCTTTTTGCATAAAGAAGTACTATTGATGTGCCTGGAGGACAACGGTTTGAATCCATAGATCTCATTTTTGTGCCTTTGATTCCTTAAAATCACCCGCAGTTATGGAAATGCTACAGATTCGCCTCTGTCTTGATGTAAAGGTTAAAATTGCAAGTGGTTTATTCAATCAAGTAAAATTTTACATTTGTTTTCATTATCAGTTCAGTTTTGAAGGATTAAATGCTCTCTTCTAGGTATTCAACTAAAGAGTTTAAAAATCCAAATCAACTTAAAATAGCTTTGCCATAAATATTTCTTCAGTTTGAAACTACAAACAGAATCAAGTGTAATCATGGCTACAGTATGGCTATTTAGTTGGAGGCCTGTTTGAGAAAGAATAGCACAATCTAACTAAAATAAATTGGATTTCCTGTTTTTACTAAATTCTTACATTTCCACCATCTATGCAGCACAGTTTTTTGTGTGTTACCCACATGTGTACACACACATTTGGACAACATTTTTAAACTGTTGATAGATGAGCAAAGTTAAGAAGAATGACTGCTTCCCTAACACACTTGGAAACATACCGAATTTAAAAATTTCAATTGGAAAAATACTTTTGTTGGAAGACACAGCTCTGTCTACTACTAAAGTATCTGGTGGGAAAGTGCTCTGAATTTTTCTGTGAGAAGATTTTTTTTTCTGTTAAAGACAGACATTGAGCTGTAATAATTTTAAGATTAATCTTAATATTGACTATTATGACATTCAATTAAACATGATGAAAATGGATGCGGTTTAATAATAAAATGTTACTGTGTAATTAAAAAGTTTAGTAGTGCTAATTCAAGATTTTTTTAATGATAAATTTTTAATTTGTATTTTATTTCACATTTCAACATTTTCAAATAATCAGTAAAGCAGAAAATAGATGTATAAAATGGAAACATGTATTTACAGCTTAATAAAACAAACAACTTGTATCAGCAAAACCCAGACGATTAATAGTTTATTACTACCTGAAACTTTCTGTGTAAAATGTATTTCTTGGTCTTCCGTACAACTGAGACCACGTGACCTTCAGTCTTAATATTTTAAAAATCCAGATGCATGCCCTGCTTGCAAATCTCTAGTGACTTAATCATTATCAGAAACTGATAAAGTATATTTTTAAACAGAAACAGAAAAGATATTGCATGCAAAATTATGTATTTTGAATGTACAGACATCCTCTAGTACTCACAACTTTGCATCTTTATTAGGAAGGCTCCACAGAGCATAAGAACATAATCAAGCAATCTCTGCTGGCTTTCCCTAAGTATGTATTCAACTTGTGTGTCACTGGGAATAGCGTTCAAAGACATACTGTATGTGTTCATCCAAGATCATATATTTTTTCTAATACATGCTTATTTTATCTTAAAATATGTGTCTTTATTTAAAAGGTTATTTGTTCTCTTGTACTTAAACATTTACATTTCTCATTGTGGTTTGGCTGGCAGAGAAACTGGGATTATGTACACGTTGCCATTTGTCAAAATACTGATGTATTATGAAAAATCTGCATTTACTTCTTCTGCCTGTCAGACTTCTTTCAAGAGCCTTGTGACCTGTGTCTTTTCAAAGACAAAGCTAAAAGAGCAGAAAATTTTAAAATCAGTTTTGAAGAAAACTTAGTTTTGTTTAGAAGTGTGATTATAGCTGGGACTTGAAACGTGTGCAACAGCTCGACAAACACAAAAGAAACCAGCTACTCATATACTTACATATATACACATAGCTGTGCCTGTGCGTGTGCTTGTGTGTATATCTATACAACATATACACGTATAATGCTGAGAACAAGAGGACGTTAGGTCTATTGATCTGTCTGTTTACTAGTACTCTATTGAAGTCTTAAGGCTTGCTTATCGTGCATCAGGTGTTCCTCAGCAATTATTCATAGGATGTCACAAGATCAACTCTAAAGTCCAGACGATGAAAGACAGTACATATAAGTCTACTCAAAAAAAAAAAAAAAAAAAGTCATTCTCTTTGCAGGTAAGTCAGTCCACAGATGATAGTTTATTTATGAAATAATTGTAGATGGCCAGTAGCTACGGACAGGCAGTGGAGGTGTTCTTTCAAAATATTTGGCATAGCTCAAGTTTTGCTGGACATGAATATGGTTTACCAGATTTTAAAGAAACTGATGAAACTCATATTAACGGGTGTCCAAATTGTTATAACTGTGGTGCCATCACTTGTAAATTGGTGTATTTTCTTGTCAAGTGATGGTAGCAACATGATAGGAAATACCAGAATTTCTTAGCTCTGAATTCTGAAGTGTCATTTATAATCAAAACTAACTCAGCAAGAACCACTAAAACCTTCTTTCTAGCTAACCTGCAGTAATTGCTATTACATTTTCTCATCAGGATGTATTGCCTTCCACTCCTCCTCTAGAAGAAAGGAAGCAGCAGCAGTTTGGATAAAGTAAAATGATTGTTCAGAAATCCTTAAGATGAAAAATATCTCCAGTTGGTTTCCCTCAAAAACAAAAAGTAAAATTTTTTGATGAATACCTATATGGATCTAGATTTGATACCATTTGTTTTCACAGGAAGTTAAGGAAGAGGCTTATATTCTTATAATGCTAAGGAAATAAATTTGCAGATATGTTGGAAGATCCTTCATAATGAGTAGAATTGCCATCAAAAAAACATGAGAATTTGAATTCTCTAGGTGTTCACACAGGGGCAAGGATTATGTTTTAGTTTAAACCTGGTGAATTCTGCAGGAACCATTAATCATGAGCATAACCACCCAAAGTATTAGCTCTCTCACATGGAAATTCCAGAAACTACAACATGACACTTGTTCATCTGCTGTTTTCTGTGCATTAATTCAGTTGCAAAGAGAACACAACGTTCATCACCATTTGAAAAGCAGAAAACATGAAACAATTTCTGCCTTACGGAGGCAAAATTTTGTTAAAATAACTTGTGTGATTTCTACAGGGGGGTATTTTTAGATCTGACTGAAAGATGATAACTAACACATTTTCCCCAGTTCTACCACTTCAATAAAAATGACACAGTAGTTTCCTGACAAAGAGTTGTAATTATGCAGTAGCGCAGAGTTTATTGGTGAAGTTCTTTCCTCCTTGTTTATCTTCAGTAGAATTTGTGCCTCCTGTGTAAGGTCTCGCTATGCGTGGTCAGTTGAGTAACAAGATGATCATCACAGCTTATAACATTAAACTGCTACTTTTTAAGTCCCATGACAGCTGAAAAAGGAGCAAAATAAATAGTTTCCACGCCCTACAGATATTTTAAAAATGTATTCATTCCATTTGATCTTACATAAAAATTATTAATTTTCAAACATTTATGATTATTTTTATAGAAGTTAAAATTTGAAGAGAAGAAATTTTAAAGATAATTGCTTATTTTAGGACACCTAAATAATTGTTGTGGGGTTTTTTGTTTTGTTTTGTTTTTTTAAATTAACAATGTGTTGAATTGCACCCAATTCCAAGATATTTGGACAAAAAAGATGATCTAGTGATTTTGGATAGAAAACATTATTGCCTTTTTTTTTTTTTGGGGGGGGGTGTTGTTTGTTTTTTTAAGATCAGTTTCACAGAAGTTCCTAAACAAAATCTGCTAAAAATACTGCTTATTGAATTTTTCCAAATGTTTATTCTTTCTATAGCCTGGGGGACAGTAAGAAAGGAAGGCCAGGGCCCATTCTTAGCCTAATAAAAATTGCATAGATTCAAAGTAACTCAATATGAGCAAATGGTTTCTGTTGCTTTCAGTGAAGTTTTAGTCTGCACAGACATTTTTGTAACAATATCTACAAGTCTATTGTCTCTCCAAGGGATTGATCCTTTCAGCTGACTCTGGTTCTTCTAAACAATGAGTTAAGACACTCGGGACTCCACAGGGGGATAGGATAACATACCCGTAACAGAAGAGTTAAATAGTAAAAGAATTAAATCTATCTATCATATGTTTGAACAGAAGTTAAAGTGTACATAATTTTTAGCATGATGCTTCTCTGCTATTCATTAAAATGGAACACAAGTACATAATGATCCTTTCTAGAGCTGTGGTAAATTTCAAACTTTGTACGGTGAACTTCTGCTCTGGAAAAACTCATCATAAGAAAAATAAACATTCTCACCTGTCCACAGTGCTCACAGAAAGCTCTGCAGCATCTATGTTAAGTCATCTGTGTGGCTTTTGGAGCAGAATTTACCTTCCTGCCTTACAGGAGTTTAGGCTCTGGAGCACTCTCCTAGGTTTTACTTTGTGGCTTGCAATGACAAACCTTAACTTTCTGCTTAACTGTAGCTTCACTTATACTTCACACACACACAAAATAAAATTAAATACTCACAACAATATCAATAAGAAAAAAAGACAAGAAAACAAAAAGGCTTGGTTGGAGGTTGTGGTTTTTTAAGAGTCCTTGGTTGGCACCAGCCCCTGAGTAATGAGGAAATGTCCAACTCAATAACTATAAAATGGATTGAATCAGCTCACAGAGATGCAACATTGGAAGAAGTGCTGACTTTGGTTATTTCACAACTGCTAGACATGTCAGTATAAACTGGAAGTTAATCAATTCTGAAAGTAATTGCGGAGCACAGTTGGGAAAGAAAAGCTGACCTGAGGGGTAAAAAAGCATGTTGGCAAGCGTTGAAAGAGGGATTCAACACATTATATATTTTTTTATTTATTTTAATAAAGCAGATGTTCATATAATATTTGATACAAAATACTAATTCCTGGTTTACTGATAAATTAATTAGAAATACACATCCTGAAGTTGGTGAAGGTAGTAGCAAACCATAATGCAGATATGAAAAAAACCAAAAAATAATTCCTGTAACTTTTAAAAGGTGCACTGAGCAGATACAAAAAAAAAAAATTTATAAATTTTTAATATCCCAGAAGCATTTCCTTGGAACCGAAAATACAAAAGCAGCTGCTCATTTACTGTATAGCATTTCTCCCACATCAGACCATGGGTCAGTTCCTCTTTAAAAAGGTACACGTCACAAAAAGAGCCCAGGAACCATTTAGCCACAAAATCCAAGTACTTCTAAGGCCAATTCCCATTCTTTCAAGTGTCTTAACATATTCCATCTATCTACTTGCATAGGACATCTGCAACTCATTTTCCCACTTGGAAAACAGAGGCATGTTGCAAAAAGCACGATATGCAAAGTTACACAACTATAACTATAGGCAGTAATGAAAAGTCAAAGAGCCAAAACTCTGCTTCTATGTGTAAACACACAGTAGCAGTGTCCACTACTTCTTTCAGTGATGCTACTCACAAATGCAAGTTAGGGTTCCCAAATCTGGTGGGCAATGCCTCTCATGGAAAGCCGGAGAGCAGTACCATTTCTAACTTTCCTCTTGCCAGGCCCTGTCACGAATGTTACACTGATTTTAACGGAAGCGCGGAAGTGTAAAGTGCCACACGGTGTGACTGAGCCCATCAGAAGGCATCAGCGTACTCCGCACGCAAGCGGGGTCTCAGCAGAGGGATGCAGTAGGCAGGATGCACTTGCTTGTCCCTATGCAGAGTGCAGTTCTACTTTTTAGGCTGAATTCTTTGACTTGCTCCTCTTCGTGACAGAACTGGTTAGCACCTCATAAGCTGCTGGCTGAAAAATTACCTCTCTCATTAGAGGAAAAAAAAGCACATTTTAGCACTAACACAGAAACTTTTGTGGTTTCGGATAAAGGCTTGACTTTTTCCCTTGTCTTCCCTCCCAAATCTGCCATCCATGTGTTATTTATTATCCTGGGAAGAACTTCTGTGTCACATGTCATTTATCACTTCTGTTCAAATGAAAGAAAAATTTGTGAAAGGATAAGCAAAAGAAAAAAGTCTTCCTTACTTTCTACACAAGGTAGATTCATGTTTGTCAGTTTGGCACTATTATTTCAGTTAAAAAGTACAGATGAATTTCCCAGGCTTGTTCGACATTTGAAGGTTTTATGCAATATAATGCATTAGTTAAGGACTTGAAAAAAATCATACCCTAGCTAAAACAGATATACTTGCAAAAGAGCTTTTGGCAGTGCAGCATACTCTATGTGGCAACTTGTTTAACTTATTCAACAGAGTTAATTTACTAGTACAAGCTATATATTTACCTAGACCTGGGAAAGGTAGGAATACCTCAAGGCCCAAACATTTTTTTTAAATGTAGAAAACCTTACTCATGGTCTGAACTTTCCCCCAAAAGCTCAAAATCTCTTCTATGAAAGAGAGGAATTTCTTTTACTTGACCAAGGTGTTGGAACATAGTGAGGAAAATTACAAAACGTTGTAAGCGAAATAACTGTAACAGTTCAGTCATTCATATGTAATCTCTAATAACTGAGTTAAGAGTTTGTAATTACAATGCAGAGGATCTTCCCATTAAAGGCTAAACTATAAATGGAACTGTTCCTAATTTTCTGAATTTATTCTCTCTTTTAACATTTGACAAAAAAGTATAGTTGTGGGAATCGTCATTTTTTGACATCTCTCATTCTAACAAACTCCCAAAAGCAGAGTAATGAACTAAAGGGAAGGATCCTCGTCCATGTCAACCTTTTCACTGTCCGTTCACACCTTTCATAAATAGTAACATCTTTTTGATCCAACGATAGAAATGGGCATCAACTCCACCAGGAGAGGAAAGTTTCTCAAAAACTGTCTCAGACACTTATTTGAAAGGGTCCCATGGCAATGCTAGCAGCTGATTCACGAATGAAACATCAAAGGGTTCACCATGAATTTTAGTATTTTTCAACTGAGTATCAACTGGATTTCATTTAGTTGAATGTTATAGACAAATTACTTGCCACTTTTTAAACAACTGTTTTCCACTTACAGTCCTGTAAAAAGTATTAAGATCATTTTCTTTAATAGTCTTAGAAGTTAAAACCATGTTGTTTGCTTGGGTAACCTTAAAAAAAAACCCCAAAATGTTATGTGCCACTTTTCCACTTACATTTTTTACTAGCTGTGTCACACCTTCAAGCAGGTTTATAATGGAAACCATAACAATGGTGCCCGCTCTGCATCAATGGATGCTCATAAAACATGAAAGTGTGTCAGAGATACTAAGAAAAGCAAAGTCAGGATACTAGTGTTTGGGGTACTTTCCAGGGAAACAGGATTTGAGAGCTTAAATTTCTTCAGGCAAAGAAATCTGATCCCCCACACTCTAGGTAAGTTGTCTACCTGTTGGCAAAACAGTAGGTCTTCTCATGCCACTTTACTAAAAGCATCTACAAACCTCCTGAATTTTGTAAATTCAGCCAGTGAAGGTCTGAAGGTCAGTACTGAATAACAATAGTTGGCCACCTGAAGTTTCCTGTTGTCTACTACCTCTTACCTTGAGTACCCAATTAAAAAAAAAAAAAATTTCTATCTCTCACTTTGTGTTTTACTTACTGAGTTTTCTGCCTCAGTATGGTAAACAAGTAGCCAAACAACCATTGTCCCAATTTTGAAGCTGACATTTTTTTGGACTTGTAAAACAATGGTCAAAATAGAGCTTTCAGATGAAAATTCCATAGTAAAATCCATAATTGTGTTACGTAGAATAGATGCCAGGGCTCACAGTAGAACAGACACTGCTGAAGTTTTCTTCACAAAAATTATGTGGTTTTACTGAATCAGTGGAACTGAAAAGGATGATATATGCAATAGGCAGTGTGTAGCACTTCTTATGGTAGCAATAATAGAAAGCAGTACTAGAAAATAATGAAAAAGCTTTCTGAAATATAAAACTTTATTTTCTGTTTAATTCTTTTCATATGCTGTCCTCCTGATCTCCCTTTATCAAACTGTTTGGGGTTTTCTTATATTTTTCACTTTATTCTTCTGTGTCACCTGACTTTCATTCCCATGGTTCTGTCCAAACTCCCCTTTTTTTTCTTTTACAGTAAAGAGAGAAAATAAGTTTCTGATACAAAATAAGTCAAAACTAGACCTTCAAAATATGAGATCTGCAAGTTTGCACCTTCTTTGCAAGTATTCATTTAGTTTTCCTCATTCCTGTAATGATCTCTTACTTAGTCCACACAGCACAAGTGCATCTGTCAGTTCAAACAGAACACCAGAGAGAGAGAAAATTAAACTAATCTAAAATTTGGATTTGCCAAATGCTTTCTTCTAGGGTGTGAATACAAACAGCATTTTTTGGTATTGAGCTTTTTGAGGAGATCAACATCTGTTGGCAAGTATTCTATGTTCTAACGAACTCATCTGCTTAAAATTTAAGTCTCATGCATCTGTTTCTTTCTAACGTATTACAAGAATAACCAAATGAAATTTGACCTTGCTCAAGTAGCCCTTATTTTGAGTGATGATACTCTTTTAGTTTTAACTGGACTATGCTCTTAACAAATTAATGTCTTCATTTATTGTTGTCTGTATCAGTCCTAGAGAAACGTTCACAGTAAATTAAATAGTTTACATTAAAACAGCTCTGCAGTTTCAAGCTTACTGCAGAGATGGATTATGTATGCCACTGGTTTGGGACATTTGTTTAACTAAAAGCACAAATAGTCTTTCAGTTTCTGCATTGACTTACAAAGTACCGGAGATTTTTAGTACTGTTACCAAATTTCAGCATAAAATTCCAGAGAAGCGCTGGGAGAAGAGTGAAGTGAGGTGCTTGCCATTTTACCCATGCCTCTGTCTTTTTTTGGAAATGTCAGATGTTACAGGTAGTGAGTGCTCTGCTGCTCTTCCTTGCAAAGTACCTCCCAGACTCTTCGTTACGTGCTCTGGTTAAACAGGCTGACTGGTGCTGAGCACCGTCTCTGCTCCCTTGGACAAAAGCAAAATCCATGGGGTAGGACAGGTAATCTCTGTTATAGGAAATATGTTATTCGTGCCATTCTGTCATAAAGCATACAAATGGTAAGATTAATGACTTGAGAATTTTAGCTATAGTAGTGCTATTAGTCACAGGACACCCATGGCAAAACTACTGTCTGCTGGTGCCTTTTTGAAGCACTTAGGTAAGCCATATTTATGACTGTTTTCTCATAGTTAACTTCATTCATTTCTTGCAATTGTTCTCCTTTTTTTTAATTTGCATTTTAACAAAATGCTAAGAATCCAAATAGATTTTTCCTCATTGCACTCATCCAGTTATTCTGCATATGGTTCTTACACTATTAATATTTACATGCATTTTTCTTTAACTACATGTTAACATACCTAGTGACAACATTTGACAGCAAGCTCAGACCATTATAGCAATACTCCTCCAAAGCTGAACAAACCTGGAAGGAGAGGTCTACTCTTAAAGGAATTAGAAGGAAGGAAGTCAACCCCAATCCTGCACACGCTTAAGCATATGGAGAACTTAATGATGTGAATACTCAGTTGGAGATCAATAACAAGCATTTAGCATACAGTTAATGCATTCTTCAGTGATTGCAAGGTCAAACTCATGTCTCCTTATTTGGGTAGTAGCAACACCTTAAAGATATGAGATTTAATCCACTTTAAGACATAATTTTAGCATGCACGGTCATTTGTGAGTGCTACCAATACCACAATTGAGGAAAAGATTGGTATTTCTTCGACACTTTTTCAGCCTGGAGAAAAGAAGACTCTGGGGAAACCTTATAGCAGCCTTCCAGTCCCTGAAGGGGGCCTACAAGAAAGCTGGAGAGGGACTGGCTACAAGGGCATGGAGTGATAGGACAAGGGGTAATGGGTTTAAGCTGAAGGCTTAGAGTAGATATTAGGAAAAAAATCTTCTCTATGAGGGCAGTGAGGCACTGGAACAGGTTGCCCAGAGAGGTTGTGGAGGCCCCATCCCTGGAAGTGTTCAAGGCCAGGTTGGATGGGGCTTTGGGCACTGTGGTGTAGTGGAGGGTGTCCCTGCCCATGGCAGGGGGGTTGGAACTAGATGGTCTTTAAGGACCCTTCCAACCCGAACCATTCTATGATGATATGATTCTATGATAGACCAAATATCGCAATAATAATCAAATCTGCAAAGTAGTTAACATCAGCAGAAGGCATTTTGAAATCCTATTCTGGGATGTACATGTATTTCACCGTATGACTGTAAATCGATCTCTGACTAGTGTAAACTAGCTGTATTTCTAAAGAAAAAAAACAAACAACAAACACAGCCAACAAATAAACCACCAATTTTTGATGCTTTTCTTTTTGCCTGCAAAATACATCTGTAACACTCCCTATAATACATATGTAATAATCACTTTCCGACATTTCACAATGTTCTTGTCCCAGGGCATAAGCCACTCACACAGCCAGGAGCCACACTGGAAGACAATACATAGAGCATGGAGCATTCTATCTGCTTCTATTATAAGCTTGTACAGTTGCATAAAATCTGTGTATTGGAGGGAATATTTAAAGAAAAATGTTAATACCTCATTTACTGTTGCTCATACCCCTAGAGGCACCATGACAGTTCAGAACACAGACCACACTTTCTCATTCTGTGCAAAAGATAAGAAAGGAAGTAACTGAAGTTTGTCTCTGGATGATGCGAGGAATCAGATGAAACAGAAAACATCCAAGAACCAAGCAGAAGTTGAGCTGACAATGACATCTTGGTAGAGCAGAAAAATGGCAACATGCTGATTTTTGTTCTAGGGAGGTTGAGAGTTGGCTAACTTTTCTTGCACTCAGCAGGATATAATTGCAACATAGCAGAGCAAAATGAACAGCCCACCCACAAGTGACTTCAAGAACATATCGTATTATTTGTTTTAGTGTAAGCATTCTTTTACTTGGCAGTTCTATACTTGGATTAAATATATTCAGCTCTTTCACTCTTGTCTCCTTTTTCTGTTGTAAAACTTGAATTAAGACATCAGCTCCTCCTTCATTGTTTGCCAATATTCAAAGCAGAAATATTGCACTAGAGGCATGATGGAAAAGTGGATTCATTAGCAAGAAACATCAATATACTTTTGTGACCTTAAAAATCCAATCATAAAGCCGAAAGTGGGCTGTATTAATGGCATAAACAAATACATACTTAGCAGAGGAACACATCTAATTGTGTATAGTTTTAGATATATATATGTACTATATTTCTTAATTTAAAAATCTTCAAAAGATTCATTATGAAATCAGAAAAAAATATCAGGGCAGAGTAAAATACAATACAGAGTTTAACAGTGTACACATGACTTAAGACTAGACTGATTTAAAAAACTAGGGCTGCAGGAATAGGTGGAAGACATACTCACATAACCATGGTATGACAAAAATCCACATAACATTATCAGAATTGGAAACAGTTGTGTGCTGATAGGACCTAATACTGTCCTTGATATATTATCAAATAAAAATAATACTATAAGGTTGTATCATTCAAATTACAGAAATAATCAGAATTCAGAGAAGTGTTGCACAGGGCAGCAGCAGAAGTGAATCTTACTTACTTACTGATCTAAGAAGTACAGTTTTAAAGACCGTGTTGAGGGTTGACCTCGGCTGGCTGCCAGACCCAGCCGCTCTCTCACTCCTCCTCTTCAGCAGCACATGGGGAGAGAGTAAGATGGAAAAGCTTGTGTTGAGATAGAGGCAATTTAATAAGAAAAGCAAAAGCTGCACACAGAAGCAAAGTAAAAAGGAGAATTTACTCACTACTTCCCATCTGCAGGCAGATGTCCAGCCATTTCCAGGAAAGCAGGGCCTCGCTACATGTAGTGTACACGTGCTTGGGAAGACAAATGCCATAACCAAGAATAGCCTCGCATCCTCTTCCTCTCCCTCAGCTTTAATTGCTGAGCACAACATCACATGGTATGGAATATCCTTTTGGTCAGTTTGTGTCAGCTGTCCCAGCTGTGTCCCCTCCCAGCCTCTTGCCCACCCCCAGCCTACTGGCCTTTGGGTGGAAAGGGGTTGGAAAGAAAGCCTTGATGCTGTGCAATCACTGCTCGGCAGTAGCCGAAGCACTGGTGTGTTACCAGCACCAGTCTAGCTACAAAAGCAAAGCACAGCACTATATGGGCTGCTGTGAGGAAAAGTAATTCCATTGCAGCCAGATGGATAATGTTAATCCTAAGAGAAAATATGTTGACAGAGAAACAACATGATCCAAGGGTTTAAACAAGACAGATGTAATTGGTATTGCATAGCATTGTGCTAATAGTTGCTTCAGATGCATGTACACAAACGGATAATGTAGTTGTCAGGAAGCAGCCGGCAAAGATACCTCTCCATCCTCCTGCTTTCTGCCTCTTCACCAAAAACTTGCTTGGGCTGGAGAGACGGTATTGGATTAAGAGCTGTCTCACTGCTTCTCCTCTTTTCCACAGAAATCATGGCTGTGACAGCCTAGCTCAAGGTAATCAAAATGAAAATGATCCTTTTTCAGCAAATCATGTCCCATGCGAAGCCACAGAAAAACATTCAGCATGAAATCTTTTTTTCTAGATTTTTCTGCAGCCTGAAGAAATATAGTAAAGATCAAAAGATACGAGCAACAAAGATGTCCAAACTGAACATGCTCCAAAAGATAATGTTGTAGCTTGAGTATTTTGATTTTTTCCCCTCTTGCTTTCAAAGAAAGCTGCCTTCAGGCTTAATCCTTGTGTATCAAAGGGAACAAACATAATAGAAAATGTTTTAAAGGGAATTTTCACACTAGGAGATGCTTGTTTCAAGCTCTGATTGGAAGTTTGTTTCAAGCCAAGCTTATTTCAGGCTTGAAGCGAACATGGAAAGGTTCACCACACTGGTCTATCTCCTTGAGAAAATGGATATAGCTGTCTTGTCCCCCATCTTCAGAGCTTTGCGGTCTGAGGACTGTGAGTAAGTCTGGGCTATTCTTGCACCTCTGCATCTCAAGAGCTCTTTTGGTCTTTGATAATCAGGTTTTTTGGGAGATAAATAGGAGAAACCCAATTCATTCACTACTTTCAGAATTAGCAGAGGGACACCTGTGAAGCCAGTTACTCAACTTTTTCTTATTAATTCCCAGGACCATTCCTACATCTTCTCTGTTCTTGTAGAAGACTTTTTCTCTGCCTTTCAGAGTTTCTTTCCCACATCTGTACAAGCCATTGCTTTAAAATCCATTATTTATGAGATGCTTTTCAATAGTTCCCCAGCCTTTGATCTCAAGTCCTCCTCTGGAAGTAGACACCTACAATTCAGCTGGTTCATTGCCAGATCCTGGGTTCCAGCCTCTTCCAGAGGACGCCCTCTGTCAGGACAGGCTATGAAGATGCCAAATTTCCCTGCTCCCCTAAGGAACTGCATAAATGAGCCTCCCCTGTCCCCCACTACTGTGTCCCTCTTCTTATATTCGTCAGAGATCAGATAGGGTAGCTAAACAGGGCTGTCTCTTCTTCTGGACCACAACAGGTAATTATACCCCATTATGAGTTGTTTCCAGGCCTATGTCCTCCCAGAGGAATGGGGGAGGTTATCCCCCGCTCCCTGTTTTTCCAGGAGTCCAGCTGTCATTGCCAGCTAGATCCAAATGAACAACGTAGTACATTCTTCCAGCTGCACCTCAAACTTGAGATGACTTCCCATTAATATCTGCATAGTTAACTTATTATTTCCCTTCAGAAATCCACCTATTCTCCTATCCAGGAGATTAAAAAAAAAATATAAAAAGGCATTAACAAAGTAATTTAAGCACTTTTTAGGCATCACAGTCTGGGTTATCTCACCACTATAACCTTAATGTCTTCTTTTCTTTTCCATCAGTTCTTCGTTCTTTTACTTTACAAACCAATTGAGGAGAATCTGCATCTTTGTTCTTGTGTTCATACAGTACGCAGTATAATGGCATCTCGGCCTACACAAAGGATTTGCAGGGGACACAGAAACGGAGAAGTCTTATGGAATAATTGGCTAGAAAGGCTGCAGAGGCATCATTGCTCAGCTGGGGGAACAAAGCAGTAGTGGAGGAAGAGTTACAGTGGAAGGTCTTGTATTTCACCCTGGCTGCCAAAAGTGTTCCTAGAGAGTTAATGACAAATGGTACTGAGGATATACTCTAGTGTAAAAAAAAAAAAAAAAAAAATGTTTCAAGCAGACTGCAAGTCAAATTATACTCCAAAACCTCTGACTCTATTGTTCATTACAGTGTGTACTCCCCTCAGAAATTATAAAGCAACAGTGTCAATAAAGAGAAATCAAGTAAGGCTACAACCTCACCCATTTCTCAGTTAATTCTGTTGTCTGCTTCAGCTTTTAAAGGTGTATTAATTTCTAATTCTAGTAACAGTTTGGCATTTATCACTTTTTTTTCATAAACACTCTGCTCTGTTACTTTTGATCTTGTCTAACTGAAGTCCATGTAATTCTGACTCTTTTTTCCCACCTTCAGTTCCCCTAAGTTGTGTCTTTTCTAATGTTTCCAGCCCTCCAAGCATGGCAAATCATGGTGCTTTCTGTGTTTGCATAGCAGGGGGAAAGAAAGATGACCAGTATGGCATCAACTAGAAGAATTCAAAGGATCGTATTAGCTAGGGTGCAAACACATAAGGGTCGCTGGTGACTATACTGACAGAATGGACTGGAGAACGAAGCAGCCCGGACTGACAAAATCTGTCTCTCTTTTTTACATTTTACTTTGTGTAAAAGGAAAAGTAAACAGGGAATTATTGAATAGATAAGTGGAGTGAACGAAGCAATTGTAGCATTTCATAAACATGAACTGCATTTTTCCTTGTTACGAGTTGGAGTCCAAGAATTATTTCCCACTAAGCTGCTCCCTTACATTAAGGTCGCTACCTTTAACCAACACCAATCCGCGCAGGGTTTTGTGCCATGGGTGCATACGCTATTGCAACTCTAAGTTTTTCTCTGTTTCCTGGCATGTCAGAGCTCTTGTTTTGCATTTTGGGGGGAAGGGAGGTGCAAACAGGATTACTTCACAGAACACCATTGCCGGCAAGGTCTCTTCCAATAGCAGGCTATCTCTGTTTAACGCATCTCTGTCTCCCACATTGATGTAGCAAATAGGTAATAGACCTTCTAAATCTACTACACCTGCTTGCAGACTACCAGCTATCCCAGTGCCTTGGGCTGCTTTACCCACTTTTCCCTGAAGATCAGCTCCTTTGAGCTCCAGTCTCTCTGATCTCAGTTTGGATGAAGAGATCTGTTTTCTTCTTCAGTATTTTTGCACACCACAGCTGAGCCTGTTTCCATTTGCTTTCTTAATGCTGCCTGGTTTAACACTGTATTTTCCAAATCTGTTAGAAATCCTAACATAGGTATAGGAAGAAACAGAAGTTGTTAAAAATTCCATCTCTCTTTACAATTCTCCCCCATCACCCTGTCAGAACCCCTTTTTTTTTTTTATAACTAAAGTTATGTTACTGCTTCCAGCTGAGTTTCCAAGCTGTCGTCTCTGACATTGAGCTGATATCTATGGCCTTAGATCCCTGAAATCAGTCTCTCTGCTTTCCTATTCTGTTAGTTTTTTCGAATACCATCTCCTTCACATCTCCACTTGTCTGTGGGTGCTCGAGATTACTCATTAGTCAGCTGCTTTAATTAGACATCCTGAATTTGTTTCTCTCATTAACACTGTAATGTTAGGATAGCTACAAGACTAGCCACATTTCTTTCTCTATAATTTTGATGAAATAATTTAGAAAAAATGAAAGCAATATTTATTTTTATTCATTTGAGCGAGTCAAAAAATCTCAGATGGTTTTACTAAGCTGAGAACTATTGGGTAGTCAATAACAAAAGCAGCAAAAATCAGGTTAAACAATAATTTCTTCTCCATTCACAGTTTATAGGTAAACAATTTTTCATTAGCATGGCTTGGTCACTTCCAACACTTTTATAATCCACCTTCTAGCTCAGATACTGGCTTCTATAATCCTGAGAAAAGCACAGCCCCCTAATCCAGCATGCCCCACTGTTTTTCTTTTTAGGTGTTTCATAAACAAATCTCCACACCATACCAGCACATAGCCTCATGCTTAAATAATTGTCTTTCTGCAAACACCACAGACATGATCAGGTGCCTCCAATTGGATCTGGGTTTACCAGAGGCACAGGGCAGCTCACACGCTCTTCGTGATGCTGGGTGCAGAACACACCGGTCGCGTGTCCCACCTGCTCCTTTATAGTAAGGCTGGCTATGTCCCCTTCATCTGATACGCGTTACAGTTGTACGCACACCAGCTGGACGTGTTCAGTGAAGTTAAAACTTTGGTTTTCCTTTAGAAATATGTACAAGTTGGATAATGAGAAAAAAAGTTGTTAAAGCTGCATTCTTTCTTGTTTTTTCCTCCCTTTCATATTGGGGCAGCTTATGTCTGTTCTCCGTAGCCTCATTTTTCCACTGGGGTGCCTAGCTTCAGCTTTCATTTAGCAAAATATTTAGATTGCTACGTCCATTTAATTATGATATTGTTTTGGTCAATAAAATGAACTTCACCATGTACTCAAAGATAAGCCTCATACTTAGAAGATAATACTACAGTAGGAAAGTTAACTTTGTGGTTGAGCAGCTCATCCATGTTTTAAAAGATCTCGATTCGGTTTCTAGCTCTGCCACAGCCTTAATTTATAATGGTGTGTTGTGTGGCTCTATGCCAGATATCTATGCTTCAGTTGTACACACATTTAACTTGTAGTTTGGATAATTCCCCTAAGTTTTTGGAAGTGTACACGTGTGTAACACTACACAAATGCAAGTTGGAGAGATTTGGATAAGATTTTGCTTGGTGTATAGCAGATGCGGATGAAGATCCCATTGCAGTTTGTATGTACTAACAACTTTTTAAATATATGTACTACTTTGATCTCAGTGCTGTGTTAATCAATGTTAGATCTTTGCTTAATATCAGTGCTAAAAGCACACATTTAATATTTTTTTTTAAACATGATACCATATTAAAAAGAAAAACATCTGAAGACTCCGCATCTCTCCAGTGCCTCGCTATCCTTATGGTGAAAATGTTTTTCTTCATGTTTGTCTTAATGCCATTTCAGTACCCTACTTTTTGTCCTGACAGTCCTGTGTACAGAGAACTTTTTATTCTCTTCTTCTCTACCACACACTTTCACATTCCTCTTCCTTCAAACCTTAAGCACGTTTAAGTTTTATCCACCTTGTAAGCAACTAGCTAGCTGGGCATACATTTAATTCTTTACAATATTTGGATTTTTAATCCAAAGAACCCAACAACCCCCCTCCAAAAAAAAAAAAAAAAAAAAAAAAAAAAGAAAGACCTCTGCAGACCTATTCATCTGTTTCTGCTCATTATCAAAATAAACTTATATGTAATTAAGTATTGCTACTGTCAAAAGCAGCTACATTTTGGAGACATTTGTAGTCTTGAAAAAGCTGCTGTTCATAGTCCACAATGCTGACCTAAAGTGGATCTCCTTTCTCATTTTGGACTTACTAGTATCAATAGGCACTTAGGGATTTACTTTTCTTTTTCCAGTGTTTCATTCCTGTGAAAGAAAGATAATCAACACACAGAGGTTGTGATTTAGTGCACACACATACATAGGACAAACCGTACGTTGTTCCAGTGAGCTGTAAATGACAAGTAATACATAGGATTACTTTTGTGCTTAAAATTAAGCTCTCCCGTAAGTATTTAACAAGGCAGAAGCGATTGGTCTTCAACTTTCTTAGTTGGTTTCTTAGTTTTCTATCTTGACACTTATCTTCAAAAATCAGTTATTTTAGAGAATTCCTTTCAGTTACACAAACACAATACACAATCTTAAATACAACTCAGTGATCCTTCAAAAACAAACATGTGAGGTTCCTCATTCAGTTAATGCAATTACCCAAATAATTATTTATTCTATCAAGTTCCACTTCTGTTTGTTTGATAAAGAACATAATGAATGCATTTATCAGTTTAACTTTCTGTAAATTAAAAGTTTCTCAATACGCATGTTTAAAGTTATAGGTATATAGATGGATCTGTATGATCAAGCCTTTCAAGATTAAAAACTATTTTGTTCATAAAGAGATTTTAATATCTTTATTATATTAATAATATAGTCTTTATTATGGCAGTAATATACTTATTGTATGTGTATGCTATATATTATTATATGAGCCGGGGGAGATACTGCAACACAGGCATATCACTAAACAAAATGTAACTAATGAAAGTAGTACATTTAAATCCCTCAGCCAACATACCTCTGCAATGTTTATGTCACAGGAAATGTTCTGATTTGGAAAGTTAAGTGCTCAAAATAATCTAAATTCATCTTCTGGCTGAGACAGAAAAGAAACACAAAGGCAGTTGAAGGACTAAATACAGTATTGAGCTATCGTTGCTGGAGTTGGAACAAAAGTCTCTATGGGCCTTCCCTGAAGTATTGCAAAATGGCGTAATTATGAAAATGCAGCCAGTGATCAATAGTGAGGACTTGAAGTCAATTTATGCAAGAAGTTATTCAGTTTTGATTCAACGTACAATTATGAAGTGCCAGACCTCAAATATTTATCCACAAATTGTGATCAATCGAATAATTATTCCTACTGAATCGTATGCAACTCTGTCTAATACAGGCCAATTTTGCCCATCATCTGCCAGTTTTTCCCACTAGCTTATTTATGTGATTAAATTGCAGTGTTTAAAGGGACATCATTCCACTTCTGCTGTAGCTGTTCCAGCATCAAGTGATCCAGTTAGGGGGTGAGAGACAAATACCATACAGCCAGTCACTTCCTCAGCAAAACAAGTTATTGTTAAAACTTGGGTGTCTACAGTTAGACTCATAGAGCTGTGTGATACACAGCAAGGGACAGCCTGAATTTCGAGTGTAATGGAAAGTAGCTGTTTCTGCAGGTTTCAACAGGATGTACAGAGAAAGTCGTGCTGAACCTGTAGCAATCTGTGAGTTTTAAAAGGGAGAAAAGAAAAAGCCTAACAGAAAGTCTGGTAGCCTGATACAAAATACATAAACATAGATTCAGAAGCTTACCTTGGACACAAAAGTGATTTAACTTGGATACTGAGGACAAAGGCAGGCCAGGATACGTTTTGAAAAATATCTGTGCGCCAACAACAACAAGAGGAATATATGCAGAAAAAATACATGCAGGAGGAAAAAGAACAAAACCTTTTTGTTGTTGTTCTTTTGCTTTAATTTTCATTCCTACTGAAAGAAGAACAAGATCCACAGTCAACATATTGTGCCTGCTGTTTTAGTCGCAGGACAAGACAAAACACGGTTAACAAACTGGAGCCAAATTTAGGTGTTAATAAGGCACAGTATGTTAGTATGTTAGATGTGCCTTATATTTTTTGCTGTCCTGAACTTTATTTGCTTATACTTAAGTTTTGTAGAGATAGAGGGAGGTTCACTGAGGGAAGTCACCACAGTCTGGCAATTTTGCTGCGTAGATTTATTTGTGTATCATAGTGTGTTATCCTGGCCTCAGTTTTCCCAGCACGTCTCTCTATTCCAATGAATTCCTTCAAGGATTGGCCAGGATGGCCAAATCATATCTGAGCTTGACACAACGACATGCCTGAGATCACACCGTAACTGCGTGTCACCAGAACAAAGGAAAAAGAGCCATAAAAAAGAAGTAAAATATTAACATGCTCAGGATTTAAAAGAAAGGAAAACAAAAGCAGAAAAAGATGACAGTCTACACGATGGTCAAGCTTCCTTAGCAGAGTCTCAGGACAGGCAAGATTTGCTCCTTTGGAAAATAGAGGAAAGACACTAGCAACAGTTTTTGCCATGTTTTGAGGACAGGCAGAGGGAGAGGAGGAGAAGACAACGTCATTTTACCTACTACTTCCAAAGCACACACCGGTGGCTGGGTAGAAGCCATGCTGCCACGCTGCTGCCCCCCCTCCCCTCATCCACAGCATGGCTGCATCTGCCCTGTCCATCCCCTCCTATTCTTAGCAAAACAGATCACTTTACAGCTTTCTTTTTGTCTGTTTTTCCTTTTTTGTTATCAACTGGACATACCTCTCTCACGATTGATACCAGAGACGTGATTTTAGAGGAACCGTTGAGTGCAACTGCTAGGGTTTCAGTGATTGTAGGTCTTGTTATAGCTTTGTCAAGTCTATCTGAATTCAAGGATTCATCTTTTAACTGATCTAACAATATTCTGGTACACTATCTTCATTTTCTGACTTTTAATCAGTAAATAGATAAATTCCATATAAGGAATATCAAATGTCATAATAAAAAAGACAGCAGGAGTCAAGCTGCTGTCTGCTTTTAGAAACAACATCAGTCTGATTGTTGTACCAGTTTTGCTCCTTAAGTATGGAGGCTACTAGCTTGTGCTCCTAGCCTCTAAGAATAAGCTATTTCTGATGCCATTAAGTCTTGTCAAACTTCACGAGATAAAAATACCTCTATAACTAAGAGTTAGAGAGTAAGTCCTATTGTTATTAGGCTGATAAATAAGGGCAAATATTCTTTCTGTATGCTGTCTTTAATGGGAACATACACTTACTCAGGTTTCCAGGTTCTAATGTCTATAAACAAAGCTCTCCATGCTTATAAAAGAGAAAAAATGCAGAAATCAGGTCCAGTAATTCCAGTCAATAGACAGGATATTGTTAATTTGCTAAATATTTAGTATTAGCTCACATTTGGCAGAAAAAAATATTAACTAAATTAAAAAAAATGCGGTTCAGTTTTCACAGTGTTTTGTGTTGCACCTCATTTCGCACATTTATTTGTGACATGCCTGGTGTTCTGTCTCAGTAAAAAGAGCGTCCTGAAAGTAACATTTTGACTTATGCTTGGATCAGAAAAGCAGAATCATGGTGCATATATTACTGATGTAATGTGTACTACTGATGTAACATGTTGAGTTTGGCTCTGTTTGATACAACTTTTGTCAAAATGTCATTTTTACAAAACTTCTCCTGCTGATAAAGAATATTCCACTGTCTTGGTTTCAGATAAAGACATCTTAGTATCAAATGTTTATTATAAACAATACAGCCAAGATGAAAACACAAATAACTTGCCAGCTTCTGATACCTCATTCTTAATACTAACCTTACATATCTGCAGGTAATGCCAACTTATGCTATGCATTAACTGAAGTCCTGTTTGAATATTATGAGGGAATTATCTCTTTTAGACACTTTATATATATATTAATCTATGTAGATATAAAAATAATAAGTGATATGATGAAATGACGGATACAGTGCTGAGCATCAGCACTGTAGACAGCCACAAGCTCAGGTAATTGGACTTGCTGGGCAGCTGAGGGAGAGGAAAGACAGCTGTAGTCATTTAGTCACAACATGCGGTCTAAAAAGTTCACTTCTATATTTCTGTGTTCAACACCACTCTTTAAGGTTTTTCTCACAAAAATCACAGAATAGTTGAGGTTGGAAGGGATCTCATGAGATCACGTAGTCCAACCCCTGCCCTGCTCAAAGCAGGGTCAACTAGAGCAGGTTGCCCAGGACTGTGCCCAGGCAGCTTTTGAATATCTCTAAGGACGGAGACTTCACAGCCTCCCTGAGAAACCTGTTCCAGCATTTGACTATCCTCACAGTAATTTTTTGGTTTTGTTTAAGTCAAATTTTCTGTATTTCAGTTTGTGCCCATTGCCTCTTGTCCTGTCAGTTGATTCCACTGACAAGCACCTGGCTCTGTCTTCTTGATTTCCCCCATCAGGTATTTATACATATTGGTAAGGTCCCCACCGGAGCCTTCTCTTCCCCAGGCTGAACAGTCCCTGCTCTCTCAGCCTGTCCTTATAGGAGGGATCCTCCAGTCCCTTCATCATCTTCATTGCTCTTCACCAATTCTGAAAAATTCCTCCTCAACTCAGCTCAAGAAAGCAAGCTGGCTCCATGAAACGGATTGATCAGATGTTGTAAGACAGAGGATGCCCCTGGGCTGCGCTATATCATCTCAGACTGCAGTAGAGTGGCTGCCGTGACACTGCCGAGCCATTGGCAGATAATGCAGCTTTATTCAGGGTTCAGAAAATATTTGGAAAATGTAGACACACCTCAGCTTTAAAAGAAGTTTGCCTTTTTCAGAGACACAGTTGAGGTTTTGTCAATAATTTGCACAGCTTTTTTTGTAGCACTTTTCCTGGGAGGAGAGCGTGGGAGAGGAAGGAAAACTTGTCTCCAGCATGGGCAGAAGTTTCAGAAAGCACGAAAACAGCTACTGTGGTTTTTAATAAATTTCAGCTAACGCAGAAGTTTAAAAAGTGCAATGAAGTCAGACAAATTCTACTGAAAGAGAAGAATCCTGGCATCACTGGACTCTATGGGAACTTATTTGCTCACTACCCAATGTAGTCATGGAACAGGCTTTTTGAATGTGACAAGCAAAACCATCACATCTGGCTGTTTAGGGCCAGGGAGAGCCGAAAATACACTTTTTGAACAAATTTGTGTCCCCACTGTTGTGGCTCAGCCCCAGCCCCAGCCAAGCCCCAGGTGGCCGCTGGCTCAGCCCTCCCCGGCGGGATGGGGGGCAGAACGGGGAGGCAAAGGCAAAGCCCCGGGGGCTGGGGTAAGGGCAGGTCACGGGGACGGCAAGGCACAGGGAAACAACACCGGCACTGGTAACGGAACGGACACAGCGGGTGACACACAATGCAGTTTCTCACCCCATGACTGACCGCTCAGACCCGTCCCAAAGCTGGACTGTCCCCAAGCCACGTGTCCTGGAGCCGCGCTGCCCCTCCCCGACCAGCCCCCCTTCTATGCTGAGCGTGACATCATATGGTATGGAATACCCCCTTTGGCTAGTTTGGGTCACCTGTCCTGGCTGTCTCCCATCCCAACTTCTGGTAAAAATTAACTCTATCCTAGCCGAACCCAGGACACCCACTTAAACCCATCCCCTATTTTTAAACAAATGGACCACTCAGAGCTTTGTTTTTCCTTTTTACTAAGCCAGGTGGCTTTGCTCTGGTCACTGGTTATAAATCTCACATTTCACAGTCGCCCTCACCTTCAGCTCCTCCTACTTGGAGGCTATAGGAAAGCTCATTTTCTGTAATGTACCAGAGGAATCCATACTATTTTAATTCCCTGGAAGGTAGCTTGGTTGCCTGGTTCTGTTACTAGAACTTTTTGATCTTGCATACTAACACATGAATATTGAATTACTACACCTTTATATGGGGAGGAAAAATTTTCTGTAATTCAAATGAATATTTTTAATCCATAACAGTAAATTTAAATTCACCCATGACAAAAAGCTTCCATATTTTATATTAAAACTAAGGGATATGGTACTTCTGTTTGTGATTCATGTAGAGAAATTTGCTCTTTCAGCAATCAGAGGAACCTTTATTTCAATAACATTTCCCTCAATTCAATAGGTGATGCATAAATAAGTGATGCTTTGGTGTCAATTTGATTGCAATGACTCAAAAAGAAGTAGCTAAGAGTAATTGTGGCTCTAGATCTTTTGAAAGGGCTAGAGGAAAAAATTATTCCCCATGTTAAATTAAGTAATATTAAATTACTGTGTCAGTATGGCCTATAATTTATGCAGTAAAACAGTGAATAATTTCAACATAATCACACAATTTTTCATACTATACCTATGCAAATAGTTACAAACAAAGCTTATTAGTTTGAACTCCTCGTTCCATTACTGTAGTGAAGTTTGCAGACTAAAGTTGGCCCCAGTGAGCTCAGTCTGGGTGGACTGGACATGGTATTATCTATACCCGCACACCTATTGAGGCTGAGCTACCCAGCAGTTAATTTACTCATACACATTCCAGTTAATAGCTTCTTCAGGGCAGTTTGTCAGAAGCGTTCAATATTTGACACCTGCACTGCTTCCTTCACTGGCACAAGGCACATTTCAGTTCCTTCAGTACAAACTTTGGCTGGGGTCTTTACACACCCAGAATCTCGGAGTAACCATAAGCCTCAGCTGTATTTTATATCCCCATCAGAAATTTTCATGGCCACAAGAATTAGTCCTAAATAGGCAATTACGGTTGGGTATATAAGGGTAAATATTTCAGCCAACATAGCATCCTGTGCTGATGAACATACTGTATTATGATAGATTAAAATATATTTTAATTCTAAAATTACCATTTTAGAATCCTAATTTTTAAACAATTATTTCATTCTTGCTTAATGAATCACTATATGAGGATCAACAAATACTGCCGTTAATAATAATTTCGTGTAACCGTCATGGAAGACAAACATAAGATGATGAGGTGAAATAACCTAAAAGGGAAGTTAAATAGCCAAAGCAGATTTGTTGCAGTATAATTTTACTTAGCCACTTCTGTACTATAGCTTTCAACTGTGGTGACTACTGAAAGCTGGATTTGCTGGAGTTTATGCATTTGGGAACAGCACTATAACTTCCCTGGCAGGCATTCTTTATCCTTTCTTCATGTGGCATAAACCTGTAGATTATTTGCCTGGATTCCCTTTTTTTTTTAGCAATTTTTTTGGCCTCGTCTGCAAATTTTCTTCACATTCTGTCTCATGCTAGCATGGTTTCTTCAAGGCCAGTCAGATGGAAGCTGCGCTTCAGAATATAGTGATTCTTAAATCATCATGATCTCATCCTATGTACCTAGCACTGCACATACATCACACCTCTTCTTGCTAGCCTTCATAAAGGAGTATAAAACTCACATCAGGCTTAACAAACAACAAAAAACAACATATCTTGAATCCACTTAAAAGAACCATACAAAAATTTAAAGACGAAGTGGGATTAGAACCAATAATTTTTTTGAAACCTTTTTTGACTGCCGACTGCCTCATTTTCCCATTGCTGCAACGAATCAAGAATACTCAGTTTCTTCCAGGCCTGGATCTTCATATGTCAAAGTATCTTGAATCTTTTTAGGAATTTATTCCTGTGGGTTTTACTGGGTTTGTCAAGTTCTCATTACACAATTGTTTGTTGCATTTTTATTGGCAATATATGTGGGACTCTGTCCTCATTGTTCCGGTTTCAGAGAATCAGGCATAAAACAAGTAATGCTCAGCACTCATCTTAATTCTGTACTTCAAAATTCCCTGTAAAGCTTGTTCAAGACTGAAAGCATTAAATAAATCTGGATTTAAGACAGTTAGATTTTTGCCACATAAAGTATATCCTTTAAAATTATTGACCAATTTAAAGTGTTGCTCACTGGGTGGGAGGTGGGTGGGATGAGAAATATTGGCAGCAACTAGCCGTTAGATATTTCATTCTTATGTCCAAGGGCTAATAATCCATATGTTAGCTACAGGAAATTAAAAAAGTAGATGACTAGGCCTGTCAAAACCTTGCTGGATTACTATTTGTGTATATATATGGTTGCAAAAAGCTCAGTAAGAATGAATTTTGTATTCAACAGATTTTAACATATCATACATTGTAATTTAAATCTTTTCATGTAATTATATTTGTATATCTGAAATATGTATCAGATTGGATTTTAATAATTAACATTATTGTCGAGATAGGTCACCACAAACATTTAAGTGGGAAAAATATGTATTTTTTCATTTCCACAACATGAGTATTTTGAAGCATAAAAAAGAAAGCTACATCACCTGATTTTCAGTGCCTGAACTTTTTCACCTTTGAGAAGTTTCTTTAAATTTATATGCCTAAGTTTATAGTTAGAAGCCTAACTTCACAATACCATATGTGAAAGCGTTAGTAAAAAATTCTGTTTCTGTGTTTTACCAGAGAAGTGAAGTCTAATTCTTATTCAAGAAAATAACCATTGGATGATTCTCAGAAAATTCTATTACACCCAATATTTAAAAATGTACTTTTCTCTTAATTAAAAGCAACTGTAGGAACTAGAAAACATTGATACGTCTGAATAGATCTTGTTGCCAAAAAGTCCTTTAAGTTATTAATCTGTTTGAATCCAGCCAAAGTCGGTACAAATCCAAAGTTGGCTGATGGCATTTCAGCATCCTTCCCAAAATCGGTAACAGCAGTCTTATTCCTCAGGGTGAGAGCCGATTGCCCGTGAACACGCTACTCCGCACGCTCGGTCTCTGGCCTCTTTCTGCAGACTTCAAATGGCGTAGCTCACTAGTGCCATTAAATATACCATCTCAAGCAACAGTGACTGATGAGCACTGTCGTAGATACAGAAATTAACTCTAGCGTCTATCTTGGAGATTAGAATACTATGAACATATGTATCTGCAAATGGCAATTTATTAATTAATCTTGATTCTCTTACTATTGGCATGTATATTTCATAATTACTTCTATTTCTCAGTGCTTAACATGAGTTTACCTTTGAGCATTAAACTGGTACTGATACAAATGTTAAGCACTAGATAACTAACAAAGATTTTATATGTGCAAGTGCCAACACTCAATTAAAAGTCTGGCAGGTTTTTTTTAATCAGTTCTTAAATCATGTTAAAAGTAAAATGACATACACAAACGTCACATTAGGACTGCTTTGTAATGTATCATACACTACTTAAGACAGCAACAAAACCAAGCAGATCATGCACATCATTTTATTATTTACACAGATGTAGCAGAATTGATGTTCCTTATCTCCACCAAAGCCTTGTCTCAAGACAAATGTCTAAATTACAAACACTATAATTGCTCAAGAACAAAGAGCAAAGAAGGAACTTGAAAAACGGCAACTGCTGAACAACATACATTTCAAATGCTTGGCTGGCTCCAAAATGGTGGAATACATCTATTTCAAGCTTTCCAAGATATCGGACAATATCATGGGACAATGAGGCAATTACAGAAATTTTCACACAAAAAGAAATTTTAGGGAAGCCATTTATAACGGACGCCGTAAGGGAGAACTGAACCATCATCTCAGCTGTGAACTACAGTATTGCTGAAACCAGTATACTTGAAAAGTCTCCTAATCAAATGATAAAACCAGCACAGCATGGGGGCACAGATATCTTGTATAGCTTAACTTGCCATACTGTTAATTTTCTGCAGTCTGTAGTCCCTTCTGTTTGAGACTCAGCAAAGGAGGTAAAGGATCTTCTGTCAGCTCCTGGATTTGTGTTTATGGCCAGAAGCAGTTGATATGCCATTGTGCTGCTGTCAGTGCTTAAAAGTCTGAAAACTTTGATAGTAAAATTCACAAGGAACATAAATACTGTACAAATATGGTCAGACAATGAAACCAGAAATGAGAGAGATCTAGGATTCTGAACAAATATTTTTGGTTGTCACTACTCTGAAGTGGAAAAATAGGGGTCATGTATGCTAATTAAGCTGGACATGGTTTAAATTTTAAGGTTCCTAGCTATATTATTTGTGGCCTGAGTCAATGTACAGCATTTTCCTTTAAATCCTAAGCTAACACCCTTAACAATCCTTCAGCTTTCCAGTTCATGGCACGGATATTTTCAACTGTTTGGCTCCTGTAGGTGGTGCTTCCAGGGTGATTGCAAGAAAGCACAAGTATGTTTGAAATAGTTGGTAACAACTTAGAAATAGAATTTCAAATGCCAACAAAATCTTACTGTATAGATGGAGTTACTGAGCTGACCAGGCAGTTTTCTGACATGCACAGATTGAAGCAGGTTACTAGTAAATGTGACACGCAGGCTTCCTCAAAACATACTGACGCTTACCTCGAGACAGTGAACAGATATATCTTGCTAACCTTAGGTATAAGTAACCTTCCAAACTGTCTTCTGCACTTGTACAGAAATGGAACCGATATAATCCATTTTTTAATCCATGCCATTGGCCATCATATTTTCCTGGAAACTAAATTCTCAGCAGCATAGTATCCACATTCCATATCCAGTGATTTAAAAACACGTATGCTAACAGCAAATGCACTTTTATGCACCATGTAGCCAATAGTTCTGAATTTTATTTGTAAAAGCAATATTAACTGAAGTTTTATAATTCCACACTTTCTAGTATGAACACGAGAGGCAGGAAGTTGGAATGAGGAAAGGAGAATTTTCAGAAGTAGTAGATAATTAATAAACAACAGCAATCTCTTCCCTGCGTGTAAGCATGTAAACAATAATGTAGAATTTCTGAAATAAAAAGGGAAATCATGCAAGCTTTAGGGTAAAATATGTAGCAAAGTCACTGGTTGTAGCCAATAATGCCTCCCAGTCAGGTTATCACCTATGTGTCGTGAAAACAGCCTGACAAGGAAGATCAAGTGGCCAGATCACCTCGTCTGCTTTCCCATGCAGAAGCTAAAAATATTTTTCTAATTAATTCCAAGGAAACTCCATTTAAGTGCCAAAAGCCTTCTCTGCATGGGACAGCAAAATGTGCAGACTTCTCCCTCTCTTTTTCTTTTTTTTTTTTTTTTTATTATTACCCTTTTGGGTTGCTTATGCACAAAGAATCAGTCTGTTTCCTCCCCATTAATTTCATCTCAGTAACTTCCCGTCCCAAACTGCTGCGTAAAGCCGCTGTGTGCTGGTTTTCACCTGACAGAAGCAAAATGACCCCTAGGTGTTTTCCCTTCCTATATGGGCTTTGCTTTTGCAAAGCCTGCATAAGCCAATTTACCTGGATCTCTAAGATTAAAGTAGGGCACCTCCCTGTCAGAACTAAACATAACAGCTAAAAAGATGTCGTGGTGTCTGTAAAAATGAATATCTTAGTTTAATTGAAACAGAAAGTAAGGATCTCTGTAGAAGCCTAAGATCAGGCTTCGCTGACAAGAACAGAAGGTGATCATGTAGTGTCAGAGCTGCCGAGTGAAACGATGCCATCAAAACCCAGCTAACACAGGAATGTCCACTGCTTGCCTCTCAATATGAACACATAAAATTGTATTTGTTCCAAAGTCTGTGCTCTAGATCATGTACTTAGGACAGAGCTGGGCATGGACTTTGGATTTTAAAAGAGTAGGATGATTATTTAACCATATATATGTTAATGCTACAACTGACATTTTGTTCATGAATACTGGGATAGAACCGAATGCTCTTTCTGTGAGGTTACACAAATGTTTGTTTGGGTTTTTTTTTTGTTTTCTGATTTAAGTGCTGCCCTGGCACCCTTGGACATTAGTATATAGGCAGTGATGTCTGATAGCAGTTTCTCACAAAGATGCTCTACACATGTGGGTGGTTTGGGTTTGGGGGTTTTTGTGAATTAGGAGATATGAAGAGCATTACTCTCAGCCAGCCATATTTTAATGCCCTGTTTTCTAGTTTCCCTTTTAAGCAGTCTCCTCAGGGCATCAATATTGTGGTGTCAGTTATTGCTCCACAATCAAATGACATTTTAAAGTAAAATTAAAAATTAATATTAATAAGATAAAATCCCAAAATGGTATTCTGTAAATCTTCTTGACTGGGAAAGCAAGAGCCACTGAAAGTCATTGCCCTTTATTTAAATTATACCTAGCCAAATCCTATAGCCTTTTTATTTTAAAAGTAATTGCTTATATAAGCAAAGGGTTGGAAACCTGGCTATCATTTAAAATTCCTCTGGGTAGATCTGTAGTACCTTTTTCTCAGCAGGGCAAATAAGCCAGCAGAGACATGTGCGCTAGTCTGCTTTTATTTCCCAAGCTAGCAAGACTACCCGAAGCAACCGCTCCAGGTTCCTCACAAAGAAGCTAAAGTAAATTTATTCTGTAAAATAGTACCAAAGAACTTTGGTACCTTTGATATTATTACCACAAGAAGTAAAAAGTGAGCCGTCTAATATTAAAATGTTACTTAATGTTGACTGCTTGGTATACCTTCATCAGGATGTGAAGAGAAGAGGTCGGCGAGTAACTCCAGCAGGCAATACCCCTCCCCAGCCTCCAGCCCTCCTGAAATCCCTTCCGTTCCTTAGAAGTCTGTTGTTTGACCTTGCTGGAGAGAGGGGAGGTGAAGGAGAGGCTGGAAGGGGACAGCTCCGCTTATCAGCATGAAAATGGGAGTAAAATACGGACTCAAATATGATACTGAAATGGTAACCTGTGACAGTAACAAGCACCAATGATCCCTTTCAAACAGGAGGCTGTGGAAGGTGAAAAGCAGCAAATATATAGCATGCCTGTACCTGTATGTAGTTTAGAAAGGATTATCTAGCATAACTCTGCCAAATACTTCTAGTGCAGATACCTTTTATACTATAAAAAAAAAAATTTTGTGCCACTGCTTATATCAGTTCACCAAATTAAACTACATTAGCAAGATGGCAAATGTTTTGTGCTGTTGTTCCAGCCAGCAAAATACCTGCTTCTCTACTGTAGCTATGCCAGAAAATTTGAAGGGTAGATGAGAACTGGTGTAATTGTCACGGTGGTTTGTCTCAGCTGTTTTACAGCCCATGTCATGCACAGATCAAAGTGCTTTCAGAAGAATACTGAGTTCCACTTCATCCATTTTGCAGATGGTAAAATAGAGCCAATGTGATTATCCTAAAGCTGTGAGGCAGTCCACCAGCAAAGCAGTGATTAGAGCCCTGATATTTGGTGCATCAGCTCAGCGCCAAAGTCCTGGAGTCACAAGAGTTCAAGCTGTTGCGTAGCTGTTGAGGTAAAAACTGACATTCGAGTCAGGCCTCGAAACGGTCAACTTTGGACAATCTCTTTGCGTTCAGCTCCCCAAAGCCTGCGACACGCACGCTAGCACACGGATGTGCAGCCTGTGAGGGGCCGTGGAACTGGACAGGGAAGGCACACGGTTTGTGCGATGGCTGAGCACGCACACCTACAGCAGGAGCCATAGAAGAAGCAAGGCAACAGCTCTCCAGATGAACTGAGATAATCAGCACAACACTAGGCTGGCCGAGTGGTTATCATCAGAGCAACTGATAAGTATGACACAAATGTAGTGAGTACATAGGAAGTGGCCAGGGAATAAAGACCAGAACTAATAAAGTGTCAGATGTTAACACATCAGTATGCACATATGTGTATAGTCCAGACACCCTTTCTGCTTCATCTCCAAATGCAAAGAAAATGTGCTTAAAGCAGTGTCTCCCAAACTACCTTAGGTCAACATCATGTATCATACACAGCAACATTTCTGAGGGCAGTTGCTGAAAATACTGTGATAGTTCATTGATCCACATGCAGATAATTAAACTAAATACATCAAAGTTTAGACGCTTCTCTGCTTTTCCGCTTATTGAGTACCATAGATGATTCAAAGGTCATTTATCACCCTCAGAGTAGCTGATTATTCCTGCTCTATGATTTTCCTGAAGATGTTTTGGCTAGTCACTTTGACTGTGTATTACTAGTCAACATAGATGCTAGTACTGATTTTACTGTGGGCACAACAATAAATACAAGCTCTTTTCAACAGCTCCTGTTGCACATGTGCATCAAGTGAAATAACATCTTGACATATCTCACAAGTGACATTTACATATTCGTTTCATCAAAGTACAGTGGATGCATACCACTTCCCTGAAAATGATAGGCATGCATCCCAGCTAGAAGGTTTGACGTGTATTGTAGCATAGTTAACCGTGTGTTTACTGAAGTGTTACGTGTTGTACTTCTGTGGCGTGAATTGTCACAGGTTGTACTCTATAGAGACATTTCAAAGACACATTTGCTGTATTAAGTCTACATTCATCTCTACTTCAAAAATTAGGCTACAGCACACATTCATACCACCTAAACATCTAACCCATGTGTATACCTGCAGACATATTCACTTTCTTGTCTAAAATCTTTAGAGCTTATTGACTAAATTTCAAACTTGACAGAGGGCTACTGATCTTAGAGATAATCAGCCCATTGATCCAGCTGGAATAACCCCTCCACACACACACACACACAAATGAATTAGGTTTCAAATTCACCTTGAGGCCATATAATTGCTAGATCTGATGGGGTGGTAACACGCAGCTGAAAGTGAGTAAAGAAACCAGGACTGCCTCTTTTGGCGTGCTCCGCAGTTAGAACATTTTAGGCATAATGTAAAACTGTGTCTCAGTTAAAAAGTCAATCAAGAGACAGAAATCTGTAGGAAATCTGGCTTCATTAGTTCATTAGCTGCTCAGAGAACTGCTTGTTTACACTGAACACATATTGCAGGCATCAGAAGTATTTGCAGCGACTCATCTGTTTCTAAAAGCTGAGGATCTGCTTAGACGGCACCACCCTTCCCTTCCTCCATCACGTGCCCATAAATGCATCTGCGCTCTCGTACACTTAGCTCCAAGTGATCCATGTAGAATATATCCACGCAACAAGCAAGAGAGCAAACACAAAAGGGAAAGGCTAGAAGGGATTATAATCACTTGTATCTACTATAAAGGGAATATATTAAGTTCTGGATGCAAGTCCTATGAATAGCAAAATTCAAATGAAATTGATTTCATTATTTATGTTTGTAAATCTCCTAGCCATGGGGAATGAAGGAAAGATCTAAGTAAACAGTGACCATCTGGCTGTACAGCTCACTCAGCTATCTTCTTTCTTGAATCGGATGAGACTATTACAGCTGGATTTTACATTTGAAAGTGGTAGGGAAATTCAGACCCCAAAGAGGAATTTCAGTCCAGCAGTCTACCGGCATGCTCTGTCTGCTGCTCCTTAAATGTAAGCTGTATAATATGTTTTAGAAATAACTGGCATATTAAATACTGCAGGTTTTAAATGCAGAAGGGAGGAGAATGTAAACATATAATCTGCTTACAGTCATTAAAATTCTTTTCCATTTATGCTGAAAGGTCAGTCTGAAATGCTCATTTTCATGAAGACTACCATTGCGCTGTGGCAAAGAGACAGGCCACAGCTGAGATCAGTGACCTATTGTGCTAGTCACTGTATGAGCACACAAAATAGTCAATCCCTTCCCTCGAGAGTTACCATCTCATTAGAGAGAAGGTAGGAGAAAGGGATTTAATGTATATTTATTTTTACTCATACATATAAACAGATGTTGCGGGTTCCTCAAGGGGACCGCACGCATGCTAACCATTAAAAGCTTTGACTTGCTAAGGACTAAGTCCCATTTTGACTGTTGCTTAAGTACCGGTGAGAGCATTTACAAGGCTCAGGTTAGCTTAAGAGCTAAGTATGCTATTGTTCCTTCCCATTTCATAACTGCTGTAAATTCCAGTACTGTCTATATCTACCTATTTTGATCATTGATCCCAAAAGACTTTTCCTAACTTTCCACATTTATTTAAGAATATAGCAAGCACCATGTGTCTCTGTCTTTTGCCTTTCAGAAATCAGAAGCAAAATAAAGCTAGAATAATTTGTATTTTAGCCAACCGGATATTGAGAAGATCAGGAGTTTCTTGAATTCTAACAAAACACCATTACCAAAACAGGCATTAACTACCTTAATTAGAAGTGATAAATCCTTCTTTGGCCTCCCTGGAAGGTGAGGAAAAAAGCAGAAAGGACTAAGTGCCAGGTCCACAAAGCTACTGAGCATTGAACTTCCACTAAATGTGTGAGAAGCTCCATAACTGTATGAGAGTTGGAGTCCAAAAACATATGTGGACTTTGTCTCCAAAGTCACATGGTAAGGCAAAGGGAGCTACACTGGCACTCCAGAGAAGGGTCTCAGATTAGTAGACCCTACCTCTAAGCCCAACCTTCGCATCTACCAGTACCAATAGTATTTGTAGCCCACAGCCTGTGTCGTTCACCCCCATGGAGCTCATTAAGACAAAGTCCGAGTTCTGCTACGTGGTCCTCAGAACTACCCATTGACTAATTCATTAATATTGTTGTTAGCTCAGTACTTTTTAGACAGCGATGTCAGTGTTTCAGGTATTCACAGATGCAAATTTTCTAATTTTTAATATTTAACATGTTTTAATTAAGAGTGTACTAGGCTACACATCAGTACATACTTCTGTAGTGCTTAAAGGATTCATCTCACTGGAATCATGAGTGTCTTTTCTGCTCATGTGAGGACAGAGGGATTTTAAATCAATAGCTATGTACAGCAGCAACACTGATCTCTTAAGTCACCCCATTTTGAATCACTGGAGCTTGTAGGTCTGCGACGTGATTCGAGTGAAGCAACCAGAGATAGTTCAAGCTCATATATAATCATATTCCTGAACTTGTCAGCTTATCTCATGTTATATATACAACTTCAATAAGGATAAGGATTTTTGTTACAATTACTGCCCTGATACCTTTTATGATTAATATTTTATGCTTTTTGCACTACTTTATAGCTGCAGTATCAGAGATTTTCCAAGTGGACTTAAATCAGTCTCTCCCCAGCATCCCATAAGTTGTGGCTTGCATTGCTAACCACTCTCTGAGAGCTGGGAAGGAGGGAGCTTTTCTTGGCACTCCCTCGCTGAAGAACTCGTCCTTCAGCAGCTTCCCTTGTGCAGAAACTAATCATATTACGTAATATAAGTCTGGTCACATCAAGGGTTAGGTAAGCTGCAGTACAGTCTTCGATCTGAAAGTTTTGCCTGGCTGCAGTCCCAGATTCAGGCCCCCAAAAGAGGCACCTATGATGCCCTCACACAGAAGAAGCGGTTTCCTTAGTAACTGTGGCCAATGAAAGAAAATGTGCCTGGCAGGTAAGCTTGTGCTGGGCTTCTGAGGAAGACAACCACCTCCTGCAGCTGAAATATTCTCCCTCTGTGGTCAAGGGAGTGCTGGATAGGGATACGCTTATAAATCTGTCTCTCTGTTTCTCCTCTCTTGATATGGATATGGGTATTTAGACATCGAACCAATAAGCTCAATTTACTTGCAATATATGAATCTCCTGCATGCTGCAATTACAAACATGGGTCCTTGGGAAGGAGCAGAAACAAAGGTTTCTTAGGAACAATTATTGCAGAGCAAGGGGATTGCAGGAGCCTCATTTATGCTCAGCTAGTCATTCCTGCTCTGGAGCCACTTGACAATTAAATGCAAACCACTTGAATTAAGACATTTTCAGCACTGCTTCCTCTTAAGCAAATGCAATCAATCTCTCCACGGCTCTTCAGTTAAAAGAAGTCAGTGTTTGATGCAAACTGCCTTTGTCTTTGCATTTTGTGCATAAATTTCTGGTTAATAAAAAAGGTTAAATACCTTTCCACTAGAATTTAATTAAATCACTCTGCCTAACTCTTGCAGAGTATCAATATTAAATTATGGTCTGTGTCCATTGTTTTGTATCTCAGTGTTTATATTGAACAGTAGCATCCAAACACCACTCCAATCCAAAAAAACCCTGAAGTAACGTTTAAATACATCTTAAAAATAGGCCAAAAAGATGACATAAATTTAGAGAAAGCCCAGTCAAAGACAGTCTTTGCATTTATTTCTCATTGAAGGTCTAAGTCCACTCATACCTTCTACGGACAAGAGTTCCGTAGCCAGGGACAAGCTCTAGGGAGTAAATGAGACCATTTACTCTCCTGATGAACAGGTCACTGTCTGACCTTGGCCCTGTGCTTCTGAAGAGTAGGAGACAGATGTTTCCTAGTTTGTTAGAAAAGATATTATTGGCTATATCTGAGACATCAAACTGGACTCTGTTATAGATACAGTACAGATATATTATATAGTAGAGAGAATTTTTCCACATCTTTTTTTGATAACAAGATGAAAAAATGAATTTGATGTAACTCCAAGTAATGGCTTTGGCAAAGCGATACCACTTTCCCGTAATACATTTATGTTTCTTTGAAAAGTATTTTAAAGTGTCTATAGTCAGGTATATAGACAATGAAATACAGTGCTTAATCCACTTAAAAATTTGGATGATGTCAAAGCCAAATTATGATGTTGATATACCAGAGCAGGAAAATTAAGCCATAAAAGGGAATGACTAGAAATATATACATGTCCCATAATTATGCAGCACTGCAGGGCTGAATGAGATGTGTCAGAATAGTATATGAGACTAGACTCAAACTGATGAAATCTACATGGAATTCAGGAAGAAAATATACAAAAAGTGATGGCAATGAAAAGAACGTTGTGATAATGATATTGTAAACTAAAGCAATAAGTAGGAACACCATGGGTCCATTCTTCTGGAGTAGTAGATGATGTCTGGTCTAGAATCTGTGGCCAAATGGGGATAAGAGGAGAGCTGACAATGAACTACATGTATCAAGAACTACCTGAGGTTAAGAAACTGGTTTTGCAAAACTAGAGAGGACAAGTAACATCAGTGTGGTAACACTATCAAACAACAAACAATAAAGCTATTTAAAAAAAAATAAATTAAGGAACCAGTATGTTTTAAAAGAGCCAGGCATAGAAAAATAATTATGGATCCAGTGATCATGAACTGAACTTCCTTCACCTTAAATGAAATCATGAAAAAAATTAATCGTGCCTATAACTCAATATAAGTTATTGGGGAAGAACACACTGAGAAATTAAGGAGACTGGAGAGTTCAAGGATTTAAACTTCAGGCTTTACATTCTTCAAATAGAAAGTGTAAACATTTTTCTGGAAACTGCCTACAAAAAAAGAAAAGCTATTCAAGGAGGAGCTGAGTACAGGATGAATAACTACCATGCAAAAAGTAGACAAAAATACAGAGACATGGCAAATAATAATACTTCTACCCTAGAGGTCAAATAATATCTTTTTATTATGATATAATAAATATAATATTATTAATAATATTTAAAAGTAATAATACTAAGAATAATATTTAAATAAATTTATATTTACAATAAAATATAAAGATAATTGTAAAATAAAATTATTACTCATATTAAACAAAATTACCAAATTGGCCATAATTATTGTGAATTAAGGAAGTAGAAGGGAAGAATTAAGAAGTAGAAGGGAAGACAGGCCATTAGGCACTGAGAATGAAGTTAAAGACAATATATGAATGACTGTAAGTGAACATTTTACCTCAGCTTTTAAACAAGAGCACTTCTGAACCTGAGGCACAAATAAAATGGTTTGTGGGAACATATGCCTCAACATGGGAATTGTAAAAGCTGATGTGGAAACAAAGCTGAGAAGTTTTGTGTGCTAAAATTGAGACAGATGGATACGAAAATCGTTTTTCTAGAATTCTTGGAAGAACTGGTACATATTCCTGAAAACTGGGAAACCAGGATTTTTTAATAATCCATTAAATGGGGAAGGGGAAGCAGCACTAGAGGATTCGAGTTAAGCAAACCTTCCTACATTTTGGTAAAGCCCCTCCAAAGTATTAAGCATAATAAACTTGCAACTACAAGACAACTAGAGTAGCTTCCTTAGTACGTAAGGTTGAAAGCAATTACTGAAGAAAACCAGCATTTTACGGCATGGAGAATATGACGAAGCATGCTAATGCATGCAAGCGTGTCTGATAAAATAACCAATCTGTAGGTAAATAAAGGAGGTTAAGGTTTCATTTGAACTTCATTAAGGGTTTTAACCCTTCAGTGTAGGGGAAAGAATCGGCTATTAACCATGGATTATGGGACAGATAAGATTTATAAGGTAGACAAGGACCTGAGTGAAGGGAGAAACCACAGCAGCTGCTCCTGAAAGAAAATTACTGGGACTGACTTTACCACAAAGACATTCAGTTTTACCAGGAAGAAGGTGCTGCAAGGTGAATGCAAGTAGCAAAGGTGGTGAGAATGCCTCTCTGGATGGCTTCAGCACACAGTTCAGTCCTGCTCACAGACATCTTCACGTTTTTTACAGTGCCACAACCCAAGCTCCATTAATAATTTTACTCTTCACATAGATTTTTAAAGTAAGATTTTGCTACTGAAATTTGTAGATGACAAAATGAAAGGAGCTTACTTTAGCAAGGGTGGGATAGGAAATAGGATGCACTTAATTATATGAAATGCCACATCACGCAGTGGTCATGGGAACTTGTCGGCTGGAGGTCATCAGCTAATACGATCTGAAGAACGTAAATTCAAAGATGACTGTAATGTGGCCAGTAGAGAGCAAAATGTGATCTCAGCACCTTAGCACAAATTAGATGAGGTATATCCCAGTAGA
This sequence comes from Grus americana, assembly GCF_028858705.1. Taxonomy (NCBI): domain Eukaryota; kingdom Metazoa; phylum Chordata; class Aves; order Gruiformes; family Gruidae; genus Grus; species Grus americana. Next base: position 83,000,603 of record NC_072853.1, on the reverse strand, counting down.
CTTAGAGGAATATTTATGTAAGTATACTAGACATTACTAAGACCCAGCTGTGCACTTCTGATTGCCCATGCACCTGAAGATGTATTCAGGAAAAGGGTATGTTTACGAGAGTGGATAAACCATTTTATAGGCCAGGCTTAAAGGCTGAGAGGCCTTTGACTGGTCTCTATAGATGCATCAAGTGATTAAGCACAAGGAAGAGAGAAGTTAAAAGACTCTGTTGACACAAAAAGAGATGGTTGCAAGCTGACTGGGAATTAGATGGTTTCTAGATAACAGAACAACAAAGCTCTACAACAGTTTCCCCATAGGACTGGAGCGGGATGTAGGGGCAAGAAACATGACAAACACCTTTTCAAGGTAGTGTTTGATCACATTATGGGAGCATTATAACAGCAAGTAACTGGACCCTGAGCCAGGGGCTCTGCCCCTGTCTCTTTACACTTCTGTGTTGCTAAACAGTAAATGCCTCTGATAAAAAAAAAAGTAGATATTTTACATAAGACAGGACTACATGAAACTGCTATATAAAACCAGCATGCAGGAGGAAAAGGGCTTCTGATATGTGAGGCATCTTTTTATTCCTCAGGGCAGACAGTACTCTCTGAAAAAGAGTGATTTCTGCAAGGTGACTTGTTAATTCTCTGATTAAAATCACAGACTTGCTAATGCTAAACTGGATTCCATTTAAGATCACTGGAGGTGGAACTTGCATAATTTGTATCTTCATTACCACAGAAAACTAAGATTTTCAGTTTACTTTTATGAAAGGGAATTTATATTCATTGAACAGAAAGTCTGAAAAGAACAGTATATCTAACTTGCTGTTTTCTATATAGCAGGCCAGCACATATCACTTTGTACTACACTGAGCCCGATAATGTATAAATTACTACAACACAGACTTGATGAAATTGAGAGATAGAATAGTTGTTCTGAGTGGAAATTAATCATGCTGTTACCTATTTGTGCTCATTTTAATAACTGCTTTCAGTTTCCAGATACGTATTTCCTTTCTGACTTTCCGAGCTGAATCTCCAAGCTTAGTCCAAGCTTTTTAACTTAACTCTAAACCTTCACATCTTCTTGTGACTAAGTTAAGACGACTGAGTTCTTTGGAACACTAGATGTAACCTTTAAGTTGTTTCTACAGTTCTGTCTAAGATCTGTCAGTCACCTGATACCTCTTATAAAATGTGGACAGTAAAACTGGAGTTTGTGGTTTAGTATCTCTCCAGGCAACACTGTCTACAGAGGTTAAAGTCTTCTCCTGCCTCTTATTCCCCTGTATATACCTCCTAGGATCACACAGTTTGTCAGTGCACCTGCTTCCCACTACCATCCTCAAATCACAGCCTCCTGAGAGACTTCTCCACTGATTTAAGTTGCTTGTCTTACTTCTCCCCACCTTTGTGGAGCCACAGATACCACAGTGAGGTGTTCCACACTGCTCTGCTGGATCACCTTTGTAAGCACTGCACACCTATCGCTCAACTGTTCCAGCTGTCCTTCAGAATTGGACTAGAAATCTGCACTTTGCAAAGCAGTCGGAATTTTTCATCAAGAGTTAAATGTATTTTCCAAGGAATCAGGAAGACAATCAGATTTACAGCCTCTTCTGGCATGGACAGGTTAACAGACAGTGCAACACACATACATTTGTATAACAACCAACCCTTTTACAAACTGCATTAGTGTTGTGGATAAATCCTCCTCTACTGAATATACAGAGGAAATGCCTAACAGTCATCATTTACTGCTTTAATCTCCCAAAATATCTGGCAGTGGTCCACTTTCAACACTTGCCTGAAAGTAGCTGTCAGCTTTTTCTTCTAATGAAGATTTCAGGCTAGAAATTACATATAGATGGTGTGCCTGTTAGGAAAATAGCATCAATCATTACAGTTACCACCACATGAATCTCATTTCTAATCCATAGTGAACTTCAGTCACCTGTAACTTTCTAAAGCTTTTTTTGCTCAACTTTCAAAGCAGAAGTAGAGTTTAAATTCAGCCTTAAAATAAAAATTCTCTGTAGTAAGGGCATTTCTGTATTCTTCTGAAGTTGATAGGGCAAGTTTCTGAGATTCAGTTAATTAGAAGCTCAGCAAGCACAGACTTGACATATACTATCTCATTAGGCAAAAATTATAGCTGTAGTCACCTACACTTTTCATTAATGCATATGCAGCTAAGTGGGGAAAAAAAGTAAGATGACCTATGCACTGTACGTTATTTCATAGGAAAAAAGATCAAATCAAATCAAATTCTACAGACAGCAGAATACTGAAAGGCAAGCTACATTAGCTACAGGAATGCGAACATGCTAGATATCACAAAAAAGTATCTAGCACCTAAATACCCTAAATCTATATTTTAACATGGTATGAGCACTTAATCCTGTAAACAAATACAACACATCCCTGCTGGAAAGCAAATAATTTCTTATTTCTAACCATCCAAAGCTGCTTACTGGAAATTTCAAAGGGAATTCATTTTCCTCAGACCTGTGTTTTTGCTGATCTTGAAAGTGCCAACTTCATTCCAAACCAAACAAACTCAGATAGTATATCTGACACTGATGCCAGTACTATGCTCTTTCTACTGCCCCACAGAAGCAGAGGATAACATGATGCAACTCTGTGAGATTGCAACTTTTATTGTTGTTTGTTTGTTCGTTTAATGGGGGTTGGCAAAGGTTATGCAAGGAGTTTGACTGCTGGAATAATTTTTGAGCAAAGTGCAAGCACAGCTACCTATAGTGCCCGAGAAATGACACTGAAACAATAAACCTGCCGCAAAGACATCAGCCTTATATGAGGTGGTTGGATTGGAGAGTAAACATCCGAAAAGCTGACTGATGGATTTGATGAAAGGTGTAGGGAAGGAAGGAGAGGAAGGGAAAAGAAGGAGGCAGCAGCAGCTCCAGTCAGTGAGAGGAAGCAGGAGGACAAAAAGAAAAGGAAGTGAAGGCTGTTGCAGCGTGCCAAGGATCTCTGTGAATCCCTAGGTAGCAGATCAGCATGCACATTTGTGCTTCGAGTCGTCATTCAACTATGTAGTGAGTAAGGTGTAAGGAGCTGGGCAGAAAGGGGGTTGGACAGCAACAGCTCACAGTCCACCACCGGAACAGTAACACAGACAGCAGAAGCCAGCAAGACCAGAAAAGATGGAGAAAGTAATATCCCATCTGCTTCTAATAAAGGACTTAGGATTTAAGTGTATAGTACAGAAAATGCTATATTTTATAGAACATGTGCAACATTGAATGCACATATGCCAACACTGTGAAATACGAGGCTATCAAAAGTAATGTCTTCCCAGAAATTTGAAAGTGCATATGAATCTATGTATGATAACAGCATTAAAATATTCATGCTGAATAAGATTTAAAAATGAAATTACATAACCCCTAGAAGATGTCCTTAAACTGTTAATTAGAGTAGATAACAACTGGATCTTCTAGAATGACTTCTGGTCAGGTGCTAGTGAAGCATACTTCACAAGGCAGCTATATGATAAAGTTTGTTCTGCCCTGATGTAACCCACCAGTTTAACTATTAAAACCATCTATGAGATGCAGCTTTAAGCAACAAAGTGTAAGTGTTCTAGAATGACAATTAAAACATTAAATTTCAAGCTATTCTTGTGTAATATCAAGGAGTATAGGATTGTAATCCTTCATGGAAAACAGTACCATTTTAAAATTCAGTTTCAGATTTGTTTTTCCTCACCTGTTGGCACTAACAATAGTTAGTTGCCTGAAAATACTCCTCCTGTATACAAAAGCACTTTTTAAAAATAGAATGAGCAAACTAATTCAAGACAATAAAAAATTCCACTAATGCCAGAAGACAGCAAGCTTTCAATTACTGTGTTCAAGGTTTCAGCCTGTCATATTTGTCAGAGCTAGAGCCAAGGATAAAGAAATTCACAAAACCTAATGCTGTACTAAATTCGGGAAAAACTGGGCAAGTTACAGAATATCACGATCAAACTATTTTCTTCTTAGTGCTTAAAAAAAAACCACTTTAAACTGGAAGAAGTAAAAGCAGAAGTGAGCAGCAGAAGTCAAATTTACATGGGTGGAAAATTGGGAGAGGAGTATTAGAGTAGTTTGAATCCACTACCATTTTATTTACTTTGGCTTGCATTGGAAATGAAAGGTCCTATTAAAACTAGCACATAGTGTCTTCCAAACAAATAAAAAGACATTTCTCTGTGCAGCCTAGCATGGAAAGGATACTGCATCAAATTCTGTGACTAAGTTTTAACAAGACTTGAGTTTCTTGCGGTCAGTACGCCTTGTGTTACTGCAAATGAAGGAATAAGATAATCCTGTGTTTCAGGGAGTTATTAGCAGGTACATATCACTTTTCCTCTACACTGGTTTCTAGTGAACACATGGTAAGGGAGGGGTGACCACTCTGAAGCACTCTGATGTGGGCGCTATTAGTGGCAACCTTCACTTAGTAGGGTCAGAGTATCGACTCATGTGAGAAAGATGTTCCTCCTCACCAAATCAAATGAAGTGGGGTATTTCAGGGCTTCTACTTTGAGCTGGATGTTGCCTGTGATACTAGCACATCTGGCAACAGAGGATGGATTTGGCTATTTGGTAGCCCTTTCCCCCAAAATCCAACCTGTTCTATTTCCTTGAGCAGCTTTTTTTTTTTTTTTTTTTTTTTTTTTTGTGAAGAGCTACAGTGTATGAGTCTTTCCCTGAGATATAAGCACCTAAATCCATCTATGAACAAATCTACCCCCTTGGAAAAGCTTCACCGCAATCCTGTCTACACATAGATTTTTGAATATGTCAACAACGCTCCATCCCTTCGGCATAAAATTACAGAGGCCATTATCTACAATGAATAAACTGGCCACAAGATGAAGAGATAAACATGTAAATCGTAGACTATATCTAAGTGCACTTTGCCTGTGCCAGTATAAACACAAATGCACACGTTAGAACATGACTCCTCAAGGGAAAGGTTGGGACATAATGCTTAAAGGTCCATCCCTGCTTCCCATTTGCATATATGACTGCCTTAATCAGTTACCCATCCTTGAGTATAACCACCTTTATTTTGCTTAGCATGTTGCTGGATTTGTTGTCGAAGAACTAATGAGACCAAGAAGCCCTTCTTCAAAGACAAAATCATGCCTTGTTTCAGCATAAAATGTACGCCACATCTGTGGTGCATTCAATCAATACAAATCACCTAAAAGCAGGAAGCAGGAACAAACTAATAATTTTGATCTGAAAATGAACATAAAATATCATTTGGGCTGCAGCCAATCTGACATAAGGACTCCTCCCTACATTTGTGGCTTTTTTGGCATAAAGAGTTTTTGTTGTCGTTCCTTATCAGGGATGACCTTCAAAGGGACAACTGCCAACATAACCAGTCATGATACCTTTACATCAGCTACACACAGCATAGCTAATTTAAGATTCATACGGTGTTTGCACAAGCCTTTAATTCGGTCTTTATCATCCCCTTCATACAGTACTGTTATATTTGACTTTGCTTGCTTCAACACTCTTCTACATTTAGAAACTGTATTCTTGTCTGAATAAATAAGTCTGCTAAGAGCATCTATTAAGTACTGGTATCCCCAGGGTCTGAAGCAATTTTTCTCTTTTTTTCCCTTCCATTTTTTGCCTGGTGAATCTGAGTTATAAAGCATATAGCAGAGAGGAGAAGGGTTGCCTTAGTAACGAGGCAGACCCAATCAGCTGCACAGGCTCCCTTGAGACAATCTAATTTGTGCAGCAGAAAGAGGCTAGAACAGGTGGCTAAATTAATGTGCCAGACAGCTTAAAATATTACACACACACTCGCACACGAACGCGTACACAAAATCTATCTGTGTACTTGTAGATGAATGCAATTATCTTCAACGTTTTGCAAAATAAATAGCATCTGGGTAACTCAGCCCTGCGAAACCCCCAAAGCAGCGGAGGTACCGCAACAGCCGAGGAAGCGAAGCGGGGTGGGAGCGAGCGGGGCTCCTTCCCCGCAGTCCTGCCAGATCTGCAGCCGCTCCGGGGAGGAGGGGAAAGGCTCCTCCGAGCAGGCACAGGCTGAGACAGGGCTGTGATGTGTGCTCTCCCATCTTTGCTGGGGCTTATGAGCTGCATCCTGCTGATAGCGTGATCTGTCGTGCTGCTCTCCTGATTCCGCAGCGTGCTGGAGCTCTCTTGCCTGACCCTTTCTGTACCACTTCACAAGGCTTTCTCCCCATGCCCTCGCCTCTGATTTAAAGTGAACTTGCACCTTTTCCCCACAATTTCTTCATAAATACAACAAATCTGAACATGTTTCATATTCTTCTCAGTCCCTGCTGTGAGGATTCAGCCCCAGCCCAAGAATTTAGAGCAGTTTGGATGCAGATCACATACCAGCTCCTAGCTTCTACAAACACAATCCCAAATCAGTTCATTTTGCAGCATCTCCAGGTTGGCTTTAGCCAAACCCAGAGAACAACAGGAATTCAGAGCCCGCTGTGTGTTTAACATCTGCAGGGGACATGAAAGTGTCGTATGCACAGAAAAGTCCTGCTACAGAATGTGCTTTAGAAAGACTCTATGTTGTTATAGCACAGAGTCACTCTTAATTTCTTTATAATGTAGTGATCTATTCCCATATAACTGAGACATTTGACAAAAAATTATATCAGGGATGCAGTTAATGTATTCTCTATTACAGTCCCTCAGCCAGAAGTGCTGTGGGAACTGCCCTCTCACACCAGGTGTACATGTATCCCCACATGTTATTATAACCTCCACACAGGCATGGTTTCTCTCCTTTTTCCTTACCTCTTGAGCAGATGAAGTTCATTGCTGGCACGCAACAGAGCATTTCAATCCCAGGCTATACGGCTCCTTTACACAGTGAAGCACTTCTCGTCCGCCTACATCAGGCTAAACATGAAGAACTCTGAATACTAAGATCAAAAGGGCTGTAAGGAAAACTGGGGCATGAGAACAAATGGTAAGTTTGAGCCCTGTGGAAAAAAAAAAATCACAGTGAAAATAATGACATACAAACCATAACAGATAAGCCACAAAAGGCTTGAAAGTTTTTTGGGTTTTGTTTTTCTTTTTCTGAATATGTTTTGTGTGAAGAGGATGTGCCTTACAAGATTATTGATATACCTTTTGAAAGAATTATACCAATAGCTGCTTATGCTGTACTAACAATATCTGTCTCACGAGGTGTGGAATATCACCTAAGGTTTGGCTAGAAATCAGAAACCAGAACTGTGTAACAGTCTTGTAATGAAATGAAAACCCCAAGTGGAGCTAGGACCAATATTTTGTTGTTTTTTACGGATTTATCAAAGTAAATGTATTGAGTGAATCTGTGTCAAAAGGACACATCCAGAAACATAGAGGGAATACATATTGGAGAAAGGAACTTAAACAAGGTCTCCTGAGGCTCAGATTAATGCCCTTGTTGCTACCTCTCACATCTTGCTGATCTACATTGTTTATGCTTTTCATTCCTTTTCACTCTTAACAAGACAAAAACATGAAGAACATTCCTGGCAGGAGCTTTAGTTACCTTTCTTAGGAAAATATACATCACAGGGGATTGGTAGGGAGGGGAAGTTCTTTCTAAGTATAGATTGTAGGAGTTACCACTGTTTTTGGAAAAAGTGTTAATGGGATGCTTTAATTATATTTAGAAGACCAGCTAGTTAAGTATTTTGCTATCTATATTATGCAAAGTCTGAGTCCCTAGTGACACAGTAAGTGCTTTCCAAGGATGGTATGATATATATCTGATTAGGCAAAGTCTTTTTAAAATAAATGGCAGGTATCCACCAAAATCCCATCTGCAGAGCACATCGCAATATAAAACCATCTGTGTAATAAAGTAACCAGTATAAATTGAAGAAAAAAAAAAAACCAACAAAAAACTCAACCTGGTAGATAATGCTTATGTGTATTTGGAAATGATGCATCCTAGAAAGAAAGCTTCAATATCAATTTGTTTTAAAATATGTGTAGTTAAAAGATACATACCCACATCCCCTCAAAACCTGTGACCACATAAAGCAGATCCTCACCACTAAACTCAATGTGATCAGCCTACACTTGAAGACATTGAAGCAAAGCTAGAAGGTCCTTCCTAAACATTTAAATGACCTGAAATATTTTGTCTGTAGACTTGGTAGGCAAATTGGGGATTTATTCAGTAGTGCTTCATCCTTCACTAACTTTTAGAGCACCAGCATCTGCAAGTGGCATTATGGAGAGCAGCTCCTTTATTTCCAAAGGAGTATCTGTCAGTCAACCACCTGCACCACGCCTTACTCATACACAGAGCAGAAATGCCACTGTTTAGACTATAAAGATGTCTCTGGCAAGGACGAATACCCAAGTAACAGAGCCTCAGGAGACATTTGTGTCACCTAACCTAGACATTTAGATCTGAGCTCACTACTAACTCTCCTTTTATTGTAGTCAGTGTCAGAAAAGGCGAACTTATTAGACATAACTCATTTCAGCTGAAGGTATATTTCTGAAGTTCAGATGAAAGATTAATATCTCCTAGAAATACTCTTTTCATTGAGTGTAAAAAATATAGGTAACTGCTTCAGAGGGATACAGCTACTGTGTAAATGCTTAATATTTGTTGAGACCAAATTCCTTTTCCCATGCCCCTGTTTGATCTCTCAGGGAAGCAGATGTTAGCAAACAGATCTTGAGTGGCAAGAGATCCACCCTGCCCAAACAGTTTCTAGCTCATTAACATGAGTTTCAAAGGGGCTTCTCTCCCCTGCCCTACATCTGGCATCTGAGCAGAATTTGACCAAGCATATTTTAAATGTGCACTGTGCAAGAAGGGAGGGAAGGAGGAAACACATCTGAGTAAACCAAAACATACCAGTTTTGTGATGAGTGTCTCTGTGCTTTTATTGTGTTCTGTAAAGCTATTCAAAGATCAGACCCCTAACACGGTCAAGGCACGTTCAGTTGACTGAATTTATGCAGTAATAGGGAAAAATAAGACCCGCTCATTTGGAAAACAGAACTCTGGAGTACTATCTGAACAGTGCCTTTCTACCATTGTGAAGAAAATCGCCATCATGTGCAAATACATTATGGTCATCTCTGTCTGTTCTCACAGTGCTGGTTTAGAGCCCCCAGCTGAGAAGGCAGCTGTGCAGAGCAAGTAACTGGTGAGCACGGCAGGAGTCCCCTGCTCTAATGCTGCTCGAAGAAATTAATGTTTTCTTTCTGTTGTCATTATCACTGCCAGCTATGTAAGTGTTTTCCTTGGTAGGTGCACAAAGACTGGGCTGGTTTGGCCTTGAAGATGTGAAGGCCGAGATCTCCTTTTTTCACATGTTTGCAGCTAGGACTCTGGATGAGACAGAGATTTTAGCCACCAAATCTTCTGAACAGGCTTTTTGAAGTCTTGTACTGGCAAGGGCGGACAATGGAATCAAAAAGCACCATTTGTTGCATTCCTGCAGGTACTATATTAAGGTTGCAAAATACTTTTCATGCTAGATCTATGTTTCCAAATGGCTGGCTTCTGGGAACATGACCATTATGAAAATGCAAATTTCAGTACACTAATTGATTTCTGACTTATGTAAAATATTTTGTGTATTTAAAATTCTGGCATAAAGAGTCCTCAAGAACATATGATTAATTAGCAGAGAAGTATGAAAAAGAACTGTGTTTTTTAAACCAGGTCCTTACCTAATCCTGTGATGAAATCAATCACTGTGGGAAGCACTCAAATGACATTTAGAAATCAGAATTATTTGATCAAATTAAATTTACACTACACATGATTTCAAGATAGGTAGAAACAAGTGTGGTATCACACTTGTACCAGAGTATTAGTGCTGATATGTAAATAATTCTCCCTGAGAATATACTCTTTATTAAGCTTGGAAAATAATCCTAAGTGGACAGAGGGAATTAAACTGCTCTCTTAAAATAACAACAGACCCAAAGCAGTATTTTTCTCTTCAGCCAAGTAAACTGACCAAAATCTGCAAAAGATGTGGAGAAGAGTAAGGTCCCAATAATTCTGTCCCATACTGGGGTAGGTGAGAAGAAAAGGGAGATGACAAATGGGAACAAAACAAAACAAACAAAAACCCCCACAAACAAACAAACAAAAACAAAACCACAAGAAAAACCCAAGGAATTAGGAGTATCATAAATCCTTACAGTACAATCTACCATTGCATTATTAAATCTCACTTTATTAAAGCTAAAGTTCACTCAAGCTAAAAACCACCCTAACCTGAGAGATCGTCACTGTTTAATCATCCACACCAAGCCAGCCCAGCACTTTTAATTCCTCCTCTGACACACCCAAATAATATCACTCTTAAGTCAAGAGTCAGAAGTCTGCTGCAGCTAACTTCATTTTATTTCCTTTTTTCTCTAAAAACTAATTTGTCAGGCAGTCATCATCAAAGTTCGGTCTGTGAGCCCCTACCCTGTACCTTAATTTCAACTATGTCAGGTCTTACTGTGCATCCCTGTACTGAGTGCTCAGATAAACTACTCACTCAAAACTGTCAATACTACCTCCAATGGCAGACCAGTAATCTTGATGGAAAGCTGCATAGTTACGTGGGAACAGACCCCGACAGGAATAGGAATGCCAGCCACAGGGCAGGGTCTATAATTCAGCAATATTGTCCCCCTTTCCTCCTGAAAAGCTAAAGGTAGATACCTTCTCATTTCCTTTGTTCATATTGACATAGTAGCAGGTAGGAACAAAACCCAATTCCACTTCATTTTACTTTTAAACCTACTTCACAGGTCACAAACCAGACTCCCCCCATCTGTAAGCACGCTGTTCTTGGTTTGGTCTCCATCTAATCCTGAGCCTAATCAGAGCCTAATCTGGCTCCATGAAATACACCTTCCAACATTCGTCCCTTTTCTCTTTCCCTAACATTGAAGCTCTGGGAGGACCAGGATCCTCCTAATCAGTACAGTACCATCAGCTTCTGCACTCTGAAAACATTACCACTTCTTTCTAGCAAATGAACAGTCTAAACCCAAAATGCTGAAATATGATTTCTATTTCCTTCCTGCTTTAGGCTTCTCTTCCACATGGTAGAAAATTCCAGCAGTTCCACTAACATGATGTTCCAGCTCCAACAATCATTCCTCTTTTTTTTTTTTTTCTTGATCCACAGCTTAGCCAAACACTGTTTCTACTCTGATGTTTACTAAATGGAAACTAACTGAAGACACTCGCTATTTGTGCTTGCTGTGTAGGACAGACTGACTTTATGCCTTTTGAAAGGTGCTAGAAGCTTTTGTGCAAGAAGACATTATAATCCTATTTGCCATCAAACATTTTTACTATAGTCCTGCTCAAATACAAAATATTAAACCCACATATCAGAGTATGGAGATCACCAAAGGATGGCAGAATGAGTAGAGCAGGCAATATACAAAGCAGAAGACTTCTTCCTGGGAACTTAAAGTCTGTGTTCACACAATACATACAGCTAGCAGGAAAAGGAAGAACAAGTAGAGGGAAAGAGAGAAACATTTCTGACCAAAGTGGTAATGAGAGAGAAAACTATTAGTAATCAATGACTCTGTAGCAGAACAGGTGGTGTAATTCAATCTGTTATGAAAAAAAAAAGCACAAAATCTTAAAGACATTGTACTGGTGAAAGCATTTGTTTTTATATAATTGTGATTTAAAACATTTTATATCTTTTGTGCCCTGAAAATGTCTCTTAAAATAATTAGATAGGACAGCACTGGACGAGATAATTACTCCAGTCACTGGCTGCAATATTTGATTGATTCCATGAGCCTTGACAAATGACAAATGTGTCACAAGTCATAATTTTGAAAGTTGGTGGGTATATTTTTGTCTAACCTTAACGTTCCCAACCCAGGCATGATCACTGCTCAACACACAGAGCTCTTCTGCTTAAATATACTTGTTGTTCAATCGTATTACAGCTTTGGAGGGTAACCAGTTTTGAGAAATGTGCTCATAGTTATGCACACTGGGAATTACCAGACCTCACAGTGCCCAAACCATCTAACCTTATGCAAAGTAGGAGGGAGTCTTGGAGTTTGAACTTCAGCCTTACCAGTTTTGGGTTTGAGCACACAGAGGAGTGACATTTAGCTATTGATCCTTCCCAAAATGCTGAGCTGGAAATGTATAATCCATCAGTCAAGAGAAGGTGCAACTGTATCTTCAAGTGTGATGTTCACCTGAACTGATTATTCTCCAGAACACAGAAGATCATGTTATTATGCCTAATCTATAGATCTGGTTTACATTTAATAAAACCTGTCAGATTAAAAAAGACTATTGTGCCATGACTATGTTAGTGTTTCTGATGTGGGCAGTATATCTAATCTTCCCAGAAGACTCAAAAAAAAAAAAAAAAAAAAGGACTGAGTATAAAGATGAGAACTTTTAAAGCGTGCATGAATTTTGGGAGCAAACTAGAACCATTTCTCGCAAAACATGGCAAGGATGTCTCATTTCAAACTATACAGTACAATAAGGACACACTAAAATGTGAGAAATTACAGCATCTAGAAGACCTCTGTGTCCTAGTATATAACACAAACCACCATTACCACTTGCACAAACACAAAAATGTGACTTTGTGTTATTAATGCTGCAGTGACACCGTGGATGTAGTTTTACACTAGAATCCACATGGTTAAAAAACAGGACAAAGAAAGCAAGCAACAAGTGGTTTAGGTTGAACTGCAATTATTTACATCTCTGAACTTACTTGCACAGAATTTGAACTTAAGACCAACAAAGCTAACATTATGCAGTGATTTTATCTGGGAGGCAAAATTACCACCAGTTCAACAACATATTAATAGGTGGATTTAAAAAATAATAATCTATTATTAAAGCAAAAAAGGCTCCAATAAAATACTAGCTTAAATAAATTGGCTGGAATTATCTATGCCTTTTTTTTTTTTTAATAGTGATGGCGTAGAAATAGCAAATTATGCTTCATATGTAATACCCAAAAATATACATTTGATTTTCTTTTAATGTTAATCTCTGTTTCTTGTGTTTTATTGACACTGTGAAGATGCTTTAATAAAAAACCCAAAACACATGTAAATACAATCCATTGGAAAATCTCTCATATGAGGAAAGGCTGAGAGAGCTGGGACTGTTCAGCCTGGAGAAAAGAAGACTCAGGAGGATCTTCTTAATGTATGTAAATACCTGAAGGGAAGGTGCACAGAGGACTGAGCCAGGCTCTTCTCAGTGATGCCCAGTGGCAGGACCAGAGGCAATGGACACAAACTGGAACACAGGAGGTTCCCTCTGAACACCAGGAAACACTTTGTTCTGTGAGGGTGACCGAGCACTGGCACAGGTTGCCCAGAGAGGTTGTGGGCTCTCCCTCCTTGGAGACATTCAACAGCTGTCTGGACATGGTCCTGGGCAACCAGCTGTGGGTGTCCCTGCTTGAGTATGGTGGGTTGGACCAGATGACCTCCAGAGGTCCCTTCCAACCTCAACCATTCTGTGATTCTATGATTCTATGGGCATAACGGAAACAAAAGAAAAGAAAAACTGATTTTTTTTCAGATTAGTACAAGGAAAGTAGACAAGATTCCCTTTTATTATTGTGGTTATTTTTCACAAAAGAGTAGTGCTAGATCTCCTACATTACTTTAAAAATATGTATTAAGGTATACTGCAAGAAGACAGACAGATGTATTCTAATGCTAAAAGACACAGGAAAGCTTGTGACAAGCATAGGATCTGCAGAAATTTTATCTGTTTTCCAGGCCACATAGCAGTGAGATTTACTGGAGGCAGGTGTTAAACACACACACACAAAAAAACCCCCACAAAAAAAAAAAACAACAGACCACCAAAACCAAACAAAACAAAAAAAACCCCAAAACCAGCCAATGAATACTGGTGATGCTTAGAGAAGAAGGGGAGAACAACCTTTTTTAAAAGACAGAATTTTAAAGGAGCAGCCATCAGAACCATTTAAGGATTAAAGAGAATTGCCAGTCTCAGCTGTACATTTACTGTCTATATGGGAAGAAATATCCTGGATTTTCTAGGACCGATACTTTTGACATTTTATTATAGGCAATTAGAGGATGATGAAAGAGTGTCCTGAATATTAAGATGAGCTAAACTTGAAGCTTATGCCTAAAGAAAAGAACGATCTCACTATTTAGGGGCTGGGTTTACAGAGGAACTTCAACGTCTAATGGGACTTTCAGGAAAACAATTGCTCAATGAGATCCACTGGACTGAAACTCTGCTTCCTCTCTTTAAATTCCTATAACGTGAAGAACTGTCTTTTGGAATCTACTGAGAGTTTTAATTTAACTTACAGGTATATTTTTGGAGGAAAAACAAAACCTTTTCAGTTGGGCTAGCAGACATCTAGTGAGCTATACCATTTCCATTAAATTTTAAAACTGTTAAAAGAGGTGCTATGGAAAATGCACAAACAATCATCTAAGTGAGCCCTGCAGGCACCTTCTGTAACTTCTTATTTTACATTTCCATCCTGTTTCTTTACATTCACATGGCTCATGAATCACACAGGAGCTGACTATATGGCCAATATTTACCTACGCAAGTTTTGATGTTGCCTTTTCCCAAGAATCTCCAAAAATTCCAGACCTTTAACATGAAAGTGATGTTAGGGGAGTAGGCATATTGTGGACCTCTGATTTGCACTGCCACCAGTACTTCTGGACAGAGCTAAGACTGTGGAAACCTACCCAGAACCATTAAGTGTGATGTAAGGTTGCAGTCCTACTTCCTCCTGAAAGAATTTCAAGCCTTGTCCTGTCCAATTATTTTCTACTCCTCTCCTGCCCATGCTTGTTTCATCTCCTAAAATGTGTATCCATCTAATGAATCTCTTTGGTGTTGTCCAGCACCCTTCTTTTCTTCTCTGGGGTAACCCAGACACTTGGGTTCACCAACAGGAACACCTTCAAATCTCAGAGGACCCTCACAACAGTGAAGGTGCTCCTTCATCTTTTCTTTTCTTTTTTAAAAACACATAAGCTGCCCATTCAATCTGTTTCTATTTGAAGACGGGGCTACGATTGGTGACTTGGTTGTAACTGTGTCTTTCACTTGTGAACTCTGCCTCTCTAAAACTGCAGAAGCAAAGCTAGTAAGACAAGACAGCACAATTTAGTAAGTTCATTGCCTTTAGAAAATAAATTCCCTAGAAAATAAATGCTAATAAAAAAAATAAAAATAAAAGCCTATTCATAGCATAGGGTTGGAAGGGGTGAACTACTGAAATGAGCCACACTTGATAATAAGGATCACTTGTTTCCTCTCAGCTCCCAGTCCCCCAAAGCACCTCACTAAAGGACAAAGAAAGAAAGACGACAGAAACTGAATACTAGCGATTTTGCTAGCAAGAGCTTAGCCAATTTGTATACACAGAAGTAGCAAATGATTTTAACCAAAAAAGGGGGGCCTTTCATGACCATTTTGTGGAAATCTTCTGCAACATCAACACCGCAAGTAGCTGCTCATTAAGGCAGTCACAAAGTGACAAATAGTATTTGAACATCAAATCGATGATTCTCATAAAATCATAAAATGCAAATCATGTTTTCTCAGTAGAAATATATCAGTAATAACTGCATCACAGCAGTTATACATAGAAATAGATCTTGCAACTCCACACATTAACTTCCGAAAAGATATGAAAAATCATTGTAGCTATCAAAGTAATACTGCCATACAACAAGAAGTGCTTGTTGTATGACAAAGCAGTTTTTTCCCCCAGTTTGGCAGCCATCTTTGGGTTCACCTGGTACAGGTAAAAGCCATGTCAATAGCTACAACAAAAAATTTGGGTTGTATGTCCCTACTGTGGCTTATAGTCTTAACTAGTGGATCCTACTTGAAGAAAAACAAATTCATTTTCAGTGACACAAAGCAGAAAACTTCTTTTCTTTCCTTTCTAGCAAAATTTCTGTTACATGAAGCACCGTTCACTGACAGGAGATCTTGATTCTTCTTTCACATCTGCATGAACAGATATTCAAGCACAGCCAGGTCAAAGTACATGGGGAAAGTAGGTAGATACTGATTTTGGCCAAGGAAAGAAAGAACAGATCTACTAGAACATTAGCCCATTTTCACCTCTTCCCTGATGTTGCTGGTGAATGTGAATGGATTGAGAGGGGAGGAAGCAATAGCCACTGGAGAAGAGGAAGGAAAGGTATTTTTTAGCAGAAGCAAATGACTCCTTCCAGTTGCAAGAGGAGTAAAAAATACCCCTGTGCATCTTAACTCCACCCTTTTTCATCCTGCACAGCAGAGCCTGGCTTTGGCCTTGTCCCCTGTACTCTTAATAGCTTTTATCAACTACTCTTAGCAGTACTCTACTTAGTCGTAAAGTATCAGTACTGTTAGTAGCTCATAATAGGGAACAGCAAGCAGCAGCTGCTGTGGGGCAGGTGGGAAGGATGATTCCAGTGTTTGTTGTGGCTGAGGGATGAGGAAGGCTGAGTCCTAGGGGGGAAGGGTGAGGGTGCTGAGTGTAGACAGCCTGTACACCAAGAATAAGCAGAAAAGTGAAGGAGATCCTAGGGGAAAGAAAAGGCAGGTGTCCTAAGATTTTAAGAGAGATGTTGCCAGTTTACCTAGAGCTTCCTAATGCTTCCCACAGCCACCAGAACAGTGATTTTCTCCCCAGCCCTGCTCCCCTCTGTGACCCACCCCAGCCTCCTTAGACACAAGCACCTTCTAAACGTTGCAAAGCAGAAGCCAGAAGTCAGCTGGGTGCCACTGGAGTTTTTGCTTGCCACAATTTATAATCATAAGGAACAGAGAGGCCCAAAAGTGCATAAAGCACCCTTCAGATTCCAGTGAGCAGAGGCAGAAGTTGGCCAGCAAAGGGAACCTTGGGCAGGCCCCGGAAGAGGGCTTGCCTTCAAGCCGTGTACGCAAACCACAACCACACTGCCAAGTGGGCAGCCGGAGGTGAGCAGCAGCTCAGGCAGCTGGAGTCTGGTGCCCGAGCAGAGCTAACAAGCTTTACTCACTCTTGGACTTTACTCACTCTTGGAAATAATCATGTCAGTGCAGAGCTAAAACATGTAGACAACTTGCACTGTAGCCGTACGAGGTCTGTGCTGTGTGAGTCCCCAGCACACTGAGGGTGCTCCGTTCCTCTCTTAGGGGGAAGAAGGAGATTCCCACCTTCAGTTATCCCCAGGAACCCCAGCATGGCAAGGGCAGAACATCTCTGGAGAACAGAGTGAATGTCAAGGAAAGATGTTGCCAGATTTTCAATTGACAACCAGAAGCTAATCTCTGTGGCTGGACAGGGTAATGTAAATGGCTGTAGACTGGCAGTATGAAGGCAGGAGGAAAATACTGTCGCCCTCAGAAACTGGAGTGAAGAAGAAGTTATAATTAGTACTCACAGAGGTTTCCAGCAAACACTCTGAGTCCTCACATTCAAAGATTCAAAGATGGGTGATGGCTGGTCTGAACAAAGGGAAAATTGTGCTGGGAAATCTCAAAAGGATATAAAACAGCTTCTCAGTTCATCATGTAATTTCTCCCATCCAACTGATGGCAATATTATGACAATAATTGCATGTCTGTTTGACAACCATACACTGCCAGTCTTTTTAATGGACCTCTGTGTTTTCAAAATATCCCTAAATGACACAGTTTTTAATGAGCTACACAGCTGCAGGCTGGTTACTAATTTACGATAGAAACAGTGCTATCACACTCTTCATGCCTCTTGGTAGTATTGTAACACGAGTTTGAGGTAAGTACTTCAAAATAATGATCATTCAAAAATATTTTCAACTGAGGTCTATTGGGTTTCGTCCCATCAAATCCTGACTTCTACTTATTTTCAATTTTGCTGGTAAACAAACAGAACTGCAGCTATGAATAAGGATTTTATTTTTCATTTCAGGTCTGATGTGTACCTTTACAGACAGCATAAAAATTGTGCATGAGTCCAATGTTATTGAAAGAGACAATTTGTTGTTATTAAAGACATTACTTTCAAAGATACAGTTGTCTAGTTCTTCCTTATTTTGATACTTCTGGGAAAAAAATGAATTTAATAAAAAACATGAAAATCCTAAATGCTGCTTGTATTCAGATTACTCATAAGATCAAAATGGTTCTAATTATCCCAGTCATGTTAAGACCTTTCGCAAAAGCGAGAGGGGGTGTAAAATATTACTGCCCTTTCAGAACTTCAGTTGTCTGATCCATTTCTTTCACTGCTGGCAAACTATGAAAGCAATTTTAAGAAACCAGGGGATAGTAAATGTTCGTAAGCCTTCTCCAGCCATTTTGAAGAGGAATGATGACATACTCTATAGGAGCACACACCCTGGGAACTCTGACTCTAGGATTATTGCCTCTTTTTAATTTTTAAGATTGAAAAACAAAACCAAAATTCCTGCTAGACACAGCATTCTTAAAATGCACTGCTAAAAATTAACCATTAATATGTAGAGCTTATGGCTGCACTACAACAAAAATTAAAATCTAGCTCTTGATGCACAACAGTAATGCTTTTCATTCTCACTGAAACATGTAGAACTCCAGAAGAAGTCTTGGCACCATTTTTCATGAAGCTGTATTTTAAGACATAGACAAAAATAAACCTAATTATCCTAACGCTCCAGCTATTAAACACTTCACCAGGCATAGGAGACTGAATACCATATAACCAGTTTTCACAAATCTCACAGTTTCAGCTATAATATATTCCAGTCTATTAAGCATTCTTATGCTGAAGGTGGTTTGTATCTGTCAGCAGGACTATCCTTGATCTATGGGCAATTGCAAACTTCTCAAAAACTAAATGGCATGTTGGCTAACTGGGAGAAGTAATTAAGCCTTCTTTGTAAAAGAGGAGAGCCGGAACAAAAGGATCCATTGTTCAGTCACTGGACCACAGGGAAGGCCTGAACAAATGCTAATTAACCCAGAGAAAATAGAGGCTTCATTGATTCAGTGTTGATAGAGATGAATTTTAGAGGCTGACAAAACCAGAAAGCTTATGTCCTCCTCAGCTATGAGCTGATGTACATATTAACTGTTTACCTCTCCTCCTCACAGGTCTGGGCCATCTCCAAGCACTCTGAGGTTATTACCCTCCATTCTCCTGTATAAATATTTTTCTGAATGCTCTTTGGCCCAAATTCATTCCATTGATCTGGGTTAAGGAGGAATCAAACCGATTGTTTGGAGAACACTTGGATGAACAGTAGAGGGTAATAATTAGTTTACCCAGGTTAGCAGCAGACAAGTAAGTCTGACTTCATGCAAGTATTGATGGAAAACCAGAGATTTATCAGCAGCTGGGGGAAGTATAGTCAGAGATCCTGTGATACTGGACGGACTGAAAAACAAGTATGGACTTCTTACCAAGGAAACTGTTTAAGAGATCCAAAGCTGTGAGTGTTCCCTATGAAAACAGAAATGAAAGAAATTTATCTGGCTACCATCCTCAACTTCTCTTAAGAAAGCAACCTAGCAAGGTCCTCCCCAGTTCACTTCAATTGCCTAGTTACTCTACCTAACAGGCAACAACAAGGTTAAACATCAGCTAGACAAGCTCTCATTTTGTTCCTGTGTATTACATTTTGGCTTCTTGAAGGGCATAATTCACATTCTTCATGTGGACTCACCTTTAAAAAGGCTTAAAAATACCTGTACTTAAATATTTGGTAGGACATTTGCCTAATGGTTTCCAAAAAAAGCGTGCCTAAAAGTATTTTACAAGCTTTTACTGATAACACAGAGATTAAACGTCTTGTCCTACTTTGAATTATAGCCATCTCTAAAGTAAACATAGCAAACGTTAACAGCCCACAATGGCTTGGAGCAGGAAGTGAAAAAATATCTACCAAGAATTGCAAAAGGGAGCCTACCGGCAGAAATGTTACTAAAACATGTAGCCTAGTTTTCTGGTTTTTTTTTTCTGAGGATATTTAACACTGCCAGCTTGTAAATCAATAGAAGGGGGAAGAAAGCTAAGTAGCTCAGAAAAGGCACTTAATTGGTATGGATTTCAAAGTGCACCTTATAGAAGTAGGTCTATACAGTTTCTATCTCTGAAGGGACTACAAAACCAACAAGAATATCAAAAAGGCTGCTTAAAAATCTTATTAATGAAAAAAGAAAAAGCACTATAATTTGGAGAAAAGAAAGACTGTTTATTACACTTAATTGGTCCACTTTTGCAAAATTTAAGCATTAAAAAATTTCTGAATATGTGTAACCCTTTAAAAAGTACCTGAGGATTCTGAAACTTGCTTATCGCTAAAGTTGACTGTCAGAGGACTGAACCTGTAAATACTTACTATTTCATTGCTGACAGTTATGCCGAGCATTGTTTCAAAGTTGATAAAACAAGAACTACTTCAACAGAAGAGGAATTTTATTTGTAAGTGGTACACTTTTGGAATACGTCTTTCAGAGTTTCATTTTCCTCTCATTTTCTTCAACGAATGTTAAATTCCAAGAGGAAGGATCTCCACAAGAATGGTGTGGATTTATTCTTGTCAATATTTTAAGCATATATTTCATCAAAGAAATGTTGCTTCCTAGTCATTTTAACTGAAAATTTTTAGTTTAGCAGCAGCCTTTTATGAATGGCCTTGTAATACCATACATTACAGCACAGGCATTCAGATAAATATAAATGGAAATTCCTTTTAGTTAAACTGATACCACAATTTTAGCAATCATGCCTTCTCATTTGCCTCTGGGGCTTGTCCATTCCACTCTAAAGATCTCTGTATTTCTATTTTAGTTTGAACTTCTCTACTCCAAATTAGCATGTGTCTTTTGAGTGTAAGAATATGGTAGCTTTTTATCCCAAATGTGACTATCTCAGCAGAGGCTGGAGTGATTTATGAAAGGCCAGATCTCTTTCTTTCACTGAGGTCAATGTCAGAAATCTGATTGACCTCAATAGAAGGTCAGTAGAAAAATGTCATAGGATTTGAGATCTGAAGGGGTTGTTCTCATGCAGCCAGTCTTGCCTAGCTAAACTTTGTTTCACCAACAGCTCCTGTATAAACCTCCAAAGACTTTAAAAGATAGACAAATAATATCACTTCCTTCCACATTTGGGTTTTTTTGGTTGGTTGGTTTTTGGGGGTTTTTCTGTTTTGGTTTGGTTTGTTTTTTTTCCACAAGAGGGAGATCAAAAGGGTCCCAAGGTCCTAACACAACTCAGCCTTTTCGCTGTAGTCACACTATATTAAAAGCCTTAGTGAACTGCCCTGATAGACATGGTGCTGTCCTGGATCCACATGTTCTCAGCTGACTAGGGCATAGCTACGACGAGTACCACGTCTGTTGCGTTTGAGGACCCTACAATCCACTTGCCTTGCCCTTGAAACGGCTGCTCAGTAACCTGCGCTAGCACCCTGACCATTCCGCATCACCCTCTGTCCCCTGCTGAGCTACAGCATAATTTACATACAGATTCATCCAGGGACTCCTTTATGCTTATGAACACTCACAGCAGTCTTAAATATCCTTGATAGTCCTTTCTTATAAGTTTGTATATGTATAATTTGTTCCAACACACTTTTGGATTTAATTTGTATTTTTTTCAGAGCTCCTCCTCTCCATGGTTGAATGATGTTACATGAGGAAATGGGAAGGAAAGCCTAATATATATATAATTCCAGGCTAATTGTAGTTCAATAAAGATGGGTCAAATTTTAACAAGATTTTATCCTCAAAAATCAGAAAAGTAAGTATTTTTTTCAGTGTTTTCAAAACAAAACATCTTGATTTTGTCTGTTTAGTACCCCCACATGAAGAGTCAAAATTAGGTGGTGGAAGGATGTGAAAAATGTTATCCTTTCATAAAATGTGGAATCAGGAAGGGAAGTAGTAGTTGTAACATTCATTAGTGTGTTAAGAATTATGATTTATTCAATATTCTCATGTTGCTTTTGAACATTTAGCGCCAGCTTCTTTCTACTCCAGAATTTCCAGAGAAGCACCAACTGTATCTGTGGCAGCAATAGCAAGACACTTCAAGAAAAACTTTACAAAAATTCATTGGGAAAAAAAACCCCAAACAATAACCCAAAAAACAATTATAGATAAAAGAGGTTAAAGGCAGTCATTGCTTAATTCAATACCACTCCTTAAGTAACTGCATAAAAAGGTAATTTTCTGAGAACTGAAATCAGTTACCAACAAGTTTTCAGCAACAAGCCTATACATATCTGCACAGTTTGTCTACAACAAACTTTACAGCCATAAAGACAACCACGGGAACATATTTCTACAGATATGTCAGTTTACTCAGAAATACCCCAGTAACTTGTAATGAAAACTTTTGTATCTGGATACCTTACAACATATTACATCAACTACTACTTATTCATGATCTGGGATGAATTATATGCTCTCTCTTTGCAGGAATGTGTCAACTAAGACAATAATGAAATGTGCCTAGCTGAGAACATATTTTCAGCATTAATTGTAGAATAATATTCATATTCTATTGTTTATGATTGTTGGAAGATTGCCAGTTCCTTTTTTTCTTGGGTGAAGTCCTGAAAGACTTTTTTCATTGCAGAAATATGAATATTATAGACTCAATAGATACAAACAACAGATATGAGCAACAGCAATCCTACCATGTTTATTTGTAATCAGTTTGTATAAAACTCAGTGAGATCCACCTAAGCATTAAGTTATTAAAATAAACAGCAAAATGATCCTTGAAGATTTATTATACAAGAATAAAAGAGCACAACATTGTACTTTTAATAACATTGGCAGGTCATCTTGGAGGACAGATTTCTTTTCCAGAATGCAAATTTAAGCATTTCAGATACTCGCAACAGTCTATGGACAAACTGCAGTCTTTCTAATTATGGAAGAGATATTAAAAGTTACAGCACAAAGAATGTTTCAGCTATCTCCTCTATCACTGTTACCCTAATTAAAGATTCTTCCTTTTTTTTTACTTTGTGAAGTAAAAAAACATTCCTTTTATTGAAATAAAAAAGTGTGGGGGTTTTTTAAAGAGCTCAGAGGAGAGCTCTCTAGTGGAAGATCAGCGTGGCTCCACTCTCTCCCCAGGGAAGACTACCTGTGTCACCTAATCCTTGGCTTACCTCTTCCTTGCTTCCTTCTTTCTTTAGGGTTCAGATCAAGTAGCTTTTGGAAAGAGAATAGAAACAGAGAGCAAGCCAATTCATTGCTACAAAGCCAGTACTCTCATCAATTCTAGCAACTAGAGTTTTAATTTTGTTTTGTTCTTTAGTGGTTTTGTTTGATTTTGCCCAACGCTTTACAGGGTTGAGGGGAGGTTTGATGCATCTTTTTAAATTTAGTTAGGAAATGTTGTAAATGGTGTTGGTTTTGAAAGCCTTATCCACTGCTGGCTGGGAAACAGTTCTGTTTGCCGTTTCTGGGGGGGAAAAAAAAAAAAAAAAAAGAGACAAAAAAACCCTTTGATAACAACTGCCAAGAGAAAATAAAAACCTGATTTCAATCCAATTTTTTAAAACAACCCTATTTTTTGCCTTTTCCAAAATGAAATTCAAAATTTTCATTTTAAGTCAAATAAAATGCTTTCAACAAAATCACAAATTTATTTAGACTTAATTTATTACATAGTAGTATGTTTTGGAGTACTTCTATGGCACATTTTTTTGTTGTGGGAACTCCTTCCTGAAGTTGTGGGTTTTTTTAAATACTATGAACATGATCTCATTGAAATTGTATTTTCTATCATAGGTTCTTTCCCACTAGCCATTTCTAGGATAAGCCAAAGACATCAGTTAAGGGTATATGCTACTGCCTTCATACCTACAAAGAGGTGATTCTAGTTATCTTCCTGTTGTTTGACCGTCAGCCCTTTCTCTGCTGTGAGCCGCCTTGCCAGGCGAAGGGACCAGTGAGCAGTCTTCCTTCAATTCTGCCACAGAAAAGCAAAGCAAGGGAAGAACTCTTTCCTTTGTCACATCCAACATCAACTTGAAGTAAAAGGATGCTTTTCATGTTTATTACTAAAATACACCAAAAAAAGTTATGCTGAACCTTTTACATATGATCCCTGATAAGAAGGATTAGGAACACACCAAAGATAACATCAGCAAGATGCAGTAGCCTCCCTGCAGCTACCTACACAACTGGCAGAAATATTCACCTTATAGATGGCATTTTGGTGACAGCTTTCAGAAGACGACTCTGCTATTTCTTTGCTTTCTTTGACACTCGGCTCATTAGGGTAGTCACCATTGCATGCTGGCTCCAACCAGTAGGAGAGGAGGTGATTTTCTTATTTCCTACAAATGGACATGTGTCCTCAGTTAACTTTTAGCCTGACTAGCTTTGAAAGCCCCCTGAACATTTTTGCCTAATACCTAGTAACTAGAGAAAAACTACATGACAAATGCTACTCAGAATCCTAAGGACTTGTAGTTGTTTTATTTTCAGAAAAAAACACTCGGTCGGAAAAACACATTAGTCTAGGTAAAATAAGCACCCACTTCCACTTAAGTGAAAAGCAGATATTTGCTATGTATAAACCAGTTAATCTGTTTTCATTCTTCTACTTTCCATCTCCGTCAAAAACAATGATGTTAAACTATATAAACAGATTTCCCTCATGAACCTGTTATACACAAGGTTACTGCTGAGTTATTTTACCAGTATGGCCTATAGAGGTTTTCACTGAACTGGTTGAACTTGCAAATTTATCTCAGATTCTGGGATAGCTGCTGCTTCCTCTGAATTCAGATTCTCTGGAGAAAATACTGCCTTCCACTAGCCCAACAAAAAGAGTATGCCAAGCATGGTGCAGAGCTGACCCATGAAGGATGATGTTTTCATTAAAAACTCTAGCTGAAATGTCCTGCTCAACTTCTGGATTATGGCGTGAGGGCCTACAGCATTTGGACCATATCTCTTCAAGAGTACGCAGCAGACACACAGACACACAAACACAGTCTCAGATTCCTTGGTTAAGTCCCAAGGAGCAATAGCAGCCAACAGACATCAATTCCAGGTCTTGGGTAAGTTTCAGTATCATCTCCTTACCAAAAAAAAAAAAAAAAAAAAAAAAAAAAGACACTGATAGAACTAGGAGTATTCTCAGTTTTAGCTCCTCTTTCTTTCCCTTGAGAAATAAAAGTCAAGAAGCCATGCATTACTTTAAGACAGCGCATTGCAAACTCTAGGGAACACTTTAGCTCAAGAATTTGGAACTAAAAAATAGAGAAAAAGGCAATTTTGGAAAGCAGCTAGGATGATGAGGAAAATAACAGCTGACACTCTTAGCCTAGCTTGAATCTCTCTCACATATGGTACTTTGGCATCAGTGATGCCATGGTCAATTGCCAGGTGAAGGGAGCATTTAATGGTCATGGTAGTCTCTCTCAAGCAACAATCAAAATGAGGTAGGAAAGCAAAAGTTAGCTGAACGAAAAGGTAGATCAGATAAAGAGACTGAAAAATAAGCAAAGGAAGAAAAATGAGGGAGACAATACACTGCATAAAGTTGGGAAAATGTAAGGAAGAAAAATAATATGGAAGGACAGAAACAGAACAAAGAACTTAAGACACTGAAAAATAAAAAAATATTTAAGAAATAAACCTAGAGGACAGGGAAGATGAAACAAGAAACAAAACAAAAAAAAAGAAGAAGAAATAATTTAAAATTCAAAAATTGTGTAATATTGAAATATCAAAATGTTGTGTTAAACTGTGCTGGTTTTGGCTGGGGTAGACTTAATTTTCTTCATAGTATGGGGCTGTGTTTCAGATTTGTGCTGAAAACAGTGTTGATAACACAGGGATGTTTTCTTTACTGCTGAGCAGTGCTCACACAGAGCCAAGGCCTTTGCTGCTCCTCACACCACCCCACCAGCAAGGGGGATGGGGGTGCACAAGGAGTTGGGAGAGGACACAGCCGGGACAGCTGACCCCAACTGACCAAAGGGATATTCCACACCATATGGGCATTGTCCTCAGCGTATAAAGCTGGGGGAAGAAGGAGGAAAAGGGGACATTCAGAGTGATGGTGTTTGTCTTCCCAAGTCACCGTTACGCGTGATGGAGCCCTGCTGTCCTGGGGATGGCTGAACACCTGCCTGCCCATGGGAAGTGGTGAAGGAATTCCTTGGTTTGCTTTGCTTGTGTGCACGGCTTTTGCTTTCCCTGTTAAACTGTCTGTGTCTCAACCCAGGAGTTTTCTCACTTTTCCTCTTTCAAGTCTCTCCCCGATCCCACCGGGGGTGAAGTGAGTGATCAGCTGCGTGGTGCTTAGTTGTCGGCTGGGGTTAAACCACAACATAGGCATAAACCAATAATGAACCATTCCACATTTATGATGATCACCACCTATTTGAATATATGTATCTTCCTGGAGTATGACCAAATCAAAACCAACTAAATCACTCTTCTGCTTTGCATTTAGGAGTCAGAAATATAAAAATAACTTTAGAAATTAAGCCTTTAAAAGCTCTTTCTTCATACAGTCTGATAGGCAACTGAAGTACAGTGGATAAATATGTTAATAAGAAGAAAAAAAAGGCAACTAAGAAGCTTTTGAATCTGAAAAATCAAAAGCAGGATTAATTTAAATCAGAAGTTAGTTGTATATAGTTGTACATTTTCATGGTCATTAATTATTAAAAGAAGACCAATGAGAAAAACATCTTCAATTTAACCCTGCATGTCTTTCTAAGAAAAAAACCCAGACCTCTGATCAGCCACAGATCAATGCAGGAGCAAATCAGTACAAATAAATGGTCTGCCTATGCAGAGATCAGTCCCTTTTGGCCATGAACAACAGCATGTAATCTATTTATAAATTTTAATAGTTAATTTTTTCTTTATATAGATTAGGACATAGGCCTTAAGGCCATACATGAAGACAATGGCCAATTATGTACAGGAACTGTTTTATTCACTCGTTGAATTATGGAAACCCATTGGTCCAATATTGAGAATAAACATTTCTCTAGCCTTGAAACTTCCACAGGAAAGTGCAAGTTTACACATATATACTGTAAGTATACTTGTATCAATACGGAATTTCTCAGTCACATTGGTTTCAATGTGCCAATTCAAACCATGAAGAAATATTTTGTAAAAAAATAATCATGTGAGTTAGTTAGAAGTTAGATCTATCAATTGAGCAAGTTTATTCTTAATCTTTTTAATAATGGGATAAGTTGCCAAGAGTTTATTCCTTAGGACCTACAACCTTAAGTCCACAACCTCAGCCTCCTTTTGCACATGTACACTTCTGCCAAGGCCTCAATCACCTCTACAGGAAATCCCTAAAATAACAAATACAACTGCATGGAACAAAGAGTCAGATCGGGTCTAGCACTCTGTTTCTACAATGCTTTCTAATCTGCGCTCTTGGGGTCCAAGGATGACTGAAGAAGACCATGAGACATGATTAACAAAATGAAAGTTGCAGACGTTATACAGCAATCTATGTTTCTGATGTTTTAAAGAGTTCTCTTAGAAAAGATATTAAAAAAAAAAAGTAATATCTTGGAAAATATCCAGTGGTCTACAAATCACAAGAGATAGAAAGCCACTGACTTGCCAGAGATATTTGTAATTTTGTTATCAGAAACATGAATGTGCTTCTGTGACATGGCCCAATGTTTTACATGCATCTGTCTTCATCTTTTTTTTCTTTTTTTTTTCTTTTTTTGCTTTTTTTTCCTTTTTTTTTTTTTTCCCCTGCAGGGTAAATCCCTTGCTCAATTCTCACTCCTTCCACCCTGCCATCTGAAAAGCTCTTCCCAAGAGTACACCCAGTCCCTCCCACAGATGGAGTAATCACTATTGCCTCTAAATGTCACCCCTCCCTTCTCTCTGCAGCCAAACCTTGATAAAAGAAATACTATTTGTATAGAAACTGCAAGGAATTGCAGACAAAGCCACATTAGCTACATACATATCAATAGTAGAAAATGTAGGAAATTGTGTTTCTCTAACCCCCAGATACAAATATTTCTCCCATCAAGAGGTACATATGGGTGTCTTTATTTTCATTCACCATGGGTTGGGTTCATTTACAAAAGACATATAACTAGAGGTGAGAATTTCTTTGACAGAGAAGAGGAAGAACATCCCAATATACTGATTTATCAGACTTGAGAAAAAAAGTTTTGAGGTTTATTTGAAGAGGATCAATGGCATTTTCCTGTGAAAAACAAAATAACTTGTCACTGCAGGTCTAAAAATATGCCAGAATTCCATGTGCCAGTCTATAGTTTTGACAACATATACTAGAGACATAGTATATTTTTTTTGCAAGAGGAGAAGGAATGTGAATAGCATAGCCCAAATGATTTGAAACTCCTAAGGTGTTTATATATACACACATTACTAGAGTGAGTATATACGAAAGGTAGAAAGAGTTTTTAGATTTCGCCTCTGGACTTACGCCCTTTTCTAACCATTAGAAAGGCCCTGCCAAATTTTAACAGGGAAGGGAGGGGCAGACAACCTATAGTCTGCCTGTACGCTCAGGGATTCCTGTCTTCTGAAGCACCTAATGCCGGTAGCTGTCTAAACCGGGCCATTCACACATATCTGGTCCAGTACGGCAACTCCTAAACACAGAAATAGAAATAGGTATTTATAGATGTATGCAGTTTTAACGGGAGAAGAAGCAAGCGGTTTAGCAGCCTGCAGAACCGAGATTATTCACAGGCTGATAGGCTATATTTGAATGGAGAACAAGGAAGGACCAGGAAAAGAAAGAAGAGAAAAAATTAACTGACTGTAGAGTGATACAGAGAGTTGATTATGCGTATAAATAGTCTCCAGAACAGACAACTCTTTCAAATTTTCATAAGACCAAATTCACATTCTTGCAAAGTAAAATGAGTTACTGCTGAGTTCATGCTTTTGATGTGTAGAAACATCCAAAACATGCTCCAGAACACAAAGTACTCTAATGAAAATAACATTATCACAATAATTTTCTTCAGTATAATGTTCTTAAATATTTTACCGTATGATTTAAATGCTGGAGAAGGTAAAAGCTGGAACAGACACAATTATTTCAATGAAATGACTAAGAGTATCAGCTCTCAGAGTTGCCTAAAAAGTCCATTATGGGACTAGCAAACTGGATTCACAGGGACCTAGAGATGCAATGACACGTTTTAATTTTCTTCAAGTAAAAGCCTATGACATATTTCAGAAGGTTTCTATATAAAAGGAATTAATGACTCCTCTTTAATGAAAAGTATTGATTACTTGAAGAGTACAGATTACAGGTGCAGAAATGGATTATTCAGGAGTTTTGTCATGGCTGAAAAGTAGAACATATTTCAGGCAATGTTCCCACTGTTGTTATATGGGATGTCCTTGAAAAGGTCTGGTAATTGCTTCAGATTACACAGATATACTTCTTGTTTTCAGAGGGCTGATCTTGTAAAGACCCATCTCACTGGTAAGCAGGGGGAATGAAAAGACCTAAAGTACAGGGAAAACCAGTCATTGGAATCTTTTAGGGTCTTGAACTTTATGGAAATATTAATTCAGAGAGCACAGTGTAGCATTTTTAGCCCATCCCAATTGGAATCTGGAAGTGTGAATAAACCAGCAAGGAATATGTTTTTTAACAAACTGTGATGCACTCGAGGTGTCTCAGATGTCACTGCCAATACATCGTGTCTACTTCTGGGTTCACTGCACTAGCAAAGATGGAGCCCAGAGCTTCTCAGTCAGAAAGCACAGCTAGCGAATGTCCATTAACTGCTGGATTTATTTAACGGCCTAGGACATGTCATTATGTCATGCTAACCCCATCCACTGGTCAGCTTATATGCCAGCTCATTAATTGCTGTGGAAAGAATGATCTCATAAGGGTTGTTGGCATTATTTGGAGGGTTTGTTTGGGTTGTGGGGGGGAGGGGGTTTGCATGGATATTTGGGTAAATCGGCTGGCAAATGTGTATTGTGCCTCTTTGAAATTACTGCAAATTCATCTCTGTAATTTATAGGACTCTACTTCCATCTGATGAAATGTAACAGAACCACCAGCTACTTCTACTCCTACCTGTATTCACCTCATTAATCTTCTTAATAGACCTATCTCTTTACACTCTTCTTGAAACTGAAAATTATGTGTACACTACATTTAATCACCCGTGTGCCTCAGGGAGCAAATAACTAAAATGAACTTAGGAAAACTGCAGAAAAATCATGCACTGAAAATTGTAAAGAAAGAATTCCCAAAAGCTATTCTGTGACCAAACAGGCAGGAAAATACAAGACATCGCACAAGTTTCTATTGTAGCTGATAATAGAGAAAAAGTTGTGGAATCAGTGTTTAACATTAAAAGTGCCTTACTGGAAAAAATTCAGAAGGCGCTTGCAACATAAACTAACTCTTGACAACTCAATATCTAATGTCAGAGCCAGTATTTTATTCATGAATAAAAAAAAAAATGTAAAATTACCGTATACTGCCTTCCATTGTTGAATTTGCAGAATAATAAACTTCTATGTCCTAAATGAAAGCACAGTGGCGTCAATAGACCTTGGCCCAGATATTTATAGAAAGTAAAAACAGGCCTAGACTCAAATCATCCCCAGAAGGCAATTACTTAAAATCCAAACCTGAACCTCTATTTTAAATAGGTATAGCTATCATGTACTGATAGGAGATTGAGAAAGTTATGCAGAAGAAACATGGGGGGGGAGACACATGAAGAAGAAGAAAAATCTATCAAATCTAAGTACTCATATACCTGAATTAGTAACAATCGGTAAACCCAGTAACATACACATAGAACCTTAATAAGATTAATGTTTTGTTTCCTCATCTGATCTTCTGTTCCTTCTGAAGCAGGAGCTGGCCTGCCTGGATGTCACTAAGAATTGCATAGCTGTGAAGGGACCCCAAGTTTGCCAGTACCCTGAGGTGGGTCTGTCAGCACCTATTTCTCAGAGCAAGTGCCCCCAGAGCCGTGCTGTGCTTTGCAAGCTCTGGAGCCAGGCTGCATCACAACAAGAACAAGAATAAACTTTTTAAACCAGAGAAAGCTCAGAATGAGACAGATTATAAATAAAAATGTTTTATAAACGAGTCCCCCCCGTCCACTGTGTCCTTGTAGTGAGATCCTTTGGCTCTAGGCCTGGTCTTAGTTCAATAACTCAGTTGTTTTTTGGACAAAACTGAGATTTGCACAGTACTGAAGTTTGCACAGTCCCCTCTGGGTCTCTTGGGGGAAAAAAATCTCATGACCCCTGGGGCTTGGCTTTTTCTGCTCCCTATTTTTCCCAGCTGTCTTCCACTGTCTGCTCTGCTGCAGGCTCCTGGCTCTTTGTTGTCTTTCACATGCTCTGCCTGCCCTGCTTCGCTCTCAGCAAGGGTGCCCCTCAGCTATGCACAGTTGCTCCCTTTGGAGGGTCGGTAGCCCCTTTCCTCCAGGAGGCTCCACACGACCCAGCACGCAGCCGCCGGGGCGAGAAACCCTCAGCCTCCCTCCCCAACAATTAATCACAGCCTCTGGTTAGAAACAAGCATTCTTTAACAAAATAAAAAGCAAAGATATAAAATGATCAGCATCCACCGTGAACCTAATCATGATCTTCCATCACTTGAGTGGCCCCTTTGAATCTGTGCTACCTGTGCTGAAGTTTTGAGCACGTAATCTTGACCAGCTGCACTTTGTCCTCTCCATCTCCATCCTGTCCACCAGTGCATTTGAGAGATGCCACAGCTTTCTTCGTGCCCTCCCTCTAGCATATATTTAACCTGCTGCCAGAAAGCTCAAGTGGCCTCTTTGGACAACAGCAATTCAGCACATGAAATGCAGAGAGATGTCCCTACTGCAACTGCAAAATGTACCCCAAGATTATCACTGTAGCTGTTCACTTTGGCAGCCACTTCTCAATCTGATTTTTGCTACACATTTTCGTTATGCGTTTGAACTTTGGTCCTCTTTAATTCAGCGAGAAGCACCAACTTTTTCTTGAGTTTTAATCAACATCTACCAGAACAGGCACACCTAAGTGCCCCTACTGTGATGATGCTCCCCCTTTACATCTCCAGAACTGCTTTTCATTCGCTGAGTAATTCACTTGCAGATCTTAACAGTCAATACCTGCAGAAGCACATCCGGCTTCTGAAGAGCAGATATTTTATTCACATTGACACTCAAGGGCACTTTTCTGTTTCATGAAATTGCTGTCAAATGCAACAGTACATGCTCACATTATACACAGAGCGAGGAGTGTTACAAATGCCAGGACGACAAATGCATGGACTGCATTTTTGAGAAGAGTTACAAATTTTTTGCTCTGCTGTATTTGCCCAGCTCTCCAGTAATCTTTAAACAACTGACAGAGTGTCTCCTGCAGTTAGCACCGAGAATCCCAAGCAGCCATTTTGTTCTTCTCTCTCAAGCTTTTACAGAAATGCCACACAGAGAAAGACCAATTTCCACTACCATGAATTCAGTAATACTCTGTCTTTCATGCTCTCCTTTCTTCCCCACCATTGCTTCGTATTTTGTTCTATCTTTTTAATGTCAAAAATGTAATTGTTGAAAAAGTCTGTTTAGAAAAATGTATTTTTGAAACGTGGTTAAACCTGCTTATCTGCATGTGTTAGCTCCTATCAAGTAAACTATTAAGTCTATGCATCTCAGACCACACCTCTGTCAAAGTGCAGAATAATTCTCTCTCATAAATAAAAGGCAATGACATAGTAATGTTCAGAGGACTAAAGCACACACAGGTTAAGATGTCTGCAATACCAGCCTTTGTTTAAGAACATCCAAGGAGGGAAATCAATATTCCTCAGGAGAGCATTTTGTTGGTACAGCTGCTGTTGCTAAGATTGGCTCGGTGTCGTGCTCTCATTAATACAGTCTAATGGCGACCATAAGATTGAGAATATGCAGACAGACATAATGAATTTATACTAAAAACACGACAACGTAGAAATTCTAATTGCTGTGGCCTGATTGGGTGCTTTATATCTTGAAAGGATCGTGTTTATATATTAGAGTTTAATGATATTTATGAATCACAAAATTAAGTCCTTCCTTGTAGCAATCATTAGCGTGAAAGCAACTGCTGCTGCAGTTCGTGCTTTTAAGAGCTTCAGCACAAAGAAACTGTCAAGCTGGAAAGCAGTTTTGCATTTTAGAGGAAATTGTTACTGTTGCAGAGAAAATGTAAGGTTTTGGTTGTACAAGCATTTTTGCTAGCATTAAAATAACTATTTGAAGCCCACATCTCTCAGAGGAAGATATGTGCATTGTGCCCTACCGTTCTGTGAAAGGAAAAATCCCTTTGTATCACGCGTTATCAGACCTCCTCACTCTCTCTCTAAACGCGCACACTGCCCTGGATGTCATTTGTCATTCAGCTGTTAGTTTCTCTGTCGGTGCTCTGGAAGCCTGAGAGATGCAGGCGAGAAACATGAAAAAAAGCTACTGGAAAAAAAATTTGAAAGACGATGCCATAGGGAGCTTGAGCAGAAAAAAATAAAATAAAATCGAAGACAGAAATGATATCCAGGGAGCGCAGAGCTGACAGCCTCCAAATGATTACTGATCAAACACAGGTTACAACCCTGAGAAAGAACCCTGGAGGTGAAATTTGACATGTCCCTCTGCAAAATGGCTACATCTTCAATTAAGGAAACATTTGTAATGAGGCCTGATGATTAATTACAATCTTGCAACGAGAGTTGCACGAGCATCAAGCATACATGCAAGCATAATGTGCAAGCTGTACACACATGGACCGCAACCCTTCCTGCCCCATCCTTTCTTAATTAGCAGCACTGGAAGCAGGCTGTGCCCTATGTGACGCAGCACGGGACACGCTCTACCTCCAGTGGCCCCCAAGCCCTGTTTGTCTTTACTCCCTGGGACTTGAGCATCCTACAGTTTACACTAACAGAATTTGCACATCAGTCTTTACTGCCATTTGTGCAAATTTGTTCAGTTGCTGTAGACTGGACAAAACCATCAATACAGTTTTTAATTAAAGCACAAAATTGCACCTCTAGTAAAAAGTCCCAAACTCTGCACCGTGTATGCCTACCAATAATCAGACACAAGCGTGAAGTCTGTGAAGTAGCTGTCTCCACTCCCTTGACTAAGATGGTATGTTTAGTGTCTGCTACTCCTCCACCAATTATTTGACTTTCGTAAAAGTGTATTTAGTGAAAAATTATTTCACGGATTACCAGATTTTTTTCGTTAGACAGTCTGAGAGTGCATATAACCTGTGCAACATAAATTAAGCTGCATGGGCACATATACCACCTAATGATTGGACTGCATTACAGCACGTGTTACTCTGAGGCTCACTCAGGTGTTCAACAGGCTTGCTTGGTTCTCAGAAAGGAAAATGTGTGCCATCATCAGCTAAATTTACAGAGGGAATTTAAACGTCACAATATCATTTCATATCATCTAACATGTCAGCATCCTGCCTCCAGTGCAAGGCTTCACAGCATCTTATACATGTGCATCCGCTCCCCTATACAAGGAGGGAACTAAAACTCTAAAGGGAAGCTACAGAAAGGGAGCAGACTGAGCAGGCAGCCCATGGGAGCTATTAAGGACATCCCACTTCTTTTTACAGAATAATCATTTTATTTTGAACTGTTGAGAACTATCTTTGAGGATCTCCTCTGGGTTTCACAGCCTTGAGACCCCTTTGGAACAGATGCCTAAGACCTTTCCTTTAAAATGGAAAGTGAAAAGCGATCGGGTCTTTTACTGGACGACTGAAAAAGGCTATTTCCCCCGTGCACGCGCTTCTCATATGGTAACTTGGTGCTTGGAGAATACACACAGAAGACACATAGTCAGCTTAGATGTGCCATCCTTTGTAAAGATTTAGAAATCAATGTCTTGAATCATGCTTATGTGTACACGCACACTTCTCCATTGTGTAATTACTCCTGTACTAACGATGCCATGAAAAGGCTAGTTGTTTCAGCTGATGAGACAGGCACACCTTAGTCTAATATATGGAAGATACTAGCTTTCTGTATGCTTATTGTGCACACCTCAGTGTTCCTATTTTTCTGGATGGCATTTATGTGGAAAGAAAATGAATTTATTGTTGTCTTGAACTGAATGATACTCCGGCTGTGCAAAATCAGAAAACTAACAAACTAAAAACTCCCAGCATTAGTACAAATGGTATTAGGAGATCTTATCGCTCCTAATAAAGGGATCTGGCCAGATGCTCTATTTTACTCTGTGTCTGTCAGGGCACAGCAAGGGACAGGATGCTGGGAAACCAGGGTGGGACACAGCGGGGCTGGTCCACAGTGATGAGCCAGGTCCAAGGCTGAGCCAGGAAGCCAGTCGCAGGCTGGAGCCCATCTTGGTGGGGCCCATGGCCAGGCAGGGCAGAGGCTGACGGTTCTGGGGGGGCTGATGTGGGGTCCTGGGCCCTGGGCATGTGCGGGAAGCCCCAGAGGGTGGGCAGGGATGGTCAGAGCTGGTGGTGCCCAGGTATCTGTCTTTTGTGAGGATTTCTGAGAAAATCTGAGAAACCTGCGTCTTCAAACAGGGCAAGAGCAGTCCTCACATCCTGAGAGCACTTAGGCCTGAGGCTCAGCAGGGGCTGAGCTGCCGGGCAGTGACTCAGTCGAGCCGTTCCTTGATCAGCCTCACAAAGCCCAGCCTGCAGACAGGTGTTTTTGGGATCAGGTCACTCTTAAGCAGAGTCCTGAGAAGTATGTCCTTTAGTCTGCTGGTGTCAAAGGGGTCTAGCTCAGAGACCAGTGTGCTCATGGGTGACCACTTCTGGATGCCCACCTGGAAGCCTTGAGGACCTGGCGCTCTCTCATACCTGCAACCAGCGCCAACAGAACCCATGATGCGCACAAATTAAGGGCTAATATGATTCAAACTGCTCTGTAAAACTGCATCATAGGTATTTTTCAGGTTGGCAGCTCAAATTAAAGGTCATTTGGGACTGAATTTCAGTTGTCCATATGTATTTAATGCTCCTTAAAATATTCGAGACCTGAAACACAAGTCCAGACAGGCATATGTTGGGTTTTTTTACCATAATGTGGATGCCTTGGATGTCCTTGGATTCCTCCAAGTGCCTGTTTTCAGGAAACAGAACCAAGCCCTTAATATCCTCTCTACTTTAGGAAGTTATCTGTAAAATGGAGATAACAAATTATTGCAAAGGTTTCTTATTCTGAAGAATGTTTCTGAAGCTTTCAGATAGTTCAGAGTTTAAGGTAACAAATAGTTATGAAGACTCTAATAATTTCTTCTTCAGTGCTTTAAAATAAAGTAACCACAAAGTAACACATTCGATGGAGAGAAAAATAAAATATTGAAGATCTACCCATTCAGTCTCTGCCCAGAGCAAGACTCATCGACCTATCTTATTTAGTCTATGAAACTGGTGCACATCTATTCAAAGAGGTCAAGTTACACTTTTTCTGTTTAAGATTTCACATTTCACATTTCACATAGAATTTTGGTTAAGGCATGTATTTTTCTGTCATAATGTTTCTTTTATCTTAAAAAATAACATTATGAAGTTTAAATTCACTTTAAACTCCTTCAAATAATGTGTTCAAAGGGCTGTAAAATAACTTTTTTTTTTTTCATTTTTTCTGAGTTGGCAGGAAGCCATTCTTAGACTAAGATAAAGACAGGTGTTTAGAATAGCTCAGGTGTTTTCAATAGCTGAATGAAACTGGTACAAGCTGATAGGAAAAAACATAAATAAAAAAACCCTACACTATGGGGCAGTGAGGTGTCCCAATTTTTTTTCCATTGATCTTGATGAAAATTCTGTTATTCATTACTTATGGACTCCGAGAAGAGACTGAGTAGAACTACTCTGAATGCACACACGTTACTTCCAGTAGTTCGTCAAACAGTAGGGCAAAAGATTTTGATGTAGAAAAATAATGCTTTTGTGAGTGGGTGTCCACCAGAGCCGCTCTATCACTCCCCTCATTCACTAAACAGGGGAGAAAAGGCATAACGAAATGCTTGTAGGTCGAGATAAGGACAGGGAGAGATCACTCACTAATTGTTGTCATGAGCAAAACAGACCAAACTTAGAGAGGGAATTCATCTGATTTATTACTAGGCAAAACAGAGTAGAGGAATGAGAAAATAAAATCAAATCTTAAAACACCTCTCCCCACCCCTCCCATCTTCCCGGGCTCAACTTCACTCCCGGCTTCAACCTTCCCCCCCCTCAGCAGCACAGGGGGACGGGGAATGGGGGTTACGGTCAGTTCATCTCACGGTGTTTCTGCTGCTTCTTCATCCTCAGGGGGAGGACTCCTCTCATCGTTCCCCTGCTCCAGCATGGAGTCCCTCTCACGGGGTGCAGACCTTCAGGAGCAAACTGCTCCAGCGTGGGGTCCCCCACGGGGTCACAAGTCCTGCCAGCAAACCTGCCCTGGCGTGGGCTCCCCTCTTCACGGGTCCACCGGTCCGGCCAGGAACTTGCTCCAAGGTGGGCTTCCCACGGGCCGCAGCCTCCTTCAGGTGCCTCCACCTGCTCTGGCGTGGGGTCCTCCATGGGCTGCAGGTGGAATCTCTACAACCCCTCATCCTTCCTCCATGGGCTGCAGGGGGACAGCCTGCTTCACCATGGTCTTCACCACGGGCTGCAGCGGGATCTCTGCTCCGGCGCCTGGAGCACCTCCTGCCCCTCCATCTGCACTGACCTTGGTGTCTGCAGGGTTTCTTACATCTTCTCACTCCTCTCTCCGGCTGCAAAAGCTCTCTCTAACTGTTTTTTTTTTTTTCTTCTTAAATATGTTATCACAGAGGCACTGATTGTCTTGGCCTTGGCCAGCAGCGGGCCCATCTTGGAGCCGGCTGGCATTGGCTCTATCAGACACAGGGGAAGCTTCTAGCAGCTTCTCACAGAAGCCACCCCTGTAGCCCCCCCGCTACCAAAACCTTGCCACGCAAACCCAACACAGTGGGATTTTTTGAGCAAGCCGTATTATTTAGAGAGAGTCCTTCGGCCTAGCTGTTTCCCCTGGAAAATTATTAGCACGCTCAGTTGCTTTCAGCCCCTTTCCATTTCATTACAGTGTAGCTGGAGACAGACCACCTGCAGAGACGCTAATTCAATCTAGACAAATGTTACAAAGCAGAGTGACAGAACTGTGGCTAGACTATGCCTCTTCAGAGACAGAGTCCTATCAAGAGTGCCGAGGAGACGTACCAGCGGAGTGCAACGCACCGGCCAGAGGCAGTAAGACTATGCAAGTCAGGTTGCTGCCAGAAGAAGTGCTTGAGGGATTCCACTGAAAGGTGGCCCCAACTACGCTGTTCAGGAAGAAAAAGGGACGTGAATGTTTTCACACACAGAGAATGTGTTGCTGGACTAGGTTAAAAGATTTAAAAAAAAAAGAAAAATAAAAAGAAATGAGTGTGAGTACACTTATTTAAAGGAAGAAGTGTTTGTACATAGCAGAAGATGGAGGAGGAACAGGTAGAACAGCAAACCGGGCCAAAGGGTGGGCCAGGCTACTTCAGAACTGCAACTTTTAATTTTGAGTCTGTTGCCATTGGGATGAAACAATGAGGAGAGATCTTACCTGTTTTTTGGGACCCCACAATGCTGTACTTATCCACATTCACTTTCCTACCACTGTAGAAAATCCTGCAAAAATGATAGGAGATGAGTTAAATACATAAAGGCAGAGAGAACCTGATTCGTGCTCTGCAAGAAAAACAGCAACACTTCCAGAAGGGTTTGGGAAATTAAATCTGTTAAACTACGCTGTGTAATCCAATAGCTAGAAATACAGATTTGCAAGGTAGGACTCATGGGAGGGACTTTTCTTCTGCTGACAAAGAACCCCTGCAAAAGATAGTTACACAAAGACGCTTCAGAGTGTCTCCTTGTAAGATTAAAAAAAAAAAAAGGAACTGCTCAGGTTTTTAAGAAGACTGCTTGTGATTTGAGCCTGTGCAATGAAACAAATTTTTTAGTAAATCCTTCTCTGAGCAAGTTAGTCACAAATGGTGGCCAGCAATTAGAAAAGACAGACATCACCGCACAAGTATCTGAGCAACCAGCAGAAGCAGTGTGCTAAACAGCAGATACCTGTAAGCAGTTGACCAATAACAAAACCAAATTCAATCAAAACACAACTTTTGTGGGGTTTGTCAGTGCAACAGTTCTGGAGTCACGAGAGTCTGGGACCCCTGGTTGCTCCCTTAGTACGTCTGGCTGCATTGTGCTGCCTGGTAGCCCAAAGGTGCTGAAAGTGAGTCTTGCCATTGTATCCCAAATAAGCAAATGTGGCCTCACAAACTAGTTCAGTCATGGTTAAAAGCTGTGAAAGTATCTGCTGGATGTCCTCAGATAACCTTTACTAGCTTGACAGAAAGACCTTGCAGCTCATCCTCAAGCATTGTCTCTGCTTGACAAAATATAAAACAGATTTGGAAACCCAGAAGACTGATTGCTTGATTGCAATTAGATAACGCAATATTATTCTTCTGAAGCAAATGACTTGCAAAACAGCACTTGTGTGCAGGTGACAGGGCCCTTCGGTCTCATTGTGTTCCCCAGGAGGAAGTGGGGAACATGCGGACATGGCAAAGGCCAAAGTGAGTCTTCTGGATCCAAGCCTGAGTTAGGAGAGGCTGCCGGACACGCCGAGGGCTGCAGCTCAGTCCAGAGTCAAGGGGGTCCTGGGCAGGGAGGATGAACAACACAGGACAGCAGCTTTTCGGTGGGCAAGTCAGAAACAGCGTATGACATGTACAGGCAGCTTAACCGGAGAAGACTGGACACGGTCCAGAAAAGCCCTGCTCACACCTTTACATAGAAATGGCCTGGCAATGAGAACTGCTGCTGTTGTTTCACTGTTTCCAGGTAATCAGGGCTGTGCTTGTGTTAGCTGAGATCGTTTCACAACTTCTTCCACAAGCCCTTTCTTCACCTGCTTGTCTGCAGTATCTGCCTGCGATAGGCTGTGATTTGTAAGCTCTACATAACAGGGGCTAGTTTTGCTTGTGTATGTCATACTGCTTGAGTTCCCTGGATGTACATGAAAAAACAAAAAAACCCCATATTAACAGCAAGAACCTCTTACTAATTCATTGTATTGATTTTTTTATATTTTTCTTAAAATATTGAGTGAACTAATTCATATTCCTAGTTTTAAAATGAAAAAAAAAGGAAAAAAAAAAGAAGAAAAAAAAAGGGAGAAAAAGAAAAAAAATCCTTGGTATGTAATGAGGAAAAGGCATATGAAGGTGAATGACAGTCTCTAAGTGCTGGCAGGCACAATGAAGGCAGAAGTCTAGAAATTACTATATAAGTGTCCTATGGCTTCATTACGTTTATTTGGTGTAGGTGACGCTGTAAAAAACACTGGTTTAATGCAGTTTCTGCTCTTTTAAGTCTCTCTCTAAAAAACTGTCCTTCATTCTTTTATTTGTAAAACGAGAATCAGAGGGGAAAAAAAAGGCAGCCAACTTATCTGAAATGTCAAGATATAAAGCTGGATGATATTTTTTGCATTGGTCAGTGGATTTAATTGGAGGTAGCTCATCCAGAGTCTTCATGTGAACATTCTTAAACCGTTTTTTTTTCCTAAAGAATTACAATAAGATTAGTTTGAGTCACTTAACTTCATATAGTCATACCAGAAACATTCAGGGATTTATTTTCAGATGTCATCCTCCCAGTCTTTTCATAAAAGCTTGTGTACAAAAGCACCCATTTACCAGCATGAATATGGACTTTGAAGTAGAATACATAAGCAGCAGAAGAGTTTCCTCCTCTTGCTTTAAAGGATGAAATTTTCTTTGTTCAGCCTGAACGGCCATTCTCTGTTAAATACATGCTTATTTTCCTGCGTAGAATGTTAATTCAAGAAGCTGCAAGGATTCCGAAACCAATCTTTATAAGCTGGGCCTGTTTGTCCAGTTCTTTAAATTGGGATCACTTCTATAATTTCTGTTTGTTTAATTTTTCTGTAAAGTATTCATATTCTGATAAGCAGTATTCTATACTACTTTGTGTTCACTTAACCTTCATATAGTAATTGAAAAAGTGCAAGACACTAGGGAAATTAAGTCTATGCTGTGCTATGTTCATTTGGCGTTATGCCTCTTTCCTATCAGGTTTTGATACCCTGTTTGAAAGTTGTTATTTGTTGATTTGTTATTTGTTAATGTTATTTATAACAAAAGACTGGCCAACTGATCCATAGTTGATCTATCCACTCTATGCCATTGAAAAAATACATAACTTAAAAGCGAAACTCTTGCGAATGTTACCGTCAGACAAAAAGAAAGGAGACCTTAAGTCTAAACCTGTGTGAAATGCTTTGCTGAGACCAGACTAAGAAATTTCACATTTACACATTCGCTGTTGTGTTTTGGCTGTGCAGAGATTTCAAAATCCTGCATGATGTACAGATGAGATGAAACAAGAATTAAACAGCGTTGTCACAAATAAAACTACATTTTCTTCCTGTAAAACCAAACCATGTCAAACATGGCCCGCCCACCTGCCTACCACCAACACTGTTTAAATAATATTGTTCCGTGTTCAGCATCCTCCACTGCCACACCATAACTCAGTCGTTCCATTGAATCTCATTTCACACTCTGTGACCGACTGTGGCACGTTTCCATGTATTCAAATGCACCTGAAAGTATCTGCTTCCTGCAAGACCTCTCAGCAGCTTGCAGATAACCTGGGTTACAAATATCAAAATCCTTACCGAAGTGTGCACCACCAGCTTTTTATCACAAGGCAGACTCCTTTCCCTGTGGCTCTAACATTCAGCAATGCAAGCATTTTGCTTTTTGAAGCTGAGGTGTTTCCGAATATGCACGGTCTGCTCTTTTAGAGCAGGACGTGGCTCTGTTTTGGCTGATTCACTCTATTGTCGGATCGTGCACCCCTCAGGATCACACAGTGGTGAGTCAGTCATTTGTAAACAGGAGAGAAAAAAAACCCTAATGAATAGAGACAACCACAGGCTTCATTTTTGTGATCAAAGGCCTGAAAGAATCCATGCAAAAGGAACATAATTATTTATTGAACAAAACTCATAGCGTGATCTTTCCTGTACAACCTCGGCAGTGCCTGCAGCTGGCCTTACCCACTATTGAACCAAGAAATCATTTGCACCTCGAGAAAAGATAGCACACATTTTAGATCCTCCCTTTGGGAGAAGGGGCTGAACTGTGTGTAGTGCCTGCTGTTCATTTTCTTCTGAGGGACTGCAGCGTGGCCGTTTAAACCAAGTCATTTTCAAGGACAGAGACATGATTTTAGATATATATCATAAGCAAAATATAAGTATAATGTGCTGGTTTTGCAGGCCTGAGCACGGGAACAGCACAGGACAGCTTATGATAGAGGCCTACATGCTTTCTCACAAGCAGAATCAGTCTGAGGAGGCTTTAAAAAACAACATTGCTAAGAAAGGATTTTTGAAAACACAAAGCTAATGAGACTACTTGGTATTATGTCAGACATATAATGTTTCAGTATATTGTGTTTTGGCAGCAGTGTTTTGGTTTTCCTGGGCTCAGGGCCCAGTTTCTGTTTAATTTTCTGTAAGGCTTCATAGCAGCCTAGGCGTACAGGGATGGCTTGCTTACAAATAACCATGGATCTCACTATACATATTGATTAGAATTTAAACACACCCAGCAGCCTTGTGGATGGACAAGAATTGCCTACTTATAGCATCTTCATTGGAAAAATCTCTTCTTAAAAACAATGGAAATTTTGCCTATGGGAGAAGTGATAAGGCTATACGTCAAAAAGAAGCTAGATGGAATAAAAAATAAAAAGGTAAGCTTCAAATATTAAAACCACATTGACACATCATTACAATTTTGGCCCTAAATCCTGTCCCGGTTCTGAACAATTTTGAATACCTGCAGTGACCTCCAAGCTTTATGAGGTCCAAAGCAAGGTACCAAAATGAACTGAAGATTTTTTTTTTTTCCCAGGATGCCAGCAGTCTTCTAGGCCCACTCGCTTCCAAACATCTTGTTTGAGGCAACGGCTGTCAAAGGGGGGTTTCCTGAGGCACCACAGTTCCCAGGCAGTTCAGTTCAACTTGCAGAGGCACTAGCTCAGATCCAAATGGCCTCTTTTACCTGCTTTTATCCAGCACTATTCCTAAGCTAATGAGCCTCACGGAGATAATAAGCTCCTGGCAGAAAAGTTGGACTTCATGTGGAATCAGCCCTCGGGCCAGCTCCCACTGCCCTGCCCACCTTCAGCGTTACCTTGTGTGACACAAACCTGAGCGTTCTCTGCGTTTGCACACCAGTACGAATCTGTGCATTTGTATTTAGCTGCAGCTCTTTATGTCGCTTAAGACAGTAAAACTGAAAGCTCTACAACCACTTCTACACCTCCTTGAAAACTGGGCCCGTTATTTATATTAAAAGGTGAATATATCCCTCAATAGTGCACTTACATACACACACTTATTCATCTTGTTCTAGAGGTCTATCAGTTCTCCAGAGGCTAGAGTATGTAATTAAAGTTGGGTGAGCAATGAAAAATAATTGTCAGGCATCTAAATGCCTATTTACTGTAGCTGATTAGGTCTTGTGTTTGCTTTCTGTGAAACATATATTTTTGAGATTTTCTTTCCAGAAAAAGTCAATAGAATGTAGTATCTTTTATTGTTCATGGCAAGCAATATGTGTGAGATTTTTGCAAGCAATATTTGTATATACATTCAATCACAGAGCAGAAACTACTTTGTTTCACATTTTTGACAAGTGCAAGAAAGTAATACAATTCCCAGTTATAGAACATTGAGAAAAGATTTTTAATGGATTCATGGATACAATTATGACATGGATGCAGTTGAAGACTTTTTGATCTGCTTATGGCTATTTCCAGAAGAGGGGGAAAGATGCTACATACATATATTCAAATGGTGATGACACATCTAATTCTAAATCACTTAGCTGGCTGTGACTTTGGGTCTTTGCATTAAAAGTGTTTATTCATCACTTCCTTTCCCTTCTGCCTACCATGTCTACTCATTGGTTTTATATCCTACCTCAGTGACTGCTTTGAATAGAACTTGTTTGAATTAGGCACCATCTCTTTTTGTCTTGAGTCTCTGTTATAAGGATTTTCTGTTAGTTTTGGCCAGTCATGGCCACTAGTAATTAAACACATCATGCACTTTATTATGCACAAGGACCTTTATTACAGCTGTTTAGAGCATCCGTGTTGTCCTAATATCTGATTTCCCTTTTCTACTAATGAAAGGTACAGTAACTGTATATGAAAATAATGGAGTAGTGTGGTAAAAATGAACAAGGAAAAATACTCGTTCATTTTTTCTTACCCAAAGAGACTGCTAGGACAATTAGCAGTGTACGAAGACACTATTCTCTCTTCTGCACTAGCTTTCATCACACAAAGTCACCTTTAAGTTATACAGCAGAAAATAAAATCCTTAAACTAAAACATTTGAGTATCAGTATCTCTTGCTTTGAAACGCCTTCAGTTCTGACTTTGCATATTCGTGTGGCAGTAAGAGATCATTATCCTGGAGCTGCAGTCTGATCCAGAGGCTCTGTCTTGATCTTCCCATCTTAGACTAAAAAAAAAAAAAAAAAAAAAAAAAAGCTGAACTATTTAGTCCTTTGAATCAGGTCTTCATGCTATTA
The DNA here is from genome assembly GCF_028858705.1 of Grus americana. Lineage (NCBI taxonomy): Eukaryota > Metazoa > Chordata > Aves > Gruiformes > Gruidae > Grus > Grus americana. The sequence continues at coordinate 82,955,908 of NC_072853.1, read as the reverse complement.
TGTCTATAAGGCTATCTTAAAATACAATAAAAGATACTTCTATTAGTCACGTGAAAGCCTTCCTAACAGACACAAGGGATTTTGGGGATTGTTTGTTGCTTGAATATCAAAGTGGGGATGTCTTTGCAGATGATGTGTTCTCATCCAAAAATTATACATGAGAGAGAAATCATTTGCTGAAGATTTTGGCATAGATTATGCCAGATAAAGATCAAATGGTAGGCAGATAAAAATTAGAGCTGTGAGTGATAGAAAACATTGGGTCACTAGCAACCAAAGGTCTTCAAGCACATCTTTCCCTTTATAATGTACAGGCATCCAGGCAATTGAACTCACCATTACAATTAGTCCTAACTACCCCCATTGTTGACGGCCTTTGTAAAGAAACCAGAGAATTAATTACATGTTGAGACTACCACAGGTAGACACACACTGGCAAAAATCATACTTTGATGTATTTTCCTTGCTGAGGTGGTCCTGTACTTGTTCTATTGAGTGGACTTCTATTTCTATGGCACTTCCACCAATCAATTAAAATTCAATTAAAAATAAAAATAGAACTGCAAAAGCTCAACATCCTGCTAGGTGGAAGGTTTGTTGGGTGTTTTTCCCCTTCTCATTTCCAAACCTTAGATGAATTCAACTGGTAAAATTCCCTGGTGAGAGGAATAAGAAAGTATAAGCTATTTTTGTCAAAACTTATGTTTTAAAACTCTCGAATTAAGCTTCACAGATTATGCTTAATGTGAGAGGCAGGTGAAAAAATACCTTTTTTTTTTTTTTACTAATTTACTTGGTGCTCTAACCATAAGCAGTTCCATTTTCAAAACCTAGAAATATAAGGCATTATGGAGGTAGGCATCAGAAAACATGTAAAAGAATTAGGTCCTTTATTAGCCACTTTCAGGATTTATGACTCACAGAGATTGTAGGAATGGGATGGATTTTTTTCTGCTCTGTGGAGACTTTATTTGATTTTGTCCCTTCTAACATTAGGGGAAATTCAAAATGGGAAATGTCTGCTATTGAATATGAAGAAAAGTTTAGTTCTTGACTTCAAATTGAATACCTCACCCCAGATTACATACTCATCACTTTTATGCTGTTTGGTGTATAAACCTGTTTCAGTAAAAGAAATATCCTAATCTAGTTATTCATAGTCTAGTAGTCATCCTGGGACATCTTGGTGAGGTCTAAATTTTGTACCATATGAGACTTATCCGTTCTTTATACCATCTCAAATGAAAATCCATGCGATGCTGTCTGTAATTGTGTGATCATAATCTGAAGTAGAGCAAATCAGTTCTTTTTTTCTAACCGTTCAGCTTGCACCTCTGACAAGCCCAGTACCAACAATTACAGATGATGATTCTTTTGGCACAACACAGCATGTGAAAAGGAATTCTTCATTTAATGTAGTAAACTAATTATCAAAATATTTGCCGATACAAATAGCAATTCTCAAATCACAATAGAATCACAGAAGACCTTTTTGCTTCTCTATTTCTGTCCTTTACTTAGAAAGTAACAATATAAATCAGGTTCACTATGTAGTGTTTTTCATATAAATGATTTCAGCGATAAGATGACTCAACTGGTGAAACAGCACCTTTACATTAGATAATATACATTCAAATGCATGCTGTAGTGACAGAAAGCAAAATTTCCAAATTGACTGTATTTAATTTCCTGATGGTGTGTTCATGAAGCACCAATGCGAACAATACCTTCTGTCAGTTCTGATAGTGGTCTCAGCAGGTACACCCAAAGATGAAAACACTGGAGAAAAAAATCCGAGGAATGTTTCTAATGGCAGTCTCTAGTTTTCTGAGAAGAGAGATAGAGTCAGGGCTGCACCACAGGTTCAAAGTCCATCTGGGAAAGAGGACTGGAAAGAGGGCTGGAGACAAAGCTGCCTACAGAGTGGTCCCAAGTCCACCCAGCCAATCCAGTCCATTAGGCAGGACAGCAGGGGAGAGGACCACCACAATTACGACCAGGACCCTGGTCCACCTGGAGCAGTGCTGGGGCAGGGACTGGTGGTCCCAGGCTGGGCTGAAATGAGGTCCTGGGCCATAGGCAGGGTGGTGGGAGGCCGCAGGAGACACCAGGCAGGGACGGTAAGGGCTGGTAGTGTCCTCAGGGGTCAGACATTGTTTCAGTGGCCTAGTGCAAGAGATTCAGGAAGGCAATAAAAGACCTTGCAGATGTATAAGGCTGTTAAGATAAACTGAGGGATGTAGAAGAGAATGTCTTTCATTTTATCAAGAGAAACAGTTAGTTCCCAGCTGGGATGGCCTACAAATTTTCTGCTTTTCATAAAATACTAATTACCCAGTAAACAACCATTCTCCAAATTTATTTCAAATGTCATATTAATAATGAATTACCTCCTTTTTAATTTTAATAAAATGGTATATCCATTAGTCAAACAAAGAATCCATGAAGAAAAAAAAATTAGCAAAGAGTAATTAAATCATCTTGCCTTTGTAAAGGATTTGAAGTCAGGCTGTCTCAGAGGCTGATATTGAAGTCCAGAAGATAGGACAATCAACTGCTGATGCAGTTTGCCACAAGATGCCATTGAATGACTTATGACAACTACAGGTGGCACATCTTCTCAGGAGGAAATTTTTTTTTAAAATCAAAACACTGCCACACTGGCATTAACTGAACTTTATTGTCGGTGGGTTTGTTTTCACCTTATATCTTTTTACACCAGGATTAAAACATTGGGGAAGTCAAAGTTACTAACTTTGCTCTGCAGCATCTGTTCTGAGGCAGAAAACTAGACTTCCACAGCTGTGAATATGGCACCTTCCTCCAGAGCTAAACTCACATAACAAAAGTAAATTAAAATAAAATATGGAGTCAGTAATTTCTGCAAGGAAATATAGAAATGTTTCCTAGCAGTAAAGTAGTAGTGGACATGACCAAGGAAGAGATGACACTGGCTGGTTTGTGTACATAGAGATCGTACTTTTTCTTTTGATTTACACTGAAGATTTCTCTTCAACGGTGAAGCAGATGTATTACTAGTGAAATCAGTGAAGCTCTTCCTGTTGCTGCACTGTTAAGTCAGCTCCACATCATGTTTATAGCATGCCTCTGGTTTTACTGGAGATAGTAAAGGGTCTTTGGTGGTTGTGCTGTGCCACATGCGTAATGACTAAAGATGGCTGAAACAGAGGATGTACATCAGCACATTGAATTTTATCCTTTTCTGGGCTATAGACTAGTTGTCCAAAGCTTTAAAAGCATTAGGGTGATGATTATGCCTATCGATGATGTAATGGGAGAATTGACTGTCTCTTCCTCCAAAAGAAACCATCCTAAGCTAAAGACAGAAAACCACTGTTTTATAAAGCAAAAAATAAAACAAGAGCAAATTATATTGTCTCCTGCCATCCTTGTTTTCCTGAATTAAAATGCTGGCCAGATGGTCCCCAGAATTAGGAGATGTGTCATTTGACTAGTAACCTCATTAGTTTTAAGTCTGAAAAATGTAGGTAATTAAAGTGACCTCACCACACAGGAACGCTAATGCAGTTCAAGAACCACAGTACTGGAACCGAGTCAGAAAAGTGATGCATAAGATCTTGGTCATTTTTAAGGTCTTTTATATAGTCCTCTGTGGTTTTAGTGCTTCCAATTGCTTTCAGTGAGATTTATCATGGAGTAAGGATCTATAAAATACAGTTGTCACTATCACACTCTAGGTACTGTAGATTAAAGCTTGACTGAGAGTAGACATGGACAAATGCTCATAGATGAGAGACTGAGTGCAGCAACACTCTGCCTCCTTTTCCCCCTGGGGACCCTGTGCAAGGTCATGCCATAGTGACAGTCTTCATTTCCTGCTTTACCAAGTAGAAAGAGGTGATCATAAGATAAGGTCCAATCTCTTTCAGTCAGACAGTGGGGACAATCTATGGATTTGGGGAGTAGAATAGTAGAACACTTGTCGACAAGGTGATTTTTAAAGTATTAATGTTTGGAAAGTGCTATTTTCTTATGTGGAAAACTGGAAAAATTATTTTGAAATGTGTAAACACATGCATTAGATCAAGTAAGGCCAGTCCAGATCTTGGTCTCATGTACAATAATAAATGCAGTCATTCCCATCCTGTTCTCTCTCTTCAGTCAGGAAAAGGTGAATGCTGACTACTAGCTTAAATGCTTCCTATGCAGAGAAAGGATCCACCAGTTCATCTTTCAAGATGGACATCCAAGAAGATGAGGGCTACATAAAATTGTTTCCTAACAAAAAGTTCACCAAAAAAGCAAGACATTGTGCTTCTCCTGAACATGGGAAGCCAAAAGGAAGCCACTAAACTGGGACCCTGCAACCCTCCCCCACTAACTACCTGATTCAATTTAAAGCCTATTTATTGCTTAGTGTAACTTGTAGTGGAAGCAAGGTCGAGGTATCCAAAAGACAGCCTCACACTCCGGGAACCGCTGAGACATGTGAGATTTAACAGTGTTGTGGGCATTTGGCACAGGGAGCACAAGGTGGAACTTTTTCAGTAGTTGCATCTAAAGATCAGATCATCCTGCCCCCAGGGAGACCTGGAAGAAGTCTGCCCAGACCACCAGTTAGCTGACCCTAAAAGATTTCAGTAACAAGTTGGTACATTAAGTGAAATCAAAGTACCTGTATTAGCCCATCCAGCATAAGGCTGATTTATAATACCTGTCTAGCCAGAAACCACTGAAGTATTTTGCTGGAAATGCAACCAAGCTGAGTATAATTCCACTGTTAAAAAACATGTTTAAGGGTATTTGTGTCTTCATGTATTCCATGTGCTTAGTGTTACCGTCCTCTCCTCTGCCATGGCGTAAATTGCACTTTCCCTCAAAGGAGGAACTTCTGCACCCTCTCTATTTTTTCCCCAGCAATTTGAGTGTCTGCAGCAGTAACCTAGGCAACAGCGAGGTTTTTTTTCCTCCCACTTTTCTAAATTGTCCACCTTATCATTAAGAATAAACCTCAGAGAAATTGTGTGCCCACTAGACAAGGGACTGCATTTTCATCTTTGATACGACAGTTCAAGCATGAGTGAAGGTGCAATGCAAAGGCAAGATTAATCCACGCTATATCTTCTACCAAAGGGAGTTTCCTTTTGCCTACAATCTCAGCCCATCGTGACTGTACTATAACCTTGAGCAGGTTAGAGAGATGTTCAAACATGTTCATACCTTAAGCTCAAATGATAATGCTTTGAACTACTTTGATCCACTGATTTCTAAGTGTTCTGTAAATATTAATTACAGTTTGACTCTCAAGCAGCTGAGCGCACTGCTATCCAACGGTCCCTCACTGATTTCAGAGGGATTTTTACCCAAATACAATGAGCATACTCAAACCTATTTCCATTATCTATCTACCAAAGTCAGGAAACTGGGCTTCAAGAAAGTGCAATGTGGTCACTCTCCATGAAAGTCAGAACAAAACTGTTACAAAATTCAGTAACACCTCTAGATGCATCTCTTAACAGAAGCAGGGTTTGCACAGTTACACATACTATTAGACATCTTAATCTTTTTGTTTATTTAATTGTTAGGGTTTTTTTTAAATCTTGGGCTTTGAATTTGGAAAGCCCTGTCCTAAACATACAGCTGTGTTCCACTTTACCATGTTTTGGAATTTAACTGATTGCAGCAGGATTATACTGACAGCTAACAGGAGGATACAATCCAGCACCTATGCATTGCAAATACCTTGAAAGTGGCCACGGAGTTCTGAGGATTATGGGAAGCTGTCCAGCAATTGCTAAGCTTTTTATTACAAGAGAATGTTGTTTGATTTTTTTTTACATGATGGAAAGGATACAAGCTTTTGTGAATTGCTCCCAATGAATAAGGCAAAGGCATTTGTCTCTATATTTAGCAAGTAAGATGCATGCCTTCCTTTCTCAATCAATGTTTGCAAATCCTAATCAAGCTGATAGCAGATTTATAGATGTCATGTCATATATCCTTACAAGACTGCACACCGAGGAATAGGCAAATGGCTATATTTTCAGTGGGATGATGCACTAGTGGTAAGCACATTATGTTTGCACAACTGTGGCTACAAATTTGGCAGAACAAACAAAAATTATATTCTATACCTCAGAGAAGGATGAAGAAGCTAGTTCAACCTACTGTAGACAAATAAAGCTCCTTTGATAAGATTTTGTGTATTGAGCCCAAGTCTCAACAGCAAATCACACAGATACTGAGCAAAATACTGAAATATGTATAGATATAGGAGGTGAAATCTAACACTTGGTGTAAAAAAGTAAAGTCAGTAAAGAACTGTAAGCTCAACTTATGACCCATATTTTTAGATAAAACGGACTTTTTAAAACAATTCATTTACATGCTTTGCAAATATTCAGAATGAGTGAGGCCAAGAGCTGGTAAGAATTCTTATAGCGAGAATTTTCTTGCATCAGAACTCCTCGCTCCATCCAGCGCATTCGCCATGCAGCAGAGCATTTAATCTTTTACATAGCTCGTCTGTAAGAGTAATCCTTCTGATTCACTAATCATACACTTTGAAGTTACAAATATGACCCATCCCAAGGAACTAGTCAGATGTTGCAAGTTGCACATTAGATATTTAGGTCCGCCTGTGGTTGTGTCTGCATGCCATTGTTAAGCCTATACATATCATTAATCAAATCATGCAACAATGGGATGAGATTTTCAAAATAGCTCAACTTTTTTAAACAAGGCCAGAGTTTCAAAGAGATCTCAAGTATTCCCACTGTGAGATTTTGAGCCAGATTATGAAAAATCTTACAGTACACTAGTACCCTTGTAAAGCTCTAACTGCTCACTTCAGAGCCTAGATAAAATCCTTGAAAACCTGGCACAAAAGTGAAGACTGATCCCTTCTGAAAATCTGTTCTGTAAGAACAAGCATTCTTTAATCTAGCAGAGTAAAATGTGTTGAGATACACTGTGACCTAATACTAGCTCATTTTGCAAAATATTATCAGGGAAAGGACATCCTGGCAACATAATGTGATATAAAAATAACTTGATATGTGCAATGTAAAAACTGCATAGATCCACTGTGAATCTGGATCAAACATTCTTTAGAGACATGCACAAACATTTTGGGCAGTATTCTGCAAAATTATGTAAATACCCCAAATCAGTAAGTATATTACTGCTTCTACAAGTTGATTTTGAGTAAATGTTTATAAATTATTGTTTCTACTTGTTTCTTTGCTGTGCTTTCTTCATTTGAAATAGCTTCCATCCCAGAATGTAATTTGAGTCAGATGCTGAAATTTCATGCTTAGTTTCATTTTTGTGTTATCATTTTATATTTAGGTTGTTTTGGGGAGTACTTTGGAAATTTTTTGAGTCAAGCACCTGACAATGTTTTCATTTGTACAATATTTGAAAGCTCCCTCAGCTGCAAGAAAAAAAAAAAAACCTTTTTTCTTTCTCAAATTCCTCATCCTTAAACAACTGCTTTGCCCTCTCAAATGCTATTTAGGAGTTTTCAGGATACACTACCACATACCTTAAATATTATTTGAATTCCAACCTCAAATGAAATATAGTCCTTCAAAGGCACACAAGTGACCTTTGTTGATTATGTCCACACTTGTATTTTCTGAAGGAGAGCTGAAATATTTCTCTATCTCAAAAACAAGAGAAATATGTATCACAAAAAATCTCCCTTATTAGTTCTATACTCACAAACGTCCATTTTGATTGGCTATTACTCTTGTTATTGTTTTATTTATTAAACAAGTTAAAAATCTGATGCTAAGTTCAATGATGAACAACTATAGTCATGTGAAAGTACAGACTTACAGTCATAAGACTATTACTTATTAAGGAGAAATATTATGCGAGGAATGCATTCTTTGATAAAAGCCCATAAGTAAGTAGAGTGCTGTATGTATTGCTGCATTATACTAGGTAGAGTTTTAAATGATAGCTTCTTCTTCGTCTCATGACACACAGGAAAAAAAACATTTCTTTTATTAATAGATAGATAGGGATGCAAGTCCCTTTTTTAATACACAAAGAGATGCTTCTCTTTTTAAAATATGCTTCTTGCCATACAGGATCAACAAGCGAGATACAAAAGCAGAAAGGAATAAAAATATTTTTAAAGTTCATTCATTCATGAAGCAAACTAGGATTGCAGTTACCATCTTTTCTTTTAAATACATTTATTGCTGATGAAATGAACCAGACTGACAGAACAAAAACTACAGCTCCATAGTCATCCATGGCACAGGCAATTCAAACTTGACTCCATTGTTCAAACAACATGCCTCAACCTTATCCTTAGGGGACTGTCTCAGAGGTAAAAGAGTAAATGAAAGCTTCTGTTTCAATTGGTGGCCTTTCCGAGGTTGACAATAGCCATAGCAATTTGCTTCCATAAAATCTGCGTCATACAGGCTTCTAGAATGGTGTTCAAGCAATTCAACTTTGTACTCTTCACCCTGTTTGACTGCATTATAACTGACGTCTCAAACTACATGTAAACATGGCTCCTAAATCCTGGTGTGAGACCCGTCTAAATCACTACTTACTGCAAGATGATGACACTGGTTACTGTTCTGGATACATTTCAGCTCACTGGTTTCCATTTCAGAGGGTGAGACTTTGGGAATCTGTTCTCATGGTGAATTTGTAGGGTATCGAAAACATAGGGCTATAGGCACCAGGATAATTTGTCTCACCAAGGAGTAAAATGCAGTGAGATTAATCCACTCTTCTATATAGACCAAAGGAGCAGGAAAGAGAAGACAGGAAGTTATGGTGGTTTAATCTCGGCTGGACGCCAGATGTCCACCAAGCCGCTCTGTCACTCACCTCCTCAGCAGGACAGGGAGGAAAGAAAAATAAGATGGAAAAAACCAACCCCAAACTCGTGGGTCAAGATAAAGGCAGTTTAATACAGCAGAAGCAAAAGGTCGCATGTGGAAGCAAAGCAAAAGCAAAAGATTATTCTCTGCTTTCCATCAGCAGGCAATGTCCGTCCACTTCCTGGGAAGCAGGGCTTCAGTACACATAGTGGTTGTTCCCAGAAGACAAACATTGTAAAAAATGAATGCCCCCAGTTCCTCCCCCTATCTCTCAGTTTTTATTGCTGAGCAGACGCTATATGGTATGGAACATCCCTTTGGTCACTTTTGGGTCACCTGTCCTGGCTGTGTCCCCTCCCAAGCTCTTGCCCACCCCCAGCCTACTGGTGAGGGGGATGTTGGAGAGACAGCCCTGGTGCTGTGCCAGCCCTGCTCAGCAGGAGCCAAAACACCGGTGTGTTACCAACACCTTGCTGGCTGCCCAGACACAGCACAGCGCTGGGGGGCTGCGGTGGGGAAAACTAACTCCATCTCAGCCAGGCCCAGTACAGAAGTCTGTCCCATTCTTTTATCCCTTCAGAAAGTCTAAGCTGAGGGAATTTCCTTCTAAGCCAGAAAAGTTCAGATTACTTGAAGCTGCTTTTTCTTTGGTGGAGACTCTTTTGAAACTCCAAAATGGTCTGTACTTTGATTCTGTATCCAGGCTCTTAATTTCTATTTCCTTTCACTTTTCTTTTGCAGGAACACAGTCCAGTTAGTTCCCTGTGTCTTAGTACTATCCAAGAAAGATACTAGCAATAGGGTACTAAGTGTCTTCTCAGAAGCTGAGCATCAGTGATGTAAGTAGCATTCATCAACCCACTGTTTCTCTTGACCATTGTGTACAAAAACACTTTACGCTGATTGAGTTTCAGACTTAACACGTTACTTAAAGGTCTAGCATAAGCCAAACTCTGAAGCTGTCATAGCAGGACCCTCAAGATCCCTTTTTTCCTGGCTTGCTAGACACCCTCACTACAGAAAATATTCTGAATACACTTTCATTAGATATAGCCTGCTCAGATCGCAGTTGGGCACTAAAGTGTACAGATCTCCTGCATAAGGAGCTAAGATATTAATGAAGAATGCTATATTCTTGTTTCCAGCCAGGCAGACAGAGACCTTGATACTTAGGGGTTTCCTAAGCATCCCATTTTTCTGAGTTGAGTATCTCTCAGTCTCTCCTCTGAGAGTTGTAAATTTGTACAGCATTGGTCTATTGATCCTGATTGCCAGCTTTCCTCTTCTTGTTCCTCTCCAGTCTTTCGGATAGGGAAATTGAGCTGACATAGCTACAAAACAGAACTTCTCTGTTGATATCCTCCTTCCAGTTAAACTTTGAGACTGGCAATCTCTCCTCAGCAGATGTTTCTCCATCTGGCTTCAATTCCACCTGAAACTAACTTTCCTAGTCGTGAACTGCTGAACTAAGACTGCCTTTTTTTTCTTGAATTTCATAGCTATCTTAGGCAGCTCCCAATTTGCTCCCTGCAGGACTTCTTTACAAGTCTGAAGCCTCCATTCACTGAGGGGTGAAGAACATCAGATGGGCTAAGGAAAAACTGCACTGCTCATGGAGCAGTATTTGGATATTCTCACAAACTCAAGTTTGGATGACTGATTTTTCTGCAGTGCTACCAGAAGTGTACTTAAAAACCCAAAATATTTCGTTATGGGGGGATAATGGAAACAGGTAAAAAAAAATAAAAAAGGAAATTTTACAGATGAAAATTCCAGCCCTGAGTCATTAAAATACCAAAAACAGGAACATTAACAAGACAGTACTTGCATCCAGTTGACTTTCACAGGAGCCAGGTGGCTGTGTGTGTGGTAGAAGTGATTTTATTTTCTGATATTTTTTTTCTCCTAATGAAAAATATTTAACATTCCTTATTTAAAAGGGATTGGAGAACCACTAGAAGTTGAAAAGGTCTTAAGTTTCACAAGACAAAAATCATGTAATCTGAACCTCCTCACCCCACTGGATTCCCCATCTCTAAAGTAATTTGAACAGAAATGGCCCCAGAAGTCTAGAAGTTTAGGAAAGAAAAAATAATCATTTCATTCTGAGTAGAAAAACATGTTGCATATATGAGATAAATTAGACTAAAAGTCCCAGGACCTCAAATTTGAAGGCAAGAGAAAAAACTCTTCAGTTCAAGGGGAACAGGAGGCTATGGTCCACCGTGAACCAAAAAAAAAAATCATGTTTTAGTTTGTTCTGCTTAGCACAAAGCCACATTTGAATGGAACATTTTATGTGGATGTGTAAGTATAATGCTGTAAGAATGAAAAAAATATTTATGCCTGGTTTAGTAAATTGGCTGGGAAAAGATGCTTCACTTAAAAGAATCAAATTAAAATTATTAGACCACATGCACTGATGATGAATGAAGACTCAACTGCAGTGATCTTGGCAGGATTGCAAGCATCCAGCGCAATCTGTTATATGGCCATTTGCCATTTGTGTTTTATAGGTCAATATGATATAAGGAATATAGGAGAAGATAATTTTGTTGAGTAGCAGCCATTCTCCTATGGAAGCACCTGGCTTTGCAGGTAAGCTATCAGTCCTTGTAAGATAGATTGTGAGATTCAGAAGTGGAATAGGAAAATCAGCAGGGCATGAGCCAGCCACAAGAGAACTTAAGCTTCAGTTTAGAAAAATATCCACAGGTCAAATACTTGTAACTTAAAAACAACAGAAGCTCCTTTATTTCTTTCTAGCATCCAAAACAGGTGTTGGCTCCCTTCCTATATGCTTTCTACAGTCCACTCTTTTTTTCTCATGGTGGAGAAAGCCAAGAGTAATCAGAAATTTCAAAGTAGCACAGGGTTTGTTTAACCCAAGTAGTCCCAAGTGATCTAATAGTTCTCTGTAAAAAAAAAAAAAAAAAAAAGAACTTATAACTGAAAATAAGGTGGAAAGAAATGTTGAGAAGAAAAGGAGTGTAAGAATTTAATCAAACAGATACAAATCATAAGACAGGAAAAACAACAGTCTTAACGTTTGATGTTACTTTGTTCTGATCATACCTCACATTCAGATCTCACTTTACATTCAAGCTTCACAATTCAGACTATTTCTAAAGCAATATTTCATTTTGTTCCCTGAAATGTATTACCTATGTTCTCATGGGCACAAAGAGACTAGAGTACCAATGAAACTAGGGAAAAAATTCAAGCCTGCTGCCTTTTCTTGTCATTCTAGATGGGTCACCCACTGTTTAGCATTTCTTTCTTAAAATATATTGCATCTAGATGTACTGTAATTAACTTTTCCCAAGTATCAGATTGTAAATTTATATTTCTCAGTTGGCTTGAATGTCATTCATGTTCCTGTTTCTACTCAGAGGAGAGAAAAATACACACCTAAAACATGATACAAAGGGTTTAAATAAGGCAGTTAGGAAGATACTTAGAGCTTGACAAAAGAAAATATTAGGCTCATGATTTTAGGTGGAATTTTGAGACTCTACATTATGTAAGACCCTTCAGCAGATGTCACTTTTATAAATGTTTGATAGTGGTAAATATAATTTAATAAGACATCACAACTTTGTCTACATGTTTATTAATTTATTTGTTATCTAAAGGAAAATACCTCCTGTCCCCTAAAATTAACAGTTTCTCTAAAGCTGCAAAAAGCTTCTTAGTGCCACAGCCAAAAACCACATCCTGTGTGTTTCAGATGTGATAGATGACTGCTAATAAACTGGAAAGCACTGAAACAGAAGTTAAACTGTAGCTAAAATGCAGTGTTAGCAATAACAATTAAAGGTAAGATCCTTGGAAGTATCAACAAGTGAAAAGTGGGAAAGGTCTATAAATTATTTCTTATCAGGTACTAGATGCTGCATGTATCGCTGGTGTTGGAAGAACACAGTGAAATATTAATTTTATAAAGAAAACAATGCAAACACATGTACTGATCTTTCTATGTAACTAGAACTTTTACAAGTCTATAATTTGGAAGAACTTGATGTCCGAACCCAAACAGTATCCTGAATTTACAATGCAGGAGAAATAAATCATTAGGGTCTCTTGTGTGTTGTTATCTGTGATACTGAATAGGTTCCACTTAGGTAGGTCCCTCTTACATCATGATGTTTGAAAAACAAAACTCTCAAAGACCAAGAATTTCATTGGAGTACAATACCATGGTAAGCAGGAAAAAAGCAAATTAAAACAAAAAGATCTTCATGTATTTATTAAGGCACAGATATTAAATATGCCTCTTAAGGTACATCTGCAGGAATATACAGCGACATGCATGATTGACAGCCTGCACGACACCTGGATGAGAGTTAATACAGCTTCATGGTTTTCGGTGTGGTGAAAAACTACTTCTCTGCAAGGTCTGACGTGCTTTTCCAACTGGAGTTGGCAGGAGCAGGGCACGCCGAGCCTGTTCAGTTCCATCTGTGCCTGCCAGCGCAGGCTCTCTCTTCATAGGCGCTTCTTTCTACCTGCTTTTGAAATCAGCAAGACTAAAGCGTCCTGGAGTACCTGCGGGATTTCAGCACCTAGTCAGAGGCCTCAGCATCCCAAAAGCAATGCGTGGACATAAAACAGGCAAATAGCCATAGGAACCGAGTTTTAAAGAGATATTTCCTTTTTATCCAAAGCAGCATTGTTCGCTCAACAGTTTTTGGCAACCAGTCTCTAGCCTTGGCAAGGAGGCTTTATACTGACAGCTTCAGCTTACATGAACTTCATGTACCTGCCAAAAGCTTTTAGGCAAAGACCTAGATTTGCATTGCTTTAAATATAATATGTAACTCTAGGATTTGACATACATTTTCTTAGTTTACATGAATCTGAAAAAGGGAAGAAGAAGAGAAAATTACATCAAGGGAAAAAAAAAAAAAGGAACAGTGTGAGACTCCAGTATTTTCTGAGGTCAGACTGAGACCCCAGAAGACTTAGTTTTCTTCTCACACATAGTTTTGCGAGACATCCCTAAAAATCTTCCCAATGCAAACTTTTCTAACCCAAATCAGAAAACTGGATATAATGTCCAGAAAGTTTTCATATCTGCTTCATTTCTTGTCCAGTATGACATTATAAATCATTTTCTCTCTCTCCAAGGGAGAAGAAGAAAGAGAGGAGAAACAGAATCTACAGGATCACGACTGCTCCTGAGGGGAAAAGGGCACTCTGAAATTCTGTGAGACTTCAGGTAGCAAGAGGACAAAGCGAAAAACCCAATAGCCAATTAAAAAAAAAAAAGTAAGCTTATTTCACATTACCTCATTTGCTGTTAGGTATCCTGTTGTGAACAGGAAGACTGACTGTACCTTTCTGAACTCAGGGTGAATGGAGTGACAGATGCTGTATGCACTGCCTAAGACAGGAAACTGTGAATGAGCTCCTTCTTCGTGTCCTGATCAAAAGTCAGAGGACTGGCTAACGATGACCGGGATACCAGTCTGAACATGAATACACCAATGGCTGTGTGTGCTCCTGAGCAGTCAGAGACAGGAGGCTGGGGTCAAGCCTTTACTGCACAGCAAGCATGGTGCCAAAATTCAAGCTAACTGCAAAACCTAAAGCAGCACTGGTACAGCCATACTGTTCTCAGGACCCGAGCGGCTGCCTTTATGCAGCCCTCCGATACACTCTGAAAGGTGCCGACATGCAGGTGATGAAAGCACCTGAGCAAATTAGTTTGAATTACAGCCTAGACATACTGATGTGCAAGAAGTATTCTTACAGCTTTCCTCCAGTCAATGCACCCCTAGTGCTCTGCCCCTTGAATGTTACCTGCAAGATTTGTGTTTTGGGACTGGTGTTTCTACAACATGTTTGAGTAAAAGGGAGGGGAAGAGAATAGGTTCTTTTTCCTCAGAATAAATCTTCTCTCAGGTTTGCAGTACAAAAAAGGTCTTTCTTGCTGAAAGCTACAGCATGCTGCTGTCATACTTCTTTATAGCATCAGGTTTATGATATTATTTTTATATATTTCAGGCAATTTTCCCTTTGCCACGGCCTGTGACAAAATGAAAATGTAATCCCCATTCAGTTGCTACTCTCTAAAATGAAATAGATTTCTAAAGTTCATAATTCATAGATTTGAAAGTTCATAATAGTAAAGACTAATTCCTATTGCTGTAGAAATAGAATGAACTTTTCACATTTTAAAAAAAAAGTCTCCAGTTCTATGAGGAACTGTCCAAAACCTGCAAGTTCCTTAAAAACAGTAGAGCTGAATGCCTAAAATGCGAACACAGAAGCAGAAGTAAAATCAGCTGATGCTTATCTGTCCCACAAGCAGCTCTCGTCATACGCTTATTTCCACTTTTTTTTTTTTTAAATGAAGAGCAATGCAAATTAGTTCTTTTAAGCCGTGATTATCACTTCATCTATTACAAGATAAAATTTCCCTACTGTGGCTCTCTTGTATTTGCCTAGCTACTTTAATAGGAGCCAGGCTTGATTTTTTTTTTTTTTTTTTTAAACTGGGAAGAGAAATTATCTCAGATGATTTTATTTTGTGGTATAGGTCAATTTCTGGAATATGCAAATGTCAGACACAAGCACATTTCTTGACAGTGCCTCTGCATTGGTAGCGTAGATTTCTTCACAATTCCTACTGTTGAAGCTAAGTAAAGATTTGCACCAGCCTCTACCTCTACCTGACCAACATTCCTTACCAAAACAAAGTTCACTGACCCATAACAGATGGAGATCTTTAATGGAAGAGTTCACTTCATATGCTGTTAACTGCCTAAATATTAGAGGCCTTATTAAAGCTCCTCATTAAAACTCCTAAGGTCTTTCTCAGCACTGGAAGATGGAGAGCAATTCACATAATATTAAAATAGGTAGACTGAGTCTTCTTTCAGAAGTGCTTTTCTTCCTTGACTAGGGAGGGATCACAGTCAACCAGCCAAGACTGAAATACTCACAGAATTTTTAAAGGGTATGTTAACAAGTAGTTCCCACTGAAAATACGGCTTTCGGTCTGTTACCTTAGGAGATTCTGCTGAATAACCCAGTCATTCTTGCTTGTACTTGGCACAGGATTATGTAAATATCATTTGCCTATTGTTTTACTGAACTACTTCAGTGTATGGCTGGGCAAACCGTTCAGAAAGAGAGAGCTGCGCCCACCTGAACACAACAAATGCAAATAACATGCTTCAAACTACAGTTGAACACTTACCCATTTAACTCCTTCCAGATAAAACCACAGAGACCATGGTGAGGAAAGAGCTTTAACATGCAGTGCAACACAAAGAACCACAGGAATCGTCTAAAGCTACTTAAAATTCTTTCAAAATGAAAAAAAAAAAAGTCTATTTGAGGAAAATACCTCCTGAAATATTTTTAAAGCTCTTCAGATATTTTTTATTATACTCCATGCAGTCTTACCTAAGTTCAAGAAACCTCTGATAGAAGTCTACAACTACAAGCAAGGGTATTTTAGATGAATTCAGATAGGGAATACTGCCTTTTCATCAGAGCGCAATGAGCACAATCTGCCCGGAAAAAAAAGAAAGATTTACATTTGGCCCTGTTCAGGTAGCAGCTGCAAATTATATGAGGTAGCCACACGGGGGGGCGGAAATACAAGAGTAATTGCTAGAGAAGTGTATATGTCCATGTTAAAGAACGTCTAAACTAGTGCTGCTTCTTTGATTTTATTGAAAACGCTGTTGTTGCTGAGCATGGTTCTACTCTGGCAAGTAACAGTGAAGAAATCATACTGCTTAGCACCAAGATTATTGTTTGCTTTTGAGCTTGTCTTTGCTTTTCACTTTTCTACAAAACTAAGAAGTGTGTTTCACATACAAATATAAATGTAGGTTGTCAACATAAGGGAGCTGAAGGTTTCTGGTAGGAGAACATATATTAGGCACTTGGCCCCTTTTAAATGTCCTGGAGCACTCCAACACTTAACACCAACACAACATGACATAAAGATAACATTTTAATCTGAGATTATTTTGATTTGACTTGCTGAAGCCACTGCTAACATTTCAAAATTCTTCAAACCAACAACATTAATGAAGTGAGCAGTCTTAATTTTGAACACGACAAAAATAACTCTGCTTGGTGGGGAGCGGGGGCGGGGATGACAGGACATGACGAGGTTATACATATAACTATTCTGATTTTAACAACAGGCATATTTATAGATGTATGAGTTTGGGTGTAATAGCTAAACAACAGTTTCCAAGCAAACTTTTAGTTTGGACATAGTAACATGTGATTTATTCTTTTATTTGCAAAGTAGAGAGATCACTACTCACTGCTAAAAGAGAAAGATGTATTATCTTTTGGAAACCTGAACATAAATTGAACAGTTTAATGTCATGTATGAATTTCAGCTAAGCCATGGTCCACTGGACTAACATTTTACATCTCAAGTGCTTTTCTGCACTAGTATCAATGCATTGATTACCTGGTTTCTGAGAGAAGAAAGGGATCTTTCAGGAGAAACAAAACCACATTCATAAACCTTCATCATACTGCATGATATTAGAAGCTGTATTCTCATTTTGGCTATGATGCTATAAAGCCAGAATGATTCCCTGACTTCAGTACAGTTGCACTAGACTTAATGTGTTGTTTCTGAGCAAGGAAATTCATAATAAAATCTTTAGACACAGCCTAAAAAGTTTATAGACAGAAAAGAATGTAGAGAAGACTTTTGGCTGATCACAGTTTAAAAATAAATAATACTTAAAAAGAGAGCTGTTACACTTGTTATTCTGATTACGGCAAGAGTCTGTTGGAATTCTGAAAGAATCTCAGGAATATGGTCTCTATTGCAAGGAAACATTTTTCGTTTTTCTTTTAACAATCTAACAAATGGTGTCTCTCAGCTACTGCCAGTATCATTACATATCCTCCTGAAACTACATGATCTCATTTTGAAGGCTTTAGATTTGGCACAAAAAGCTTATAGACCTCATGGTTCTGGTCCCTGTTCTGTCACCGCATTTTATTCAATCACTCCATATATAAAAGCCATCCTTCCATCCAGAAGCATAAACCAGGACTGGATTAGTGTTTGCTCATTTAATCAGTGAAATGGCCATTGTAAATCCTGTTTTGGTCACCTAAGTTTTGCCAGTCACCAGCAAGTGTACAGATGCTTTAAAAGGCAGATGTGACAGCAGTGAGAATCACTTCAGCTAAGTTATAAATTATACTTAAGTTACTCATATAAACTAGCTACAAACTAAATTATCATTTAATAATCTTGGCCAGACTGGAAAAAGTAGATTCATTAAGGTCACAGTGCAAATATTAAAAAGAGCAGAAATAGGCTAGTGCCTTTATGATGCAGTTATCTTTTCTCCCAGCAATGGGGTTCATTTTAACTGACAAAAGGCACAGCAAAGAGACAAAACTCCAAGTACCTGGAAAAGAAAAATTAGTCTGGGCTCATCATTTGCTATTTTACAAGGGTTCTGCTTGATACCTCTTGCATGAGCCTGTGAAGACAGGCTGAGAACGTTGGGGTTGTTCAGCCTGGAGAAGAGAAGATGGAGAAGGACTGTTTACAAAGGCATGTAGTGACGGGATGAGGGGTAATGGCTTTAAAATGAAGGTGGATAGATTTAAATTAGATATAAGGAAAAAATTCTTTACTATGAGGGTGGTGACGCACTGGAACAGGTTGCCCAGAGAGGTTGTGGAGGCCCCATCCCTGGAAGTGTTCAAGGCCAGGTTGGATGGGTTTTTGGGCAACCTGGTCTAGTGGAGGGTGTCCCTGCCTGCGGCAGGGGGGTTGGAACTAGGTGGTCTTTGACATCCCTTCCAACCCAAATCATTCTATGATGCTGTGATCCACTAATGACCATTTCTTTATAAAGATCAAGCAAGAGAAAAGCCTGAAAATGACTGCCTTGTAGAATCTGTGCTTTAACAAGCTATTTCCCCTCCAGAATAAAAGAATTTGTTCAGAATGTATCAGAAAAATGAACATCCCTGCTAAGAGCTCCTTTTTTTGATGCTGTGTCCAAAACAGAACCTATCTCCCTTCTATATTGTCCTAATAGGCTCACTGCAAATGTAATATATTCACAGGTACAACTGCAGGCAGACCAAGGTGTCAGGATGTTCTGGACTCACCATGAATGCCCAGGTTGTTTGCTAATATGTAGCAAGGCAGCTGATTATATCTAAGGACAGGCACTAAGGGGAATCTAGGGCCAGAATTTGAGTGTGCCTGTACAAACCTGCCATTCTAGTCCCATAAAGTTGGCAGGGGGGGAAAAAAAAAGGCAATAGCATCTGTTAGGCAATAGATGATTTATAAACCACAGAATCTCTCACAAAGCCAGAAATTTTAACAAAAGCATTAAAAATGTGTGCTGGTTTTGGCTGGGATAGAGCTAATTTTCTTCATAGTAGCTACTATGGGGCTGTGTTTTGGATTTGTGCTGAAAACAGTGTTGATAACACAGGGATGTTTTCGTTACTGCTGAGCAGTGCTCACACAGAGCCAAGGCCTTTGCTGCTCCTCACCCCACCCCACCAGCGAGGGGGCTGGGGGTGCACAAGGAGTTGGGAGGGGACACAGCTGGGACAGCTGACCCCAACTGACCAAAGGGATATTCCACACCATATGATGTCATGCTCAGCATATAACTGGAGAAGCTAGCTGGGAGGCAGGATCACAGCTCAGGAATTAGAATCATAGAATAGAAGCACAGAATCTTTAAGGTTGGAAAAGACCTCTAAGACCATCAAGTCCAACCATCAAATTAGCTGAGCATCAGCTTCGGGTGGTGAGAAATTGTGTTGTCCATCACTTGTTTTGTATATTTTTTCATAATTATTGTTATTATTATTATATTTATTAATAATAATAATTATTAATTATTATAATCTTCCCTTTCTGTACTATTAAATTGTCTTTGTCTTAACCCACGAGTTTTACTTTCTCTTTTCCTCTTTGATTCTCTACCCCATCCCACTGTGGGAGGGGAGGGAAGTGAGTGAGCGGCTGTGTGGTTGTTTTAGCTGCTGGCCAGCTTAAACCATGACAAAGTGTCACTGGCATACTTCCTCTATGTGAGCAAAAACATTAAACAACATGTCCTAGTCTGATTACTCTTGAGTACTCCTACTCCTCATAGTCTCCAGAGTTTGATGTCTGTTAAAGAAGCAAATTAGTCACAGATTTTTATAGAGACAATATTGTTTAATCCTCATAGAGCAGAGCAGGTGGTTTGGAAGGCACCTATCCATGGCAAAGATAATTATTTAGATTAATGGTTCCTCTCATTTCTGACTGTGAGGCTTTGAGATTATGAATGGATTGAAAACACACTTTTGGCCAACAATTTATAGCAACATTTGGTATTCCACCTCTTGATTGTGGGAGCAGAAAAAAAAATATTAAAGGATAGTTGCTTTTTTGCAACAGTGATTGTAAGAGAAAAAGAGATGCTTGCTTGATTTTCATTCATACTGGTGCCTCTGTCTCATTTTCAGTGCAGCACCAAGCGAACAGATACAGCCACAGCTTTCTCCCAGGAGTCTGTCAGCCTTTCTCTCAGGATTGGGCTACTGACATTATAAATTATTCTGACGATCCTCTTTGATCATCTGGTCATGTAATGGGTGAGTGCCTTAGAGGCCGTACTCAGATAAGGAACTGGCTATGACAAAAACTCTCTTCAATAGTCTTTGAGGTTTCTGTGTATTTATATCACCTTGGGAATAGTACGAGGTCTTCTTGCCTGAAATGTAGCACAGTGCCCGACTCCAGAGAAGTAAAAGGGAACTTATTTGTTCAAATAAAGTCTGTGGTCATATTGCTGTTGTTGTCTCCAAGCCATTCTTTGATATTTTCATGGTACAATACCACAAAGAATAAACTCTGACAGTCTTCTCAAATGATACAACCTACTACACTGTTTTTCAGAGAAGTTATTAAACAGGCATATGTGTCACAAATAAGCATCACCTGCTTCACTTTGCCTTAGTTGTCAAAAAGAAAATTCCTCAAAACGAAGACTTTAGTTTGGTTTTAGAATAAATATACTTGGAAAAAATCTTTTATTTTTCCAATACATACCAGTTAATGAAGAGGTACAAAACAGAAAAAAAAAAGTACTAGCTAAGTTGAAAATCATACCAATGTGCTTAGAGCTCTTAAATTTGAATTAAATTATGCAAACTGGTATTTGCAAATACCTCACACTTATAAAAAAAAAAAACAACAACAAAAAAAACCCCACAAAACCACCAAACCAAAAGGTATAGTTCTTCTTAGTCCAAAAAGCTTGAAATCTGCCAAATAATACACTGTTGTGTCAATTTAACATTTAGTATTTGTTTACATACTTCCCATCAAGAAAGAAAGGATCCTTCACACTAATGTAGTCCCATATTGGTTTTTTACTTGTTTTCTTAACATTTCCATGTTCTTAAAGATGACTGCAACGTAGGGTGATAAGTTCAATGGTCAAATATAGCTGCAAAACTTTGTGGAGGCTGTGTTCTATTCCCCTCACAAAAGGGTGACCTCCGCACCTACCATTCCTTTCTACAGATGTTCTGCTGAAACCATGTTAATTAAAGATTTGACAACCAGTCTTCTATGATATATGTTTTGTAAACTGTGTAACTCTTTTAATGAAAACCACATAAAACAGTAATTCTAGTTCAAAAAGTGAGCCAACGTCTACAGACTAAGACAAGAAGTAGGGGTTTGTGTTTCTGCATATTGGATTGTTGTCTCACTTCTGCTTAAATGGATGGCAGTATTGCCATCGAAAAGATTGGTCATTGGCTATTTCTGAGTAACGGAGCTTTTCTTAAAAAAAAAAAAGTTATACTGATTATCTAGACTGACATTCCTAATTAATCCAAATAAGACAAATTTGGGAGTGAAGTTATTCAGGGAAATGCCCATTGAGAACCTCAGAATTTAGCCTATTAATAGTGGAGGTCATGCTTGGAAAAATATCTATGAACAGATACCATGAAATTTTAATCATGCAGTACATCTTAATGCAGATCTAGTCTAAAACATAAGTAATTCTACTAAAATAATGACAGTAACCTACATTAAATTGTGCTAAAATGGGGCAACAGTTAGATCCTTAACCTGGTGATAGAAGATCTTTCTCTCCACTGGAGATTAATGGCATTTCTGTTACATTCATGTTGCTTCTAGAGTAATGTTATCTCTGGTGAAACTGTAGGAGTGATTGTTATAGCAACAGGTGTTAATGTCATAAATCATAAGCTGCTGATGTCTCAGAGCTCAGGATGAAATTTTCAGCAAAAGCAGAGATCAAAGGTATGAAATGGCTTTAAGTCATATTTAAAGAGGAAAAAAAGAAAAAAACCACCTTGTTAAGTGACTCTTTTCTGCATCATGTGAGCTTTGGTCTAGGGGCACCTATCTGAGTTTTTCGTAGAAGTTGTCCTTGTGAACGTATCTTTTCAAGGAAATTGAATGTATCTTCCACATTTTTTGGCAAACAAACCACCCAGAGGCAGTGCTAAGAGACGAGACATTACTGAGTTCCTTAACAAGAAGCCAAGGATCTTCAAGACAACAATATCTGTGACATTTCTACAAAAAAGGACAATGACAATATTCAAATAAGCCCCAGAGGGGTGATTTATGCAAGCCAGCATTCATTTGAAGAAAGGAAGGAAAAGTGACTGAGCTGTAGGGCTCTGATAAACTCAGAAGGCCTATACACCAAAGTAAATAAATAAAATAAAATAAAATAAAATAAAATAAAATATACAGATTAAGATAACTGCACAAAGTCTGTGTTAAATGTTGTACATAAGAGGTGATGAGATGAGAAATTTATGTGCAGTATTGTAGATCTTGATGATAAATAATAGCTTATTTGAGTTTTATTTCCATTGCTTATGGAGGAAGTTTTATAATCATTTCGGCTTCACTATTAACTCAGTACTCCTAGTTCAGACATTTAATCTCTTATGACATATTGCCATCATGTGCTTTGATAAGTGACATCACAAAGAATATAAGAATGTGTGAGATTCATCATGCAGCCTGTAGACATTAAAAAAAAGAAAAGAAAATCTTATTTTGGTACATGCAAAGTGGTGTAAAAAAAATTCAAAACTTCAAAACCCTTTACCAGGCTCTTTTAATCCCTATCCTATATCTACTTCACTAGTATAAGTATATGTTTGACGTATTTGCAGACATTATATTATCCTCCCCATGAAAACACAAAGTGCATGAACCACAAAAAAGTGCTGACTAAACCCGGGAGAAAGCTACATTTGTTTTCATGTTCTTGGACTATCTCCTCTAAATACCTGAGTATTATAGTGGTACATCTGGGAGAGGGAAAGGGAGTTTTTATTGTTATTTTTGTTTCCACACACTTGGAACTTGCCTAGAAATGAACAATGACATTATTGAAATTTCTCGGGAAAGTTCCAGAATAATTGTTTTTACAGTATCATTGGTTTTGCCTGGAAAGAAATTAAAGTTTAGTAAAATTGTCCAATTCAAAAGCTTTACATCTCCCTGTCCCAACAAAAACAAAACAAACAAACAAAAAAGAATAATCCACCCTTTCCTCCACCCCCAAAAATACTTATCTAAAAAAAAGCAAGAAAGCAGAATGGTTTATTAAAAAACTAGCAATGTCAACAGAAGAGCCTTGATAATACCACACAGAATTAGAAAAATACCCTCTTTCTGAATCCAGATTCTAACCAAAGTTGTTTCCCTGTTTACATCAAGGCATTTGTGTTTTATAGAAAAGAATCTCAAACAAATTGTGGCTATTACAATGGAAGCTTAAGGATCACATCCTCAACAAATACATCTAAACTCTATGCAGCTCAGCTGACTTCACGTGGGCCATGCCAATATCCGCATTGCAGCGATGCGAACACTAGCCAGGGTGAGCTATGAGCATCCACCCTGCCTCGCTCATTCCCCGCGGGGCCATCTCTTTGCTGCTCCTGAACGCACACTACCTCCCATCCACACTGGAAAAGTAGAATGTATATTATTTGAGTTGGGTCAACTCCTACCCTCACTGAAAAAAAGCTTTGCGAGACCAAGATTTCAACCTATATGAGCACCGCTTAGTTTTCTGCCTAGGTAGGCTGCCACACTGAGTACTGTGCTCGCTGGCTGTTGCTGTGTTGGATCCAAGAAATAACCAGAACCATCTGATAAAATGGCAAAGCCTATTATGTTTTTCTTTGCACTGCAACATAGACTGCTCATTTGCCCTGTTCCCTATTTTTATTACATATTCCACTTTGTACATGGAACCTCCCAGGTGACAAATAAAGACTGTGAATATGTCCTGTGAATAGTATCCACCATGTTGTCTAACCTACATAAGAGATACAACCGCATGCATGATTTGCCCATACAATATACAAGGTATGCAGCTGAATAAAGAGTAATCTTGAATGGACATTAACAGCCAAAGACCATCTGAAAGCTATGGATGACGCTTCAGCATTTGCAGAAATCAGGCAACACTCTGACTTGACCTGGGCATCACCAGGAAGTTCTTGGAAACTGCTCGGGAAACAGGCACTTCTGCTACTTTCTGAGTAGGTACAAACATCTCCTCGCTCCTGACCCTTATTATATGTAGTCAGCTCTATTGCATCCCAGTTTAAACTCTTATTCATACCCAAATCCTGTTTGAGATCATTCTAGCTGAGCAATCGAGGTTTCCAAGGCCACACACAGTCTGTCCATAAAAAAAAAATCCATCAATAAAAGCTGATTTGATGACTGATGCCTTCATGGCAATGTGTATAATGCTAGTCCTGATAACGTTACTAAGCAGTTCTTATATTTAAGAGAATTTCCTTTTGACAGCAAGCTTTCAGTTCTAGTGAAGAGCTGATTACAACACTTTATCTTTCCTAATATTAGAAAATAATTCTAAATAAAAGATAATAATTAAAGACATGTTTTATTGCACAGATTTAACAATGAAGCAGATACAAACCTGTAATGCGAACAGTGTAGGAATTAATGAAATTCAGTCACAGGAAAAGATGAAAGCGCACATTAAAAGAGCCCATTTTTCTATCTATTCCCTTATAGGAAGCATAAGGGAATGAGAAGCTTACTCTATTGAGTGAGAGAAGGTTGTTAGAGGGCAAACAGCTTCCTGGAATTTCACCAGAGACAAGGAATCAGAAAAGGAGCTGCTAGGGAGCTTTCTGTAGCAATAGTGAGCGTAAAAGAAATAGATCTGTGAAGACAAAGATAAGATTCAACAAAATATTTCACTCCCAACGTTCTCACCAAAAGCTTTGTGCCACCAGCAATATGGATGTTGAAGAAAATATGCCTTCATTAAAAAAAAAGCTTTCATTCCTTAATGCTTTTCACATGAGAGCTTTCAGAATTATTCTCAAAGAGGATTTGCACCCATACAAGTGGAACTTACTTTCTTTTTCAGTCAACCAACAGTCATAACATATAAAGTAGCAATCGGTAATTATATTTCTAACACCTTTAATCATTTTAGTGGGCCAGGAAGGGTCCAAATAAGCATTTTTCAAATGTCTTTTTAGCGATAGATTACAAGTAGAATTCCTTGCCTTCTTATGAGTTCCTTTTCATTGTATATTTCAGTGCTGTGCTAAATCTCCTGGTACCTGCTTTTATGTTAGCTGAATGATTCGTTTAATCACTGCAGCTGAATTTTCTTTCAAGACATCCTTCTCTGACATTGCTCCAAGATAAAACATGTCATAGAGGCTGACACATACTATAGCAAATCTCTCCAAAATTATTCAAACATCAGCTGCCCAGAACTTCTCAAGCACTTAGAATGCACTCACCAATTCCTCCAATTGCCTATGGCAATTCACTCCTTCCTTCCCTGTCCCTATAAGCAATATGGCCCATTTCCAGATGTATTACCCAAGCATTTCTTCGTGGCCAGAGATATATTGCAATTTTTTATTTAGAACAGTGACCGGAACATTAACATACCAGACTTCGTTCTATCACCTGCTCCATGAAATGAGACAAGGATATCCATTCACAAGGAGCCCACTGCTGGGAAGACTCACACACCCATTTACCTTCTCATCCTGTAAGCCATCCCATTGACTCTTCCGGTGCTCTCATGCATCAAATCAAGCACGTGTTAAAAATCTTACAGGGTCAGGGTTTTAAAGATGAGTTTAGGCAGATTCAGAATACCATGACCTCCAGCTGTAATGGGGATGGCAGAACAGATGTGTGTCCACTCCTCAGCTGCCCCAGTTCTTCATTCTGTGTCATAAATCACACATGTCTCTAAACTGTAAGTCTAATCCAAAAGAAAAAAACAGTGAGAATTATCCTGGCTTCATTGAATGCAATATTTAGGCTTGACATAGGAGTTGCTTTGCTCAGAAAAATACATTTTTTTTATGACTGTGTGGAACAGCCAAATTTAGATATATATATTGATATATAAGTAGCAATATTAAGATATTGTTACCTTTCTGTGTGCAGAAAGATAACATAGATAAACAAATGACTGAAAGCAATTAAAAAATGTCTGCATATTTCTAGCTTCTGAGAAATCCCCATTTCCCTGTGTCATTTAAAAACTGTTGTGAATCAGTTGCTGCTCGCTTTCAATTAGGTCAGTTTAATTTCAAATACTTTTAACATCCTTCCCGTTGTGGGAATTCAGCACCTCTGGAAAAAGTAGAATAGAATAGTGTCTGAAGCTTTAATCTTCGATTTTGAGTGTCTTGTTACGTGCACACACACACAAATGAAGCTGTTTGGCTAGTTGCATATTTGTGTATTACAACATACAAAGCTCTCACTTAACTGTCACATAAATCAAATACTTCACACTTAAGTGCCATGATAAATCACATTGTTATTTCAGAACTATTCACACACTTTGTGATCAAAAATGCAGAAGAATTTGATTCTGTAGGAGATCTGCCATTTCCACGGTTCAGAGAGATCAAGATTACAGGAAGAAGGAAAAGAATTTAATAAAAAATTAAATAGGAATCTGAAACTGAGGGCTAGCAGAAAGAGAAGAGCATGAACCAAATTCTTTCGCTGAATTTATGGCAATATAATCTCCCTGCAGCACAGTTATCCCTGTGCCCTTTTCTGGGGGCCCCACTGGAAGAATACAAACATTTCACTATTTTGCTTTGCAAATAAAAGTATTTGCTAGCTATCAAATAAGAAATACATCTAGAAGGTCCATAAAAAGTAGCTGCAATAGAGGAAAATAGATTATAATTAGGAAGTCATCTAGACCATTCAGCTTTCTCCAGCCTATTTTTGCAGATGCCTTCTAATTAAAAAAAGCACATGAGCTTCAAAAGCTTTGATGGGAATTCCTTATCTATCAGGACTTGGGTCCCAGATTAGACAAATGTCTGGCCAGATGCCCAGCTGCTACAAATCCATGGAATTACCCTGATTTAAACCAGCCAATGAGATGGCCAACTCTTTTGAATGCACAGCTCAATTCCTTTTACCCAGAGCTTTTTTAAATTTCTTTCTTAAGAAAGGCTTTTTGAAAAACAAGCTGTGTGTAAATATTAAGGTGAAATATTATTTAAAAGCAAAGAGTAGTGTTATAAACACACATCCACTCCACCCCCCCCCCCCAGCCAGATGCAAAATCTCAACTCTGCTATGCAGTTCATAAGTTTATAGTCAGGTTAATGGTGTTAGGTTACTCTCATATATGGAGATATTTATGTTTCCACAAGTCAGAGATGGAAAATATTATTTGGTCATCTAGCCCTGTCAGCCAAAATGCTTTCTAGTTCTCCATCCGTCTGTCTTTCAACATCTGAAGCAACAGGTTTCCTTTTGCGTCTTTTGCTCTAGAGTACCACCTTAGTTTTGTGAATGGCATATTATATTTCTACTTCAGTCATCAGAATGGCCTTAGGAGTTCATTTTGAAGTTGAAACTTGACACTTTGACACTGTCTAGGAAATGAGCAGTCAAAGATAACCTACAAAGCAGTTCCATCCTGGTGGACGTGTTACCCCTTGTACTGACAAACTATTGATTTTGAATGTCTGCCAAGCCAGAAGAGAAGAGAAAGGGATTGCCCCACCCTGGAACTTCCTATTGAGAAGTGCATGGACAGTAACAGAAACCAATGTGTAATCAAAAGCTTTAAGTTTAGACTAAAAGCAAAAACAGACGGAGCCACCTTGCTTTGAGTCTAAAACTGAGTCAAGATTTTCTAGAGAGAAAACAGCAAGCATGATAAAGAGTTTATCCAGGAGGGTTGTGTTATTAGTTCTGCAGTTTGCATAATGACATTATAAGGTCCTGCTGCTGCAACAAATGTGTTAGGAAGTGGTTTTCCATCTAAAGGAGGAGCTGCCAAAGCCAAGCCACACATAGGCAAACTGCTTAGTCACTTCTTCGACTCGAAAGGAATCGACATATCTGAGATTCAGCCACTGGAAGTGCAGCACAACACGGAGAGAGGTTCAACATCTGGAAAGTATGGCCCATGGAAAATACATGTATACTATGGGACATGGGAACTCTTCAAGCTCCAGCTCTGTTACTTCCCGGCTTCACACCATTAAAAGAGACAGGCTTCCCCTGTTCCTCGCAGGAACATAGCCTTGCCAGTTGGGCTGAAAGAAGAGTCTGTGAATTTTCTCAATGTTGCCGACCTGCACTGGACTCCAGGGCGCATTACAGAGTGCCCAAATATTGCAAGCAGACACACAATTCAGTTCACTTTTTCAACAGCTTACCAATGCAACATTTTAGAGCCTTTTTAAACCCCACTTCCCTAAAACAACTAACCTTTAGAAGCGAAACTGTGGGCAGCAATTTCATGGCAACTGAAAGGGAAACTTAAACTTTCCCCACAACACGAGTGCGATGAGAAATACCATCCTTAGAGTGCGCTGAGGCAAAGCTTGGTGGCTTATCCTAAGCAGTAGCAAGAGTCAGGATTCGGATCAGCCATGCAATTCCACAGAGAGAGAATTTCCAGGGGATTATCTTTTACTAGAACTTTGTGTGTGTGTCATTACAGTTGATAAAGTGAAAATATAGGCTCAGAAATACATTCACATAAATGTATCACTTAAAGACATAACTTGAAGTGCTGCCAATGGCAGCATTAAGTTTAATGTCCCACCTGGAAACCGGAGAAGACTCTAGCACAATTACAACGAAGGCAATGCCGAACAGCTGTTAATACTCCCTCAGCCTCTCACGGATTCACACAAAGTGGTACTACATAGATTCTGTCTACTGCTCTACTCCCCCGTGAAATTAAAACCAAAGAGAAAATCCACACTGATATCAGGGGAAAAACCCAATTAAGCAACAGTGGAGACCTATAAACTTGAAATTAATGTGCCCAAAATTTGTTTGAGCTAAATCTGCAGGAATTTTAATTCAAGGGCATTTTTAATTGGTGTCAGGGAGCTATTTCTTCCAGATGATGTTCAGAAATGCAATTTCGTGTAGCAAAGACCACAGAGATCTTTTTCAGAGCAATAGAGAAACAAAGCAATAACGTGCCTGCTTGACCACTGTTTCATTACTGAATTCAGATTTACAAGTCCCTTATGTAATTTGATTAAGACTGGGTGAGAGATATCTGAAAATCTCTTTGGTTTGATGATTTGGAAAAAATGGAAGTACAAACTGGCTACTCAGAATGTTTTTCATAACTGTAAACATCAATGCGGTTTTATAAAGCTGATTTCCCAAGAACAAATCATCAATGATTTTATATTATCTGCAAAATGCTTGACGTTGTGTCCGCGAACATGAGAAGACTCAAAAACTGCATTTATAATGGTTATCGATATTTTTTATTTGACGTAGCTCTGAAGATGTGTTCACTTCAATAACCCCTCCCCACAGCATCTGCAAGTAACTGAAGCAGAATAGTGAACTGAGCTCTCGGGAGGTCAACGTCAGCATTTAGTGCATTACAGCCAATTGACCTGAACAGTAACCAGTACAGCACTACTGGCTGTGGAACAAAGGACTGAAGATATTTTGAAGGATATTTCAAAGTTTTCCTTTTACATTGTGTTTATATCCTTTTACCTCTGATGTTTCATATTAAAACAGAAAAAGACAGTAAGAATAAAGGATATGAGAATTTCTATTATCATATGAAAAGCCTCAGTTTTGCCTAATCCTTAGCCTGTTCGTAGAATTATATCTCACTGTAGATTGTAGAGTTTTTCTTATGACCTTAATTTCTTTCTATCATCTTTTTTATATTTTTTTTGTGTTTCTAGTTTTGAAAAGGAAAAGCAAATGCTGAGATTCTCATGAAATACCCAACTGTGAATTTACAGCACAGTTTTGCAGACTAAAAGGATCAAATTAAGATCAGATGTGGAAAGCAGCAACTCCAGGGAAGTGACTGGTGATGCAGCCTCCTACACCTGGTTTGAATTTTGTTGCACTCTACTAATTCAGATATGCTACTAAAAGTATTTCTCCTTGAAGCTCTTGAAAAAGATTAAAAATTTGCCTAAGAGATTCTACATTTTTTTTAAAACTTTGCATCATTACAAAGCTAGCAGGAAGCAGGACCTGAGGTAGCATACTAAAATTCATTTTATGACAAAAAGACAAGGAGAGGGCTAAGCCACCATTAACTGTGATTTTAAATAATTAAGATATTCAAATAAACATTTCTGTGTAGTAGTAGTAGTAGTAGTTTCAGTAGCACATGTAAGTCCTGGACCACCTTTAATAGATGCAATATAAGCAGAATGAAAAAAAAAAAAAAGTTTCAGATCCCAGAGCTGACTGGGCTCCTCTAAAATAAAATTCTAAAACTCCTTCTAAATTTCTTTGAAAAGAAAACAGGAAGGAAAAAAAAAGAAAAAAAGGGAAGTAATCTGTGTCTTTCTTAGTTTAATAGCCTACTAACCTATTCCATGTCTGTTTTCCTGCTTTCGTGACTTTATAATGGTTTGTATGAATTTGCAAAATTGCACCTGATTATACCTGCTGTTAATAGCAATTTCCTGTAGTTATATGTTTTATTTGCCAAGCTTTTTTAATGCTACAAAATGTTGTGCCTATGAAAACAGGCTTGAGCAAAGCTCAATAAAAATGTTTAAAAGTGCTGATGAATTAGAATACCTGCTGATCAGCAGAAAACATGTTTATTTGTTATGTCAATATTGATCCTGACTCTCTACAGTCAAATCTGATTAGTTTTAACCATTTTAAATTAAAGGTAGATATTTAGCTTAGAGGAAAAGATTTCCCCTTGGATAGCAAAACGGAAACAACATTACATTTTGCCAAGACGTACTATTCAAAGTTGGAACATGAGGTGACGTGACATGGTGGCGTTTGTTTCAAACAAGCAAATGACAAATCCAATTCCATTCTCTTTTTAACAAAACAAACTGCCCACTTCACGGTAGAGATCATTCCAGTATAAGTGCTTTGTGTGCTTTTATCCTACTTCACATTTGTGAACTTAAACAGGCAATCAGAAACACTGACGTACCTACGACCGGATAAAACTGTTGTACGGGTATTGCGAACTGGTGATGAAATTTGCTGGACAAGTTTCTTCAGTTGGCAGCGTTCTAATTATTGTCTACTAAGGTCTGCCCCGAGAATGGGAATTACTTTTTAAAAAGACTGTTAATCCAAGCTTCAAAGTTATCATGGAGTCAGGTAGAAGATAAACATAGCTCATTTTAAGAGAATAGTTAGGAAGTAACATGTCATTTATTATTAGAAGCAGGTGTGGTATCTCTTGAAAGCTCAGGGTTTTTTTCTGGGTGCTAGGCGTCAGCATGCTGACATGTCTAGTTTATAGCGATGAAAGTGCTTCTTCATCTCAGTTCACCAACTTTCAGGCTGTTATGGAATCCTGCCAAAGTTTAGTGCACACTGACACATTCGATCTATCTCAGGACTAACCTCATTTTAGCCTTATTGCTGTCTGCACCACTAGATTGATGAAATGAGAAAGAGGAAGTCTTCTACAGACTTGCAAACAGAGGAAGATGTCATTTATCACCTCTACTGCTGATTTTTCCACCCTATTCTTACATAACCGTGTAAAAAATTTTCAAGTGCACTGCACAGTTCTTTTAAAAAAAATTACTGTTGCAGCCAAAAGTTTCTGCCATTTACCTAAACTTAGACTGGACAAAATAATTTTTTAAAAAAGATCATAATTATTTTCCTACCATTTATAGGAAAGAGCAAATACTGCAAATTTACTAGGAAAAACTTGGGAGAGAAATGTAACGAGAGTCCTTCCTCGTCTCCGTGATTAAAAGGTGACAAACTGCTGATGGTACATCCCTGTATCAAACCACATCCCTTACCAACTTGTGTGCAACATAACGTCTAGGATGATGTTCAGAAGACACAAAGGTTTCTGGTGCAACCACTCTTCAGATATTCATGCCTACCTGTCTTGCACTACAGGGTCTATTCTCCCTTTTGGTTGTAACATCAAGAGGTGAAAAAGGACATCTCATACACTTGAATTGTGTAGCCGTAATGTAAATCTGATGTCGCTTTGAGATTTTCAAATCTTTAGGGGAAAAAAGGGAAAGTTGGAAAAAAAAATACAGAGCACAACCAGCCAGTCCACTCATCTCCTGCAACATATATAGACAAGTCTAAACAGTGCCAGAGAAACAATTTCTGTTTATTTAAAAAAGATGTCCATCCACTGATCTAAAAATGAACCTACAAGTTTGACTCTTACTTATTGACAGATATCTATTCATCTTAATGTTACTGTAACTCACCTTAGCATTGGGTGTGCTTAGGTAACAGATTCACAGTAAATAAGTACTACAAGAAAAAACCAAGTGCCCGTATTATTCAAATGTGAGGGGGGTGATTTTTATGAGCAAGAGCAGATTTGCAGTAGATTGCACTCATCGAATTAATGGGTCATGTGAACAAACAATGAGGATAGTTTCAAATCTACTTGATTTTGTCTTTAAGTTTCATGCTTTTTTTTCTTTAATAGCTGAACTGCCAAAAGGAATCACAACTGATTTTGATGGTAAAGGTGTGTGTAAAATGTCCTAAAGTACAGATGCACGGCGAGCTGCCTGACCCACAGGAGCTGAGTTTAGAATCTTTTAACACAATGGGATGAAAAGAGTTAAATTACTGCAGTATCAAACTCAAGCAGTGTGATTCAGAAGACGAAATTTAGCGAGGGCTAAATAATGACATCTTTAGGTTCACTGAAATCAATGGGACTGGTGAAGACACATTTTATAAGTGTAAGGATACTCTAATACAATTCTTAAATAATTTTTTTCTTTTTCATTCTTACATTACAACAGCGAACATGTGTCAGTTAAGTTTACTTAAATCTAATCATGGCAAAATGCTAGTAAATTAACCTATTCAAGCAATCTGCAAGACAAAGTATAGTTTTCATAAAGCTCATAAGACCAACATTTTACCAGAACTGCTATTTCTTGACCCTTGCAATGACTAGGCTACAAAGTGTAAAGAAAAAAAAATGTGCTCCAAACTTTCTGGACAGTCAAATAATTTCAAAACATCAAGTACTGAAAAGGTCAGAATATTTTTCAGACTGACATTTCTGCATAGCGCTGAAATGCTTTAGGCAATAATTTTTTTCTAAGCTGCTTTCACTGTAAGTGTTAGCTTCAGGTAGATCTACCACAACCAACAACACAGAAAGAGTAGAACAAGAAAAGAAGTATGTGAGAAGTGGGTAAAGACAAACCTGCATTTAAAAAAAAAAAAAAAAAAAGAGAAAGAAGGTGGTAAGGAACTGGGAAAGCCAGCTAAGTAGAATAATACTGGTCTGTGTTCAGATGTCTGGATGGTGAGTTTTTCAGGTGGTGCAACTGGTAAACAGGACAGCCAGGATTTTGGGAAGGGGTATCAATACATACTTTGCCTGTTAAGTGAAGGTACTGGAAGGGCTGGTAGGCACCTCTGTACTAGTTACGTACTATGGCTGAATTGCCGGGCGTGTGAAGGGCCTTGGTTTTTGTACAGCTACAAAGATGCCTAGACCTATATGTCAGTAGGCTACAAAAGGAGAAGAAAGGAGTGAGCGTAGGCTAGTCTCCTTCTTAACTGAGCTCTGCCACAGAAAGCAGTAAGATGACAAGCAGAGATCACTTGACTGCCTGTTTGGCAAGCACCCCAGTGTCCTGTCTTATAAAGTCATGTGTGAACTGGACTACAAAGAAAAAGAGTAATGAAGCCAGCCCTCATTGTCATCCATTAACATATTTTGAATCAGTACTTAAACTCTTCAATCACTACCAGGCTTCGTACACCAATTACATCATTTTGCGAGAGTAGAATTACTTATTCTGGTGCTGAGGATTGACAATAACTTTTTTACAGTGTATTCTGTGTTTAATTTCCCAGTATGATTCCTGGCAGAGTAAAGGTTGAGCACTCAAGCGCAAGAAATGCTGGGATATATTTGGAAGTTCTGTTTTGACTCTTCCTGCCTGTGTTTTTATCTTAAAATGTGGGGTTTGGTCAAAGTTATGCATTTTAGAACTGCATATGACCTGGATTTTTTGCCAGGACCATATGCACCATGAACTAAAACATTATACATTCTCAGCGCTCTGAAGTGGGATAAATCACAGAGTCAAGGTCTCTGTATTTATCTGTTACAAAATGCTCCTCTGCCCTGCCAAAGCAAAGCACATAAAATATTCACAGAGCCTTGCAGAAAAGGACAGACATCATGATCTTCAGCCCAGCAGATATTTAAATGGACACGGTAGGAGGAGACCAAAACTATCAACCACAAAACCACTGAAAAAAAAACAAGAGTCCAAAAAATAATAAAATTTGGTTTTTATTTAAGTGAGAGTCAGGCCCTTACCTAGGAGGTATGCGTTTAAATATCTGTAAGGATGTAGGCCTGACTGATCGCTGAAAGAAAGAGGAAGTGAGGCAGATCAGAATTAGAAAGGGTTTTCCCCTAACAGAATTGTGTTCCAGAAAAATTAATAACTAAAAATTAATAACTAAAAATCCCTGAGACTTTCAAAAAAAATGGTAGGAGGAGGAGTTGCTAAGAAGCAGGACGCAAGCACCCAGACAGATAAAGTCAAGTCCTAGGGAAATAATGCAAATAATATTCTCCCACCAGCCTAGGTTTCAGGCAGCAAATCCACAGCCAAAAAAATCCTTTTCTGTGCCTTCTGTACAAGTTCCTAATTTCCCTGAATACTCAGATTTGAGAGAATTCCTTGTGGCCTCAGGTTCACAGGTCTGGGTTCAGGTCACTCACGTAACCCAACGTTTCCCCCAAAAGAAGGGGGTTAATCCAGAAGGATTTATCAGTTCAGAGAAGAAAACATACATCTTTTTGCACAAGCTGCTGGGTAAAATCCGTAGGAGAAAGCCAGAATTTAGAAACAAATTACCTTGCCTTTCAGAGGAGTGTCCTCACCTGACTTCTTTGTCATTTTTCTTGCATCCAGAGCATTAACGTATTGTGCCTACAGAAAACCAGCTCTGAATTTCATAACTGTAGCGTGCTCGTGAAAAACAATATTGCTTTTTCCCTACCCTTGTTGGGAGTGACCGGCCACGGCTGTAAGGAGAAACAGAATACACGCACACAGCAGGTAAACAGAGCAATTGCCAGTGTCAGTCCCAGGGTCACACAGTCAGTCTTTGGGATATGTCTCATTTGTTGCATATGTAAGTGATGGGATGATTTTAGCTGACCAAAACCTTATTTACTGTTCTTATTAAAGTAGCTTTGGTGTTCACTTGACTAAATGTGGATTGACCATGAGTTTTAAGAAGTTTATGATTAATTACTAGTAAGGACAATTTGGGGTTTGATTTGCACCAGTTTTGCCTCTGCTGTTGGAATTTCAATGGAAATATTCTTCTAAATATTTCCTGTGGGCTTGGAGTTTCTAAACTTTGTGCTTTCCTTCTGTTCCCACAGGCTCTTCTGATGGCACTGTAAAGACAGACCGCTCTCTGAAGGATGCGATATGACTCACATAACTATCTCTTTCAAGGGAAAGAAAAACAGTTTTGGCTAGCCTGTTACATTGCAGATAAGTAGAGAGATCGGTATGAGATTCAATAGCTTTAGAAACAATGAGTTACAGCTAAACATCTCTGGTGGTATCCATGAATCTTCTGTTCCCTCTGCATCCGTCCTTCTAATTTAAGCTCTTCAGAGTTTCCATTCTTATGTGCCCTGCCAGCCCCATTTCCTCAATTGTCCTAGTCTTACTCTGAGCCAGAGTTGGTCAAACACAGGTTTTCACGATGCTCTTCTACCCACTCCCCACAGCTTAATTGTATATGACTATGTTCCAGTGGTGCATGAAAGACCTGACTTCAGCACCCCTTTTGCAGACTTCAATGCTTCACATTCAATCTCAAAGGAGATTTATTTATTAAACTGCTGACTTTTGTAAATAAAGAAACCTGTATCAAAAGATAATGTCTTTTAAACTGAGCTTTTGTAATTCCACTGTAGCACTGGAATTTTCTTCCCTGTTTACAGCTTCATTTATAAATTCTCTCATACTACTCCCTCATTCTGAACTGCCCCTTGATACTCTTTTGTATTGAAGACTGTACATGACAGGCAAGGACATATTTCTGTTCTCATGGCTTCCTCTGAGTTTCTTTCCTTCATCTTTTACTCTTCACCTCTACTTTGATTCACTTTAGTTCCACTTACGTTTTTCTACCCTTCGTCTTCATCGTGAGCCACTTTGTTTCCAATATGCTGAACTCTCCAACCTACCCTACAATGTGAGACCAGTCATTGGATGCTTCACCATCCAATCAAATTCTACCTAGAGCTTTCCTTTTCTTGCGACAAGGTGACATCATCATATGGAAAGTGGAAAGATAGAAGCTATCTCATCTCCGAAATGGATTCTTTCTATAGTCTCTGAAGCCATTTACTAATAAATGATGCCAACGAGAACCAGATTGGGAGTTTTTCTAGAGGTTACCCACAGTAAGACATAACATGATTCCTACAAATCACGTACAAATTACTCTTTCTGACATATGACTTTTTCTGTACACGACAGATTTTCTTCAAGACTGCATAATTCATCATTGGCTCGAGGGTGAGGCTAGAGAGGAGAGCAGGAGAAAGTAAGCAGGTAATTCCCAGATCAGAAAAGGTTCCTGGTATGCATAGCCATCTGCCTAGATGTTATGTGCACCCAGACGTATGCCCAGTCTTTTGGGACCCAGATCACGCTTTCTACTCAGAGAACAACAGCATCAAGAGCATCTACATGAAAAAGTTAATGCTGGGGCCAGACACAGCAACAGTGCAGAGGGGACAGTGCCCAGTGACTCAACCCCTCTTCTGCCACATCACTTAGACTGTACATACGGCCCCAGACAGCGCTAATGAATGTGCAAAGAAGGAGAGAGGGCAGGAAGCCTGCGCACAGAGCACCCCTGCACACCTCCTCCAGCTAACACAGGACGGTGTCACATCAGTGTCCTCAGTGATCTGCAGCGGAGTAAAGACAAGTTCCCAACATGCTTTGCCTCTCTTCTTTGAGTTACCTCAGGGAAGACCTGTGGATGATTTGGGGAGAAAAGGAATGTACCCTGTCCCATTTGAGAAGAAAAATATGTGTGGGTAACAGAGGAACTGTCTCTGAAAAACCTGAAATGTTTCTATGGAGTGGAGAAAAAAGGCTGGAATGGGCCTGAGGCAAGGACTGATAATGGCTCAACTTAAATCTCCACCAAGTTTTTGGCCCAGCATCCAAGCCTCTCTAGTCAATGGGCATCACACTCAATACATTGCCTGCACAATGTGTAGCTATAGCCATATATGTGGTTCCAATTGGAATTGCCATAGAAGATCAGAGAGTGCACTTAGTCCAGGGACTTGACGGTGGTCAGATCCTTCAGAGGACAGAAAAGGGATCCTGCAAAAGTTTGTATACAATATACTGATGTGCAAAAAAAATGGTCTCATATCAGATATCTGCCTCTTATGCTGGGGAGCTCCTAACCTTTGCTACTTAGGGACATAATCATGAGTTTAAATATCCTTCTAAAATGTTATCACCGCATACGTGGATATTCTACTCTCCCATGTATATATTCAGTTTCCCTATATCATTAATGATCAGACATTACCTTTATTATAGCCTTTCAGTGTGGTTCCCTAATTCTTCTGCACACAGTGTTGTGTTTGCTTGGAGTTTAATATCATCTGTAAATTTAATATATCTTCTCCTTATCCTATCCTCTGGGAAGCTGTTAAAATAAAAATGTAAGGTTTATTAAAGTCTCCTGCATTTTTGGCTCTTGAAAGCAATAGTTCTACAAAATTGTAATGGTTTTGACCAGTATGAACCAGCACCTACAAACACTTTTCTCCTAGGACTTTCAGTGATGCTATTTTCTGCAAGGATAGCATTCAAGATTTTGTAGATCATTTGCAGAGCTTCAAAATAATAAAATTACGTGACACATTTTGAACTGCTTATTAGATATAGTAAGAGACAGAATTGTTAGGCAAAGAAAAGAAAACACATCAGAAAATTGTCTGGCTAAAATGTTAAGAATTATGCTGCAAAATAATACAACCCAAAGACTAATAGAAAAACAGGGTCTTCTTTAAGCAGTTTTCTCTCTCTGCTCCTCTTGGGAAGGATGCAAACATTCTCCTTTCTTAGCCTCTCTATTGCTACCCCTTATTCAGTTTCTAATTTGTGAAAACAGCAGCTCCTAACCTAGGCATCTGAAGCCCCTAAATCCCATATTGATATGCCAATGTCTTTTAAGCATAGTTGTCTTCCCCAGACCTTCAGTTTTACACACACTCCGGATTTACAGTTCACTTCTTCAGTGACACATAAAAGGAAATTGATAAGCAGATTTTGTCTTGCATCAGGAGAAGCGTCTCTCAATATTTTCCTGCATACCATTTGACCACTCTAAGGTGTTGTCTGGGTTAGCTCAGTGTACTGTGAGGCATCCAGAATCTTTCCTCTCCCCTCCTCTGGCTTCTCACTAGTAAAGAGACCATCCTCCTAGTGTCACCACTAGTCATCTAAACTTTGCTTCTGTTCCTCCTCTCTTCGTTTTTCAGAGTCCTACTAAGGCAAGTTCTTAAAACCTCAGGGTTCTTTCTCAGGGTTCCTCTCCTTGCAGTCAAATTACTGCTTTGTCATTCAACTATGTCTCTGGAGAACTCAGACTTGAAAAAAAATACTTTAGTAGAAAAAAACCCCAATTCATTCAGCTGAGTTTCCACGCAAATAAATGATCGTCAAGAGTTAAAGCCACTTTGCTGCCAGTGCTGTGTTTCTCTGAGAATTGCATTGTAAGGTAAGGTGAGGGAGAAGACAGATAAGCTCTTGCATGTATTGATAATAGAGAAATTACAATACCAAGTGTATTTCATGTTATGTATGTACATATACACATTTCCTCAATTGTCACAATATTCAAAATTCATTGATGCTGTGTGTAAAACACTGAACAGCATTAGCAAGTGTTACCTAGGAAAATGTTCACTGGAGTTTCATTTGAAAATCGGTGTTATCCATCAGGAGGGGATATCAGTATGAAAATACAAAGGTTACAAGTAAAATAAATATACATGAGTATGCTTTCCTTTCACAGTGAGGCCGCTTTATATTGCACTGGCCATGTGTAAGATCTTTAGTGTGCTCTTACATGTTTAACTCAATAGATTCCTCAACACTGCATAAGAATATCATACAGTAGAGTATAAATGAAATTTAGATACTGTATTTTGTTCATTGGAGACAAGGATACCATGAAAAGCTAATTTCTAGAAGCAAAAAATCTTCTGTCTAGAAGAGGAGACAGATTCTGCTTAACTCAGATCAATAGTCCTCCATTAATTTCAACAGGAGAAGACCAAAAATATTTTGTGCAGCTGATTATCTTCTTAGAATCATAAAATCATAGAATGGTTTGGGTTGGAAGGGACCTCAAAGATCATCTAGTTCCAACCCTCCTGCCACGGGCAGGGACACCCTCCACTAGACCACGTTGCCCAAAGCCCCATCCAACCTGGCCTTGAACACTTCCAGGGATGGGGCCTCCACAACCTCTCTGGGCAACCTGTTCCAGTGCCTCACCACTCTCACAGTAAAGAATTTCTTTATGTCTAATCTAAATCTATCATTCTTCAGTTTAAAGCTTGGCCAGCCCTAAGACACGCTTCTGCCTGGTCTTGCCTTTCGATAAATTAATGACAAGAACTCAGCTGGGAGGAGATGCAAAGCCTCACGTTGATGGTCAGTCCAGCAGGAATTTATGAAAACAAAATGGTCCCTATCTGAAAGCAATAGGCTATTGGTTTGTAAATCTGTCTCTCACTGGGTGATATTCTATCCTCTTGGATATTACCTGCTGTGTCTTGCGCCCTTTGTGTTAAAGTTCCCAGGCACATATCCTCATAGATCTCCTTTTGGTAGATTATAAAAGGTTAATTAACAACTTTTTTTTTTTTCCTGTGGTGCCTTATTTAATAAAGCTATCAGAATCCCCACCCCCCCACAATTCCCCCCAAAATATTAATACTTCATACTTAATCATGTTTGTATTACTGGCATAGGTCAACCTGTTGCCTTGGTGATGGAGAATCTGGTTTTTGCCATAAACGTTATTCCGTTCTCCAGGGAAAGAATATAAATTCATGATGTAAATAGCCCCCTAATTCCACCTTTCATCTAAACATTCATCTTTCAAATAGAAGCAATTAGAAGTGAAGTTCAAAGTATTCTGAAGATATTTACTTTTCCTAACCTGTCCACATATAAAACGTGCTATTAGGATGTGAAGAAAACCAGTATTAATTCAAATTAATTCTGTCAATGAATATCTACTTCTTTATATGAGATTTCACAGCTTCAGTAAGAGAGACCCACTACTGAGCAATCAGGTTTGACTCCAAGCCCCTGCTCATCTTCCTCCTCTTACCCCAAATATAGCAAATCTACAAAGCCAGAAGTCACAGGCAGAGTTATTTTTAGCACAATCACATGACTGGAATTTGGAGAAAAAATAGCACAGTTATTGAACATTCTTACTGTGAATGCATCATGGCAGAGAACCATGTAACAGTTCTCTTTCTGTGGCACAGTTGAGAAAATGCAGAAACCAAATTTAATACATGACATGATCAAGCCTCAGAGAGATTTGCTGTAAAACTCCTGAAATTTTGTTACTTTTTTTTTAAAAACAATGATAGTAATATATAAGAAAGCATGTTGTAGGGAAAAATACATCTACTTTTAAATACAAACATCAAATTTTCAGTTGGCACTCAATTGTTTTAACATGATCTTTTAGATCACAGAGGAATAAAAACCAAGAACACGAGACTGTCAGTATCTCAGGAAACAGATAAAAATTACAGTAGACTGATCACTGTAATATAAGTGATAAGAGGAGACAACCCCACACTCCTTTGCTTTGTAGACAGAGTGAGGTCAACACATATCAGACTCTATAAATCAAAACCGCAGGAGTTGCCCCATGCTATTTTGTGCTATATTTTTTCTTCATCACACAAAACGTTAAAAGCACAACTGTTAGTTTTATAAATTCAAAGGTTTGAATTCTTAAATAAGGATGTGGAAAGTTTTTTTCCAAATCACAACTCTTCAACCCTGCAAAAATCAACGATGCATAAGAGTCACATAAAATCACTGCTGCAAACTAACTTGCATTTTTGTCCTAGATAGTCTGCAGATTTATACTACAATGGTTATAAGCCAATTGGTTACATGAGTGAAAGGCAGGAACCAACACTGACAAATGTAGGAATCAATTGTTCTGTCTATTCTGGCTCTGCGACTATCGAGCTTTCAGATACACAAATTCTTACTGCTTCTTAAAGAATCAAAATCTCTAAAGATCCTCTTTTCCTCTTCTCTCTACTCCCTTGGTTGTTCTAAGCAGAGAAAAGATGGAAGTAATTCAAACTGGCAGCTGCAGGCAAATTTGGTGGTAAAAAAAAGAACTAAGAGCTTGGAGCTGTTTCACAAGATCATTTCTCTAGCAGTGAGGTTTCTGTTTAAACAGAGAAAACTAGAGCTTTTAATTCTCTAGATGAGTTCTGGAAGTAATAATTCTAACAAGTGAGGTTGTTCATAAGGGCTATACGATGTCCAGCACTATTACAAAATCTCTTTGTCTTGCAACACCCAATACTTGGAAAACTTACAAATTAATCCTTTGGCTCCCAGTCCAAAGGCTGGCCTTTGGATTTTCTCCTGCCCAGGAGGAGAAATTACAACAGATGAGAACGCAGTAGTAGAGCCAGTTGAAACATTCGAAAAAAATCAACATACTAATGAAAAAAAGTTATGTTTTGTGAACACTTTTTGATCATCTCTGCTGAGCAGAAGGGGCAGGACACTGGGGACGATTCCATGACACTCATCTAACTCTGGAAAAACCACCAAGGCCCAGAAGACATTCGCTGAAATGGGCCTTTTGTACCCGCCAGGCTAAGCAATCGACTCAGGCAGCCCAAGTATGAATGCATTCCTGGGTGCACACCAAAGAGCCCCAAGGAGAGGATAACTGCAAAGCATAAGCAGAAGGCCACATACAGGCACAGACATATATACACTGGCATTACACACACAGCGGTTTGCAAACAGCTGGATGCTTTTGTTCCTAGCGATACAGACGCAGCTGCACGTGGGGGGCAGAGGAAATAGGGAGCCTCTGTCCCCCACTGTCCCCTCCTCACAAGGCTGAGGACCGACCAGGGCTCTCCGCCAGCTCCCTGATTACTGCCCTTGAGGCAGAGTCATCAGCAGGAGAAAAGAGGAACTATTTAGAGAGCAAGTAGAGGGATGAGTTGACCCTTGCTTTTCCCTGCCATGTGACAGCCATACGGCACTGGGGTGGCAGTGCTTCCTGCAGGAGGTGAAAGCTGACCCCTCAACCCACCCTGAGCTCCGAGTTCGGCACAGCCGGGCTGCTGGGGGTGCTTAAGGTAGAGAGGGAGTTTTTAGGTACCTCCAGCGCACTGAAATCTTCCGGCAGCGCAGTGAACACATTGAAACGCAGAATATCATGATGCCTGATACTGCAAGGGAGTATATTTATGCTGCTGTGCAGCTGTTCCCTCTTTTAAGATAAGGCCCAAGGGAAACACTCTCACCTTTAAATGATTACATGCCTACTGCATTTCATTATAATAAAGGTAATGTTATGCTTGCAGAACTGTTGTTAGGGAAGCCCACTAACACCGAGGACTGTCGTGGTTTTGCCCCAGCCAGCAGCTAAGCCCCACACAGCCGCTCGCTCACTCCCCCCACAGCGGGATGGGGGAGAGAATTGGAAGAGTGAAAGTGAGAAGACTCGTGGGTTGAGATAAAGACAGTTTAACAGGGAAAGCAAAAGCAGCATGCGCAAGCAAAGCAAACCAAGGAATTCATTCCCCACTTCCCATGGGCAGGCAGGTGTTCAGCCATCCCCAGGACAGCAGGGCTCCACCACGCGTAACGGTGACTTGGGAAGACAAACGCCATCATTCCTGAAGTCCCCTTTTCCTCCTTCTTATTCCCCCAGCTTTATATGCTGAGCACAATGCCCATATGGTGTGGAATATCCCTTTGGTCAGTTGGGGTCAGCTGTCCCGGCTGTGTCCCCTCCCAACTCGTTGTGCACCCCCAGTTTCCTCACTGGTGGGGTGGTGTGAGGAGCAGCAAAGGCCTTGGCTCTGTGTAAGCACTGCTCAGCAGTAACGAAAACATCCCTGTGTTATCAACACTGTTTTCAGCACAAATCCAAAACACAGCCCCATCCCAACTACTGTGACGAAAATCAAGTCTATCCCAGCCAAAACCAGCCCAAGGACAAAACTTGTTTTCAGTTCTGAGGGACAAAAAGCTAAAGCAAGTTAAATATCTGTCACAAAATGAATAAAGAAAATGAATCTCAGTAGACAGAG
Organism: Grus americana; assembly: GCF_028858705.1. Taxonomy (NCBI): domain Eukaryota; kingdom Metazoa; phylum Chordata; class Aves; order Gruiformes; family Gruidae; genus Grus; species Grus americana. Next base: position 82,912,113 of record NC_072853.1, on the reverse strand, counting down.
CAGGTGAAGACAGGGTAGACAGGCATAATCAATCCAGAGATCTGAGGAACTCCCAGTACTGTCTGATGATAAAAAATAAGGCTGAAGCTGGAAAAAAAGGTGTTATATCTAACGGAATTCATTCAGCCACAGGGTTTGGGGATTCACTATAGAGAAGGCATGTAATTAATTATGCTTCAATCCTAGACCTATTTTATGTCAGTAAACCACAAATTCTTATGTTCACATAAAGCCTAGAAGTAAAAGTAGTGCTGTGTCAGCTTTCAGGGGGAAAAACAGTAAGTTTTTGTTGCCTCCACAAAAGTGTGTCTAATTACCTCCTGAGACTGAAGCCAATGGGAAAGTTAAGCTGTGATTTGTTCTTATTAGTCATTATTCAGGCTTCTCTGAATTAGAAAACTGTTTGCAGCAAAATAATCTAACAATCTCCAGGCCTATTTACAAAGTCATTCAGGTTTTCCTCCCGCACTGCCTTGAGATTTCCCTGGTTCAGAAGTCTGAAAGATGGAACTGCTGTTGGACCATCTGACTTGACTTAAGACCAGAGAAATGTCACTTTAGATATTAATCCTGATGTCCTACAGCAGAGCACAACAAAATGGTACAATAGGTCTTTAAGCAACTCTGCTAGCTAATGGAGGTAGCTGAACCCCTAAGAGGCTGAGCAGCACCCCAGTTCAGGCCAGCTGCGTCTCAGAAGAAGGCACAGTGCACCTACTTTTGCTCTCCTCTGTGTCATCTTCAACTAAGAATTGCAAAGGGTGTGGCCCCCACCCCAATAAAATCATGAACTTTATCCATCATTCATGGCTTATTTTGGTTGTCAACCAGCTCCACTAGAGAAGTCACAATAGCCACCCAGCCACACGTCAGAAACCGTGAGGGATTTTGTGCCTTAAGAACAGAGAAGGGAGTACAGTCAGCTCAGCACAAGCCTGCCCGTAACAGAAAACCAGGAGAGCAATATTTCACATTAATTCTCTGATAAAACTGGAAACAGTTGGGAACAGCGGACATTCTTATCTTGTCCCTGATTTGCCTCTGTCTAACAGTGCTATATCTATTATCTTCTGTAATTTGTGAACTATTTTATTTTAAATTTGCTGCAATATAATTATCACTTGGTTTTCAAGGAAAACTTGGACCCGCTATTACTTCTCTTTTGCAATCTTCCTGAAATCGAGAGGAGACTGTTAATAATTAATATCTAATAATGATATGATGATGGAACTTTGGGCTATTGAGGAATATATCATGAGAGAAAGGACAACAACTAAGATTTAAACTGTTTTAAAACTCAGTTGTCCTTATCTACCCTGAGAAGTAACACTAGGTTAAGTCAAACATGTCAGTTAACACCACTTCTAATATAAGCCTTTAGCTATTTGGACATACTACTAGTATTAAGTCTTCTAACATTATCATTTAATATATTGCAGAGAAATGAATCTTTACTGGGTTTTTCCCCTATCTTTTTCATAGTGTTATATCTCTACAAACCCATATCTAGCGTGAAGCTGTAAACCTAAGAATAATCATATTTATAGGATAGGAAAAAACATTTAACAGAGGGTCAAGTCTTGGTGGATTTTATATTTCAAAACTCTTTTAGGAACAGTTTTTCACTAAAAAAAAAAAAAAGGAAATTTTCACCTTTTTAATAAAGACTTGTTCATATAATACAGTTCACAAAGATTTGTTCATTATGTCAGTTGCAGAACTTATACTGAATTTAGCAGGACTCCTTCAATCTAAGCAGCACATTACTTTCAGAAAATGTGGAAAAAGCAATAAATTTGGAATAAAAGTTTTATTTGGAAATAAAATTTGATTAAAAGTACATTTTAAATAAAAGAGTTGTTCTATACTCCTGGTGACTAGTATCAAGTTTATAATTCAAAATATATTAGAATATTAAATGGGTGGATAAAACAATAAACAAAGCCTTATTTCAATGATTCAAAGCCACGTTTTCTTTTTAACATGTTTCCTCCTCATTTCTTGGTACACATTTCGTATACACACGTTTGGTTGAGGTGTGTAGTAAACAAACTTCAAATGATGCCTAAAGCAGGAATACTGGATCTGTCACCTTAGCTAACTCTTACAACTTTAACAAAAATATTATTTTAGTTCCTGCTCTGACAGTTTTCACATCAGTCTTAAAAGCAAAAGAGGAGAGAGAGAGAGAGAGAGCAGGAAAGAAAGAAGACAGGGAGGCAGCAAATATTTTGCAGGTTTATTGGGGGAAGTGCACTACACAGGAAAGCGTACTACAGGAAGTAAGACAGCCACAGAGTCCCCCTCTGGTGTATCTGGAGGGGTTACCCACAGGAACAGGCTCTCAAGGCCAAGTCCAGAAATTGTGACACCTGGAAAGGCACTTCTTGTGACTGCTGCTGACATCTCTGCCCTCCAGAACCTTCATTACAAGCTAATGCGTTAGCCTCCTTGTCACGTACATTTGCTTATTTTCTGGAGAAAATTAACTAAGGTTGTAACACATGCCATTTTAAAAACAGATCTGGAAATAGAAGTTGGTTGCTCTTCAATGTAACAGCTAATTCACAAGTTTGTCTTGTGGCTTTTCAGGCAAGGACAAATGAAACTACAAATAAGGTAAATCTGTAGCCCACAAGCCTACTCTATGCCTCCCTGACGCCTCGACCACACACAGGAGTTTATGGGATGGATACCACACCCTTTTGAAGGGATCTAGGCCTTCAGTTGAAATAACAAAAAATCATACGCTCTTCACAAATTCTATCTTATAATTGTTATTCAAAACAGGATGTACAACCCTGATTTTGAAGGCCAGGTGTTGGAATTAAAACAGATAATGCATGGCTTCTGATTTATCTAAGAAGGGAAGAGCTTCTAAGACAGAACCAGAGCAGCGAGGCCATGCCGTGTGCGGGATCCAGGACAGGCCACGTGTTCGATGGCGGCAGTAAAGCATTGCTGTTTCCAGCTGTCTATGCCATTGCCCAAGGCAAAAAACTACAGCAGAAGGTGATTGTGTCTGTGCTTGGGTCACTCCTGGATCTTTGCTTAAAGCCCCTGTGAAGGTGAGTTGTTCTAAAATAACAATTACATTATGAAGTGTGGAAAGCGTAAATACAGATTGTTTTCTGCTTGAGTGTGTGTTAGGAACAGAAATGCCCAGCACAGGGGCACGGTGCCAGTTCCAAGCAATAATACCTGAAATGTACACGACTGATTTTACCTGCGGGTATATGTCAGAATCCTGTGGGTTTTTTAAACACTGGGGATTGGCTCAATTCTTTGTGTTTAATTTGGGAAGAAAATAATAAATAATTTAGGCTTTAGTAAAATCCAAGGTTAAACGAGTGCGACCTGACTGATTTTTGTTTCAATAATAATTTCTTCATAATGTTTTGCTCTAGCTACCCAAAACCCCACCACTCAGCGACAAGGATTTAAGATTGATCCTTAGAGAAATTACCTTCCTCAGGATGTTCCTAATGATCAGTGGACTCCTCTACCAATTCACCAACAGATGGAAGACAATCCAGTTTGACAGGGATTAAATGACAGTTCTGCCACCCAACAGGGACTTCAGTATGAACTGAGTCCTCATTCTCATGTTCACATTGAAATCTCATCATTGCAACTGCTTCAAGGCAGGGTCTTCGGGGTTTTGGTTTGTGTTGGATTTGGGGGTCTTTTTGGGGGGAAGGGAGGTGGGCAGAGGTGATCACAGCTTGTTTTCTCCAGCTTCTACAGACTGAAATTACCAGCTAGGGAGAGGAACTAGAAGAGGAAGTGAGCAGAGGAACTTGGAGGAGGTAGTGGTGGTCATAATAAGGACAGCAGAGGGAGGGAAGGCAAGGTCAGGAAGTCCTGCCATACAATTACTGTGAGGAATAAGCGAAAAGCAGAAAAACAGCATAAATTGTCCGCATTGAATTATTTGACTGCTTTAGGATGAAGATATTAGGTCATGATTTTCAGAGTATGACAATGATAAATATCTTGTTGCAGAGATTCACAAAATCTGTATCAGTGTTGGGAACAACTCTACCAGCCACTTTGCAGTTACGTATCACCCTCACAACGCAGACACACAGAAACACTTCTTCTGAGGAATAGAAACATCTGGCTACAGTTGAAAATGTGCAATGTATTTCTAACAAACCTTCCAGCTAAAACCAAATTACGCAGCACTGGAAGGCTCTACAATCTAGTTACACAAAAGGAACAACACCAACAATAGTGAGTAATTGACTAATCATTATGAAGATGATGTCACTGGGAATAAAGAAAAGGTTTAGGCATGTATTATTTATTATCCCATTTACAAATAGTTTATGAATAGCTAAGAGATTCTTAATAGCAGTCCTAAGCATGTCACAGACATTGATAGTATGTGTTCCAGTTGATTATGAGCAATGCATTGTTATAAATTATGCATGGATTTCTAGGACTCGCTAATGGCACTTTATTAAAATTCTGCTGGGTCTATTATTGACCTATTCCACATAATTTATAAAACCTTAATGCAAAGTTTGATAAATGTTTATTTTGGCTTTTCAGTTACAGTCCTTATTCTCCCTTTGATGGTTAAATCAATGGGTGAAGAAAATTAATGGAAATTACTTTTGCAGAAAAACACATTTTTACCAAGCATCATTTTTCAAGAAAAGTACCTGTGTTATGTAAAAGTGATGACTTTTTATAAAGACTGGAAATCAAAATTAAAATTACTTCATATTCAGATTGAAAAGTGCCTCATGCTACCAATTTACTTTATCAGATTACTATATGTGCCAAACTCTCTGCTTGGCCATCTTCTCTGTTGATGCACTGCAGACAGAGATAGCTGTAAAATGTACCACCCCTTTGAGACAGGAAAAATACTGAATCTGAAATGGTGCCATAGGAAAGGAAGTTCTGGTGCCTTTCATTATCATTTTCCCTTACAGGCTCAGATCTGTTTCCAGACTGATAATTTATAATACACCTGTTTCTTACCTTCATAATTTTACTAGATCTCTGACAATTGTACACAACCTAAAATCTGATCCTTTGTCTGTACATATGTTGCAAAAGGATGAGTTAAAACATCCTAAAATTTCATCTGTTTCCCACAGGCCCTTATTACACATATGCTTGACTCCCTCCCCTGTACTGTCTCCTGCACTGAATATTTAAATTTAGTGTGCCCTTTAATGAATTTGTGACCCTCTGTGAAGAAAATAAGAATCACTGTTTAAACATTTCCCCAAAACCTGACTTGAAATAAAAGTTTTCCATTTGCTTTTTGATATTCTGAAAAACTTCAGCAAAGAAAATATTGAGAACTCTTCCAATCACTGTGGAGGAATTATCCTTTATTCTTCCTCCCTGCCACCTTCCTTCCCACAGGATCCCTTGCTGGGTATCTGCATGGGCCTTTTGCATTTCCACTGTCCTAGGGTATTTGAGGGGACACAACGGTTGGCCTCATCCTTGTGTTCATTGTGCTCTGTTGAACTCCACTATGGTGAAAATCAACAGTTGAACACCTTTACCAAATTCTCACAGTGTTGTTCCCTCTCCCAGGATCAAAGGAACCAACCTCATTCAAGGTAAAATAAAAATCAGGGAAAATTTCTTAATCTCTCAGCCATTTCTTTCCTTTCTATAGACTAGAGGATCACATTCCTCCCATACACCAGCACCAAACATTTGTCTTTCAGGCTACCAATATATTTCTCTTCTGTGGAAAAGACCTCAGAATAGCCTGGACCGGTATAGCGCTTCCAAATCAAAGGTTTTTGATGATTCCCCAATCCAAATATTTCAGATGAAAAAGTACGTAGAAAAGCCAAAATCCCTCCCAGCTGCCCTTGAAATGACCAGCCAAGTCATTGCGTAGCTGTGCAATCACCCTTTCAGTCTAAACAAGCCACCTCCAAAGTGCTAGCTCAGGAATTCCTTTCCAAAGGTACCGTCTAACAAATGTGCCGGGCAAGTCTGGTGCAGTCGGTTACCTGCTATCAACTATTTGGCAACTCACTGTTTACACAGTACAGTCTGGTTTCTGCTTGGAGACAATACCTACTGTAGTCAGACTACACATTGTAAATAGAAACAAAATTCCCCAAGGGGACCAAGGCAGCGCAACACTTTGCTTTTAATTATTTGACTAAATTAACCAGTTCCTATTGTCTGGGATTTGATTTGTTTTCTACTAATCCCCTTAATAATTCAGTCTTCCTCACACATACAGCTCACAACGACCATGCACAAACCTGTTGTATAAAGTGAAATAATGCCTTAAGACTAATAATTGATAAGGTATCATCAGAGTATTATCAACTGGCAGTCTGGCAGTTTTATTAATCTATATAGTACACATAATTTTATTACCTTTGCTTCTTGGAGTTCTCATCCAAAACCTCATTAGGCCTATAAGCATGGCATATCTGAGAATCTAACCTGTTTACAGCTGATTAAATAGTATTTCCTGTTTTCCAGGTTTCTTTTCTTTGTGGGGAAACAACAGATTTAAGCCCATCCTGGTGAGTAACTCCATAAGAGTGTTCCTGCTCTTGTACTAGGGCCCGTATTTCTGAAGATAATCCAGCCTCTCCTCTACTGAACATAGCCCATGAGTTTTACATAAAAATATCATGAATGAAAACAGACAGGGCTTAGTTTTATTTGCAAGATATAAATAAAACTCTGCAAAAACAAAGTTGAGAACACACACACACACACAGTGGTTTTATTTATATGTTTACAAAGAATACAGTGAGCTTTCTAATCTTATGAGGTGACCATGGGACACTCTGCAGGGGAGTGAAGTGATTGCTTGCAGAAAAGAGAAAAAATATTTTATTTTTGCTATGTGTTAATATATTTTGTTTATGGCATGCACTTAGTCATTTGAATACTGAGGAAGTAACAATACAGCATAGAGTCAGAAGAGCCAGAATGCATTTCTTGAGTTTATTTCTAGCATATGGTGAAAGTTCACAGTCTAGCTCAGAAAAGGCATTTAGCTACTTCCAATTGCTTAATATCAGCTCGTCCCTGCCTATTGAATAAAAAGGTAGGTTATGCCCTGCAGGGGTTGAAAAATGTCCGTCTCCATAGTTCTGTTGTGCGATTGCAGGGGATAATGGGAAGCTCCTCTTTTTTTTTTTTTTTAATCTTCCTGTAACTAAAAATACCTTAAACCAAAATAATAGCTGCAGATAGCTTTTTAAAGCTGTCTCAGAAATGAGGCTTTTCATGGCCAGTTACTGATGTCATTTTGCTTAGCAGATTATTTTCACCTTAGTCATTATTTTAGTCGTATGGTGCAAACTCAACCATTAGTAAAATATCAGTCCTGAGGCGATTCATGACTGGGACTTTTCTGGCCGCATCAGGAGGAAAAAGTGTGCAAAACTGTGGACATTTATATCCTGGATCACAGTTCTACAGGAATGGTAAAATACTCCAGCGGCACGGTACCAAAGGCTGTAAGTGCCTCTGATCTTACTGTGACTAGCAGCATCGCGTGCAGCAGCACTCTGTTTCTCTAGAGCACACCGTAATGCACAATTCCAGGAGCATAAGCTCAGTACGGACCAGCACACGTTACTGCATTACACCAGCGGGGATTTTCTTTCTTTCTTTGCTCCCTGCTGCTTTTCCCTATTAGCCTTGTTGCTCTGCTCTGTTAGGTCTGCACGCCTGTCAAGTTCCTATCTCTGCTAACTCTCCACGTAAGGATAAGACTGGGAGGTTTTCATGATTCCCAGCCTTTGAAACACAACACGTAGGAGGTGTGAGGAGAAGAAACAGTAGAGAGCTAAATTAGCACAGAACGAGGAAAATTGCGACCAAAAAAAAAAGGCTAGGAAAAAAACAAACAAACAAACAAACAAAACCTATGTGTGCTCATGATTCCTCTGCAGCTCAGTGTATTTTTCCAGATGATGGATTGCTCCAATTTAGAAGATGAACAAACTCAAGCCAGTGACCTTCAGCAATATGCTCAAGGTCCTTCAAGCCGTACTGAAATCCCACTCTTCCCTTCATTGATGGACATCTAGACCACATCTTAACGGAACAGACAGACAAAGAAAGTTTTAACTATTTTGTGTATTTTATACAATTTTTAGAACAAAAAATTTCAAACCACATGGATAGGCCTGTTCCCAAACCTGGGGTACAGTTATTTAAACATTCAGAGGAGTTGGACCCAGGATTTTGTGTCTGCCTTAGTATAGCAAAGGCCTCAGCTTTGAAACACACATTCAAAGAATTCAAAATAGACTTAATTCATGGTTATGTAACTAAATTATTTTACTTTTAATTATGCAGTAAAACTTTGTTGTGAAGAACTTTAATCCTTGTTAGGAAGTTTTGCGTTTTGACAGCTTGTGTCACCTGATTAGCACAGAAGAAGGTGAATTGTGGGCAAGCAAGTTGACTAGCCTGTTTTTGCTGAAAAGCTAAGCAGATAAATAGTTAATAGATTTGATTTTTATGTTATGTTCATTCAGTTTTATTGTCAGCTTATTCACGTCACTAATGTCTCTAACAGACATAATTCAGTTACCTGGTCATGATTAATTTGCAAAACCCAGAAAAAAAATTAAAAAAGTCACCTTTTAAATCAGAATCATAAATATTAAATGTGAAGTTAAAAAAAAAATATTTATCAGATGAAAGCCAAGACTCTAAAGATCAATAATCAAGGAAGAAATGGGCAAGTCAAGAAACATGCCAAAGTCTGAGCAGAAGTTAAGGTCTATACTGCATAGAGGGCCACCCAAACCTGTTTTCAACTTCCCCACCCCACATCCCCCCATGAGGCAACAGGTCAAAACACTCCTTAAAATCATACAAAAAGTGACAAGACATTACCTGGGAATCAGAAGGGATCATGATATGATCCAAAGCCATAGTGACAGCGTTTAACAGTGCTTGCTTTCCCTCATAAAGCATAGATTGAAAAGTTGTGAGCAAAATCTCTGTCAAGAATGAAACACTGAATATTGTCAACAAATTAGAACATTTCCCAAGCACTGCATACATTGCCTACATAACCTGTGTATAACACATGGCCATTTCGTTTCTGCCCATGCACGTACTTTGGCCTACAGACTTCTTCTTTTCACTGTGTTTGACAGTGATCTTGGAAGCATTCCAGTTGCTCAACAACATGTATGAAGGGATTTGACCTTCTGGCACAAACCACAGCAAAATAAACAAAAAAACAGAAGCTGAACTTTGAAATTATCAACATTCAAGGCTGAGTATGAAGCCAAACACTGTCAGCCCTCAGTCCTAATGTCCATAAAGGACTATAGACAGTTTCACCCAGGAAAGGAATGAAATTAAGGTAATGGTTTTCTAACTCTGATAAAAGAGTGACCTATCAATTAAGAAAAGTCCAGGACAGGTTGCTCAAAACTAGCAAGCTTAGTTTCAGAGGCCACAAACAGAATTTCTGCAGATACAGAGTTATACAATACTTTGGAGGCATTGAAACGTTTGGGTTACGATTTTGTATTCACTTGCTCTTTCGAAATCTCATTAACAATGCTGAATGACTATCAGACAAATGTGCAAGCCTCTCCTGTACATTCTCTTACTGTTTCATTAAAGCAATTGTGTATAGGTTTCCTAAATTCCATGGTAATTTAAAAATTTTTTTTATAATCAAGCTTTTTGTATGAGGACTGAGTTTAAAATTTTGACCACTAAGTTACCACACTTGCAATCTCATCTAATAAAGACAAGCAACATGACATGATTTATTCAATCAGTCCACCTTTGACAGGACACTTTAATTTGAACTTGACTTCCAAAGCCTGCTTTTGGACAGCCCACAAGCAGAAAAAGTGACTGTGTTCCTCAGGAACTGAGTATTTGCCAAGTTATGGCTCAGCACCTAATCAAGGGATAATTAATAAACCAGAAATTACATCAAGAAAAAGAAATTATTTTTCAGAAAACTTTAAGGGGCCAAACTCATCTTAAAGGGATCCATCCCATATAGCAACAGAATCCTGTATGAACTTCATATGTGTCCAGAGCCATACACGGTTTAAGGAAAATATAGGAAGTTATGTTAGTTCTAATTTAAAGTAGCACATAATGTCAAACAGACAGAAATTCAGCTTCCATGCTATAGGCAAGACTTAAAGAAGATAAGGACGCTATTAAATTGTCTGTGCTCAACACACTTGATTTTATCCCAATATTTGTTGTCATCATGAAATCTAAAAATGAAGATCAAGCTTGAACAGGTTTGATAATAATACAGAATTCTCAAGGACATCTCAGCCTAACACAGACAAGGTCAGAATAAGTCAAACCAAACTTCTGCTGTCAAAGCTTGAGTTCAAAGCATATTGAACATAAAAACATAAGACATATACAAGCTGTTCATGTGAATTCAGGCAGTAATGGCTGTACACCTTATTGGAAGCCTTCTTTTGAAGACTCCAGTTGGTGCTCTGCTTCTGCTTATTAGTTGGGGGCAGGGGAAAACATGTTCTGAATAGCAAGTATGTTACACAAAAGATGGAGCTAGGAGAATGGAGAAAGACTAATGCTGCTATGTCCACTAAAGAAAAACAAAATGTGCTAATTGGTTTTGTCAGAAGACAGAAGCAGGTGCTCTCTTCAGGGCTTTAACAAAGACCTGAAGGCTCTTTGGCTGATTTGTGGTATGATCTCCATTGGCAACAGATTATCAGGCTACACAAGGGGCTGCTAAAGGAATACTCAGTCCTCATTGTTATACTATGTGCAGAAAATAGATGAACATGCTTGAAATAGAAAATTATTAGCTTCATTATGAATTTTTTTATGGTCTTGTTCACTACAATATCTAAATGCTGGAGAAAAATAGAATTTATCTTCACATTTCTACCGCCAGGAAAAGGGAGGAGGGCTGAAGTTTGAAAGGCAGCAGGCCTTAACCCAATTTAGAGATTGGCAACCAAAACATTTACAGGAGTGCTACCCAGAGATGAGTAGTATCTGTTTTTTCAGAGTACTTATCATAGCTACTTCTGGGCCCGAGTCTCAGTTTCTGATGGGTTGTGTAGCAGCTGTGTATATTTAGCACTTTCTTTGAAACTCTGCCTTATAGCTAACAGGAGTAAGTTAAACTTGTCATGACAGAATTCTCCTACACAGGAGCCAACTGCTTTAATCTAGTAATACCCTTTTTATTCCTGTGAGCCCTTGCCTCATTCTCTGAATGTCCTCCACGTTCGATGTAAGCAACACTGAATTTCTGCAGCAATAAATGAAACCTAGTCCATATACAAAGATGATAAAATTATAAATTAATATTACAAATACCAATCAAAATGTTCTTCCTTTATGTGTTTCATAATGGTGTACAAAAATGAAAGGGTAAAGCATCTTTACTTTGCAGCAACTATCCTTCCATAGAGCCATCCATACAGCATGCTGAATGAGGTAGAGCCTAACTGAAAAAAAAAAAATGTCATCACATGATTAAATACGAGATGATATGAACAAATTCAAGTTAAGCTGGTGATGTTTCATGGAAGTTAAAAGCACAAACTATTTAATTATGTGGCAACACAGTGGCATTGAATCATCAGTGGGGCTTTTATATTTAACGGCATAAATCTCTGAGCAAACAGTCAGAGCTGGCAAATACCTCTGAATTGAGACTAACTTTATAGTTCTAATTGTAAGGAAAAATAGGAAAGCATGTTTTAGCAATGACCTACTCATACACTTGCTGATAGCATGTCAGGGCCTTGAGCACACTCCCTCCTTCTAGAAGTGTAGCTGGCTACGCAAGGCCAACTTTCTGATAAGAGCCATTGTGAAGAAAAAGCTTTGTGGGGAGGTCTCAGCAAGGGCTCCCCCCTTCCTTTGGGAGCTGCTTTTAGCCGTGACTCTCACCACTGGACTCCACCTGGTTTATGTCACAGCCGTGTAGTAGTCATGCCTGTGCCTGGCCACGCAGTCCTTTGACCAGGACCCCTGATCCTGACCCATGATGGTTTTACCACCCTGGGAACTCATCACTTTGGACTTGCCCATCAACCTGGACCACATCTGACTTTATTTTTGCCAGACCTGCTCTGCTCTTTGAGAATTGTGGGACTGCACCCCGTTGCGGAGGGCATGGCCCTGCCGGGCACCCGCCACCACAGCCCCTGCCATTGAGGAGCAGCCCACGTTGCCCCTGACTGAAAGTGTCCCAGACAATTTGTGCTTTCTGGCAGTCACAGAAGGAGAACAGACTTCTCTTCCCAGTCCACCCAGTCCTTTTTACCAAACTTCTCTTCCTAAGTGTTTACACCTTCTGGCTTTTGCTCCCTTTGTTTCAGGATCAAATATTGTCTAGATGGAAGGAGAAGAGCGGGAAGGGGAGAGGGACTCACTAGCAGCACAGGAGAGACAAGATCTCGGTTTGATACCAGCACACCCTCCAGCTCAAACTCTTGCCAAGAGCCATCCCAGAGAAAGTGTAGTCCCTTGCTGGTGCACTCCTGGTTTCTCTCTTTAAATTGTACTTATGCGGTTCACGGTAAGTTAGGAGCTATTAGAGAATTCAACATTGCAGTAAAAGGCTGTTAAACTGGAGAAAGCTGCTTCTGAGCACATGAAGACACAGTTTAGCCAAATTTGCAAAATATAGAAAAATACAAGAAACATCCAAGAAATCAATCAACATTTTGCAACAAAAATGTTTAGAAGATATAGGGGCATGAGGCCCATTAACTGCCATCCTCAGCTGTGCTGCCATCTCTACTATGGAGTTAGGGAAAGCCCACATTTTACGAATAACAAGGACTCATCCAAATGCTTACAAATAGGAAACATCATGACTGTAAGCCACTTTCCTTTCTTTATGAATACATTTTAATATATTCTGTGGCTATTGAAGTAGAGCTATTTCTAATATAAGTTAATATCTCACAAGTTTCTTTAATCGTCTCGTGTTATATCCCTTCATTCTTATCTTTATGCATTTAAAGTAGGCTATCTGCATAAGATATGTTAGAGACACATATCAGTTAAGAAACATATTAAAGTCACCATCATCATTCTTTGCCCAGCAGTCGACTGTTTAAGGCATTACAGTTTTGACCCCGTTCTGACTGTAGAACTGTGTCACAGGGCAGAAAATACTTTCACCAAATTTCCTGGGATCAGTGACTTTTGCAAATCTCTTGTATGAACAAATAAAATCAGATGCTTTCCTTATTTACTTACATTCTAGCTCTCATTCAAACCCCAGAAGAAGCCTTGCTTCCCAGTGATTTTGATGGCAGCCACAGAAAATGAAGACAAGAGAATTCAATATATATTTTCTCACAATCCAAAAAGTGAAGGGCATCCAATGAAATTTCCAGGTACCGAATTTAAAACCATGTTACATAATAGGCTAACTCACTGACACAGTAAGCTGTTGAGGCCAAAAGTCTGAAAGAGTTCAGAAGAGAACTGGACAAAAATCACAGAAGACAGGTCCACTAGAGGCTTTTAAACACAATGGACAAATAACAGCCTCTGGCTCAGAAAGTCTGCCCTGTTAAATGCCCTAAACTGAGAGGTTTCAAAGGAGTATTGTTCCGCGCCTGCCCCGATTCTTGTTCTCCCTCTAAGCACCATCTATGAGCTACCATCAAAATAGGAGACAGCAAGCTAAACAGACCTTTAGTCTCAGCCTTCATGACGTGCTGCTTTGGAAGAAAAAAATCTTTGAAAATGAGTGCATTTTTTCCCATTTAGTGGCATATTTTAGTTAAAGTCTTTAGTGTCATGGTTGGGCGTAATAACCGAAGAAGAAAAACATGAAAAGAAATAGTAAATTTAATCAGTAAATATGTATTATTTCAGTAAAATTGAAGATATTGCTATTGCTTGAAGAAAATAAAATCAGATGGCAAACACAGGATTGCAAAAGCATATCATGTCAATGTTAAATATGCATAAAACTGTCAATTATCATTACACCTGGAACAGATGGTGAGACTGTTAATCATTTTATAGCAATAGTGAATTTACTGCCCACAGCAAAATGTAATGTTCCAATTAGCCTTGTGCTCTTATAATAATAATAATAATAATAATAATAATAATAATAATAATAATAATAATCTCAATGCACTTCGTTTCAATGATCTCAAAGCCCTTTCTTCTCAATTCATCCCTCACAGATATTTGAATATCTTTTTATTCATTTTAGAACAAAAGACAGAAATGCTACAGGATGTGATCACATTTACAGAAGTTTATTTCTTCATGAAGTGAAGACCACATTCACATGCATGAGACACAGCTTCATTTCCAGCCCTTATTCCACTGAAAACACTGGAACTGTTTACGCAAAATTACCTGATTGTAGATGTTGAAAATTCAGTCTCACACCCTCTGAAACCGTTGCAACTCATAAAGCACAGGCCATATCATCAGATGGTACAGACTTGCACAAATTCATTGGAATTGGTTGGAACTGCGACAAATACAAAAGTGGAGGAACTCCAAATTTTCATATGATGAAGTTATAGAAAATGTTCAAGTTACACTGTCATTTTCTGTTTCTGTCTCTCATCAGTATTTACACTGTCATGGGAATTTGAGGGTCTAAGAGTTGTGGCAGTTTTTCTTCAATTACATACTAAAACATTCCATGAACGATGAGGTTTCTATGTACTTCTGGCACACTTCTGTCTGGATAAAATAGTAAACCAAATAAAAGTAAAGCTAACACTAGCAATAAACTAAATGACCATATGCGTTTTTAAAACCACATAGGATCCTGAGCCTCTGACCTTTTCGCTCTCGTAACCAAAGGTCCCAGCTTTCAATAACAGCTCTTGAAGTTCTTCATCTGGAACACCCCAAAGCTCTACCTGCAGGAGCACGTGCTGGGGTGTGGGCTCACTGGTGGGTCTGGCTCAGCAGGGACCATGTGGGGAGCTGGAGACCGGCCCTGCTGCGGCGTCACAGGGGCTGATGGTTCTGGGGGGCTGACATGGGGTCCTGCGCCGTGGGGTGTGTGGAGGGGAAGAGCTCCAGTGGGGCTGGACAGGGACAGTCAGGGCTAACAGTGCCCTGGGGCCATGACACAAGAGGGAAAGTCATATACCTATTGTCATGAGATCCCCAGGCTAACTCCAATCCTTGTTAAAAGTGCTTGGGGCAAGCATCCCATCCCCTTTCTGATACAGAACATGTGCTAGCTGCAGACACTACTTTTCCACAGAGTAACCTGGCCTTAAAAACGACCATCTTAGTAGCAAAAGCATTGACCTCATCAGAGACTGAGTACCTGAGTGCAGTAAGACTCTCGCGGTAACCCATTGATCATTCATTCCACTTGCTGCCTATTCTTGAGAGCAATACTGCATATAATATTCATGTAACTTCAGCTGCAGGGATTTCTAAAAATAAAGTATTTTTAAAGAAATCATTCTCAGTCCTCCTCTGCAATTTCAGTAGTTAAAGTCCCACCAGTCAGGTGACAGGTTTCAGTTCCCAACTGAGAAATTTAGTGTAAGTTTCATATAAAATGCTACTACAATTCCAGACTGCCATTTCGTTTCCTGATAGGTCCTAGATCATTGCAGTAGCCTTCAGAACTCATTTTCCTATTTGTTTCATTGAGACTTTGCGTTCCATGGCCTTAGTCAAGGCTTTTTTGGAGACTGCCAGGCCATGGCTGTACTTGCTGGCCCCTAGTTCTCTTTTCATCCCATGCTGCTGTCTCTAGCAGGCTTCTACGCACCAGGATATTGCTACAAATGCCAGTTTCTGCCCCACTGCAGATCGAGTGCCTCTGATCCCTGCCTCCTTGCCTACGATTACCACAAAGGACAGATTTTCCCAGCTTGTGCTCATCCTACCTATACAAAACTACCATGCAGCACATTGTCTTATTCCACTTATTCCAAGAGTGGTCAAATGTGGATGACTGAAAAAGGGTGAAGAAAAAGGGAAGACATGTAGTAATGCCCTAAATATTTACCAAGTCACTATCAATTTGCAGACTAGAGACTTCCTGAGTCAGAATTGTTATCTTTGTGTGCAAGAGCCCACAATGGACTTCTCTTCCACAAAATATAGGTTTCCAAATTTTGATCCTATGTGCACTTTTAGCATGAACATAATCCCACAGCACAGGTTTCTACAGATTTATTGTGTGTTTTCCAAGGCATTGTCTCCTTTTTGTTTGGTTTGATCTTGACACCTGATAGCTTAATCTAATGCCACCCGGTTTGTGTACTGGAAAAGGAAGTGCACAGTTGTTCCATGCTTGCCCTCTGCTCTGGGTAACTGTGTATAATCAGATACTGGTCCTTGAGGCATCTAGGTTGAAGTTGGCTGGGATACTCTTATACTTTTCTGTAATAGAATCCACGCAGGTAACATAGTTGTACCAAAGTGGCCTGCAACTTCTAGACTAGCTGTACTGACTGAAAGCAGAGATCTGGAATCTATTAAAATTTTTTGGAAGTTCTCTTTGAAAGGCTTGCAGTTTTTTCCAAGAGGATGCCTGTAATAGAAGGCAGAGACGGTTTGGTCTGCTTTAATCCTACCTGCCTTTCCCTGTTCTCTTCCTTGGGGAGTAGGTGGGAGGAGATCATCACAAGCCAGTGTCAATAGGATGTTAGAGGTTAACAAGATAGATATGGATCCATAAACTCCAGAATGCGGTGAACATAACTTATATGACTTGACAGAGTGGTTCCCCTCCCCTTACCGACAGTATTCAAGAGAGGGCTGGTGAAGGATACCTGAAGGGCTGTTACACTGTGCCCCTTGATCACTACTCACTAACCCAGTTAGATGCCCTTGCGTGGGGTCTATTCTTTTCTTACCAACCTGTGAGCCTGGCAATTAGGTAGGAGTGCAGGCTGCAACAGAAGGGGACAGTATAATGCAGTGAAGACAGAGAGGGGAGGAAATGGATGCAACGGAGAGGCAAGGCTGAAACAGTTGCCTCAAGCAGCCCACTTATGTAGATAGGTTGCTCACCTGCAGAGACCCAGCAGTAGAAAAAATTTCTGGATGGGGATTCTGTTTTCTCTTTCCTGCAGAACAGGCCAGATATCTCATCTCAGTCCTCTCTTTAATAACACGTGATATAACTCTTGCCAGACTTATCTCTCACTCGCAATTTTGCTGATTTTTTTTTTCCTTATTATTCAAATTTGCTTTTTTTACAGCATGTAACAGAATTGCATCAAATTTTTTTAGGACCATTCATCTGTCAATCTGTCAATTCCTGTTTAAAAGATCAGACTGATGACAGACAATCATTTCAGAAGCAGTGCAGTGCTAAATTAGACCTTTCCAATAGAAACTGAAGTTCCCAATGAAGCACTACACTTGCATTCTGCCCTCAGAGACTAACACAACTAACTTAACTAACATAAGATGTGAGACCTGCAAGCTTCTCATAAATAACATCCAACTGCTTTATTTAAAATGGAATTATCTGAAATTTAGTGAAAATCTGCTATGCAAACACACATTCTTACTACTGTACATGAAACTGATCTTGGGTATTTAGACACAACTAGCAAGTATTGAACAATTTAAATATGATCATCAGACATTTGTCAGATGGGAACCTTTCAAAGAGCTTAGCATTTCTACAGCTAACCAACTCACAAAAGAGATCAGGGACTTCCCTTGGATTTAGGGGACATAAATGTGACACTCAAAATAAAGAACAGTGAAAAAACTGCCTTATACAGATGAGCTTGTTACCAACCGTCATGAAACATTTCGGAGAGGCCAATTCCCAAACTAGTGGGCAGGTGTAAGGTAACCTGAAGTAACAAAATATGCTTCAGAAATCATCATTTATTAGGACAGAGAAGAGTTCCTATAGAAATTACTGTTATCACTGAGCTGGGGTTCAAGCTGATGCTAACGTCACTGCTGCCTCTAGGAAGCCAAAGAATCCTTTTTCCTTTTGGATGCGTAGGATACATTGGACAACCGCCTTTGAATGACCCATTCCTCATGTCTACTAAATGGGAGAGTTTTCAGTTCCTTGGATTCCTCCATATGAAGCTGTGGTGGTTTAAGCCCAGCTGGCAACTAAGCACCATGCAACCACTCGCTCACTCCCCCGCATTGGGATGGGGGAGAGAATTGGAAAAGTTGAAGTGAGAAAACTCGTGGGTTGAGATAAAGACAGCTTAATAGGTAAAGCAAAAGCCGTGCACACAAGCAAAGCAAACCAAGGAATTCATTCCCCACTTCCCATGGGCAGGCAGGTGTTCAGCCATCCCCAGGAAAGCAGGGCTCCATCACGCGTAACGGTGACTTGGGAAGACAAACGCCATCACTCCTGAAGTCCCCTCTTCCTCCTTCTTCTTCCCCCAGCTTTATATGCTGAGCATGACATCATATGGTACGGCATATCCCTTTGGTCAGTTGGGGCCAGCTGTCCCAGCTGTGTCCCCTCCCAACTCGTTGTGCACCCCCAGTTTCCTCACTGGTGGGGTGGTGTGAGGAGCAGCAAAGGCCTTGGCTCTGTGTGAGCACTGCTCAGCAGTAACGAAAACATCCCTGTGTTAGCAACACTGTTTCCAGCACAAATCCAAAACACAGCCCCATACTAGCTACTGTGAAGAAAATTAATTCTATTCCAGCCAAAACCAGCAAAGAAGCCATGACATATGAAACTCAGTTTCTTGCTGCTACTGTTGACTTGACTCTAGTATGACTAGATCTTCCAGCCTTTATGAATCAACATACGTAAGACATCTAAATACATCAAACAGCATAAAACCATGCTGCCTGTTGGGAGTGCTCCAGTAAGCTCACAGTTCATTTACAAGCTGACTAAACCTAATTAAAGCATATCTCAAGATACAGCATGAGTAAGGATGTGTTGGAAACTAAGCGTAAGCAAACAGGTTCATAAGGAAATCAGTGATAACTGGAATTTTAGGTGGTGACACTGGCTTGCAAAGTCAGGGTAGTAACCATTCCTATGGAGATGAAAAATTTACTGAAAATTCTTGTAGAGCATTTCAGAGTCAAAGTAATGAAAGATTTGAGCAGATGGAGACCCCTTTGCCTTTGGGGTAAAATTAATGTTATCTAAATGCACGTACTTCCCAGAATGCTGCATACCCTAAGAGATCTTAGTCATAGTTAAAAGTTTCCACTTCTTCTGGAAATTTTATTTTGCTCCAACAGCTATCCAAAAGCTCTGTGACTCCAGCATGACAAAGCAAGCTGATATCACGCAAACCATTTTCTGTCCTGCACTGTCATATGACTGGCACTGATGGTGATATAGTTCTCCATATTAAAAATATGAATAGTATCACCAGTAATATCATAATTCTGTAATCTCAACCCCTTAGCACAGAGGTTATCCAGGGTAGCACTTCAATGCAGCTCAAGAGTTTGCAAGGGAATTTAACCTCCATGGATCCCTCCAATTTTTTTCATTGAAAAGAGCATTCATAAATATCTAAGATAAATCAATGAATGAATTAGGTAGTGGGTTTATTATGCCAAAAATATACATATATATGAGAGGTTCATTGGCCCAGAGATCTATTCCCACTGCAGGAGCCCGGACTGCTGCTGCATGGTGTTCAGGCACCCTACCCCCCTGCCCAACAGAGAATGGAGACATACCATGCCTTGCATTCTACCAACCCAGGAGGGGAAAAAAAAAAAAAAAAAAAAAAAAGAAAAAAAAAAGATTTAACAATTATAGACAATAATTTATACGTAAATAATCAGAAATAATCAGGTCACTATAGAATATGCATGTAGCATGAGAACCTCACACCACAGTTGTGTTTCCCTCTGAATTGTTAAATCTCTATGGCTTTTGTAAAGGTTGGATTTTTAAATATTTTTTATTATTATTATTTAATCCTATAACAGAACAGGTGTGTAAGAATAGAATGAACATCAATTCTTGCCCTGCCATTTATTTAAAGTAACCCCACGTCTAGAGTATATTATCGTAGGGGTAAAAAACCACCCATAATGATTATCCTAATCAAGCTACATGTTGCTGAATAATAGAAATATTAGCATATCGCAGAATAATCCTCTGGTCTTTAAAAATTATTTCATCATAGACATAAACTTCTAAGATCCCCTCGTCATGTTCCATCATCAAAGTACATATTTTATAGCTACAAAGCTGAGAGAAACTGCTGAAGTCCTTTGACCTCAGCAAAGCAGCACCACTTTAAACCAGAAAGGAAATGACCCACTTCAAGCTGTGGGTTTAGGTTCCACGATGACTTTGTTTCTCTTATAAACAAGAGTGACTGGATATTTTGTACCTATTTTAGATACTGAGTAACAAGTAGTTCTTGGGTTACATAAAAACTGCCTGGAAAAGAATTACCTGGCAGATGGAGTTGCTTGAGGATTTTAGTGTATTTTATGCATGGGGTAGTGCACAAGTTTACAAGAAACCTGCAAGAGCAAGAAATAGTCTCCTTTAGGCATATCTTGTTGAGCAGCCAACATTTAGAAAAGTTTTCCAGCTTTGAATGGAAATAAAAGTACTTGATCTTAGGTACCATCACCAGCATCTCAGGGTTTAACGATAGCTGACATTCAATGGAGTACTAATTTAATGTTTGCCTCCCTTAAAATGACAAAAGGCCTTGCCAACAAGCTCCGTGCACTCTGTTACCTTTCCAAAGCTCCACAACCAGGACGTCGTAACAGCCGGGGAGACACACAGTTCCACCTGCCAAGAGTGAGACCACCCTACTCCACTGGCTGAGAACCCCCGAACAAGACCACGCTCCTGAAAAAAAATACAGTAATAAAAAAAAAATCTTGTGTTTTCTGCAGCTCAGGAGTAAATCTAAAATTCCAGGATGTGCTGCTTTCTGGGATGAACAGAAGTAACTGTAAAGTTGTAGTTAACTGAGATTCCTTTCTCAAGCTATGCCATAGCAATAAGGCACATAAGTGTGCATTAACTCTGTTACATAAGACGTGCAAAGGGCTTGCTGCCTCTGTCTACATTAGCATGTACTGCAGGCTAATAGGATTTTTCCTACAATGTTCAAAGAAGCAGAATTTTAAAGACATCTTGGTAAACAAAAAATTACAAAGAAACTACTTGGTCATGTCTTAAGTTTTATGTTCCAAAAAAACCTAAACAACACACAACACTATTTGTTTAGCATAAAGCCTTATATGTGATTGTGACATACAAGACAAATAACAGATCAAAACACGTACTGAAGTTCCTTTTTGCTGCGGCAGTATGCTTCTGTCTTTTGCACCAGATAATACATTTCATTCAGGCCCTGTGAGAGTTGGAAGGAGATCTGTTACCAAAATGGAAGGTCAGAATGTGAACTATGGGTGTATTTTCCATGAATTATTGACTGAGATTTGTTCCAGTAATAGGATAAATGCTTTCAGAAAAAGAACGAGCATAGCAAGAGGTTTGAAGTCTTATTCTCCCTCTCTCTGCTAGAAGAAACAGGGGATGAGGGGCACCATTTCTTTGTTTATTTTAAGAAATGAGCCTTTTGTACAGTGCATTATCAGTCTGGTCACTGATCATACCAAAGTAAGAGTGGATAGGAAATGTACTCCTTTACCATTTCAGATTACAAATCAATAATTCCAATACTGTTTTTAATCTATGTACACTAGCACACGTGCTCCGAGCTCAACGACGACTGTCTTTTCTTCTGTATGTATTATCGAGTGCATCTCCTGTTCCAGCTTTATCGTATCCTGGCCGGCCTCTTTGCACCGAAGCCAACAGCGTCAACCAGCGTGCACTGCCAAGTACGCCCAAGGGCTCAACGTGGTGCGTCCACCCACAGCATTCACCATAAACCCAGGGCACCTATTCCTGACAGTCACTTTTGGTATCGGACAACATACATTGTCTTTTTGCTCATCACCTTTCCCACGTTTATGTTTCCTTTTTTGCACAGCCAGTGCCCGAAAAGAGTTAAATAGGATAGTGTATGGGTTTGGGGTTTTGTTGTTCAGATTTGGGTTGGGGTGGTTTGGGGTTTGGGGGTTTTGGGGGGGTTTTTTTGGGGGGGAAAGAGGGGAGTTCAACTCAATACACATTCTGCTCTTGGTTTAAAACAAAAACGTGGGCAAAAAAGTTTAGTGCTCTGGTCAGTTGATAAACGTAATCTCCATGAGCAGACTTTTTCCCATCCAGATTAGAAAGGTGAGAGTACCAAGGCTTGCCTGTTTGTAACCAAATCAACAGGGTGCAATATGTTTTACTTGGGTAGTACCTAAAGATAATTTGCAACCTTACTAATAATTGACAATTACTGATTAATTTCTGTGATGTAGATGCTAAAAGCATTTTCTTGAAGTAGAAGGTTTAGGTCCTAAAGTTTTGGTATTTTGATGGTTTTTTGCATTCTTTGTTATGAAATAGAGCAAATAGTTTGATTATTTTTTTTTTAAGGGAAAAAATTGATTTACCTTTTCCTGACTTGTGTACTAAAATAGTATAAAGTTGGATGCATCTTATCCCATAGTAAAGTAATCATAAAGTAATCATACTAGGGTATGAAGTGAATTAACATTTCAGTACAAACTAATTTAGTTAAAGAACATTTTTAAGTACAAACATTCTTTCATAAAAGAAAATATTTACAAGTTCTAAATATTGACAGATAAATCAAGCTGGATAGATTGTTTGCTAGATTGAATGCTGGATCCATTGACCTTCAAATCTATCATGTTTTGCAACATATATTCAATTGCCTTACAGCGACACACTTTTCTTCATTCTCTGTCAAGCAAATATATGACATACTGTGTGCACTATTGTCAAACAAAATAATGGTTCTTTCCCTGGAGTACAGTATGCAGGTGGGAGGGGAGGCGAGAAGTAAAGGTTATTTTAATTTAGTTCTTAGTTCTCTCTCAGCCAAGTTGCTTAGCTCACCATAAATTCATCACCGCACAGCTCAGCTATTCCTAGTACGCTGCCTTCAAAAAGTTATTATTTATGGATGCAGTCATGGAGTAAGTCAAACGTATGGAACAATTCCATGATAGAGATTCAAAAGGAATATTGTACCTTCTCTACATTTTCTAGTAGTCCTTTCTTAAGCTGATGAAGCAATTAAAGTTAAATGCACCATGATCCCTGTTGCTGCACATCTATGTTCAGAAGATATTGCTTAAATTAATTGCCCCTCTAAACCAGAGAGCTCTGTCACTGCAGCAAAAGCACATAAGGGAACAAGGATAGGTATTGAAGAAGGAAAAGGTGATCAGCATGATGAACAGCAAAAAGTTAATAGCTAAAACAGAACTGGTCTGCTACATCCCATTCAATGGCTCCCTAAAGTACTATTGGATTAAATTTTCTCAGTCAGGGTATCCATCTGAAATTCTAGAGCCATCTAGACAGGATTAAATAGGATAAGAGTGTTCCCCATAACAATAAACATTAAATCCAGTGACTGAATGAGAGACAGAGGGCGATCCTGTTTGTGTGTGTGTGCGTGTGCGCGCGCGCACAGGCGTGTGTTCCCCTGCATGTGATGGCCTCTATAGGCTTGAGTGATTCAACTGCATTTCTGGCACAGCCTTTTATTCTGCATGCACACACTCAAATACATTAAATATTTATCATTGTGGAGCAGAGCGATGCTGCGAGTTTGGAGTGCTGGTAACGATCGTGTCCAAGCAACTCCCTAATAAAGTACAGATGTGGTTTCGAAATGGAACAGAAGTACAGGACACACACATGCGCACGTGCACACACGCATACACACAAAATACGCTGTGGGTTATTTACGCTATGCCTGGTATTGATTATTACCAGATGGGAGGGAAAAGCAATAGCTGACAGATTAACCATATGGATCTGCTTTAATTTACCCTGAGTTATAGGTTTGCAATTCTCCCTCCTCCCTTTTTGGCTCAGAAACCTACGATTTGCTAAGGGGAAAAAAATGTAAACTTACTGTAAGGAGCACATTTCCATCATAAGCCTCCTAATGCTACACTCAGGGATTGAGCTATCTTTCTTTACAGGAATTGCAGTTCCGGCACCACTTCCTAAAGCCACAGCCAGTACCATGAGCAGGAGATTTTGTTACAGACCAATGAACAAAAAGTGTTTCAAAACTGATGAGCCTTGCAGACAATAGATTCTAACTGAAGAAGCTTTGTTTAAGATTCTGCTTTTCAGAAAGCTGTTTCGGCTAGCCTCATATAACATACCAACAAAAAATCCAGAGACAGCAGTTGTCAAGGCATCATTCTATTCTGAAAACTGGGAGCCCTCAGCAGTGCTTTGAGCTTCAAAGCCTTGGCTCTGGAGGCTTTCTAAATAGCTGCTCTTCCTACAAGAGTCAGATATAGCAGGAGCCACAAGCTCTCTCAAAGCAACAAAGGAAAACACAGTCTCCCCACCCAGCTGTGACCTTCTGAGACTTGTGCATTATGCATTAGAAGGCTGGAGTGTAAATGGATACTTCAGAAAGGCTTAAAGAAGAAAAGAAAAAAAAAAAGTCTAATTGACAAAAAAAGCTTTTTGGTCTTTCTGCTAAAAGTGGATTTGAAACAATGTATTTTCTGTACAGTTTAACCTTTAATTTCTATTGTTTTGATTTGCAGCCACCTCCATCCCACTTCCAAGGGCAGAGGGCAAACAACCCTCTATTGTTCATAGGTTTTATTTATATGTATACACCATTACAGTTATCTAACCTTTCTGCTTTTCAAATCCATCACTTATGCCTACTGCGAAACAAGTTGCTGTAGATTTTTCAGTGCTCTCTAAATCCATAAAAGAGCTCTAAAAGGAGTAGCATGGGCATCAAAGAAACAATGTATAGATCTGAGACAGAATGAAAAAGGACGATGCAAACTAGGAAATCAGCACTAGAAAGAAATGTACACCATGTTTCAATGTGCTATTCATATCTTCTGAGGGTTACAGGCAGATTCCAGCCTCTGGCACTAAAAGGCATGAATTCTTCCTTTCAGTTCTTTAGTCAAGAAGAACTATGACAGTCAGAGTTTGCGACTGGTCAGAGTTTTGTCCCTCAATTTTATGACTCTTTTTGTGCAATCTTGGACAACTAGGGGGTTTTGTTCCATTTTCTTACCCCTAAAATGGGAATAAACACTAATTCGTGCACAGCAACTGCTAGGGGAATTAATAAAGCATTTCCAAACTCACAGTTAAAAGCCATGCTCCATCTACTCTAGCTCTGCCTGGACATAATTCTAAAACCACAAAGAAGCTGAGAAGGTTGCACCCAATCTGGTAAACTATTCTCAGTTAAAAATTTAATAGCCTGCTGGAACAAATGGCAAAAGCCCTGCTGATTTTAACACAGTTAGGATTTCACCCCACTAAACAAAATTCCTAATGGAAGTCATGCACTTCAAACATTTGCACACTACAGCCCTGTATTTTCAGTTTCAGAAAGGTATTTTGTAATTCATGCATGACTGCTGCTCTATTAAATAAAACGTCAGCGTTCGGTGAAACCTGTACAAAATACAGTGGTTGGCCTTAAAATCATGCTTTTTGTAAACAAAACTATATTTAAATTCAATGGCCGCTTGAGCAAGAAATTTGTTTTCTATTATCATTGTTGACAAAAGCTAACAGTTTAACATTCTGCAACACGTATAATCAATGTCCAAAGACACACTTTAGAAAACATAAGGCCGTTTGTCGTATTTCCCCTTCCTTGCACAACAAGCACAAAGAGTTCAATTTACTATTATGCTGTCGGTTCACCTACCAAGCATGTGACAAAACCAGTATGGGAATCTATAGCTCTGAAATCCCAGCCCTATACATTAGTAGATAAACCACACCATTTCCTTTTGTGCCCATGCTGCTCCGACGGTAGGTAAGACTGGAAGCCAACTTAGGGAAAACTACAATTTTACCATAAAAGAAGGAAGGTTACAGATGCCTTCCTGAAGGTGAAAAATGAAGAGTAATATGTGAATGCTTCTCTTGACAGTGGAAGCTCTGTCTGAGATGACTTATGTGCCCAGGACTAGTGTTTACACCTCTGTGGAGAAACAGGATGACATCCTGGTGGTAGAGCCTTAGCCATTTGCTCAGAGTGACACTACTGTTCATTACTGGAGGGTGTTGATCCTTATTTCTACAAGGTCCCCCTGGAGCCATGCTGACAGAAGCTTCGAAAGAGGCAGAGCTGTACTGAGGCCCTTCAGTTTCAGCCTAAGGATAATGCATTCGTGGGTTACCTCTGGACTTGCAGAGTGGAACAGTTAGTAGCATGCAAGGAGAGGTTATTTAGATTCAGTCAGTGTTGCGATGCAGAGAAGGAAAAACAGACTCAGGTTAGTACATAAATTACATGCAAAAGGACACGGCAGGAACCAGGGTTAAAATCTTTAAACTTCAGCCATAAAGTATAGGCACATGTCAAATTGTAGAATCACAGAATGGTTTGGGTTGGAAGGGACCTCAAAGATCATCTAGTTCCAACCCCCTGCCATGGGCAGGGACACCCTCCACTACACCAGGCTGCCCAAAGCCTCATCCAACCTGGCCTTGAACACTTCCAGGGATGGGGCATCCACAACCTCTCTGGGCAACCTGTCCCAGTGCCTCACCACTCTCACAGTGAAGAATTTCTTTCTAACATCTAATCTAAATCGACCCTCCTTCAGTTTAAAGCCATCACCCCTTGTCCTGTCACTACACTCCCTGATAAACAGTCCCTCTCCAGCTTGCCTGTAGGCCCCTTCAGGTACTGGAAGGCTGATGACTTTCCCTAACAAAAACCAGAAAATCTGCTTTCTTTGGGAATCAGCTTGGAGAGCAAACTCAGTACAGAGCATGTCAGGGTAGAATTCTTTCAGCTCTATGGATGTGCAAATTCAAACATTCACCCTGAAAAGTCACATTCAGAAATGCTAGGTTTCACACAGCTTTCACCAAACCAGAAAATGCAAGCGACCCTCGATAGACAGCTTTGTTCCTAAGTTTCCCCTCTGCATTTTAACTCAAAGTTTCAGGCATCCCTAGCCAATGTTAGGAAATAATCAGAATATCTGAGTGGGATTTAAATGGCAATGTAGATGCAAGTCCTTCCATATACAGTACAGGCAGAGGCCCCGTAATTTGCCTACTTGAGATGATATATATATGCGATGTACTACACAAACGTTCAGGTTACAACTGTGTTGACAGAGCCTCTGAGTGCAGCTTGAACGTGTTCAGTAGCTCTGCTGGGTTTCTTGACTTAGCTCCATCTTTATCAAGAAAAAGTAATACCACTTCTGACATCAAGTAAACATGCCACTTACATGACCATATGCCAGTATATTACGCAAGCTCGTGGATGCCTCCATACATAAAACTACGTAAGAAATTTTAGCTGAATTAGTTATACTGATTAAATCCAAAGGTGTGCATCTGATTTGTAAAAATCATTCTTAAGCTGCCTAAAGTCCTGGCTTGGTGGTCTAATGCTCCTGTGACAACGGATTAAAATTAGATGAGCCAGGTATCCCTCTGCACCTTCCTGACAGATGCTACTAGGCAGTGAAATACACCTAAATCTAAACTGTGGGCAACAACCCCTTCAACTGTCTAGTTTTAATCCATTGCCACAAATCTGCTGGATACCATAGAAGCAGTTATATTGTCCAAAAGTGCTTTTGTCAGTATAGCTTATTTCACACATTGAACCACTGTAAACTATGCTAGCCCTAGCACTTTTTTTGCTAGTATAACTGTGATTCCATTAGTAGGGTTTTATCAGGAAAGTTATCCGGTAAAGCTATCCGTAAAGCCAGGTCTTTCATTAGGAATGAAACTGCTAACAAGTCTGACATTTAAATTACCATTACTAGCCAAGTGAGTTATCTTGCTGAAATGAATGGACCATTCGGACTTCTCAGAACTACTGCTACAATCCCTTTGTCCCCCATGATTCAAGTTTCTGAGGTTTTATTTGCAAGCAGGACGCATAAAACCACCACTCTTTTTCAAAATTCAGAGGACCAAGCTATTGCTCCAAAATGGTGCCTGATATGATCTGCTACCACTTCCAGACCTACTCCAGGCACTTGCCTGCAATAGCCTGGAAAATTCCTTAGGTTACCTGGAAAGTTCCCAAGCTCCTGCTCAGCGCAAGAAAATATACTAAGAGAAAGAACAATCTCCTGGTTAATGTTCAGGTTCTCCTGCATGACTTTGGGCAAATATTTTTATTTTCCTTGCTGCAGCTTTCCCAGGGGTGAAAGGGAATAGTCCTCTTCCTCTTACCGGCCTGCTGTGATGGAGCTCGCAGCTCACTGTGTGAGTAGGGAGAATCAAAAGCAGTCCCCCTCTCTCAAGTGCTTTGAGAAAAAAATAAAAAAATAATGTTAATCAAGAGACTGCTAACAAAAAGATTGTAAAATACATCAATTGTGTTCTTTCTGGATGCTGTTGTACTGGTTTCAATCTTTTTGGCTGAAAGCTGCAGAAGTCCTGCCACAGCAGTCATAGGAACTCGGGGCTGAGGCTACGGCTACATGATCAAAGAGGCCGTGCCGCAGGTATACCCTTGGACCAGCAGAAGGGTGCCATGGCAGCTCCTGAGAGAGCAGCAAACCGTGAATTTGAAAGCCTGCGAAAGAAGCAAGCTGCATGCTGAAAAGAAAACATTTGATCATGCAAGGAACGTATCCCTGACTCATCCACGGGTGCTTTGGGACAGCTCCAAGCTGTACTCGAGCCATGTGATGGCTCTGCTGCTCGTCAAAAATCAGGACGGCTCTATTTGCCTTGGGTTAACTGGTTCACATGTCCCTTGCATACACATGATCTCTTGCAGCTGTTTACTAGGATGCCCATTTTGTAGCGGGGAAGCAAAAATATTACATAAAGCAAAAAGCCACAGGTTTGGGGATTTGAGATGTGGTTGGTTTTTGGTTTTTTAAACCACAAGCTTCCCAGGTAATCAAAGCCTTAGTTTCTTCAGACTTACTTGTTGATGTGATAGACTGCGGATTACAGCAGAGAGGCATTTCCAGGTTCTGAAAAGGCCTTCAAAAATCAGAGATTAGTAAATAAATGTAGACAGCAGGAGGGAGAGCTTAATTTCCCACACAAAATGGAAAAAAAAGAAAAAAAAAAAAAAAAAAAAAGGCACAGGAAGAGACCTGACCTTCCTTTTCCATGGACACTAAACCAGCAAAGAATTATAGTCTCACCTCACTTGCTTCATGCAAACAAAGAGTAATGCCCGTGAATGCAGGTACCCTGCCCCAAATTCTTCTCTGCTTCTTTCATCAGCCACAACGTGCTCACCCAGGGTCTGAGTAATGCTGCGTAATTGATGGCAGTTTGCACTCTGGAGCATCCCGGCCTGGTAACAGCATTCACAGCAGCTGGGAAGAAAGAGATTCTTGTTAAATAAATAGGACCAGAATTAGAGGGCAAGGATTTTAACCAAAGCTAGATATTTCTAACGCATATTTCTGACAGCCCATTCACTTGCACTAGATGCTTCAGGATATACAAAAATGTACATATATTTAAGACAGCTGGATCTCTGTGCCATCAAGTGTTTCTGAGGCTGCATTTTTACAGTTTGAAAGTGACTATGCTAACTTTGTGGCATGTATTTCAAAAATGTTTTCTAGAACAAACAAACAAACTCAAGAAAAAACACTATTTTCATTGCTGCCTTTTGTTTTACAGGACAATGCAAGGATTCTTGAAGGTTACAGAAAAAGGTGGCAGGAGCATTTTCTCAGGGAGATTCACATAAATTGAATTTTTGAGAGTTGTGAGAGCTGGAGACAGTAGAAACATCCACAAGAAGGCCAGTCATAAGGCAGAGCAAGGCAGAAATGCAGCAAACAGGTCAGGCTTGCTACAAGGTCTCAAGGAAAAATGAAGAACACTATTAAGCTTTATCTTTTGGGTTCAATGTAGCTGCCACAGATTAGCTATTTGCTGGGTTTCACCCACATGTGACCAAACCACGTTTAGCAGTTTCACTTTGAGATGGCTTTTAGTCAAATTTAGAGTCAAATATAGTGACATTCTCAGATGATTCAAGAGCTTTTTACTCAGGTCCTGCTCTGATAGTGAAGAACTGGGCTAAAACAGTGCAATCTCACAGGTACCAAATCAAAGAAAATAAAAACTCATGTGCCTGCCTGCCTTCCTTCCTTCCTTCCTTCCTTCCTTCCTTCCTTCCTTCCTTCCTTCTTTCCTTCTTTCCTTCTTTCCTTCTTTCCTTCTTTCCTTCTTTCCTTCTCTTTTTTCTTTCAAACCTGCTCTGCTGGCTTTGTTCAATGCACAGATCAGGCAGATTTAAGAATTTTACAGAAATGGCTCTTGGCTCTTGGTGCAAAACCAATGTATTTGTATTTATCTCTGTGGGCACGGTTCTGCACTCCCTGCAGCCTATTGCACTCCAGCGACGCTGCTTTCAGAGGTCTCTGTACGGCACATCTGGCCCTTACAGAGTTGGTCAGCAATAACTGTTTTGGTCACAGAGGTTTTCAAACACATGGGAGAAAAATGCCGTAGTACATTTGACTATTTATATCACAGGGCTAACCTGAAAGATGCACCCATCCGGGTAACTCTGATAATCGGGCCAGCTTTAATCTCCTTCTCTTCTTTCTCCAGCTATGCTTTCTTCTCGCTGAACCGAGGCCCTGACTATGCCCCAGGTGAGTGGGCGGGGGGAGATACGGAAAAAGTGTTGGCCAAAGGATCAGCCAAAGACAATTGTTCGGTAGTGCAATTGGTTCCTAATGAATAGATCTGCTGGAACAGGCAAAGTCCCAAAGAACAAGTTACTCCTCCAGATTCAGCCATTTCACTGAGACCTTGTAGTTTGCCCACATTTTAAAGAAACCCCGGAATAAACCAGCATGGGTGGCTGAACCATCTGCTGTTGAGCCTAGGGGCAGTTTTGAGCAATTGAAACTATGAGTTCTCATTCAGCAAATGTTTACACCCCTATCCCTCCTGTCCAGAAAAAAAATTTCAGAGACAGCTTCAAAGTACGTAGATCAGAGGCTGCAAGCAGGAAAGTAGCCACACCACAAATCTCAAACGGTACTAAGTAGCTCAAACATTTACTTAGATTCTCAGGTGGGATTCATAACCTGTGTTGAGCATCATGAATACACTGAAAGCAGCACTTTAGTTAGCTAGCTTTAAAGCTATCTTGGAAAGGCCTTTGTTAACCACAATGACTACAATATTGGCACGTCCTTAGGTTGCGAGATCTTCAGGAAAGAAAATATACATTTGACAATACACTGAGTAACTCGGAGTATCTGCACTGCCAAGGACAATGGCACTCTAATCTCCAGCTGGGATTTTACTGACAAACATGAAGTTGGAAGTAAGAATTACTAAAAATAGGGTGTCAAATACTGTGTCAAAAAGATGATTTTTGAGTATGCCCAGCCAAAAAAAAAGGTTACTTGGTTTTGACCAACTTTTACTTCCAGTCATTTCAGAATTAAAGCAAACAGTTCTCAAGAAATGTAAAAGCATACATTTCAAACAAACCCTTCACAAACTAAAACTGAAAGCTATATGCTGTACTTAGTTTGCCATTTTTATTCTTATTGCTTCTTCCTTTTATTTTTTTTAACTTTTGCTCTTGAAGTAACTTTCCATTCTCACACATTCTCTGCCCATCATTCACCACCTACCTTCCTATAATAATAAAGAGGCGAATTATGTCTAATTTGCTGAAATCACTGCATTCATTTATTTCCATGAGCCAGCAATGTGCCCTCGTGGCCAAGAAGACCAGTGGTGTCCTGGGGTGCATTAAGAAGAGCATGGCCAGCAGGTCAAGGGAGGTTATCCTCCCCCTCTACTCTGCCCTGGTGAGGCCACATCTGGAGTTCTGGGCTCAGTTCTGGGCTCCGCAGTTCAAGACAGACAGGGAGCTACTGGAGAGAGTCCAGAGGAGAGCTACGAGGATGATGAGGGGACTGGAGCATCCCTCGTATGAGGAAAGGCTGAGAGAGCTGGGTCTGTTTAGCCTGGAGAAGAGAAGACTGAGAGAGGATCTCATCAACGCTTATAAATACCTAAAGGGCAGGTGTCAAGAGGATGGGACCAGGCTCTTTTCAGTGGTGCCCAGTGACAGGACAAGGGGCAATGGGCACAAACTGGGACACAGGAAGTTCCATCTCAAAATAAGGAAAAAGTTCTTTACTCTGAGGGTGACCGAGCACTGGAAGAGGTTGCCCAGAGAGGTTGTGGAGTCTCCTTCTCTGAAGATACTCAAAACCTGCCTGGATGTGATCCTGTGCGACCTCTTGTAGGTGATCCTGCTTTAGCAGGGGGGTTGGACCAGATGATCTCCAGAGGTCCCTTCCAATCCCTACCATTCTGTCATTCTGTGATTTTATGATTTCCAGTACAGAGTATAAAAATTGAAATGAAAAGGAAAAGAAAGGTTATTCCCTACTTTTTTTTTAATTAAAGGAATGTATTTCTATTTTGTTTTTTTCTTCCTCTAGTCACATATAACTTTGTTGCCATAGACTCTGGGATTGTGACAGCACTTTTAAAACCATCTTCTAAATAAGTTAAAATAATACCATACCGCATACTGAAATGAGGCAATGAATCAATTCTTCCATAGGTATAAGTCTGCAAAATTCCTTTCAGGTCAACTGTCTTACACTGATCTGCTGAGAAAGTGTAAGGGGGGAGGGTTTCATCCCCTTTTGCATCGTTCTTCCCCTCTCACGCTACACTCTTATCCTCTTATCATCTCTTTTTGACCTGTAAGACTTAAAGTCAGAAATATTTTCAGGAAGTTTTCATAATGCTTATGACACTTCAAATGGGTTAGAGGGGGCAGAGAGAGAGAGATTAACTAAGTAACTATATTTGCATGCGTTAGCTCAAAAAGCAATTAACTGCTGTAACAGGAGACCTAACAGATTGGTGCCTAGCAAAAGTATATATGACTAATGCTGTGTGACTGTATCAAGAAGAGCAGTTTGCCCACTAGAGAAGCTAACACATTACTATATAAGAAGTAATTCACTTTGAACTCACATTTTTAAGCTTGCAGCTGCTCTCAGCATTTTTTGAGTTTTCTGCTTCCTTTTTTCCATAACTATTTTTGACAACTCCATCCCTCCTACTCAGTGCAAAGCAACGCAGTGGAAAAAGCATTGCACTTATACCATGAAAATGGGTAGTTGTATATTTTCTTGTGTGTCTAACTCTTCTCCCCTTCCTCCTCCTCAGGAAGCGCCAGACCCGAGATATAACACAGGGCAAAAGCAGAATATCCACTCTTCTAGAAAAGAACAGAAGTCCTCTCCACGCCAGTGACAGCAGTGTCTGGCTTGATGTTAAAGCATTTCTCACCTCCTACCCACCCCCCACCCTCAGTTTCTCCCCGGTGTAAAAAAACTATCCCAGACGGATCCATTTGACAGTTTCTCCTTAGCGGTTACTTCAGACTGTACGATTGGCTAAAAGCAGTGTTGCTTTACAAGTGGCCCAACATAGGCCATGTCCACGCCTAGTTTACAACAGCACCCATTTCAGTGTGATTGCTTCTAGCTGCAGTGGTATCTGATCTTGTGGCGACACTGAGAAATCACTGGAGGCCTTGAGAGTTTGTCCTTGTAGGTTTCCCCAAGGCTGGACCTCTGCTCCTTGGGAAGGAGGGAGATGGACGTGAGTGAACCCCCACAGGGCTTCAGGTTGCACAGCTCAGAAGCAACCCAAATACAGCAGCTGTAAGCTAAACATCTTTCGCTTCCCTCTTCAGAGGACCCCCTTGCCTGTGTCTGAACATTTTATAGCAGCTTTACATTACCTTCCTGGAAGACAGCCTTGGAAGGCAGATGCGTGACTTCCTACCTAGCTGAGGCTGGAGGAAATTACACAACCCCTCTTCCTCCGCTTCCCTTGCAGTAATACTGTCAAATATTTTGAAATCTCCAGTTCCAGCAGATGAAAGACACTTGAGGCAAAGCTTTAGCTGCTGACTATTAGGTTTCCCTCTCACATAGCTGGTAGGTTGCTTACATACCTAATTGCATTTTTTTAAAAAGTAGTACAGGAAAGCTACTGCAGAAACCTGACACATATTAAGGGAATACAGGAGCTGATAAACAATACAAAGAATAAAGATCGATTGCTTTGCGAGCAACTGATGAGATCATTCACTTACGAAATAGCAGGCCTGACAGCAAGGATCAGGTGTCCCTGAACTAGCTCCTGAAGTGTAACCATACCACGTAATTAATATCAGCCCTCAGAGAGGCTAACATTTCTGTTCAAGTCGCATTTCCTTCTGCTATCAGTGAGTTTTTGTGCAGGCTCAAGGCACAGCGGAGCAGAACAACAGGGAGTGCAGTGCTGTTACTATACAGGCTGCATTGTCTGCAGAAGCACACTGCTAGCTGGTAGTGGAAAAGGCAACAAAGAGACTGCTGGAGGGTCACTTGGAAATAAAAAAAAAAATAAAATGAAATAAAAATGCCAGAGCTGTAGCACTGGATATGCTAGCTATTACAACTTGGCTCAGGAAACAGAGAACTTTCCAGGGCCATTTCCAGCCTTTGCAGGAGACTGTGCTCTTTGGAACGCAGAACAGACTGGGCTGAGTGGGCTTGCCATGCCCTGTCACACTATTCATGGCAATCTTGCCTGTTTTATCCTCTGCTTTTCTGAAAGGAAGAGTAAAAAAAAGCGTCCCAAACAGCTCTTCCAAAATATAGAAAATGCCAACTAAAAACGGCAAAAATAATTAAAACCTAAGGCCAGCTTAAAAAACATGTTGGAAGCCATACAGCTGCAGTCTTCAAAGGCTTGCTTTTTTCTGGAGAGGGGTGGAGAAGAGAGCTTTGATTTAAACACCACCACCACAATGGATCATTTGATCTTTTGGTTCCTCCTGTTTTATTTTAATTAATGTTTCTAAGTACTGATTTAAAGTCAATCCAGCTTTATTAAAGGTTCATTGCAGGATTAAGGGAGATTTGAAACCAAGCCCAATACAGTCAGCAGAGACAAGTTCAAAATGGCCACTCAGCAAATAAAAAGCATATCATGCTGGTAGTGTTTTGAGTGATCAGCCAATAAAATCAGGCAGCATTTCTAAACACTGTGGTGGTGTTTTTTTCCCGGCAATGAAAATCTTTTAAACTCCTAGTTAACAGGCCTTTGTGTCACTTGTGAAACATTCCTTTTCAGTTTTTTAAGAGAACATTCATTCATTTAAGGTTAGTGTTAAATAGGATCTTGCGTATGTGCACATCAAGTACGCAGTCATTACCCAAGCTAAATGCAACGTATATTAGCAACCTCGTACCATTTGATTCCACTCTTGTGCCAGATTTGCAGGCTCAGAAACAGCAAGATTTCCCAGTTGAAGGGGACGCCAAGGCTCTAACATAACGTAGACTGTACATTCCTCTCTACACGAAGCATGTACAGGACACAGAAAGAGCAAGGCTTGTAAAGACAATGAGCTTATTTTATATTTTAAATCTTGTAGAAGCAGTAGCCTTTCTAACTCTTCCAGCTAGGTTGCATCTAGTTGACAGCCTGCCTTGGTGGTATTAGGACTGTGTCTAGGAATTCATCAGTATTTAAAATGGATTAGGCACTAACCCATTTTTTTTCACACTCCAGAACAGCAGAAAATTTGAGATCTGAAAATCTGATGAAAAAGCCCTGTGTTTCGCTTGCCTTATTCCCACCTCAGATGAGACAGCATGTCACAGGTATCAAAAATGTCCCCTCCTCCCTTCCAGAGGGACTGTTACCCAAGTCATACATGCTGAACTCCTCAGAGCGTATCTGTAGTACTGTCTCTGTTCAGTGCTTCCAGTTTCTGCAGGTTTGGGGCAAAACAAGGGAGAGACACACTAAAACTTCACATGAGGTACAACACCTTGGAAATCACCATTCTCTCTGGCAGAAATCTTTCCATATCTTCTGCAGTGGGCAGGTGGGAAAAGAGGAACCATCCTGCGAAAGACCTGGACGCGATGGTGAGGGACCCGAGGTATTCGCAGGAAAGCGTGTAGCAGAGCAGTGTGGGCATCGGTGCTGCTCTACAGCAGGTCCAGGATCAGCCGGCACGGCTCATCGTTCCTCCGCTTCATTCGGCACAGCTAGCTCCTTCTCGTTCAAATGGACAACAGTTCACAGCTGCGGATGTATTACCCTAATTCACTCGCTCCCCTGTGAGCGTGTCTGCAGAAGGTATCGGGGGGCCTCCATTGCATTAGCGCTGCTACTAAAGCAAGGCAGTACTTACAGAAATGCATTTCCATTCTGAGTCTTGCAGACATGCTTTGGTTACTTTTGTCCACTTAATGAGAAAATAATCTGAGGCCCAGCTGGTGTAAGCCAGCGCAGAAGCACTGAGCCTAAGGAAACGGTGCCAATTTGCCTCAGTGAGGATCCGGCCCAAGGGATTCATAATGGATGGAGACGTCTAGTCAAGAAGAGGTTAGAACAGCTCAGAATGTCTGCATTTATCCCCCACTTTCACAGTTCAGACAGCTTCTGCCAAATGGTATGAGCAGCTGGACATCTCTTTCAAATCCATATTTAATTCCCTAAAGCTGCATTGAAATGAAGAATCCTGCCCACAAAACAGATCGATATCTTGCACTGCTTTAACTTCAAATTGTAACGAACAAGGAAGAGGCTGCTGTAGCTTAGGAAGAAATCAAATAGTCAAAGTTACGAATCTCTAGGCTGACGAAACCAAGAAAATAAACATTTAAAAATATTTTTCTCAGTTTATTGCTTATGATGTAAACAAATTTATCCCTGATTATGGCACCTTTTTATATTCAATACAGGGGTGAGGAGTAGAAAAAAAATAATTACAGACTGGGAATTGAAAAAATTGTACAAACCAAATGAGAAAATTATGAGTTATTGTCATTTATGATACTGCCATCAATAGATAGAGATACTATGACAAAGACAGACTATTTGAATCTGGATCAGATTATTGTTAACATTAATCTCTTTACTTGCGTTTTATCTTTCACCACAAAAATACACAAATTTCATATCAGTGAATAACCATAGCTATGGATGGAAGATAGAGGTCATTTAAATGCTGATTGAACTTTGCTTCTTCACGTTCTTAATCTAAGCAGAAGAAAGCTCTCTTCAACATTGTTTGGTGCTAAAAAAAATTATCAAATATAGCTGAGATAGATACACCTGAGCAGAGGGAATGAAATAGAGGAAGGAATAATAATGTCAAGCAGTTTTATTGATTTTGTTGGTACTATTTAAATTGTATGAGAGTACGTTACATTATTGAATGGGACAGAATCTACAGAACTGTAGTGTCTTGGATTATACTTATAAATTCCAGTCTTAAGAATCTGTTTTGAGGTTTCTCAAGTAGCATTTTTCACTCTTGTTAAAAAAGGCATTGTAAAGGCAGGCCCCACTGGATTTTGTCTACAGCCTTGATCAAAAGCAACCTGAACCCTCAGGTTTCACAAGTCTAGATAAAAGAAGCCTGGGTTAGAATATAGATATTTCTAAAATTTTTGCTAGCACTGAATACAACATTCCATGAAATGGAAATCCGATCTTTACTAACGTGTCACATTTTATAATGAACATTGCCACATCTTTTTCAGTCCCCTTGATAGTCTAAATCAGAATAAGAAATTTGGCCCCTTAACCACAGAGAAGCAAGCTTCCACATGATCCCCTGAGACTATAAAACACATTCTGGCTTATTTTATGGATGGATCAAACCCTAAAACCCCAAATAACCCAACAGCCCAAAGATAAGATGAAAGGAAACTCACTTTCTCTCTTTGACCCTTTTAAAGCTCGAAAGTGGTATCTCTCCTCTTAACACAAAACAGAAGTAGTTCATCTCTAGAAATAAACATGGGAAAATACTTTTTCAGAGGAGGAGGCTCAGTTTCTCAGTCAGATGCAACTACACTGATATTTTCTGCAATTGAAACAACTGTCACTTTGAAACCTCACCAGTAAATAAACTCAAAGTACTTTCTGCTAAGAAATAACTCTTGCTGAAAAAATACATTATATAGGGTACATATACCTTATATAGAGCACACATTAGATCAAAATGTGCCTGATATTGTGTCTTTCAGAACTTGTATTTGGCTGCTATACCAGGGATTCCTAGGACTGCCAGAGTTAGTGTGGTTTTGAAACGTAAAACTGCCTAACCATCAGGGAATAAGAAGCCAGATTACCTGCTTGACCCAGCTTCAAGGACGATGTGCATGCTCTGTTCCAAATTAAACTTCAAAACAATCCCATAATCAAACACACTGAACATAAGGGGCATCCAAGGACAGCACAACAAAAGGCTGCTTTGCAGGGACAGAGAGAAAGAAAGGAATGGGGAATATAGTCAACCCTCATGGCCCAAAGAATGTAAATTGAGAAAGGAAGTGAAAAGTAAGGAATCCAAGCATATTAGAATAAGGTAAAGAAGACTGAGGTGTTTTTTTAACTAATTGCATAAGCAACAGTATTATACACTTCCTGCCCCACACTGACCAACCAGCTGTCCCTCTAAAGGCTTCCTTCATGATTTAGAAAATTCTTGCATGAGAAATAGCAGATCCTAAGTCAAAACAATATATATACTTACAGTCAGATTTCCATGTTTTTGTTGGTAGAAATCCTTTTCACTGAGAACACAACAGTTCTTATTTTATTTATTCAGCCTGGATATGCAATTAACAATAGTCCAGACCCTAGTCCTACTTTGTACAGTAGCACTAATTTCACAGGATGCAAACTCCACTGATATATTAATACTGAATCAATGGATAGAGTTTTCTAATCGATATGAGCATAATGTTGAAAGTTTTGTCTTTCTAATTTTGAGGGAAGGCACGAAGCTGATAATGTCAGAAAACAGGAGCTACGATATCATAGAATCACAGAATCACAGAATTGCAGAAGTTGGAAGGGACCTCTGGAGATCATCTAGTCCAACCCCCCTGCTAAAGCAGGATCACCTAGAGCAGGTTGCACAGGATCGTATCCAGGTGGGTTTTGAATATCTCCAGAGAAGGAGACTCCACAACCTCTCTGGGCAGCTTGTTCCAGTGCTTGGTCACCCTCAGAGTTAAGAACTTTTTCCTTATTTTGAGATGGAACTTCCTGTGTTCCAGTTTGTGCCTGTTGCCCTTTGTCCTGTTGCTGGGCACAAGGAGTTGGCAAATAGTGTGGCACAACAGAAAAGGAAGGACTACTGGATGGGAAGGAGATAATTCTTCAGCTTATGTCTGGCCTAATCCTGTTGACTGAATGCACACTGGTGCAGTAGGCGCTTGGAGCACATCTGCCACTTTAATGTCCTCCAGAAGGAATCTAGTCTGTATACTCCAAACATATCTGCAGTGAAAACAAACCGTGATAAGAGGAGATGCATGGGAGAGTGACTTGAAAAGTGCTTTCCTGATCCAAACTAAAATATTAGCATGGATGCACTCCTCATCTTCCTGAATGAAAGCAGAGATAGAGCAGGGAAGGAGCAAAAGGGCTCAGGCTGGGAAATGAGGAAGCTGGGAGAAATGAGGCAGAGCTGGGCCTCTTCTGTGCACCTAGGCCTTGATGCTGACGGGGATGGGGACGTCGAGAGTGTTTAGCAAGCACTTGCACAGCCTTTTCCCATGTCACGGTCCATAAATCCCAGGCTGCAGGGTACTAAGGAAGCATCGCGGCTCCCTCAGACCCCCCAGTGAGTTGCCTCTGCAACCCACGTGGAGCTTTCTGATGGCCCCCACGTTCAAAGCAGTCACCCAGATGGCCTGGATATACGTACACGCATACACACACACATACAAACTTAAACGTTCTGTGGCTTAATACTCTACCTGTAAAATGCCAGTCATATACCTCAAACTCCCAAAGGTCGTGGGATAGTAACTTAAATAATATTTGTGAAGTACACAGAAATGTTACTATTAGCAGCAGAGCCCACACAGAAATTAGTAATTATTTACTCAGAACAGGTTTGGCTCTGAACACACAGCAAACAAAGGGCATTGAACATTGAGGGCTAGTGATAAAGGAGAAGAAATATGGTCATTTCCTCACCGTCTCGTGCACTGAGGCGGAAATCGGAGGGGGAAAATACTAAGTGATTATTAATTCAAACTTACATTATATTGTATATGTGCAAGGATCAAGTCTGGGCTGAATAGAGACTCGGCTCTTAAATTTTCTTACTTCCAAGTTATTTTTATTTTGCAAATATGTCTTTACATGCAATACAAATAATACTTACAAAATGTATTTTGCAAATTCAATGAATTACTAATGGGATATGATGTATTTCACAACCCAGGCTGTGAAGTAGTAGTCCAAAACTTGCAGACACACTTTTACAGGAAAGACCTACAAGTGCCAGATAGTCATATTCCATTTTCATGCAATCCTACATTTGCATAATTAAGACTGAATGCAACCAACCATTTGATAATCTCAAGAATGACACAAGAGCTCAATGCAGATTAGAAACAGCAAGAAAATGTCCATGTCTGAGGGAGAAATTAGGGGAGATCACTGGGTGGGGGGAGTACAAAGCAAGCAAACCAGAAAGTCAATTATTTTCCATTTCTCTTTGCCAGTTGCATGCTAGCTCTAATGAGAACAGCAGCTATGCAGCCCTGCCAGCCCTCCAGGTTGGAGATGGATATGATGACAAGGAACGTGAGGAACCGAGCACTGCTGCTGCTGTCACATCTGTTTTTAAAAGTGACATCAGCCTCCCTTCAGTGCTAACTAACCAAGCAATTTTTGCAACTGTTAACAGGACAAAATTGCTATTAATGCTCTCAAGGTGGCGGGAAGAATCAGACCCAAATCCATCCAGTCTAACAGCCTGATTGCTATTATTTTATCCCTTAAGCTTTTGCTGTCTGTACCTCTCAATAGAGTTTGCTTTTTTGTAAATTAAGTCCAGACCATTGAAAAAGGTAGAAAACAACTTTGAGCACAGTCTCATTATATTCCAAAAATAGTAAAAGATTAAATACCTTTCACCTGTATAAAAGATATTAAAAAAAAATAAAAATAATGAGGAAAAAAAGTGGGAAACAAACGCCTGCAATTGGGAGTCTCCAGCTCAGTATGCCTGTCACTAGTAGTGCGCTATGCCATAACAAAGAAATCAGCAAACTGGAAATTCCTCCTGCTGTGCACAAATGAAGCCAGAAATGACTGTCACTGATGCTTGTACAGACAACGTCAACATCTATGAGATGCTTCACAAGCTTGGGTGTGTTTGGTAGCCTTGGACTACAGAGCCTTGAGCAGCATGTTCTGAAGATTCAGCAGCACAAACTAGCTTCACTTCCATTCTGATGCGGATCCTGTTAAAAGTATTTTTGTAACCACTGGAGGATCTGAGGTAGCCAAGGGGGGAAATAATAATTTCTTTGAAGTTCCAGACTGAAAAAAACTGAATGCCACTCACTGATTTTGTGTAAAAGACAGTAAGGAAATGACCATTTTTATTACCCCTTTTTCCCCACCAGCCGTTCGTGTTTTACCCACTGCTTTTTAGAGGCAGAATGCTGCCTTTCTGGCCAACAATTCCACAACATCCTGATCTGTACATTTGCATGAACAACTGTTATTGATATAACTGCAGAATATTACAATCTCTTCTTATGATGTAATTAGTCATCAGGCATAATAAGCTTCTTATTAACCAAAATGTATTGCCTTCCAGCATTGCTGCTGCAAGTAAAATCATTCCATTCTCATTTTATCTCATTGTATAAAGTGCAACAGCAAGCTTTATGTTTTGTACAGAATGCACAAAAGGTTAAACACAAAATTTAGACTATTGAGCAGAAATTTGTATTGCAAAGTTAGCCACTGTGTAATATAGTGTCAGGCCATAATCTGGATGAGAAATTTCAAGGATTATTTCCTTGACCTAATTAGAAAGTAGACAGTTTTCACCAGTTGACAAGATTTCTACCCGAATGAATCTCAAAGAGAACCAAAGGAATGGCTGATTGTAGGAACAACTGGAGAGACCACCACCTTTTGTAAGCAACTCAGAGGATGTGTCTAAAATAAGGGACAACAGAAGAAGCTACATTGGAACAAACCAACAAAATAAGCAGTAAGAAATGACCAGGATTAAGATGGTATTCACTCCAAAATTATCAAAGAACTCAAGAAAACAGCTGAAAAAAATGTAGTTTGTAATCTCTCTTTTATTAGCCCTTGCATCTGAGGACTGAGAGGTGGAAAATGGGATTTCATTTTTTTTTTAAAGAAATTTCACAAGGAAACTACAGGCTTCTAACTCTGGCCGTATCTGTGCTGGGAAAATTAATAGAAACTATAACAAAGATCATAATTAGTGGACATGTAGATAAAGATTATATATTTGGGAAAAAAATAACAGAAGCTTTTTCATAGTCCTGCCTGGAAAACTTGTAGGAGTTCTTCACAGGGTCAACAGGTATATCCAGTTGATATAACTACCTGGCTTTCCAAAGGTGATTTGGTTTTTTTTTTAAAAGTCTCCCTCCAGTACCTTTTCAGGAAACTAATTAGTCATGGCATTGCATGGTGAATACTTGGTTAAAAGTCCGGAAACAGAAAGCAGGGTGAAAATCGAACAGAATAAGGTTAGAAATCTGGATTTATGATAAAATAAGTTGAAAAAATTAATGAATTCTGGGGATACTAAAATTTTCTATGAGGTCAAGGTGAGATCAGACAAGTCCCTGGAGAACTCCCCCTATATGCTTGTCCTGACCTTATAGTCTTTGTAGTAGGCATCTATTACCGCCTATAGCAAACTGAGCTAGAGGTAACTTTGGTCTGACCTGCTACCAGTATTTTGTTTGATCTGATCTCTGTTTTTATGGCATCATGCAAACAGGCAGTGTCAGGGCCTAAAGCGCATCTGCCTGCTCCTGGGGATTTGGCTGCCTAGGCTCAGGGCCAGCTTAGAGAGAGCACAGCTGCTGACTTTGAAAGCTGCTGTGAAGAAAACCAGAAGAAACCTCAGCAGACGCTGCCCCACCTTCCCTTGGGAGATGCTCTCAGCTGTGATTGTCGCCCTTGGCCTCTGCCGGAGCTGGATGCAGTCACGCACCTACCATGCCCAGCCCATACCCCACGGCCCGCGCTGTACCCCGACACAGAGCAGCAGTGCAGGAGCTTGATCGGTATCTTCTGCTAATATCCACCCTGGATCGGAAGAATACATCAATAAAATATG
This sequence comes from Grus americana, assembly GCF_028858705.1. Lineage (NCBI taxonomy): Eukaryota > Metazoa > Chordata > Aves > Gruiformes > Gruidae > Grus > Grus americana. Next base: position 82,868,902 of record NC_072853.1, on the reverse strand, counting down.
AGGAATCTGAACAGCCAGGATGCCTGCGACAGCATCTTTTGTCTTTAAAAGAAAAAGCATCTGCTAGCACACTGTCATCATTCAGAAGAGCTTCATTTATATAGAGATTTCTACTGTGAAATTCTATTGATTGCATAATACAACATTTCCTTTTGGAACTGGCAGCTAAAGTATATAAAGCCCTTTATCACAAGAGACTTCTGTCCAAAGTTAGTATACAGGAAAAGTGGAAAAGAAGGCTAAATACAGGCTGTTCTCTCCTTCAGTGTGCTTTTAGAACAATGTTCCTCATTCCTGTCTCTGCAAGAAGCACTGTGAGAAATAACTCAAACTGTCTGCTCTAGTAGGATAGCAAAATTGCAAAGCTCTGGCTCTGAACACAAGTGTAAAAGTACATTGAAAGCCAAGAAAAAAGAGGGAAAGGGGAACAGAAGCCCTCAATTGACATTTTATTTACTGTTTGGTTAACTGCAGTAGATATTCCCCTAAATAATACATTGCATTAAATTTTAAAGTACTACAGATTTCAAAATGTTTGATCCTTCATTCTGGTTTGTATACCTGTGGAGTTCATTTATTTGATTCTTTCTGTAGTCATGAAGATTAGAATTTTCCTTTTTTGTTCTAACGTGGGAATCTTAACTCATTTAGTCAGCTGATTCCAGGAACTGAGGTTTTAAAAGCAGAACATTAAACATTGAAAAATTAGCAATAAAGCCTCGAGAGTTGGCAATAGTTACCACTGCAAGGACTTTTCTTTTTGGCTCTTAAAGTTTTACAGTTCTGAATCAATACAGTTCAACGATGGAAACAGTAGACATCTTCTGATGCTGTCTCCCAAAACCTCTCCTCTTAAAACTAGAATTCCCATAAAATAAGTCCAAACAGCAAAAAGAACAACAGCTTTTATGCAGGATACCAGTTACATGTGCATGTACTTTACTACTGATCAGACGATTCACCTTTCTTACTTTCCCCACCCCATTTTGCTCATTTACTTAATTGTCTGTTACCACGCACAGTGAATATTGCTTTGTCCAGAATGTAATGATATTTCTAATGGTCTAGAGCAACAAGTTCACTGCTGTTCTGCTGAAGTTAATGCAAGTTTTGCTGATGACCTATTGACTTCAGTGTCTGACAAAATGAGGGGGTTTTTCTGCCTTGGTAAAACATGTTGTTAGCATTCAGTCCATGAGTCTAGAGTTCAAGCAGATTTTTCCTTTACAGCCAATTTAAAACACTAATTCTGTGAAGTCAGGTCTACATATATTGTAAAATTTAAATGTTAAAATTTAAAATAGAACATGAGCAGTTTCCATTTCACTCAAAAATGTCTTTTGTATTCAAGAAAAAAAAAAAAAAAAAGAGCAACTATAAGGAAGAGAATTGGAAAAAAAGACAAAGTTCAGGATAGGCTTAATTTTAATACCTGGTAGTTTACGATAGAATGAATTTCACTTGAATTCTATCAAAACTAGAATGAGATTTCAGGTAAAGCTTTCTGAAATAAATGTATGTATGTAATTATGATAGATTACATAAAAAGGAAAAACCAAGGTTTGTATTAGTAGACCTTCCTATCCTTCAGGCATTATTGCAGACCAGAACTGAGATGTGTCTGTGTTCAGGAAAAGTTGCTGCTGCTAACTGAGATGAGGAACACAGCTTTCTTTCCAGCTGCATTTAGATGTGAGCTGACCTGTATTAGCAAATTTTTGGGGAAGGTAGGCCTTCTGTCTTATGGTACTATGTGATATTTGGCTCTTTCCTTCATCCTGCCTCTTGAGTTAAAATGAGAAAGATAGATAGGCTCAACCTCTCGTGAGCATTCCTGAGAAAGGTATTTAGCAACTAAGCTTACCTTGTCATCTCCCTGCGAGGAGAAATTCAGATACCTGTCTTCCCATTTACAATGCCAAAACCTAAACATTATGCCCTGCGATAGTGTCTCTCCCTGCTAATCCACATATTAACAAGACTGAAGGTTTCTTTCCAAAGAAGCCCTGGAGCATTTGGCTGATTTACATAGGGGCTGATTTCTTCACATGTAACAGAAATACCACAGTAATCAATCCACTAAGGGAGAAAAATTAAATATTCCCCCAACTACTCAACTTCTAAAGGATTCCAGCAGTTTCTGAATTTAATTACTGACAAGTTTAGATATGCTGGGAGATTCCAGGGCTGGTTTTATGCACTTTCCCTTGAACCTCTCTTGTCAGACTTTCTCACAGTTCTTCATAAATGAAGGCCCTGATTGTTTAGATTAAATTGGAACATTGTGTTTATGTCCATACAGTGTAATACTAAACATAAACAAGTCACATGAAAATTCTTGGTATGAGAAAAAAAAGACAGATCTCCAATGTAACTCTGTTGTATCACAGAGCACATAATTTCTCTTAAAATCCAGAAACAATATTGCTATTTAAATCCAAACAAATTACAATGCAAAAGAACATACAGATTTATTCTCAATAAGGCAAGCGAGCCCTGATTCCTTCCACTGAGTATGCAGACAACTTGTTGTAGTACAAATAGGTTCAATGCTAGCTCAAAAGTCAAGGTCCCTACTCTGGCTCGGCTGAGCACAGTAAAGAACGCTGAACAAACTTGCACAAAGTTAGCTGTATCAGTTCATGCATTTTCCACTCCTTCAGCTGGGGAATGTTTGTGTGTACACAGGACCTTTGAATTGGAAATCAGAGCTGCCAGCTACACAGAGTTGGTGGACAGGCTGTTTCCCTTTTAGTCGCAACCTTTCTCGGCGGCTCCTGGCTCCTGAGCGCTGTAGCCTGAAGTCAAGTACATTGCTCAAAGACAACGTAGCTGCACATTCAAGTTCAGCTACAAAGGTCATGTGCTCAGGATGCAGAGATCCAAGAAAAAGGCTGAACAAGAGGCTGGTGGTTGGAAGCAAAGTTCTTGAAAATATTTTGCCTTTAAATTAATGTCAGAATAGTCTCAGTAGAGCCACTTTTTTATTATTATTAAAAACATTTCTTAATGGAACACCTGCATTTTCTTAAAAGTAAAAAGTAAGATTATTAAAAAATTCTTTCAGACAGGCAAAACTGAACATTTCTCTCAACTTTTCCCAATGTCTTTATAGAGTAGTAAGCTTTTTTCTTTTCCTTGTATGTAAGTAAAAATGCTGAGCATAGGAAGATCACAACTAAACACACAGTCAGCTGCAAAACTCCAAGAATGACTTCCTGATCCCTCCTCCATCAGTCCTTCTTCCATTCTTACTACAACTGTGGTCCATGCACCGCCAGTAATGACATTTGATATCACATTTTGGTACCACAATTTGTAATTTGAAACTCCAAGATGCTGCAATGACACTCAGGAAAGTCAAGTGTTTATCTTAGATACTGACTGGTTAGTAAACTGTCAGCAATCACATTATTACCTGCAAGATACTGAAAATACTAGGAATAAGTGTAAACATTTATGTATCTTAAATATAGGAGGATTTAAAGGTGTTACCCTTTCCTAATGCCTGCAGTGACTTTTTCATTGTAATGGCCAAGAGGTCTAAATGGATGTCTTCCAATGTCACTTAATAGAGATTGAACCAAGCCTTAATTAACAGGCACTTTCAACTTCGAAGAACCAATGAAGCACGCAGACACACACCCCAAAAGAAACCAAAACATATGACAGTATTTTGGGGTATTTTTACAAGATGTTTGACATACCTGCTATGGCATTACTACAAGGAAACAAACAACAACTGAACACAAAAGGATTTTTTTGCTGCGAGATTAAAACTTGAATTCTTTGCACTACCTGCATTCCCATGAAGTCATGAGAACTCGTAAGTCATTGCTGTACCTCAAAAAACCTACATTTTCAGCCTTTGACACTGTATTTTAGCCTTGATCCACACATAAGACCCAGGAATCTATTTGGAAGCATTAGAAGCATGCTCATGCATATGTAAGCATGTTTTGGATTTAATGAGCAGTGAAAAATTAAGTGACAATGATGACACTTCAGCATAGTTTATAAACTGGTATTTGGAAATGTGCATGCACTGTAGAAGCAGTTCTATACTATTATTTGAAACAAAAGTAAACAGCTATCAGTATGTACTTCCCCATATAAAAATACCTCATTTGATAACCTTACTTAATGTTGTGTAAAAACACCATATTTAGAAAATAACACGCAGCAGAGAACTACTCTGCAGAGGCAGCTACTCTCAGGAGCAGCAACTTTAGATGCAGAAGGTAAATCTTTCAGCTAGAGCTTACCTTGCACCAGAACTCATTCTCTGTGGACTAGAAATTAAGATTTTTTAGGTTCCAGGGTTTTTGTGAAGCTGAACTGCCTTCAGCATGAAGATGTGAGCAGAAAGGTAGACTTGAATTGCATGTAAAACCCCCATTTCACCACTCACTGCTAGCTACCTGGGTCCTCAGTCACTTCCTAAGATAATAGGTTTAATTTTTTAACACCATTGAAATTCAATCAGTATATGGTGTGACCTCCCTTCACTGTGCTGTGCTGATGAGGAAAAAAGGTAGCAGCTTCTCCCCACAGACTCTCATCATATAGGTTCCTTGGCTACGCTTGAGGTTACCTGGTGCGCTCTTAAAAATAGGCATTAAACAGGCATTATCATCATGAGGATAGAGTCAGACCAGAAGATGAAGTATCTTAGCTCAAAATACATTAATTTTGTATAGAGATAAAAAATTAAGGGAAGCAGTGTTGATATAGGTCACTGAGGTGGAAGGGGACAAATACTAAAGGAGAAAAAAGCCATCCATTAAAGTTAAGAACTGGGAATGGGAGGGAAAAATACTATACAGATGGAAAATTGCACAGTCAAATAAAGGAGTTAACAAAAGGACTGGAAATATGGACCTGGGAAAGTATTTCCTACTGGGGATAGCTGGGGAGGATATTATCCTAATTCAGAGGAACATAGTTATGTTGTCTTTTCCCTTTTTTCAACCCAGCAATAAAATGAACCACTGGCCATTTGCATTGTACTCCTACATAAACAGAGAAAACCCAAATCAAATATAAGGGAACCAACAAGTATATGCTATAGAGGGAATCCAAATTACCTTGGCTAAATGGTTCAGCATATATAGGAAAGAACAAGCAAGGTAGAATTGTTTCCTTAAACAAAAGAGTTTGGAACTCAGTATGATCCTAGTTTTGAAATTATAGCTAGGAGACCTGATCCTAGCATTATAACCTACACTCAGCTGCAATTTTCTTTAGAAGAGCTCTTCCTGTGGACTGCTATAGAGGGGGAACTAGACAAAAACTGAGCGGAATCCAGCCTAAAAAATGGTGCAATGGGATTTTATTCTAAAACCTCTATACCCGAGGGTACAGCAGTATAAGAAAATAATAAAGGTGTTGGATGAAAGTGAGGTGGAACTCGTCAGTAGGCACGTACTATGGGAGATCTCAGCTAAAGAAACGGGAATAGGTATTTGCAAAGACTACAGAAAGAGAGGTGTTTGTACACACATCAACAGAAGGCTTCCTTGTACAAAACAAAAGCAAGAAACAGAGACAGGAAGGAAATCGCAGGGAATAGCTTGAGTAATAGCCAAAACGCAGTTTCAGATCTGTGTAAATGTCAAGGTAGAGGACAGGAAGAGGGGAGAGCTCACATGTAGTGTTAAAATCAATTCTCCAATCAAAGAAAATAATGTGAGAAAGAGGGAAAAAGAGAGAGGTCGGCACAAGTACTTCGAACAAGAGTGTTACTCCCAAAAGATATACTTTCCACCTGTAAAAATAAACCCCAGAGTCCTAGCAGTGCCAGTGGGTATGAACAACAAACTGCAAACATTAGCTGAAAGACAAAAAGTGTAATATGATAAACAAAACACAAGGCACAGGAAGAATAGTTAGAGTAAAAATTGGTCAAGTGGAGAACATACTCCCAGATGAAAATTTAGTAATCTCTTCATCTTCCAGTTCCCAGATGAAAATGGATGACCAAAACATTAGAGCAGAGGAGGAAGAAGAGACACTAGCAAATACTCTTTCTGCCATTTTCACTTAAGGTAACGAAGACTAAAGGAAATTAAATGGCTGCCAAAGGCAGCAGTTAATGCAAGCAGAAGAACTATTTTTAAAGGAACATAAATAATATTAGAAGGAAGTAGACTGTGTGAAGCTTCTCAGGTGTCAGAGAGTGCAGCAGATTCATGAATTTCCTGGCTTCCTTTTTATCAGTGCTTACATAGCACTATTTTAAGCTTTGCTGGCTAACTCTTCCAGTCCTCCAACTCTTTTGCATACAGAATTTGTCAGATACTAGAAAAAAAAATCTAACCTCAAAAATTATAACACCATCTCTCATAAGAAACTTGTTTTGTTTCCATGATCATAACGATGACGCCTTGCTGCAAGGTGAGAGAAGGACAAACCAGTAACTATAAAGTGAACGTTTATCACCTGACCATGGTGGCTATGATACGGCCTTCAATAATAAACAAGACGCATAGAAACATCCTTTTCTACAAGATCAGGCTATGCATGTTGCACAGAAACATCATCCAGAGTAATTCTTGTTGAGTGCTTGCGTGGGAGTGCTATGCTCAATGTACCTTTCTGATTATGTATCTTTGATCAATATATAGCTGCTGGCATGGTAGAGCAAAATCTAAATATGGAAAAGAAGAGCTAAAGGGGAAGTATAAGAAATAAAATTTAAAATGGAGGTAGAAGACCTCTTGTAAGAGATCTACCTTTTAGACTTTCTTTCAGTGTTCAGCTTTCAGCCCTGGTCAGAAGGTGAAGCACACTGAAAAATCCTTCTCGGCATCATTCATGCAATAATCAGCAAATATCTTCAAGAAGGCCAAGTTACGTTGCTCATCAGTAACCATGGCTGATAACAAAACCAGACTATACAACTCTTTTTTAAGTCTAACTAATTTGAGGCAAGGATTTTTGACAATGAACTCTTTGGATTAACAGGGAATGTTAGGCCATTGACTCAGTATGGCTAAGGTTTCATCCTTGTTACATAGGAATATGTATAGTATAGCATTTTTTTTCCCCAATTCTCATTTCACTAGCTGATTCAAATGGTTTCCTTGTGCTGATCCACTGTGTGATCCACTAGATTTCCAAGTGGTAAAGAAAGGTTAAGAAAAGGAGGGTGACAGTTTTCACACTACCTTCAGAACCAATGAAGGAGGTTGCCCACCTGAGGTGCACATTTGGACTATCTACCTATCTGACCTAAATTAGGAGCTCTTTCTGACAGCTGGGAGAAAGTCCATCAAGAAGCTGAAACCTGTCCTTTTCAAAACATTTGGGACTTAAGTGGAACAAAACCTGTTTTCTTGAACAGAAATTTACATATATGCTCTTTTCTTTACAAGTGTAGGTATATAAATTGCCAAGAATTAAGAACCAGGTAGATGATTAAATCAAGTTTTGAGGCTTCCCCCCCCCAAAAAAAAAAAAAAAATCACAAAAATAATCTTAAATGTTTGGGGTTTGGTTTGGGGATTTTTTTCTGAAATTACTATAGCTAGAGTTTGGGGGCTTTTAAACCTAAAAATACCTTTAGTTTTTGAAAGACACTCTGCTTGCATGCCCATTTTTTAAATTTGAGATCAAGACCTGTGAATAAGACTGCATAGACAGACTGTTACCTTCACTTTTGAAAGAATAAGAGGGAGTTAAAAAGAAATTGCTCAGAAAATCCTACTGTGAAGCTCAGATGGCATGTGGGAATGTTCACAAGCTTGGTTGCTTACGCAGATTTCCTCAGTGAAGATATCAGATTGAGCCTCACCATAGGTTTCCTAGCATGATGCATTTCTGTGTTTTGAGGTTGACTCTGGCACCACTGGAATGGCTGCGTTGCAGATATAAGCCATACCCCAGCAAAGATCCAGGTCTGGCCATTTTTAATGCAAAAGATAAAAGGATGCAACCCTTTCCTAGAAAAAGGAGTACAAGCTCTATTGTCAATTACTGTGAAGAATAATTGACCTTAAAAGCCTATAAGTGAGTTACAGAACCACTCACTGCCAGGTTTAATTATAGGCAGAATGAACAGTATGTGACGGAAAAGAGGAGTTTAATTTTCTGCTGCCTTTCCCTCATATAGGCACCAACAGATATTATCAGAATATGATGTGGTGGCTTTCTACATTTGCTTTTTTGCCAGTAAGAAGTAACATACAATTATACAAAGTGGAGAACAAACATGGGGGGGGGGGGCGGGGATCAAGATTTTCCACTCAAAATCTCTCAAATCCTCTGCAAGCACATGCAAAAGTTAAGATAAAGACACTCTGGAAGGTTCTTTTCCCAGAAAGGGTACACAGTAGTTGCTGCAACTACCATCCAGTGAAAGGCTGAATTGTATCTCCTCATGAAACTGCTTCTTGCACACCACCTCCCTTCCCCTACTCCTCCTCAGCAAGAGGAAGAATGTACTACATTTTCTCTGAAACCTCTGATGAAGTATGCCCATTTACTTGCAGGTGTCTCATCCTGGTTTATTTTACCTGACTTTGCTGTCCCAATAAGGGCTTGTCCAATGCCTAATAACTGGGAAATTCCATTGATGGCTGAAAAAGGATAAATGGTCTTTCCTAAACCTTACATAATGACAAAAATATTGTCAATGACTCATCTCTCTGAGCATAATTTGATATTATACAGAACTGAAAATGAACATTTAGGGCACTATTTTATCTTTAATAGCAGTTGAGCATCCCCAGGAAAAGGCAACCTACTATGGGAAAGGATCACAGGACTTCAGTCTCTTTTTCATCTCTGACTGACATGTTCCAAGTCATATGGCTTTTTGAATTCTTACTGATCTCCATCAACATGTCTCTTTGATGTTTAAAGTCTCAGCTGGAGTCACATTTGTAAGCCAACAGCTCCTTTCAAAATATTTATGTCCTTCGACTCAAAGTTCAAAACAGAGCAAGATTCTTTTTGTATAATAGCTTAGAGCAAGCACAGTATTTCTGTTACACCAGTTCAAGGAACAGGCATGACATGTATTTTAAGACACTATACCTCATGCAACTTTTGGCACCAGCGTCGAAGAACTATAGCCTTTTAGTAAAGAACAATATGCTCAGCGCTTCTCACGTTAAGCCAGTTTTGACTGTACTGAAATCAACTTCAGTAATAAGTTTTCCATGAGGAGAATCAAGCTATAACAACGCTCTAAAAATGGAAGTCGTACACAAAGTTTCCTGTGACTCCAATATATACATAAACTACCTATGAAAAAAAATCCAATGGAATGTGATGGTGATTAAGTCAGTAGGGTTCATTAGGCATTTATCTTAAAGAACTTAATAAATTAATGGCATCCTTCCTCCAGAATTTTTAGAGTGATATGTAATTTCTCTAGCAGGAGAGAAAATGGTGAATCTCAGTTTCTAGAGCTCTGTGTGGAGTACCAATTTTATGTATATCACCACAGATTTTGTTTTGCAAGACTTTTAGATTTCTGGTTCCAGTGTCCTTCTGCTTCCTAGGTATGCTTGGCAAGATGCTGAAGCCCCCCTCAGGATGTCAGTTCTTTGGCTAGCTGATCCAGAGACAGGGTGTGAGACAGATAGGGAGGAGGAGCAGTTCCTTCACTTCTCACCAATTTGCATAGCAAGTTCTGTTTGGGCTGGTGGGCTCAAGCCAGCTGCTGCAGAAAGAGATGTCAGTTGCCACATAGAAAGATACACCCCAAATCATTCCATAACTCGTATTCCAGATACCCCTGTTCTCAAAGCAAGAGTCAAATAGAGGATTATATTAAACATAGGTGGCGGTTTCAACCTCTCTGCAGCTGAGCCTGACTGCTGCCACTGCCTTCTCTTTCTCATTTGCATCCTCCCATCTGTTCTTGCTTCATTTCCTGCCACCCCACACAAATTATTACACTCCTTTCTCAGCCCTCCTCCATCTCATCTCTTTCCTTCTCCTGTTACAGCTACTGTCACTGCCTTCTCACTTGCCCCTGCCTTTCCCAGGCTGTCACATTCCTTCCTCCTTACCCAGCCATCACAAGTCCTTCCCTGCCTTTCTCTGCCTTGCCTCTCCCCACCAGCAGCTGTGGCAGTGCCAGAACAGAGAGCACAACCACAAAGCTTCCTGAATCTGCTGACTTTATTACAAATCTGCCCCCTGCACAAATAGAGCAAAAACGTGGCAGTCTATAAGCCTTATGTGACATTACATTGCACTTTCGTCTCTCATCAAGCATGCATATAACCTTGGAAACAGTAGTATAGATAAAAGATGTCTCATTTAAATGAGATTTATTTTTTTCTTTTGTATTTCAATTAATTACTCTTCATGCATAGCATAATGAAAGAAATCTCTGTGCATTCTCTCAGCCCCAGGAATTTTGCAGAAAATTCTGGTGACTTTCTGGCTACACTGTTTGAGGAACATGGGAAATTACCAAGGGAACTCCCATGGAAATTATCTTTCAATATTTTCAACTTTGCATATCTGAGAACAGTGCGCCACACACAACAAAACTAATGCAATACATCTGCTTCAGAAAATAAATGCCTCCACACTCTTCTCCTTGTACTAAATTCATTAAATGGCAAGCAGAAAATGCCTCTGCAGTTTATGATGAACCAGCAGAGAACATCATGACCACTGAGGTGCTTGAGCAGCTCCAGATATACTACAAAGACCACTTTACATTGAAACCATCCACTACTTTTACAAGGGGTTGCCTTAGAAGACTGCCCAGGTGATTAAGGGATTACCCTGCCAAACTATGAAACGCAGCTTTTAACCACAGAGAAAACTAAGCTGACAACTACAATGTTGTGGTTTACTTCAAAGCCTGCACTTTTTGCTTTATTTGATGAATGTAAACTCTTTAATGCAAAGCATAGAAAACCTTATTCCTAGCATCAGGCTTTCCCTATACCCATGCTTGACCAAATAGGGACCACTTCTCTCTCAAATCAAACCTTGTATACTTTCATCGAACTGCAACAATTCAGAGAGAATTTCAGGCCCTACTTGTGCTTCACTCCTGTTGCACCCATGTTCTTAGTGTTTCAAAAAGAATGGCATGACACTTTCACAAACCCACTGTGAAGCTGATGGGAAATTTTGTCTGTAAGGTATTGTGGCGGAAGGGAACATCATGAGGATGTACAAGATCTACTTGACTCATGTGTCTGTGTCCTTCTCTAGCAAAGACAAGTCAATTCTGTGAGGAAAATTATCTTTAAGAAAGAATTGATGTGATGCAAATTGGCCCTGCTTTATTTCAGGCAGGCTTGTTATTATCTTGTGAGTGATTAGATGAGAAGGTCCAGTGAATTGATGCTCTGTGGAACAGGTTACAAAAATACAGAGAAGAACTTTGCTAAAAAAAAATTACAGTCACACCCCCACACACACCCCCATGATCTGCAGCATTACCCCTGGTCTGCAGGGTCCTAAAGGTTATTAGGGAAAGGTAATCGGTTTATGATGCAGGGGTTCACTCCATAGCAGGATTTTTTCCTGCTCACCGAAAAGGAGTGAAAAATCACTGCTCTAGACTCCTTACAATCAGATTTTCTCTGTGTGATTGTATTCTGCCAGAACAGCTACATAAGAGGATTTAGCTGTGTTTTCACTAAAGGAAAGAGCCGCAACTTCAAGTGGCAGAGAAAGCTTGCTTCTCTGTACTGCCCTATATCTACGTGTCGCTATTCTTACCCACCTTTACCATTAGCGAACCCTGGCTTCAGATAGGGCCTAACAAGAGTGGGTTGAATCCACCTACACAGATCTATAGTGAGTTTGCTGGGATTTCCCACACTGAATCAGGAACTGAAAATGTATGTGATGTGTACAGTAGTTGTATTTATAGGTTATGACTCCTCTGACTGACCAACCACACATTTGGGGATTTTGTTGTTATGGAAGCTCAGCTCTCTTTGATTTATAATAGGTGTCAAGGAGGAAAGCTGTACTTGTAGAAATAAGATAGCATAGGCGTCTAGACTAAAAGTACAAAAATAGGTCTATTGTCATAGGGTAGCCTTCAGTCAGGCCCACAAAAACTAGTTCTGCTTTGGCATCTTGAATTTTTGCTTTGATTTCAAGTGGGGAAGAGGCCACTCACGTGCATGACATAATTTGACTATGTACAGCCAAAAACCAATTTATTCTGGCTATTTACTTTGTATGCAGTCTTGCATAGGTTTATTTTTATATCTGTGACATCTTTATTTGCTGTTGGCTCTTTCTAAAAACAATAAGCCCTTCCTGTGCTTTTGCAGACTATTGTAAGTAAACAACTTTCCTTTTGGTTTTAAAATTACTTTTTGGACAAGGAACATTTGTCCTACATAACAGTCAGTAAATTAAAGAGGATGTTGACTAGAAGATACATCTGTGTATAATATATTACAGCCAGTTTGCTGACTTCCTACTTAGTGACTTCTCTACAATTTTACAAGTGTGGGCCACGAGCCATTCTGGGGTGATCAGGAAGTCAGAAACTCCTCAAGTGCCAGATTTTCCATGGAAGTTACAACAGGCAGCTGAGGTTTTATGTAGATCTGGACCCTCCCCACCTCCCGACCTCTTCTTCCACATTGTTTTATGGCCAGATTTTCAAAAGAGTTCAACCACAGTAGCAGACCATTTTGAAGACTTGACAAAAAAAACTTTAAAAATCTTGGAAGTTTGAAAAAAAACAACTCAGAAACCTGGAAATCTAGTCTGTATTCAGTACCTGACCTACTGTGCCAGGCTATCTCTTTTTTTTAAGTTTTCAAAATCACCTGCAAGATCTTAAGAAACCTGTTCAAACTGCTTCTGCACAAGTCCTACCTCACTGAAATATATGGGACCCTTAGAACAGTTGGAGCAAATTGCAGAGGGATTTTTTAGCCCAATAGCTGTTTGTGAAAGATTCCTCTTTGGAATATTTCTGCTTCCTACCTCCCCCATTTCCATCCCTTCATTCTTCCACCTATATTATTCCTTAGCTAAACCACATGCTGCTCTTCTTTTCCAGCCCACCTTCCAGTTCCAGTAAGTACAAGTCATGTATTCTCCTGGGTTTTCACAGCTGACATTACAGTCTTTATTTTCACCTGTTTGTGGACAGGGTTGAAAGGGACAGTTCTGCTTGGTTGAATACAGTGAGAAAGAACAGTTTGCTCTTCATCTTCCATTCTCCCTCCTGCCCAAGTGGAAGTAGATAGGGCATCCCTGATCCATGCTTTTGCTTGTTACAAATGCTGTCCCAGTTTTTCCATTTTGAAAACCTGCAGGTTTTTTAAGCAGGAAAAGAAGATGACACATGAAGGCAGCCCTATGCTTAGAAGAGAGACAGAGGGTTATGAGACCTCTGGAGATCAGTTTTGTTGCTGGATGAGAAAAGTGTGAAAGAGAGACAGCCTATGAGCAAAGACAAGGCAGGTAGGTAACAAGCTGAGAGAGCAAAGCAGGTTGTTGATCTCCAGAAGCAATTATCAGATCGACTCTGTGAAGCACATAGAGCAAACAGAACATGCAAGATTGGTGTCACAGGTAATAGAGAAATCAGGCAATGAGCCCAGATGAGAAGACAAGATGGTCTCTGGCAAATTCCACAAGCTTGTGCTCAGTGGTTGTCAGCACAGATACAGACCAGAAGCGACAACGCAGATACTGGCCATGGAAACCTGGCCGTCCAGTGCTCCTATCAAAATCACAGTGGTTTTTTGCTGACTACTAGAAAGTAGCTTGTGAAAGGTCTATGCCCTCTGATCCCAGCCAGCCTGGGCAAGGGATGAGCCCTGGCAATGTATCAGGAACTAGAACCTACTGTTTTATACCTGTCTCTGACCTTTCAGCACAAAAGCCCAGCTTAAAATATCTGTCACAGCTTGTCACAATGTACCCTATGATACCTTACCAACAGTATAAAAATAGTCAGTCAGCAGTAGTAGTATTTTATCAAGAACCTTTTTTAAACCTAACTAGTTATGGGAGGAAAGGGTAGGGGGGCTGCAAGAAAAGAATAAATTTGCAATTTTTATTTTATTTTAGCTATCTTTAAATACATTCTTCATCAAAACTTTTTCAAGTTTTGCCAGTCCTGTGCTGACGTGCAGCTTCCCTGGTACAGGTTATCAGACCCTGTGCTGTGGAGTCTAAACATGTTTGCAGAGATAAAAGTCAAATACATGCAAGCCCAGAACACTCCAGTGAAAACTGGAGAGTTATATGGGAAAAACAAATGAAACCTGAAGAGATATGTAAGGACATGCACTGTTTAAACAGCTCTTGTCCCTTTTCCATTGATAGTTCCTGAAGATCCATCAAACTGCATGTGATTTAATAACAGAAAAGTAGAATGCCCACCTCCATGTCACAGCTTAAAGAAAATAATGGTCCAGCTTTGTTTCTACTGAAACCAGCTTCACTTCATTTCCCCATGGCAGCCATCAGCATGACAAGAGGAACACTCCCCTGCCCAGGTCAGTCAGCTGATCCATTTAGACTGCGCCTAACAGCTCAAACAGAGCAGAGCTTGGCCTCTTGCACTGCGATGGCCACTCGCACGGTGTGACTCACCATCAAATGACTAAGCTTTCCCTTCCCCACACACAGCTGGATGGGGTCTCCCACACTGCTTGCCAGGAAATGTCCTCAGCATACGGTCCTTCCCAAACCATGCCTGGAAGCATGTTAGCAACCATGGGTCAAACAGGAACACGGTCTCAGTTATCAAGGGCCAGTGCCTGAGCCTCGGCCCTGTTTAGGGGACTACCATGCATGCAGCCTTGTATTGCTTTTACAGAAGAGCACCAGGAGCCCAGCCGAACTGTGACACAAGGAGGGGACAACAAGAATTGGTAGAAATTGATTCTGCTCAATTTAAGAACTGAGAGGAGATGAGCTGTGAAACATGGGGATGTTATTTCCATTATTTGCTCTTGTGACAGGCTTGCTGTCATCATCCCACTGTACACACCAAGTTCCAAAAAACTGGGGCCAAACACACAAATGAGTTTTGGCAATCTGTCACATACCTAGCAATGAGTGCATTTTTCCCATGAAAAATATTCTGCCTGATGCAACAAACTTCTTTCCTCAAAGGGCTTCTGTTGCCTTGCCCCTGTCAAATACTTTCACTGAAAGCAAGATGGTGCCAAAGGGGAGAAACAAACAAGAATAAAAACCCCTGTTCAGGCTATTTATCCTTAAGACTTCTACAAAGTACGAAACAAAGCTCTTATTTGTCATTGAATACCTGCACACAGCTTAGGCCACTTGCCTTCAAAAAGTACGGGTTTTTTAAATGTTGAAAGCATCAATTCCCAAAACATTCCCCATTAATTTCATCTTTCATCTGAAAGGAGTTTGATTATATCAAATGGGCCCTACATCAAGGACAGTAACCCCTCCTAGGATAAGCCTAGAATGAACTTCTAAAGGCTGCACACTAGTGTAAAACCTGGATACTCTATATAATAGTGGATCAACTATCTAAGAGGAAAGCCGTTTGCTTTGAATAGCTGAAGATTTCAAGGGGAACAGAACAGAGGGAATAGTGCAGGGGACAAAGTTTCAAGACTGTATCTGGTTTAGGTAGCAACTTTTTATCTGCGACTTCTCAGTCACAGTCAATGCTCAGAAAATGTTCTCACTCCATTTCATACACAGTGAACCTGGTCCCAGTTTGTACCCTCTCTTACGTTGGTGCAATACTGTTACTGATCAAAACAGATGTCCTAGGACCGAACAGTTTATTGCATTTGGGAAAGAACATCTGGACCTGGTCTGCAATTATAATGAAGGCACACAAATAAACACAGAGGACTCAGGAGTGACAGAGGCAGGCTATGAAACAGAAATAATCTGACAAGTTCGATAGAAATGGTGCTAGGAAGGCACTGAAGACATCGTTACACTAGAGGTTAAATGCTGAGCTGTTCATTTAGTGGTTATCCCATTAGTGCATAGACTGGAAATAAGTAAGCTTTGCTTTACCCAAAAGTGCACTGTCAGGTATCATAAAAATGCCCTTCCTCTTAAGGCTTTTTGGCCTCTGGCAAATCAGATCCAGACTGCTGAGGTATAACTACACTCAAATACATTTGAGGTCATAAGAAAGATTTGCACCTATGAATTACTTGGATCTCATCTGGAACAAATTTATTTATTCTAAGTGAAGAGATACAGAATTAAATGCTCGAGACATGGAAAGTTTTTATTCACCCCTTTGATTCAGCATCTTAAGGTTTGCCGTGGCACATGCTGACACTTTCTTTTTTTCTTCATGTGCGCAACCAGTTCATGTAGTTTCCTTCATTAATGGGGAAAGATTGTCTGCTTAGGTAATGACTTCTCTCTTATTGACATGACTTTTTCTTTTCTTGCATACTGATTCTGTGGGTTTAAATGAAACTATTCCCCTATACAACCCTCTTCCTCATTTCAACCCCAACGAAAGTAATGGATCCTATACTTTAACTTTTTCCTAAACTCAGACTGAAATTTTCTTTTAATAAATTTATTATCATCAATTGTTACTATAATTGTCTTATTCATTCTTCTGTAAGATTCTGCTCTGTTATATTGGTGACCTTGACCAGCTAAGTTTCGAGATAAAATTTTCTCTTTTGTTACTGGCTCAGTCTGATTTTTTCTGAACAGTTTTCCATTTACCAAACATCAGTCACTTTTGAAAGACTAGGGAAAGAAAAGCATGGGGTTTTTTCAGTATTAAAACTGGCGATATTTTCTTTGAAAGTTACATGGTTTTGAGCAGAAACTACAAAGGGAAGAGGTAATGGCCTTTGTATCAGGAAAATGTACTTTGCAAATATGCATTCAAAATGGATTGTGCTACAAGCCTTCTGGTGCTGGGGCAATTATCCAATTTTGCATATGTACAGTAAAGATTAACTAAGATTTGATAGTTAAAACTGCCGTTCCACTCATGTTTTCCAAGGATAGAGCAATGCCGCCTTTGCCACACCAGCTTCCCAACATGTGTGACAGATCCCAAGTAAGGAACAGGAATCTACCGGACTCCTATACAAAGGAAGAATAAAAGATAGGATAAGCAAGTAGATGTGGCAAGAAGAGGTGTCAGGAGGAGTAGCAAAAAGGCGACTAAAAGCAGCGAACCTGCAAACCAGTGAAAAGATGCCCTAAAGGATAGGTGAGACAGACTTGATGAAGCATGTGGGTATGGAGCTGACTGGGCAAAGATACCAGGACACAGAACTGTGAGAGATTCAGAACAGAGCCAGGGGGATAAGGAACAAGTGACTAGAGGCCAGACACAGAGTGAAGAGATGGATGGGACAGAAAGGCGAGAGTAACATTGTCAGAACAATGTTTTAGAGCTCTTCCCAAATACAAAATGCTCGAGTTTGTGAGAGTGGTGAAGACTTCACATGTGAAGGAAGGAACAAAGTATGAATGTGGTCCTGTTTTGACTACCTTTGCTTGTGCTTATGGACAATTACAGGATCAAAATTCAATGTGATCTTGCAGCCAACAAATATCATAAGCTAAGGGAAAATATAGTCCAGTGCCTTAGCAAATAAGCATTTAAAGAGAGAACATATAGAACTACACAGACATAGAAAGAAAACAACAGATTGCAACATGTGTCTAGAAAACAGGAAACAAAATAAGAGGAGCAGACTGTTACAGTTGTTATGGGCAAAGGTTTTCTTATACTTCAGTGACATCCCACTATGTCAACAGCAAGCAGGGAGAAATCTTAATGTTCCTGAGCATTTTAATTCATTAAAAAAATCCTGTTACATGAAAGACTCCTTTTTTCATCAATCAAGAACCTGCAGAACAATGGGTCAGAGCTTTGGCAAACTACACAAAGATGACTGATTCATGCAATTACCAAATTCTACAGGCTGAACTAATTTGCGATGGAATAAGGACAGGACAAAAATCCAGGCACTCAAATGAGAGTGTTTAGAGATCCCATTTACTCTACAGAGAACTAAAGACATGTGCACAGCTAGTGAACAAACTCACATCCAAATAGAGAATATAAGCAAAGCAGTCACAAAGCTATTTCAGAAGACAGAGCAAGGAATGCATGAAAAATTACTGAAAATTTGACAAAGGCAGGCATACAAACACAAAGCAGAGGAGAGGAACAAAATCCAAAGTCTACGGCTATTGTGGGGAAAAAAAAAAGGATAATAATGAAATGCCCTTTACATGGGGTCACATGCAAAAACTCTGACAAGCCAAGTCATTATGCGAAAGATTGCAGACAAGAAAAAATGCCCCCATATTGAGAAAGTAAGCAGTGACTCAGAGATCTTTGCATGTATGTGACATCAGTGCAGTGCAAAACAGCAAAAAATAAATGGACTGTGAAGTTCAGACTACCACCAGATGCAAAGACAAGGCAGCAGAACACAATAAGAAATGGAATGCAAATGAACAGTGGGCATCAATGTATGTGAAAGGCACAAAGACCTCTTCAGAAGTGTACATGAAGAGAAAGGAAAATAGTAGAACCAAATTTTAAATTCTCTGATAATATAATCAAACCACATTTTAAATTCCCTAATAGTATAATCACAGTACCATGAGGCCAAGTAAATTAAGAGCAGCATATCAAGTAAGAGGCAGATAGACTAAAATTTCAGGTAGCACAAATGTTAGAGACACATTTAGCAAAGAGAGTTATTAATCCCAGCACATTAAACCTAAATTCCACATGATTCCTATGAGACACACAAATAAAAACTATACCCTGTGTGGCCAGCACATTATTGCATGCGTGCAGTGAAGGACTGGACTTTTAAGGCAAGACATTAACCGAGGTGTTCAGAGACAAAAAATGATCAAATGCCCACTCTTAAGATAATAAAAAATGTTTTTTGGTTTTTTATTTGCTTTTACTATCACACATTATATAGCACTATTTCAGAAAGCAGCATAGGATATGTATCAGGAAGCCAAATGTATACCTTCAAAAATAAAAGGAAAATAATAAAAAAAAAAGTTTATATCTAACTACTCACAATTAAAGAACCATTACCTGATATACTAAGACAAAACTCTTCTTAATAAAATCAATACATGTTACCAAGTAAGAACAGCTGTCTCAGTAATTTTATGCAGTAAAACGGTTTGTTTTGCAGTTGCCACCATAGAAAATGATTAGTGCACATTATACAGTGCATAGGCTATGGTCTTTCACTTGGAAGCTTGGAAGGCCTCCAGGAATGAGCAGGAGACAGTGAAGTACCATGGGGCAAAGAGATCAGGCTGCAGCAGAGGAGTCTCTGTCTCTGAGAGTCCTGGTCTCTGAGAGTGAAGGGGCTGAGCCAGTATGAGAAGAGGTTTGGGAACACATAGCCTCCAAACCCGGTGGTGGTGGGGATACACAGTGGAAAAAAAGTGCTGGAAATAGGCAGAGGAATAGATCAAAATATTTTTATTTATAACATTAAATAGTAAATCATGCCTCTTACCATCTTCTCTTACATGACAATCAGCTGTGATTACACACCAAGACAGCAGTATTTGGACTTACATTTGCAGTGGAGGGACATGGAAAAGGAGCTGCCCAGGGGACATCAGCAGCCACCTTGAGAAGGGGCACCCCTGTGAGGGATGCTGTGGTAATCCTGCCAGCAGCTGGGTGCTGGGAGCTGAGGGAGACCATAGCTCCGCTCACCTCTCCTCCAGAAGAAGCCCAGAAAGAAGTCTGAAATTAAATTACATTAACTTGGGGCTCCACCCACCCTGCCCACAACCCAGGAGCCCATTGGAACCCCAGGACTCCCCCCACCACCTCATGTCAGCCCCTGCCTCAGCAATGCTGCAGCAGGGCTGGTCTCCAGCTCCCCACACCCTGCCCTGCCTGGCCACAGGCCCCACCGAGCCAGGCCCACCCATGGGCCCACGTCCCTGCCCGGACTCAGCCTGTCCCCAGGGAGGTGCCTGATGCGTGGAGCTGGAGCTGCCCCGTGCCTCCCAGCTGCCCTGCTCCTGGCTGGGGGTGGGACAGGCCCTGCTCCTGCCTGCAGGCCCTGCCATCACCCCCCCAGGGAGACCCTGTCACTCCTAACGCCCAGCCCCAGGGAGCCGCCAGTCCCCTCAGTGCCTTGACACTGGTAATGTGCTTGTGCCACCATTCAGGCAAAAGAAAAGCAGTTACAGCTCCTGCATCCAGGTACCCGCTAAACGCAGAGGCTTTCTGTACTAGCAAGTTAAACAGAGTGAGGACACAGGCTTGAGCCCTGGCACACAATAGCCCAACTGTTGAGCTGCCAGGGCGCCCTCGTGGCAATGTGCCATCTCCCTGACACGGCCCCACTACCCCTTTGGGAACCTTGCAAGCCAAGGGTCAGTGTTTCTCGCTGACAGCACAGGCAACCCCATTTGTGAGAAGCAGAAAGGGAGCAGGAGGACAGTTTAGCCATATGGAGATGCCCTGTAAGGCCTGTTTTATTTACCACTACTGGTGAAAGCCCAGTGGAAAAGGAATACCCTTCAGTACCACTCATGTGGGAAAAGTTCAAGCTGTATGTTCAAGGAGAGGGAACTATTCAGGCAGAAATGAAATACACATCACTACAGATCATTTTTAAGGGTTGCTACCTGCTAATCTGCAATGTTATGTCTTTGATGCATGGTACACGAGACAGGTGTGTGTTTACCAAGTTATGTAGAGCAGCCTCACACTACAAAATAAATAGTAATTAAGTCAGAGCATGAGACCTTCAGCCAGCTAGAAGGATGTTTATCTTTCTATAAGAAAGAAATATAAAACAGAAGGCTAAGGGACTGCTCTGTCCTGGTTTCAGGGTAAGGGGGTGAAAGCGTCCAGTAACAAATCTTCCAGAGCAAGGATGAATAAGTGTTCACATATGTTGCTGTGTTGGGCGCTTGCAGAGTAACCTCACCTCTCTTTCAAAACAGCAGGACTTCACACAAGCCAAATGTGTAGCATTTTACCTCCTATATTCTCATAATATCCACGCTAATGAAAACAGAAAATATCCTAAGAGAACAGAGCCACTCTGAAAAAAAGGCAACAGAGAAGGACCATATAGATTCCTACAGTTGAATTCTTTTAACTGCAGGCAGACAGAAGTTACACATGTCCTCTAAACTACTTGCTTACTCTGCCCTGAAAGCTAATAGACAGCTATCTCTGGATGAGGTAACCTATCCTGGAGGCACCTGTTTCTTCGTACTGATTTCAGGGGGAACCTTATAGCTAGCTCAGAGTACAGGCCGAGCTTTTTGCTAGCTAAAGCCAGGAAGATGAGTCCCAAGCAGCTCAGGAAATACCATATGTACAACACCACAGGAAAGGAATTAAGAAAAATGTGGAAAAAAATTTGCACATGAACTTCAATCCTTGAAGCAGAAAGAGAAGTGAAACTGTCACTGCAAACTACTTCATTATCATAGGCCACTAGAAATTAAATGAACTGCCCCAGTAGTCCTCTCAGACAAGACAACAAGACATTTTAGCAGCTATGATACCCCAAAAATATCACTTCAGCCAATGGACACCTGCTTACACAACTCAAAACTGAGAAGCAAAAAAATCTAGTTTTTTCAGTGCCAGTCAAATAAGCCAAATAAATTGTTAAAAATGGTTATATACTATGAAAAGAAAGGTGAAAAAGTAAAAAAAGTTATGGGATCATAGAATCGTTGAGGTTAGAAAGGACCTCTGAAGGTCATCTGGTCCAACCCACCATGCTCAAGCAGGTTGCCCAGGATCATGTCCAGATGGCTTTGGAATATCTCCAAGGATGGAGATACCACAACCTCTCTGGGCAACTTGTGCCAGTGCTTGGTCACCCTCACAGTAAAAAAGTGTTTCCTGATGTTCAGATGGAAACATCATATGGCACCATTCTTGCATTCCAAAAGATAGTCATAATAAAGCATGGGCCCACACTTTTGTGACAGTCCCTCTATAATAAATAATATTGAGGAAAAGGGGTAGTATTTGACCAAGCACCAATTTTTTTCTTCACTGCCTACTGCATCAATGTATCACAGCTGATCTGTAAGAAATGCTGGAGGCAAGTTGTGGGGTTCACAGGGAGTTCATGCCATAGTCATTTTTAAGACTGACTATGAAAGAAATTTTGCACCAAACAAGAAGAGGCTGTGTGAAACAGGACAAATGGCTTGGTTAAAGACAACAACTAAAACCCGAAGCAAACTCTCAGGTTGAGGAAAAAGACTACATTTACCATACGTGCTCAGTAAGAGAATGAATTTGATGGCAAGTGAAGCTAGACCACTGCAACAGGAAAAGTAGTATATTTATATTCTAAAGTTCTCATATATGAGGCGACTCAGTATTAAATTTGTATTTTCACTGACAAACAAGACTGCAACACCACTGAGTTGAATAGCAGGAAAAGAGGACTTAAGGTGTTTTTCTGAAATTCACTTGCATTTAGTCTTTAGACAATAAGAAGAAACATCTCCAGAAAGTCATGGTTAAGAAAAGGATCCAGATCTGTGAATCAATTAAAAAAAAAAAAAAAAACCCAGAATATCTCTGGAACTGGTCTCTCAGTAGGACTACCAGTAGATAACTTTTCAGAAAATACATTTCCAAACACACCACCAAGTTCCAAAGGCTACTCTTTGCTAAAATAAGGTTGATGGAATTCTTTCAATTAATCTTGTATGTTAATAAGATATTTCTTAAAATGGGCTCACAAATGCCATGGTTTATTTTTTTCCCCCTTAGCAAATAACTCTGCTTTGAGTGGTGCACAGATATACTCCTGAAATACTTCCCCATTACAGGTGCATTTTGACAATCTACAAAGTAGGAGCACATGCTTAACATGTGCTTGTAATGGTCAGCTTCAGTGATACTCAGATATGTATTGGATCAGTAAAAGGAAAGCTCTCCTTTTACTCTTCATCAAGCCCTATTCTATTCTAAAACTAAGCACCTTCAGAGAATCCACCAGTCCCATGCGAACAGAATATGATCCAAAAAGCAATAGATGACAAAATAGATTTAACGTGTCCCAGCACAAGGTGAAGGAAGTGCAAAGCAGTAGCCAGTCATCAAAAGAAAGACTTGAAGTTTTTCCAGCATGTTGCTAAATAAGCAAAAGACTTTGTACCAAAACACAGAAGACATTATTCCTGAAACAAAATAATGAAATTTCAGTAGAGTTGGTGTTAGTTTATCTGAAATGGATTTTCAAGGAGTGTACCTGAGAGTTCAGTATGTGCACAAGTTTTGTTATTCATGTTTCATTTCATTAACTCCCATGAAAGCAACACAAGGAAAGTTACAGTATGAACCTCCTAGCACGGGTCTGTTTGACATATGTTTATAAGTTAATGCTCAGGAATTTAAAAGCACTTACAGAAAGTACTTGGTGGTTGTCATAACACAAAGAGCAGAATAAAGCCTGGGTACTGCTTTTTCTTGGCTGCCATTTTACATCAATTGAATGTGAACAGCAAGGAATGGAGGCAGGCCTGAGAAAGGAGCTAGGAGAGAGAAAGTGTCTGTAACAGGGACAGATTAGATGTAAAGGAAAAAAAAAAAAAAAAAAGAAGCAGGCAGGAGGGACTATGCCCCTAGAGCACACTGTCCCAGAACCTGAGGGAGTCTGAGGGCTGTGAATCTCATCTCACATCCTCTGTTATGGAGCCACTAGGAAATCCATTGGAAGACAGCCTCTTCCTTTTGCAGCACAGGCTACAACAGAGGAAGACGCCCCGTTACTGGTGCCATTGTGAGCTACAGTAACCCACATGGCAGAGGTCAGGGTGGCACATCTAAGGGGCTCCAGTCATGCTTTTGAACAATGACATGTGAATATGGAAAGGCACAGTGGAAGCTGGGAGATGCAATTTGGTCCACTGCCTTTCAGCACACACCTAATACTGTTCAGCTAACAGTGGCTTCTATTGCTAGAGTGATCTACTTTTTTTAGTCTAACTGACAGTAAAACCCAGAGGACTGAGCTGTTTCTGATGACCAAGAGCTAAAACCAGGCTGTTTGCTCCCAGAGTGAGAAGAACACCATGTATTCTATGAAGTGGTACAAGGTTGAGCTTAAATTTTAATCTAGTTGGAAGAGAGATATTTTTAATAGAATTCTGATACAAGGAACCAGTACTTTTTAGTTCAACATTTCCTGAAATTTTCCCAAATGCAAAAGCAAAACCAAAATAAAATAAAAGATGTACGCAGTAGGACAGAAGATATCTGTGGGGAAATCCAGTTCTTAGTTCAGTAATTTAAGTGGAAACAACCCATGGAGGTACTGAAGATTTAGACTAGTGCAACGAGAAAACAGTCTTTACTGGAGACAAAAATGTCAATTAAAATGTTTACAGACACAGCATTTTGCTTTTCATTGCAGCATAACAGCCCAATATATGTTCAAATAGCAGGAATAAGCCGATTCCACAGCTTCAGAGAAGCACAAATGAGCAAATTCAAATAACAATACTATAGCAACAACCCTATGATCACCCTGGTGAAAGAAAATTGCATCCTTTTGGATCACTATGTGGACACTCGAGGTATTGACATGGAAATCCTCAAACCTTATAGAACTGTTTTTAATACATTTCTTTTGCTTTTTTTCCTATTGTGATTATCTAATTAGAGATGGGATAAATTAATTTTCCCACCTTTCTACACTGTGCTTTTTCTTCATGCCACAATTCACAGTCACTGATACTAACTTACTTCAGCACTGAACTGTTATTAGCTACAGCCTAGTGCAATTCTGGTTTAAAATTGCAACAATCTAATTTACTTTTGCAACAGCAAACAACATTGATATTAGATGTGAAGGGGAAAATGAAAAAGTCAAGGTTATTACTTCTGGGAAAAAAAAAAAAGAACCTAAATATTTTCTCTTGGGATTAGATAAGTTTATATCTGCTGGAAAGGAGTTGTGAGGCATCAGAAATCCAATGGTTCAAAACTGGAGGTAATCTGCAGGGATCAGCAAAGAACACATGGTAGACAGTGGCATACAAACAGGAAGAGAGGACATCCAGCTCCTGTGTCATTTACAAAAATTGCCTGTCACCTGCATACCTCAAGGATCACAGCACCTTCCCTTTCCACCTGTAGGAACCATGATGAGATGAGGTAGCCCACTCACTTCAGCCTAACCAAAGAGTCAGCCTGAAAAAAGGACCTGACCAGAACAGCCACTTGCAGCCAACGTCCCATCTCAGAGCAGCTGACCATTCATGAACAGATGCTCATTGCTGATCAGGTGCTTCACATACTGAAGTCAACAAAAAGCAAGAACAATGACAAAATAAAACAAACCAAAATCCGAGATCAACTAAAAGCTGTACTTTGTGACAAAATAAAACTCTTAAATTGTGCATCCTGTCTGGAAAGGGAACCATACGCTCATTCTGCATAACAACTTAATTGTGAAATAGATTTATTTTGATGGTATGTGTCCACATCATAGTCCATAAAATTCCTGGCTTGACGTATGTTTCTCTATTGTTTACAGGTATCTCTTTAAAGGTATCACTATAAAGAGTTTAACTACCATCTCTGCAGTGCAAATCAAAACCTCATGTTTACAGTGACCAACAATGTTAAAATCTTTGACTTCTGAAACCCATCACTTTCATCAAAATTAGTGATTCTCTCTATCCAATGGGTCAAAAAAATTATTGCTCACAAAGAAAATTGAAATAACTGAAGAGGGAGGCAGGGGTTCTCTAAAACAAACAACATTGATTTTACTTCTTGTCATGACTACAGGGGTTTAAATTACTCTTAGAAGCAGAGCCTTAAGATTAATCTCTTTTGCATTAATTTGTCTCCATGCACTGCATAGCTGTGGCTCCTATTAAAGAAATATTCTTTCACCAATAGATATTTTAACTTATAAGTCAAGAATTAAAATTCTAAGTGTTTTGATAAAAGGCCAAACATTGTACATATTAAAACCTTTTTTTTTTTCTGAGAAATTGAATATAGCTTGATTATAAGTCTTAATTTTTAGCTTTATTTTCTTTCTTTGACATTTCTGAAACTGATTTAGGAACAACAACAACAAAACCTCCACCAAATTCTATGAAGAAACTAATGCAAATGAAAAAGGGAAAAAGACTAAATATGCTATTTGGATACTTAGCCAGCAGTTATTATACCCACCTCTGTAAAAAAAAGTTTAATATTCTATCAATACTCCAGAGATTTTTTTCACCCTAAAAATGTAAGTGATCCTATGGCTACTGCACTGTGTTAAAGACACACATTGTAGACTCCAGTAAGGGGGTAAGATCCAGGAGGACAAGATGGTAAGATCCAAGGATCCAAGGTTTTGTTCATGCAGTTACAAATAACAATCTTCCATTGCACATTTTCCCCTCTTTGAGCAAATTATTAAAAGCCCAAAAATCAAGATGACATAAGGAACAGTAATAGCTGTCTACAAAACAAACAAACAAACAAAAATTGCAGCTGTTACGATTAAAGAGATTTCATACGGCAAATTTGCACTTCTAAATGAGATGTTAGACTATGCTATGCATTACTTGTAACTGTCTTGATGCAACTTTTATAATCATATGGGTTGGGATTCTCATGGTATCCTAATATTTATAGATTTCCCATAACATACGCCCAAACAGAATCCACAGCCCCTAAAATTTACTGCTTCCTCCCATTCAAAATTATTTGACCTCATTTGGTTTAGTGATAGTCTGATGGCCTTTTAGGAGAAGGTCCTCAAAAATTATATAAATATAAAAAATATTCTAATAAAAAGAACGCTAACAGCACACGATATTTCTCACATAGATGGAGGAAGCACTAGCAAAGAGGCAACATTTCACCTGAGATTTCAGCTGCTTGGGGAACTAACTGTTGATGGGTACTGAGAGCTTAATTTCCTACAGAACTGTCCCATCTTCTTTTTCCCCCACTACTTCCAAGGTACCCCCACAAACTCTTAAATTTCTCCTACTTTCTTCTTCCAAGCACAAACATGATGCAAAGCAGAACATAAGGTTTTGAAGAATATAGATTATTACCTGCCTGTCAACAACCAGCTGCCCTTTGTGGTTTGATTTGCAAGCTCATGCCCTCGAAACATGAAATTCAAACTTTTCTTTGTTCTCATCATTTCCTACCACAAGTAGGTGAAAGAGTTTGTTTTCAACTGCTCTTCTTGTCCTGTAGCAAATGTGTATGACTTAGATCATTGAATCATAGAATCATAGAATCATAGAAAGGTTTGAGTTGGAAGGGACCTTAAAGATCATCTAGTTCCAACCCCCCTGCTGCAGGCAGGGACACCCTCCACTAGACCAGGTTGCCCAAAGCCTCATCCAACCTGGCCTTGAACACTTCCAGGGATGGGGCAGCCACAACCTCTCTGGGCAACCTGTCCCAGTACCTCACCACTCTCACAGTGAAGAATTTCTTTCTAACTTCTACTCTAAATCGACCCTCCTTCAGCTTAAACCCATTACCCCTTGTCCTGTCACTACACTCCCTGATAAACAGTCCCTCACCAGCTTTCCTGTAGGCCCCTTCAGGTACTGGAAGGCCGCAGTTAGATCTCCCCGGAGCTGCCTTTTCTCCAGGCTGAACAACCCCAACTCTCTCAGCCTGTCCTCATAGGAGAGGTGCTCCAGCCCTCTGATCAGCTTTGTGGCCCTCCTCTGGACTCGCTCCAACAGCTCCATGTCTCTCCTGTACTGGGGTCCCCAGAGCTGGACGCAGTACTCCAGGCGGGGTCTCACGAGAGCGGAGTAGAGGGGCAGGATCACCTCCCTCGACCTGCTGGTCACACCTCTTTTGATGCAGCCCAGGACACGGTTGGCTTTCTGGGCTGCAAGCGCACACTGCCGGCTCATGTTGAGCTTCTCATCAACCAAGAGCCCCAAGTCCTTCTCCTCGGGGCTGCTCTCAATCCATTCCTCGCCCAGCCTGTAGTCGTGCTTGGGATTGCGCCGACCCACGTGCAGGACCTTGTACTTGGCCTTGTTGAACTTCATGCGGTTCACATGGGTCCACCTCTCCAGCCTGTCAAGGTCCCTCTGGATGGCATCCCTTCCCTCCAGCGTGTCGACCCCACCACACAGCTTGGTGTCGTCGGCAAACTTGCTGAGGGTGCACTCGATCCCACTGTCCATGTCGCCGACAAAGATGTTGAACAGTGCCGGTCCCAGTACCGACCCCTGAGGAACGCCACTCGTCACCATTCTCCACTTGGACATTGAGCCGTTGACCACAACTCTTTGACTGCGACCATCCAGCCAATTCCTTATCCACCGCGTGGTCCATCCATCGAATCCATGTCTCTCCAATTTAGACACAAGGATGTCGTGCGGGACAGTGTCAAATGCCTTGCACAAGTCCAGGTAGATGATGTCAGTTGTCCTTCCCTTATCCACCAACACTGTCACCCCATCACAGAAGGCCACCAAGTTTGTCAGGCACGATTTGCCCTTAGTGAAGCTGTGTTGGCTGTCACCAATCACCTCCTCATTTTCCATGTGCCTGAGCATAGTCTCCAGGAGGGTCTGCTCCATGATCTTGCCAGGCACGGAGGTGAGACTGACCGGCCTGTAGTTCCCTGGGTCTTCCTTTTTTCCCTTATTAAAAATGGGGGTTATGTTTCCCCTCTTCCAGTCAGTGGGAACTTTGCCAGACTGCCAGGACTTCTCAAACATGATGGAGAGTGGCCTGGCCGCTTCATCCGCCAGTTCCCTCAAGACCCGCAGATGCATCTCATCAGGTCCCATGGACTTGTACGCCTTCAGGTTCCTTAGATACTCTCGAATGTGATCTTCTCCTACAGTGGGCGGTTCTGCATTCTCCCAGTCCCTGCCTTTGCCTGCTGTGACCTGGGCAGTGTGGCTCAAGCATTTGCCAGTGAAGACTGAGGCAAAGAAGTCGTTGAGTACTTCAGCCTTCTCCATATCCTGGGTAACCAGGTCACCCGTTTCATTGCAGAGGGGACTCACATTTTCCCTCGTCCTCCTTTTCTCACTAACATACCTATAGAAACTTTCCTTGTTGTCCTTGACATCCCTGGCCAGACTGATTTCTGTCGGGGGTTTGGCTTTCCTAACCTGATCCCTGGCTGCTCGGACAGTTTCTCTGTATTCCTCCCGGGCTACCTGCCCTTGCTTCCACCCTCTGTAGGCTTCCTTTTTGTGTTTGACTTTGCCCAGGAGCTCCTTGTTCATCCATGGGGGCTTCTTTGTGTTTTTGCCTGACTTCCTCTTTGTTGGGATGCATCGCTCCTGAGCTTGGCGAGGTAACCCTTGAATATTAGCCAGCTGTCTTGGGCCCCTCTTCCTTCCAGGGTTTTGTCCCATGGTATTCTACCAAGCAGAAGCTTTATGATGGGAAGGGAGGTGAGTGGGCTACAGTCCTGTGTGTCTCCGTGGAGTTTCTGAGGGCTCAGCAGAGAAGGCAGAAATACCTGCCAGAAGTTCTGATGGGATTCCTGCTGAACTGACAGACGTGAAGAGCTGCTGACCCATACACACACTTGGGACAACTATGTTTTGTTAATTAATTTAAATCACATTTGGTATAGAAGAATGTGTTTTTCATCCAGAGCATTGTGTATAGCACCAGGTGAAGTTTTTCTGGCTCAGGCTGAGTAAGAGATCAGACGAGATAGTCCCAACAGTCCACTGAAAGTTTTGAAAAGCTTTTGAGCTGACCAGTAATCCAAAGACAGTTCTTACAAAACACAGATAACCATGAAATTGAGTCCTACTTTGAATTCATTGGCAAATACTTCATCACAGAAAGACTAGAAAATATAATTATGTAGAACAGCATGAAAAACTATAAAGACAATTAAATTTCTTGTTCTGTTTGCTAATATCCTGTAAGAAAACAACAGCAACAACAGAATTGTAGGAACTGGTGAAGAAAGCTCAAAAACATAACATAATGATCTGGATATTTCAGCTGTTTCTTTTCTCTCTGTCCAAAGCACGGATGTAAGCATTTTTCAGGTATTCTAATTTTACCAGCATTATTTTCCTGTCAGACAGTGAATATATTGATGAGAACATTTAAAACACAAAATATTCCTAATGCTCTCCAATTAGAGCTAAAACATTAGCTAACTTCAAAGAAGGAGTCTACTGCAAATGCCAGTGTTTTAGCAATTGCTTCACATTGGAATGCTTAACTGTTAGCAGAGAATGAGACTCTTGAGTATCATATTTGACTTTAATCTGTTGTGAGAGATACATTTACTTCATTAAAAAGACTGCTGTCTGTAGACACAGTTAATACAAACAAGTTTCCTTCTGGTAAGGTTATTTAATGCAGAACACTATCCCAAATGTTTATACCTTGCTTTGACTATATAGATCTGTGTACAGATATGTACATCTGCACAGATCTATTTACTTCTATATGAAATGCACTGTATGTATTATGTATCACATATGTATCTGTGAACTGGGTGGTAGGTTGTCCTCACATTCTGTTTTCTTAACGTGTAACAAATACTAAAATTAAAATTAAAAAAAAAAAAAAAGAAAAGAGAGGAAAAAAAAAACCAGCAGAACTTGTGGAAATCTGAAAATGTAATACTCTGGAGATTTTCCTCTCTGCAAAGGAAGGACTGCAGCATTTTTCCTATCCTTTCAACTATAAGGCTTTCCTACAATTCTTTACATGTCTTCCAAACTTTACCTGTTTGGACTGAAGCATTCTATATTATTATTTTTCAGAAGTAAATGAGCAATGTCCTCAGATATAAAACAATATAGAGGAACCACCATGTTAGAGCGCTCTAAGAGTATTTGCCAGGGTTCCTCTGTGGTTTTGAACAAAAGCTTCAGATTTGGCAGATGGATCAGCCCAGTATTGTGAGGGTTTTTTCCTGATGAAGGTCCAATCAAACTAATTTATAGGCTTCTGAATATTTCAGTCTGTATCTGTTCAGTGGTTTGACAGCAAAACTCTTAGAAAACTCTATATTCTCTGCTCAGACTTCCACAGAGCCTGAGGGAAGAACGGGACTTTCCCTGGAATTACATGTGCCATGACATAGTACCTGCTGCAGTGACAGCAGAATGACTCAGTGACTGCTCTAACAAGACCCAGGCAACTTAGAGACGGGAAAAGAAGCAGACTGTTTACGAGCAAGTAAGAAGAGCAGAAACTGAGATGCAAAACCAGTACAGATGCTGGAGGTGTGGGACACTGCGATAGGAAAGTAAATGAGCAGCAAGGAGTTGCAGAGCTGGGAGATAAAAGCAAGATTCTCCCTCTGCCCCAGATATTTTCTGTGACGCTGAATATACCACTGAGCCAAACTATTTTTCCACAACAGATGATCAGTGCACAGCGTCTTTTAAATATCAGTTCCCAAACTGATTTGATTTTCCACTCCCAGGCTCTGATCTGCAGGAGTGCTAAGCACTTTATGCCAACTGAGGGCCATGAGAGCTGTGCTCTAAGCAGAGGAGCTGCTTTCAGGAGAGTATCTAAAGGCAGCCACAGATAGCCCATGTTGCACACTTTCACATGAACAGCACAGTCCCTCTGACCCACAGTCTGACAGGAATTTAGGTGCCTAGCTTCCACGTAACTGATTTTGCTGGGAACTGAGAATTTAAATATCCTTTTTTAGTGTTTTTTTCTAAAAAAAAATAAGAAGTGGCCCTCAGTTCCATCTGTCAAAGGGCCCAGACTTTACTCAGGCCTGGTCTCCAGGTCTGCCATATAATCTTCTCAATCTTCTTCACAAATCTTATCATGTAATTTCCTCTTAGAACGTGTTAAACTACAACCAGAAGTGAGAGAGGAAGATCTTGATCACACAGGATTTTCTGAATCAACAGCAAGATCCTTTGAATACATTATATAGGCTGCCACCCTGAAAGTCCTTAGATTGATCTTACTGTTGGAATGTGTTGTTTTGCTGTTTCACAGCATGGAGGGGACTCTGTATGAAATTCACCAGCTGTTTTTCTTTGAGAAATGTATGGTATAATCACGTTATCAGTTTACTCATTTCTGTAACAATTTTCTGTTTCACATCCTTTACAATCTGATGTGACTGGATATGCTGGAAGAAAACATTCCTCCTCGACTTGTCAGCTTTTTTATAACACTTCAGGAAAGAAAAAAAGAAGGGAAATTTGCTCTGACTTGGCACATCTGAAGACCGACCTCTCTGCTATAAATATTTTTTTAAAAAAAAACCCAACAAAAACCCCACCCAAAAAAACCCACCTAAGCCTTTATTCTGCATCAATGAATTCAGTGGAAACTTTCCCTTTGACTTCATCAGATACAGAAATAGGCCACAGAAGAAGGGTGAACGTGAAGATCTAGTTATGTACATAACTATCACTTCATCAGCTGAGACTTTATCCCCACAGGAGGGACGAAGAAAAGAATAAATCACTGGATAACTGTGGTGCAGTTGGCAGCCCTGGGCTACAGAAGTTACACAGGGAGCTCTAGCTTCCATCATGGGACCTTTGCCCAGAATCTAAGCCCTCCAAGTGAGCCACCTTTGTCTTACACCATCCTCATTCTCTGGACCCTAAAGAGTCAGTTCTTTAGTTGCAAAGAGCCATTTGGAGAAGCAGAACTCCAGGCAGGTAGGTAATAAAGAGATGATGAGCCAGACACTGATTAGCAAAAGACTTTATTTAGTTGAATTTGGGGGTTGCTTGTCTCTCTGTATAATAAAGATCTATTCAATTATATCACTGCAGTCAGAAGAATACAGTAAATCTAATCTCAGGAAGCACTATAGCAAAAGTGTCTCAAGGTTTCTCAACCCCTTCCTGAAACACCATTCAATAAACCAAACATTATTGTCACTCACTCTTCAAAGTAAAAACACTTTCTCTTTTACTCTCAGGAAGAAGAAAATATGTGAGCTGCATTATAAGATGACTAACAATTAGCACGTGAGTTAAAGATGGAAGCTGCTAGCTGAAAGCAATACAAGGATTGCAATGGGCTTTACTGAATAAGATACCACCCTTTGAGTGGTGTGTGAGATAATTGGAAATTCTGAGCCTTATATCACACTTAATGACTTTACACTTCACTACAGCTATTCCTAATTTAAATCTGAACAGACTCATATACTCCCTAACTTTCCCCTTATCCTGAGACATCTTCCTCCAGCAAGATGTCTGCCATCTTTAAAACGGGAGTATCCATATTCCTCCTTATTAGACAGGCCTAGATATTCTTACATGTCTATTCTCAGACATCTAAATATTCCTCTGTTGTATATTAATCATTTAGCAAAAAGGAGTGAAAGAGGTCTGATTAATCCAGAGTCTCAAAGCTGTCACATCAGAGAGACACATCATAATGTGATAGATTTTTTTTTCATATGATAGTCCTTGGAGCGAAATTAGTTAAGAAGAATGTGGTCTTATACAGGGATTCCTCTCTATTCCCAGAGTAATAGTGTACATATACAAAAGACACGGCTTCAGAACCACTTTCAAATTTTTTCATGATTACTATAATAATGTTGATACATGTTTCCATGTGCTTGTCAAACTAAGAGATTAGCTCAGATTATTTGAAGGCTTCACTTAATTGATTTTCTGATACATAGCTAAATTCTCTGCTGGCTCAAATTGGCACAGCAGCACTGCATTTGACCAGGAAAGATACAGGCATTTAGAGGGTCAGCAAAGTATAATGGTCAAATTCAGCTTTCAGTTGCTATAAATTGAGAGAGACTTAATTGATTTCAACTAATGTATTCTATAGTTGCACTCGTACATTTGGGAGCCAAATTTGGGCCAAGGGCAGTAAGGACTACAGTCACAAAATGATTGTGACAGAGAAGTAGCATTTAAAGTCAGGGGTTTAGGGGCAGGTTATAAGCAGGCCATGGCAACAATGGGCTGGGTAACTGACCAGCCGAAAAAAGCAACTGAAATTAGCCCGCAGTTGGGTTACAGATAGATTTGTCCCAGCTCTAAATTTCTAGCACTAGCTAGGGTATTAAACTGTTGGACAGCAGTTTGTGTTGTAACTGCAGCACAGGTATATCCCAAGTTATACAACTCTGGAAAAAAAAAATTGATTAACCAGTCACCTACTGCTGATAACATGTTTTCAAACTAATTCCAAATACTTCCTTACCACAGCACCATTTCTAGAAGATAGCTTAGCACTTTCCCATGGTGTCATTTACAAAACAGCAGGAAAACAACAGCCTCCAGGTGCTGTGAATTTCAAGCTGTTCCTTGTGAGATAAGTACCATCAAGACTCCTTAATTTAGTTTTGGCAATCCCATATTTAACCATGTTGTTGAGTGTGCTGAAAGAAAAATCTGAAACGGCTTTTCTCAGTTTTCATGTAAGTGTTGCTATAGAGCTCGCAGGGTGATTGTTTTTTAAATTTCCTTTGAAGTACAATTGTTTTTTGGTCTCTTTTCTTGAACATGGGCTGTTACTTGGTTGCCTTAAAACCTCAGCTGAGAGCAGGGAAGTGCCTTTCAGAGTTAAAAGACACACACCAAGTGTGTGCAAGACTTCTCAGACTGAGACATTTTGAAGCTGACTTCAGATTTTGAAAGGGTACTGTAGAATGACCACAATGAGGAAAGATAATCCCGTGCTTGGAAAACATGCTTAAATGTCATTTCATAGATACACATTCTGTGTTTAATACGAAACAACACATTCTAAACTCACATTCAGCTTTTGAGATCACACCTTGCACTAGTTTCTGTTTTCTCTTTGAGCTAAAAGATATAAAAGATATTCTACAGTGAGCCATGTAAAATTAAATAAAATCTATGCCTTTCTGCTCCTCAAAATCTCAATGTGAGGCCCACTCAGTTTTGTGGAGACTGATAGAGAATATCAGTGAGTGCAGAAAGTTCTGTGAAACCATCTGGCTTTGGGTCAGTAAAACGTGAGACCTTCTGGGAGCAGGGAGAGGGGCACAAGTCAGGAGCTGCTGGCAACCCCAGCACTGGCCAAGCCCTTGCCAAGGAGGAACCAGGCCATGGCACCTGAGCTGGTGACAGAAACAGGTCTCATCGACAGTCTAGTGATCATCTAATGAAGGCAGTGGGGTGAGTCAAGTCAGGCCAGGGATCACCCCGTGAAATCCAAACAATTCAAAATGGTCACCTGCAACATAGCTCAGGAAGGGGCTGAGGGCCCCAGGCTGAGCTGAAATGGGGTCCTGGGCCATCAGCAGCATGGGGAGAGCCCCGGAGTAGGCTGGGCAGAGACCATCAGTGCTACCAGTGCTCTCAGAGGCCATACAGCAGCGAAAATAATGAATGTCTTGGACACTTTCAGTATTTGAGGCTGTGATTTTTGTGACTGGTTTTGTTACCTAAGCTAAATCCAGACTTTAGCCCTCCACTCCAGATCCTAATATTATTTTCACATACAAAGCCTAAACCCTAAAAGGTACCACTCACAGATATATGAAAGAAGTGTTTTAATCTACAGATGGACCAAGGAAGAACAGACCCAGGTTTAGTCCCTACACTAAAAATACATCACAGGTACTCCTTATACATACACAATCACCTGTAACAGTGGCATCTTTTGCATCTTAACCTTAGCATGTGAAATGAAAATGCCTTGATCAGAAAAAGTCGTCCTCTAGTATATGGAAAACTTTCCTGTACCTCATGTCTCAGAGCCAATGAAATCAGTAAAACCCAGTAAAAGCTTTCTTTAGAAGAGTTGTCATTGAGAGCCTCCTCATTCTTTCTTACATGCTGAAGCATTATTTCCCCAAAGTACACTAATTAGGAGGTTTGGTAAAGTTTCCAAGGCACATTTCTGTGGGATGAGGAGGTCCAGCATAATGACTATCTGAAAGACACAGCACATCAATTAAACTATGAATGCTGCTTCCTTTCCTGCTTTTCTTTGACCATTATTCATTTATTCATTAAAGTACTAGTAACTAGCACTAGTAACTGCTGTGCTTTCAAAATTTGCCACTCCACAGTCCCAGAGATGAAAATCCCCTTTCTCCTTTTGCACAGGATAGGAAACCTCCTGGTGTCCCTCTCCTGGTGCTTTGGAGCTGTTCTGGAAAGCCCAGCTATGGCTGAGAGGTTAGTTCAGTGGCCTCAGTCACTGCGCCCTGAGACGGTGGCTACCATACTCTCTTGTATGTGCAGGACAGAGAACTAGCTGCCCTAATTATGCCCGAACCACTGGACCACACGGTGACCAAGGTCACCAATAGACATCTGCAAATTCATTTTGCAGTACAAAAGTCCACGTGCCACTCACCCTTGATCTGGTGCAGAACTTCCACTGAGAGTGTGTGGATTTATGTGTACGACCTAAGGAGAAGAACAGATAT
Organism: Grus americana; assembly: GCF_028858705.1. NCBI lineage: Eukaryota > Metazoa > Chordata > Aves > Gruiformes > Gruidae > Grus > Grus americana. The sequence goes on along the minus strand of NC_072853.1, from coordinate 82,832,594 downwards.
CAGTTATTTATTATTGCTTATATTTTTTTCCTGGGGGAACTGCTGATATCCTTAGTTTTATTCTGCCTCTTTAAATAAATAGAATTCAAATGTTCTGAGCAACAAGCAGTGGTGATTCATCTGCAGCAGTGTAAGTCACTGTGGTCCCCCAGAAAAGGAACAGCAGGGGAATTATACATCCATGCCTGAGCTTCCCCAGCCTCATACTGTACACACAACTTCCTCAGCAATTTAAACACACAGGACCGTGATCGAGAGTGGTAAAGCTGCCATCTAACACACAACTGGCCATGCTACCCTTGCTACCACAAGCAGGAGAAGAGGACAAAAGAGAAAGTGGAGAGAAAGCATGGACGGATGAAGCCAGTCATTTCTTCAGCTGCCATGGTTAAATTCAGGAGTAAGAAGTAAGATCCAGTGCTCTTCCTAAATGAAATCTGATATAATCAACGTGATTAAAATTCCTGATTTGGAATCCCTGAGGTAAATAGCTCGGCTCATGCTTTAGAGGTAATCCTTTCAACAAGAACATTCGAGTTTAGGAAATGGTTTGAGGTAAAAGAGAGCAAGGCAGAAACCCAGCCTGGAAGAATGTCTCGATCCCCACAGGGCTCTGGCAGGTTGTTTCCTGAGGGTAAAAGATACATGCCAGAACTGCACTGTGGGCTTGTGAACTGGAAAATGAAAGGGAGAAACTAGCTACCTTCATAGAAAGTTTTAATATTAAAATAGAGTTGTTTTAAGTGAGCAGTATCCTGCAGAGAGCAGGGAGCATGTATGCTCATTTCTGCTCCTAAGACTTCTCCGCTGCCTGCTGCTCGGAGATCTGTATGGACACGATCACTAAGGGCTGTAATTTAAAACTCAGAACAATGCATTCATAAATCTGATGAATAACACAATGAGCACAAGCCAGACTTGGGAGCTGCAGTAAATGCTGGAAAGCTGATGTGGCTACAAAAATTTTGTCTCATGACCAGCCTGGATTGCTTTTCAGTGAGTCACCTGACCTCAGAACGCGGGCCTGTGAGGGCTGGGCTTTCTGATTACCCTTATCAGGGGTTTATTGTTTCTCAGGTTTCACACTGCTGCACTGTCATTCCAGAAAACGGCAATGCATCTGATGGAAGAATCCCCCGGGGGAGGCCAGTGATTCATTTTGAGTGCTGTGATAAAATTGCACAGATGTTTTGGTTACTAGATAAGCAGGATGCTAATGTGGTGACTACACTTGCAGGACTCTAATGTGGTATTAAGAGGACCTAGTATATATTTGTGATTCTGTTTTCACTGCATATCGAACGTGCCTGCGTTAGAACAGTAAGTCAGGTCCACATAACTGAATCACTCACTGTGCAATGGCTAAAATAAAAACAGAAGTACAATATACCAACTTCAGGGTCCCAATGTATTGAGAGACATGAAAGGATCGCCCTTGCTAAAAGCTAATGAAAAATATCCTTTCAGAATATCACTTCTAGTGCTAAATGCAAATCCAAACTTACTCAAACACTGTCTTCAGATCTCAGGTTTCAACCTACACAATAAGGTTTGAATTCTGAAGCCCGTCTAGATCCAAATTTGGGATTTAGATTCTAACCCATCTTGACTTATTACCAACTTCATATCTACTTCTCCCCCACACCCCAAGAATAGCTTTTCTTTAATGTAAAAAAGGAAATGTTCTCTTTGAAAATTTCAATCTTATTTCAATAGCTCCTAGCTGCCGAAATCTGTAAGGCTTCATTTTAAGCTGCATTTTAATTTCTATAGGTTTTTAGGCAGTTCTTCTACTCCTATTTTTAAGATAAAAAACCATAATCTATTTCTCGCTTACAAGTAGCTTTACTGTAGTCGAAGCAGGCAGTGGCAGAGGAGCGACTAGAATCCAGAAATGAAAATTTTTATTAAATGCTGTTTCACATTTCTTTTCCCTTCCGGGGCAGAGATACTGTGAACCAAACCTTTAATCTCAGTAATTGATATGCCAATTTATACCACCTTTGGCTTTGATCTTTCAGTCCTACCACAGTGCAAATTTGGCCTCATATTTAAAACTTGGAAAATCCCCTGGTTATAACGTCTGCTTTTTCTCACTTCCCATTCTGAAATAGTTGTCTTTTTTGTGGTTCCTTTGAGAAGTGTAGCCCAGCATCTCCTCTTGAACTTTCAATTCTTTGGGTATTTACACAACTAAAGACCACTACTTAGAGATTTTTCTTATTATTACATTGCAACAATTCACATGGTAGAGATCTTTATAAATTAAAAAAATTCGAGTGTGCATTGAAAAAAATGCAAGTGTGCATGACTTTTACATACCTGCTAAAGTCTCATTAAGCTCATGCCTGAAGTAAAATCCACCTAGGTATTTTGCTGAATGGAGTCCTTTTGGGTCTGATCCAATGCACATTGAAGCCAGTCAAAAATTCCCATTGACTTCAGTGGGCTCCCAGCCGATTCCTGGGAGGTATTGAGTGTGCGAAGTTCAGCACTTCTCCTGCCAAGCTTCAGTTCTTGCTCTGACATGTGTTCTTTAGTTTTTTTACACTTTCTCCTCTCAACAGAGGAATATAAAATTTTTAAGGCCTCCCTGAAAGGCCAGAAGAGTTTTTCACCACTGCTTTAAATACACTCATGTCAAAACTGAAGCATTTCAAAACCATTCATTTCCTCCTATGAGAAACATAAAAAACGAATAGTTTCAGGTCTAATATATAACTTCAGGGCTGATAAATGTCACTGTAGCTTTATAATTTTGAGGTTATGTTAGTATTTTTATACACATATTCAAGACATTCATTACAAATACTATATACATGTATGAACACAGAATGCAAACACACACTATTGTACATATTTGCAATCTTCTAATGGTTTAAATAGTTAAAAAAATGTTTTCTTTTTCAGAATTACAACTTTCATAAGTTTGGGTTCAGTTGGAAATTTTAACATAGAAGCATTTTCGGTTCAGATTAAAACCAAATTTCTAAATGTTCAACTTTCCATAGAAGAAAAATTTCATTTTTCTGTTGACATCTTCTAGAATACTTCAGATGATATAGCTTTATATAGTTACTTTTCCCTCCAGCCTTTTACTGGCAAACATGGAAATCCACTTTTCAACATCCTCCTTTATTACAAATACTTCTACGTTATGTATACAACCAGCATCAGAACACAGTACTCAACCTGTATAAATGACTCTTCCAAGTTACAGTGCATCAGATATTCATCTCAAATGGGAGCTCACAGCTAATCATAGTTTATGTCAGACTTGGAGATTTATACTACGACCATTCTGTTGATTAGCAAGTACAAGTACACATGGCACTTTCACCTTGGCTTGCCTGTTTGAAGTAACTTAGAAACACTAATAAAATCCTCCTTAAATAATCTTGCAGTTAAATAAATGAACTTTGTATACAATGTGACAAGCTAAGCTAAATTCTGCAGAGGAGAGCTCTGGTTTCTGGGCTTTGTGTTAATTTTGCGGCAGCTTCATTACATATAAAAAATGAAAGTCAAAGCTTAAGAAGTTTTAAGACCACCAAAGCTCTGAGTCTAATGAGCTACAGTGGTTCAATGCAGCTAGAGATCCATTCAGTTGAATATGAAATTGAATAACAGGAATTGAATAAAAAGAAGCCTCGATTTTATGAAGATAATATATTCAATTTATTTTTTGTGGTCCCTGAATTTTCAAAAAGCCTCTTTACCTTCTTGCTGTCTTCTCATTGAAGCTGTTAGGAGGGTGCTTTATGTTTAGACAGTGGAGATGGGGAGCGTGCACCCAAGAAGGTGTAGGAGGAAGTCTGAGACTCTCAGTTTGAGTCATAGGATATACCTGCTAGAGGGATCAAGGCAAAATTTAACCACAATTTAAATTTATCACTTGGAGATTTCACAGTTACTAGGCCATCGGAGTACACAGGGAATGTCACATCTTTCAGATCTAGGCACAGATTGACCCCAGGGACTAAGGGGCCTGTTGCCCCCCTCTCCAGAAGCCGTTGAGGGAGAAGCAAGGCACCACTAAAGCCGCTGCCCATAGCTGCCTTAGCCTTGCTGTTCCCAGGGCTGCACCAAAATGCCAAGTGCCTGGGGACAAGGGCATTGCCCTCGCTGGATCCCTGCCTATGGCAGCCAGCGTCAGCTGCCGGGGCAGCCCTGGTTTGGGATGGAGCCTGGCATCCAAACACGGCTTCCCCTGAAATACCTTGGCTCTCCGGAGCACATCCTGTTCTTACCCCACCACCCTCACGAGGGCAGGACTCAAATATTTCTTATCAGTTATTTGTATGAGAAGTCTTCCCCACATGTTCACAAATGCAGATGTGAAGGACTGTGTTTATTTCGAGTGATAGCTGAGTTATGAAATGTTTTCCACACCTGGAATATTACATAAAGCCAAGCGTAGTGGCAGAAAGAAAATAGAAAATAAAGCGAGAAAGAGAGAAAGGCAGCAATTAAAAAGAAGGCTATATTTATACAGTGAGCTGTATGTGAAAGATGAGGGGACTGAACTTTCTTCATGGGAATTTAAGTCTCTCTTTCTGTGCTTGGGTAGTCACTGTACTGGCTTCAGATTGGCCTTTCACCATAACGAGGATCCAAAGTGTGTTTGTCCTGTGAAGAGAAAAATTAAAATCATTGTCAGTCATCTCCTGCAAGCACGTTTTCCTCCTCCATCTTCTCTGCCTGCCTGTTTGTTCACAGCAGTGGCTCTTCTGAGCCAAAGAGAAAATCAGAGAAAATGGTGATTTGAAAAATTACCTGTTGATACTACTTTGAACTTGTCCTCTCCCACGCTAAAATCATGGGTGATTTAATTCATTCCTTCAGCGTGGTGCACAACCTGATCTTTGCTTTGCAAGGACCTTGTTCTTCAATCATTACCAGTTAAAGTAAAACTTCCCTCAATTTCATTCTGAACAAGATTAGGATATATATTCCTTCTTTTCTTTTGGTTTGTTTTTTTTACCATGTGAAGCTGTACTTGCTAGGATAAACACAGAAAAAGTAGAGAGGTTATTGGAGCATCTAAGTTCAGTGACTTCTTTTACTCCATGAGAAAAAGAACAGATTAATTGGGGTCTTTGTTCCCCAAAGGGAAAGCGGTCATGTTCTTTCCATCAAGATTTTGATGAGGAAAAAAAAAAAAGAGAAAGAAGAAAGCCTTAAAAACAAAAGCCTCCACCATTTGTGCTTCCCTGATCTCTTAAGTTTAGCTAGTGCTTTTAAATCTTCTCACTGACTGTTTCCCTGTTGCTTCTCTGGCAACCTAGCCCCTCCCCCCCACCCCCCCCATAGAATAATTAAACAAATAGACAGTAATTTATACTACTGTAATTCACATGATGCCTCTTGATCATTCCAGGATAATCCCAAACATTTTCTTTCTTAGTGGAGCATTAGCTTATGTTGTACAGATATCTACATAAAGGCAGCTTACCAAAATACCCAGTTGGAACAGCATTGTACACATAGTTTTAATAAATCCTTATACTTCCAGATAATTTAATAGAGTTAGTATTATTACAAATAGATGAAAACATAAGCTTTTAAGCTTTGCATCTCACCAGCATTATTTCTCTCCCTGTTTTATCAGCAGCTAATGGTTACACCAGAGCAACCACGTCACGCTTTTTTCTCCCTCAGATGACACTGCCTGGCCAGACTCCGATGCCTGGCTGCAAACCAGGAACTCGCCTAGACTCTCACAGCCAGGGAAGGTGGGGGGAAGAGTGGGCTACATGGGTAACTAGCACATGCTTGATTGCAGAACAGCAGTTAATAATGAACAGCACAGATACCTTGTCCAGGACAAGGCTGTGTTGTTTTCGGTTTGGCTTTCCAAAACCACAGTGAATTAGACTGTCACTCCGTAATGCGCACTACTTCTTTACCTGCTGCATTACTGCTTATGCGCTTGAAGCCCGAACTACATGTGACTGTTTCAGACTAATTTGAAGCTTTGTTTTAGACTGAGGGTGGTTTTTTTAACCTTCTATGTTATTTTTCTCTTCACTAAGAATAGATCCTGCATTTAAGAACATCTACAGAAAACTTCAGGCTCTAAAAACTTAAAAGTGATCTCCTAAAAAGGATATATGTTAGTAAAAAAACTGTCAAATGTTGCATAATAAGAAATTAATAAAAAATAAAAATAATTTTTCTTCCTGACTTTCCACCCCCTGCCCTCAAGCCTCCAGCATCTCTTGGGAGCTGTTCTGATTATCCTCTTAGATAGCTGCTTTAAAACTAAGCAAATTCAGGGTAGCAAGTTTAAAAAATTGTTTTGTCTTTGTCCCAAGGTAGAAAAATATCTCATTAAACATAAACTCATGACAGAGTACTGATATCTGTGACTGTCTGGGTTATCAGCCACAGCAGGAGTGGTATCTCTTACCATGTGGCACAACTGGATTCCAGTTGCGTGCCCTATGCGCTGTAACAGCTATATGCAATGGGAGTATATATACTGCCATTTATCTTCCATAGTGAAATCAGCTAATCAAATATACCTTATAGTCCATGAGGGAAAGTTGCCAAAGTACATATTATATATTTCCATTCATTTAATGATTTAAAATACCATCACTTCTGCACAATGAGTGCAGATAATGAGTCTTATGAGCAGTTGCAATCATTGTAATGCCAAATACTTTACACACAGGAGAAGTTTGGAACATTTCCCTAAAAGAAAACTATGAGAACTGAAAATATTGTAACTTTCCAGAGGGGGAAAAAAATTAAACCACACTGCTATTTCATGTCTCTTAGATCTTTGTTAACCACAATAGGAAGAGAAAAAGAAGCTCTCCTCTTTTTATTACTGTGTTTAGGTTTGATACAATGGCTCAAGGAACGCGGCTCTCCCCTTAGTTATTCAGTAACTTCTTATGATGGGTCCAATTGTACACTCTGTAAGAAACTCATGTTTCTTATTTGAAAAAGATAAAGTTGTTCAATAAAGATTAGGGACTTTGTGGGAGTATTATAGATAGAGACAGGCAAGTACTCAAACACTACATACCTGCCTGTATCTGCATAGCGATAAAACGCTGGAGAAAATCTACACGGTAACAGGGAAAGACACCCGTTGCTTTCAGATACCAGGTGAGCTGAATCTTTGGGAACCACCCATGAATAAACAGTCCAGATTTTGTGGAAGGGCACGGCTGATTACTCAGCAGCTCCAGTTTTTAATATGGAAAAGATGTTCAAGCATCTTGCCTACATGCAGTTGCTCCAGTTGCACAAACTCTCATTTTCTTTTTTCCTTCATTTTAATAGCTTTAATGATTATTTTAAGAGCATCATTATCCTGGCTAAAATCATGGGAAGCTGTACGTGCAGTCCGGTCCTTAAGCTCATTGAAATTTGGATGAATTTGGCCAAACTAAGATGGGAGGAATGGGGGAAGCATGGAAACTGTGGTGGTTTCCAAGATTTTTGCTATAAAACCCAGCAGTTTTTGCAGATATTTTGCTCTGAGGTTTAGGTGTTAATAGATGCCAGGAGTCAAGATAGAGTACAGAGGGAGACGAACCCATGGAGTTTTCAGCTGGAAAGAGTTTGAAGGAATCTTCAAAATTATTAGTTCTTGAGTTTCAAATGGATCTAATTACTCTTACGCATAGGGCTGAGTCACTTCTGAGCAGCTTCTAGTGTCCAAATGTGGCTGTGTGGAGATGCACAAGGACTTGAGAAAGTCTGACCTAGCATCAGTTTCTAATCCCATTGCTCCCTCCCCACAACAAAAATGAAAGGCTGAGAAAATAATTTTCTCTTCAGGGTAAAAAAAGGGAGTTTAAAATGTTATGATTTCCCCTATGCCTATCCCAGCTCTGAATTAACTCAGTACTAGTATATCTATGTACAGGCCAGCACAAAGGAAAAAGCACAGAACAGCAATGATTGCTCAGCAGTCAGCACTGTACATGAGACAGGGATTTTCCAGGTCATTTTTATCCAGTTCATCACTACAATTTGCTGGTCCAATTCTGCCAAATCAGCAGAAGTACTTCTTGAAAGAAAGCCTCACCCAGTTTTGCACAGGCAGCACTCTAAGAGCGTGCAGGGTTACTAGCACTTTTCATCAGAGATCCATTCTGAATTGCACTTTTAAATAAAGCACACAAAGATTAGAAAATTATCACCACTGCTGGACACCTGCATATCCCAAAGTCAATTTATAACACCTGGTAATTTTGCCCAGTTGAAATAGCAATATGGTCCTTGCCTATAGCAGGCTGAGACATGAACCGAAGCGCTGCAAAAATATATCCAAGGCAAGGTTGTGACCAAAACACATGCTATTGTTTCTCATTTGTGGTTTGATTGATGTACACAGAAAAAGGTAAACAGTTTTGCCTATTGATGGCCTGGCGGACAAAAGAATGGCTGGAATGAAATCATGTAAGAGAGGGGGAAAAAAGCAAAGTAAAATTGAGAAACATTTCATTCTGGGCACTCGGACAACACTACTAAATCCATTTAAAAGGGGGATAGTCAGTATCCCAGAGTAACAGTCTGCAGCTATTGAAGTACAGCACTGTGGGATTTATTTAAGACTGAAACGTACCTTGTACTGCCCTTAGTCCTGCTGAAGGCAATGTAGAGTGAATTATTATTCCACGAAAGTAGATATAGTCTAGCTCTTATTCAGGTGAAGGAAAACAGTTCTCACTGAGATAATCTTTGGTTATATCGCAGAACCATAGAAAACCTGAAAGACTTGGACTTTCAAAGTGGTTTAGGGCTTCCCATTCCCCTGCCCTAAGGGACATGCAACCATACCCACATAATTCCTGACAAATAGTTCTCCTCCCCATCCTTAAGCTCCCTCAGGGCAGTTCCACAGCCTCCCCAGGTGATTTATTGTCCTCCAAGCCAAGTCTCTTCAGCAGGAGAGTGGTGCAGATACACCCCAGGCTGGAGGAGGAGTGGGGGGCAGGCAGGGAGAGGCAGCCCACCTGCAGCCCACTGCAGGCAGCCCCGGCGAGCTACAGGTAGGCAGCTCTCCTCGCCCCCGCCGTCAGTCCAGGCCTGGCAGCACGCAAGGCAGACGGAGAAGTTGCTTATAAAATGATCTCTCTGGGTTAACAGGACCATTGTTGTTTCAGGTAAGTTCTAAAACACCCACCTGTACCTGCATAGTGATAAAACAGTGGGGAAAATTCATGTGGTAACAGGGTAAGGCACGCGATGGTGCAGATACCAGGTGAGCTGGTACGTCTTTGTTTTGTACAAGATGCTTTGAAGGGCAAGGATGTACACGAAGCCCCTCCAGAAGCACAGGAGCTCTCTGGAAGACATGTGGTATGTGTCACGTTCCTTTTAAATGGGTGCTTTGGCCACTTTAGGAAAATCTTGCATATCTTGGGGACAAGAAAGAGATGCTTGAGGGAAAGGTTAAGTCTGCAGGAGGAAGTGAGTATCACTGTGGGAGAAGTAGAGTGAAGGAGAAAAGAATAGCAGCATGTGACTTTGTGCTTTCACATGCAGGCAAAACCCCTGTATTTTGCTTTTGCATAACTTCACTGGCCTGCAAGCCATTCTATCTAGTCCAGACTCTCAGCTTGTGTCTTGTCTTCATACCCATTTGAAGTGGTGCTCTGAAAATCATTATCCTGGCCTTGCACATCGACCACAATCTTATCCTGACATTCCCTCTGTGACTGACTTCTTCTCAAATGCTTCTCTGACATCATAATGTCTTTTTAGTCGTCTTCTGTATCTACACCTACCCTGTCACCGACTTGCAACAGAAAGATTGATTCTTATTTTCAATGCTATCATATTAATTCTGGGATTTTCAAGCTGGAGAGCAAGGTTATAAAATCAATGGAAACAGCCATTCACATAGAAGTTGCTCCTTCAAAAAAGTCGTATCAATGCTGAGAGTTTGGGTCATCACCTGTTCAGATCCCCACTAATGTAGCCATGTTGGTCCTAGCACATTAAATTCAAAAAATTGTTATAAAATTAGGTCAGGTATGGCTACCAAAAATAGGGCAGTGCAGTGAAAACAGAGCTGCTGTTCAAATCTCATCCAAAAGTCTGGTGCAACATGTGTGGGGTGCAGCTAAGCTAGAACACCAAAATGTGGTGCAAGACAAAATTCAAGCCCAACATATTTAAGTGCAGCACGATGCAACAGTTTAAATTTAACATCTATTAGAAAGTATATACCACACCCCCCCGACCATTATTTTTTCTTCTCCATTTCATTTTTACATGCATATGTAGAAACATGTTGATCCTTATGTTGTCCCCCTTTGTCTCACAGAAATACTGTGAAGCATTCATAAAAATCCACTACCTAAAGTCTTGAATAAATCCTTTAAATTTACTATTTCTGAACTTATATTACGTTCCTAATTAGCACTCATACACTGCTTCAATTCAAATCCAAATCTGTCTGTCATTAGGTTATCACTAAGGTTAACAGCCTAATTCTCTCATATCCAGTCATTCAATGTTGCCTACTATAATGTGACATTCTATTGCTAATGATTTTTTTTTTTCAGATCTATATGGAATAACTGCCAATAAAATGATTTTCATACAGTTCAGTGGACCTGAATCAATAATTTTGCTAGCAGATGAACTGGCCTACTGTGTTCCAGGTTTTCTTTCCTTAGCCTGCGATGTGTGGCCAGATTCCATTAGGTTGTCCATTTAGCTTATCATCAACTGTTATGCTATAAAAGCATGCTTTTATGAATATGTCCTTGAAAAACTGGCTATCAGGAAACTTCTTTTAAATAAGATGTTGGAAATGATTCCTAAGTAGTGTTAGAGCTTCTTCTACTGGAAAAGGTTATTCAAGGTTTAATGGGATTGAAATTTTCCTTTGCAATGTACACGTGAGCTACTGTTGTTCAACTTTTGATACAAAAATGCTAGCTTGGGAATGCTGTCTTTTATTTAAAAATAAAAAAAATGAAGTGCAGCTGACAAAGTTCAGATAATTGGACAGAGCAGCAGAGCTTAAACCAACAATGTATTCAGCATACTGACATGTGATATCTTTTGAAATTTCCATAGGGTCTTTTAGCTCACAGTGAGCCATTTCAGAATCCTGGACCGTACAGAAGAAAGTGTTTGCTCTTTCAGACTTGCACCAATTTCCAATGATATAATTATTTTTTCAGCTTCTCCTTTCCACCAAATCAATTCATATTCTACTTGGTCAACATATATGTTTTTACAGACTCAGTCCAGAATCCTGCAAGTAATGCCAGAACTCTAAAAAAAAAAATTAAATCTACAAAAATGCTATCAATGGAGCATCAGTACAGTCCGTCATTACAGCACACTATTTTCATTAACACATAATAAGCCTAAAACTGGTAGAAAGCCAATAAAAGAGGGATAGGGGAAAAGGAGTGCTAAAAATGAGAGCCACTGGAACAGACAGAACAGAAGGCCAGCAGCTAGCTTCCTGCCACACTGGGTATCTCTAGCAGCCCAGCTTCTCAGCAGGGCTGTGTACCCTGTGATTAAAACACCTACCTTTCATTTTTAAGGTTTAAAGTACTAACTGTTAAGTTTTAACGACCATTTTTTGGCTAGTGTGGCTTACAGTCTGGCTGCTTTGAGCTTTACCCTGTTCCCAAAGCGAAAAGACCATCTAGGGACAGCCTCCTGTTGAACACTGGTTTTCTGAACTGGATGGAAGTGAATGGAGGGAAAAAAACCCTGAATTCTATTACTTTTCCACCTCCTAATGGGAACAGCTCTATTCTGTCCTTGTATTGAGCTGAGTACAATTTGTTTAGTTTTCAAATGAGACGGAATGCTGAACTTTACCAGGTGTTAATCTAAAATTACTGGCCAGCTGAACCAGCAGTGATGTTTAGCAAGTTACTCATTTTGCAGCAACCTGGCAATGTTCCACATAAAAGACTGGCAGGGCTTGTAGGAAGATTTCCCCTTACCCTCAGCAGGAACATCGTGTGAAGCCTTTGAACTTTTGCTTAGTAAGTGAAACAAAGTTGTAATTCAATCAAATCTGCACCTCACTTGACTCTCAAAAAAGTCATCTTGATCAAGCCAAGCCATCAAGAAGCTCAGTCAGCCTCCTGATGCAACGGGAGGGAGACTCTCAGAGATGTAAGACTTACATTGTGGAGGGAAGACAAGCTAAAGATGGTGGCAATACAACACGGGCTTCCCACGGGGTCACGGCCTCCTTCAGGTGCCTCCACCTGCTCCGGCGTGGGGTCCTCCACAGGTGGATATCTGCTCCCCATCAACCTCCATGTGCTGCAGGGGGACAGCCTGCCTCACCGTGGTCTTCTCCAGGGGCTGCTGCAGGGGAATCTCTGCTCCAGCACCTGGAGCACCTCCTGCCCCTCCTTCTGCACTGACCTTGGTGTCTGCAGAGTTTCTTACATCTTCTCACTCCTCTCTCCGGCTGCAAAAGCTGCCGCTCCTTTTTTCCTTCTTAAATATGTTACCCCAGAAGTGCTACTATCGTCGCTGATGGGCTTGGCCTTGGCCAGCGGTGGGCCCGTCTTGGAGCCGGCTGGCATTGGCTCTGTCAGACATGGGGGAAGCTTCTGGCAGCTTCTCACAGAAGCCACCCCTGTAGCCCCCCCCGCTACCAAAACCTTCCCACACAAACCCAAAACAAGCAGTCATGAGAGTAAGAGCTGGAATTAATATTTATTGCCTGCACAAGCAAATATGCGAAAAGAAAGACAAGTATCCTGACAAGTTGGAAAGACTTGGTAACCCTATGGTGGCCTGTTAGCATACAATAGTGTTGTCTCCAGGAAACAAAAAGATTGTGTTGTCTGTCCTGTGTCCCAGCTCCTGTGGTTGTATTTTGAAACATCCACTCCTTCCCTTTCTACTCCCAACAATAAAAACCCTAAAAATACCTCCTCCTGCTTACCTGACTCTATGGCCAGATCTGGAGCCCACTGTGATAAATGCAGCAAGCAAAGAAGCAAAGCTCTGCCAGTCCCCGAGAAGACTCTCTTTCACAGCAGTGAAGGAAAACACATGTATTCTGCTGTTCCTTGTGCTGTGCTTTTCCCATGACTGGAGGGCCACGGTTTCCAAATCTGACTGCTTAACAGCTGATATGCATTCATATTGCATGAAATAAGGTGGGGAGGTTAAATATAAAACAGGGTGTTAAAAAAAAAAAAGTAAATGAAAGGCAGAAAGTCAACCACATCAGACTCAGGATAAATGGGGACAGTTTGGTGCAGAAAAAAATGCGTGACCACGAAAAAAAAAAAAGCAAAGCAAGTGATTAGCATTTTAAAAATCTTTAAAAAGAGCCTTAAAGACTATGAATTCAGTGCACGGAGACAATGAAAGTATAGCAGTACACGTACTGAAGAAATGTACTGTGAGAAAATGCCTTCTGCAGCACTGGCAACAAATCTGAGATATTTCTTTGACACACTCCCCAGTTTGGCTAAATAAGGATAAATTCACAGAAATGCAATCTAGTGATAAGAAGCTCCGGAAGCATGACTGAGGGCTTGATTCATCCACTGCTTCAAGCTCAGTTCAGTACACGAGAACCAAGCTGGAGTTCAAGCCGATCCAGAGAAGGCAATTGCTAGGTGAGACAGAGAACGGATAGACCTCCTAGTTAAGTGCTGGGATAAAGGAAGCACCAGCAGAAATTCGGGAGTCACAGACTGTTTAGATACTGGCAGTCACACAGTCACATGCCTAGAAGTGCTGTCGCGTAAGATACCAACACATCCTATAATGTTTCATTTTACTGCTTCTTCATGGAAGTGTCTATCCTGTACAGACACATATGTAAGTGTACAGAAATCAGCTACAGGGCATTGCTCCTAGGAAGCTATTTCATTATGAATATTTTAACATAACTTTTGTTGGTTTTCCATCTCAAAATGTCATTATAAAAATACCAGCAGGTACATTTCTAGTACAGTAAAAAAAAAAAAAAAAAAAAGGAAAGGTTAAGTTGCTGTACATTTAACAGCAGCTGCATTTCTCCTTGCTGTGAAAGTGTGAGCAAAGTGTGAGTAAAGCTAATGGCACTGACCTTCCTGTTGTTGAAGGGAAAGCAAGAGATTCTTGACAGTCTCCAAGGCAAAACAAGGGAGACCTTGCAAACATCTCTCTGTAGGGGCTCTAAACAATAGCGAAGGTTCTTTCCCAGGATTGAATTTCTCTATTCCTTTGGCACACTTTCACAAAAGGGCTGGGTCCTTTGAGGTTATCTGCAACGTGCTTACGCTCAAAGCATTAACATGCCTGTTAGCTCTGTACCCTTAGCATACTTTTACTGTTATTAGAGTGATTAGAACTCAGAAAAAGAGGATCTTGGAGATGAGATACTGGACTGAGGTGAAGAAAAGCAGGGCTCTAGGCTCTTCTCATGCCACTTCAGGCAAGCAACAACCTTCACATTTCTATTAACCACATATGCTTAGTTCGTAAGCTCTTTGAACGGAGGTTCTTTCTTTCCTTGCGTAGGGAGGTATAGAGCAATGGCCTAAGCCAGAATGCCTCGGCACTACCAGTTACACACTAAGCATTTTAACTACTATGACAAGGCTAATTTTGCAGTCCCTTCTGTTAACAAAATATTTAAAAACACTATATGGCAACTTTCCTTTTTATTTTTTGAGAATACTGAGCACTTAATTAAGTGCATTGATCTTTGGCTGCACTGCCTCTCAGCTTTCCAAACACAAGTGCGTATTTCTTTGCCCGTATGCTAGTGATTTCCAGCCATAACATTCCCTCGCACCATCGACACTGTCAGGCAGAAACCAGCCTCAGGAAGCAGGTTGTGAGAACTGTAGCACGCGTGCGAACAGCTTGCTGTCAACTGCTGCAGTTTGGATACAGCTGTGGAGCCCTGGGGTATTTTTAATTGCCTCAAAGAATTAAAGTAAGACTGCGTTCAAGATCTTCGCACTAGCTCTAAGTAGGCCGACTAAAGAAAGCTCAGGAAAAACAAGGCATGTGGTGATTGTCAAACTATTTTAGTAATAGAGATTATTTCGAACGTTGTATTCAAAGTGAATGGGTGCGATACCAGCCAAGGTGTGATGTTGTTAGCAGGCATATTCACGTACCATCCCAGTAAACAAGTTACATACCTGTTGTCCATTGGCAGCCACTTCCAGCCCAAAAGCAGAGCAGAGGTTTAGTCCCATCAGCTTCGGGTCGATTCCGTACTATGCCACCACGAAGTACTGCAGGATCCCTGCACTCCTCCTCTCAATCCTGGACTCGTCTCACGAAAATTTGTGGGGGAGTTGTGGACAAAACTCCCTTTCCAGGACACACCTACATTGGGAAACGATGGCAGAGGGCTCCTATAGATTTGTAGGAAAGCCGCAAACTTGGCCACGCAAAGATGCTGTAGATTGTGACAGCAAAGGCTGGTAAACCACTGCAAATGTGTTATCTGCCCGGCCCCTTGCAGTGCTTCAGCTATTTAATCTAAAAAAGCCTGCCTTCTTTTTAAGCCAGAGTACTTAGCTGACCCTTTTCTGTGCAAAAGAATCCACTTTATTTTGACATGTTATGCATGAAATTGACTCTTTCGCATTAGGGATGCAAAAGCTTGATGGTGGTGCGTGCCCTGATCTAAACCCAGCAGAACTACTCCTGCCTGTTCCAGTAAGCTTTCCACAGGTTCACGATTGCACATCAGTATCCCCAGCGCGGTATAGGAACCTTGTATTTCTGAATAAAATAAAGGATAAGAATTATGGAAGTCTGTAGAATGAATCATCCTCACTGCATGGGGAGAGAGTATGTGAAACCATTTATATCATTTTAAACCACCATTTCCCTTATTTACTAAATACAAGTCCACTCATCCCTTTGGTATGTGTACACGCTGTGTTTCTATTTACCATTGCCCACTTCTCTCAGAACTTCTCTTCAGCTTAAGAGCTTAGTGAACGGGCAGACGCAATATACTTCTTTAACCAGTTTTGTGAATCCTGGGCTCTACGCTGAAATCGTTGTGTTTCCAGCAAGGATGCCACTCAGCAGACACTGTGATTATTCAGCAGTTCTGCTGCATAAAAATGGAGCAAATAGGCAAAACTATTGAAAAAATATTGTTTATGCTAGGCTAAACTCTGCTCAGCTACACAAGGTTACCCATTTTTGAAATACACAGAACTGGCCTTTTGTGGCAGCTGCGGTTCATCTCCTGCACAATGGCAATGGGGAAAAGAACAAACTGTATCAGCACGAGGAATATTTTAATAAGACTAGGGTTAAATTTAATTGCCTCATTTTAAAAGATCAGTTTATCAAACTGTCTTACTCCCAGTTAAAACCCAGTCAGCATGCCTCTTGCTCTTTAAATAGCAAAAGAGCATTTTTTTTCACGTTAAGGCAGGCAAAAGCCATTTCTACTTTGCCTGGGATAAAACATGTATGAGATGTGCTGTTCATCTGCCACTTCTTTCAGCCTCACCTGTGAATGCTTGTGGCTTCTGGCGTAGTAGCTTATGGCAGCACGTTTCTAGGATCATGAGGCTGATGGTTCTTTGCCTCTACTTCACTATAAATAGGAGGGAAAACAGCCCCAGATGTGACACTTCTTCTCTAAGTGTAAGAATCTCCTTTGCCTAGTTCCCAAGGAGTAAAAGTGAAGATTTAATCAGTCTTTACACTTTTATATTTTTTAAATTATTTAACTTTTATTACTGTTGCACCATTTATACAATTACATATAATTTCAATGCATCCATTGTACATTTTGTTTTTTTTCATTTGTTTTCCAATGAGCGTGTGTTGGTGTCTGTGACACAGAATGGAAGAGAAACTGGAACTGCAATGAACGCAGACTTTTTCATTTCCACTGACCAATAAACAGAACTACAGGTGCACCCAACCACGGACATGCATTAACTCGTCATGAGAAATCTAGGTAGGCTAAGTAGGATGAGAATGCTTTTTACTCCCAAAAAATATTTGGAGAGGAAGAATTGGAGGATTGGCATTGAGAAGTATGTGGACAGCTAAGTGGGTTTTGTCTGAAAGTTGGCATTCATCCACTGCATAAAAAAAATATCAAAATAAGAAAGGCTGTAAATAAAAAAAACACAGAAAATACTGCTTTCATAAAGATCTGATTGCCTTGGCACAAACCTAGTGGGCAGAATCAAACGCATCACTCCCAAACCCCATTACAGAACAAAAAGTAGGTTTTGATACATTGGTGGAGTGCATTTACAGCAGTTCAGATACAAAAGATGTGCTGTACTTTCAGACATCCATTTATTTTACTTTTTTTTTTTTTTTAAATCCAGGACTTGTGTCAAGTTGGCAGAAAGTATATTAGATATTTCCCCACAAAAATACTATTTGGATTCTCCCCCCTCCCTCCCTCCCAACTTGATGGGACATCCTTTTCATTTTTTCTTTTTCTTTTTTTTCTCCTTTTCTTTCTGGGCAATACATATTTGTTATTTCAGATCTGAAACGAGTTAGTATAGCTGAAAAAATAAAAAAAAGACACAGGTTGTTTTAAGTGGTTGTTTCAACAGGCTGTCCAATTTAATCTTGCACTGCTATGGTTTGATCCGAATTAGTCGCTGGAACTTCAGAAGGTTTCGCTTCCTCTGGTGGGGCTGCAGGGTCCGAGGCCTTAGCAGTGGAACTAGGTGCTGCTGTTGCTGCCGCGGTCTCCTTGGAAGAAGGCGCAGCCTCGCTGCTGCTAGGTTTTGAGTCTGAAGCTGGGGCCACTTCACTTTTAGTTTCTTGGGCTGCAGGCGTTGCGGGAGCCTCAGTCTTTTTGGCTTCCCCTTCCTCTTTGCTCTTGTCATCTGCTTTACTGGGAGCCGTGGCTTCTGAAGGCTGGGAAGCTTTTGCATCGTTGCTAGGCTCAGAGGTTTTGGGTGCTTCGCTACTGGCAGCGGGAGCAGAGGCTGCAGTCGGCTCCTCTTGCTTGGGTGCCTGTTCGTTGTTCTTCTGTGGCTCTACTTTCGCATCGACAACAGCCTCCGACTTCTCTGGTTCTGGTTTCTGAGTTTCTTCCTGGGTCACTGTTTTCTCCTTCTCCCCTTCTTTTTCTTCCGTCTTATTGGCAGCGACCTGAGTATCCTTTTCGCCCTTCTCCTCCTTGTTGTTCTCCTTCACTTCTGTGGTCTCTGTGGTTTGCTGGGCATCCTCAGCCTCCTTTGGAGTCTCCTCTTCCTCAGTTGCTGCTCCTTCAGCCTTCTTGTCTTTGTCTTTAGCTTTTTCATCATTGACACTGTACCCCTTCTTCTTCTTGCTCAGTTTGCCTCCCATGTTGGACCTCTGTAACAGAAAAGAGGAGGAGGTGGTTACCCAAAGCCCAGCATTTACCACAAAATCAAAATCAGATCAACTGAGATGCAAGAGAAAAATTGATGCTGGCTCCTGAAAAGGAGACTACGTCAGGTTTGGTCAGATGTTATTAGCTGAACGCACGGATGCTGCTGCGCACCACTGTCCCTGAGCTTACATCCTGCTCAGCCCTGCAGCATTTCAGTCAGCAAAACCCCTTCTGCCACATCCTCCTAGGAAGAGTCCTTCTCTGAACCCCTCCAACCCTGGCTACTTTTCAGGGGGAGGGAGAGGAGGGAGGAACAAGATGATGGAGGACTAACACACATCACAATCTCTTGTGTCCTGAGAAGGGGATATAAAGCGTGGAAGTAGAAAAAAAGCCGTATTTATATTCAGGTTAGGCACAAGCTGAATTCGACTGTCAGTCTTGGCACACCCACCCTCGGTTAACAGAAAGTCCAGCAAGGGCTACAAACAAGCTTTTCATTAAGGTTTGGAAAAATCGAAGCAAGCCTAGAGCCAGTGAGAAGGCTGATGTTCTCCCTAAGACAGAAGACTGCATCTACTCACTCCGCTCTCACCGCCTGTTACCCACACAGCCAGCAAACACGGCAGATAACAGCCTACGCGCAGGGTGACGGTACCCAGAGGCCAGGACCATGTGCCCTCCTCACCCAGAGGCAGGAGCAGCTCTGGAGTGGGGACGTCCCCACGCACAGAGTCCCACCCAGCCCCTTCCCACCCCGCAGAGCCTGAAACACAGCAAGCCTGTGACCACTCAGTAAGACAACAGAAGCAAACACAGGCGCTTCTGACTACAAGCTTACATGTGGCACGTGACATGACGCAATAAAAAATTGGGGGGCGGGGGGGGAAGATGGGTGCATGCTTTGTAGCCTCTGCTCACGGTTTTCAAGCATGACAAGCGATCAGGCACTTAGTTCAGTTCTTTAAAATAAGTTGAGCGTGTGTGTAACCATACCAGTACTTATATATCCTTCATGTGGGAGTCTTAGAATATACAAAATCTCTCACAGTACTTCAAAGCAAATTTTGTCTATTAAAACAGAAGGAGACACAGATACATTGGGTCATTATTGAACATGAAAACCTGTATGACTGGCTAAAAAATTACACTTCTGGTATTAAAACAAATATTCATACTCGATGAAAGGTTAAGAAAAAAAAAATCCTAGTTTCGTACTATTTGAAAATAGGAGAAGGTGATTTTCTTAAAGTAGTCAAACAAATGTTTAATTTAAGAGCTTTTCCAGGAGAGATGAATCATTCTAATTTTCTGTTTTCAAAGGCAGATAGACTTATAGGCCCTCTATTTTTCACACACTTGCCAAAATTCTGAATATGCACCAGTAAAAATTCATAGCAGTGCTCATAGAAGGCTGAATATTAAATAATTTTAAATACCACTAAGAACTAGCTGCCTCTCAGTAGAGTTTCTGCTAACACAGATACAAGGCCAAGGCACAGCCCAACAGTAGGTTTTCCATGTGTCTTGGGCACAAATGAGATATTACGGTCAGCAGAGACCTTTCCGATTTCAGCTCTCAGAAACAGTAAGAATGTACAAATACTGTTGAAAGGTTAGCACACAGCCCTGCAAAATGGTAATGTAGTGTTACAGAAACACTGCTTTGTTGTCTGAAATTTTATGGGGAACAGCAATAAAAGGATTAACTTCGACAGAGGCACAGTTGAGCAATCTAACCTCTACCTTCACGGCAGAGATACCAGCTTTTTAGGTATTTAGGACAGGCTATTAGTTTGTTATCTGACAAATTTACAGGCTTCTTGATACTCCATAAATATCGCTCCAGCTTATTGTTTATGTACAGTTACAACCAAATACTTTGAAAGGGCTTTTGCAAGTCAGCGGGATCAGAGATTTATACTGAAGTCATATATGTGTCCAAATTTACAGTCCGTAATTAAGCCTGTATTTGTTTCCCGGCAAAGCCCAGGTACTGTGAGCCTAATTTCATTGGCTGCGTCTTCTGTATTTTTCCAGATTTTGCTATTTCATGAATAGTAGTAACCCACCACAATTTGTATTTTCTTCCACAAAAGGTTTTTAACCTCAGATACATTTGGCTACAGAACGCGTATGCCAAAGGACCTTTAACAAGCAGAGAAGCATGCATGTGAGAAACGTGCTCCCAAACTATGAAAAGAAACATGCACTGTCTTTGCTCGGAGGTATACTGCGAAATCACTGTGTCTCAATTTGCATCACAGCCAGCTGGCTCAAGATACTGGAGCAGAAGATGGGGAAGAGGTTCAGAGACTATCATTATGCTCTATTAGTAAATATTTACAGTTACAAATGGACTGCCACCTTCCAGCATAGTTTCAACTACTTTATAACAGAATAGATTCACTCTTTGTGACGCTGAATCTCACATGTCCCTATTTAAAAGCTGCCTAGATCATCGTCATTAATAGCCACGCCAGGCTATCATGCAAAAGCACAGCAATCATCAGGGTCATTGCCTAGCCCTGCAGGTAACAATGCTACGATGTTGCTTTCTCCTTACATATGAATTACAAATACTCCTCCTCCTCCTCCTCTCCTCAGCCTCCCGATAACGTATTGGGGCTCTCCTGTCACGTTCTCCAGAAACAGCCCCCACATGCTCTACTGCCTCAAACAGATGCTGACCTAGTCCCTGTCCCACCTGAACTCTGCCTGAAGCACAGCTCTGAACCCTCCAGTGCAGAGTCTCAGGGTGCAGCAGACATAAAGCAGACCTTCAAAAGCACTTTAAAATTACAACCAGCTACAGATTCATAGAATGGTTTGGGTTGGAAGGGACCTTAAAGACCATCTAGTGCCAACCCCCCTGCCATGAGCAGGGACACCCTCCACTAGACCACGTTGCCCAAAGCCTCATCCAGCCTGGCCTTGAACACTTCCAGGGAGGGGGCATCCACAACCTCACTGGGCAACCTGTCCCAGTGCCTCACCACTCTAACAGGCAAGAATTTCTTTCTAACATCTAATCTAAATCTGCCCTTCTTCAGCTTAAACCCATTACCCCTTGTCCTATCACTCCATGCCCTTGTAACCAGTCCCTCTCCAGCTTTCCTGTAGGCCCCTTCAGGTACTGGAAGGCTGCTGTAAGGTTTCCCTGGAGCCTTCTCTTCTCCAGGCTGAACAACCCCAACTCTCCCAGCCTGTCCTCACAGGAGAGGTGCTCCAGCCCTCAGATCAGCTATACCTGGAAGAAAAGTAGCATGTAGATCAACCCACTTACACAACTCTGTGATTGTGCTGGATATTCTTGCAGGGATGCCACATGAAAGGGAATCTCAGTGAAACATCTCACAAGTGAAACAGACAGCAAAGTGCATTACATCATTGAGGTATGTATTCATACGGCGTTAAATCCACTCTGTATTACTACCTACATATTAACACTTGAAAGAGCACAGACCTTTTTGCTCCGCCCCCCAATGGACTAAAGTCTAACAAAAAGGAGATACCCTGTCTGTCCCAGTAAGACACTGATGGCCCTGGCTCTATTGCTTCAGCCTCTCCCACCTCCCCTGCCTCTCCCTAACCCCCATAACCATTGCATCCACCTCGTGAATGACAGACCCAGAAAAAAAAAAAAATTGCCTACAACTATTTACCATACAAGCTAAAACCCAGTATGACTTCAGTTATACTTCTAGTGGAGGGTGTCCCTGCCCATGGCAGGGGGGTTGGAACTAGATGGTCTTTGAGGTCCCTTCCAACCCAAACCATTCTGTGATTCTATGATTCAGTTATTTGCACTACCATTTGCACACACAGTGATTTTGAACTAGCCGTACCAGCTGAGTGCAAAGCACTTTGTAGCAAGCATGTCCAATAGGAAGATCCTTGAAAATTTTGGTGCTGAGCACCATTCCTGTAAAATGGCACAGCATTTGATGGCTGTGCCTCTTCGCTACCGGACAGAAGAGGGTCTAGAGAGAGAGAGTCTAGAAACAGATTTTATACAAGATGTTGCAATATATCAGTTATTTTCAAACGGGAACTTTGATGAACCAGTTGGCAGACCAGTGCTTCAGAAGAGCAAGGTTAAATACAACATTTGGAAGTTATAATAGACTTCATCTGCTTCCCAGTGGGCTCAGTATTCTTTGACTGTATTGCTCTTCTCATGGAAGAAACAAATCAAGACCACTGTGGAGGACTTCTACAAGAGGAGCAAGGGTTTCTGCAGTTTCTAGGAGCTCCTGTTGATTGTGCTCATCCTGAAGTTTCCACTCTCCTGCAGAAAGCAGGAAGAGAACTGGAGAGCTTGCACAGGTATCTTTCTATTGTAGAGAAGGAATAACCTGACTACATTTGTATTACAAAATACCATGTCTACAGGTCACCTAGACCATGTTAAGCACTTTGAAAATTGAATATTTGGGACAATCAGGATTTCCTGGGATAAGAGTGTCAAAAAAAAGAGTCAGTGTCCATAAAACCATAAGACAGCAGGAAGAAGAACTCACAGAAGACCTCAGACTTTACATCTGAGGACTGAGCTGATCGGATGGAGATGAGTCCCTGGAATACAGGTAGCATACATTTGTACAGTTTGGGAAAAGAAATATTATTTTGAAGTTTTATAGTTCAAATTGTGCTTCTATATTGAAAAAGTCCCTAGAATTAGATTCTTACTCTCTCTTTTGTCAATTATATTCCTCATAAGCTTATAAATTTCTAAACGTTTCATTCAGCATACACTTTTGCATCCCACGAAAGGATCTGGCTATTACAAGAATGGAACTGCTATCATCACCCTCATTCTCAGTACAGAGAACAGTGCCTCAGGGAAGGACAAAACCACAGATATCACCTGTATATTGCCATAGTCTGACTGCCAAAGCTAAACTTCCAAAGCTCCTGTTCAATGTCATGTGAAGTGTGGGGAACTCGGTCCACCTCCAGAAAAAACAGTTCAGGAAGACAATAGTTATCTTCTGAAATCCCACTGCCTTCAGCGTGACATAGGCACGTGCGGTGGGCCAGGCCAAAGTAGCCCTTGCACAAGCCTGTTCCCAGGCAGGAATTATCTCACATCACTGGCAGGCAAGAGCTGTAAAATGCACATCCCTCCCAAGGCAGGGTTTCAACACTCCAAATCAAAGGAAATACCGATCCCAGAAACTGGGAAGCTTAGGAATTCTAAGAAGTAATATTGCCAAGTCTAAGGGTTTAATTCTCAGCCAGATTTCGGTTCTACTTTCCTCTGGTGAGAAGCAGAATATATTTGATGCAAATGTCTTAACAAAAAATAAAGGTACTTTAATTTGTATATTATTTTAAAATTCCTGGGGACATGTACACTACACAAAAATGGGAAGGAATATGTGCTTTTTTAATATGGGTTGTTTGTCATCAATATATCTAAATTATGATCACTGATAATAGACTCCAATTATGAGTTATAATAATTTAAGCACACTGCAGGCTGATACAAAATTCTGCCTGGCTATTTAAGAACTTGTACATAAGTAACTGCTTCATTTGAGAAGCATAACTACTACTAATACCGCAAGGTATCAGAAAAGTTAATAATCACATTGCAATTATTTTGAGAGCAAATTAAAAAGTTGTACCTGAGATATTACTAAGATTCATGTGTGTCGTGGTTTAACCCCAGCCAGCAACTAAGCATCATGCGTCTGCTTGCTCACTCCTCCCCCCACCCCCGGTGGGATGGGGGGAGAATCAGAAAAAAGGTAAAATTCGTGGCTTGGGATAAAAACAGTTTAATAGGACAGCAAAGGAAGAGAAAATAATAAGAATATACAAAACGAGTGATGCACAGTGCAATTGCTCACCACCCGCTGACCTGCCTAGCCTGTCTCTGAGTAGCGATCTCCCCAGTTTATATACTGAGCATGACATCATATGCTATGGAATATCCCTTTGGCCAGTTTGGGTCAGCTGTCCTGGCTGTGCTCCCTCCTTGCTTCTTGTGCACCTCTTTGCTGGCAGAGCATGGGAAGCTGAAAAGTCTTTGACTTAGCATAAGCATTACTTAGCAGCAACTAAAACATCAGTGTGTTATCAACATTATTCTCATACTAAATCCAAAACACAGCACTACAGCAATTACTAGGAAGAAAATTAATTCTATCCCAGCTGAAACCAGAACAATATGAAATACTTGAGGCATATGTATTAATTCATCAATTAGGAACCTACTTTTCCAAGAACAGAACAGGAATAAAGACCAGCAGTTTCATTATAGGCAAGGGTTTTGCCAAAATTATCAATTCATTTAGCATCAACCTGAAACCCCAAGTACTTTGCACATGTAATTTATCTTTGCACCCTGTGCGGAAAAAAGCTAGCTAGATAGGCAGAATTCCTGAATAAAAATAAAATTTATCCATTATTTGATCAAAGAGTGATGGCGGTTTTGTGCATTACATTGAAAGCAACTATCGAAGATTTTGGACTTGTGTCCTCCTGACTTGGAGGACTGCACAGCTGAAGAACCTGGAGGCACATGGTGACTGAAGATCCACTACCCAGTCTGTCTCTGGTCAGACACACCAGCGCTACTTTAGCTGCAGGAGAGTCTGCAGAAACGCATACATCAAGGTACCGCCTTATGCAGTTTCTCTGTGTGTCACCCTGTATTAAAGCCACTTTAGTGAAGTACTGACCTGTGTGCTGCAAAGCCACTCTGTAGGAGCGTGCTCCCGAATGTAATACACCTCCTTTCTTTAAGCCAGCACACCCTTAGCTTCTCCAGCTACAAAGCCACCTTGTAGAAAATGCGAGCAGAACATGGACCGATACAGTCTTGCTTTCTGACTCAACGAGCAGCATGGAAGAAATGCTCTGCTGTGTGTGAAACCCCCACGCACCCCAGGCGAGGCTGTGCTTTGTAGGCAGAGAGAACTTCTTTTATTAGACCAGCCAGTATGGATAGAAATACCATCACCCCTGTTCTCCTTAGATGATTGTCTAGAGCTGATCCGTTTTGGTGTTAGCACTATTTGATCCTTTCTTATTGCTGGTTTCAAATCAGAATCGCACTGGTTTTGCCACAACTGGTTTTTTTTTCAGTGATCCAACAGAACGCTACATTGCCCAGCAGCGCAGATGCAATTGCCAGTGCCTCCACTTTCATTCCCGGCAGCTCCTGCAAGGCCGTCTTGCATTGTTTATAACAGCAACACAAGCCATATTAAAAACTGAACAACACAGAAGCAGCATAAAATAGGTTATTTTTACAGTGCAGTGTATGTGTTGCTCAGCCTTGCGTTCCGTTCATCCAGTGCTCCGATTGCTTAAATCAAAAATGCTGCCATTAATTTCTCTTTGCCTCCTCTGCCTCGTTCAGTCTACCAGCCTTCCTACAGACCTGAGACGCAGCTCACGTTCAAAGCATTTCTCCTGTATTCAGATTAACTGCACATGTTCTTTTTGTTGAATAATAAAAGCAGCTTGCAGACATGCTCATGCAGGTACACACATGCAGCCAAAAGTCAGCCTGCCCCAGACTGAGATCTTAATCACACTATTGTTAGGCGCACAGTTGGAAGGGGAAACTCTGCTGTAAACACCTGTTTTGCAGAGACCGAGATTAATTTTACAAGAGCACCTCTTATAGAAACAGTTTGCAGGCTTCAAAATAACCTAAAAGACTAAGCCAAAAATATAAGCATGTGCGTCCTCTTTATTCTAAGTTGCCACATCACTTTGGGGTTTGCACATGACACCCCAGGAAGCAGTTTAATAAATATTTTACATTAGCCTAAACTTTCTAATCTGTATCCTAGAATTAAGTTCCTAAATAGGAAACGATGCAAATTTCAGAGGTGCTTATTACCCACATCTTTCAAACTGTTCAGGTCCCAGGGAGACAGCCGAGGGAGAGGCGAGATTCCACACATATTGTTCCAATTATGGCCAGCCACTTTTTGCCTCCTTCAAATACTTAAGACACCACCACCGTGACTAATTGCAAAACACACAAGGCGATAAAAGCCTAGATAATGGCACGATTTCCTTCTAATTCACATTTTGTTCAAATTTGGTCCCTCCAGCGCTTGCTCTATGGTGGATCTCAATACCACAAATACACTTGGCTTGCAGACCCCTGAACTGTTTTGAGTGCCTCCAAAAGAGACGCTCCAAAAAATCTAACAGTCAGATGCTAGTAAGCAATGAAAACATTAGCCTTCTCCACACGGCAATCCTAGTGAGGGGCAGATGGGGAGACCTCATTCCCGGCGGGACGGCACACTGGGAAAGGGAATTTTTTTCAAGCTTAACACCTATAGCTTTTATTTCTCTAGCCTCATCCTGAACAAAGAACATACAGTACGGGGCACACGAGGAGATTTCAAATTCATGCTTTCTATTAAAAAAAAAAAATTACTATAAGATCCTCATTTACATGTTTTCTTCAATAGCAAATGTTCTTGGTTACTATTTGCATAAATAGCAAACTTACCTGCCACTTGCTTAACAAGGACATGGAGAGCCACATTCCCTTTTTGAAAAAGGCCTTAGGGTATTTAAGTAGGGAACTGTCACGCAAAAATTATTTATGGGGATTTACATTTACATTGTATCTGTTTAACATTCCACACTTAAAAACCCCTGCATTAGTTAAATGCCCATTTAACTTGTCAAACAGTTTTAATTAAACTCGAGACAGTCCTTAGAATATAAATTACAGTATGCTATAAGAAATTGATACGTTAACTTTGAAATCTTGGAACTACCACTTTTACTTTGAAAATGGATTCTCCAAGTGACTACGAAATTCTTCAGCATTTTTCTTTCCCATCTCCAGGCTGCTCGTGGTGCTGCTCACTGGAAAAGCCCTGGGCGTACTACTCCCCAGCTGTAAAAACCCCGTCCTATAGCTGGGAACAGGACTCTTAACAGACAGCTCAGACCTATGATAGATCATCACCATCCTTAGACTGTATATTTCCTTCTTCTGTTTGCATGACACCCCCACTACAGGCAATGAAACCACGTTTACAAATATGAACCAAACCCAATTCTCAGTTTTGTTGTTTGTGGGGTTTTTTATGTACAAGCTACATGGACAGCACAGCATTTCTGCCTGCAGCACGTGACTCCACCATTGCACCACAGAAAGGAAGAAAACGGGGAAGCAAGACCAGCCGCCCTCCACCTAACGCAGCACTCTCCGCTGTGGTGCGCGTCGTGGTGCTCATGAGTACGTTGCAAGTGCTTCCTTCCAAAATACACAGTCTCTGCTTTACTCAATAAAACAAAAGATGACCAAGTTGAATGAAGTATTTGTTGTTGACTTCTTTATTCCATTACCTAGCTACTGAAGTATTTTAAGGTTTAGGATCTAGTTAACACATTCGCTTCTGCTTTTATCTTTTTCAGCTCTCTATTAAGCTGCAGCACTAGCTTTTCTCTGTTTTTCTTGAAAAGGAAATGACTGCAGATCCACTTGATGCTCCAGGAGGTAGCACAGTTTCAGGTTTAGACATTGGAAGAGGTTGATTGATTTAAAAAAACCAAACCCCACAGTTGTCCCAAATCTCCATCACAGAACATGCAGCTGCCTCTGTTACTGGTGATGTCCCCACCTTCCTGATAACCTTGAACATTGCAATGGCATTCCTCAGGAATAAAGGTATATGCAAGAGTCATGGGATTAAACCAATGTCATCCTCCAGTTAATATGCAGCTGCTAATAACAGTTAAATTGGTAATTGGAATGTTATTGTGAAAATACCTGCAAGTTTAACATTGCATTAGAAAGCTGCGTGCACTTACGTCTGTAGGACGGTATTACACGTTGTGGAATTAAACCTACTTACCACCTCAGCAGCACCTACAGGGTGTTTTATCCTGCCTTCCTGAAGAGCTGCTGCATTTCTCCTTGGACTAACAACTTTTGACTTATAGTCTAGTGTACCAAGGTTCATTTTAAACAAAAAATCCTGTACTGAAGTCAATGTATGCAAGTCAAGTCATGTTTTGCGTAACATCAAAACTACCTATAATTAAACCCTGCAAGACTTTGGGCTGAATTACAAGTATTTTTCATGTTGTTAAGAAAAAACTCCTCCTCGTGACCACAGTATCAGTGTCAGCACCTTATCAGCTCTCAGCTTTTTACAGCTCTGTTGTAATCATGTCTTTTAGTAAAGACATGCTCAAAAGAAATGAGAGAAATGCAAGCCTTAATGCTCAACATCTTGGAAAACATGTTGCTTTCATGTTCCTGGACACTCGTTTGTGCCATATACATTTTCTAACAGACTGTAGCTTGGTCTATTATATTAATTTTGTCACTTGGGTCATTCTCACTTCCTGGTTCTCACACTAGCACAATATGTGGTTTTTTCAACAGCATACATTTGACACAAAAGAAAATCTCATGTTCCAGACTTTCTTTTTTGATCTGCATGTTTATACTGGATTTTGACTTTTTTTCCTCCCCCCTCCTCCCCCTTCGTTTTTTAAACAAAGAATTGCATTCAAACTACCAGGCTTACCAGTTTCACTTTAGTTACTGGGGGAGGATTATCAGAATAACATGGAACCAGTACACAACAATCACTGGCAAAGCAAAGAGCACTAAGCATCTGATTTCTGTTTGTCTCTTACAAATCTCTCTCTCCATCTTTTTCACCACTGCTCATTAACACTCCTCTAATGGCTGTTCAAAATACCAAGACGTCTTAGGCAAACTTCTATTAAAACTGGCAATATTCTCCAAAACCTGAGGAATGAGAGCTGTTTTTCTTGACCCAGATGAAGAACTGTAGGTATGCATCACTGAATGCTATCATGTGAAAGCTTTTACACTCCTTCAGTGCCAGATTTTGGTAATAAGGTAACACATATTCAGCATGTGCCATAGATGATTGAGAGGAAAGAGGCAGAGAGTTTTGTCTTGTGTCCCAACACGATAATGGTTTGCTTTGAGAAATCCACTTTGAAAATGTAAAGTGTTTCTAATAATCCCACATTAAGAGCTTTGCCAGGCAATAAGCCGTACCGTGTCATGTGTTGAACTGTTAGCTATGTCCCCGTATATTCCAGACTACCAGATCTAGATTGATAGCCTGTTTCTTTCTGACATCTTCACTGACTGTACTTTCTCTTTTCTTTTCCTTGATTTTGGTTCGGGTTATTTTGGGGTGGCTGATCAGCTCTGCTAGAGGGAAGGTTACGTAAGACTGGAGGCTAACAAGTCCATTTGGCAAGATGTAAAGATAGCAGCTAGTGCAATCCATGAAATGCACGAAGAGGTTTGTGTTCAAACCAAGAAAGGCAGAAATCTGATTTAATAATTACTCAGTCGGAACCATTCCAAGCTAGCAGCTACCCGAAAAGGAAAAGAACAAACAATACAGAAGGAATGAAAACTAGAAATGAGGAAAGGTGATCAGGTGTATATCTTCTTTCAATTAAATAGCTTGTTTTTCTTTTCCATTTAAGTAAGAAATCTGTCCATCTTAGAGCTATCAAATTTAAACTCACAAAATGAAAGCAAAAGAAAAATAACTTTGCAGGGATAGCTGTGGAGTTGGATATAGTCCCTT
The DNA here is from genome assembly GCF_028858705.1 of Grus americana. Taxonomy (NCBI): domain Eukaryota; kingdom Metazoa; phylum Chordata; class Aves; order Gruiformes; family Gruidae; genus Grus; species Grus americana. The sequence goes on along the minus strand of NC_072853.1, from coordinate 82,802,723 downwards.
TCCCTCCCCCTCACCTGAGCACTGACTTGTATTTTATGCCAACGAATGTAATTAATACCTAATATGGCCACAATTAAATTTCTGCAGTTCAGAATGCATATCAATTCCTTTGATTATATTACTCTTGATGTAGACTAGCCCTCCATCAGGACTGTATGTATGCCAGTTTGCAATTTTGGTCAACCCGGACCATGTAACAGAACAGAGCTTACTTTCCAAGGCCCACATGCTGTACAGAAAGCTATTTATAGAACTCTTGGAGACACTCCTGCAGTTTAAAGGGCCTTTGGTCCATGGCTATTTGAAAAATTATTTATTCTAACCAAAGAAGGCAGGCAGACATCAATATAAAGTATAACCAAGCTATTTCAGCATTAAAATGAGAGAAGTCTATCAAAGATGATTTTTAAGGTCCCTTCCAACCCAAACTGTTCTATGATTCTATGAAAGTAATGGAGACTTGAGAAGCACGGAAAATTGGTTTTCATTTTTCAAGACAGAGCCATAAATAAAAAGAAAAATACCACTAGAAAGTTTCTGCTTGCTCTTTCATGGCTAATATGTTTCAGTAGCAGCCCATGCTTCAAACCAGCACTGGGGTCCCGTTTTGCTGTCCTCCACATTAGCACATACGTGGAATCCATCCACGCCCCAGGATGTCCACGTTTTAAAAGGAGTAAGAGGATATCAATTCATTTTAATGCTGTTAACAGAATATAGCTGCCAAGACTCCCGACAATAACTGGCTTTTCCAGAGGTTTTCTTGTAATCAGTTCTCCTGGCTGGTGAAGTAGCAATGGTCAGACCCAGCAGCACTTTGATTTATTTTTATTTCCTTCCTGCACGAGCAGGTCAGCTGGTGGGACGGAGCCCCTGCATTCCCCTAAGAGATCTCGTGGAGGAATGGGAATTGAGCAAGTGTCTCTGCCCTGCTGCCTCAGCTCTGGCTCCCAGGGTTCGGCAATTCGTTTGCTTGGAGGGTGGGGAGAGGGAGCTGTGCTTCATAAACTTTAAGATGTTGGCTGTCACAAGCCGAGAGGCATTCGGCTCTGCAGGAATCACATACGCAGTTCTGCTCACTGCAGTTTTCTGGGTAATCCCCCCCACACGCACAAGTTGAGCACTAAATTCACACATCCCAAACAAGGGGGCTGGGTCTAAATGTGATTCAAGCACATAAAAGTCTCGTACCCATATTTGGAAATATTACTCCCAAAGGTCTCACGCTATTTCAGAAAAGGCTGAGCCAGTATCAAGAAATACGTCTCAAGAAATGCGTAACTATTTTAAGAGTATTTGCAACCTCAGATCTTAATTTAAGTCTCTTACCCACCACAATCTCTTACCGTCTTGTATTTCTTCTATTTTTAATCACAGGTAATTGGTTAGCAATACCACAGTTAAGCTTATTCTATGATTTATACATAAAACAGAATAAAAAACTTTTTCCCATAAATGGCCAATTTTACTGCCCACTTTCAGCTTGGCAATTCTTCACTATAAAAGGGCAAGTCTTCTCTTTAAGTATTTATTAGCTTTTGCAAAGGAATGATTAATAAAAGGTTTCTTTTCAAGTCTATTCTGTGTGAATATATGGGGCTAAAAAGAGGAGTCCTTTTATGCTAGTTGCCAGTGACTGCGAACTTCTCTCATGTCACACGCTTCTCCTGACGGAATCTGACATGAGCCACTTCATTCAAATACAGAAATCAAATACAGAAGGAATTATTCTCTTTATTCAGGACAACTTAGATAAATAATGAAAAACTACCATCACAGCATTACATTTTGTCATACCCTGCCATTCACACTTCGCTTCACGTGTGAAGCCTGTCCCAGCTCTGCATCTTTCTGCAAGTCTGCAGAACCAACCTCATATCTCTAAAATCACAGCATGCTCATTGGGAGCAGGAGTCATCTCCTCAAGGTGAAATTGCCATCCAAGAGCGGTCAGACAATATCCCTTGGTTTAAGCTTCTGGGAGCTGTCATAGTACGAAGCCTAGCATGGTAAAAATGACAGACGAGATCTTCCCTTCCAAAGCCTAAATGTAGACACATATTACTGCAATAAAACCATAACGTACTACAAAATCATGAGAATATCTCTCTCTCCCTGTTTTCAGGGGTCCACAGCAGTCTGGGGTCAAAGGAGGCAAGAGCCCAAAACTCACTCAAGTCTTCCAGTAGCTGTTGCGTGGAAGGCCACCTCCCTTGGAGCCCAACTTCCACATTTGCAAAATGGGATAGTATCACTTTTCATCCTCAGAAAAGCTCTGCCTGATGCCAAAAGGTGCTATAAAGGGTTGGAAATATTTTCCCTTGTTTTAAAAAGCAAGCTCGTTCCGTATGACTTCTTCACCCCAAATCTTTGTTAGAGAAGGTTGTTTTTCTGCATATTGGCACTGTACTGAATTACCATCTCTGAAGCTTACCATCATATCACACGTATTAGAATAGCATAATGGGCAAGTCACTCATCTGGATTTTAAAGTACTGTGCTAATATTGTAATATGGAGCTGTAAAGCATCGCTGAAAATTTTCAGGTATTGCTGAAAGCTCCTTCTGGAACCAAGCTCCTTCACATTTATGCCTCTAGGCTGAGAACATCTGTATGTGGACATTTTGATTTATAGTTCCAAATACACACATTTCACTCAGTTTCGGTTCACTTGATGAGAAGGATTTTTCTCAGGCTAAGAAAGCTCAGGTGTATCCAGCTGGATAAAGATGAAGCTACTGCTTGGCAGCCATCTGAGTGCTTTATTAAAGACAGATGTAAGAAAACAAAGTAATTTTGCTTAAACAGAACATTGTAAATGCTTGAAAAATGACGATAAATCCCTTTTAACCTGTTTTCATTAGGTTTTCAGGTGCTGGACTGACACATCATGGTCACTGCTATGTTTTTTCTATGTTTATTAATTAGCTGCATGTCTTTGTTAAAAGAACATCCCTTTTAGGAGTACTTATTCAAATCTGAACAGATGCAAGAGGAAGCTCTAAACTGGTTCACTAACTTTCCAAGACCTTTTTAAAGATTACGCAAGTTTGAAAATTCTGAATTATATTTGTCACATACTGCAGAAGCTGCCTTTCCTACCTACAGATCTGAGCTGTAGCGACTGCGTTATTACCGTCATAGAAAGTCACGAAAATTAGAAGTGTCTTTCTTTAACGTGTGATTAAATATCAACCAGACGTAGCAACACGGCGCTGCTGGAGATGATGCTCAACACAGCAGGATAGGAAAGGATCATCTGCAAGGGATGGCAGGAATTAGGGATTTGAAGGGTGACAAGTTTAGGTAAATTCCTCTTAGTAGCAGCATTTTCACACTGTCTACTCAAACTAGTCAGTATTCTGGAGTTTAAGAAGCCTTGGAAAGGAAATTAAGATCAGCAGTGAAAATTTGGCCAAGTAAATAATATTAGGGGAATGAAGAACGGGTCTCATTTCTTACTACCTGCACCAAGAGGCAAGTGGCTACAAAGGACTGCACTGTGGGCTCGAAGTGACAGACTGAATTTGTGAACCCCTAACTTTGTACCCATTGCCTTTGATGTAATTTTTTTTAATGTACATTTTGATGCAGTTGGGGTTTTATTATGAGTAGATGAAGGGCATACACATGTTGTTGCAGAGACTTCCACTTCCATGCACGTTACATCATGGAAATTACATAAACATGAGGCTTTGGAAAAAAAATCTCATATGAGTATCTGTTGAGCAGGTTCACAACTTATTTTGTAGTCACTGGTTGGAAAATCAATTTATCTTAAAAGCAAAAAAGATTTTGGATTAATTTAAAAAATAAGCATAATTTCCATGTTAAAAGTTCAAGTAACTGTTACCAAGGAAGAAAAAAAAATTAAGAGGGGTTTTTTTTCTTTTAAATGAAAATTATTTTCATTATCATGTTTGTCAGAGGCTAGCCAGGAAAAATGTTATGTATGCCAAAAAATCTTAAAGATCGTAGCCTGAGAAAGAAGTGGGTTGAAGTAACTAAATAATATCGGATCATAACTATACAACACTCAGTTTCAAATGAACTCAGTTTCTATGAACTCTTATATTTGTTAGTTGTCAGCTCATAATTTTATCATAACCTCAGAGTATTTGGAATTTTTTTAATGCATCAGCTCTAGTATTTATTACAAAAATAATCTAAGCTTTCATTTCTAATCCTCGTTTTACCAAGAAAAGTCCTGAAAGAGTCCTAAACCCAGAAGGCATTTTTTGTCTCATGGTTTCTTACGACATCATTCATTTTAAATGCTTAAGGCTGGGAACACTGCATGCTTGCAAGAACAGAAAGGTATCTGAAACATCTGTTAAAAAAAAAAAAAAAAGTCAATTTATTTCAGTCATTCATACCTGTTAGCCTGGTATTCAGATTCAAGAAACACAAGAGCTCTTTAAATTTATTTTAAAATTTGTGTGAGTGTTTTTTCCTTAGCATGCTTTGTTCTGGCAAGTTAACCTTACGTATTCAGGAGTCAAAACATCTAGCACCATTTGAACTAAACCTGATAAAGGAGTGTACGACCAGGCCACAGGGAAGTCAGAAGAACTGCGGATGGGAAAGAAGAGAACTGAGTATCTGGTAACTGGTATGTCGGGAGTGCAGAGATGGGAGTCTGTCAAAATCAGTTCAGGTAGAGAAAGGAGGCATTCCCAACAATTTTTCTATTTCAAACCTACATGGAGAATCCAAAACTGTCCTAAAAAATTAAATTAACTTTAAAATGAAAAAGTCAAGAACAACTTTGTTGTCTATGAGCTAGCTACAGTGCATCTCTACAAGATGATCTATGCTATTAGCTCTCCATCTACTGAGCTTCTGGAGCATTTTGACATAAATTCCTTTGCTCATTTGCACTTAAGTGATATTTTTGGTGTTCTGAGTGGTTTTCCAGCTGGAGTACTGTAACAATAATTTGATTTTATTTATATTATTTATAGCATAGAATTAATCCACAAATGAAAACATGGGAATTTGAAATTGGCTGCCTGTTAGGCCACTTCAACTGTTTTGCCTGGATATTTTTGTCTATCATTTTTCCTATTTAATTCCTATTTTTAACAAATGGCATATAACTATTTGCTATCAGGCTAGACTAAAACAAAAGCAGTTCTAAAACTTGTCTGGAGCAATGATGTGGTGATATTATCTGCTTTACCAAGTAATTCAGATACAAATCAATGTGTAATCTCAGTATTGCTGAAGAGATGGGAGTTTCCTCACTTTTTTTAAGTTCCAAATTTTATTTTCATGAGTTATATTTTCAAAATTCAGTTAGGTGCTCTTGAGAGTTTTTCCTTATGATCTTTCTCTCAGAGATAACTACAGATAACAGTGCAAAGCAAGAACTGAGTCTTTGCAAAATGCCGCCATCATTAAGAATAATTTTGCAGTTTCTCTTGAAGAACTACAAAGTAATGCTTAGAAATGCTAAACAAAAGTTAATCTGCAATGACTGCCTGTAATTCAGTACTTTCAAATGTGTATTAAATACTAATTTTTTATTTAGGAGATTGAAATTTAGCTGGGATCTTTGATCACATCTATAGCATTTGCCAGTACAATTCTCTTTCAATCAAAAACAAGAAAAAGAGAGACAGAAAGACTCCAGCACTGTTTGCTAGCCCTACAAATGAAGTTAGAAACTAGATCAAAGCATGCTGAACCAAGGCCCTGAAGCTGGTTGGCTTTGTTGAACCCCACATTCAATAATTCTTTTTTTTTCCCAAAAATCATGTGTTTCATATGCAGCCCAACCGTATGACATCTACAGTTACTCAAATGTGATCCTCAGTTACCAGAAATATGCTCATACTAGCAAGCAGCAGCTGGAAAACATTAGTATCAATGGTAAACTTGGATGGATATCAATAGCTGCAAGCTAATAGCCAGAGAAAAGAAGTATTACAGTTGTACATGGCCACCTGCCTATACAGATTGAGAGCGATTAACTCTCTTCTCAACTCAGCATCACCCTCCTCAGACTGCTTTAATGACTTTAAAATATTGTTTAGAAGGTTACTGAGAGCATATTCGTTACATTTGCAAGGTACAATGCCATTTCCCCACTGCGAATCGCTGAGATTTACAGCCTCCCCTTGACTAGCACCTCAGCACGATGCTGCGGAGCAGAATGCACCGCTGGGCTTATGAAGATTTGGTGCGTGTGATTAAGCATGTGGAACAAAAGACTTAGTACTCAGCTGCAAAAACATGCAACAATTAATTAAATATTTGACTACAGCAGGATGAAATTAAAAGCCTGACTTTCCATTAGTACTTTGTAACTCTATCTCGGAATAATGTCTAAAAAAATTTAAAGCCCCATCTTCCCTCATGTGGCATTATCAAGCAGTGGACGGTTGTGTTAATAAATAGACAGGAGAAGGGAGCAACAGAAGAGCAACTTTGTGCACGTTCATATTCTTGTGTTAAAAAGAGAGACATTAGACCATGACTGCAATTAAATTTACCAGGAAACAAAGTTTGGAGTCTGTAAAGAGGTAATGAGAAATGAGAAAAGGTGTTCTTTCCCCTTCTTATTTAGTACTGGAAAGGCACAGAAAAAAGTTTGTTTTGTTTTGTTTTTAAAAAAAAAAAGAGAAAATGTCACTCTACATTCCCATTCAGATGTGGGGACTTCACTGAGCCTGTCAATCTGTGCCTGTTTTCAATCAATGGTTATCCAGACAATGGGAATGCATCACAGAGCTGTTTATTTTCCATTTAACACCCCACCTTCAAAGATCACCAATCCTGCAGCTCTGAAACCACTGCTGATCTTGCTAAGCTTTGAGAGACCATCAGCACTCAAGAGTGCTATGCAGATTTATAGGGCTGAACAACCAGTCACAGCCTGAAACACTGATGTCTAGAAGAAGACACTTCCATACGATAATTGTATGGACACCTCCAAGTCGTACTTTTGTTCTTGAAGCATGATATTGCTGGGAGGTTTCTGTAGCACTAAGACGACTCATTTTCTGATCAGATCACCAGAATAAATTTGGTACAATAAGTTCATGGGGGTGGTTACTCCTGTCCCCTAAATCCTCCCAAGATGTAAAGTTTTCTACTTTTAATGTAAAAAGAAAAAAAATTCAAGCAAACCCACCATTTTTTTTGCCTGAGAAGCTATAGGATTTTGCATCTTAGCTGTAAATAACTATTTGGTATCATTGGGTCATGGTGCCTAGCTGACCGAGGAATCTGAACAATCTATATCTGCCACTAAATTCAGTGGGGCATAAAAAGTGTTAAATGGTTCTTTCATTCTAGGCTATGCTTTAATTCTTTTCTACAGCAGTGTTTTAGATCCCAAAAATATTAAGGCATTAGGAAGTCATTTGGACATTACAAGCATAGCTGCCAAGAAAAGCTCGTGTAGAATCTGAGAGCTGAATGTAGCAAGGAAGGTTAAAACACACATTTGAACTAAGAGCACTAGCCGGAACATGAGCTACTGAGGTGTGAGGAATTATTGTAGTTCAGAAAATGAAGTTACTCACTGCCATTGTCCATACTGAGCATGGTCTAACAGCCAATATGTAATAAGCAATGCCAGAAAAAGGTTACCAAATTGGTCCTTACGTTTTTCTGATTATTCAAATGTTGTGGAAGTATCTGACAAATGGTAGACATCTTTGCAACTCCTAGGATTAGCAGTCATTTTAGGATGCCACTGATTATATCTGAGGTCAATCTGTGTAAATGTTAAAGAGGGAAACTGCTTTTATGTCTAACAGAGTTTGCAAGAGAAGGGAAAAGGACGAAAGGGCGACCCTTTCCCTTTAGAATATTTCTGAAGAAAGCATGTCTCTTATCTGCTTCTACAGTGGATACTGGAACGTGGCAGGTCACCTCCCTTCCACTGTCTTTCCTCCGTGTTTTTACCATGTTCGTCACGGAAGGAATATCCAACACATTATTCTAGCGTGCAGGGCAGTGTGGCCATCATACAAAGACGGCAAGATGTCCTGTGTTCTAACCAAGAAACCGAAGCAACTTATGTGCAGGGCCAGTATGGTCCATATTGCTGGGTAGGTCTCTGTTACCACGACAGAGCACCTCAGCTCCAAGCTGCCCTACGCACATGTAGCAGGGGAAGTGTCCCCTTCTCCCTTTCCTGGCACCCGTTAGCATCATCTTCCCGCGTCCTCTGCACTGGCATGAAACAAAAGACCCCTACGAAAGAAGCTGGAGTTTCTAGATGAAAACACAGAGAGGAGGAGATTTACACTTTCAGGGAGGAGAGGGACAGAAGAGAGGATAAAAAACTACGTAGAAGGATACAGAGGACATCTATTCTTCTCATGTTCAAAAAGAGTAAGAATATGCTGCCACAAGACCAGCTTTCACCTCCCTTTCCATGGGGCCCTGGCAAACAAAAAGTCCTCCCCACCCACAGCTGTGAAGTCAGATAATGCCCCGTTACACCCGGTGTTGTACACAGGTGTGAGATGTTCTCCCGGCCCAGATAAGAAAGGTGCAGAACTAGCAAAACACCGAAACAAAACAGCAAACCGGCAAACAACAAAAGCGCTCTCAGACCAGTAGTAGCAACTCCAGCACTGGAGCTCGGCATCTCTTTGGACACCAGCCTGGCTTGCCCAAAGTGCCTGGTGTCACTGAGGCAGCGGCACAGTCTGAACGCGCAAGACAAGGCCCAGCATGACGTCAGACGAAATTTAACAGCAAGGAGTACAGAAAAAAGCAGTATCCTTAACTCATGCTTGGTAAACAGCTATTCAGTGCAGTTGGGTTGAGATGCATAGCTGACCTAGGAATCTAAGCAAACTACATTTGCCACAACATTCAGCAGAAAAGGGGCATAAAAATTGTTAAACAGGTTGAAAAAAATTCTCACCTTGAGTTTAATCTAGAGCAGATAGAAAATAGTTCAGTTACTCAGCAACATATTTTTTATTTTTTTTATTTTAAGAGTTACCTGAAATTAGAGGCAATAATCTACGCCTCTATAACTACTTTTATAACTGTTTATATTGCTTTAACTACATAAACTGCATTTATATGCTGGAACTGATTTCTGGGCATATTTTCTGTGACAAACAGGGATAACAAATCACAGTCTTCTGTTCTCCACCGTCACCTTCTGCTGTATGTCACATTTTGGTTCATACGCTACCTTTCATACATTACCGTCCCTCTTCACTTAAGAGTGCCCCTTCCCTTTTATGAAACACAGCTGTCACGGACTTCAGTAACAAAGAAATTCCCAAATTCTCCCAGTCTCGGGCATTTTCCTGTCTATTACACTGCTCACAACATTAGAGAGGTATTATGTGAAATAAGGCTGCCTTAAGAGTATAGCTGCCACTATCTATTGACACAGGACACTTTAAAATGAGAACGTAGTAAGAGTCAGAGTTCAAGAATCGTGCGCTCAGTCCAGCTGGATAACATACAAACATCTTACAACTCAGTCTCATTAAATGAGTTCAGGGAAAGGGCATTGCTAAAAATGAAGAACAAATGTCTTGATTTACAGTACATTAAACAGTAACAGAAGTCATTTTTAATGCAGCCTCTTTCACTGAGAAGCACATAATGACACCGCATCTGTGCTGCTAAGGAGGAACCCAGGAAGGACACATACAGCGTAAGTCATTTGCGCTGCCTTTTACTGAAAGTCCATACCAGCAGCAGGTAATGACGGCGGTATGTTGAGGTACAAAATACTGCTCCAGTTACCTAAGCCAGGATCCTCAATCCTTGCCCTTCCTTTGTGATCACTGCCTGTCCAGCCCCCAGGCTGCGGACAGCCCAGGAGATGCTCTCGACGATGACCGAGTTGCCCAGTCTACTGTATGTCACCAAGCTTAAGAGACTCAAATTCATGCCTGTAAGGAGTGGGGTAGAAAATCAGAGACTTCACATTCATATTTTCACAGCAGGGACATACTAATACAAATCAGAGTACTGATTTTCCCAGTTTACCAGTAATAACCAACTGGTCCATAGTAACAATACTGGTTGTTGAATAAAGGTGCTTTTTTTTAATGAAATATGCACAGGCCTCTGCAAAAGAGCTCGGTGTCAGGGCAATTGCTTCTGAACTGCTACTCCACTCTTTCCAAAGATGCCTAAGCGACTTCCCGCACCCTGTTTTATTTCTCGGCTACTGCCAAACGCCACGCAGCACTGAGTACACAGCCCAGATCCCACTGGGATGGACACGAAGCACTGTCGAATGCATCTGCCATGGGGGAACCAGGTCAAAATGCCGGCAGTTGATTCAAAAGAGAACTGCTTTGATTTGGGATTTTGGGAGAGGGGCAGCAGCTCATTTCTCTAGTCACCGCTAAGGTGTCTGAGAAGGCAGCATGTTGTGACACGAGATTCAGTTTCAAGTTCCTGCTCTGCTTAATTCAGGGTGACCAGGAATAAAAGAGCTCTGTCTTGACAAACAGTTTGAACTTTGGATGTCCTGCAGCCTAATCTGGCCTTTAGCACCCACGTACGACATGTGCAAGACACCCTTCCCTCTTCCCACAACAGGAGAGGACCCGGGACACTGCCTGGGTCTAAAACCAGATATGTTTCCACAAACCAACGGTGCAATTAAATTTAATTTGAAGCAGTACAGCTATTTCTCTTCCATGCACTACTCTGAGGGGAGGAGGAATAGGTGGAAAAGGGCAAAACTGTGCAGCAATTTTGCAGCTCACAGGCAAGACCCCCCCCATAACCCTGTAAGCATAAAAAACAATGGCACCAATCCAAATATCTTCTTCCACCTTGGTGTAAGCTTGTTATCCAGTCTCTGGCAGAGAAACTTAGATCTCTCAAGCAAGCACGAATAATTTGCTTTTTTTCTTTCCTCACCTGAAGCTTTGAAGATATTCATCTTATTTTCACCTACATAACAGTTTCTCCAGGTTTAGGCACAGCATTAGTTAACTTGCTGCAGCTAAGTAGACAAGCAGAAAAAGACTCACAGGATTATAAGGATCATGTATCTGTGGTGATTTTAATAAGAAATCTTACTTGCAGTAGAATAGATAGAAGCAAGGAACAGAATCAGGCTTCACGGATGATTTATTTTAGTTCATCTCCTAGGAAGTAGGATGTTACTGGTTTGATTTGAAGCCAAAAATTGTAAGCCTGGATCAAGTTCTTGAGATTCAAACTCAACTATATTCTTCTCTCAGAAACCAGGACACTGTGGCTGTCTTTATCTTGAATATACCAGTTCTCTTTGGTAAATTGCTTATAATGTATTAAGCCAAGTTTTGACAGAGTCATGCTGTGAACATTAATTTCATCAACGTAAGTATCTTACTTCAACTGCCCTGCTTCTTTTCCTATTGCTTTCTGAAAGAGCAGTATTTATGGTACTTCTGTTCCTCCCCAAGGCCGCCAATGTTTAACGTGCTCAGGTAAAGTAGCCTAATACACATAAATCTAATTCTGTCAATTCTTCAGCCAGGAAAGGACAGGAATTTGCAGCACATGTCGGGATGCTGTGTAGAAAGGAGCACTAAACAGTTACAACTTTCATTTGTATCTATATTTAAATTACATTATTTTTAAGAATTTGTATGCATATGAATATATACATATATGCATATATACATATATAGGTTCTACTGAGTATGAGCACCCCTTGTTTACAAAAATTCTTCTTGGCTCAGCTGGTGAATGCCCCTTATTCCTTGCAGCTGATTGCTACATTTTCTGAAACACAGTAAGTTTATTGTCACTATTTATTTTAATAAGCTATTCTATCAGGCATTTTTAAATTGCTCACCACCACCATATTCCCAGAGATCCAGGATCAACAGAGCATTTGGGCTCACAGCACCCACAGGATTCTGTGACTAAGGTGCCCAACTGCAGGTGTGTCCTAAGCAGTGAAGCTATCTATGATGCTAGAGAGGCTGTTCCCTGCCCGTTTGGTTTCCCCTGTTGTCTACAGCTGAATTTTACTCAGTGTCCTTGCTCAAGTCAAGGAGGAAGAAACCCCAAGAGAACTACGTCAACAAAGTAGAATTTGATAGAAAGACTTGTAAGAATACGGAGAAAAGAGACCTGTTTGCCTTGAGACTGACTCTGTAGGAGGGAGATGCCACAGTTCGAGTATTAAGCTTGATCGAGCTAAGACCAGAATGGAAATTTCGTTAAGGCTTCTGAGAAAAGGACTCTGACAAATGGCACCAGCAGTGAAATGTTTGCATTCCTTTTGCAAGGTCCAATAGCTCTGTTCCCATAGCTACTGTATGTTGAGATGGATGATGTAGCTACAGCAACAGAGAGCCAACATCCATGTTCACGGTAAAATTCCTAAGTCATTACTTAATCCTTCTTTTACCTCCCTCCAAACTTCTAAAAGAGGAAAAAATTAGGGTTAGCTTGTTCTCTGAATGAGTTAAAATGATGCTAAAAATATTAAAACTAAAAGATCCACTGCAGACAACTGGAGCTATAATTCACTTCCCTGGCACAAATCTCCTCATCCCATGATTGCCCTCTCCACACTAACTGGGGGCCATTGCTGTTTTGCTAAAAAGAGAGCTGTCACTGCATTACTCGATGAGTGATGTTTGGCAGCCTGCAGCTCCTCCAGGTCCCACCATGTTCAAGTGCAGCACCTTGTCATTTATGAGCCAGTCCTTCCATCAGGTATACTCGGCTGTTTCCTATCTCCCACCCCCCACCATTTCTACCCCACTACTATTTTGAAGAAATACCTCTACTCAGAAAAGCTGCAAATTTTCACGGCAATTATTTGCCTCCACCTAAGAGTGCCAGTTCCGTACATAATTAAAAGGGAAATATTGCATCAAGCATGGAAAGGGGTGTTTAAAGCAGAGAGTCTTTTAATCTTCAGCATGTTGTTTGCCATGTGATTGCCAACTGGATAATGTCTGGCAAGCCAAGGGCATGTTTTGTTATATGTATATACAGCTAAACAGAAAAGAGTTTAAAGTTTAACCTACTAAAATGATTTCTGCTTTAATGCCCCAATTCAAGTCTCCCCAAAACCAATAGGATTCTCACTTAGGGGGATTTATACTGGAACCTTAAGAAGAACAGTCAGCACAAGCCTTGATTTCCTAAAGGCCCTACGCAGCACTGCAGGATCCAAACGTGGAGATACTGGCAAAAGTCAGCACCCTGAGCTCTACTTAATTTTGCTTCAATGTCCTATTTAAAACTGCTTTTTTTTCAAAGCTACATAATCTTACTCAAATGGTCAATCTTTGCTAGAACTGTAAAAGGATTAAGCAACACTTAAACCCTGACAATAGTGTAAATTAATCTGTAACCATTGATCAGAAAAGCACTGAGGCAGTTTTATGTTAAAAAGTCAACCCTAGAATATTCTTAATGAAAAAACCAACCAACCTCAGTGCTCAGAAATAATCTCACAAGAGTCCAGAAGGCAGCAGAATCTCAGTGTAAATATTTAAAGTTTTAATAACAAGATGTTTATGCAAGCTCATAAATCCATGTGTGGCATAACTACCCAACGTCCACACTGACATTGCTAATTTTGGTTTGTGTGGACAGAAGGAAGGCTCGAGTAAATACTGCAGAGAATTGTTTTTCCAGACCCCATCTTTCTGTCAGTGCAGAATTGTTAAGGCTTGCAGACACATTTGGTTAATGTCAGGATAATTTTTTTCCTGTCTGGGAAAGGTACCGCACAGGTAGCACGTATGCAGTTACTCCTTCAGCTACTGGCTTCAGTCAACAGTTTTCCATTAAAAATAAGTGAAAAAAGAATACGAACATAGCCCAGGTTTCACCTTTTTCAGAGGAGAAGATGACCACTCAGGTTATGAGAAACTACCATTTTAGAGATTAAGTTGGTTTGGGTTTTTTTTTTTCCCCCTCGTGGCATTACAACATCTTTTTCCCACTCCCTAGGGCATAGGTTCTGAAAGAGGAAAGTTTCTCAACACTGCGCCAGCAGAGCAGGCGTGCATACTGCACACCAGCCTGGGACGACAAAAATTGTGCAGGAAGTGAAACTACTGTAAGTTCACAAGTTTTCAAATACAGAGCTGAATATAGATACAAGCTAGCTGAAAAGTGGAAGAAAAGTAGAATTGATAGGGTTCATGCAACATAGTGAGAGACAGAAAAATGCACAGTAAAGAACTTAGGGGTTTTTAATCTGGATCTTTCTAACTTAAATCACTTGATGGGTTACCCAAGCAGGCTGGTATTTCATTCATATTAAGGTATTTAAAGGAAATTTACAAGTAATCTCTTTTTTATCTAAAAAACTGTATCAGCTCTGGGCAATCTAATAAAATAAGAGTCTGGTAGGTCATCAGGTCATCATTAACCTTGGTGATGTAATACTTTTGAAGTACTGCAGCAGAGCTCATTTGAACACATAAGGTTAGCTACCAGGTTGCACTGCTAGAATCCTCCGTATCTACAAATTTGGGGTGAACGTAGGCTCTGAATGAATTAACAGCAGAAAAGGAGATACGCTGCTCCATACAAGTTCTCCATACAAACAGAGGCACAGGCACCACTGGAATTTCAATCAGAACCAGGGAAAGGCTTGCAAACGGCTGCACAGAAATGTTTGTCATTGTGCTGCAAGTAACAGTTCTGAGGCCAAAAGTAAAAAGAGTAGCAGGTCATCAAAATTTTATCTTTCAACATACGAGATTCCACCTACATACCAGGTTAGTGTGCAACCTGTTTGGTACACGCCTAAGCAAGGAGAAAAGAGGATTCAGGGGGCATGTGTGTACTCTGGCACTTCCAGGCCTAAGCACAAACTGGTTCATACATCAACTTTTACATCAGATTCTGTAGGAATGAGTGACCTGGTGGACCAGGACCACCTCTTCTTCAAGCTGTGTCCATTCTGTGAAAACAACAACTAAATGTTGTAAGATACTGTCCCTTACCTCATCTGGATTTAGCTTCCGCTATTGACTTGAAAAGACTTTGAAACAAGGAGTCCCCGTATGACATAAAACAAGCCACGGTTCCAGAGAAACCCAAGCTTCCTTCCTGCATGCTGGCCATTGCAAAGGGATAGCGACAGGAACGCCGAATCAATATGACCATTTCAATTATTAGTGAAGAACCCTGTAAAAGTGAAGTACAAAGCTGGAAAATAATTTGCTGTGGGATTGCCCCAGGCATGCTAAGAGAAAGGAGTGCCATTGCTACTTCGTCCTGAAGGAGAGATGGAAATCACCTTGGCGAATCGGGTTCCAGTGCCAGAAAGGCAGCTTGAAGACTAACAATAGGGAATAAATTATAAACTGTGAGTATCCTCAAAACTCAGCATTTCCAAGATACTAGTTTTGTGATTCTAAAATATATCTAGAAGAAGAAATCCTCCAAATTGAAGAGAACTTATAAGAAACTGCCACTCTATTGTAGAGGCACCAGTCTTAAGTTACGGGTTTTACTCCACTGTACATAATAAAAATGCCAGATCTGGCATTACATTTCCTCCATTCTTCATTAGATTTTCTCCTTAAATTTCAGCACTCTGATCCCTGGCATAACTTGAAGAAGACGTAAGCAGTGCTTTCTCCCAGTAATGCAACGCACTCTCATTGCAGCAACACAGACTCGGCACAACAGCCCGAAAGAGAGAGAAAGAAACACTTCACAGATAGAGTCAACCTTACGACTTCCATCCTGCATTTATTCTAGGAAATGCAGTAACTTATTCTAGCCCACCTGCGCTAGGAGAAAGAACGTGTTTTACATGCAGGGACTTTGGTGCCACAGCATTATTTGATAAATAATTCCAGAGCTTCTCAAGCGAGCAACTGTCATGTTCTGATCACTGTGTCAAAAATGAAGCTTACATAGATGGTAATGAACTGTCAAGTATAAACAGCAGATGTTCTAGCTGTAAACTAGTACTCAGCAAGAGAATTAGTCTTAACCGGTATTCTGGAAAGGAATCTGCAAATGAGAGAGGCAGCAGGGAAGATCATCCCAGAGATACTCATCTCCGTACCTGCGACATAGTTTAAAAGAAGTTTGCAATTTTATGTGATTCCGCTTTACTGTGTCTTCAATAACGAAAAATAAAAAAAAAAGTACAACAGTGATGTGGACAATACTTAATCAGTATTATTTTGGAGGAATCAGCCATGCCATGGTGATGCAAGAGACCTTTATTCAGACAGCTCCATGTTTTTATTCTTTTGTTTGTGTGCACCAACAGATTAGAATAGAAAGTCCTTAAAGAGTCAAATGGATGCAGATAGAAGCTCTTTACAGTGAGTGGTCTGAAGTGACTGCAGGAAAACGCATTATTACTCAGCATTGACAGTGGCAGCAGTGAGGTGATCCAGGAATGGGAAGGAAAAGAATTAGGAGTTCCTGATATGGGTGAAGTCACTCATTTCTAAGAATGTATCCCAAAAGGCAAGATGCAAAAGTGATAGCTGAAAATTTTCATTTAAGAGTGAAAAATGTCCTAAGAAGTGGCAGTGGGAAAAGATCATAAGAGATCTGGAAGCTGCCAAGAGATGACTAGGCTGATACACTTTTGATCTGTATTTGCAAGGTAAAAACTTAAGAGCTTCATGTAGCAGAGCAGGATTGAGCAAATTCAAGTGTCCCCGCAGGCCTGTGAAACTCTGTTATATAAGTTCTTTCCATTTTACATACCTCAATTATTCACTACTTCCAACATACCAAGCACACAGGAAATTTTCTAAGTATTTAAATGAAAGCGTTTGCCAGTTAAAATTAATTATTTTCTCCAGCAAAGGAGGTGATCCAGAGAGTGAGACTTCTGCTTTGAGGTACTCATTTGCAAAACACCCAACTGTTGGGGGGCGGGGGATGAACTATCTCAGAGAATTTCTTAACCCATGAGAGAATTTCAACTCAGTGCAACTGAAGGAGTGGCTAATGGTCAATGAACAAAAGGAGCTGCCTGCTCAAGGATGTGCGCTTGCTACAGCACCTAGCGCGTGCCTACCGGGCTCCGTTTATTCCTATAGGCCTCAATGGAAAAACGATGAGAGAAAATTTAGGCCAGGTAAGCGAGGAATTTAAAATAAACCCAAAGTAAGGAAGGACCAGTATTTTTGGAGATACTACAAGTACACAAAAGAATGATTGCCAGCTGGCAGACTGTGGGGCAGATAGCCTGCCAGAACAAACTATCCTGTGCCCTGGCGCAAGGTTTTGGCAAGCTTTGCGGTGTCTGTTGGAAGTATATTTCCCGTGAGCCCTGGCAGCACCAGGCAGGCTCTCGCCTAAGCTGCAGGAGTGAAGGCAAGGAGAGGGGACACAGGAGAAGAGCAGGGCGCGAAGGGGAGCCTGTGGTCAGGCGGGGGTCTGGGAATACCGCGCACCACGCGGGAGCGCAAGAAGTAGAACTGGGATGGGAACTGACTGCAAGAAAAGCCCTGAGATCCAAACACATGAAGGATTTGGGAGAAGGATGAGGAAACCGCACAAGAGGGGTTCCTAACGGCAGAGATGTCTGTGCCAATAATTAACTAGAGAGGGCTCTGCACATTAAATCAACGACTCTGAAAGAGGCCGTTGCTGTGATAAGGGATAGGATGACCATGCCAAACTGCAAGGGCAACGTCTCCAGAGCAGGAACACAGAAGTGCCAGACAGGAGAAAATCACACTGTTGGGGACTGGAAGAGATTAGGTGCTGAGCTGAGAGCCCCCGGCTGGAAACGATCTTTGCTACCTCTTTTTGGTTTGGGGTTTGGGGCATGGAGGCGCTTGGGGAGGAGGGGGGAGGGAGATAAAAGGGGACAGAGATTGTTCAAGGCAACAAGGCAATCCTTAATTCATACAGATAGATTTTGGTCTTTGTTTCAACCTCCATAGCGAGCGCGAGTAAGTGTCTGTGCCTGCATGCTGCCTCCCAAAGGGCTGACAAAGGTTGGGTCAAGATTCAGGAGGGCTTGGAGAGAGCTAAATTAAGTCTGGAACTGAACGGGAGTTAAAATCAAGGAGTTTTGTGCAATCACACTCCTCTCTACCAAGCCTTCCTCATCGGTGTTTTTTCCTTTCCCATTATCTGAACTAATGAAGAATTGTCCATTACGTTTGTCCAGCCCCGAAGCGGTTGCCCAAGAGGAGCAGAGGTGAAACGGTCTCCAGTACTGCAAAAAACCCCACATATTGGCAGACAGCAATGGATTAAATACAAACACAGGGTTCATCTGTTTTTCCATTCACTCTAGTATTTAACTCTATTAAGGTTATTTTAAATACAGAGGTCTCACTCACTACTGTAGTGGGATATTTTTTGAAGTCATTCCAGAATATTTTTACTGTGTTGCTTTTTTGCTTTTTTTCCACTCTAATGGGAAAGCCTCACCAAAAAAAAAAAAAAGGCCTCAATTCTAAGAAAACATGTCAATTCTTTTATGTCCATAAAGACTTGGAAAGCAGGCAGATTTGGCAAGCGGAGTCATGGCCAGGCAGCAGCTTTTAAGTTTACGGACACGAAGGCCAGTGACATAAGGCACATACACTCTGTATCACAGCTGCCTGCTACTGAATTTCCACAGTGGGTCAGTGACTCAGCTACATAAACAGTGGAAATAAGAGATCAAATCATCCCCAACACAGCCAATCTATTAATAAAATAAAGTCTTGTTGGGTATGAAAAATCAGGAATTGGCAAAAGACAAGCTAGGAAGGTTCCCTGGCTTAAAAGACATCACAGACCTGAGTTTGAAGTTACTGGCTCCAGTAAACTTGGCTTAAATCAATCTCCAGTATCTACAACTTTTTGAAATATCACGCATGGCTTCACTGAACACATGGTATATTAGGATTCTGGCCATACAAAGAGGAAAGGCAGTACCTTACAGAACCTGTTTCTAACTCACACTTCTCATCTTTACTTTGCTTCAAAGAAATCCTCAGATTGTTTTCATCTCTGTCGCATCCGAGGTATGATAACCATGTCCAAATACGGTCAGCTAATTATCTTCAGTGGATAATTAGGAGGACTGAGGAGCTTGGCTTTCTCTGCCAATGGTAGATGTCAAGGCTTTTAATTTAGGCATTTAAGTTTGTTTCTTAAGCTACTCGGTGAGAACTGCAACGCAATGTTTTCAATTTTTATTAAACCTCCAGAACAGAGGAAAATCTTCCTTTAAATAACAAAGATGTGTTTCAGAGCACTACTAGCCCATTGTCGTAAAGACCTTCACACACGAACTAAGGCTTCAAAACACCATATAACGCAGGCATATAATTATAGTTGAATTTAAATAGCTGCTAACCATAGCTAAGTTACAATCCCCTACTAAGACTGAGGTCACACAGAAGGGATAAAAAGAAGCAACAAGAGGGGAGGAGTTAAAGCATCCTCTGTAACAGTTAGCTGAGTATCTTAATCAGCTGTTTTGTAATCATTTATTGCTTGGCCTAGGCAATTTGCTAAAAATGTCAGGGTTTCATTTGTGGTGTGGGAAATTAAATTTCAGGTGCCAGTATCTAACTATCTTAAGACATAATAACATGATCCAGTTTTTCTGGAAGAATGGTCAGGGAATTTCAGATTGCCACCACGCTGTGTCAGAGTGAATCCTTAACTAGTACCTGCAAGATACCCTCTGAAGTCTTGAAGTGCTCCACAATTGTGGAGGCAGCAGCTGGTTGAAAAACAAAACATACTCTCATCTTTGCTTTATTGTTGATCTGCATGATGTCCCTCTCTTGGCTACTCTATGTGTTGTTCTCTTCAAACAATTGGACTATTTGTCTGGGAATAGAAATATTCTGTATAGTGAGAAAATGGTCTAATTTTTAATTTTCTTTTAAGATGACGTGAGGAAATTCTTTCTGAAGCAGTGCAAGTTACATGTACAGTTAAAATGGAAAATAGAAACATTGTTCCAAGAGAAAGAGGAAACAGTCTCAAAATACTTAATGAATTTTCCATGCATTGCTCCATCTGAGCATTTACATCAATCACACCATACAAGACGCATTACACCTTCTCACCTCCCAAAACTACACATATTTTAGGCATGAGAAAATTAAACCCATGTAAAATTGAGAAATTGTAAGCCCCTGAAAACAGATGTTTAAAGAGTCTTATCAATCACGCTTGTAGCAGTGTTACGTTTGGAGAACATCTTGCTCTTAGCTTAAAGTGACACTAGTGACTGATTTGACTTTGATATTCAGAGTTGCTGGGTTTTTTTATTTCACTGTTTGACTACTTCACAGGAGAAATATTTGTACAAAAGTTGTACTTGTTAGCTAGGACAACGCATACAAGCCAGTTGTTGAGGCCAACAATCCCCCTGAAGCAATGCTTCAGCGCTAGATTGCGGAAATAGCGGAGCAGCCCAAATGAACTCAGAATTTCAAGGGAGCGCTCTTCATATCCCTCTAATTGGGTGGACACATCAATCCTTGTTAGAGCACCTCAGTGATTCATTTGTTGTTTACTGAGGCATGTGCTAGAAGTGTCCACTGGCATGCCTTCAAGGGTCACAGAGAAGCCTCTTCCATTGAAATTAAAAATCTAGTTGTCTTTAGCAGCTTTTTAACAAACAGGATTTCCATTTGACCCACATTAGAAGCTTGCTTTGTTGAGATTTAGAAAGAAATGTTTGTCCTTGCAAAAGAGCAGAGGGGTCTATTAATATTCAGATTAGATTTCTGCAGTGATTAGGTATTATTAGCACTTGAGTTTCGGCTCCAAATGACTGTAGTTTCTTCCTTGTCTCAAGAGGTTCTTCTCACGGAGTCACCTTTCTTCCTCTCTGAGTCAGCAGCCTTTATAGACCCTAGAACCTTTTTAACAAACGGATTTCCAATCAGACCTGCATTAGGTGAGAAGCCGGAGTGCTCCAACACCTCATCGGGCGTAGGTTCGTACAAGACCATCTGCAGCGCAGATGCACGCAGCCTAGCCTTAACACCAGCTACGCCAGGTGCCGGTAGCCATGTGGGCTACCCCAAAGCGCCGTGTGGGCTAACTATTTGTGTATTCACACTGCTGCCTGCACCGTTTCTGCAGATTGCTGAGCTCCGTGCTGCCATGCAGCTCTAGCACATGCCCTGAGCTAACTCAGAACTCGTGGTGCATCACAGAGCCATCACAGCAGCACCAGCAGTGTAGACCTGCCATAAAATTCACAGGCAGGAGGAGAAGGAAGCAATTTTACATCCAGCAGCGCAGTTGTGCAGCTTGCCCTGCAGGGACAGCAGGTAAGCCCTCAGGCATAGCCCCTCAGCCCCCCCACGCTGGGTAGCTTCCCCACCAAGAAGGCACGTGGCATTGCCCAGGGGTGATGGGGCCAGAAAGCTTCATGAGATCACAACTTCGCTCTAAATCACAAAGTGCTTTTTTCAGCCTGTTCTCCTTAACATGCTTTTAGCATTTATATCAGGGACGGTATGATTAGCCATATACTTGTTATCTGAGTATGTTACATCGCATTTTTTACAGGCTTAAATTCCTTCATTCAATGTGAGTTTGTTTTACAGAAGAAAAAGCACTAGAAAACAGAGGTTGGGTCCTGTTCCCTGCAACAGAGGGAACACTGGTTTGCTATAAATGGCATTTATGCTGACTACTTGTAATGAAGGAATGACACTGGACCCATTAACATTTGCATGATGGAGCCAGTCTCTGTAGTGCCATTCATGTGTAGAAGTGTGCAAATATAAGGTAGTGGGATTTCTGTCATTATTGTCATCTCTCATGTTGCCATTTTCTAATTATTCAGTTATTTAAGGTTTCAGTTAAGAGAGACTGTTAGATTTTACAAGCATTTCTGAAGAGCTATGTGCACAAAGAAGCTTTATAATGAAAGATAAACTGGAGTATTTAACATTGATTTTTAAATGTTATTGTTCTTCAATCTAATTCAATTGAAAAGAACGGAACAAGGATACTTAGTACTCCAGGCAATACAACGCTGAAACTAGTACTGAAACACTCAGTTGGAAGGCAGAATTATGGGGCACAGAGCAGTATAACATACTGGTACCTACAATAGTGGAAGCAGTAGGGTAAAATACGCATGAAATTCTACCAGAGGTGACTACACATTCTCCCGAGGATAAAACTCGCTCCGACAGAGCTTCCTCATGAACATGGCTATGGTGCGGCTGGGAACAGAGCTAACTCCAAATGCACTACGGACATATTCCCACTTTTATGGCTGCAATATAAATGAGGAGAAAATTGTGGATCCATAGCTGTAGATCTGATGAATTAGAAATGGTCCAACTGTTCTCCACTTCCAGATATAATCAGAAGACAAATTTACTTGCAGTTGCTTTCTCAAAAATCCCATCAATAGTCCTTTCTTTTTACTGTATTGCCTCAGGACATGGTAGAAAACACTTCTCAGGGAGTTTCGGTAGGCAGGAAGCACCCTGTGAGTTACTGCATGAAAAGATAACATGATAGCTGGGATAACCTCACAAAATACAGCTTTACACAAGCGCACTCACCTCGCTGTCCTGACAAACCGTCTCATGTTTGACTAAGTCCTACCTCGCCCTCCCACGAGCAAGTGGTACCGTTCTCCTGCAGCCAAATGGCTGACACAGTAGACATAAATATGAAAAACCTGTACAAAATGAAGCTCAGTTTTATAGCCATCTTGCAAGTACACTGAGTGAGAAAATGACACGTATTCATATCTTATGCTGAGCAGCTATCTACAGGATAAGACATTTCATAAAAAGTGCTAAGTTCCTGTTTACAATATAAAGGATTTCTTAAACCGGCACCCGTGTAGCAATTTGTTACGTGCAATACATCTTGATTGCTCCTTTACTGATCTAATTCTATCAAGGAGTACAACCTGTAGTTTACACAATCTGTTTTGTAGCAGGAATCAGGAATTACAGATGAAACAGTTGAGCTAAAATATCCTTTATCTTTTGAAGTAAACTATGAGTGACTCATATTAACCAAAAGAAAAAAAAAAACAAAACTCCTTTGAAGAGATCATAAATATGTATTAGGAATTAAAATGTAGTCCCCTTGATTAAAACTGACGGAAATCCCCCCAACTACCCCTAGTAAGCATTAAACGAACATTAAGAAACACTTGAAAGTATGAACCCAAGTTTCCAGTCCAACGTAACAGTTTTATCATAACAACCTACTCACTATTTTTAATATTCAAATCAAAAGACAACATTAAAGTAAGAATTTAGTGAGCCTTCTGCAGCTGTCTTGCAGTGCCAGGATCACAATATCCCTTGAGAGGTCTGGCTGCTCCCCAAGGCACAGAAGTGTTGGATGCTCCCAGGCATCCCTTTACTCGCCATACCACGTTACTCACACCTGAGTTTTACACATCCATCTCCATTCAGATGTAAACAAAAGGATTGCATCATAAACCGTAAGGGTTATTGCTTGCTTTTATGGGAATCATAACAACTTAAAAAGACAAAAAAAAATAAAGGAAGCTTAAGATTTGAGTCGGTCTTCATTTATGCAAAATGGATACGGATGGAAGAGATGTAGATGGTCATTAGAGGCCTTAGTCTGAGTTAACTCACTTCTGATGTCCCACACTGGAACTCCCTTGTCAGTTCAGACAAGTTCGGTGATCTTTGGGCAGATTTAGCTCCTTGGCACTGAGGCAATTCACTTACTAATCTGCAAAAGTTTGTGCAATTTTATTTTTTTTTTAATTCAATAACGTGATATTTCCATGTTCTAATCAGAAGATGGATAGTCTTAAAAATGTGGGTTTAGATGAAAAACATGCTTAGAGGAGTAACATTAAAAGTCATGACAATCTTGAAATGAAGGTGTATTTAGGTGATACAGCTAAGCCAAATTAAATAGCTTGCTGTTTCAAGTGGGATGGGCCCACTGCCCGTTCCCCTTCCCTTGCAGCTGGTCTGGCTCTTAGCTGAGCCCTGGGCGAGGTGATTCAGCTCACTGAGCTGGGAGAAAAGGAGCCCAGCCAGAAAAAAAGCAAACGGGAGAGCATGCAGCCAGCCCACCCTAAGGAGCTGCTGATTCACTTCAGCTGTCCTGCCTGCACCCTTGAGCTGGAAGCATCTAACACCATAGATGGGATTAGTTCTCAAATAAGGAAAAAATCCCCCACGCTGTAACGTAAATTTAAAATTTTCACGCTGTGTAATTTGCCTCTAACATAAAGTAGCGGAATCAGCTCCGTGGTTAAGAGTCGTGCCAGGCACTTAATTGGCAGCTGGGGACTTGAACATCTTCCCGGAAACTCCTACAAATAAAATAAAATACTGCAAAATGGCAGAAGGGGTGGGTATTTAATTTATGAATCCAAACAAAGACACTGGCTTTATACTAGAGCTACATGGTAAAAAGCTGCCCAGTCTCCCACAAGATTGGTATTTATGGCATTTTTATATGAGCTTTTGCAGTCACACAGGCAAAAAATGAGCCACAGGTTTAAACCCTTTGCTTAAAGCCAGTCACTTTATAAAAGAGTGTGTTTCAACTCTTCTCTGTCCTGTTCACACCTGGACCTCAGCTTTCAACACCTCGGTGAGTGCTCTGACCAAAGACGGTCTCTTGGCAATTGGTAGTCTATCTAGCACGGAGTAGCCGGCTCCATCAGCAGGGGCTGGGACTGACCCAACCAAAACTGGACAATAGTCTGCTGAATACTGCCCCCTCCCTGGAAGTGTCCAAGACCAGGCTGGATGAGGCTTTGGGCAACGTGGTCTAGTGGAGGGTGTCCCTGCCCATGGCAGGGGGGTTGGAACTAGGTGATCTCTGAGGTCCCTTCCAACCCAAACCATTCTATGATTCTGTGATTCCGTTACTCAGATGTTTTATGCAAGACAAGTCTAACATCCCAGCTAGCATCAGCAAGAGTAAAAATCTGAATCTCGGCTGTCCATATGGGTTTCTTATGCATTAAATTATTAGCTAGCTCAAAGTGGGTAAGTCTGTCCTTTTTTTCAGCTAGAAATAAAAACCTGTATGATTATTCCTACAGAATTTGAGCTGCAAGAACTCAAATATTTTCCAGTAGAAAACATTTCATTGAAAGATTCCCAGCCAGCTCCATCGTCATGGCCAAATCTCACACCTTTTTATGATAATCTTTTAAAAACATAAAAGAAAATAAAAATTATAAAGTCAAAAGTACTCTTCACTTGACTAGAAACTACTTACAGGATTTTATTTAAACTTTCCTCCTATCAGTATCACACTTTCCATTTGGTGGAAAAAAATGCAAAGCACATGGTACTACACGGGAAGCTACAAAATCTATTAAAATACATTCATTTTTCAAATAATTCACATTATAGTTTGTGCAACAAGTTTTCTTATTGCTGCACATCTTCAGGGCGCTTTACCAACAGGCATGTGATACATGCCTTTACTTTATTAACACTTGTTAGTCCATAGGCTTTGTATGCTATTGCATGCTTGAGGTCTTAAACCTCAAAACCCTATGAAGTGTGCTATTTATTAAGTGCTAGTTACCTTATGGTAGAAAATGGAAATGTTTTTACTATCCTGCTGTTGCAGATAGTAGTCTCAGAAGCATACTCTAATCCTGAAATACAAACTTGAGGGTTGATTTTAAAGTTCATGTTTATTTTCATTGGCCTGTCTCTTAAGTAGAAAAGGTTTTTGTAGAAGCAGACTAATTATGCCAGCCATATCTGGTTTATACATGTCAGATATTTCTCTATGACAAATCAGCCCAGCTCTGGATTTTAAACATCGGTATGCACATAATACTTAAAGATAAAAACTATTTTCTAGGGCCTATCAACCCTTGAATGACGTTCCAGCCTCGTCATTTTTTAGCACTTGATCTTGCTTACCTGTTGCCTGTACTGCAGAGCTCCATAAGGCAGCTGACAAAGCAGGCTTGGTCGGATGACTTGTGAACGGTTTTGACTGAAACCAGATTCATCACCAAAACACAGCTGAAGCCAGCTCCGACGCAGGATGCTGACTCAAACCCAGGACAATCAGTGAAAGGCCCACAACCACCCTAACCCACCATCCTCATTTAGTAGCTCCCACACAGAGATCTACTGCAGAGAAGAGGGCACTGCCTGTGTATACATTATAATACACTCCCTACATACCTTAGTATATACTACTGCATAGTAGTATGTGCTTGCATAGCCTAGTATATCTAGGACACACTCCCTCACTGCCGTAATGACTAGGTCTGCTGTTTCTCATGTACAGGTCCATGTACTGGGGAAAAAAAAAATCTCTGCTCTACAGACTATTCTGCAGCCTTTTGTGCCAGTTTATATGAGCTTATTAATATTAATAAGACCTAATGCCAGGGATTTTGTCTCTGACCAATATAATCCTAACCTAAGGCATATTTTTTTCTGACCTATCTACTCAACATGAAAACTACACTGCTGTACGCACTTACCTTCTACAGATTAAAAACATAATCCTTCTTCCTCTTCAGGCAGTAGGAAACTCACCTTCAACATCGATACTATCCAAATTAACCTACCATTGGTTTCTCAAAGGAACCAAGGAGGAAGATGGGAAGAAAAACAGATGACAGAACACTGAGATTTAATGTTTCGGTAAATGCTTACGTATTATGATTGCAAACACAAACACTGTTATATCACATAAGAGCATCAGACTCAATCAGTGCTGCCCACCCAACCATCCAAAATACTGTGGAATTCTAGCGGCTCACAGCTCTGACTTTATTAGTACAATTCAGTAAGATTCAAAGCAAGTACTCGCTGCTCAACAACATAAATAAAACCGGAATGAAGCCTACAGCTCTAGTTCTGCTCCCAAACACACCTCCCTCATTGAAAACTTTACTTTAGTACACACTGTTGTGCACGGCTCAAAATCTATATGTCCCTGAATAATCTAACAATTAGCAGCGAAACGAAGGTGAGCATTTCTTCATCTCTAATAATGCCAAGATATGGGCAGCTAGCCAAGAATCTGGTTCATTAAACAGAAACATACCTGCAACTGCTTCTTAAGAGCACAACAGTATTTCCAGTAGGCACACATGGAAACTAAATAAATCTCAGGTTGCCCTCAGGTACAAAAAGGTTGATTGATTTCAAGCACATAGTCCATAGTAGCTGCAGCATGGATAGCCCCTGGTATTGAACCAGGAACTTCAACGGCAGCTGCCCACCTGCACACAAAAGATAGACTGCACAAAGATATTTGTTCAGCTAAACACTAAGTCTATTCAAAACCATTTATGAATGCACACCAAGGATTTCTTTAGAAATGAGCCTAATTTATATCAGGCTTAACCTTCAAAGCTATTGTTATTATGCCATTAAGTTTGAGCAACCATGTGTTGAAAACGTGTGCATAGCCTTTGTTACGCGGTTAGAGCCTCCACTCATCTGTGGAACAACCCAGCAAACGTCTCTGCAGCCTATAGATTAAGTAACAAAAGACATCCTAGTGTAATATCAATCAGAATTACACAGCTGTCCTCAGACGCAGTCACAAAATTTCATCCTGGGCTTACAGAGTACAATTTTCAAGCACAGCCACATGACTACATATCACTGTCTGAAATAAAATTTAGGAACTGAAAAGCCTCAATCATTTTTGTAAGCTTTACTCCCCTTCTTGCACATCAGACCCAATTTGAAGAATAGCTCAAACTTACAGCACATTTCAGGAATTCTGTCACAAGTGCAACAAGAAATCTCTGTGTAACAACCTATGCTGTTCAGCATCAGTAAATTAAATCTCCTCTTGCGAGGTCTAGAAAAGCCTTATTTGTGTATTTCTTTCTAGCACATACCATATCCATAAAGCATCTTAGCAGAGATCTTTATCTTTTGATCTCTATTTTAACAGAGCTCAGACATACTGCCAATAAATTAGTACGCTTGGGAATGATTTTGTTTCAGCTGAACTAATTTCTCTGCACTCAAGAACAAGCTCGCTCCAAAGGTTCCCCATATGCCTGGTCCCACGAACCACAGGGCTGGAAGGAACCTCAAGAGAAGTCTCAATAGTCCCTCTTCTTGCCCCAAGGCAGAATGAGTTACATTTAAGTGATCTCTCGCTGGTTATTTTCTTACCTCTTAAAATAATGATTCTGTTCTTTACACTGCACAAAACCAATGTGTTCATTTTCCCTTTTCATAGGCCTTGTTTGATCACTCTTATTGTTTACATGTGCATCCACTTGAACGGTATCACTCTTTTATGTGGCATATGACCCGTGCAAGTAATATCTTTCAGCGCACAGTATATGAAAGGAAATTCTTAGATGTCCATTTTAGCACAGTCAAAAGGCAATTTATTCTATTTTGGTTGCAAACACTTAGCACAACTAGGGAGTGGACCTCTGTTATCCTTGTTGTCCCTTTCTGGTCAACAAAATCTTCTTTATGGCAATTCTGATCATATATTCTTTATGGCTACCACGTACTGTCTTTATTAGAAATTATTCCACAGACAAGGAATTTTTACTATGATTTATTAGTTTCAAATTATTCAAATTATTTTAATTCAGGTTACCGACCATCTTCCATCTGTTACAGAGCAAAGGGTAAATACTTTCCATAGAGAGGCTAAAGTTATGTTCATCTGCTCAACAGCGGAAATCCCATTTCTTGCTAGTTACTTGCACAGTTACTTGCTAGTCCTTAGTGGCAGAACAGAGGAAGATGCCTCCTTGTTTCCATGAAAGGCTGTAACGTGCTTGTAAGTGATGAGGTGTATTAATAACCAAAAAAAATATTCCACCATGTTAATTAAGATGAACTCTCTGTATTTTTTATTTCAGATGAAGGGCAGCTGGGAGGTATTCCCGGCTGTGACTCCATAACTTTGAAATATAGTCTCTTAGGAACCATGAACAGATTTAACCACAAACAGCTAAATGCGCCTAGATACATGAAGTTATATTTAACTATCTCCCTAGCTAATTAGATCAGGGAACCAGAATCATATGGCTAGATTAATTAATATAAAACAGGGCATTTGTAATAATTAAGTTAGCTATTTGGTCTCCTTTCCAGTGCAGGGAGCCAACGGACATCGTTAGCGCAGCAGCCGCTGCCTGGCACTTCAGACCCTGTTTGCCCCAGGGATGCAGTCCCACCAAAGCCACCGTGTTTGCAAGACAGCACAGAAGGCTCCTGTGGCCAGGCTCATTTTACTTGTTTGTTGGAAGAAGAAGATCGAGCAGCCAGAGGAGCGCCTTCCCTGGAGGAGTCCCTGAGGCTGCTCAGAGGAGAGAAGGTTTCCAGAGATGGCGGAGTGAGACAGGCAAGAGATTCAAGCCGGGAACCTGCAGCTCAGGAACAGAACTAAAAATGCTGTGAGGAGCATGTAGCAGACCCCAAAGGTGCTGGAAAGGAAGTTCAGGACCAGGGAGGACTGTGGACATTTGCTCCAATGCAGAAAACCATGGCCTCCTTGAAACCAACATTAGTATTTGGAACTTGCAAGGGCTCATGGGCAGAGATCAGGCTACAAATAAACCTTTCATCTATTATTTTGGTTCTCTAATCATTGTAAGTTTTCTTTATTTAAGGAGTTAATTAACTGAAATGACTAGTTGTAATTCTAATGAAAATAATGTCCTTGGAGTTTTTTGGTCTTCTTTGAGAGCTCAGTGTACAGGAGATGATCTAAATTGATCCACCTCAGTTCTCTGGCCCCCTACTTGGGGACCCTCCACAGTGACCAAAGACTATTTTGTGGTTTTAGTCTGTAGCTACAAACTTGTACTTCAAAAAAAAGGCATATATATTTGCCATCATGAACTCATTTGGCCCGAACACGGCCCTCATCTTGATGGCATTCATAATGAATTTGCACAGCAATCATGCTGTTGTCTACATCATTTATAGATGTTATGCTTTCTTTGGACACAATGAAAATCTCAAGCAATTAGAAGTAGATCCAAAGAAGGGTTTGTCTATGAAAGAAACTCAGGCCAGTGTAACTGTGACAGCTACTGCCCTTTATGCAATACGCAGCCCAGCAAAGCCACAGCTTGACAGACAAGCTTTGTCTATTATAATAGCAAACGTTTCCCCTAAAAGTGTGTTTTGGAAGGTTTTGCAACTCACCGATGTAGTTTAATTATGATCTTGCAGCAATCTGTATAATGGCCTACAGGAGTCAAACAAATCCAGTTCTTCTTGAAAATAAGACTGACAAAGCAAGCTATCACATACAGGTTTTGGGTTTGGTTTGGGTTTTTTTTTTCATTTAGTCAAGAGCCAGTTTTGCTTAAAACTAAAACAATATGTAAAAAGGAAAAATTTCTATTCCCTTTCAGTCAGCAGGAGAAATCACATTAATATTTTTCAAGTGATAAGAAGTTAAAAGTGTTGAATGCTTTTGGCTGGCGGAGGTCCAAGATTTCCATATTGTTACAGAATTTGCATAAAACTTTGTTTAAGATCAAGTTCTCATGTTGATATGATCTCACTCTAGTGAACACCTAGATTTGGGAGCCATATCCAGGCAAACGGTTGGGGTCTAGTAGCATTAGTTTTAGAGTTCAGAATTAAAGTTTTGCAATAAGTGGTTCTGTTCTCATATCTCTGTTTATTACACAGGAATGACAGCACACACTTAAGCTTATGACATAGATTCTACTGTGTTCTGCATATCTGCTAACACACATATTGCATGTTACTGTGTGATTAACAAGGTGTTCTCTGAAATAGGTTGAGGTAGTCCACAGCTGAAAACGTGGACTTCTAGAAAGGATAACCAAGGGCAACGGCAACATAGCCACTGTGATAATTTAATTGAAATACAGACAAATGATCTACAGGGACATGGCAAGGAAGGATACAGAGCCAAAGTTAGCTGAAAAATGAGTAAGCACTAGCTTGAAGACACCAAAACTTTTTTTACTGTGACACATTCACAAATATGCACAGAGATGATAAGGTACATCCCAACATGTTAGAATACAAAGTTTCGACCAAGAAGCATATTGAGTGGCTTCTTTAACCACAAGAAAATGTGCCAAATAACTTTGGTTTTTAAGTAGAAAAGAAATAAAAGCTGCTGAGATAAATATTTCTATTTTCAGATTGTAAATTTACTGTCATTGTTTCACAGCAAACTCCTGGAAAGACTTTCTTCCTGAACCACAAATCTGTCAGTGCAGAACTTCCTTTGCTCCCTATCACCTCTGTGTTTTAGATGGTGAGGCACTCGGATGTTCAGCCTCTTGCCTCACACGGTCAATGGCTGTGGGAGAACATGCAAAGCCAGTTCGTTTCCCTCAACACCATCCTCCATCTGTCAACTCCAAGTTAGAACAGAGATGGCAAGTATTTAAAGAGACAATATTTATCTTGCTTCAAGCAAGGGGGATCCATTATCTTTGTC
The DNA here is from genome assembly GCF_028858705.1 of Grus americana. NCBI lineage: Eukaryota > Metazoa > Chordata > Aves > Gruiformes > Gruidae > Grus > Grus americana. The sequence continues at coordinate 82,771,408 of NC_072853.1, read as the reverse complement.
ATTTGTTGACTGATATGTTTGCTTTTCTCCATAATGCCTTGGTGACAGCATGGTTTCAAGAGATGTTTACAGAAACACCTATAGGTGATTTGCAGTAGAGTTTGAACCCTTGGTAACAGAAGCTACCTCAACACTGAAGGCCACTTTCAAGACATTGTGCCGTAGTGGATTGTCAATACAGTGTATTGTTCAGTCAGGAATGAGACACGCTGAGGAGTGTCACATTTCTCTTGCCATCACCACGAATAATTTGTTCATGAATCTGTCAGTCACTGACATCCACAGAAAAGGATGACAGCTAAACTTTCAGTGACCTAATAATTATTCTAGTGCTTATAAAAAAAAATACTGTAATATTAGTTTTCTTGAGCTCTGTTGAAGTTTTACTCAATATTACATGCACGGGGAAAGACTACATTCGGGTGAGCTTTCGTATTTCAGTGCACATGGCAGTTCTTAGCTTGGTTCTAAAAGTATTATTCATTAAGGCAATGTCATCAGTTCAAGGCAACTGGATGTAAAGCATGGAGCCACTATGCAGAAAGCTGAATGTTCCTCTAAATATCACCTAGGGAAAACAGCACTGAGGAAATCATTAAAACGTACAATACTGGTGGAACATCAGATGGCCACAAGCAGCTTAAAAGGGTTCTGCTGATACCTCTACACTGTAGGATTGTTTTCTTCAAGGTGAAGATCCCTGAGAGCAGGAAATAAGAAAAGGGAACAGAGTGCAGGAACAGAGAATGGATAAATCCTTCCCTGCAAATAATACCAGATCCATCAGAAAAAAATTGTCTGCATGGACAAATTCTCACTCTCCTTGAACTCTCGCATCCTACATGCAGTTTTCTAGAGCCATCAGGATGCTCTTAGCTATGAATGCTGGAGTTATGCAGAGCACGTATGGACTGCAAACAAGGAAAGAGTTTCCACATGTGCTTCAGTCCGCTAATTCAAGCATTTGAATTACAGGCTCAGGGGCTATCCTGGGCACTCAGGGACACTGCAGAGGCCTCACGTGCTCCTAGTGAAAGCTCCTAGTAAAACAAAGTTACAAACGAGCAGTACATTCTCCTCCATCTCAAGCAAAGTATGGAATGGAAGAGCTTGGAAAATCTGGCCAGATTTTCATTTTTACACTCTGGGGAGCCATCGTCTCCCTCGCTTCACAGGGCTTGTAGATGTGAAGAGGAAAGCAGTAGCCAACGGGCAGCTTTCTCCCACTCTTCAGCGAGAGCAGCTATTCCCAGCGCGGGCTGTACGTTCACTGCTGCGGAGTTTGCACACAGGGCTGAGCGATGCTGCTGGAGGAGAACAAGCCCCACTCTCTCAGCCCATCTGGTTCGGAAGCCTGATTGTTAGAGCAACTAGCACATCTTCCCTGTTTGCCTCAGCTTTTATGGTGACAGCACAGAAACCCAGAAGATCTGTTTTCCCCACCTCAGAGCTCACTGAATTTGCTTCCTCCCACCAGCTCAGCACAGTTAGTAGCAGAAGTCAATCATGCACTTAACCAGTGCTGGCCAAAATACAAGCAACAGGAAACTTTGCATATGAATGGGGAATGCCAAAATCATCTGAGCACCACATCTAGTGGTGACAGGTTTCCCCCTATCCTTTTCCAGACTCCTAGCTTTATACCACCTCTAGCCTGTTTCTGGTTTTGTTTTCTTTCTCCTGGAATGACTTGCTTCACTGCTTTGAGGAAGGATGATTACAGGAAGCTGATGTAGCAATTCTCAGGCTCCAGTCTGTCTTGGACAAAGAGATGTACCAAAGGGTTTCTCATGGCTTTACTCCCCCTGATGTGTTCGCAACTGGGTTTTCACCATTTTCTACATCCTGATTTGCATTTGTGTATGCTTTTCTAAGGTAGTTAGATGAGAGAGATGTGTATCAGTTCTATTATTGCTGATCCATTTTTTGTCTTGTCTAACTTTGCTTGATTTCTTCTCCATAGTTCAGCAATCAAATTCGTCTAGCAGATGCACATCTACAGCATCCTGCCATGCGACCATCTTCTACTTCATCTTAGAACAGTTAATAACATCCAGATGTAATTTTGAATATGAGTCCCTCCTTCACCCACCAATCACCTAAGGAAAATAGTAACAGCAGAAAATAAATTCACAACCTAAACCCAGGCTCTATCCTTTTGCAGGGGTTATGCTCCACATCCCATTGAGCATTTAAGGACTATTGAAACAGGACATGGCCAGCAGCCCACTGATTTTACTACTTGTACAGAAGTGGCTTCCATTTGTCATGTAAAGTCATGACGGTATAGAATTCTGTCATTAAAATTAATCCTATGGGAAGCACTGCCGTTATAGTTCCTAGGCTTTTGCCTGGAGTAAAAGGTTATGCTTCAACATTGCATTCACATCCTCTTCCTGCCAATGCGTTGGTACTGCAGCCACCATCATGACATCATTAGCAAGCATCCATCAACATACTTATAAAAAGTAGCAAAAGGTAGGTGGTTAAGTCCCAATCTTATTACACATTCAGTGTTGCATCCTTTGTAAGGACAGCAAGTCTGTAATCAAAATGAAGCTCCTACCATCAGTCCTACGGTTTACATTAAGCGCCAAGCACACGCTGCTCTGAACAACTGCTAGGGCAGTGTACATAAAATCTAATTTTTTGAAAAGACATTCAAATTCCTACAGGGTAAACCAAAATAAATCCCTGGATCAGCAGATCATACTCATATGTGGCACTACTTACCAGGCTAAAATCTAAACTATGCAGTGTGTGACTGAAAAGCATGTGGCTTTCCCAACGCTGCAGCGCTGGTGAGGTACCTGGTAGCCTACACCCAACAAGTCAGATCAACTATACAGCCTACTTCATTTCTATTCTGCAGAACACAATCCCAAAGACATCAAAAGAGACTGGCGTCTGATTTATATCCTAAGACAGAAGGTTTTTATTAATAAAACTGTTTCCTCAGAGTTAAATTCCATTAACCATACTTAAGAGGGAATTACTACACATCTTGCTCCCAGGCAAAACCTGACCATTCCACATGTGTTACAAATCAGTATCTCTTTACATTTATTGGTGTGCTGAAGAAAGTCAAAGGATTTTATTTTCAGAGTCTGGCAAGTCAGGAATCTTTCATGTTTGAGGAATCATGTTGCTATCAATCAGTTTCTATTTTAAACTCATGAATTTTCATATCAAATAACCAGCAGCTACATTTTTATACTAACCGCATTTCTCCATCTTGAAGTAAGAAGCTTAGCTGGCATCACGTTTTTAAGACAGACAGCTGTGAGATACAAGATGCTGTAGAGAAGACTTTAAAGTCCTTTCCATTCTGCACAAGGTGTTTCCCCCCTTCCTCCCCCTGCATTTTTTTTTAATCTTGAAAGCATTTCCTACTAATGCATGAAACCTCTATTATGCTGCATATGGTTTCTATTTTCAAGTCTCTAATGCTTTCAGGAATTTCTTTGATTTCTCTACTTGTTACCTCATTCTTGTCATCCCTGATTGACAGAGAAGAAGCAACCCTCCCCCCCCAAGTTTTCTTTCTTTAGTTATGAAGCTGTCTTAATGCATCTGTACAGTACTTCAAAATGGCCTGCCTTTACTACCCTTGTAGGAATGATGGTAGGGCCTTGAATGTTGGTTGATAACTCTTCATTACCTTTTAATAGCATCCAGTTTTCTTACTTGAAGAACTCAGATTTTAACCATTAAATTTACAGTGCACCCAAGGACACCACATTTACACCTACAGACCTAAATCAAGACCTGGGATTTGCGCACAAATTTTTACGTACAAATGTAGCGTCCTCTTCTTCCAGATGGAGAAAAAAAATATTCTGAAATACCTGTTTTCAAAATTAGTGCAAAATCAGTTTTCAATGGCAAATTTCCAAATAATTAGTGGCTCAATGGTAGCTAAATGCCTGAAAATGTAGCCACACAGAACTCTCCCAAGATTTCATGGGAAAATCCCATGGGTGTTTGCCATCAGGGCATGGGTGGATGCCTGCACAAGGGAAGAATTTAGCATTGTTCAGACTGAAACAGTCCTGTACACAGGAGGCTCTGCTGAAGGACTTCATGGTTTACTGCATGGGGCAAAGCTACTAGTGGAACACAGCACAAACACAAGAAGCTTCACTTGGAAAATACAATTTATTCCAGAGACTTAATGTTGAAAGACCAAAACACACAAATACTTAAGGACTACAGATAGCTCTAGAAATGGTTCTGAAATTATTGAGTGTGCACACTCTATAATCTCAGGGAAAGGCAATGCTCCAAAGGTATGCCACCTTCTGAAATAAATCAATCTTATCACCAGGTTGCTTCAGTGGGTGTTGCATTTCAAACGCAAAGACGCATGGAAAGAGAGGCAAGAAAAAAAATAAAAGGAAAAAAAAGCGCACCTGATCATTGCTTCATGCAATAACAGGAACAGTAATTTTACCAATTTTACCTTTTAATGTTGATTTTATTTTAACTGGATATGATATGCTCAGAGGTTCGTATCAACAGAATAATCTGCTGCATGATTGCTTTTTGGCAGCTACGTGCAATTTCCCTGAATTACACAATCACCTATTTCATACATGAAGCATACAAGAATAGACAGAGACACCATGAATTACTCAACGCTTTGGGTTTATTCTGTCCACAGACCAGAATCGGTGCTCTGCAGTGAAACTAAAACAGCCAGACAAAACGAAAATATTCACTGCATGCAATCCAGTAGGTAGGAAGATCACAAAGCAAAGCTTCTCCCTCATACGAAGTTCTGTGAGACAATGAGTAGAGACAGCAAGTGCAAAAACCTTTGGTCATGTCCTTGCTTCTTCCTTTTCCCTCACCCCTAAAGCTTGGAGGGTCTGCCCAAAATTCTCAGAAATACCCTGAATACAAAAGGATTGTGTGGGTCAAGGTATCTCCACTGGAGACAGCAGCAGCAGATGGCACTCCCAGCCGACGATCTCACCGCTCCCGTGCTTAATGGGGAACAGCTATACTGGGGAAAAAAACCCTCAGTGTTTGAAGCCTGGCCACTGGTCTGGGTGGTACCTGGCCAGCATCTGGCAAGCAGAGAGGGGACCTTAAGACAGGTTTTAGGGCTCCGATGGCAGTGCTTCTTCAGAAGAGACCTTAACTGAAAACACTGGAAATACCAAGTAATCATGCCTTGGGGTGCATGTTTTCCAGTGAATGTTCATCACCCTAGAGGGGAAGCAATAGAATCCCCTGCCACCCTCTGTTTTGGAGCCCACTCACAATACTCTTTTGTCATCTTTAACTCCGGCTTGACAAATACACCCGTTCTCTATGGTCAGAAACTAACTGTCATTTGCTTACAAAATTACCCATTTCCAACAGGCTTCAGCATGCTCACCCTAAAGAGAAACATATATACGAATTCTGGACAAAAGCATCTGCTGGGAAGGAAGAGGTGCGGAGGAGGAACGAGCACCGATGCCAGCATCGACATGCAACAATTCGAACAAAAGAGATTTCAAGATGTCGCACTAACACACACACACCCCCCCAAAAAAAAAAAAAAAAAAAAATCTTCCTCTTGAAAGATTGCTTCCCCTCGGCAGAGGGAGATGCTTCAGGAGACCGCCCGGACACGCAGAACACGAGTGTCTCCCCCTAGACGGAGCCCGGCAGCAAGCACGTCCCCGCGGCGTGGCTGCTTCACAGGGCACCCAACTGCGGCACGGTCACTGCACCCACTCCGCCCTCTTTGACCGAAAGGACCCCTAAACGGACCCGCGCTGCTGTAGAGGGCCCCCCTGCTCCCTCTTTTCCGCGCCGCCCCCCAAAGGCCGTTTTGCGGGGGGAAAGGGGGGGGAGTTGGAGCCCTGGGCGGGGGAGCGCTGCGGGCACCCCGCAGCCACTCGCCTTCCGCCGACCGAAACCTGCTGCGGGCGGGGGGCAGCACCGCCTTCCTTTTCCTTTTCAAAAATGCCAGATTTTGTCTCGGCGAGGTGAGGGGCTGCACGGGGCGGGGGGACACGGACGGGTCCGCTCCGCCGTCGCGCACGGTACCAGATGCCAAAAATAAGCCGGGCGCAGTGCGGGCACTGAAGGGTGTCGGCGTCCCACTGGGACGCCCCCATTTACCTCCCCCGGGGCCGGGTGAAACCCCGGCAAGACCGGGGTGCGGGGGGGGGGGGGAGGGGGTAGAGGGGGCGGCCCGGGGGTCGCAGCGCAGCGCGGCGCCTTTGTTCCGCCGCCGGCCCCAACCCCGCCTCCGCGCATGCGCTGGGCAGAGACAAAGGCGCGGGCAGGGGCGGTGGGGCGTCAGTCATCCCCCCCCCCCCCAGGCTCCGCGCTCCCGGCACTGGGCAGCGGCCCCCGCGGGGCGCCCACTCGGCGTGGCGGGTGGGTGGATGGCTGTCCCCTCCCCCCCCCGCGTGAGTCGCCACGCCCAGATGAGGCACGGGGAAAGTTCCTTGCGGGAGCCGCGTCTGAAACACGCGTGTGCGTGGGGAGAGGCGACACGGCGGGAGGAGAAAGAAAAAAAGGTGGTGGGGAGGTGTAGCTTGCTTTGGTGGGGAAAAACGGAAAATGGGGTAAAAGGGGGGGGGGTCTGTGGGAAGAGGGGGGCGGCATTCGATGAATATTCATGGCAGAAGCGCACCGAGGAGCGGGGCGCCGTGAGCGGAGCAGCACCGGGGGGAGGCAGCGGCGGTCCCTGCCCATTTTGCCGGCCGGTCCGTAGCCCCTGCCCAGGCGGGACTCGGGGCAACCGAGCCCTCAAAACCCTGGCATAACGCCCCGCCAAGAACAGGGATCAAAATCGCCGTCGCGTCCACGCGCACGCGTGACCGCGAAGGCAGCGCCGCTCCTTCGCTGCTTCACTGAGAACAATCCCATTGTTGCGAGCCACAATGGGCACGCGCCGCCCCGCGCCTCGCCGCTACCGCGGGCTGCGCTCCTCCGCACGCCCGGCCCCGCCCGCCGCCCCCCGCAGCGCCGCACCGCGCTCCCGGCACCGGGGCGCCGGCCCCGCCGAGCCCCCCGCGCAAGCCGCCTGGTCCCCCGGCGCCTCCCTGCACCAACCACCGACACCCCCCACCCCCCCCCCCAGCCGCCCTGCCATGTTCCTAGCGTGGTGCGTTTTCTTCTCCGAGCGCTTCGTTTCGTGGAGAGGTTTGGGGATCCTTTTTTTTTTTTTTAAGCAGCTTCTCTTCGGAAACAGACTCAAGGCACCGAAAAGGAATTGGACATAAACCACTGTTTTTCCCACCACACCCATCGCTACCCGCGCCCCCACCCCCCCCACCCCAAGAAAGGCTTATCGGGCATTTAAATTTCACGGCATAGCCTTCCGTCTGTTTTGTGCCTCGAACCCGCTCCTGGGCGGTCTCCCTCTCGAGGAATCGAGCTCCTCGCAGCGATACTTCTAAAATGTGCCCGGGCAGGCGGCTCCCGGTCTGCTCCGCTCTCCCCACTCTTTCCAATTCAAACGCACATCTGTCTCCTTTCTCCACATCCGAGACAACACGGGCGGGGGGGGGGGGGGGGGTGTGATAAAAAATCAAAAGCTCTCGGGCTCTGCTATATAAATGGCATAAGTGAGATATACCGCTTCTTACCTTTTTATGTTTTTCCGCTCTCCCCCTCTGTGTATTTGTGTGCTGGGGTGTCACAAAGAGAGTCCCAGGTAGCCCAGTGCCCGCTCGGCTTGCTCTGAGTGCTGTGGCTCTCCCCCGCTCGCTCGCCGGGACTGGAGTGACTAGTGCCTGCTGGAGCAATGCTGCCGCTACCGCGGCTGCTGCCTCTGCATTTCTCACTCTCCCCCCCCTCCCTCTTTCCCTCCCTCCCTCCCCCCTTCTCTGTCACAGTCTGTGGGCAGTTCAAAAGCCACACGCACTTATTTATTTATTTTTCAGGAGATGCGCTGCGCGATGTTCACGCTTAGGGGGCGCACGGACCCCAGATTTTAAATCCTTGCACGCTGTGGGAGGACTTGCTCGGAGGTCCGCAACGCACCGTGTAACCTTACCCTCCCCCGCCCCCTCCAAAAATATAATCTCGGGAAGGATCCCGTCGAAGAGGGGACGGTGAGCGGCAAGGGCGAAGCCAGCCTTCCTGCCCCAAGGAGAGCGGGCGCGGTGTGGGGGCCACACGCCGAGGTGCGAGGCTCACCGCCACCCTCCACACCCGCGCCGCGGCGGGGGCGGCTGTGCTGGCTGTGTCCCGTGGGGCGGCGGCGGGCCCGGCCCCGGCAGAGCTGGGGAGCTGCGCGGCGGAGGGAGCGGGCAAGCCGGGCCGGCTGCCTACAGGTGCAGCCCTTTCGGGGAGCGCGGGAGCCCGCTTTCCCCTCCGGAGAGGGGCGGCACAGGCGGAAGAGATTGAAAAAATCCCAGGCGCTTATGCTTTTGGCACGCTTAAGGAGAGGTTCTGCTCGTTAAACACAAAAGACAAAAAAAAAATAGAGGAAAGCAACCCCATTTCTCAGGAGAATGGATCTCTCCCGGGCGCTCCTGCAGCTGAAGAGCTGGCCTGAACGTCGCTGGGGCTTCAGGTCTGGTATCCCTCCAGTTCTCCCCCGTTCAAAAGCCTCCCTGGGGCCGCCACAGCACCCCCGCACCCTCCGCCACAACTAAGGGCACTGCCCGCATCTTCCCACCTCCCTCTTTTTAAAACCCTGCTGCCAGGCACAGCCCTGCTCGTCGCTCCGCGCTCTCTCCGCGCTGCGGAAGCCTGGCGGCGGCTGATGCGCGGGGCTGGGGCGCCCTCTGCTCCCCGAGCGGCAGGCGGGCAGGGGCTGCTGGGCCGGGCCGGGCGCTGGCTCCAGGGCGGGTGACCGCCCCCCGTGGCCCTGCTGCCGGGGAAGGCCGGTGAAACGGACCCGCTGGGAAGCGAACCGCGGTGGCGGCGTCTCCTCGGGGATGCTCCGGCTCAGGGGCGCGGAGGGGAGCGATCCGGCTACGCCACGGCTTCAAAGCCAGCAGCACCGTCTTTCAGCGGGGACAATGAAAGCTATTTCCCATTCATTTGGGGACAAGCACCGCGTGAGAAACACGTAGCTGGCCCGTGATACGGATAATTCCGGTTTGCGTTTCCGATAGAGACGGAGCGAAAAGGGCGCAGGGCGTGTGGAGGGGGCAGGCGCGGCGCGCTGCGGGCGCGGCAGGGGCGGCGGCGAGGATGCTTTGCTGCAGGGACGTGGTGTGCGGTGCGGTGTGCGACGCGAGGAGTCCCGCTTCCCATACATTCCCATGTAGGAGAATGATCGGGAAATAAAATGCATTTGGGGTTTATGTTTCACGCACCGCACCCTGCAGCATGTGGCCGCGCCGAGCATCCAGCCGCTCCCGGGGCGAGGAGTCGGCCTGAGCTGTCGGGAGGGAGGGGACGGGGGGGGACAGGAGGACAGCGCGGCGGGGGCCCCCGTTGTTCCCCCGCGGTCACACAAAAGCTCCGGGCGTGGAGGGAGGGAGCGAGCACGGGTACGACGGGTTCCCCGGGCAACTGCAGGGACAATTTCCCCTATTTTCGTGCAAACCTTCACATGCCAGCGTTCTCTTCAGCCTTTTTTTTTTTTTCCTCCCCTTAATTCTTCTCCGCATCTCCGGGTTTTTTTCCTGGTGGTTTAACCCTCATTCCGCAGCTGCGAGGCGCAGCAGCTCGCCATGCCCCACCTGCCCAAATGCAGCATCCCATCCCTCCTCAGGCGCGGTGCGGGGCTGGCCGCGCCCTGCCGCAGCTGGGGAAAGGAGGGCAGGCGGGACCCCCACACACACCCCCACCCGCGACATCTCCCTAGGGGCTCACGGTAACGGGCTACTGGGGGGCGGCTGCACCACACGGATGAGGCAAGCAGCATTTACCGTTAGATTGGGTAATCGAGGAAAAAAGGGAGGGGAGGAAGCGCCCTGACACGTCTGAGCTATCGGGAGAGAGAGGGAACTGCTCCCCGCGGAGCCGAGTCGCGTCCCGCCCCCGCGCTGCCTCCGCGGCTCTCCGCGGGGAGCGGCAGGCCGAGCGCCCCGGGGACCGTGGCGGCTGGCGGCTTTCCATGCAGCGCTGGCGAGCCGGGGTCCACCGCTCGTGTTCCCGGGAACGTCCCAGTAGAGGGAGCGGTAACACCGGAGCGTGCCCGTCGGTGGCCTGCTGCAAGGTCAAGGCAGAAAATCCCTCTCCCCAGTTTTATTTCCGAGCCATGCGTATTTGTGAGGCAGGGCTGGAGAGAAGTGACAGGCAAGACGGGTCCAAAATCTAGCCAGGAGATGAGACAGAGACAGGCAGAGCACAGCATGCCCACAGAATAGCTCAGTCAGGGACTGAAGGGCTGGGCTGGGCTGAAATGGGGTCCTCGACCATGGGTAGGGCTCAGGGGGAAACCCCAGGTTAGGCTGGGCAGGGACAGTCAGGACTAGCAGCCCCCATGGGGCCGTGACATTTTGACTGTTGAGGTTGTCCTGTAAAACTGGCCAACCACTGCAGAACCAGTGTGAAATAATACAATAGAGGGAAAGAAAAAGGCCAGCATTTAAGCCTGTATTTGAAGGTGGGCTTAGGCAGTGAACGTTCACCTGCATGGATTCAAGCACTAGCTGACTTGATAGGGGAGAGACAAGTTACATAGGGTTCCCAGTATATTCCTGAGTGTGTACTGAGTCATTTGCTTGGGAGAACCTGTACAAACAAAAGTGGCATGGAAATAGTCATTGCTGCCAGCAGTTCGAGAGGGGGTTTGTGAAAAGATGGAGAACCAGGTCTGTTCTGGAAATACAGGTATGTCCAGGCCCTTCTGTGTAACGTAACAGTTCACTGCTTTTCTGAAATCCACACTGTTACTCTGGTGTGACAAACGCCCAAGCTATCTCCCTCTCCTTAGCCAGGTCCTCTTGTCACCTCTTGCCAGTTAACTCCATCTCAGTGCCTTTCCCTCCAGCTTCAACCTTTCAGGCCCAACTTTGTTTAGCCCTCTCTGTCTTCCAGGTCTCACCTGCTGTCTTATTTCCATCTTCCCCATTAGGGAACAAATCCAATCCTAAATACATTTCCCCCCCCCCCCTTTAATTTGCATTCTGTTTGTTCTTCTGATTAATAAACAGCTCTTTGCTCTGTGAGTATCTTAGGTCTGACAACAGAGCCACAAGCCATGGCTCTTAGCCCCAGCATTGTCACAGCACAAGTCCGAAGGCCACCTTCCCTCTTCTTCTCCCACCCTGCCAACATCCCTCCATCCCTATCACCCAGCGCCTCCATTTATTTGTCTGATCACTCTCTGGTCTTTTTCCTGAAGAGAAGCTAGTATCAATAAGGAGCACCTACTCTGGGGAAGGAGGGGCCTTTGCATTTTACTCTCTAGGAAGATAGAAATGACCAGCAAGCAAGGAAAAAAAAATAAAAATCACCAAGCCAAAAATCCCACTTTCCCTCCTCTTTCAGAATCAGCCTAGCAAGAGAAACGCCTCCTTCCTTGCACTTATCATCACAACAAAACAACAGCAAACCCAGAGTCGTAACAGCTCAGGGCTTTCCAAACCTGCCGACTTCGGCTGCATCTGCCGGAGCAGCCTGCCCCCCCCCCAGCCTCCGTCTGCTGCCCTGTCTCCAACCTGACACCACAAGAGGGAGCATTTTGCTCAGTTTATTGGCAAACCCGAGGTTTCTCTACGTTAAGGCGAAGAGAATAAACCCAATTTCCCGTATGTAGAGGTTTTCCCAAGCCCGTTTGTTCAATAAGCATTTTCGTAATAACACTTTTTGTTTTACCGTGCAATGCAATTTTTTAACATTTCATAAGAGTGTTATTCGCACATAGTAAGTTTTATAATGAATATCTAAAATGTAATTAGAGTCTAATTCCTTGTTGATTCACCTGGTTATAGAGTCATTTATTCTGGGGAAAATAAAAGATGTCAGTGTAAGGCATATGTAAAGTGTTCTATTTGCGGCAGATATCATTCTCCTCATAAATGTAAATACCAGCTACACAAAGTTCAAAAATTGATTGCAATAGCATAGGCAGACACAAGGTGCTTTTTCATAGATTTGCAGGCAAAGCACATAAAATAAACAGCTTTGATAAAATCCTAAAATAATGTCTTTAGTAAACCACTACTGGAACACCTCAATCCAAATTTAAGTCCTGACATGAAGACAGTTGCAAGCCTCTGATAACAATTTTAATCTTAACGACCCAAAGTTGTATGGTGGTAGGCATAGCTAAGTCTAGTTTTACTAGACTGGGTGTTACTGTAAAAAGTGGCACTTCATGCCTATAGCCAGGTACAGATATGTGGATTGTACACCCTGCTTTACCCCAACATTCCTGGCTTCAGCTCAGTCTATAATTCAAAGCATGTGTGCCTCCCAGGAGGTCCTGCTTTAGCCATCGATTTTAAAAGGCTTCCCTGCTCCACAGAAGTCTGTATGCAAGTTTTCCCTAAGAAGGATATAGTTGCTGTTCTGACAGTACAATTATCTGGGCTATTTCTGTCTCCTACCCTAAATATCCTAAAGAATTAGAGTTGCTTATGTACAAAAGAAGCAAATGTGCTCAACTGCTATAAGCTTTCCTTATGATTTATTTATGCCAGGTTTCTCCGTGATCATCTGTAGGTTAGATCTTGGAGTCTTTGCTCCATTTTCACTTGCAAGTTTCACCGAAGCAACAGCTGAATAAGGTATTCACTGTTTGGCTTCTATGGCCACAAAACTGTCTTTCAGTTAACAGCTGGAGTGACTATATCAATATCTTGATAGTGATCAGAATTGGCTTCTCGTGTAGTATTTTTCTTCTGTTCTCAGTCAACTACAAGAATGTCAGTAATGTAGGATCAAATGCACGAATGGCTGGATGATCTAACTAATGTGACAGCTACGATGTACCTCCTACAAGGTACACAAGAAAAGAGTGTAAAATACCCTGAGAGAAGAAAAATGTGATTCTCTGCTCCAGTACTTGATGTTCTGATCTCTGCACTGAAGGCTGCTTATGTGCTTTACTTACTGGATTAAAACATTGCTCTGTTTGAAACACAAGTTGGATTCCTACCTTGACAGAGAACTGGCTGTGAACTCCAGGGCCGTGGCCCTGAGGGCACTGTCCCTTCCACGCTTCCCCTGAGATCTCTGCCCACCTCTGCCCAGGATGCCATTTCAGCTCAGCCATTAGTCCCTGCCACAGCAACGCCACAGTTGTGCCTGTCCCCAGCCCTTCTGACTGGACCTCCTGTATGGACCCTAGGTCTGGTTTATCTTCTCATCTTGCCCCCCTCAGCTCCTGGCTCCTCCTGCCTTGCAGAGCAGCCCTGCACTTGCTGCTCCCCAATATCCAGTTTGTCACAGGTGCCTCCTGGCAGCCCAGTTAGTCGTGCAAAGGCAGCACAAAATGCAGTTCCCTGAGATAACTCCAGCTTAAGCCATTAGGTTTACCTGGCACATTGCTCCTTGGAGAAGGCACTCATGACATTGGTACCACTGCACCGCTTTCAGATTCAAACTGGGTCACGTGAGGCCACTTCAGGAGCATCTGCATCCATACTTTTGCAAACTTAGTCTTATGATTAAAACTCTCCTAACAGTGCCAGTGTCACCCCAGAGTCATAGCAGAGAAAGGACAAGATGGACACCCACCTCTAATTTGTCTAACAGGGGCAAATAATCCTGACAGTCACCCATTGTTGCCGCCACTCCTGTCCTGGAAGGTGACTTCTGGAAAGCCTGGGGGTTCGTTGCAGGGGAGAAATTTATAGAATCATTTGGTTGTCTTCCTACTGCTCTAGGTTGCAGCACTCATTTATATACCTTGCCTGTCCTTTTCCACCCACTCCCAATGAAGTGCGTTCCTAGGTCAGGAACTGACTGAAATGAGGTATTCTGAGGATCTCTGGTGATTGAAGTGGTAATGGAAAAGAGTTTAAACCTGCATAAATTACAGCAGCTGTAGTCCTATACAGCCACCTTTCTCAGTCCCCTTTATTCCTTCAACTTGGAGGCACTAGATTTAAAGCCGTCTGCCTCTTGTACATTGCTATGCTATTTGTGCCAAGCACAAGCTGCAAATGGCTTGTTGAGAGTCTAATTAAATAACTATATTTGAGGTGGCTAAAGCTGAAAATATTTGTAAGCATTGAGATGGAAGTGGCTCTCCTGGAAAATGAGAGCCAGATAATACTCATGCCTCAAACCCGTTATTCCTCATCTAACCACCAGACATGTCAACAGCACGAGTTGTTGATATGGCTCCCTTGTATGCTAACACTCCTCTGCTTCCAGTCAAGAGTCAATTGTGGAGATTTCTCTGAAATTGAAATGTTAGCAGTAGATCGTCACAGAAAGGACCCGGTGCTCCAGACTACCGAACGCAAGTGTGAGCAGCTACACGGTAAGTTATGCGACCACACCTAGATGACCTGTCCTCTCCATACCAGAGATGGGTACATTCTGAAAGCACGCTCCGCGCGTTCAGCCGCAGGATTCTCCGTGTTGGAGCAAGACATGCTGTCTGCTTCCTGAATGCTTCTTTGAAATGCTACACTACTTCGATATTTTTATTTTCGTGTTTTTACGTGCCAAGTTTAGTTATCAGAGAGGGCAAGTGAAAGTACGTGAGCTCTAAATAAACCTTCTAATGTGCATTACCAGCTGTTTGTAGCTGAATGACAGAGGATCTGTAGCCAGGCTATACCTTTTGCCTTTATTGGGTGAATTTTGTGGATACTACAAATGAAAGAACATATGGGGAGTCCTGACATATGGCAGGATGAAGGTTGTTGCAGTGCATAAATCAAACGCTTACACGCACAAAATGGTTTGAGCTTTACTGAAACTCTTCAGAAAGAAAACGATAAAGGCCAATGGGATCTGTGGAGATCCAGAAGCTGATAATCTCCAGCACAGAAGTATCAGACATCTACTTTATCAGCTACAGTTCATTGACCGGTGTAACTGAATGACTTCATGTAATGGAGGCAGATGCCGCTTTTGCTTGCCCAGCAGCTCCTATTTGTTTAGCGACAGGTGACAGGCACAGGCTGCTATTGTCACCATACTACCAGTCTGTCCTTCAGTGAAGATCAGTTAATAGCAGTAATAACATCTGAATGTACAAACAGCACCTCCAGTTTGTATTTAGTGAGTTAAAAAGCTGAGAAAGAACTTTTCAATGTGACAAGCAGGGCATCATCTTTTCTCCTCAAAATCAGTGAAGGAGGCCCCACTGCTGGTAGGTCTGACACAAAGCTGACAGGACAAGCAGCCTGTTTGACTGGAAAGCTGTAACTTTCTATAAGGAATAGTTTCCAAGTGTTTCTGGAACATCATAGTTTCCAAGATAGTTGAAGTCTCTAGCACCTTCCAGAAGAGCCAGTGGGCCATGATGTGACCTTACAGCCTAGACTTCCTGAATGTATTGTCTGATAGGACTTCCGTGAAGAGGCATATGGTTTTACTTCTGATCAATCAAGTTCATTGACGCCATCTTGTACCGGCCCCATCTGCTCTGTAGTCTCAAGCGCACCTGTGTGTTTTAATGCATCACTCAGGAAAACAAGGCTAATACCACACCTGGGGGTAAGTCACGGGTTAGTAAATGTATCCTGAATTCCACGAGCTCCATAAGCCTGAGGCTGAGCTATTAATAAGCAAAGATTACAAGCCAAATCAGTAAAGAGTTTTTGTTCCAAATATGGTAGCCACCGCATTAGCAGAAGGGCTTTCATTCAGCTATTTCTTTGAACTGAGAAAATAAACTGGGCAAGGGCATAGTACAAAACAGTTGCCAGTCAGCTGAATGATTAATTGTTTAGAGTTTAAGCTTCAGCTCTTCTCTGTACTTTCCCTGCCCGTCCTTTCCCCTTCCTTCCCTTACAAACTTTGGCTTCTTGCCAGAGAGGCTGTGGTACTCGGGATAGCGAGGGTAGGAGTTTATACCACCTTTCACCAATGCAAAGGGAATGTAAGGCATCTGCAGGAATTCATAATGTAAGTAAAATCAAGTCATAATTAAAATTCAAAATTGCCACGGTCGCCTTGCTTTTCAGTCTTTCATGTGATTTCTCATCTGCACAGTCCATCCTGTTGCAGTTTTAGGTCTTTGTGACAAGGGCAGAAATTTTTCCTGCTCATGCACACCCATGCATTGTAGCTCCTAGCCAAGTCAAATAGATTAGTAAGATCACAATGCTGGCTAGACTCCTGTACAGTGTAAGGATCATAAAAAACATAAGGATGAGCAATGCCCCTATGGTGGGAATAAGAGAGCCTGGGAGGCAACAAGGCTGGATTTTGTGAGGGCTGTTCCACTCTGGTGCATGGGTAGCTAATGACGGCGCAGTTGGCTCAGGCATCTCCTGCTGCTTGTCCCAACATAGTCAGCATGACTGAAATTATGCATCAGGGAGGATTACTGATGCCAGAACTGCACCTCGAGCAGGTGATTTCCTGCTTGCGGAAAGAGAAGAAGGATGTTGGAGGGGGTATCAGATCAGTTCAGGAGGAAGCTTATCTACACCCAATTTTCGGCACGGAAACGATCAGTACTACTAATAAAAATCCTTATTGTTGCATTTAGAAAGAAAAACTGACCAGAGCATATTGGGGCAGTAAACGAGTAAATGTTCTGCTTTTCCACAACAGATGCAATAGACTTAGTTTTGAGAATTTCATGGTGAATTTGCAGTGGTAGGTAATGAATAAGACACATGACCATGTACACGGTCTGAAGCGCCAATCTTCTTCTGTCTACAGTCTACAGCTGGTTTTCTAGTTCTGCCACTTCTACTCCATATCTGTTTCTTTCGTTGGTGGAAGTTAGTAACAAAACTTAAAGCAAATCCTGTTGCCTTCTTTCTTTACATGTTCTTTTTTTAAAAATACTGTTTTTAAGCAAAAGTTACTGTATATACCTGAATGATGAAATGTACCATTAGAGGACAAAACCATTAACTTCCCCCTGTTGCCTTCTCAAACACTCTTTTCTATCTATAGAAGCAAGCACTTGCTAGCCTTTACTATGGCATAATATTGAAAATCTTTGCCAAAATTACCAGTTACGGTGTAGGCCTTTCTCATGGAGGAACTAACCTGTAGCCAGCAATTTATTTTACAGCCATGAAGCAATTTAGTCACAAGAGCCACTAGATGCCCCAAGTGGACAATGAAACAGGAAGCTTGAAAGAGGGCTGTCTTCTTTTCCTGTTCCCTGTAACCATCCACATTTGCAAAGCTGCTTTCAGCACAAACTGCAAAGACACTTTAACCTGATACGGCTCATTCCCGATACCATGTGATGAATGAAAGATGATGAAGATTTACCTCCATTTCTTTCAGCCTTTTCATACAAAAAAAAAAAAAGCTAGAACAAGATTTATGTCTGTTACTCAGTAAATAACAGGAATGTTGAGTCCACCACAAGGTAGTTCTGCTAAAAGGAACATTAGAAAGTATATACTGCAAGCTCCTGCATCATTACAAGTGGCGTTCCTCAGGGGTCAGTATTGGGATCAGCACTGTTTAACATCTTTGTTGGTGACATGGACAGTGGGATCGAGTGCACCCTCAGCAAGTTTGTGGATGACACCAACCTGTGTGGTGTGGTCGACACACTGGAG
Source organism: Grus americana (assembly GCF_028858705.1). Lineage (NCBI taxonomy): Eukaryota > Metazoa > Chordata > Aves > Gruiformes > Gruidae > Grus > Grus americana. Next base: position 82,753,832 of record NC_072853.1, on the reverse strand, counting down.
GGAAGGGATGCCATCCAGAGGGACCTTGACAGGCTGGAGAGGTGGGCCCGTGCGAACCGCATGAAGTTCAACAAGGCCAAGTGCAAGGTCCTGCACATGGGTCGGCGCAATCCCAAGCACAACTACAGGCTGGGCGAGGAATGGATTGAAAGCAGCCCCGAGGAGAAGGACTTGGGGCTCTTGGTTGATGAGAAGCTCAACATGAGCCGGCAGTGTGCGCTTGCAGCCCAGAAAGCCAACCAAGTCCTGGGCTGCATCAAAAGAGGCGTGACCAGCAGGTCGAGGGAGGTGATCCTGCCCCTCTACTCCGCTCTCGTGAGACCCCACCTGGAGTACTGTGTCCAGCTCTGGGGGCCCCAGTACAGGAGAGACATGGAGCTGTTGGAGAGAGTCCAGAGGAGGGCCATGAAGCTGATCAGAGGGCTGGAGCACCTCTCCTATGAGGACAGGCTGAGAGAGTTGGGGTTGTTCAGCCTGGAGAAGAGAAGGCTCCGGGGAGACCTTACAGCAGCCTGCCAGTACCTGGAGGGGGCCTACAGGAAAGCTGGTGAGGGACTGTTTATCAGGGAGTGTAGTGACAGGACAAGGGGTGATGGGTTTAAGCTGAAAGAGGATAGATTTAGATTAGATAGGAGGAAAAAAAGGCTTTACTGTGAGGGTGGTGATGCACTGGAACAGGTTGCCCAGAGAAGCTGTGGCTGCCCCATCCCTGGAAGTGTTCAAGGCCAGGTTGGATGAGGCTTTGGGCAACCTGGTCTAGTGGAGGGTGTCCCTGCCCAGGGCAAGGGGTTGGAACAGATGATCATTGAGGTCCCTTCCAGCCCAAACCATTCTATGATTCTATGATTCTATGATTCTATGATAGGAAGGCTGAACCATACCATTCTTACCAGGGTATATAGAGTTAATATTGTAAACAAAAATAAATGTCTGCAGTTTGACTTGAGGTTCTTTGCCATTTGATTGCTTAATTATCAGTTTCTGGATTTATGTGCAATGCAATTTTATTGGTTATCCAGATCTTTCAAAGCATAGTGCCTGAATATAATATTTCTCTTCTCTCTCCAAACAAATAACTCTAAAAAATACCTGCTTTGACATGACGGGGCGGAGGGGGGGGGAGGGCGGAAGAAATAGACCATAAACTGAAATGAATTCCTTAGCCAGAAGTTCTCCTTGACAATCTGATTTGTATATCCTTCACTGATATATACCACACAAGCAAAATAAACCCCTTGAAATGCAAAGTTTCAGTTTGAACTAAAGACACTTCATAGCACATTGCAAGAGCTGTTTGAGGGAAACTTGGGAGGTATATAGTTCAGTTTTCTGCTTAAAGCAGGACAATCATTAACACTAAATTAGACCCATCATGGCTTCATCTGGCTGAGTCTTGAAAACCTCCAAGGGTGGAGACTCTACAGAATCTCTCATAGCTTCTTCCAGTCCTGCACTACCATCTTGGTGAAGAATATTTTCCCAGTGTCTTATGTGAACGTCCCAAGTCACAGCAGATATCCTTTACCCTTGTCTGTTTTGTATTTGCTACTGTGAAAAGAAGCCTGTCTTTGTCACCTTTGCAACTACACTGTGTGCAGTCATAGGCTGCTATTCAATCTCACCTTCGCCTCTTCTTCACCAGACTAAAGCTCTGCTCCCACAGTTTTTCTTCACAGCTTATGTGCTCTGTGTCCCTGGCCATCTTGATAGCTTTCTGCAGGACCGTTTCCAAGTTTTAACCACCCTCTTGAAGTACATCGGGGGTTCCAGAACCAGACACAGTAGTCCAGCTGTGGCCTCCTCTACAGCAGATTAAAGCAAGGAATAAACTCCCTTGATCTGCTGGCCATGCTCCCCCTAAGGTAACCCTGAGCCATTTGCTTTATTCATGATGGGAGCACATGGCTGGCACATGTTCAACTTGGCACCCACTGTCATATCAGTTAACACCTGTAATCCCAGGTCCTTTCCAGTAAGGCTGCTGCTCTGCCGGCCAGTTCCTAGCCAGTACAGATGTATGGGGTTAGTCTGCCCTATATGTATTTTTCCTTACTGAGTCCCATGAGTCTTCTGTTGCCCCAGTTCCTGAGTTTCTCAAGTCACTGTGAACTAAAGTTCTGCCATTTGCTGTGTCAGTCATTCCCCCTAATTTATCATCAAGCATAAATTTGTGGAGGGTGTGTGCTTTCTTATCATCAAGGCTGTGGATGAAACATTGGATAATGTGGATTGTAGTGTTGCACTCCGAGGGACTCCATCAGTTACCAGTCAGAACTCAAGCCATTGATTTCTACCCTTTGAGTGCCAATTTCTACCCTACTCAAGCCCAAACTTCCTCAGCTTCTAAGTGAGATTTGGGATACAATAGGATGTGGTGTCAAATGCTTTACTAAAATCAGATGTATTATATCCTCCACTCTTATCTTGCCTACATAGTCAGTCATTTTGTCAGAGAGGGTAATCTGGTTAGCCAAGGATGATTTGCTCTTTAGAAATATGTGTTGACTAGTCCTCATTACTTTCTTGTCCTTTGGGGGTTTGGAAGTGTCCAGAGGACATGCTCCTCAGCTGCCTCTCCTGGTTGTCATTATTTTCCATCGACAGACATCACAATCACATCTGCCGTCTCTGTCAGCACCCACCTCTTCCCACGGACTGAATTTTTGCAGCTTCTCTAGGTAGTCCCTAAACTGCTGTGCCCCATACTCACCATCTCCTTCCCAATATGTGCTGGTACACACAGTGCAGGTTTTGTCTGTGGTACGCTGGGAGCAAGTTTTGTCTGTGAAGACAGAAGCAAAAAAGGACTTTGGTACTTCAGTCATTTCCATGTTTATTAGGTCTCCTCATTCATCCACTGACCTACCTTTTCTCTGAACTTCCTTTTCCAGCTAATGTACCTGTATAATCTCTTATTGCCCTATGTGTCCCTGGCCCGTTTTAGCTCCAGACCCACCTTCTATTTTGACCGTCCTGATATTGTCCCTACAGCATTTGTCCTTAAGCAGTGCTAAGCAATCTTGTTACACTCTTCTTTCATTGCCTCTCTTTGTTTCTGCTTCTTGTACTCTCCTTTTTTGTGTGTTTTAGTTCATTGAGAAGCTCCTGGCTTAACCAAGCAGGCCTTGTGCCAGACTTCCTGGTCTTCCTATACAACAGGATGGTCCGTTCCTGAGCTTTCAAAAAGTTTTCTCTAAAAATTAGCCAGCTTTCCTGGGCACCTTTCCCCTTCATGGCTGCTTCCCAGGGCACTCTGCCTAAAAGTTCCCTAAAAATAAGCCGAAGTCTGTTGTCCTGAAATCCAGAGTCCTAACCCTGCTACTTTCCTTCCCAGCCTTCCTTCAGGTCGTGAGCTCAATCATCCTGTGGTTACTGCAACCCAAGCAGCCAACTGTGACTGCATTTTCCACCAGCTCTTCACAGTTTGTGAGCAGTAGGACTGGTAGAGCATTACCTACGGTTGAGCCTCTGACATTTCTGTGTTAGGAAATTAGCACCAACACAATCTAGGGTTTTCCTGTAATGTTTACATAATGCCATGTTGTCAATGTCTAGAGGGTTTAAAACCGCATGAGGATGAGATCCTATAAACAGGAGACCTGTACTAGTCATTTTAGAAAGCCTCATCTGCTATGTCCTGTTGGTCAGGTAGTTCTTACAGACTTATCCTCAGTGTACCCTCCTCCTCTGTTCTTGACGTGGAGACATGCTCAATGAACATGTCCTCCAGCTTTATACTGGAGCACTGGGCAGTCAGACTCTTCACGAGCCCCCCTCCTCTTCTTCCCTGTTTGTCCTTTCTAAACAGCCTTTACTCATGCCTGACCATGAGCTTCAGTCTCTGTTCACCAGGGATTTATGTTATACAGAGCGGAATACGGGATCCACATTCAAGTTGTCCAACCTTGATGTCTGTTTATAGCTAGCTTACTGTTCACTTACATGGGTTAGGCAAAATCTGCTGGTTTAAATGTTTCGTATTTTGGAGGGAAAAGAAATCTAAGACCTGTTCTCCTTACCCTTCTGCAAACAGGGGTAGACTAAGTTGTGATCTGAAAGAGGACAACACAGCTGTTCCCTGTGACATGGCTCACAAGCACAGACAAGGTGTGAAATGAGCCAGGATGAGCCACCAGACAAGCCCCAGCACTCCAGTTTTCTACCCACGCCTGCATTTGCACCCACAGAAAACACAAGAATAGTTAGAAGAGCAATGGCTTCACCTGCACTGTGATACTACAGTTATGCTGCGCACATGACCGTTCAGGCTGAGGAAGAGCAGAAAGAGAACTTTCTCTCAACTTCAAAGTAGTAAGCACATTCCTTTAACTCAGGAAATTCTCATAAAAATGTAAATATATCCCATTTCCTATTGTATTCAGTAGTGCCTATATACATACAGCAATACAGTTCACAGCAATCTTTTACAGAGCTCCAGCCAAGCTAAATGCTTTTGAAATGCTAATGAACACAATGAATCAATTCTTCATAACCCAAGACACTGCTATGCGCTCAATAAGGGGAAAGCATCCTTGGGAAAGGCTGACTATCCCCCTTTGCATGGGAAACATTAGGTTTGGACTGTAGAGCTTGTGAGTGGGAATCCAGAGCCACCTTCAGGTTAGTACTCATGTGGATTTTGTTGTATGCTTGATTGTTTATAAAGCAGCTAACTTAAAGTATGTTTCAGCTACAAGCAAGGAAAATTATACTTGTATTCCATGTAATAAACTGTAAGTCAGACTGTGTGTGGCTTGTGGATCCCTCTTGAATTTGTGATGCCATAATCTTGAATGGTATCCAGTTTCCTTACCACCGCAAATAGGAATGCAGCGCCCTTATGGAAAAGGTACAAATATCTGTGTGAATAACCAGATACCCCCTGAAAAGCTAAAAATCACTAATGTCAATGAAAATGCATTTTGGCTTTATTGTCTCAGTCATAGGATGAATGACAACTGCAGAGAATGCATGTTTTCTGCATTTGCTATTTGCTGACAAGCCCAAGAATTCATGATGTGACAAGAAAAAGAGCTTTCTGGACTCCAGGGTACAGGACAATGTTGATAGTGCCACTGTTGATGCTCTATGTGTAGCAAGGTTTGTATGGAAAATATAGTGTTTGTGAGCAGAAATGCAAAGTCTAAACTTCTTTCCCCCACCACCTCCACAACTTTGAACCTACTGAGCAGTTTCATCACACAATGACAGAGATGTCACATGAAAAGCTTGCACATGTTCATTAGAGAAATGGCCTACTTTTCTAGAGAGACTCCATTTTTGCTTCACTTTAGGGGAAGGTTGCAATGTGAGCTTGCACCTCAAGGACATCAGAAAGTGCTTTTATGAGCATCCTGAATGCCTTGGGTTTAGGAAAAGCTTTAGACACATCTTTAGGTAGAGAGTGGAGTCACAAAGAAAAAAGTTATTAAGAGCACGTTAAGAACGTCTCTCTTGTGGCACACGCACATGGCAAGTCAATGTCTCACATAAATGAGGCCAGATGTGCTGCACAGATGTTGAATGGTCTGATTTTACTACACACATGCTTTGCAGTTGCTGTGTGCACACGCAGTGTAACGTGTGTGTGGTAGACACTGAACATCAGCTACAGGGATCTGGAAAACAAGTCTCCACTTGTTACAGTAACTTCAATTGCTCACAGAGTTCCTTGTTTTCTTGCACAAACCCATTTCTCTTGATATTGTTAATCCAACAAGGCCAGAAGGAGGATCACTTCCTTCAAGCACTGTGAAGCCCTATAGTGCATAATTCTCATAGCTTCCCAGTTGGCTCCTGCCTTTTGGGTGGGATCACTAAGCATCACAAACTTGCATGCTACAAATGTCACCCAGTGCTGTCGGAGGTCAAGGCAATGCAGCTCTAAGTCCTGGATGGAGGGTGGTCTTCTTAGACTCTTGGCTTTCTGCAACGTGTGAACGTGCTCCAGTAGCATCTTAAGCAAAAGAAATGATTTGTCATGTGTTTGGTTCCCGCTTTGAGAAAGCAGGCAAAGCTTTCAAGTTACCTCCCTTGGAATAAGCAGAGTGGCACTGTTAGCTGCACTTGTGCGTCCCACTTTGATGGAAACTGGTGAGCCACCCAGATGATTCAATCTTGGTGACAAGTGCACTTGGAGAGAGCAGATCAGCACAGTTGTACGCAGCAGGTTTTGCTAGAAGTGATGTTACCAGAAAGCTTCATGCTTCTGCTCATTTACCAAACCAAAAATCAAGCAGAATCCCATCAGGGCCATTTTTGACTGGAGGGGAATGACTCATTTCAACTATTTGCAGTCCGAGTGAACTTTTGAGAGAATAGCATGTTTATCTTTAGGTCCTACAAAAATATCAGTTGCTGATTCCAAATTTTCCTCTGTTTGAATCTGATACCTTTTGTTTTCTATTTTAAGCTCACGCAAGTGGGGCCAAAACCAGCTCTCAAGTAGTTCAAACATCCCAGGCTGCCTGCTGGGGCGAGCAGAGGTCCTGAGCTCTTAGAGCAGGATCTGATAGCTAATTCTAACTCCCAGTTTTGGAAGCAATACAGAAGTTGCACTGATGTATATTGTCTATCTGCCCTGGGCTCTTGCTATGCCCAGGCTTACCCTACCTTATCTTGGAGTGGGACTCCTGGAAATTCACTGCCCTGCCCACTCAATCTTCCACATGCAGGAAGCAAGGAACGGTTCCCATCTTCTGTCTCTTGGCCAAATGAAAGCTGTAGTGCATAGTTTGTAGGATCAGGCATGTTAGCCACAGTGCATTTGCTGCCTTTCCTCCCAGTAATGGGTTAGTCCACAGATACTCCACCGATACTATAGCCGGAATTAGCTGAGGGAGATAGCTCTGGAGGCAGTGCAGCTTTCCACAGGGTAGAGAGAATGGGAGACATCTCATTTTGTCAGCCAAAATCACTGCTTATTAGCTAACCTCAAGGGAGTCAGAACAACAGATTTACTCAGAATCTGACTGAAAAAAGTCTTTTTTTTTTTTTTTTTACAATTAAAAATATTCAAACTTTCCTGAAATTATTGCTAGTACTGCTATTGGAATGGCATTGTATGTTACAAGAGCGTGGTGTTTATAGTCAGTCCCTCAACTTCCTTATAATTTCACTCCAACTAACAGTCACCAGAACTAAACAAGATCTGAGCAAGACCATAATAGTACATTCATTAATAGAACACGAGTCTATTTGGGAAGTGTAAAACATCTGAGATTTCTCAAGTGTCTTTAAAAATTGGAGCATAGTGTGGTTTTTTGTTGACATTTGTTGCGCTTCCAGTGTACAAATAGGCTGGAAGGATACTAACAGGAAATTCTGTTCACAAGATAAGCAGCTGTTAGCCCCCAAAGCTTCAGAAGTTCACAGGGGCCAAAAAAAAATGTCTTTCTGTGTCTGATTTAATGAATAGTCAGCATTCCACATCAGCCAAAGGAAATGCTTTGGGGGCAGTTTTTACAGATGCAATCAAATCTTGTGTTTGTGTGAAGAAGGACAGAGCTTGCCATTTGTTTGTGAAATAACAGTTTCAAAGGTTATGCTTTCACCACAAAAATCTTGAACTGTTATCATTCCAAAATGCTCGAGAACCAACCTATTTTGTAACCTACTGTTTAATTTCTGGAAAGTGACTTGGTCCAGAACATGTCATTGTTTTCAGATTGGAAATCCTCATGATTTTAATGCACATTTCTTGAAAAGTGTTTTGGTCTGGCTCATAGTCATCGACAAAACAGCAAACAGAGAACTGCTTCAGTCTTTTGGTCTTCTGTTTGTGGCTCACAGATGCTAATGCTTTTCGAGTAAACTCACAAAGGAAAGAGTAACAAAAGTACATCAGTAGTAGACCATATGATCCTTTAGTAAGATCATAAAATGCGTATGTCTTCGCCAAATTTCTCTGTGCTGTGCAGTGAGGTACATCTTCAGCTGATGTAGATGGCATAACCTCATTTATTACTGCTATGCTAATTTACATCAGCCAAAGTTGCAGACCTGGTGAGTCACTGGTACTTCTGGGAAAATTCCATGCTTCTTTGGAAATATTTGTTCTTGGAAATGTGGTGTTGGATTTTTTGTATATAAAGCATGTTCAAGAACTGTCCTTCGCAGCAAGCAAGTAGTAAATTTAACTTTAGACATTATGATTTCCTATGAAAAGATGAAAATAAAAATGAAAATTGAACAAGTTACTGCGGGTTCTGTATGATCTATTTGTAGAAGGGTGGTGAAACTTTAGAGCCCTGAATTCCTTCCAATGGAAAAAGCAAGCTCTAAGGAGCTTGGCATTCATGAAATCTTAATCCAAAAGGGCCAGAGATGTAGCAAGCCATGCTCCTTGCAGGGAGATTGACATAATTACTCCAAACCCTTCACAAGCCTAGTGACAGAAAACATGATGGCCCTTCAATCAAGCTGCTCTTAAGTTGTCTTCAACATATAAGAAGCCAAATTATAAAATTTATATTCTTCTAAACTTTAGTAGTCTTCTAAACTTTGGCTCCCTTTCCATGTTTTCTCTTCCCAGTCTAGGAGAGAATGAAGTTTTACTTGCGGTGTACAAGAAATGTGTATTCAGATGCCTCTATGACCAAAACAATGTAACTGTGCATATGGAGTTCTCATCAAGCATAGGGTGGATTTATTTCCTCAAGAAAATACAATGGTCTTAACTGCAATTATAAACAAGCATTATGCTATTCAATTGCAAAGTAATGAAGTATAGTAGGACACAGCCTAGACAAGACAGAATACGTACAAAATGCAGCACTAATTGCTTGCACAAACGCTACCATTGATAAAGTGAGAATCTCCTCACGCGTTACGGAACGATGGAGCAGAGGACCACACAACTGCTCTGACCGTGTTGCATGTATGCACCAGGGCTCTTTTTGCATTCAAGCTTCTTCTGGGCCATGGCAATGCCAAGCTGACAGGCACTTGAGTATTCAGCTGCCTTGGACCAGAACAGATCAAGTAGGTGTAACCCAAGTGATTTTCCTGTCACTAATGCATCCTCAGAAGGTGCAGGTGTAACCGATGGTGGATATGACACTGTGAAAAGGGAATAAACAATTTTTCAGGAACACCCTGGTCCTAACATGACAAATGATGGGTTTTTTTCTCTGTATTTAGTATGTTGTTTTCTTAGTAATGCCTAAAGTGCACAGAAGTAGAAACAAATTGTGACATTTATATGCATTGATTCCTGTCCTCAAATTTGAAAATATATTTTCTATGGAAAAAGTTGAATGATTTTTATTTTCTTCCTCTGTTTTGGTTTGGTTTTTGGGTTTGGGTTTTTTGTTTGTGGTTTTTTTTTTAATAAAAAACTCTTTTCAAAATGGAAATAGATGTTTCAGTTTTGGTTGAAAGCAGTATTTTGTTGCAAGCGAAGACATTCTTTGAACTTTGTTATGTTTATGTGCACATGCATTTCATTAATGTGCATTTGTATAGAAAAGCTTATCTGAAATTTCACTAATTAAAAATCACTGCAATGTTTCAGAAATATATTTAAATGTCTAGTCTATAGGAAACTTGAATTTACCCTGGATCACATTCTAAATTAACCATCTATATTTTTGAATCAGCACCCTTCAAGACTGAACTGCTGCACTAGGTCATACCTCACTGAGTTTGGACAGAAATTGCATCTTTTTTTCATCCCTTTTTTTCCTGACCTGGGCATTTGTGCTGCTTTCACCTCTTTGCTTGGAGGCATTACTTGGGTAAACTGAAGTTCCTGCATCCCTGTTGCTAAAAGCAACCCTCTGGATTTAGCTGAATACGAGCACATTTTTACAGCAGTCTCACTGGATTAAGTTGGTAGGCTCTTGTGCTTTTATTTATCACACCATTTTCACTTGTGTCTATACATAAAAAGTGCTGAAGGGATTTTGTTTGTATTAGCGGAAAGGATGAACTTCCCAAAGGCTTCTGTGGAAGTGGTAAAACTCCCATTTTGTTCAATGGGAAAATCCACCCTGGGCTGTCTCTGGGACCCAAACACAAAACTGAGCGTATCACACTTAGCCGAGCTACTGTCTCAGGCTGCCTGCCAGCACTGTTTCAGAAAATGCTCTAGTTCAGCTTTCCAAGCTGTCCTTCAAATTCATACAGACAGCTGCCAAGAAGCTTTTTTAAGCAGGAGCGAGTCTGAGACTTACTGAGACAGAAGGGGAAGGCAGCTGGTTTTAGTTATCAGCGATAATACATATCACCAGGTATTCCCTGCTACGCGTGGAAAGGCTGATCGCCACAGAAACAGCGTGCAGCAACTTTTATGGAGATGCATTAGTGCCGCTGTGCATATTTACCTGTGTCCATGCCGTCTTCCTTCTTCACACAGGGAATTCACGCTCCAGCCTACACTGAAGCACTCACAGACAAGGCGGCTTTCCCTCCCCCTTAGTTATTTCTTCTCAAAAATAAATTTGGTATTTCGTAGGGTAAATTTTCACTTCAGTATGGCGTCAGCCATGCTACCACTCTACGGACTACATGGGCTGTCACTGAGGTAACCCCATACCATGCAACATCATCAACTAACTCTCCTTTCTCAGCAGACCTTGGTAAATACAGTTATATAGATGATACCATTTGTTCCAGTTCATGAATCATATAAACTTTCTGCATCTGCTCGTTAAGTCAACCACCTCAAAAGATTTCATTTTCCCCTTCCCTTAAGTGATTGGTTACACACAAGCAAAACACTGTCTGATGTTTTGATGTTTGCAGGCTACTTCCTCTTGCAGCTTTGAAAACTCCTTCCAGTGTTACCTATACAAATATGTGGTGTTCATTCATCTGGAATTAGAATAGGAAAGCAGTTGAAGCTGTGAGGCTCTTTGTGATGTAGTTAGAATTACGTAGTTAGAAATCCAGCTGCTCTCCTGCCTTCCCATCCCTTTTCCCATTGCTCATAATTCAAATTCCTTTTGGCTTCAATTTTCCACACTCGACCTCAGCCCAAAAGTGGTCATGTTGGATGTCTGAGTAAAATCTGTTGAGCCATTTTTGAATGATTCAAGTGTGAAAAAACACTGCCATATGCTCTGACCAAATATAAATAAACAGAGGGAAAATTTAGAGCTTTTCTTTTTTTTTTTTTTTAATTTCTGTAGAGATCATTGAAGAAAGTTTCTTGAGTCTTTTCAGCTTGATGCAGAAGTATAGAATAGGAAATTTTGGTACACGTTGCAAAGTAGCAGCTCCCCGACCTAGCCTCGTATCCCTTACTTTTCCCAGGTTCTACAGCAGGGCTCTGAAATTTTACCCGTAAGTGCATGTGGGCACACACGTAACAGGCATCAATCTGTGCTGTCTGTGCTGACAGCAGCAGAATTTCAGTTTCCTCTCTGCTTAATGGAAGTTTACCACTGTGTTAAAAAGGGAAACCCAAAGCAACGCACTGTTTTCTCTTCCAAGTGAACTTTGTTCATCTAAACAAAGTGTCTGAAGGGAAGAGAGAGCAAGGATGCTACCTGGCAGGGCTTCCCTCTCAGGCCTATCTGGACATGTACCCCTGGAGATCCAGAGGAGGTGCTTGATGACTAAAGAAAGGCAAAAGTCATATGCATCTTCAAAAAAAGGACAAAAGGTCAACTTGAAGAACTACACTCGAACTGGTCTCACTTTGATAGTCCCTGGGGAGATAATTAAGCATGGATTTACCAAGCGTAAATTATGCTTGATCCACCTGATTGCCTTCTGTGATCAGAATCTCAGTTTCTGGACAAAGGCAGAGCACTGCATGTCATTTGTCTTGACTTCAGCAAGGCTTTCAACACAGTCTTACACAATATTCTTGTATGCAAGTTAGGATGTTACGGTTTGGATGGATGAACAACCATCCATCTAAAAACTCATTCATTAGGCTCATAAGGGTAGGAGTTAATGGGTCATAATTTATCTGTAAGCCAGTAACAAGTGGAGTACTGTGGGGCTTTTTCTCTAACCTGTCCTACTTAACATCTTTATCAATGACCTGACAGCACTTTTTTCCAGTTTGTAAATTACACTAAATTGGGGGAAAATTGTCAGGGCTGCCATCTATAGGGACCTAGACAGGTTGGAGGAATGGGGCAGCAGAAACCAGCTGAAATTCATCAAGGACAAAGACCAAGTGCTGCCTGCGGACAGGAAGCATAGGTGCGAGGACACAGGTTGGTCCCTCCCCAGCTGGGAGCAGCTCTGCAGGACGGGACCTGGGGCCTTGGCAGACACGAGCTGGGCATGAGCCCGCAGTGTGCCCTGGCTGCAGGGACGGCCAACAGCGCCCTGGGACGTATTCACACGGGCGCAGCCAGGACACCAAGGGAAGGGTTTATCCTTCTCTACTCAGCATGTCTTAGATCACATCTCAAATACTGCACCCAGTTTTGGCTTCCCAATACAAGAACGATGTTAACAAACTGGAGCAAGTTCAGTGGAGGATCCCGAGCTGCTCAGGGCCTGGAGCACTTGCCTTGTGGGGGAAAGTGAGGGACCAAGGCTTGTTCAGCCTGGAGAAGAGATGGCTTCAGGGGCACCTAGCAGTAGCCTGCCTGTACCTGCAAGGAGGTCATCAAGCAAATGGAGCCAGGCTCTTCACAGCAGAGTGTGGGAGGACACGACACAAAATGGGCATAAGGTGAAACAGGAGAGGTTCAGGCTGGAAAAAGGAAAAAGGACTGGAATAAGGAAAAAAAACTTTTTTCACTCTGAGGATAGTCAAGCACTGGAACAGGTTGCCCAGAGAGGCTGTACAGTCTCCCTCCATCCTTGCAGACTTTCAAGACCAGACGGGATAAAGCCCTGTACAACTTGGTCTGATCTCACAGCTGACCTTGCTGATAGCAGGAGGTTGGAATAAAGACCTCCTCCAGCCTGAATTATCCTATCATCTTGTGTTACATTCAAGAGTAAACACAGCCTGTCCTCCCAGCTCTGCTGGTGCAAATCACTACTGTAGCCTCAGGGTACCAGTACTGTGGCCAATGTGGTGTCAGGAGGCAGCCGAAGAACCATGAGAGCACGCTGTCTGCAGGGTGGCACGTGTTCCCCACTCACCTGCTTGCCTTTCCCTTTAGTCCCTGCTGCACTCCCACGCGCATGATTTGGAATATTTTTCTATCATCTTATGTATCAAAAGCATTAAAGAAAATGATTTCATAATCCACTGTCAAGCCCTGTTAATTCCATAAGCATAAGAGTAGGATCCAGCTACTTTGAAGCTCAGGAATGGAATGTTGGTATTTGTTTCAAGAAAAGAAATTTAAGCCAGAATTGCTATTATTTCTAAGACATCTTCCCCCCAAGATCAGAAGGTGACAGCCTGCTTTGGCCGAAAGCAGATTCAATCAAATTCAGTGATGCAAATCTCCTTTTTTTTTTTTTTCCTAGACTCAGCAGTGACCAAATTAGTGTAAGAAATAATTTGGGACTTCTAGGGTATAAAACACTAAGTATCACAGAACATGAGGGCCACTGTTATTTTTACTTGAATACAAGGAGTTTTAATATGTGAGCAAATCATCATTTTCCAGACTCATTCAGAAGCTCAGTAAAGTAATTGGGTTTCCCCATCCACTGCCAGCTGGCACTGAATCAGACTTAATGCGCAGTAGTGGAAATAAGACTGGTAGGTTTGAGTCATATTTCAGTCATGACAATAGATCAGCTTGTATTAGGAAAGCGGTGGATATGGTTGTAAAGAAGATTAGTTCCCAGGCATATGAAGTAGAATGGATAATGAAAGACTGTAATAATGAAGGGTTGTGAGAGAGCAAAAGGAAACCAACGTTGCTGGACGAGTGAGTGCATGTGATATCAGAACAAGTCAGGCAGATTATATTGGAAACTAACGTGAACGAATGGCTGGAAACAGCAATAGAAGATGGAAAAGCTGTGATCTCAAGGTAGCAGGGCAAGATCTTTTTCAATGACTTGAGTTACAAAATTGGAGACTAAGTAGGAATTTAGATGGTTAGCAAGGAAGAGTAAGCACTTAAGTACTTAGGAATAGTGTAGGATCAATGGGTTCATCTTCACAATGATATTTACAAAAAAATTTATTTCAGTGAGGTATATTTGCAAATAGAAGTAACAAAACTTTTGATGTAACACACCTAGTGCTAAGCCATCTACAGCATGTAGTATTTTACTACTCTCATACAATCCAAAATATTATTGACTCATAATGGTGGTATGTGATGTAACAATTAGGTGGTGTTAATCTTACGTACTTGTCCTTAGCCCAAGAACATCACAGGACAGTTAACAGAGTGATAAAAATCTCCGTAGCTGGGATAACAATTTGTTTTCTCTTAGTTCTTCTTTTTGTGTTATCCTGTACTTAAACATAAGACTTTTTTATGATAAAAGCAAGAAAAGTGAAAAAAAAAAAATCTGAATGCACCAGCACGTGAAAAATATGTTTTCATTTGACAGTATTAAAAGACGCTTACTCCTAAATGAACTTATCATGGCATATAAGTCCTCCTCAGTATGAGTACAGTCAGGGTATATTAACAATGAACACTAAATAGTGAGATACTACAACTGAAAGAACAAAATCCTAACAAGTAAGATTATATTACTTTGGAGTGTGCAGTTGCCAGACCTGTTTGAATACTTTTGAAAATGGAATTTTGACTTGGAAAGTGAGACCTACATGTGTGATTTGAAGTCTGAAAGCCATGGTTTGGAATGAGAAGAGCAAATTCAGTCGGTTCAGTGAATTGAAATCTACAGAACTTAATCACTGTATCTGCCACATATAAATGAGCTCCAGTGTAACAGGACTTGCAAACAACATTGCAATAAGAGTAATTGGATGTATTTTGTTTAGCATCCAGGATTCATACTGATCATTTTTTGGTTTTGTTCCTGACCCTGCTTTTGTTATGTTTTCTTCAGGTTTATAGCACTGGAATGAGACTGAGCTAGGAAAAGCTCAACAGAAAATCAGTTTCACCCGAAATCATCAAAAAAATAGTCACTGAACTTGTCAACATGTAGAACTTCAGGTACCCCAAGAGGGAACAAGGAGGGAATGAATGCTGAAGAGCTCCTTTAATGCTTAGCTTGCTTTAAAGAATTTACTTATCACTCCTGTTGAAATGTGATATTAAAACTAAAATGTTATCTCCAGGGCATAAAGTCTTAAGACATTTGCAGGTAAGAAAAACTAGAACTAAGCTTAGATTTTTGAAAGAAAAATGGCAAGTATTTTGAAAAAGAAGGAAAGACTTTGTGTACCCCTCTTTAAATTGCTCAAGTCCCTTTGCTCTCCTCATTTTTTCCTACATGGCAAATTTAGTTTTGTCCCTAATACAGAAGTCTGAAACAGTCACTATCTTGTTCACCAGGAACGAAAAATAGCGCACAGCACTGACTGAGATGTAGACAGGGTCGTCTTCAGTACGGTCTGTGCGGTAACGGTTACAGACCGGGATTTGAGCTTTCAGTGACGCTGCTCGGTTGCCCGCAGGTTCTTCACTTCAGCGATCTGTCAGTGTTTGAGACCCACAGTGAACTCACTGCATTAGCAAGGTCATTAGGACTGAGCTCATCTTACCCCTGTGCTCCTCATGTCGTCTTATTCTCGTGCCAGTGTGTTTCCAGATGCAGAGGTAGAAACACAGGAAGGCTCAGCCAGGTGAAATGATCTCAGGGCAATGTAGCTAAAGCCATTTTACATATGAAGGAGTGCATATCTACATCCTTAATCACACGCTTACTTACTTTGGGTAATTCCATTAGGTAAACACAAAAATAATGTAAACTTGACAGCAAGTAGGTACATAATTTTGAAGGCCATCAAGTGAAAGGAGAATTTAGTACTGAATAAGTGCTTTCCTAGAAAACAGGTTAACTTGTCTAGAAGCGTCCTGGGTGCCACAAACTCGTTTGTAAAAGACGAATGACTCTGCTGGAAAACGGAAGGACTGTGCAGGCCATGTACTTCCCTTAAGCTATTGCAATGAATGACTCAAATGCCTTGTTAGTGTAAGAGACTTCCAGCAGGAACTGGAGCAAACTTTATACTGTTTATACTTTAAGAAAACATGGACTATGTTGATTTACAGCTCTCTAGGTTTCTCCTTTAAGCAAAAGTACAGACTCCAGATGAATTCCGTGGAAGAAAAAAAAATACAACCAAATAAAACCCCACAAAATTCAGCAGAAAGCACTGTGAGTAGAGTTAGACAACATTATAGTCAGGTAAGTAGCAGCATTCAGTTTCCCAGTTTCACCATCTGCTTTTTAACTTCACTCCTTATGTGCAAAGCTAAAAATTTTAGAAGGGCAGAGGGTCACCATTACTTCAGATAATTGGTATTTTAAATATGTTAGAAATACCATGAGTGCTGGCAGGAAGCCATTAGCTGCAGACAAGGAAGCAAAATTTGTCTTCTCCGATTTGTAATGAAAAGTCCGTGCATTACACTAAACCCCTGCAAAGAAAGAGTCTTTAGAGAGCAGTTCAGTTCCTTAAAGTTTCACATTTTCATCAGAATACTCCACTGCCTTGTCTATCTTAACTAGCTGTTTGTACAAGAGAATTCATAACCAACAGGAACAGAGTTCAACTGCATGAACTCTGACTTCATACTTCTCAGAACAAACATGAACTTAAATCCCTACTTTTGAAAGGCATTTGCATTGGGGCTCTTTGTGTATGTGTGTGAAACGTGTTAATCTTGTCATTTCCCCAGTTAGTAGCACAAAATTTTACTTTAGGTTCATGAGCACAAAGGTGCTTCTTCAATTTTGTCTAATTGTTAAGGGACAATCTTAAAACCTTTAGCCACTGTATCACAGACTGCAATGACTAAGCCTCTGAAGTAGAATATGCCACACCAAGATACTTTTCCACAAACAATTTAAAAATAAGAAGCAAATAAAGCCAAGGTTTTCAGCTTGCAGTGCAGCCCAAAGCCTAGCATTCGGTCCAGGTGAGGAGGAGTGTGCACAAAAGTCCACACATAGGACATATCAGCAGGTCGTCTTTAGTAAATAAATTTCTTCTTCAGGGTGACATTTTGGATAGCCTGACTGAAGAAAACAGGAATTCTTGCACCCATTTAGTCTGAAGTGAAAGCTTTGCACACATGAATGAGACTTGTTCCCTCTCCATCGAGTCACATCTATTTTGTTTTACTCTGGGGAGATCCCATCAACTTCAGTTGAATGGAGGGGGAGAATTTAGCAGCATGAACTTTTTAAAATTCAACATAGCTTCTACCAGTCCATTTTTAATTCACTGCTGCTTTCATGAAAATGGTACTTACTGGGTAAACTTTCATTTATCCCATATAATTAATTTGAAATAATATTGCTTGGACAGTTCTTAGAAATGTGATATTAGTTTTGGCAGAGTTTCCCTTATTGTCTGCCATGTTCTCTAAAATTATGCCAAGCCACAAGCTAGGTCATCACTGCTTTTATAGACCCAAGTAAAGCTAGCTAGCAATAGTACGCTTTTGGCAATTTTAGAGTTGCTATTTTAAAGCTCCTTTGCTTGGAGCTATTTAGTCTCAGGGGTTACAAAAGGAATCCTAGACTTTCCAATATAGCATCCCAGACAAGGATGTACCCTGAATTTTCAGTAATTGAGAATAGCCATAGGATTAGACCATCATTTGATACTGTGTTTGGATAAGACCTTCAATTTAGATGTTATTCGTATCAGATGTTTATTTTGAAGTGAAGCATATTTAGGGTTTTAGTAGCTCCAGCCAGATGCCACGTCAGCTTTCTCCGTGCTATACATAGCCACCATCTGGCACAACTGCACCAGCGCAGACCCCCAAGGTTACAAACTGCAGCTCTCAGTGGCACCAGTGGAGCTTAGCACAGTTTCAAGCAGGTGCGAATTCAACTCGAGCCGCAGGTCTAGCACTGGAGCACACCACAGGTTGCCGGTATCTAATGCGTCACATTGAGGCTAGCGTCGGCTGAAGATCAGGCATTTGTTCTCTATTTATCTGCATTTATCTAAATTATGGATTGAAGGGCTTTAAATGGGCTGTCGTCTTATTTAAATGAGACTGCTGGGCCCATTTTCTAACATTAATAATGCTGAGTCAGCTTACTCCTGAGCAGGGGCTTGCCAGTCAGGTCTCTAGAGCAACAACCTGGCGTGTATGAGAACTGCGTTACGAGAAACTTAACAAGGACAATAAAGTCCATGTAGATGAAAAAAATATTTTGTGTTGGGCAAATTAATCAGTATTCATTAATCGTGTTCATTGTTGACCTCTCAGATTGATCCGGAGTATATTGGCTGACTCTTTTAGATGAGGTGTTGATACTTGAAATGCTCGGAGCTTCACCTTTTAGAGTAGCCTTTAAACTACTATTCAATACATCCAGCTGCAGCTCTGACATTAATAAGTGATATCAAATATTTTATGCAACAAATAAAGATCAGCTGTAGATGCAAAATACACAGTAGTCTGCACGTTAATGCTTGAACTATCATTATACTTCTTTGCAGAAGCTTTGACAGACTGTCCTTAAAAAAGTGTACATAGCCTATTTCTATTTCACATGTGGCAGCAACTTCCAGGCAGACCCCAAAGAACAACGACTTAATTGGGCTATTAGGTAGACGGCCTGCATGGCCATATTTACCACATTTTCTCACTCTGTTTGCAAGGATAACTAATTAGAAGCAGCTCATCCAAACATATTAGAAAAGAGCTTAACACAACACCTGCTGTGCATAGTTTCTGTGCTGCATACACAAAGAGTGCAGAATTACACAGTGGAGAAAGCCAACTCTGACTAATGAGTGCCTATGCATTTGCAGAACACGTACTGAGGCAACCGGAGGGTAACAATTTTGAAGTTATCTATTTTATACTAAAAACCAAAACAGCAGTTTGCCGTTTGATTTGTATTCTGCTCTGCATTGTGATGTAAAACTGAAGCAAAGGAGTAAGAGGGAGAACTTTGTGATATCCTTAGAGGACCATCTGTAAGGGGCCATCCTCATGGCTGCCAGGACAGGAAATGGTGTAACGGTTCTGCAGGGTTATACCAAAGGTACGGCCAGCCTAACAGCTAATACCTAGGGACGAGGGTGGCAGAGAACTCATGTTGTGATATGTTCCCAGAATACTTTCCCATCCTTTAGCAATTTGCGGTTTGTTGGCTTCCAGAGGCAGATGTCACAGGCTTTGTATATGATAACCCTTGATGAATGCTCTTCTACAAATGTTTGGTTGCTTTTTGAATGCACGCACACTGCCAGTATCCACACCACCCCTTGGCAAGGCATTTCTTGCAACAGTTTAACTTTTACATTGGATGAGGAGCTACATCCTTTTCCTTTTATTTGGAACCTCCCTACTTCTAATTTGGCACAATGACCAAGTCTTCTTCTCTTGGAAGAGCTGTCAAACAGCCATTATCCTCCTCACCATCTCCAGGCTACTCATGATTTTCTAGCACTCACTTATATCTCTCTCTGGTTATCTTTTTTCCAAACTGAAGAGTCCTGATCTTAGTAGGGAAGCTCTTCCATACCTTGCTGGCTTTCACTAGACCTCTTCTAGTTTTGTTTTATCCTTTTTGAGTTGACAGAGCAGAACTGCACACCATATTCATGATGGGGGTGTGCCATGGAAGTATTCAGTGACATACTGATACAGTCTGTGTTCTGTATCTTTTCTAATAACTCTCAAAACTACCTTGCTTTCTGATTGCTATTGAGCTGATGTATCCACACATTAATAACTAAAGTCTCATTTGTGAGTTATACTAGTTTGTTCAGAATCCATCAGTTAATATTTGAATTGAGAGTGCATATTTTCATTAACACCACTGAATATTGATCTACAACTGAATTTCATCCATCATTTGAAATTCTGGTCACTCAATCCAGTAAGGGCTACATGCAATTCATTCTTATCCTGTATAAACTGACATAATGGGAAGACTTTCTTACCTTGCTGCTCGTGCCCTTCCAATTTTTTTATGACTGTGCTGAACAGCAGATCTCATCAAATCAGCCTCATCACATTTCACCATAATGTGCTGCTGATGTCCTCTCCCTACAGCTAAAGTTAACCATTTTCTTCTACCCTTATATATTAACTGTTTAATTATCTATGGAATGATCTTTCCTTTTATGCAAAGGCTTCCTCATTTCCTTAAGAGCATTCTGGAAATCCAGGAAGACCAAATCAGCTACATACTTGACTGCACCTTCAAACACTTCCAAGAGATTTACGAGATGTGACTTCCTTTACAAAAAACCACATTGATCCTCTGAAGTGTATCACTTATCTATACATGCGCTAAGTCTTCTACTGGTTCTGCAAACTTACCTCTGCAAGAACAGCAAACTCACTGATCGAGTTTCCTGAATTTCCCCTGGAATCCTTTTTAGCAAAAGGAAGTTTGTCCAGATAATTTTAACGTGTTAGGAAAAATCTGCAAGCCAGCCAAAACAAATCAAGATATTTATAGGTTTCTTGCTGAAATCTTCTACAATTATATTCAGGAAAACAATATACTAGCATGTAAAGTCTTCTGCGTTGTTCTTCACTAATTCATGGCAGTACTATAAGCAGAAGGGAAAAAATGAAGAAAAGCTGATATATAAGGGATAAAAGACTCTCAAAGGCCAATACATGGTTGAAGGGAGTCTATCTATAGTGATGATTACAGTCACGTTAGACACATATGTTCATCCAGAATCAGTATTTTCTAAACAGGTATATCAACTGGGGATGATAACTCCTAAATTATCTCACTTTCTCACTGTGAGAAAGAAAATGCTTGAATACATGGGGGTCCTGTGATGCCCCTGAGCCAAGGAGGGATGCAAGGCACCATAAAGCAGTAACTGACTGATAAAGCACGTATGTTTCATCTTATATTACAAATATAACACGAGAAAACAGAGCAATGAGGACAGATTGTCAGAGGTCACAAGATCCCACCATCCCTGATCAGGTGGTATTTAAGATGTTTCAGTACCCTGTGAAATGGGCTTTGTGAACATTTGCAAAAATGCTGACCAAACACTGCAAGAGCTTTTCTGGGCACCCTGTTCTGAAAAGAGGATTATTAGGTGTCTACACTTTTTCTAAAGTTTAGTCAACTTGGAGATCCTCCTCATTACTTAAATATTTCAATTAGAATATTAGTTGTTGCCACTGACAAACTGGAAATACTGCAACATAAAATAACATTTTATGTTATTTCAGATTCATCAGTGTAAACCCATAAAGTGTGATTACAGTCTGAAGAGAGAGCATATGTTTTGAAATTTGCATTCATAGGAATACTGCTACAAAAAATGAATGTCAAGTGACTTCAGTGCTGCAGGGGCACTTGATCAATGGGGCATGACTGCATAAACTGTGGTGTGTAACTAGTACATAACTAACTCTCACCTTTCGGTAGGATTTACAGTGGGGAATGGAAGCTTTAATCTCGGGAAGGTCTTTGTGGTACTCCTCTGATATGCTGGAACAATGAATATCTGCCGTTGTTGTTCTGGGAACAAATACAGTCAGGGACAAACTGCCAAATGTAAAAAGATTTCCAGGCAATCTAAATATATCACCTCACCAGCCAGAGATCTAACCATTGCTGTTATCCACTGGTGACTTAAGTGCCTGACTCCGAAACAAGCCTGTACGTATTTGTCTTCCAAACTACAGTGAAAAATGTCACAAGTAAGAAAAATAATTCTTTAATAGTGGTGATTTTCTAAAGTATGTTTTAGAATCTTCCTGAAGAATCTGAAGGCAGCTATGGAGTTACCGCCAAAGAGAACTAGATGTTACACACTCAGGGTTTACACCGCATGTATGCAAGAACTTCCCTTATTTTGTGTGTGGCCACAGTTCGACTAATGCTGATAGAGCATCTCTTTGGACAAGCAAATGGAAAACGAATCTGTCAAATTCTATGAAATAAAAAGTACGTCTTCCTGCTCAGTGAGTCTCAGCCACAAAATGCTGGAGGCTGGGAGAGCGTTTAGAAGACGTGTCATTACAAAATGGCCCCGCTTTTGTATTCCCGCTATGTCTCCTGTGGGCTATTGGTTTTCCCTTAAGCATGGGAACCAGTCCCCCCCCAGAAAACCAAATGAGGGTAGAGAAACACCAAAAGGGAGAAGTAGAAACAGCAAGCTCAGGAAAAAGCATAAGTGGTCCCACAGGAGATAAGTGGAAAAAGGATGGGGTGAAGGATTAAAGAATCAAAAATGCAAAATAGCCAGAGGAGATGCTTAGCTGAGATCTCCAACAGTGACCATTGCTCCATGAAAATGTCTGATGCTGCCAGGGTGCTCTACTGGGACACATGACAGGACAAGGGAATTTGTTCAAAAAAAAAGTTCAAAAAGAGCAAGGAATTATATTTCACTGATTTTTCAGAGAAAAGTAGGACATGTTTAGTTTTGCATGAAGTATTGCATATTACAGCTCTTTGATCCATAGAAAAACATACATCAAACGTATGTCATATTCTAGCACCCCAAATCACAAATCCAATAATGAGAAATTTTTGTTCCCTAAACTTGAAAAAATTGTCCAAGATAATGTTCTGTGCTATATAGTGCCTTTTCCAGTCACAGAAGACAGAAGGAAGCTGTTCTGAAAGCACTTGGTTACAGTGAATTAAGAAATGCAGAAGGTATACAGATTGTGACCTATGGGATATTTGTGGGAGCTGTAAAGCTATCTTAATGTTTCTGTGGTTGGGCATCCAGTTAAAATTATTTCTAGTAAGGTTCTCCCTGTAATGATACTCCTGTGTCTCTCAGGTATTGTGAAGGTTGCTTCCTTAATATTCGTACAGCACACCTGGATTTCTTGACAGAAAAAAATTGAAATGGTAGGTACTATTTTATCCCAATTCTTTGCTATTGAACATGAGTATAACACCGAGAGATCAAGATACCTTTTACTATACTATAGAGCTTTCTCTTCCTTATTTGAAAATGGCAGTACTACCATAATTTATTTTTAGAAATAAGACTGCATTTGTTTTAGCTTTGTCTGTTTAGCCTTCTTCGTTCTGACAGCATCGTCTCCTGAATTCATCCCCTTTTTGGTGAGCATGTGTCTGCATTTACATGGCAACGCTATGGGAAACAATAAGAAGTTGCATCTTGGGAACTCGACCGTATATGGATGAGATTTCAGCTCTGTCCTTGGATCCAAGTGATAGAATTAACTGCTTCTTCAGCATATTGGTGAGAAATGTTTGAGCTGGTTGGCTAAAACTCAATCTTAATTTAGGTCACTATATTTTAATTTCACATAACCTTGCTGATAGGCTGAAAAGAACAGCTAAAATAATACTGCCTCCCCAACATTACCAAAGCTGCCGTTCTCAGGAAATGACATAAAATAGAGAGGAATTCAAATTAAAATTGAGTCTGAGTAGCTGCAAACATTGCAAGTGTTGGGAGTTCAGAATCCAAACTTGGCATCATCTGTTATCTTTGACCCTGCATGTGTGAGTTGGGCTAAATGCATGCATCTGAGAACCACATCACTTTGGAGATCACCTCTCGTATTTCTCCTCTCCCTAAACCAAGACCTAGTGCTCATTCCCTCTGACTTCGAATCTGAATTCTGTACATGTTGCCGCAGCTGTGGGGTGTCTCTCACCGGGAAGCCTGACCCCTGCGGTCCCTACCCAGGGTGTGGAGGAGCAAATGTGTGAGATGGGAGCTGCTGCAGGCATTGGACCATATGATCATTTTCAGCCAGTGGCTCGTATGAGCTCACTTTCCTTCTCCCCACGAATAAAGAGTGCTTTGTCTGTACTGCAGAATCAAAGGCTACATGCAGGCAGTTCCCATGGTATAGTGGGTTTGCAGAAACTTGGCAGGAGGAGAACTCAGCTCCAAATATACTGTGTAGCTCCAACCAGCCTGCACCCCGGTCTGCATCCCACAACCATCTACTATTGCAGACTAGGAAGATTAGTGAGATTTTTTTTTCAAAGAGGAGGATGATGGAAGGGAGCCCAGATCTACCTGTCTGCTCTGTGGAGACCTGATCAGCAGAGAAAAAGCAACTGGGGAAAAAAGCGCGGTGCTCCGAGACAGCCAGCCTTCCTCCCCCGGGGCTCTGCCGCCCCACTGCTCTCCTCTGCCCGCTGCGTTGTCCCGGCTTCACGCCTAGCTTTTGTCTCCTGGACTCGCCTGCGTTTCTCATTGCTAAGAGCAGGGAATTAAGACCTCTTTTTCTGGCTGGTATTTGACATGTACTGTCGTTGCCAAGAGAGAGCAACCCTTCTCAAACAGTACTCACTCTTTGCTCTGTGCAAACACAGCGCTTAATTGATTTAGTAAATGGTGCAGCCTGCTTTTCCAAGGGTTATAGCAAACTGTAAAGTTTGCACTTTGCACTAAAACTTAGTGGGGAAAAAAAAAATATTGATTACTCTCAGGCCTTGAAGAGTTTCCGCACTGGATGGCACGAGCTGCTGGGAAGGAGCATTGCCAACTGTATGTGGTGAAAGATGAGGAGTTGTCCCACGCCAAGGAGAAGGGAGCACTTCACTTCCCAAGGACGTATTTCTGTGCTAGTAAGTAGCAGCTTCTGTTAAAAGAAAACATATTACACAAGTACATGATTATAACTGGGAATAGGGACTGTTACTCATCATCCCTAAATGCAAAAACATAGCAAACCCTTTGGTACAAACTGCCACATGTGGGTAGGACAAGACTGTACAGTCTGAAATCATGGACCCGTATTTTAAGGCAGAAGCTGTTTTTTTTTAAAGCTAACCATATGTCAATAGCAATCCATTGACAGAGGCTTTGGAGACTGACATTCTGAAGATGGAGAGACTATCAGTTATTTTTCACTTCGGAAATTAAAGGCAGGGCACTCATTAGTTTTGAGAACAGGTTAGATATCTTAACCCAAACCTTTGCCCAGAAGGCTTATAGTGGTGCCACGTTCTCCATCCTTTCCTCTTTGATCTGAAACTATATCCCTTTGTATATTCGTTTGGAGTCAACAGGATACTGCATCATTACCCTTCCTGATGGTGCTTTCCTTTATTTTTCTGAAGGAGACACGATTGTCACTTGTCAGTAAACTGCTGTAACCAGCTCCTAATATTTACCCTTCTTCAACAACAAACTTAATACTACATATGGTATCTTTTAACTTTTGAAGTTGATGTAGGCAGTGAACTTGCAATCACAATATCTGTGTGAGGTAACAAAAATACTGTTAAATTTGGATTTGTAAATCTCAAGCTTTTTGTCTAAACTAGCAAGTACCATGCCCATTTTATGGGCAGTAAAAATGGAAATTAACATCTGGTGATACATGTCAGTTGTTCTTTCTGTCATAGTGAGCATTCAGTTCCTGGGTCTTGGAGCTCCAATCACAAATACCCCTGTTCTGCAGCAGTGATAAATCCCTACTCCCCCTATACTGTTCAAGATCTTTAGATCTTCACATATGTGAAAAAGAAAAGACATGTTACATAGCATTTTCTTAGAATATATGTATAGGGAAATATTTCTTGACAAATATTCTAAATAGAACCGTAATTATATCTCTAAAGTGTAAGGCCAAACCCAATTTTTTTATAAATATAAAGATCAAAATACAGAAATATCTTATTTCTTTATTTCATTTTACTCCAGTGTGTTGTACCAAGGTGACACAACCTATCTTATAGTGCCTTTTTACTGGGCATGTAATAATTAGTATTCATCTTGTCATTTTTTAAAGTTGATAAGTCCATGATAGTCAGTGTGTGAGAATTACGGGAAACTAATTAAAATTCCATCAAATTGACTACTGTAGGTGTATTAATTGTTTACTTTGAGAAGCAAGGCCTTGACGTAATGCCTGTGATGAAAAACCTCATTGGTAACTCTTATGGGAAATGAGCAGTCACTTACTAAGGCTTTGAGAAGTCCCCGCTGGCGCAGGGAGCGGTGTGCGCTGGCGGCTGCCGCTGTACAGGTTTGGCTGGGTGGGCCAGACCTGATCTGCAGAAATGTTTGTGCTACCACTGCTAAGTTTTAAAATTGAGCACACTGTTATTCACGTTTGAAACAGGGGACAAATAACCTGTTTGCTGTGCCCAATCAGGGTTAAAACCTGCAGGGTGAGTGAGTCTAGGTCAGTTTATAAAGGCACGGACGGAGAGCCGAAGCAGTAATTCCCCCCTGCGCGGCATAACTGAGCACTGACAGTTCTGTCACAGCTCGTATGGCACCTTTACAGACCATTTTCTTCTTCCATTCCTAAATCCCAGCGGTCGGGAGTAGCACCACCAAGAACGTCCTGCATCCTGCAGCTGCAGGAGGTGAATTGTTGAAGGATGACTACTGAGCAGAGTATGACATGTAGCTTAGCCAGAGAGGTAGCCACTCAAAAGCTTAAGAGCTCAGCACAGGGCTTGACTGCGGTGCCCAGAGGCAGCAGCCTTGCTGACTGAGAATTGGGCTGTTGCTGGGTTTCTTTGTTGCTCTTGGCCCGGTAAGGCTGGGTTCACGTTCAGGTCTGGCCAAGGACCCAGCTGGTCTATCTGACCTTCCCAACGCACTGCCTGAGACCGAGTGCTCGCCAGGAACCTCCGGAAACCAGGTCTGGTTCCTCTTACTCCTGTGCAGCACAGGGTGACAAGGTATGTCCTCTTCGTTGTCTGGAGTGTAAGCAAAGAACATTTCATTTATTTTTTGTTAGTTTGGTTTGTTTTTTTCTTTTTTTTAGTTTATAATACTACATCATAATACAAACGAGGAATTTCTTTAAAATATTGAGGGAAGTGATTAAACTGTCAGTGAATTTGACAATATACCTGAACGGTCAGCATGCAAAAGCAGAACAGATGCTAAAATCAGTTATAGATGGCTCTGGTTTACTTTTTCTAACTCTGCTTCTCTATACATATATTTAGTTCTGACTGTACCAGCATGCACACAAAATGGCTTAGTGGCCACTGTAATGGAAATGAAATCAGTTAGTAGCCACTGTAATGGAAGCTGAGTGGAATACTAAACACCTGTTTTCATCAGTGTTCATCCACACAGAGAGGAGATTAACATTTTCCTAGAGAATGAAATAAAGTAATAAAGCAGAGCAAATCCCTGGAGCACAGCATCACTTGTCACATAATAAATAACAACATCATTACAGATGCTTCTGTTCTTCCAGGAGTTAAGACTCTGCATGACATTATGGTTATAACAAAACAGATTTTGGATGCAGAAAATGAATAAAGTGAGATTGATAAATGAATCTCTTTGCTTTTTGGGAGCGAGCTCCCCACGTGGTTTGACGCTTCCAAGTCAGGAGGTATCCGCCACCCTTTCCCTGCTGATTGTCCTGTAGCCTGTCCCTCCTGTGTGCTGCTCCAGACCATGCGAGGGCACAGGGCAAGAAGCAGGAGGCCCACAAGAGCTCCTACGGCATAGGTTCTCCAAGCAATCCTTACCTTGCCAAGCCCAGCAATCTTAGTTCCTTTGTACTAGTTTATCCCTCTTCCACAGCACAAGGAACATAACACATTTTTCATGACGAACAAGGCTGGCTTTAAGGGAGGTGAGCAGGTTTCGCTGACACCAAAGTAGGTGGGACTGAGGTGAGGCTTAGTTTGTCTTAACGCAGGCTGTGAAAAATGCTATTGGCAATAAATGCAACAATGGACATAAAAAAAGAATGGATAATTGTTTAGTCTGAGAAAATGTGTGAGCTGGGGATTTCCAAGGTCTCTGAGGATATAATTATTATAAGAAAAATTGCCAAAGAGCTTGAGTTCAAAGGAAAGTACAGTAGCTCCTGGTGAACAGGATGACTCCTTACTGAGCCTCAGGGATGGCAGGGCTGCCTTCCTTGGTACTTCCCTGGGAGATGTGCTGTCACACACTGGAGTGCTGTGCACAGCACCTGCATGGAGCTAACGGCTGATGGACCTGCTTACACAGAGTGAAAAGGTCATGTTGAAACTGAGTTCAAAATTAAAAAAAATTAAAAAAAGTTCAAAACATTCTTCTATTACAAATACAAAAATAAGATAGATAGCCAAATATTGTGCTGGTTCTCACGTGCAGGGTGACTCAGGTGTTAGACCTGAAGTTCAGGTAGTAATAGGCAGCATAAGGATTCTGTTTCTCAGCCCACACTTGATGGTCAGAAAGAACACCAGAAAAGTGAGTTTTATCTTCACTGGGCATTTCTACATTGTGTTTGTCCTATTACTTGGTCTTGCTCTGTGGAATGGGAGATGTTTGATTTTCACATGTTTATCTGGGTGGAAGTGAGATCGTCCTGCAATGTCTAGTACCTTCATTAACATGTTGAGAATGTGTGATCCAGCCATACCATTCTTCCAAGAGAATAATGTGAGTTTCGTAGATATGAAAGGAGTCAAATGAGGGAAGGATTTTCTCAGTCTTGCTTGTGTGGACAGAGAGTCATAGGAGAAGTTTAGACAAGCACTGTTCCTCTAGTTACTTTATCAAAAAAGTAAGCTGGTTTCAAGCCAGAATTTGACCTCATTGTGCATGGAAACTGGGGAGTTCAAGCAGGTGTGCTTGAGCCACACTGCCCAGGTCACAGAAGGCAAAGGCAGGGACTGGGAGAATGCAGAACCGCCCACTGTAGGAGAAGATCAGGTTCGAGAATATCTAAGGAACCTGAAGGTGCACAAGTCCATGGGACCTGATGAGATGCATCTGCGGGTCTTGAGGGAACTGGCGGGTGAAGTGGCCAGGCCACTCTCCATCATATTTGAGAAGTCCTGGCAGTCCAGCGAAGTTCCCGCCAACTGGAAGAGGGGCAACATAACCCCCATTTTTAAGAAGGGAAAAAAGGAAGACCCAGGGAACTAAACGCTGGTCAGTCTCACCTCCGTGCCTGGCAAGATTATGGAGCAGACCCTCCTGGAGACTATGCTCAGGCACAGGGAAAATAAGGAGGTGATTGGTGACAGCCAACATGGCTTCACTAAGGGCAATTTGTGCCTGACAAACTTGGTGGCCTTCTGTGATGGGGTTACAGCATTGGTGGACAAGGGAAGGACAACTGACATCATCTACCTGGACTTGTGCAAGGCATTTGACACTGTCCTGCATGACATCCTTGTGTCTAAATTGGAGAGACATGGATTCGATGGATGGACCACTTGGTGGATAAGGAATTGGCTGGATGGTCGCACTCAAAGAGTTGTGGTCAACAGCTCAATGTCCAAGTGGAGAACGGTGACGAGTGGCGTTCCTCAGGGGTCGGTACTGGGACCGGCACTGTTCAACATCTTTGTCGGCAACACGGACAGTGGGAATGAGTGCACCCTCAGCAAGTTTGCTGACGACACCAAGCTGTGTGGTGGGGTCGACACGCTGGGGGGAAGGGATGCCATCCAGAGGGACCTTGACAGGCTGGAGAGGTGGGCCCGTGCGAACCGCATGAAGTTCAACAAGGCCAAGTGCAAGGTCCTGCACATGGGTCAGCGCAATCCCAAGCATGACTACAGGTTGGGCGAGGAATGGATTGAAAGCAGCCCCGAGAAGAAGGACTTGGGGGTATTGATTGATGAGAAGCTCAACATGAGCCGGCAGTGTGCGCTTGCAGCCCAGAAAGCCAACTGAGTCCTGGGCTGCATCAAAAGAGGTGTGACCAGCAGGTCGAGGGAGGTGATCCTGCCCCTTTACTCCGCTCTCGTGAGACCCCCACCTGGAGTACTGCGTCCAGCTCTGGGGGCCCCACTACAGGAGAGACATGGAGCTGTTGGAGCGAGTCCAGAGGAGGGCCACGAAGCTGATCAGAGGGCTGGAGCACCTCTCCTATGAGGACAGGCTGAGAGAGTTGGGGTTGTTCAGCCTGGAGAAAAGGCGGCTCCGGGGAGATGTAATTGCGGCCTTCCAGTACCTGAAGGGGCCTACAGGAAAGCTGGAGAAGGACTGTTTATGAGGGAGTGTAGTGACAGGACAAGGGGTAATGGGTTTAAGCTGAAGGAGGGTCGATTTAGATTAGATGTTAGAAAGAAATTCTTCACTGTGAGGGTGGTGATGCACTGGAACAGGTTGCCCAGAGAGGTTGTGGATGCCCCCTCCCTAGCAGTGTTCAAGGCCAGGTTGGATGGGGCTTTGGGCAACGTGGTCTAGTGGAGGGTGTCCCTGCCCATGGCAGGGGGGTTGGAACTAGATGATCTTTAAGGTCCCTTCCAACCCAAACCATTCTGTGATTCCGTGATTCTATGACCCTGACCCTGGTTTGTCATCTGCTGTGCCTGGGGCTGCCGATGGACCATGGTACCAGCCCAGGGTGTTCAGACCCTGTGGGACAGCACCTGTTGGTAAGGGCACCAAGGAGGACCCCAGCTTCTCCTCCCTCATGGAGCAGCCCCACTCTCACTGCTCCCTGAGACTCTCGGGTCAGATCTTGAGGTTAAACAGCTCAGGGATGGTATAGAAGAATGCCTCAGCAATGTAAAATAACAGTAAAATGTGCAAGCAAGCCTCACAGCACTAACATATTTTTTGCTTAACAGGAAATGATCTGTGTTTTAAAAGGACTGTGTTGTGTTCCTTCATAAATAAATTCCTCTTTTGAAGAATTTTTCATAAGTCTTTCATTCTTAGTTATTTATTTGTGACTATGGGACTTTCCCAGTAACTTTATGTTCATGAAATAATAGTTTTCTAGAGGTTGTATATGTCACCCTGACACACACAAAATCATGCTGGATCAAATTGGCTCTGTTCAACCCATATTTGACACTTCTTACTGTTGCTGGACCAACCAAGTAGCTGGGGTGTTTGGCATGTGTAGTTTGGATGCTTCCTTCCTTTTTGCCTGTCTCTCGAAACTCGGCATTAAAATTCTCAGGCATGACTTCTGAACAGAAGAAATTATTTCTATTGAGTTTCCAGGCAAGGGTGAGGAAGAGAGATTAATAATTCAAAGATTTCTGCTGTTTTCAGAGTTTCAGAAGCCAGGTGTGTTGTTTGATATTTTCCAAAAGGTCAAATGCATGTAGTTACTGCCAATGAAAGATTTCGTATTTGGGTTATGACTGCACTTTACAGCAAGCGAGCAATAAAAATCTGACAGTTAATGCATATTTAGGAAGTTTCACTCAACTTGCCTGGCTCTCCTGGAGATGATTAGTACGGCTGTATCCACTCATCCTGTGGACAAGGGAACTTTTTCTCTGAACTGTGGAACTGCTCAGGGAGAGGAGCAGTCTCAGGGTGACCTTTAGCAGTGTTTATCAAGGACTTCTGCATTGTATCAGTCCATGCTACAAGAAGAAAATTTCCAGTACATTTTCAGAGTAGCTCTAAGGAGAGGTGGATGGGCTTTTCTGGTAGGGTGGGAGCTTTCGCTTGGAAAAAAAGAAGCACCAGCGTAGCCTTGTTCTGCTTCTTTGTATCCTACAAGCATATCTACCTTTAGCAACACTTCAAAAGCCAGTCAACTAGCTAAAAATAGAGTCTTCTATGGAGACACTGCAGATTAGTTTAAAAAAACAAAATTGCATGATTTCTTGTGATCTGGAACTAACTTTTTTTTTTTTGTAGTGGTAACTTACTGCAAATTGAGCATGTGCAAATTACTTTACCTTTAAAGTGGCATAACTGTGATAGCCTAATGCTGCGCCTAAGCATGTAAGCTCTGCTCATAGCCATTAATTTTGGATAATGACATGGCAGAGCACACAAAATTGCTGCAGCCATTGTTGCAGCTGTGTGTAAAAAAACCCCCAACTTCTCTGCATAGCAGAGACAGTGAAGACAGTAAATCCAAACTGTTGGGTTGGTATAGCCGCAGATACAACTGAACTGATAAACTCTGGGAGCCAAAATCATCAGAAGTTGGTCTGTTTTCTTTATCCAAGTCTAATTAGGCTAGAAATCTTGCAAGATTTGGGTTTCTTGTAAGATTTCCGGTCATATGTAATTTTTGGCTTGGGAGGAAATATCATGAGAACAGTCTTTTCATGGACATTTAAGTAGTAAATTTTGGTTGGAGCCAGCAGCACAGGACATGATGAGGTGTTTGCCAAAAGGGAATTGGAAAAGATGAAAAATTTTAAGCATTTTTAGGCAGAAAAATAATGATGAGATTTAAGCTTCAGGGAAAATTCAAACTGGTTCCTATATTATCTAAATAAGTTTTTTTCCCTCAAAGGTGATGTCAGTGTTCCTATTGACTTTGTTGTGCTTTGAACTGTATCTTTAAGCATTAGTATAATTCCAGTACAGTTGTTCATTCTGAATACTTTAAGTGAAGATTTTGAGGGCAAATACATTCAGCCTCTGCTTTTCTTCCTTAACATGGATATATCTTTACCTCTTCCACATGCTTACTTTCTGCAGAGCTGTCTTGAGTGTCTGTTCACTTACTCATGGGCACAGCCATATCCTTACAGTCATTAACAGAATTTCTTTGGGCTTAGCTGCACCACTCTGCTGGAAAATACCATGGCTCATGTATCTGTATCATACATACATCTGTATGTATGGATTTTCTTATCCACTAAAGAAAAGACAGTACTTTGAGATGTATTTATATCCACACCATTCAGTATAGGAGAAAAAAACCATAAAATATCAATTACAGCAAAACTGAATCAGTGGAAAAGATTTTCCTAGTTGTGTTGGGTTTGTGTGGCAAGGTTTTGGTAGCAGGGGGGCTACAGGGGTGGCTTCTGTGAGAAGCTGCTAGAAGCTCCCCCTGTGTCTGATGGAGCCAATGCCAGCCGGCTCCAAGATGGACCCACCACTGGCCAAGGCTAAGCCAATCAGCACTTCTGTGATAACATATTTGAGAAGAAGAAAAACACTTAGAGAGAGAGCTTTTGCAGCTGGAGAGAGGAGTGAGAAGATGTAAGAAACCCTGCAGACACCAAGGTCAGTGCAGAAGGAGGGGCAGGAGGTGCTCCAGGCACCAGAGCAGAGATCCCCCTGCAGCCCGTGGTGAAGACCATGGTGAAGCAGGCTGTCCCCCTGCAGCCCATGGAGGAAGGATGAGGGGGTGTAGAGATTCCACCTGCAGCCCATGGAGGACCCCACGCCAGAGCAGGTGGAGGCACCTGAAGGAGGCTGTGGCCCGTGGGAAGCCCACGCTGGAGCAAGTTCCTGGCCGGACCGGTGGACCCGTGAAGAGGGGAGCCCACGCCAGGGCAGGTTTGCTGGCAGGACTTGTGACCCCGTGGGGGACCCCATGCTGGAGCAGTTTGCTCCTGAAGGTCTGCACCCCGTGAGAGGGACTCCACGCTGGAGCAGGGGAACGATGAGAGGAGTCCTCCCCCTGAGGATGAAGAAGCAGCAGAAACACCGTGTGATGAACTGACCGTAACCCCCATTCCCCGTCCCCCTGTGCCGCTGATGGGGGGGAAGGTTGAAGCCGGGAGTGAAGTTGAGCCCGGGAAGATGGGAGGGGTGGGGGGAGGTGTTTTAAGAGTTGATTTTATTTCTCATTCCTCTACTCTGTTTTGCTTAGTAATAAATCAGATGAATTCCCTCTCTAAGTTCAGTCTGTCTTGCTCGTGACGATAATTAGTGAGTGATCTCTCCCTGTCCTTATCTCGACCTACAAGCATTTCGTTATGCCTTTTCTCCCCTGTCTAGTGAATGAGGGGAGTGATAGAGCGGGTCTGGTGGGCACCTGGCCTCCAGCCAGGGTCAACCCACCACACTAGTTTAGTATGGTGTTACAGAATATCAACCATGATCAATTGTTTAGTCCTCTATAACACTGAATAGATGATAAGTATGGTTTAACAAGACCAAATAGTTTTTAACTGCTTCTATTATCTACCGATACTGGACATTTTTAGGTTTTGGCTTATTTTATGAAAATACTTTATGTTTCAAAGGGCTTGGGGGAAGGGAGCTTTTATTGTATTTGGCTAGTCTTCAGGACTCTCCTCATAGCTACCAACATTAGGTAAAGTCGGGTAGATTAAACCAAATGATAGCTGACATGACAAGTCACAAGGGATCATCCTGTGCCTTCTGTCATTCTGTCAGCTCAGGTCTACCATGACTGTTCCACTCTGCAGTGATAATTTGTACTTTAATTTCTCACCTGCTGGAAGTATGTCCTGTTTAGTTCGTTGAAAGAATAAGCCATAGGTGATTACACTGTGCCCAGCCAACTGTGTCCATATTCTCCCTTTGATTCTTTGACAGACTTCAATCAAATTTACTAGAGATGAAGTCTACAATAATTACTGTAAACTTTATAAAAATTAGTGACTCCAGAGTTTCTACTTGGACACCTACTATAATTTTTTATTCCCTTATAAGACACTAGGAATTACATCCAGAAGAAATATGCAGAACTGGAAGGACCAGGAGCACATCTGTAGGAAACCAGACTCCTTTAGTACTCATGCGCACAGCACCGCTGGTTCCTAAGATGCTCTGCAACAGCTAGCAGTAGATGCTGCAGATCTTGCTCTCTTTCTTTTTTTTCGGTCATATATCTCATTATTCCTGTAAGGCAAGGAAACAAAGAAAGGAGGAATGAAGCCAGGAGCCAGTATTTGTTCTTGTTCACTTCTTGAGTAAGACCAGAGCTAGCAAGGAACAAGCAATACAGCTAAGGGGAGCTTCTTGTCTTGCCAAGGAGAACTACGGTCATCATCCCATTCCCTGTTCAATTTACACTTGATGTGTAAAGAGGTCTGGATTTTCAGAAATTTACCATTTACTTCAAAATAAAGTGAGCAAAGAGGTGAATTGTATACTCTTTGAGAGAGGGAGATGTTTTTTCTTCTCACCAAAACTATTTTCCTTCATTTTGTAAGAGGTTACTTGATGTATTAAGTCACATATCAGCAGAATTCCCAGGGCAGGTCTTAGCCTGTCTTTCTTTCTTTCTTTCTTTCTTTCTTTCTTTCTTTCTTTCTTTCTTTCTTTCTTTCTTTCTTTCTTTTCTTTTCTTTTCTTTTCTTTTCTTTTCTTTTCTTTTCTTTTCTTTTCTTTTCTTTTCTTTTCTTTTCTTTTCTTTTCTTTTCCTTTCTTTCTTTCTTTCTTTCTTTCTTTCTTTCTTTCTTTCTTTCTTTCCATCTTTCTGTCTTCCCCCCCCCAAACTATGCAAGATTTCTAATTCTGGGTTTAGCATGACAACTTCCCCAATGGCTTTGACACAATCCTAACATCAAAATAGCTTTCAGTGCTGTGCAGTCCAATATAAACAGCCCTAGAAAACACCTTCCAGACTTCCAGCAACCACTTGATATCCCCTTTGGATAACTCTTTTGCTGCAGTAGAGTTGCAGAGAATCTATGAATTTATTGTTTACTTCTTTGAATCTTACAAATGTACCTTCAGCTCTGCAAGTTATATTAGTCCTACTGCAAAGTGAGGTTACTGCTCCAAGCATTACTTCTCCCAGTGCTATGCAATTTTTACCCACAGTATCCTAGATTTTTCTATGGCCTTTTCCTTTTAGTTCTCTTAAATTAACATGCCCTTGATTGGTATTATAGTCCCAGACTAAGTGTGGATCCAAGCATTCTTGAACTGAGTGGAAATTCATATCCAAATTTTGGTTCTGAACCAAACCAAAATCTTAGATGACAATCCCATTCTCAGGAATAAAGTTAAAATTGGCTAGAGATCAAGCTCACAGATCATTAGATTGCTTTGTATAAGCTTTGTATATGTTATGTTGCAAATAGCAAGATTTCCTTTCTCTCCATCTATTTCCTTTCTCCTGATACATTTTTGCAGTGTTGTAGCCCTGATGGCAGTTAATAAAAGAAAGGAAAATAAATATTGGGGAGAGAATCTGAAGTAAGTTTCATAGCACTTAAATCAGTTTAACTTCTGCAGTAATGAACTAATCAATTGCCTTTCTCTTCAAGCTGGAATTTGTGACTTAAGTTTTCTTTAATTTGGCATTCTTTTTGTTCGAAGGCTTTAGAAAGTCATAAAATTAGCACATAGTAAAATGAAGTGCTGAACTCTACCATTGAGAAAAAGAGCTGTAAGACACCCACATACATCGTGTCTTATGTTGAAGACCAAAAACAATACTAAGCATACCTAATATTGCTTGTTCATTATTTTTTCCCTGTAAAAAGTAAACACTAAATATTATTAATTCATGTAGCTATGTTAGAGGATTTGGATGAAGATGTTGGAGCTGTTGCTCTCCTTGGGGGGAAATTATGTTTTAACATAAAACCGGGTAGAAGACATCAAATCTGGAAATGAGTTGGAATCTGGAAGAAGACTGTCTTTTAATATGTACTTTGTCTTGGGCACTACATCAAGGAATGCAGATCACCCTTTAGACCATATGTCTGATATAGGTTATTAGCAAAATATTTCATATCACATTTGGTCTTAGTGCTGGCTGCTTACCAGCTTCCCACATAGGTAATTACATTCTACTTGTAGTGAATAAATGGTATTAGAGGAATTTTTGATCATGTTTTAGGTGGTATTCTGGAAGATTGATAGCCAAACTAGAACAGATTTTATACATAATAATTACATCAGGCAATAAAAAGGACTGGATTTAATGTCTTGTGTTTGTTATTGGCTCCAATCCCACCAAAAAACCTCACCCCAAAATAAAAAAAAAAAAAACAAAAACCCACCTAGTAAAGAGAATTACATTTGAGTCTGAGACACATTTCTCTGCTTGCGAACATTAGCTAGGATTTAAGCTAAGAGAACTTGGAAGGGTAAGGGACGGGGACAAATAGGATTTGGGAAATCTTAACAACATGGATTTGTACTGGGGAAAACAACCACCTCCAGAACAGCAGTGCTACTAGAGGCTGAGACAGCTAGCTGCTACCCATCTCTCATTATAACAGCTGATGGGCAGGTTGCTACAAGGTATGCTTAAATTCCAGAATCTGTCGCTGGTCTCAAATTTAATGATTAATATTCCATCTGCTCAAACATTAAGACCAGACTTTGGTGCTTTTAAGTGCCGTCTCATTCCTAGCTAGTCAGTCCTGCTGACAATGACTCCTAGCTCTTCTATAATATGAAGTTTACAAATGCAAAATGTTTCTACTGTTTTTCCCCCAATATGCAATAGGGGATGATGGAAGAATTATCGTCAAGGTGTTGGCATCTAGATCTGGAGAGATCTAAGAGAAGATTTTTCAGCTATCCTGAAAGAGGCATTTGTGCAAGCCTGATGATGATAGTCTCAGCACCTGATGGCCAGCAGAGACAAGAACTGTCCTTCCCCAAAAACTCCAACTAAACAGAGCCCTCTATTAACACGGGTTCCAATCCTGTGGTTGAAAGAGCAACTTGTCAGCAGCTTTGGAGAATAAAGGAAAGGAACTGCAATAGCCCAGGCTTAGGCAGGCTTCGTTTTCACTGATGGTCTATTATATTTGGAACATTTCTGTTAAAGACAGCCATATTTTAACCTTGGACAAACATTTATTTGCACTGTGCAGTCAAGAATGCTGCACTCTGAGGAGTTCATATAAGTTCAGTATTGTGGACTAGAAGCCAGCCTCCAAGTGTCAGAGCCTACACAAGTTTTGGTTTTGCAACCATCTGCATTCTTTTGTGTTTCTGGGAAACTGGTCAACAACAAGACATGATCCCAGTGTGGCAAAGTCTTAATTCTCAATGTTTGGTTGCATGCTGCCAAAACCACAATGCAGAGGGCTCTTCTGCTTTAACATGGTATGTGAGGTTAGTAGAGAGGTGTTAGGCAAAATTGTGAACTGATGGCAAGTACATCCAGGTAGGTTTGCATAAGGTAAAGTATACAAAATATAAGGACTACAAA
The DNA here is from genome assembly GCF_028858705.1 of Grus americana. Classification (NCBI taxonomy): domain Eukaryota; kingdom Metazoa; phylum Chordata; class Aves; order Gruiformes; family Gruidae; genus Grus; species Grus americana. The sequence continues at coordinate 82,716,096 of NC_072853.1, read as the reverse complement.
GTTTTCAGCTTTGGTAATAACACACGTTTTGGCTTTCATAATTTCACACGTTACCCCAACAGCACACATTATGCTTTCTGGCCTCATTAGCCCAGGCAGCAGGCTGAGCATGGGCTTTAGCTGTTCCTGTGTTGTTCCTTCCTTGCACACTGACATACACTCTTTCTCCCAGGAATGCTTTGTTCATGTGCTTCTGTGACCGAAAATTTCTCAATGGAGAACAGGTCCTGTCCAATCACACATGGGTTTTGGCCTAAATTATTGGGTTTTGTGTCACAGAGCAACAAAAATGTTTATGGCCAGAATCACCTGTACAGAGACATGCACCTCAGCAGTATTTGGGGCAAATCAACGAGACAGCTAGTGTCATACTGCAGACCTTATACAGCCTGACAGTCACTGTAAACAAAACAAACAAACAAAAAATTGAGCTCTGCCAAATACAGAGAATTTGTAGAAGCAGCTATGGAACACATGCAACTATCTATTTTGTAAGGATTGAGTTGGAATTAGAGTGGGATGTAAGTCATAACATTGTCACCCCTGTGTGAACCTGCCTATGTGAACTTTCCAATCAACAATGAAAGGTCAACCACTTGTTTTTTCCTTCAGCAAATAAAGAAAGTAATAAGATAGATCAGGGCTATGGGAGCTCAGGGAGCTGCATCATTTGTCAGTTTTCCTTGCAGAAAATCTCACACAATCATAGAAGCATTGGTTGGAGTGGGCATCTGGATGTAATTTAGCCCTTTCTTCTATTTAAAGGAAGAACTGTTGCCATTGCTAGATGACTACATCTATCAGCAGATATCTTTGACTATCACCAACACTAGAGCAATGGCTTTGCTTAGCTGCATATTGAAAGGCAAAAGAGAACACGCACTCTCTACCTGGCTGCTTTCAGTGCTGCACCATCCTGCTGGTGAAGAAATTCTTCCTACTGTCCAATCTGAACATCCCAAGTCACGACACATGTCCCTTGCCCGTTGTTATGTTCTCTGCTACTGCTGAGAGAACTCTGACTTTGTCATGTCTATAACTTCCCTTCCGGTAGTCATAGGCTGCTACTCAATCCCCTCTTAGCCTCCCCTTTGCCAGACAAAAGAAGTACAACTCCCTCAGGTTTTCCTCATTGCTCATGTGCTCTGTGTCCCTGATCATCTTCGTAGACCCTTTATAGACCATCTCCAGATTTCAACATCCCTCATGAAGTGTATGTGGGTTGCCAGAAGTGGACACAGTAGATCAGCTATACCCTACTCCTCCAGCAGCAGATTAAACAAGGAATAACGTCCCTTGATCTGCTGGCCATGTTCCCTCTAAGGTAACAGGTTTACTTTATTTACTTTATAAATAAAGGGTTACTTTATTCGTAATGGGACCACATGGTTGGCACACATTCAACTTGGCATCCATGGTAATGCCTGAGTCTTTTTCATGGAGGCTGCTACTCTGCCAGCCAGCTCCCAGCCCGTACTGATGTGTTGGGTTATTCTGCCCTAGATGTGCTTCTCCCTACTGAATCCCTTAAGTTTTCTGTTGCCTCAGTCCCTGAGTTTCTCAGGTTGCTATGAACTAAAGTTCTGCCATTTGTCATGTCACCCCCTTAATTTAGCATGGAAACGACATCCAGATTACTTTAATGATTGATTAAAGAGATGTGTTATATCTGGATGCTGAGAGTTGATTTTAAGCTCTCCTCCTGGTTTGCATTGCAAACCATCTCTCCTGCATGGACTGGACCCTAGGTGAATGCTGCTGAGAGGAGAAGGTGACCTGTAATACTCACCAGATGGCTTCAGCCCACACTGTACTTTTTAGAGGAGGACTTTTCCGTGCTGCTTTCTTACAAGCTGATCTACTTTAGCTACTCAGAAAACAGCTGTGGTAGTTCTTAAGTACTGTTTACTTATTGAAACCAGGTAATATTATTAGAAACATTTATAAGTATTGAAAACATAACAATGCTAAATGATCTAGCATCTTCATGGAACAGCTGGTACCATTCTCTGAGATATGTTTTTCAGCTGTAAATTGTGACTAAAAGAGGGGAAAAAATGAGCACAACAGTGGGAACTGTTCCAAGGGCAGCGATAAAGATCTCCTTCCTTGTCTGGAATTGCCCTTTAAGCCCTAGACTCTTAATCAGCAGCAAAAGGAAGCAAAAGCTTCCTTCCCCAACCGGACCTGATTTCAACTAAGATGTGAGAGTGTCTTTCACAAAATACTCCCGTCACAATCTGTGTAAGAGCCACTTTAAAAAAAAAAAAAAAAAAAGAAAGAAATTAAAATAGTTTGGTCTTTTGCTTCCTTCAGTTGTTAGACTAAATAATAAGAGACTAGCACCCTTTCTGATGGTCACTTTCATGAATACAAAGCTGTCCCTGTTTCACTGAGATAAAGCAGCTTCAGCAGCGTGTGTTCTGCTTTGCCAGATACAGTTTATCTTATTTAGACGTTGACATTTCTGCAAGCAATCTACATTCAAAAAGTGAAATCTACTCATTTTTACAGGAAAGAAGTCTAACTGAAGTTTGCTGGTAGATGGCTGTATTCTTCAAAGCTTCCCATCCCTGGGAAAGTTTTCCAACTCCAGATTTGCCAGGGAATTAGGACCATTGTCCTAAAGTGGATTTCAAACCATGTCATGAGGTCTGCCTTTTTTTTTTTTTTTTTTTCTTTTAATGAAAATCATGTAAAGGGCATAAATTGCTATCTTCTTAGCTCATGGCAGGGAAGGAACACAGGACAGAGTAAAAAGCAGAGGCACATCTATACCTCATCACTGTAAAAGACCCTCTGGCCTTTCCAATGCTAACTTAGCCCAAAGACAGGGCAACCTACTGCAGACAGTGACTAGGTCTGAAGAATGTTGATTCCATATGGAAATGGAATTCATGAAAGGAATGGAGGAAGACTGACAGGAACCGGGATCAGAGACAGCAGCAGAATATGCTTTATGTTTTGAGTGTGTGGCTTGAGTACCCTCCTTTGAATACACAGAGCGATTGGGGAAAATACAAAAGAATGTTGAAAGGTATGTGAGTGATCTGGTCTGAGTGAATTAAGGCAGGACGTTTCCTGGTAGAGCATCTACATGCCAGAACTGAGAGGAACTTTTATTCCACGTATAGTTAAAAATTTGGGTGCTTTCAAAAAGTCCCATTAAACATTTCTGTGAATCCTTAAGTGGAGACAGTAGTAGTTTTAGACACCTGAGAAAGTCTTCCATTGCATCTCCCAAGGAGAAAGTTTTTGTGGGTGATACAGGATAATCATTACTCAGAATACAATGAGTCAGGCTGTAGATCTGTCATGGAGAGCATTGAACTCATAGCAAAAAGCCATAATTCATAGCAGTTGCTTTTTGGAAAATATACACAGGACGGCATGTGGCCACGGCACTCCACAGAGTAGGAAATGTTGCTAAATCTGGTAAGTCAAACTGACTGTATTGTAGTGAGTGTTGCTCCCACATTTCTTTATTATTTTATTTTTTTTTCATCAGTCAGCTCAGAACTAGAGCCCTGAATCTGCCTTCCCCTAGAGGAAAAACATGTTTTCCCTTTGTTTGCCTATCCTTGTTACTTTTATGACCTTTGGCAGCTTCTGGAAACTGCCACATGGAAGACAAAAGAGCTACAGTCTCTGATGTAGGACTGATGAAGTAAGCATGTAGTCATGCCCATAAGAGTTGGAGAACGGAGCTGTATCATACTTTAAGTGCTTCTGTCTGGGGCACAGTTGAATATTATGTTAAATTAGGTTTTGCTGCCGAGTACCTCAGACCAGTCTGTGAAACCTCTTTTCCTGTTCAGGTTTGCTAGCTTTGATGTTCTTATCTACAGTACTTTCAAAATGCAAAGTCTACCCAGGAAGTTCAACTCCTGAACTTAAGTGTAAATTTAAACCAGTATAAATGCCCTCTTTTTCTCGGACCAGTTCCAGTGGTCTTCAGTATAGTTATTTTGCTCTTGCAAAAATCTGTGAAATTTGTGGATTTGTTTGCATAGTCTGCATTTTTGTTCCTGACAAGTTATCTTAATTTGCAGCTGATATTCAGGTTAATTGCTGGTAAAAACACTTTATTAATTGGAGAGAGTCCAAAGAATACGTTTCAACTAAAAAAATTTGACAGTTTAGATTCCTGACCCCAATAAATAATTTAAATTAAGCGTGTTGGTCAGTGTAATTTGAGAAAGATTTTAACTTTGCAGCAAAAACTTACTAGCTTAGACAGAAAATATATTCACAGAAATGGGGTGTTTGGTAGATCTTAGGAGTCAGTGAGGGAAGAGCAGGGAAATAATGAGTGAGCGGGACCATTTTCGGTTGGAAACTAGAAGGTGCAGGGCTTACAGGTGGCTGCAGGATATTCTTTGTATCTGGTCATGCAAAGCAGATCAATAGGAAAGAGCTGATAGCAGGGCTCCGAAGGGCAGTGGGTTTCGGTGAGCACAGGAACAGGGCTGACAGTGACGTGGACTTACACAAGGGTAGTGTTGTTGCTGCGAGTTTTAATCTAAGTAAGTTAGACGTATGAATACAAATGTCACTAGGAAAGAATTTGAAATGTTCAGGTTGCCAGAGGTTGTGAAAGAAATTAATAAGGGGTGATAATGCGATTGGTCACGTGTTGGTTCTCAAAGTACTTTTTCCCAAGACAGCATTAGTCTGGGTTATTCATCCTGCCCACAGTGGAGGAGGGTGTCCGTGATTATTTTGACTCTGCGATGTTCAGTGTCATGCAGTGCTCAATTCAGAGCAATAATCATGAATTGTGGGTTTTCTTACCCATGTATCCAATTGTCATTCATTAACTTTGGGTTTGGGAGGGGGTTTTGATATGAAAATAGAAGCATATCTAAAAGAATGTATGCCTGCAGGGTGCCACTGTTTCTCCTTGACTATTAAAATTTTTCAGAAAAAAATATCAAATTGCCACTTTCTCCACAGAAGCTAATGGACTGCACAAACATCACTGGGTGAAGGCAAAGCCGGGTTGCAGATGTGGCAATGAGGAGGAAGGTTGGCTCCTAGTTTCATTTTTAGCGATTGGACTCCAAGTTAAATTTAGAGGGCCTTCTTTATTACAGGCTTTTCTGACACTGGCAAAGGGTTAATTAGCTGTTACAAACAGCTTGGTAACTAGGATTTTGTATAAGCTCCTATTTACCAAATTATTATCTTTGCCGAATGCAATCGAGATTGAACTTCCTTTGGGTATTTGTCTAAGAAGAAAAGGTTTTTGAGCATGAGCCTAAATATTGCAGTTGTTTCTATTACCAATACAAGAGAAATAGACATAGTTTTGTTGATAGAAATAAAGCAAATTGGAGAAGATTAAGGAGACAAAGTAAAGAGGATAGGATGGGGTAGCAACAGGGATCAGAGTGGGGAGGGAGGAGAGCAAAGAGAGGGACAAGGAGCAATGTGGGTGTAGACAGAAACAGAAAAGGTCTGCAAAAGTAGGATGAAAGAAGGTAGGCAGTAGGGACTGTGAGGAACTAGCGATTGGACTCTAGTATCTGAAAAGGCTCAGCAAAAGCCACGTGTGTCTCCTCCAGTGATCTGCCTGAACAAAGAAGAGCAGTCTGCTGTGAATATCACTGTTGGCTCAGATGACAGAGGTCTGTGCCATGATATTTCAAATTCCAGCTCTGCTGACAGGCACTGCTAGGATTGTCTTTTATAAGATCTGGAAAATGGTATGCAAAACACTGCATGTCAAAAATATTAAGTCCGTAAAATCAAGCTCTCTTCAACCATGCCAGAAATATTGTTACCTGTATGGTTTTAAGCTGATTGTCTGTAACATGCATTATCATTGTTTCTAAATAGAGCATAGTAGGACTTTTTCCCCCTTCAATGGCTTCATAGGTTTGCATAACATGAATTATGTCACCTTTAGTGACTTCCAGGTTTTTTTCAATATATTGAGAAGTACTAGTAAAACATTTTGGAGGCATGGCAAGTATTTTTAGAGGACTAATGATTTCTTATACCATAATGCAAATCTGAGCCATACTTGTAACAAATTTCTTTACTGAATAATATCATGAATTGAACTACAAGAAGATGTTATCTGTGTGAAATACATTAGAATTGCTTTGTTTTCCTGACAGGATTCAGCTTTAAAAAAGGGAAGTTGTCTGGGGAAAAAAAAAAAATCTCATAAAATGGCTCTTACAAAAGTTAATTTGATATTGTCAAACTACTATGTTCTGCTGGTGTATGAGAAGATCTAGAGAGCTTGTAGGGATTTAGTAAAGTACCAGCTTAAAAATGAGCTAAAGAATGCTTAATGTCTCAGCTTTCTCACTGATTACTGTGTATTTTTAGTGGCTCCATATCTTTTAACTAATTAAAACTATGCTTGACATACTCCAAATAACTAACATATTAAAGTTAAGAAGAGGGGATTGTTGATTATAATTTATAAATGGCACTACTAAATACGTGGCAAAAGGACACTGCTCTTAGTTATATAAATTATTCTTTAGCTTGAGGGCTGCTAATGGTGCTGGTGTAGCCCATTGTTGAATTCATTCCTACTACGAAGTTTTTAGTACCTCTGACTTTCATTAGGCGAAGATCCTTGAGTAGGTCTTAATCATGTTACCAATTTTTAAGCAGCTTTGAGACACCAATAGAAATTACTCCTTTAAAACCCAGTAAGTCCTGACCTATAGTTCTTAACCTATCCCTCCTTAGACAACACCACTGTTGATTTTAACGGGAGTGCAAACAAGTCCTAAATTCAAAATCAGCATGCTTACAGAAGTAAAAAGGTCAGCTTCACACACCCCCACATCCCCACACCCTTCACTACCCCAGTGGTATACAACTTCAAAAAGGGGTAATATGTGAAAATCAGGAATTTGTTAAATTGAACCTAAAGGGAGTAAATCTTTGCAGGCTACAAGGAGGTTACTGAAGGACAGCATACTGGAAGCCCAGCATTAGTGTGTGCCACCTGTTAAGAAAGGCTTGAATAAGGGTGAAAAGGAAGCAAGCATGTCTAATCAGCACAGTAAGTAGGTTATTAGAATAAGAAGACATCTTTCCAGAAGCTGGAATTGTATCAAAACAAGGGAAAGACAAAGGATTGTAAACTCTGGCAGATTAATTGTATAAATGCAATAGTGCATGTCAAAATAGAGCTCAAGGAACAATGAGCAAAAAGGATCAAATGAATACTAAATAATCCTTCAGACATATCAAGAGCAGAAAGCATACCAGAGAGGCTGTAGAGTCGAATGGAGCTCATGGCATTAAAGGAGCACTGAGAGGGCAAAACCACTGCCAAATGAACTCTTTACATAAGCTTTCACTGTGGACTAAATTGTAGATCCATGTTGGATCCCTTTGGAGAAGGAGGGTGTTCCTCAGAGGGCAAGTCTGACACTGAAGTGGCTAAAGAGGTTGTGGAAACATTGACAATGCAAATATTAACCGGTGATGGACAGTGTTCATCCAAGTGCTTTAAGAGAAGTCAAGGATGAAATAGATGAATTGCCAGTGGCAATGTGTAACCGCTCAGTTTAGAACTATTTTGGTACATAAGGACTGGACCAATGGCAAATGTTGTTCCAAGGAGAATGAAAGAAACTACACATCTGTAGCATAAGATCTATACCCACAAAGTTAGTAAAACTCTGAGAAATGATTGAGTTAGTGGACATGTGAATATTTGTGATCTATGTGGGAAGAGACAAAAAGGCTGTTTGATAATAGCCAAGCTAGTTTCCTTTAAGAGCTGTTGGGAATCCAAAGAGCCGTGGGTAAAACATGGATTGGCTGTGAGATAGGATGCAAGGGATGGAAGGAAAATGTCATTTATAGCAATTGAGAGAGATCACAGAAGTCTGTGGAGGTCCATGCCCAAACCTGTGCTGCTGAAATGACTAAGGAGGGGGAGGACAAAGGAGAAAGTGAGCGATAAGTGAAATGATTTATGGAGGATATTAAGTTGTTCTGATAGTAAGGATGAAGACACACAATGAAGAAGTATAGGAGGAATTTTTGAGAATAGTGACTGGGCAATAAAATGTTAGATAAAATTCAGTGCAGATAAAGGTAAGGAGGAAAAATCCCATTATACATAAAATAATGGGCTCTGTGCTGACCAATGACGTTCAGGAATGAAGCCTTTGGATTATGGGCGGCAATTCAATGGAAAATGTCAATTCAATGTCTGTTCAGTAGCGGTCAAAAAAAAAGCAAAATAAAAGTTAGGCATGATTTAGACAGGAATGAAGAGCAAAACAATAACATTGTTTTGCATGCATAAATGCATTGTTTGTCCTCAACATTAATACTGCGTGCAGTTCTGCCTCCCTTATCATAAAAAAGGGTTGACTAAAACTGGAAAAGACTGAAAGAAGGTAAACAAGGATGATCGAATGTATGCCAGGAGACTGTCCAGGGTAGGGTTTGTCAGTTTGAAAAAGAAAGAGTTTACAAGGCAATATGACAGAGGTCTTCAGAATCACACATTGTGTAGAGATGATGGTAAGTATTGATGGCTTACTGTCTCTTGCAGCATAGGAGAGGCTTCTAATAGGAACTGGATCCGAAACAAATGAAAGAAGGTAGCTTTTGGCACAATGGGTGGTAGACTTACAGAACTCCTTTCCAAAGGATGTTGTGGATACTGAAAGTTTACATGAGTTGAAAAGGATAAGGAGGAAAGATCTTATGCAGAGTTGCTAAACAGACAAATCATCTTAGGCCTAGACTACACTGATCTGAAAATATGTAGCAGCTAGGAGAATATGTGAGATAAATACTGTGCCCTATACTTACTCTTCCCTGGCATCTGTTTATTGCCATTGTTGAAGGAGAAGAACGCTTGGTCTGTATTGGATTCTCAATGAGCATGCTTCACTGTATGCTTTCCACTGTGATTATTCTAGGAGAATAAAATTTATCACTGACATCAACCTCACTTGTCTGGAGACTTGTATGAATTATCTGCACTGAAACAAATTTAATCTGTGGTTTATGATGGATATTCTTAAAATTAGAGAATCATTCAGCCAACGTGCTTTATTGTGGTCAAAGCTGCCTAGGGTTTGAAAGAGTTAGGTGTGTCTAATACTCCAAAACAAAAGGAAGGAATGATACAATATCTTGAGTTGGAAGGGACCCATAAGGATCATCGAGTCAATAGAAACGATACTCACTATTTAACCCTTGTACAATGCTTATCATTGCCAGCAAACCCCATCATTCTTTAACACAGGTGAAATTGTACCAACTACATGGCAGCAGAGAGCTTTATCCAATAAGGATAAATATGCTGATTCCTAGTAAAAGTCCATCTACTATCTTGCCTATGACAGAGGCCAACAGTGGATGCCTAGGAAAAAATATACAGCGTAAGGGATACCTTCCTGAAGCATCTGGGTCTGTCCTCAGCCAGAATCGTGTCTATAAATTTGTCCAGGGCTTCTTGAACCCATCTACAATTCCAGTATCATCAGCAAAGCTGTGAAGAGTTGCACAGCTCAACTACATGTTGTGTGAGAAATGTATCTTTCTGTTTTGAATATGCCATCTACTAGCGTCATTACTCCTCCATCGTCTCTCTTTGAGCCTGAAGTATTCTAGCCCATTTAATCACTTCCCATATAGAAACTGTTCCACATGTTTTCCCTTCTCTACACCTTTTCCAGTTCTCCTGCATATGTTTTGAGATGGTAAGAGAGCTATATGAAGTATTTAAAATGTAGAAGTACATTTAGTAGGAGTATTTAAAATGTAGAGGTTTATATTGTGGCATGGTATCTTCTGCCTTGTTCTCCAGTCCTTACTTAGAATTTCCTAATATGTGGTTGGTTTTGTATTTGCTACTGGACACTGAGCCAAGGTTCTCAGTAAAGTATAACCCCTAGATCTTGTTAGTAGGTGGAAATACTGAGTTCAGATCCTATACTAATAGGTATATAAAGTTAGGATTGCTCTACGTTTATCTGAATTTCATCTGCTATTTTATCACTCACTAAACCTCATAACATCTTTCAGTTAGACATTTCTCTTTATTGTCCTCAACAACTTGCCTCATAAGACAATTCTCTTGCCTTACTCTTTGGGTGTTTCTTCATAGTGACCTGCAATGAAGGATGTCTTCAAAGAGAGAATACGTTTAAAGCCCTGCTTTATTTAATTTAGCCTGACTCTGCTGCTAATCCCATGCTTTCATACTGCAGTCTGTCAGATGTATTTCTTCTTTGAACATTATGCTATGAAACAATAAGTACACAGGTAATGTAAAACAATACCATTTACCATTGGTTTCATGCTAGGCTTTTCTACAGCAGACCAGCAAATGCTCTGAAATACTTTCTTTGTGGGAACTTGAAGATTGGATTGCTTAAAGTTATTAAGCTTATGACTGCTGTATTAAGGAAGGAAAAGCTTCAATGGAAGTCTGTGAACTTTCCCACAAAAGTTAAATACTTTTTTTTAACAGCATTGTTGGGCAGATCCCTTCAGGATCGCAATACAATTGAAATTAACTGGGTGCTGCTCGGTACTGTGTTTCTCATTGCATGATAACATGCCATTGTGCATCATAGTGAACTCTGAGAAGAAAAAAATGTATAGAACATGTTCATTATTCTCCTCCAAGAACTTCTATGGTAAGTGGCTGTGATACTATCAGAGGAAAATAAATGCTAGTGCAAAGCAAAAGCAAATATAAAATCAAATGGAGATCAACAGCTAAGATTGCATACAGTTGAAAAAGTGTTGTCTATGGTTGGGACAGTAGCCGCAGAGTGTGGCTTCAAGGCAGCCCAAATTTATTTAAACCTGCACTGCTACAATCCTCTCATTTGCAACAGCAATATTGCTTAGGTGATTTCTTGCTAAATCAGTTCTAGAGCATGAAACCAATTGTTGTGGTTAAACCCAGCCTGCAGCTAAAACAACTACACAGCCATTTGCTCACTCCTCCCACCCTCCAACAGTGGTGTGGGGGAGAGAATCAAAAAGAAAAAAAAAAGGTAAAACTTGTGGGTTGGGTTGAGATAAAGACAGTTTAAAAGGACAGAAGAGGAAGGTAATAATAATAACAATGATAATAGCATATAAAACCAAATGGTGCGCAGCACAATTGCTCACCAACTGAAGCCAATACTCAGTTAATTCTCGAGCCGCACTGCCTCCCGGCCCACCACGCAGTTAAATACGGAGCATTATGTCATACAGCAGGGAATATCCCTTTGGCCAGTTTGGGTCAGCTGTCCTGGTTGTGTCCCCTCCCAGCTTCCTGGCTGCCCCCCCCGCTTCTCGTTGGCAGGGCATTGTGAGAAGCTGGAAAGTCCCTGCCTGCTTGGCAACAACTAAACCATCAGTGCGTTATCAACATTATACTCATCCTAAATCCAAACCACAGCACTATACCAGCTGGTAGAATATTAACTCTATCTCAGCTGAAACCAGGACACCAATCAAAAAAAAAAAACCTGGCAAAAAGTGAAAGGATTTATTCTTTTTTACTATGGACTGGTTTACTGCCAGATCAAACTGGCACAAGGAAGTACAAGAAGGGGACTGGGAAGATGTGGCTAGAGAAGAAAGAGGCACCCATAGTAGTCCACAGCCTATAAGATGTTCTTTTCTCAACATAATCTTGACGTGTACTGCATGATTGCAGAAGTGTTTTTTCTTTGGTACCTTTCTTCCTTCCGCAATTAATTTTTAAATTGGCAAGAGAATATTTCATATTTTGTGGAGAGGTCATAGCACTAAGTGCTACTAAAATCACTTTTCTTACTAAGCCATTTCTCAAATTTGCACATAAACACAGGGCAAATACTGCACTTTTCCACCTGTAAAACTTCTAGGACTTCATTAGCCTTGATGGATTTTGTGAGCAGTGTATAATATCCATTTTAAAGGAGAGTAATTACAAGGAGCCTAGCAGTGCTATTTTGATGGTTCTGCATTGCAAAGGTATAACTTGCAAGTAAAGGGAGAGCAATCGCACTTGTAGCTACTGCACATTCTCAGATCAGTGATGATCTGTAAGGAAGAGCGGAACAGGTCCACCTTGGTTAAAAGCCCAGTTTGACAGCAGCCAAAGCTGAAACACAGCACCATCTGTTCCATTCTTCCCATTGTTGAACTTGTTGAATTTGTTATAACTAACTCCCAAAAGTGTGGGCAGAAAAGAATTTAGATGATTCATGATATGGTCACACTGTTTAGCCTCTTTTTTTTAGGGCTGTAGAATTTTGTTCCTCTGTACCTACAGCCTGGCCTGAAATCCCGAGATGATAAGCATCGTGAAAGTGTAAAACTGAAGGCTTTTTACTAAAGCTGCCTGTTTAACAGGTGTGTCAGTTAGCATTTAAGTAGCCCGGCAATAAGATTTGTGCATTAGCACTCTGCTGTGAGAAGTTCTGAGAGCAAGCACAGTAAAGGCAGGTTTCTTTTATTAATCCAGGTGGATAAATGTAATCTCTCTACAGAGTGATAGGCTTTACATCATAAATAAAAACTAAAGGAAGAACAGTTTCGCAATTAGTCAGGGAAGAGGGAATTGGGATTCCTACTTTTCTCCCATTTCTGCCACTGCTTTATGGTGCTGCGTTGGATGAGTTGCTTGCTTTATAGAGCAGCTCCACGTGATGGTGAGACGGTCTCATTCGTTAAGTACTGGAATGCTCTTGCTGACGAACAAAACATAGTTATGGCAAGCTGCATTTCAAAGACCTGTCTGAAATAAGTTTTCCATAAAGAACAGAGTTTACGAAAACTGGTTTCTAAAGGAGTCCCGTGTTCCTTATATCTCACCACTAAGAGTATCGCTGGTTTTCTGGTCAGAGATCCCCACTGGGCACTGGGCAGGATGTGCTGTGGCCAGCCCAGAGCTGCGAACCTCTTCTGCTTTCAGCCAGCTGGCTGCGGTGTCGGGGAGGGGGGGGGCGGTCAGCCTCGGCTCCGCTCCCTGGGGACCCTCTTTCCAATTAAATGCAAAGCTTGGGGAAAGGGAACATCAATAGAAGTCTGATAATCGATTTGATTTTTTTTTTAAGTCAATTAAAAGTAAGTGTCCCACTTAAAGCTCACTTAGAAGAGTAAAATTTCTTACTAAAATAAATGCATTTCAGTTATGCTTTACCATGTGAGAGTGAGTCATGCTTCCATCTTTGGATTTTTAACCAAATACTTATATAATTCCAGACAAAATTAAAGACTTTCACTTACTTTCTATAAAGGACGGTTGATTTCCCACTTCACAGGGATGCTGTTAATAACACAGTTTACTTAAATGATTGCCATATGCTCAGGACGCATCGTGGGTTGGGAGCACTGGAGGCTTCCCGGGTGGGTCCGGGCAAGAGACCGGCCCTGCTGCAGCATCACTGGGGCAGGGGCTGGTGGCCCCAGGGGGCTGACATGGGGTCCTGGGCCCTGGGCAGGGGGTGGGGGGGCCCAGGGGGTGGGCAGGGACCGTCAGGGCTGGGGGTGCCCACCAGTTCTACTGTTGTTTCAGCCCCGTGACATTTCTTTCTGCGAGCGATTAGAAAGAAAGGGTTGAGGTGCTGAGGAGGAACAAATGAGGACGCCTTTAATCATGCTTTTTAAAACTATATTGATTAATCTGCTTAGCCCAGTATCTGTAACTGAATCCCTGCAACTGTTTAGAGAAAGGACATATTTAAGGAGCAGGTATCTTCAGCTTTTAATGATTTAGCAGAATTACTTCAGCTGTCCATTATCCAAGAGACTCCCATCAAAGCAGAGAAGACTTCTGGTGTGCTCAGAAATGTTGTGTTCAAAAAATAATCGGGCATTTCATAAAAGGAATCCTAAATGGTGCAATTTGAATTTTCAAGACATGCGAGGCTTAACCTTGGAAGTTTATGTTAGGTATTTAGGTCTCTGTGTAATGCAAAGATCATTGTAGTTAACCACACTTCAGAGTATACATCAGTTTCCTAAATGTACTTAAAAGTCATCATTGCCAATTTTTAGAATTCTTACTAAGAAATGGTACAAGCTCCAGAGCAGAGATGACTTACAGTTGACGTAACTGATATAACTTAACCATTAAAAAAAAAAAATCCTTCTGATTTATTTCATATATTCATTAAACAAATTTAGGATATGTGGTGTCCTCCAGTACCTTTGAATGCAGGCACACATTCCTGACAGAGTGTTTTTTGAGTTTGTCCCTGTTGTTTCTCAAGTGGCTAAAAGGTGATGTTGCTTTAAAATAATTCACCATCCTTTTTTTCTGCATTGCATAATCACATGTGCAGACTTTGAAATTAGACATCTGATTTTAGAGGACTTCCAACAGCCCAGACTAGAGAAGATCAATATGGACTATATGTATGTTAAGAAAAATACGATTAAACAAGAAAGCATTTGAATTGTCTATTAAAATATGTAACCTGACATGAAACAAAACAGATCATTTCTTCCATACAAAAGTGAAATTAAAATGGTAACTCTAGCCTTTGGATCTGTCCTTTCCTCCTTTGAGCAGAATTTCACATCTGCAAAGGAAAACCTAGAAGTAATGCTTAGATGCAATTGCACCTATGGGTGCAAAGAAGATACCTGTAAAAGCAAGGAGAGGCTAGTGTGGCGAACACAAATCTGACAAATTCTTTGAAGCTCCCAATCCTGACCTCAACTGCCAAATCTCTTGAGATATGCCCAGCACCACCAATTTTCAGTCCTGGATGTGGATAATTATACCGCTTCCATGCACAGTGAGGATGCCACTGGACCAGGCATTTTGCACAGAGCCCCATTTCAGAACTGCTGCCCGTCTGATAAGAGGAAAATGAAATTAAGGATGTTATTTCTCCTCCAAACAGTCTATGTAGCCTCTTGACTTGGTATCTGAAAATTTCTCCTTTGCCACACATAGTTTTAAAGAGGGGAATGTAAGGGGTGGGAAGGCATTCAAACAGGCCTATATGGATTAAACAACTGTTCATCGCTGGTGGAGATTGCAAGAGCAGAACTTCCAGCCCTGAGCTCCTAATAGTTGCAGAAAATAGTTTTGAAAATTAAATAAACAAAAAATAATCTTGGTAAGCAAGACTGAACTTTGCCTAGTTAGGATTTACTGTTCTCTGTATTATTTAACAGAGGCCGTGCAATTTCTTCACCAAGCAATTTCCATCCAGCATGGTAAACTGTAGCATACTGTAAAAGTATAGCATTCTGAAAGGAAAACATGATGTCTCTGTGTAAGCAGTATGAACAGCTAAATTTACTTTAAAGCTTGTACCTGATTTGTGGTGTGAACTTCACCCCTGTGAGCTTCAGCTCTGGCCACTGAATCTTGGAAATCCTTCCTTTGATAATGGGCTCTCTCTCAGATCTTCCCTCCATCCCAGCATTTCTGACTAGGATCAAGATTCCTCTTAACCATGCTGCAAATAAACTAAACAGAAACAAACACAGAACTCTTTTTTTTTTTTTTTTCCCCCCCACTGGCTGCTTCTTGTTGGTCAGACCCCTCCTATTTTCACCCTCAGCAGCTTCTTCCAGTGCTTATGACTTTTAAATTCTCAGTCTAATTTAGCTCATAAACTCCAGTCAGGAACTATTTTTACCTGATGCCATGTATTAGCACTGCTAGCTAGTGTCAAGTTTTCACTATTAGAATATATCATGTTGCGTAACCAAGCATTAATTTTAATGCCAGTGTTCTGTTATTAGCATAAATACATATGTTGAGTGGTTTTTCCAAGGTTGCCACAACAGTTGGGGCTTTTTTTATTATTTTTTTTTAGAAGTGGTCTTATCTGATTTTTAGTCCTGAAGTACAGAACTTTCATAATGCTAGATTAAATATATATATATATGAACTTTACATCCAAATCTGAATTCAGCAGAGTAAAGGAAGAGATTTATTTACACAATACCCAGGACTTTAAAGAATGAGTAAATACTTTCCTATAGTTATGTCTCTGACTAGGTCCTTTTCAACACTCATAACTTGTATTTGGTCAAGTCTTATGTTGGACATCCTACTCCGAGCAAATTGTTGAGTCCTTCCAGTGAAGCGTTTTAGAGGTTAAAGTACATCCTCACCTGAGGGTGAGGGAAGTGTGATCTTAACCATGTATTTTGTAAAATGGTAAAATCCTGTGAAGTTCCTATAAACTGTAATTTGTGCTTGCATTAAGAAGTTAAGGTTAAAATTATTCACGAGGGCACTTGTTTTACTAAAACTGACAAGATCTATTTTAGATATGACATTGCCTGTGATAGTGTTAACAGCAGAATGTAGTGCTGCTTTTTTTCTGACCTAGTTATTGGATACAGATCGTATAAATAATTTACCAACTGCTGATAGCATAGGTGAGCTCTCTTTTTGACAGGAAAGTTTACTCAAATGTCATTAATATTAGAGAATTATTATGAAGACCATTAACCTCTACCTCCACATGCACCTGCATCTAGATCTGTAAAAGTTTATGAGCGTGTTTTGTTCTTTCACTCCTATTCCTCTGGTCTCATTCAAAAGTTGAATGATAGAAGGAAAAACACAAATCATTAATGTCTTTTGAGGGCTCCTTTGTGATAGGTTGTCTATGTTGCAGCCACTTCTTAGAGGACAGTATAACATAGACCTGACTAAACCAGCTATACACTAGTTAGCATGGCCTATGAAGTACTACAGACACTTGGAACTACACTGGGCATAAACCACATTAATTGCCCCAGTACTTAAATAGTTTTTGAAGTGAGCTTTCCAACCCAGGTCAAGTCTTGCATTATACCATTGTTCCTTTTGACCGGAATAGCTTAGTAGGTTGCTGCAGTATTGACAGTGAAGATGTCCTCTTTGATTTTCAAGTCGAGCAATCCCAAGTCTAAAACTGCTTTGTGTGAGATGGAAATCCACTGTGTATTGAACACAGGGCTAATGCCATCATCATGAAATGACGTATGGCGAAAGGAGCCCTGAACCAGCTGAGCAGATCTGGGCAATGCAGGGAAGCAGCCCTGGGAGCAGTGTCATGCTCTGGAGTCGCACTGACTGCAAGGAAAGCAAACCTGCCTCTTGGACATGAAGTCTCTTGGACCTCAAGCACAGAAATTCTCAGACCCCTAAGTACTGCTTCCTTTTCTGGGGACTGCCTCTAGGATACGCAGGCCCTACTCCATTGTACACATGCATGCACTCGGAGAGCTTTTGTACAAAATTCCAGTCCCCTCTGTCCTTGCCTTGCATTAGCTTAAAGGCATGAAAATCACAAATATTAATTTCCTGCAGATCCTTGTCAAGTATAATAGAAGAATATCTTGGCAGACATCTTCCCTCTGTGCCACAGGAATCAGGGGCAACATGAACTCCTCATCTGCCTTCTGCAAAATTTCATTAAAAACACTTTTTTGTCATGTTCCCCCAATAGTCTGAAATAGTCTTAACATTGACTCCTTGAAGGGTTTGCTAGCTTTCCAGTTGTGTAGAGTTCTTTCTGAGAGAGGATGCACCTCCAGTTTATGGACAGCTGTGTCTCTCCGGCACTATTTGCCTTGTTCCTTGTCCTTCTGACTACCCTGCCAGTAGCTCAGCATCAGGTGCAGACTGTTTCTGTGCTGTGCTCGAAGCCCGAGTGGCAGCCGGCTCCCTTTCCTGCAGCCACTTACAGAGCTGTAGGCGGGGGTGCGGCTGTAGGAATCGCTGTAGAAATCCCTGGGAGAAGGGACGTGGGAGAGGGACTGGGACCTCCTTCCCCTGCAGGGTAGAGATCGCTGGGTTTCATGTTGCCTGAGACCAGCTCAGGCAGCAGTTTCTGGAGGAAGGGGTAGCAGCAGGGAGCAAAGTATGCCCCATGCAGTGCTTGAATGATAATACCAATGTATCTTGCTCTTACAGAAAGCACAAGGCAGGCGTGAGTAGTTTAAACTTTGCCCACCAGTCAGTAATGAAGTTCGTTCATCAGCATGTTGTTCATTCACTTGCTGATGCCATCCTAAATGTTCTCACATCTCTCTTCTTGACTTTTTCATATCACCTGAAAAATGCTGCTATCTCAGTTTCATTGTTTTCTTCTCTCCACCTACACAGTGATACTATTAGGAGGCCAAGTGTAGTATCTGAGATCCCTCTGTTACTGCCCCTTTGTCATGATGGAAATTTACCATTCACTACAATTTCACTTCTCTCCTAGGTAGTTTTGATCAAAAGCAATACTTTGACTCTAATTTTACTCAACTTTTCACTCAGCATTCATAGTATTATACTGATAAACTAAAAGCTGTAGAGCTTGTGTAGCTACTGCATACCTCATTCCTCAGTTACAAACGTGTTGGACTGAACAGTAGCAAAAAATAGCTTCCAAAAGTGCCAAAGCTGGGAGAAAATTTTTGATACAGTACAAAATCCTAGTGTAGAAGATGAGGCACAGAGTTCAAAAAATATTGTGAGTCTGAATACTTTTTCATGGCTTTGAAGTCATGGAACAAGGAATTTAAATTACTGGGAAATTGTGCACTGAAATATACGAACATTTTGGCTCTTTCTTTGAGTAACTTTTTTTTGTCTACTGAACATATGAGGAAATACCAGTTCTTTGATAAATTTCCCTAAGAAAATGAAAATAGCTGACTTGTGTGAAGGTTTCTATTTCCTGCTGAACTCATGTTAGCACAAAAATTAATTATGGTTAGCCTTTTCTTTATAAGATGACTGAAGTTTTAGTAGTCTTTAAGGAAGACTGAGAACTCGGACACTACATTTTCTGCAAAAGACTTGACCATTTTTCAATTTAAGTTCATCACTAGCCTATATGAATTTACCCAAAAATCTCTTCTGTTAGGAAAAAAATATGTGTTTCAGTTGCAAAATCTAGAGATTTTTCCCTGTCAGAAATATCAAAACTTTCACAGCATCAAGGAAAATCTAACTACTAGGAAAACCGGAAGGAAGGAAGGAAGGAAGGAAGGAAGGAAGGAAGGAAGGAAGGAAGGAAGGGACAAACTACTTACCTACCTGTGAGGAGCAATTGTGTCTATAGCAGGTGGTTGAATCTGTTGTTCTTTTGATACCATATTGTAGGATCAAACTGTAGAAGAAACAGGTACTGAATTTGAACAACACAATGCATCAAGTAATGTGCCTTTGAGCATGTAAGACCGCCTCCATGGTGGGAGCGCTGCAATGGAGGGTACAAGCTTGTCAGGAAAGACAGGCAGGGAAGAAGCAGAGGGGGGATGCCCTCTGTGAGAAGGAGCAGCTGGAATGTATGGAGCTCTCCTGTGGGACGGACAAGGGTCTGGTGAGACCTCATGAGTCAGAACTGAGGGAAGCCCAGGGCAGGCGGCAGCCAGGGCTAAGCCAGGAACTCTGTTTAATATCTTTATCAATGATCTGGACAAGAGGATTGAGTGCACGCCCAGTAAGTTTGCAGACAACACCAAGGTGTGTGGAAGTGTTGATCTGCTTGAGGGTAGGAAGGCTCTACAGAGGGATCTAGACAGGCTGGATGAACGGGCCAAGGCCAACTGTATCGGGTTCAACAAGGCTCAGTGCTGGGTCCTGCACTCGGGTCGCAACAACCCCATGCAACGCTACGGGCTTGGGGAAGAGTGGCTGGAAAGCTGCCTAGAGGAAAAGGACCTGGGGGTGTTGGTCAACAGCCGGCTGACTATGAGCCAGCAGTGTGCCCGGGTGGCCAAGAAGGCCAACAGCAGCCTGGCTTGTATCAGGCATAGCATGGCCAGCAAGCCTAGGGAAGTGATCATCCTCCTGTACTCGGCACTGGTGAGGCCGCACCTCAAGTGCTGTGTTCAGTTTTGGGCCCCTCACTACAGGAAGGACATTGAGGTGCTGGAGCATGTCCAAAGAAGGGCAACAAAGCTGGTGAAGGGTCTAGAGCACAAGTCTTATGCGGAGCGGCTGAGGGAACTGGGGTTGTTTAGCCTGGAGAAAAGGAGGCTGAGGGGAGACCTTATTGCTCTCTACAACTCCCTGGAAGGAGGTTGTAACAAGGTGGGCGTTGGTCTCTTCTCCCAAGTAACAAGCGATAGGCAAGAAGAAATGGCCTCAAGCTGTGCCAGGGGAGGTTTAGATTGGATATTAGGAAAAATTTCTTCACCAAAAAGGTTGTCAAGCATTGGAACAGGCTGCCCAGGGAAGTGGTTGAGTCACCATCTGTGGAGGTATTTAAAAGACATGTAGATGTGCTGCTTAGGGGCATGGTTTAGTGGTTGGGCTTGGAAGTGTGAGGTTAATGGTTGGACTTGATGATCTTAAAGGTCCTTTCCAACCTAAATGATGCTATAGTTCACGGCACAGCTCCACTGCAAAACGACCACGTATAGGAGGTGGAAGCAGGGCCAGGCTGCAAAGGAGGGCTTTAGAAATATCGCCCAGGCATGCAGGGGTGGGGCTGGGAAAACCAAAGCTCAGCTTGAACTGGCAGGGACATCAAGGGCAAGACAAAGAGCTTCAGCCTCTGCATGAGCAGTAGAAGGCCAAACAAGATGATGTGGGCTTGCTGCTGCGCAGGGCTGTTGATTTTGTGGCAGCAAACATGGAAATTTACAAATTGCTTGTATATCCTGGATTATAAAACCAAATCTTGACCCATTAAATCTCAATAATATATGTTGTTATTGATAAATAGAGGAAGAAGTGCTTTAGGACTACATACCTGTGCATTTACATGCTGGCATATGGCACACATGTTTTTATCACGACTCTTTCCTCACTAGAACTTTAATTCTTAAAGTCAGACAGATTTTAGTACTTAGTAGGTTAATCTTGTGATATTACCAAGGATAGGTGAAGTGATAGGTGCTTTTTAAAGACAACACCAGAAATGAAAGAATATAATGTATTTTCAAATTAAGTTGCATGTCTTTGTAGCTACAGAAGAAACTTGAAAACATTAGAAAAATCTGACGAGTAGGAGGCTAAAAGAAAAAGGAGTCCAAAATGATTACTGAAGTCTTGAAAGATAAGCTCATCACCTGGATTTTCAGGATCAAATGAATGTTTTTGATGAATAGTTTAAATTGCCTGATACAAAGCTGGATTATATCAATGGACAAGCTCTCATTAGTTGTGACATCTACTGCAAGAGGAAAATTACAAAGCAGAGGTATCTTTGCTAAAGCACCGTTAAAAACTGTTCTGTTGAAATGCTTTCTGATTCCCTGTTGGTATTGGGCAACATGTCTTGTTTGTGGTTATGACTTTAACATAATGAAGTATAAAATATTTGCATGTATTGCAACAAAAAGAATAATTTCTTTCATCATGATTAAATAGAATTGAGAAGCCTGTGAGATGCAGGGAAACTTTAGTTTCTTTTAAATACAAGGAAGCTGACTCATGGCACTGTGTCCCAAGCTAAGGTCAGATTAGAATTTAGCAGTATTACAGGGAGTAGGAGATAGACCACCGGATTCCCAGTTCTGTACCGTAAACACAGTAATCCCTTCTGGATTGCTTAAAAAAAAAAAAAAAAAGAGAGAGAGAGAGTGCTTTGACACATAGGAAGTTGATGACATTAGAAGAGCTGATGATCTAAAAGAAGCTATCGGTGACTTGTTGCAACAGACCTGTGATGTGTCAGAGAATGAGAAAGATAGACTTAACCGTCTCCCATCTCCAGCCAGTGTTGCAGGAGGTTAATATCCCCCGTCCTTTGATGGTTTAGAGCAGCAGTTCTTGCAGCACTGGATGACTAACAGTACGGCGCAGATCCAGACTCCATGGACATTATGCATATTTCCTTCACCCCCTGCAGCTCTTTCCCTCTACACTTCAGTCATGATTTGCATCATCATTGCAAGCCCCGTCTATCATGTTTCCTGAATGAAAACAGTGTCAGTTTGACACATGCACAAAGAGCTGGAAATGGAGCCCCTAATTTTATTTTTGCTACCGATCTGTTGAGAATGTGAGTAGCCTTGTTTTTCCAGCAAGAGGTTTAATTTGCAAAACAAGACTGGAACCTTTCTTCTGACTCACCTGTTTTGTACCGTGTATGCCCCATCTTAAGTACTTCCTTTGCATTCCCTTTTTGAATACCATCTGTTCTAAATAAAAAACAATTCAGGATGCCGTGTTTATATTCAAGTTCTTTAATAGTGCGTGTAGATACTACCATATGTTTTTCTTTCATTTCTAAAAGGAAATTCCTTCAGGGCCCACCTGGGTAACAGCTGAATAGGAAACCTGCAGAGCAGTTACAGTTCCCAAATACATTACTTCCTGCCCAGATTTCCACACAGAAGTTCTCCAAACATGCAGAGAGCCTGTGTTTTTGACCAGTCACTGTTTGTCCTCTGTCTCCTAGCTCGTCTACTTTAAAAGCAGACAAAAAAACAACACAAAACCAAAAAACAACCCCTTGTATGATGTAATAAATATCAGAGGATGTCGGTAAGAGAGGATGTTCTTCAGACTGAGACCTCTTTTCATGGTATCATTGGCGAGGATGGTGGGACCGTACCTGAGCTCAGCACTCCTGGGCACTACTGCTGTACAAATCTTCTTCTTGTACCCACAGGCAGAGTGAGAGACGCATATGAAAGTCTGTATTTGAGGATCATGCAGGGGTGGGCAAAGCAAGCTAGGATTAAGTCAAACGTATACTTTAAATCTTCCCTGAAATGTTTCTTCTGCAGATGCAGAAGAGAATTTATAAAGGGCCAGAACTAAGTCATGGTAATCTCAGTGCAGGAAACAATTTTAAGCTAACTTTGTGTTTGCCTAGATTCAGAGGCCTGGGAGCCAGATGAGCTTTTGGTGCAACTCCATATAGCCACAGGGCTAGAACAGTGTGGGAATGTTTGTTTTTACACACCAATTTGTGTGTTAAAAACTGTTCCAAATCCACCAAGATGGTGAAGGAAGTTGTCCCAGAATAGCTAATGTGCCTGGGTGATCCTCTAGGCCACTCGGGTTAAGTCCTTGTTCTCGTGTCTTCATTTTATGGGAACATGTTACCTGCCCCCTAGGCTGACTATTCTTGGAAAAACTAGAAATGGGTAGGATGTTTCAATTTCTCCCTTTGACGTTTTTGCATGTTAATTATTAAATATTTTGGCAAGCCCAACTGTAAAGAGTGTAACTTGGGATGGTGGGAACTCAGGTTCAGGTCCTTGCCCCACAGAACACCGTGGAAATCATGAGAAGTGGACCACTTCAACAGCAGAGACTGGGAAATCCACTTGGCGTTTGCCTGCAGCCTGGTGGTTAGGTTGCAGAGTTGAGTCAGACCAAGGAGTAATTTAAAACTGAGCCTGGCTTATTGGCTATTGTAAGGTATGTAATTTGGATCAGAAGTCTTCTCAAATTAAATTTCCATCAATACTAACACTTTCCCACAACCTGTTCTTATTCATTGGTATCTTCTGTCAGTTTGGTTGGAGAATTCCCAGTCATCTGTACTGGACGTTAATTATGGTGCGGTATAAATATAGCCAAAGACTCGTAGGACCAGCTGAGATGAATAAGAGCTGGAGAAAAGGAGATGTGCTAGTCACGGACCTGCTGCCAGGGAGAACTAGCAGAGGACCATGCTGGTGTCTTTGCATCTTCTCCAGAATAATTTTCCTGTAAGGTATTTCCTAGCAGGCCTGTATCTGCCCACCACTTCCATAGCCTGCTTACTCTGTTTTGATTATGTAAAAGGACCCTTGGAATTCACAGCAGCCTAAATTTCTGCAAAATACAAACGTGAGATTAATTGAACCTACCTCTTAATTTTTACAGAGGTTTGCCCAGTGTACAGAAAAAAATATATTCCTCTGCCCGATGGTGACCTGAGGGAATCAGTCACAGTGCTAGCCCAGCAGACTCATTCCAGCAGACCTCGACGAAGGAAAACAACCTTAAAGTTCCTGACCAGACATTTAAGCCTCGTCACAGACAATATTCAAATTTGGCTGTGTGGTCACCTATGTTGAAAGTGCGCTGTTTGGCAATCAGAGCATTTCAAGAGATGCAAATGTATCCTCATCCTTTAATTTTGTTGGATCCAGGGTAACTTGAAACACTTCATTGCTTTAGACTTTCATGTAGACCTGTTGTTTACTCATCAGTCCTTTATGCTTAACTGTACCTAGCACAAGGAAATATAGGAAATAGCATAGGATAACCTCAAGAGGTAGAACAATATGATAATATGGAGAACAGAATATGACAGTATTGAGACCAACTTAGTATATATGAAAAGTAATCATAAGAAGGCTATGTTCAGTTTAATTTCACTTATGACAAAAGAAAATAAAATGTCTGCAAGTCACTACCAGCTAGCACCGAGAAATAGAGAGAGGCTTTCCTGGGGCAGAAGTCAGAGCCAGTTTGATTGTTACTTTACTAATAAATTACTTTATGTAAGACAGGACAATTGATAATATCAGTAAATATGTTTATTTACTTTATCAGAATAATAATATTTTGTGTAGGTTAGGATACTTTAACATTGTTAATAACACAATAAAAGAAGAGAGATCTTCCTAGACACTGTTAAGCTGTACTTTGACCTGCTATTATCTTCAAATCTTCTTTGAAAATTAGTCTCTGAATTTATGGAAGCAAATCTTTCCTAACTTCTATAATGGGTTAGCTACCTGTAGTTTTTTTCAAATAACATTCTAGTTTTTAAATTTGAACACTTTCTGTTCACTTAATTACTAAACTTACATGTTCAGTATCACTGTAAATATTATTATAAATCTCTCATGAGATACCATTTTGTATTATTGTTTATTTATCCAACATATGCACATTTGAAAATTTAACTTACCTGTTAAAAAAAACATATGTTGCTATAAAAGCTTACATTTTGGGAGCTGGATTCCCTGAACTCTTCTGGTTTCCCAGCGATTAACATTTATGGGTTTTCTTTTTATTTATTATGTGTTCACTATTTACAAAAACAAATTACTCTTTTTTTCTTTTTTTTTTTCTTTTTGGTGAATGGTAATGTTTTGGTGAGTCGTGAATGTACTCTCCTTCATATGGTATCACAATCCAGACACTCTTTCAAGTATTAGAAACTATAGTCATCTGACAGGTCTTACTGCAATTTTAAGTCTCTCACTTCATAATCCTATTAATTAGCTAATTTTAGCAGGGCAGGCTGAATACCTAGTCCCAGTAGAATTGTTCTCTGACTAAGGCATGAGTCCAGGATGTCTGGGTTATGTGTCCCTTTTTGCCAAATTACTCAACCTCTTTGTGTGTCACTTTTTCCTTAAAATGTGAATAACACGTGTAGTGTTTAAGCATATTTAATATTAGGAAAAGGCTTTGAGATCCAAGCATAAAAGATGCTGTAGAAAATTATAGCCATTGGACTTATCCATGAGTAGTTTATTTCCAAAAATACTAAAGAGTTCCAGGTTGTTGTGTATATGAATCGGTTTCAGTATGTTTTGTAAACTGAAAATAAAAAACAACCTTAAACCTCCTTGAATACATCATCAGCTCCAGACAAGCTTATACCAAACTTAATTTTGAATTAAAAGGGGTTTTCTTGGTTTTGAATTCAAAGGGTTCGGAATTAAAAGGGGGTTTACACAGGGATATGGCTAGAGATGTAGAGATAAGTGAACTGACGCTAGACACCGGGAAACGGATGTAAATTATCCCAGGAGGAGAGCCACGGGGATGTGGTTGCACTGTTGCGCCCAGCTCAGAGCGCGTTCCCGCAGTGGCACAGCGGCACGTGTGCGCGTGTTTGGTGAGTCCACGCTGGCTCCCCGCTGGGGCTTGGGTCCTCTTGCTTCCAGCGGGGCTTGCAGAAATGGGAACGAGCACTGGCTCTTTCTCTTTCAGCCCCTGCCTTCAAGCTATTGGGTTACACTTAATTTAAAATCCTAGCTGATTTTAGGGACAATTTGCATCAAAGCTGTTCTGTAAAATCCTGAGATGTGGTGTTCAGCCTGTGTTAGCTGGGAACGGCAGCTTGGCTTGTAAGTCATACCACTGAAAACCAAAAAACAAGCAGAGCTCCATTACGATGGTTGTAAACCGATTTAAGTGTGTTATAGTACCATTAAGCTTTAAATCAGGTTTGGAGAAGTATCTAAGAAATATAAGAGGTATGAAAACACCAAGTGAACATAGCACTAAGGTTAATGAAGACTGGAAAGTGCTGATGAGTTGAATTACTGACCTGGAGAACAAGCTCAGATCAAGGAGCTGAAGGAGCAGCGGGGATGGGAGCTCCACTATCAAAGCTATTTATCAAAATACATTCATGATACAATGCATAAAATATCTAAAGTATTGCCACAGTTTTATTTCCCTGTGGGCCACATCCTGTTGCTATTTTCACAATAAAGAAAGAAAAAAAATTATTTACCTGAATGGGAATAGTAGAATTACTACATTCTCATGGGGAAATGAGAAGAATACAGAAACACAAATGATGGTTATGCATATAGATGTAAATTTGATGGTGAAGGTAATTCACTTTCCCATGTTCTTTTTTGCCATTTGGTACCTGGTGAATATTATGCAAGCACTTATAGCCCTGGAAAATGTGGGCAGAATTATTAATTGTCAGTAAACAACCACTTACTGTTTCTGAATTGATGTATTTTGAAATAGATCAAACCTAAAGTTTGTTAGGCAATACAAGTGTAGATTATCCCCCCCAAAAAGCTTCTTTTTACTAATCTTTTTACTAACATGAAGCACTATAAATAATTCAGCCCATTTGCAAGAACATTAAGTGAATTTTGACCTCCCAAAAGTAAATTTAAATTTGCTCCTGGCATGAATAAGAAAACAATTAAATTAATAGCAAGAAAATCACATTCCCTAATTTAAAGCGGGATCTGGACTTTATTATCCCACACAGCAGATGAGCTGCCTTAACCACCAAACTGTTGGTTCTTTTGGCACATGTCTTCCTCATTTCCACTGACACTTCATTCTGGACTGAAAATATAATTCAATACATTACACTTCTTTCTTTAGCGTATACTTTAGAAAAAGCATTTTGTCCAAAGATTTTTTTTTTTTTTAAGATTCTTGCGAGTTTCTAATCGTAACTGTTGTAGTGAATCTCTATTTTAAAACTTTTGGTTACAACATGCCTGGATTTTGCCTTTGTCCCAACTGCGCGGTGTTTTTCACATCGCTATAGGAGGTCCCCTGCTGCTCACCAGTGCTTGGGAGAACAGCTGAGGGGGGTAGAAGACACACAACCTCCCCCCACCTCGCTCTGCCCCACACACGGATTGAGTCAGCTAGATCTGCATCTTCCTGACCAGACCTCAAAAGTAGAGTAGCTATGCTTTTAGGTGGCTTTGGGCAAAATTTGTTTGCTTGCTTGTTTTTAATGCCCAGCTCCTAGCACTTTATTGCACTTAACAGAAACTACCAGAAGTACTATTAGAGTACTCGGTCTTCTTGCTGAAGTAGTGCCTGCCAATGGAGGCGATGTCTGGGTTCTAGAGGAATCTTGATATGGGATTCTTCCAAGAATTGTACACCATATTTCAAAGTTAGTTACGATCCCTTCAGTGATCTAGTTAGAGCATGAGGATGCCCATGCCAGGTCAGATCCAGAGTCCACTTCCTGGTGGCCAGGGGAAGGCACGCGGTTTGCTCTCCCCGCCCGGGTCTGTGTGGCACAGCCATATGCCAGCCAGCTGCCTGTGCCAAGGCCCGCCTGGAGATGGGGCCACATCTGTGGCTTGGTGGAAGGGCTTTTTGCCAAGGAGACCATCTAGGAGCTGCCCAGAAGTCTCTGTAGGGCACCTTCTTCTCCAGGCTCTGTGGGCTCCACATCTGCTCTGCCACAGCCCTCAGTAGTGGTCCCCCACCAGGGTCACTGCCGTAGGCTCCTAGCTGTTCCTCCGGTTCACCCTCAAATCCCAACATTTCCAGCTTCCCCCGGGCTCTCCCCTTGCCAACATCTGCCCTGGCCCCTTCCAGCCCAGGCCTGGAAGAGCGGCCAAGCCTGAGCAGCAGGACTGGTCAGCGGACATCTGCAACAGCCCTGCTCCTGACGGTGTGGGGCAGGGAAAACACTGCCTCTGGGAGCGGCGGCAGACGCACCCTGGGGAAACTTGACAAGACAAGACGCTTTTTACCGTCGCTTTCCCATCTATTAGCACCTCACGCCAGCCCATATCGTGGTTTTAAAGAAGAAAAAGTAGAGGCAGAGAGTTGAGAGAGACCTTTGTCCTCCCTGCCTTGCTGGAAAACTTAGAAAGAAACATTGCGAACATGCAAACGACCCACCCCAATTTTCAGTATCGGGTGACGTGTAACCCCTATCCTATTGTTTTAATTAAGTGGATGGAATATCTTTGGACTGACGTTTTCAGTTGATTTTAAACTCCACCCTGAAATTCGTATTTCAAAGTGGCAACACTATTTGCCCTTGGGTATGAAAGTCTTTGCATCCTGTTGTAATGGGAGATAAAATAGAGAAAAAAGATTGTCATAAATACTTCTGAAACTCTTTGATTAATAACCTGATTTTAGTTTTGAGGCCGCCATGCTAAGCTTTAACATGAGATCTGTTGCGAGGGATAACTGACCCCAGAAGAGACGTGAGGGATTGTTAATGGATGCCTGTGATCTGCTTGCCTCGTTCATCAGAGCCTTCAAGTGCAGAGATTGAAATTTGAAGGAATTTTCCAGATGTTGCAGTACTTGCACATCAGCTTGCAAGGTTCTTAGATGAATTCTACACTTGATTTAGTATTACTTCATCTTTTCTATTTTATTTATTACTCTTGCTTGTGTACTTTCATGTTTTCTTTCTACAGCAGATACCCCAGACTCATTTTTCAAAGGTAATCCTTTTGCTTGCTTCACCAGTAATAGATCACAGCCTCCTACTGCCTTTTGACTTAAACACAGATTGCTGCTCTACAACTTTGGTCCACCTATAACTGAAAAACAGTGAATTTGACACAGGTAGAATCCTTGTATTCACAAATAAATAATAAGGTGGCTGGTTACTCAGCCAGTAGATGCTACATTGCAGACAGCATGGGTAAATTTCTTTTTCTCTTTACCGTCTCTACTTCTGTAAAGTACTTGTCTTGGATAAATCAGTAGCCAATTGGCTCTTTAGTACTTAATATTTCATAAACACTAATGCAGATACTCCTCAATTGCTCTAGAAGCTCTTCTTAGCCTGATTACTAGCTCCACTGGCTAGAGAGGAGGGGATTATTATTTATAGTTTTAGTACTGGGGAAAACTACAGTTGCTAGTCTCCTCAACACAAAATCCTAGTGTAGCTAATCCAGTGGGGGTGAGGAGAACAACCTTGCTGCATTTCCAGCTGCAGTCTCTCTATAAAATCAAAAAATCGGCAACAGCGTTTGCTATAAACAGTGGCTATATAAACAGTGTGAGAGTTACTGTTTTGCTGCTGCCTCCACATTTGTGAGAGTTCCAGGGGAATAATTTCTCCCAAAAAGGACTTTAGAAAGAAATTTGATTTGTGTTTGAAAATTGTATATATTGAGGAACATTTTGTTGGATGTTAAAAATAAAATGTTAATATAATGAAAATATATTTTCAGTAAAGTGAGTAAGCCCTTGTTTGAAAAATAATCTTGAAGGCTAGGAAACCTTGAAAGATGGAGCTTGGTAGTGGTCAGAATCGGACTTCCAGCAACATAGCTGCTTTTTAGATACATTGAGGAGTTGGATAAACTCATGTCAACATCCCAGAAGTATCGTTTCTACGTAAGATGGACTGTTCACAGGCTTTTTGTGTTCCTTTTCCCTCAGTTTTTCCCCTGTCTTGCAAGGGAAATTTGAATGCACGGGAACCGTGGGGTTCTTGTCAGAGCTGAAAGATCAGTAAATTTCCATATGGGCTTTACCACTGTTTTTTTGTTATTTTTCCAGCACAGACCACCTATACCTTAAACCTGGTGGTTGCTGGTGCTGCTCTAAACATCTGGCAGGGAAGTCTGCTGAAGGAGAGTCATTACTGTGCGATGACAAAATTAAAGACTGCACAAATGGAGAAAATTAAGGTTGCCTGGGTTACCTTGAGGCATTTCCTGTCCACTCTGTACTTTGCTCTACAGACTTGTTTGCTCATTTTGATATGGCATCTGTATGTACGTAAGCTTCAGGACTTCAAAATTGCAAACAGAAAGATGTTCTAAAGTGAAAGTTTTTGCCACAGATCCCAAGGGTAATTCTCCCCCCCTCTTTTTTTCATGCAACAGTTTTCCAGCTGTTCTCACCATGGATGAGGGGCTGGTGCTGCAGAAAGCAGCTGCGTTGGGAGACTTGGTCTATCAAGAAGATTCAATAAAGGATTAGGGCCTGTCAGTGAAGGAGGTTGTTTTTCTCTGTCTTTCTTTGCTTAGGATGAGTTGAAGAAAAGAGTACCAGCTAAAATTTCAGGTTTTAAATGTTTGTCAGGGACACCTTTGCAAACAAGGTAATCTTTCCTTTGAGGATCCAACTATGTAAATGGATGCAGGGACACAGCATTGACGGTCTAACCCTCCCACACATCTTACTAAGTCCTGTGGGAGTCAAGTACGTCTAGCAGCGTGCCAGTAGACCTTCTTAGTGAGTTGCCCAAGGTCAAGAGGAAAATCACTGGCAAACTCACGTGCAGAATCCAGGTCTCCACATCCCGCATCACGTAGGCACGCTTCATTCTGGTCATGCGGATGCACTGTTAGGGCTAGGCAGTTCAAAAAGCATGGTAGGTCTCTGATCTTGATAAAAATGCACTCGTTATGCTCAATTGGACATGTTATAGATGATATTATGGGCAATGTATAACATTAAGCACGCGCATAAATCTCTGCAGTGTGATAGAAAACTTGTGATTATGAACTGCTCACAATGAACAACTTAATTATCTTTCATTCCAAATTTTTATGACCTGAAGATCATGTTTGTTATTCATACATATTTTGCACATCTTTGCAATGCTTGAAATAGAAGGCAGTAAGATTTTTTCCAACGTGCACATTTTAAAATGTTGTAATAATTTGTGTTTAACACACTGTCCTGACACAGTGGCCACTCGGAGGGGTTTTGCCTTGTCTATGCCAGTGTACAATGCTTTTTGATGGATACAGTTTCCACATTTTTTCCCCATTTTCTTCTCTTGCAGTAATAGGATTAGTATTATATTAAAGAAAAAAAAAAGTCAGTATAGCAGACAACCATCTTGGTGGGAGCTTTATTATTGCATTTTCTGATTTGACTTTAGTTTGTTATTTTAGAAATAAGTTAGTCTAGATTTTGTATACAATACATGAGGGACATCTTTTAAAAAAAACCTGAATCTTCAAAAAACCCCGAATCTTAGAAAAATTTTCTGGATTGTTGTAAAGGCTTGACATAAATTGCACCATGATTCATTTTTGTGAAATTTTCCATTGACATAAATGGGACTGTTCATGTGCTTAACACTGAATGTATGTTTACTCTGAAAAATCAAAGATTAAAAATTAATACGGCTTTTTTGTATTGATTTATTTTCCTCTGACCAGTTACATCCCAGAGGAAATAACTCACTGAAATTAGGTTATTCTCTTACGCCAGTTCATGTTCTTTCTCCTAAAAAATCATCTGCAGTTAAGCTAGCTGGTGGTGAAAAAGGTATACTACCGGTACGGGGAAATTATCTGAACTTTGCTAATCCACTTGGACTAAGGTGATATGTCCAACAAGCTGTTTGTTCTACGGATGTTTACAGTCTCGATAAGTGCTTTGTAGGAAAGGTTAAAATTGTAAATCAGGCAGATGTGACTTCCACCTTAAAATGTTGGCCTGCGGGTTCTTTGAAATGCTTCTCTACATCAGACTTCAAAATGGGGTCTAAGATCTTCTGGTCTGCAGAGACTTTCCCCACTGTTTAATTACTGCTAATCACACAAAACATAGCTAGTGTAATGAGCATTCATTTCACTTTGTGAAACCCTGGACTTGTGAGCACAAACTTTGATGATGTGCAGTGTCTCTGCACTAATTGCAAGAGAATTTACAAGAGCAATTTTAATTTGTTCCTTGGCTATGATAGTACACAGCTGTCATATTTCTGCACCTGTACAATCTGTTTTCAAGTGCCAAATTCTGCAAGTCCTGGCTTTTTGCAGCTCTGGATTCCGTGGTTTCATTGCTAGCTATTTAACCCTTGCTGGCAATTAGATTTACTGAACTTTTGCACTATGGCTTGATCTGCAACATTTTCAGAACACTACAAAAATCTTAAATGGTGAGCATTGGGAAAGACAAGCTGAGGTGTAGCTCATCCAGGCGTAAACTATATAAACTGTATCGTTTTATTCATTGACATTTCATTAAAGCGTGGGAGGGCATTGAGTGATACGACTGAGTCACACTGACAAGACGTACGGAGCGTGTTGTGCTTTGAAAGCGTTTTGCCGGCGAGCGTTGGGAGTCCTGGAGCCCCGGGGAGCCGCTGGCACTGGGCTGCACCTCCCGGGGTACTGGTGACATGTAACTGGTCCTTCCTCTTGGCTTCCCTGACTCTGCAGGAAAAATATTATATTAAACTTCTTTTCTTTCCCTGCTAGAAATGGAAGGAACCACATGTCTGTAGCTGTCAGACACAGGTTACAGAGTTGTGGACGGGCTGGCTGAGAATGCCACAGCCAGAATGCAGGTCACCTGCCAGACTTACTCCGATGCATCCTTGCTAAGAAGAAAAATTCCCTTCCGTACTGTGCCATGCAGTTCAAACTAGGTAAGAAAATGCAAAATGGATCATTAAAAGGGCTAAATTTATGAGTGATCTGGCTTGCCTCCTCCCTTAAAGAGGGTGGAAATCCTTTCTCCCAGGGTTGTGGTGACCAAGGCGGGACAGGCTGCCAGCGCCTCCTGGGAATCTGCATCAAGACAAATAAGTATCAGGACAGGGGTTATACCACACCCCATATACACCAGTTCTCCACCCAGGCGGTTAGCACAGCCACTTTCACTGACGGGTTCACTGGCCTGTAAACTTGCGTATATTGTCTGTCCCACGTTTGCTTTTGCTGACTTTTCTGCAAGGGGCAGTTCAAACAGTGCTAATGTAAAATAGAACAGACCAGACATGAGGACTTGTGAACCTTAAAACTGCAGCTGAGCCAGTGATTATAGTTGCCACTCAAAGCAATATGGCCCAGTATGAAGGGACGTGAGGAGTTGTGAAAAGGAGGAAATGATGAAGCAGGATGAGTTCAGAGAAGGGAATCTGGACAAGGAGGTGTAAATGTATCAATATTTCCTCGCATAGAGCTTGTGTGTAAAATTGCAAGTAAAGTGGAAGTCACAGATCTGTAATTCCATTGGTATTTTAATGAATCAGGCTTCTTTCCTGTGGTTTATAACATTACCTGAATCTTTTGATACAACTGCAACCCCATAATTCACAGCTGGTTGTAATTCATGCATAATATAAATCTGTTAAGGGCTTTCAATGATACCATAAACTATAAAAACACTGCTCAAAATTTAAAATAAAAATCTTGACACTGTTTATAATTGGATGAGGTAGTGGCATCCATTAATTTTCATAATATATGGCAAAGATGAAAACTTGTATTTAGCTGTTAGATGCACATGTAAACATACATGCCCATTATACTCCTTTGATGGTGAGTATCATTAAGATCATCTGTGCTAATCAAGAGACTCTTCTTTTTCTGCATTTCTATATGTGTGCATCTCGTCTGTGCATCATGACATTTTGAAGCATCTCAAATGTATGTATTCCAGAAAACTAGAATAAAGGACATCTGCCACGCTGTCATCTAGCAATGAGCAAAAGTAGTAAATAACCGATCTAGGAATGGGTCAGTGGGTATTTCATTGTGCCTGAGCCAAATCAATAACAGCTTATGTGCTGTATCTCTTGTCGTCTTCCCTGGAGTCAATGGTGTGCTTTATTGACCTTAATAACTACTGTAATAAATCCAGTATAAATGAAATAAACTCTGCTCTGTAATGAAAATCTGATTGTTTATCTGTCATGCTGTCCTATGTAAAGAGCTATGTTCAGTCTGCCCTGTCCCTGAGGACATTGTCATTAGATATGCTGCAAGACTATGAACTACCACAGAATTTTATATGAGGTTCATCTTGTAGCTTTTCTATACAACGGTATTTCTCCCAATCTCACTTTTGATCTTTAATAAATTGAATCTTGTTTGCTTCTATCTTCTATTTTTATGACTTCTTTAACCAAATAGACTTATCAGCAGGGGAAAAAAGTGCAAGTGAAAGAAAACTAGGTCCGTGTTGTGCATCATCACTTTTCTGTTTAAAGTAAAATTAGATTATCATAATAAGGTGCGTTCAGAGACCAGTTCCTCCATTCTCACTGCTTACGTTTCAGCCCAGGAAGCAGCTCTGAAGTGCACATTTTCCATCACAGTGTAACTAAAGTACCTAAACCCATTGATTTTGAGAGATCTTTTAAAACATAGTTTACCTGCAGAATTATTTGGACTCCAAGTCATTAGATATAAGTATGGTGGTACCAGTTTTGAGATGCGAATGTTTAAGGGCTGTTTCAGAATCTCCTTATTGGCAGTGTTTTCTTCATTTCACCCTAGTTTAGTAGAAATAGAGACCATTTGCTGATTTTATATAAAGTCTGTACTTACGGACTTTAAAAATCCGATGTTTCACTGTCACCACTTGGATGACCTATTCATGTCTGCAGGCCTTGCTCTCATTACCATCCCTGTAGACTGCAATGTTCCCGACAAAACACAGTTCTTTGAAGAAATACCAGCTGCTTCACAAGCTACATGTGTAGTTGTGTGCTACTATCAGGACTATTCACTACTGGCCCTTTGTGGCAGCCTTCCAAGCAAAAACTGGATTGTATTTAGAAGCTGGATTGCACCTTGTTAAGTGACAAATCTTCCTAAATACTTTATTTTGAAAGATCTCAAAAGCTGGATACTGCCAGAAGTTGAGTCAAGAAAACGTTTGCTGATTTGTATTTCTCCACTGCACAATGTTCAAGCTTCAGTCAGGGTAATTAGACATAATGTGCCCTTTTTGGCTGCTCTTTTATCATGGTGAGCATAAAGACCAACTGCAAAAGATGTCGTGAAATTACTGTATTGTGAGTACTGATGCCGTTCTGTCAGCATTTCAAATTTTGCTACAGAGCAACATATAGATAAGTCTAAATTTGAGGTCAAAGCAATTTGACAATAAACTTTTACAAATTGAAGACAATATTCTCTTTGTTGGCCTGCTTCTCAAGATGAGAATGCTTCAGTCTCCATTCTGTTTCCTGCTGGCATTATTTTTTGGAATATCAATTCTGCCTTTGTGAATTTTTAGGAATACTGTAAGACTGGAAGAAGAAAACCTCATGAATGGATCTGATGTAGTTTGGACAAAAGATGCTGGGGGAGGAGTACAGAGGAAGAAGTGGTCACTGTGAGTGTCCTGATCATGCCACCCATTGTATAGTCTGGGTAATTTAAGGTCACTCAGAAAACAAAATCTCCCATTCCCCCAAAACCAAAAAGAAACTCATTTTGACTGACAGTTTTAAAGCAGTAGAGACCTCTTAATTACAAAACACTCTTGATATATATGAACTGGGAAGCCTTACGTCGAATTTATGCTCTTCCAGACCAAGGCACTCCCTTGCTGTGCCAGCGCAGCGTTGCGCTCTGCAGCGGCACATTGCACAGGTTAGGGAGCAGCTCTCAGAGCTCAGATAGGTGCAGAAGAACACCAGAAAAGCCACGGGACCCCAGAGTGGAGCACAAAACCTTCCTCTTCAGAGGCTCTCCACGTTGCTGCACAGAGGATAGGCATGGCTTAGCCAGAAAGTGAAAGGATTTATGGATTTGCCCGGTCCATGAAGTAGAGTGCAGTAATGAGCACTTGCAGACTGAGGCTTGAGCAGCAGTGGCTCGGCTGAAACGGGAGCTACTTTCCCACTGCATCGCTGTTCAGCGTGCAGTCCAACTGCTTGGACTTCATTTGTCTCTCAGTTACACAACTGTAAATCCCAGCACATTTCTAATAAGACTGGAGTAACTTCCAATGAGACAAAAAATAGCACCGAGTGTATTTCATAAATGTTCTTATCTACTGTAAGCATTTAAAACAGGAAGGATTTGAAAATTAACATTTTAAATTGCCCACACATCACTTCAGGTTCCTGGGGTTTATTGCTAAACAGTCGTTAGGTGTTTTAAGGGCCACTTTAGGCAAGATGACTGTCACTTGATCCAGTTCAGTGAACACTTAAGCACAAGCTCATCTTCGTGCAGCTGAGACATCACACCAAACCAGACGTGCAGTGTGACGTGTGAGCCTGCGAACCACTGCCCGCACTGCCTGCTGCTGCATACGCAGAGGGCTCCCTGCCCTTAGCAAGGGCTCCAGGCAGTTCCAAAAGCCCACTCACACGGCAATAATTTGGAAACCAAAGGAACCTATTAGCAACAGCAACAAACAAACAGAGGTGAGTATGTGAGGGACGAGAAGAAAACCCTAGGAGTGCTTGACCAGGTTCCTAGCTTGTGAGCGTCTTGAGGGCATCTTTTCACTGCTTCCATGACTAATTTGCTCAACAGAACCCTGCTCAGACTTTAAAAACTGCAATAGCATTTTACATCTAAATATGGAAACCTTTTTGGGTTTAAAGTTTCTTCAGATAGGGTCCTTTTAAAATCACTTAGACTATTAAGAATGATTAAATGTTGCTGCACAACCATAAGTAAAATTAAAAATACATACTTTTTCTGTAGCATTAATTATGCTTTTAAAGCTGGATAGCTATCTTACTGAGGTCAGGCCAAATATTGGGAAAACAAAAAATGGCAACTTTGAGCAAAGTACTCTGACAAGCAGAACCCTTTAACATCTTACTGTCGGGAAGCTCCATTTCCTACATGTCACGTACTTAGTGCAGCATGAAGGCAGAAGAAGCCTTACAAATGCTACTTCATTTCAGCAGTGCCAGTATCACACAGTGGAGACTGCCAGAAGGTCCCAGTAAACACCAAGCACGGTGGTAGAAGAAGGTGACTTTCGGTACAAGGTTTGTATTATTTATCTCCTTTCCCTAAAGGCAGGTGCTTCCCACAGCAGTAATCCAGCCACCTGAGTAACAGGAAGAGTTGAATTTCTAATCAAGCTAAAAGGTCCACGTATAAACACAGTACTGAGCCTGAGATGTGCAGCCCTTTAATCTATCATTTCCTGGGAACAAAAGAAAAACGACTGCAAGTGTGTAAGCGTTGTGCAAAGAGAAGCGACACGAGTTTATGCCAGAGAGAGAGCCTGAAGGCGAGGTGAGATCGCTGCAAACACCGGCTGGCCCCTCAGCTCTGCTCCTCAGACCACAGGTGAGGTCTGTCTGTGCCCGCGGCTGACAAACCCCTGCTTGCCAAGTCACAGCTTGGAAAACCAATCCTTGGTCTGACCAGGTGTGAAGGGAAGGGTACTCAAAGGCCGCCAAACCCCCAATTGTTCCCTGTTAGAAAACCTTGCAGGTAGCTGGATAACCTCACGAGATGGTAACTTGGTTCCTTTTAGAGAGTCCTAAATTGAGCCCTTCGCTGCCCATGTTTCTTGGTGTTTAAACAAATGACGACTGGGTCTGGAAACTTCCTTATGTAAAGAAAAGGGAAGAGCTTCCCTGGTTCCAGGAGTGTTGGCTCAGGATGGGTCCCAAACCACAAGCACTTCAGTCATCGAGTGAGTCAGTATCCTCTGAGGATGCCATTAATAACAGGAAAGACAAAACACACAACCCTAATTTAGCACACATTTTGTTCTTGACAAGACTCAGCTTCATCTTTTGATGTTTATTTTTTTATGTTAGTTTTTTTCCCGAGAAAGGATTTACCTATTTTTTCTGAAGATAAGAGGAAACCTTCTCCCATCACTGCTAGACAAAAGTTGATTCACTAGATAGGAACCTAAAAACTGAGCTGCTTGTCCCTTTCAACTAGTAAAGTTTATTTAGGTCAGTCAGCAGCAAAGGCTGCTCTGAATTCAAGCAGGCATTTTTATTTTTAGTAAGGACAAAATATCCTTCAGATTTGTTGTCACCAAGAAATTCAGTCTAGCTCAGACTTTAGAGATTGCCTCTCTCAGCCAGGGCAGAGCCGTGCTGCCAGATTATCGTTCAGCAGATGAACGGTGGCTGCAGTGCTTTACCTGTGCACAGAGCTTGATTTCCTGCAGTTTTTACTCCGGTAACTGTGACTAGGAGGAATACCGCTATTCTGCTCACCCTCCAGCTGTCAGCTGGCCATTCTGCCAAATTTCACTTCAGATGATTTCCCTCCATCTAACTTGACACTGCTGGGATTTTCACACGAATACGTTGGTCCTGGCTTCCTCTCTGAAGAGGTTTTCACTTGCTTTTGAAGATTTAAACTTGGAAGAGAATTTGTGCTAGAGGCAGAAGAAGGGATTAGCTGTGTTGCAGCGTTTCTAGAAGGCTCTGGAATGCTTTTGAGTAAAAATCTCTTGTAAAATTTTCTAATGGAAAAAGATACGGACCTAATAACTGAAGGGAAAAAGCCACATCTTTCTGGTTGTGGAATGCCGAAGTAGTTGCGGGGGGGACGGGACAGATAACATAAGCGTCACTAGTCACTATATTCCACTGTATCTGGAATTCTACCTATTTGCAGCAGCTGGGCAGAAAAGGCATAAGGTTCTGGTAGTGCACTTGCTTGGATGCATCCCCACAGGTGTTAACTGTTTTGAGAAAGAATTTGCAAAGATCCAAATGCAAGTTATTTTCCTGTTTCCCTTTGAATGCCCAATGGCATTAGGGGGCTTGCTGCTGTCACATTGTTGAAAAATACCTGTTTTGCTACCATGTTTGTTACTCAAATGTTGATGACTGTATTTATGGAATTGTTCTCCACTTTATTTTCTGTTTACAGTTTGCTGCTGCATCCTGTGCAAATCCTGTAATTCACTGAATACAAAAAGAATGAGCATTGCTACAGTTTTATGGGTGTTAGGGGAATGGTATACGGTAGAGCAGTTGGGATAAGGATCAAGGGAAATAGAAGATACGGTCTCATATATCCTTTAACGAGCCTGGAAGTAAACATCACTACCGTGTCTTTCCAGTCTACTAATTGTCATATGTTGCAAGTAAACACAAACACCAAATACTGCTCCGGGCAGACTGCACGCCAAGAATGTAGCTAGCACTGGGCTTGCTAACTTCCCCAGCTTCCTCCAGCATCTCAAGTTGAAGTGCTTTGTATCTGTGCACACAAAACAAAGGTTTTCCTATTTCTAAATAGGGACGTAAACTACCTCAGCAGCCTTTGATTTTATTCTGGGACAACAAGCTGATGTAAGCCGGGGACTTTGCTTTTGTTTGTACCAAAGAAGTGGCATGTTTATTCACTTGAATGCATTCGGTAAATAAGCAAACCCATAAAGTACAACTGAGACCCAAACACATCCTAAACTTATGCATGAATAAGATATTAAAGCAAAACAAGTGTATTTGGGCAAAACTTTAAGCTAACAAAATTGAAGGCATCACATCAATGCAATACCGGAGAAGGTTTTGAGAGGAATTCAGGCAAGATTTGTTAAGTTGTAAATGTGATTATGAAAGGATACAATAACCAAATTTCATTTTTGTATAATTAAATGCAGTTTTCAACACACTTCTTAAGAACATCCTCCTCTACAATGTGTAGGTTCACAGCATTCTGAGTGCCTCGCTAAGACCGTGTGGTTGTCATTTAAGCCCTCCCAGAGTTTGTGGGAAATTCTGTCCGCTTTGAAATGAATATTTTGCTCTTCTGTGCTATGATGGGATTTCTTGATTTCAGATGCAGGAAGGAATCTACGGACAAGGGGGAAGAATATTTCTTACTGTGGCAGAGCACTGACGGGCAACATTAATTACACCACAGGCTGATAAAGTCTAAATATCTGAAAGGCATGAACTTTCCCTGAAGCACAAGGGACTGTGAAGGATGTTCCTCCTGGCTCTTTGAAGCTGTGATCTGGTACGAGGAATAAATGCTAGCAACAATGCAGAGCACCTTTGTCCCTGTACCTCTCCCTCTTGCAACAATATTCGTTTGCAAGGTATATATCTGAACCTGCTGAGGGAATTGGTCAGATTCAAAACTTTTTTCTGTTCAAGTTTTTGTTAGAAAATAAAACCAAAACCAGAACCCAAACCAAAAGAAAAGGTTTGGGTCGGTTCCCCCATCCCATTTGCTGCATTGACCCACGGAGACATAACAGCTATGCTGCACAAGCAGATCGCGCAGGGAAACAGGAGCATATGCGTAGAGTGAAACATCATGCTGGGGACCCGGTGTCCTGAAGTGCTCCTCAGGAGGCTGTATTTCAGGCTAGCTCTAATCTGACCCAATGTCCTGAACACCCTTTAGCTGGTCCAGAGCGTTTCTGGAGCGTACCTTTTAGCTTCATTTCCTACGGAGGGCGTGCAGTTTGCTCCGGCACTGCTCCCCAACGTGAACCGAAGCGTGAGAAGTGGGAGAGACCCAGAACCTCACTTCTAAGGTGCCAAGCTGCAGTGCTAAGGCAAGCTCACCTTTTCCACATATCACAACTGAGGGGGCGATAAATAGTGGGGACTGAGCACGGACATTGTTTAAACTGGCCTGACACCACAAGTGCGAAGGCAGCCTTTCATTTCTATTTGCTGACTGAACAGCTGCAGTGGCTTAAGATATGACCGGCCCTCGCAGGGCTTTGCTGCCCTTTCACTGAAGGCTTTTCCTTCCGTAGCACTGCCAGTGGCAGGGAAAGTGTGAGTGTTCCTTGTTTGTCTCGGCAGAAATGAGGATGACCTAGTTTAAATTGCTAGCGGAAGGGTTTTGAGCTAACCTGGCTTACGTAGCACCGAGGCAGCAGAAGGTGCCCTCGCAGGTTCCCCCGCTGGGCTCTGCTCTGGGGGTGCCGACCTTCGGAGGGGGGTAAAAATGTTTTGCACAGGTGTCCTGGTTTCGGCTGGGATAGAGTTAATTTTATTCCCAGCAGCTGGTGTAGCGCTGTGGTTTGGATTTAGGATGAGAATAAAGTTGGTAACACACTGATGTTTTTAGCTGTTGCCAAGCGGTTGAGGACTTTTCAGTTTCTCACGCTGCCCTGCCAACGAGAAGGGGGGGGTGCACAAGAAGCTGGGAGGGGACACAGCCAGGACAGCTGACCCGAACTGGCCAAAGGGATATTCCATACCATATGACGTCATGCTCCGTATGTAACTGGGAGGTGGTGTGGCTCAGGAACTAGCTGAGCATCGGCTCTGGTTGGTGAGCAATTGTGCTGCGCATCACTTGTTTTGTACAGAATAATAATAATAATAATGATGTTTTTATTTTTGACTGAGATAAAGACAGTTTAATAGGACAGAAAAGGAAGATAATAATTTTTTAAATTGTTTTATTATTATTATTACCACCTTCTTTTTTATTCTCTTCCCCATCCCACTGCAGGAGGAGGAGTGAGCAAACGGCTGTGCGGTTGTTTTAGCTGCCTGCCGGGTTAAACCACGACAACAGGTCTAACTACCTGATAAATGAACATGTGCATAAGCTGCGGCTGCAGGATTTGCAACTATAAGTTGTGTTTAAACAGATATCTTTAAACAGGCTTCCTGGGTGAAGACAAGGAAAACATGCTCACAATCTCATTCAGAAGATGATGAGAAAAGCTTTCATTTCTTTTTATCCCTTTTCTTATGCTTTCCCACTATTTTTTTCCCTTAGCCAGTTCTAAGCTTTTTGAAAGTTTTTGCCTGTCACTCCTCTGTTTTACTTCCAGCAGATGTCTTTATGGGATAAACCAATGCAGCTGTACAACACAGCTTTCTCTGTTGCTACCTTCTCTAAAAACTGTATTCCAACCTGATACGCAGAATTAAAGTCAATAGGCTGCAAGCAAGATTTTAAGAGAAGAAGAGCTGGATGAAGAGATGCAGCAGCTATCTTAAATGAGAAGAAGGGTCAGTGAGGCTCAGACAGCCAAGGGTGACAGAAGCTGCACGTGGGGAATAGCCTGCCACCACGAGCGGTGATGCTGCCTGGAGAGCTGAGAAGGAAGCAGGTGGCTTCATGGTATGAGGAACTGCGTGAGGAAGCAGTCTAAGAATGATAAGCAAGGGAGAGCAAGGCTCTGCATAGGCAGTGCCTGGGGGCTGAGTAGAATTCAGGAAATAGGTAAAAATATGGGAAGTTAGAAGGCTGTCCATCGTCATAGGTGTGCTGCCAGCTGTTAAATCAAGAGGTGGCTCTGTGTCATTGGGGACAAAAAGGCTGGAGTCTGTGAAATCATATTTTGAAATCTTATAATAGAGACCATTTTCTTATGTGGAAAATAAAACTTAGAATCTCCCAGGTAGAGGTTCTGGTCAGAAACTGAGATACTTAATGCCCTTCGCCAGACCCCAAGCTGATAGGGTTCAGCTGCACTGTTGTATGTCAATCCAGCTCCATGATAACACTCCTGGATCTGTACAGCCCAAACAAGGAATGGGCCTGCTGTTTTGGATATCTGGTCAGCCCAGCAGCACAGGAGGTATCACATCCGTGGTGTCTGTGATTGGTGTTTGGGACTTCTACAGTTGGTATTTTTTTTCTCATCCTGGACTCCATAAAAAGTACTTGCACTGAAAGTACAATCAAGAGAATTAGGGTGTAAGGAGGTCAAAGTGATGGAAGAAGCTGTTGGGATCCAGAAGAGACAGGGAGGCTGAAGAAGCCAAGAAAATGTCTCCCAGCTTTTTTTCTTCATTCCTATAGGGAGGTTGTTTACATAAAAAGAAAATGTTGAAATGACTTTATGTTACAGTAGCTATAAATGAAGCTGCTACAAAAATCTGCCAGCTCTTAAGTTTTTATTTATTTATAACTCCTAGAGGTTAATAACTAAAGTTCATCTGTGATCATGAATAATTCATGTGATGCATTGCTTGTCACAGTTAGGGGCTAGGCTCATCCTGGCAAGATGTAGTTGACCATAACAGGACCTAACGCTGAAGCACCTCGCATCTCACGGAGCTCACAACTGCTAGCCAGACACTTAGCTCCCGGTACAGCACACAGGGAGAGCTGGCTTACTACAAGCTGGATTCAAAAAAAGAGGAAGGCTGAGCAGCCCTGTTGTTGGGTATTCATTTGAAGAGAATCCATTAATTATTTTGAAAGCTAGGACCATGACCTGGAACTGCCTTTGAAACCGGAGCACATGTTTGCGAAGGAGTTACGATGGACAAGAACGTGAGGAATCTGGGGTTTTTTTTGCTCTGCACAGATCGTGACAATTTTGGCTGGAGCAATCTTTCATTGTGTCCTTCAAAACTTGCATGGTAGGAAATTGTGCTCTGTGCTAGCAGTCTGCTGTACGCTGTCACCCACTACAGAAATATTTGAACTCTGAGATTTTGTTGGACAATGTCAATCCCAAACATCTTGTCTACCAAAAGTTAGCTGAAACCGGATTGGAGCTCACCAGTGCAATAGCAGCCCTGGAGAATAAACACAAGTAGTGGTTAAACTCCTCTTTTGGAGTAAGTTTAAAGAAACAGCAATTCTTACCAGAAATGTAGACCATATACAAAGCCACTCTGAAAATGAAGTATGCCATGGACAAAGACCCCAAGGCAAAAAACCTGAGAGCAAATTTTAGAGATAGTACTGGATGAAATGAGGCCTTGAGCTGTGAGCAAAGAAACACACTGCCTCATTTTGGTGAAAAGAGAACTTTAATTTAGACTTCTTTTAATTAATCAGATAGAGTTAACTGAATATATCATTTAATTCTTTGACTGAAAACAATCCATGTCAGACAGAAGGGGTAGCAGTGCTGTCAGTAGGGAAAGGAAAGCTCCTCCAGAGGGTGATGCAGAGGGAAAGCTTTTGTCAATAGACGTGTCAGGCATGCAAAAGTTAAAATCACTCAGTTCAATGATACCATTGTAGATAAATGGTACATAAAAAATAAGGTAAGCCAGGCAAAAACAAGGCATCACATGCATGTAATGAAAACTCATCAGCCTTTTTAAAAAAATCATTGAATATAAAGCTTTTTAGCATGAAGTTGCCCCCCACAGATTTTGTATTGAGGTTGGGGCAATTGAATGAGTGTTTCCTCATTGAATAGGGAGCGGGATTTGTGAAACGCACGGAAACCGTCTTCATGCACAGTAAGACACGGTAAAGACAGGGACTTGCACCAGCACAACCTGTTTGGTTTCAAACACAGTTACTGTCATGGCCCCGAGGGCACCGCCAGCCCTGACCGTCCCTGCCCACCCCCCAGGGCTCCCCCTGACCCTGCCCATGGCCCGGTGCCCCCGGCTGCCCTGCCATCACCCACCCGGGGAGCCCCCAACACTCCCAGCACTTGGGAGCCACCAGCCCTGCGGTGCCCTGACAGTTTTGGTAGATGAGAATGAGAGAAAAGTTACTTTGAAAAATGGACATCTAGAATTTGACCAAGTGTGCTC
Source organism: Grus americana (assembly GCF_028858705.1). Classification (NCBI taxonomy): domain Eukaryota; kingdom Metazoa; phylum Chordata; class Aves; order Gruiformes; family Gruidae; genus Grus; species Grus americana. The sequence goes on along the minus strand of NC_072853.1, from coordinate 82,671,664 downwards.
GAGGTACTGAATGAGTTAATGGTTCGTTGGGATGCAATCATGTCTATGAACTTTGTACTAAATGCAGGTGCAATAAATCTTTAAAAAAAGGTCCTACAAATTTGGTCTGTGGAAATTCCCTGTGAAGAAACACGGCTCAGGTGAAACATAGGATTTATAGACAACTGGGCTTCAGTCAGTAAATTGGTTTTGCCCCTAGAGCAGAAATGGAAAGAGCTACATTTTATGGGAGATTTCCAGTCATTGATAGAGATGGGAGTGGTTAAAATCTGTTTTAAAAGTCCAGGGTCTTACGAAAGTTGCAGCTGCTAAGATTACTTTGGAGCTAAGGAAGAAAGAGATGTCTTTTGTTGGACATTTTGGTCAAATACGGACTTTAGCAACTACTGGTAGGGGGAAGAAATGTCAGAAAAGCTGGGTGAAGATGCGACCTGACCCATGTAATGCAGCGAATTTAAGCGAAGAGTATTAAAATTGTCTAACAGCCCGGCTGAGAGTAAAGCCAATCCAGCAAATGCCAAAGCTGTACTGCACGGAGCAAGGGAGAGGCTGGGGGAAAGGGGCCGCTGACCAGCCACCTCACCACCCATCACCAGCACGAGGTGGGAAGACCTTTACGGCCAGTGAGTAGGTGTCTCATCAGGGAGGTGGAACTGAGCCTTTGGTCTGTTCCTGGTCCTCAGCCGGGCTGAAAACCGAGCCAGCATGCATGTGAGCAGCTTCAAAAGGAAGTAATTTACCTTAGGCACACAATCAGTGAAGGAATTTCTACCGATTAAAAGAAAACTGGAGCTGTGTAGAACTGGCCAAGTCCCCAGATGTTCATAGATGTACGGAGCTTTGTACAGCGTATCTGTGGGGTTTTCCAAATTCCAGAACAATTGCCTAAAATGAGTAAGAAACTAGTTTGGGGTCATTTTCAGAGCGGGAAAAGGAAACGCTGTGTTTCAAACCCCCTTTCCTATGAAACACAGATGCTAGCGCTTACAAGCTGTGAGCGGGACTGACATGAGAAGACAAAGAAGGAGAAAAGGAAGAAGTTTGTTGGAGTGACTGTACAAACTGCTCTTCCCCTCTGCTGCCCAAGTCCCTCTTCTCTGCAGTTGTTCTAAAGCATAAGAAAAGTCTTAAGAGTTTTACAGTCTTTTGCAATACATCCACGCCACAAGAGAATACTCATTCTTTCTGCAATGTATTTTTAGGCTGCATAAATCTGGTCCTATTCCATTGGTAATGGTTTCTTGTAATTTACTGAAATTCTCATTTTAAAAAAACACAGGCTGCTTTTATTGGACAATGGATTCAAAGTTTTCATGAATTCCTACATTTTTTGTGATTCATAGACCTGAGTACGTGCAATGCAGTAGCCAGACATGCGCGTTACATTCCAATAGCACGGTGTCAAAGTACTCAATCAGAAGTCAAAATAACTTAATAAATACCTCTGATCCGACTAAGCCCTCCCCAAATTTGGGCTTGTCTGAGTGGGGAAGCTTTCTGGCACAGTGATTGTGGAAAAAACCCATTCCCTTGGAGTAACTTTGGAAGCACGGTAGTTTGGAATAGAGTTACAGAGCTTCCACATCGGGATTTATACCATATAATCTACAGTGGAATAATTGTAGTGGAATAACTAGGCTAACTGCACTGTTAGTACTGTGTAGACAGGTGAATTCAGGTGAAATCCTCTGCAAACCTTGAGTTTCGAAGCAACCGTAGGAAGGTACAACCTGTATAGCCGGGTGTAGAGACTGGTGGGGCTGGCAAGAGAAGTGACACCCCCCCCACCCAGGCAGCTCCCAGGAGGCTGCAGGATGTCCTAACGGGATGTCTCCCAGCTGGGCTTGGCAAGCTGCAACAGGGTGCTGCCCAGGGGACTCCATGCTGAGCTGCGAGTGAGGTGGGAACTGTTTCTGCTTTTGCTGCCGGGAGCCATCGTGGCTGGCCACGGTAAGGCGAGCTGAGGGGGCTGCTGACCTATAGAAGATGGCCATGCCCATGGCAGTTGCCGTCTTCCTGAAGGCTTCCCCCCACCTTGTCTCTGTCTGACGGGGCAGGCAGCCACAGCCCCCACGCAGGCTCTAACAGGTACCCAGTGGACAGAAAGTCCCTCTTGTGCTGGATTGTCCCAGCTCTAACCTTGATGGCGCAGCAGTTTGCCTGGATGTCACTGTGTGAACCTCCAAGACCTGCAGAACCCCATTTTGGACATTACGTATCTCAAAGCCAAACTTCTTTTACCTGCTCTCTTCTTTATTCAGATTTTTTTGTTGTTGGACACAAAGATGAAAGAAGAATGTTTTTCCTTGCGTAATGTATATATTCTCAGACTTGCTTTTTAGCGGTGTTTGTTGTGCTCTATACGTTAGCTCCTGTGACACCTTAAAAAAATGAGTTGCACACTCGTGATTTTTTCTGATCTCTCATATCGCTACTCACATGCTCAAGCATGCGACCAAAAGCAGCCAAGCATGCTCTGCCTGTGACCAAAAGACTGAATACTGCATTCACTTTCTTTATGGCTGAAACTTACTTTTTGTACACTTCTTTCTGTAATGCGAATGAAATAGGCCCATATCAGCAAGATTTGATTTTCCGTTGCCGTGTTCCTTGTGCTGTTACTTACCATAAGGCAAGAGTGCAAAACGATGACCAAGAAACGTTTCCAGAAAAGAACACTTTATAGCTGCTTTGCAGAAATGTAAAGGACTAAAAAACCTATAGAGTGAGCTGCTGAACCAAGCCCGGTGCGTGCCTAGGAGGTGGCCCGAAGGCTATTTTCATCTGTGCTGTTCTGTCAGTAAAAGTAATGGCTGTTGCAGTATGCATTTAGTAAAGGAACATAGGTACGGCTGACACAAGCCCGTACACAAATTGGCCACAAACTTAAATAAGAGCTTGTTGTATGCAACGGAAGCCTGCAGGTATATATTCTTTAAAAGTCATTTAACTCCGCCAGTAACTTTTGCCGGATGGCGGTGCTTTGCATGGCTTTGTGTTGCAACGCAAGGGAGCGGAGCCCACCCTCCGACCGGCGGCCAGCCCCTCGCTTCTCTCCCGTGCCCGCGCTCGTTCGACTCCGCATTTGGACGCGGGTTTCCGTGCCCCGAGCAGCCGCCCCGGCACGGCGCAGGGCAGCGGGCGGACCGAAACGCGCGCCCTGGGGCCCCCGCGGCGCCGCACCGAGGAGCCGGGGCGGGGGACGGGGGGGGACGGGAGGGGGGCGCCCGGGGGTCGCTGCCCGCGCTCCGGCCGGGGCGGGGCGGGGGCGCGGCTGAGCGCGGCGCAGGGAGCGGCGCAGCCCCGGCCCCGCCTCTGCTCCTGCCCCTGCCCCGCCGGGACGGGACGGGGCGGCCCCGGGAGCGGGGCAGGAGCGTGTGGCGGCGGGAGCCTCCTTCCTCCTCCTCCTCCTCTTCCTTACCCCCTCCCCCGGCTCCCAGCGGCGGCATGCGCTGCCGGGACCGCCCGGGCGAGCGGCTCTGAGGGGGCGGGCGGACAAAGGCTGCGGGCTGGTGCCGGCGCTGGGGCGCGATGGAGCGGCGCGGCGGCTGAGGTGGCTCGGTAGGGCCGAGCCGAGCCGGGCCGGGCCGGGCGGCGGCGGCGGCACATGGTGAACGGCTGGGGCCCGGCGCTGCGCACCCGCGGGCGGGCCCAGGGGCCACCATGGACAACTTCTTGGCGGAGGTGAGCGCGGGCCGGCGGGATCTTCCTCCCCCCTTCCTCCTCTTCCAGCGTGGGATCGCTTTGTGGGGCAGGAGCCGGCAGCAGAGTGGGCTCCCGAAAAGTGTTGTGTGTTCCCCCAAGCACCTCGGCTTGCAGGGGGTTTGCAGGAGCAGCCCCTCGGGGGGGTCGGTCGGAGCTTCGTGAGCGGGAGGGAGAGAGCGGCGTCCCCCCCAGTTATCAGCCTTTCGGGCTGTGACCGGGGACGGAACTCGAGGCTGCCGAGCTGAAGCCGGGGAGTCGCTGGGCGCTAATTGGGGCTTACTAGAGCGGGCAGGGGCTGGAGGCGCCGGTACCGCGGCTTTCCCCGCGGCGCCGCCCGAGCCCCCGCTGCCGCCGCCCCGCGCTCACCGGCGGCACCTCCCGCCGTGGCGGGCTCCCCCCGCGGGAAGCAGGCTGCCGTGGGCTCCGGCGGGGCTGGTCCGGGTCCCTGTCTTCCTTCCTGCACTCGCCCCTGCTCCCGGCGGCGTGGCAGCCGCTGAAACCGTGTCTCGGAGGGGAGCGGGGGGCTCCCTCCCCAGGAGTTCCCTGCGCGAAGCCCGGGGAGCGTGCTTTTACCGGCTTGCGTGGGCACATGAGGCTTCAAGTGATGGAGGTTTCAGAAGCAGAGCTGCTGTTAGGCAGTCTTTTTTTAAGGTCTGTTTATTAAGTACGTGCTCTTAAGGGTAGACAAAGTCTTCTGATAGAAAATGCAAAGTAATGAGGCTTAAGTCTTGAAAGTGGTTTGAGCTTTACCATTATCTTGTGGATCTTGACAACTTCATCGTGTCGGCTGAAGAAACCAAATCAAAGGCGCTTTGCTACTTACTCAGGGTATGCGCTAAAAATCAAAACTGCGATCCTCTTCTGGTCTAAGTTATCTGAATTTTATACAACAATATTTTACTAAATCGGTTCAGCCTGCCTAGTGTCGACACAGCCTTGTGAACGTAAGGTGTCCGGTATTAATGCAGCGACTTCTGTGTGTGTCTGTGCTTGTAGATTGCTGGCAAAGCCTGCGCCTGGGTTGTGATTTCTGGTGACTGACTGCATGATTGCTTTAATCACACCCCTTGCTGAAGCAGTTGCGCTGTCACGGCTGTAAATACAAGCCAGGCATCTGTTTTACAGGACTCTTATTAAGCTGCAAAACCGTCCTTTGCCCTCGTGAAATAACTTCCTTCTTGTTCTTGGTGCTGCTATTGAAAAATAGGTGATCTGTTTACCAGAATAGTAATTAGTCAACTAAATGAAGGTCATACACCTTACTGCTTGTTAGCTTTTCATTTGTCAGGCAACAAAAGTTCTGTCAAGTGCAATAAGAAAGAAGAAACGCAGGATTAACTTTCAAAAAGTCTGAGTTAAGTAGTAATATTGCCTTTTTTTTTTTTTCCCCTGTAGAGGATGTAGCCCTTACCTTTCAAAAGCTTGCAAGCCGTGAACAATATGCTAGTATTAGCTTTGCCTTGCAAAATTAATCTGAAGAGTCATTCGCTCTGACACAAAGTACTGTAGCGTGCCCTACATAAAGGTGAAGAAGAGTTTTAATGGGTTTGACTCCCCTATTAGCCAAAATTACTTGCCCCAGGGAAAATGCAAGTACATTTTGCCAGTCTGTGTTAGTATTTCAGCATGTATTTATGTTAATTTGTGGTTGCTGCATGCAGACTTTGATCCTTCTTAAGAACTCTTTCCCCCTTTCAACATGTTGATATTACTTTAAAAGATCAGTAAATATAGCACCTTGACTTTAATCTGCATCCAGAGTTCCACCCATAAGTATAAACATTTTCCTTTCCTCACACCAGAGCGTATGTAAATTGCATATAGGGAGTGTGAGGCACAATAGCAGAAATGCACTGGGCCTGACCCAGCTACCACGGAAAAAACGTCTGTTGAAGGCATTGGATTGATCCACTAGCTGGATAATTTAATTTGTGCGAGGCAGACATCCTGCAGCTGCTCTTTATGAAAATATTTGCTGACTTATCTGAGAGAATTATTGTTCTCGTTAAAATAAGCTGTAGTGCGTGGAAGAAAGAGGAAGCTGGATGAAAGGCACAGGTAAAAAGCCTGGTCTGCTCTGCTCTCGTTTGTCAGCAATGTAAGTCCACTGATACAATTATGTTTTGGGAGAAAAGCTGGTAGGTGACAAGGGTATATACTGGCATTTCATAGGGATTATTCCTCAGTGTTACCACGAAGCCCCTGTTCACTGCACTGGAGTCAGGAGTGTCTTCGATCTGGCTGTTGCAGAAAAATATTGTACAAGTAAAAGGTGTTCCAGGAAAAAACCCTGCATTACTATTTCTCCCGTATTTTTCCATAGCTAGATGCTGATTGTAACCTGCCCTCAGTATAGGATGATGCTCACTGGAACAAAATGGGGCAACTGGGTAAGATACTGCTGGAGTGCAGGAACCTGCGCGTCGCAGAGGAGACGCTCCTGTTGCAACTTGCCGCCCTAAGTGAGGTGTGGGATAGTGCCAAGCTCCCGCCGATCAGCTGGTGCTGCCGTCATCCATGACTTAACAGCTTTTTGGCTTCTCCATCTTGCTGCCCTGTTTCCTTCCTTTACTATTCCTTAGCATTCTTATCTTTTATTCTTATTGGACAACAAGTGGTTGTAGCGGTCTCCAGAGGAGCCTCAGTTTCCATCCCTGTCCCAGTTTTCTAACTCAGGCAATTAAAAAAATAATAAAAAAGGCTCTGAGTAACAAATTAGGCTAGAAGAGTCAGCCCTGGAACTTACTCCCCAAAATGCTTTTATTGCTGGAAGACATTAAAGTAATCCCAAAGTTGCATTCTAAATACAGAGGAGAAGTGTTTTCTGAGACTTTTAAAAACTTTCAGGCTGTTGATTGGGCTGTGCTACCTTTTGGTGTTTGAAGGAAGGTCAGTGGTGGAATCGTAACTTTTTCAGTATAGTTACATAGTCATATTTTCATATGTGTTAAAGCCTGTAGAAATCCTGGAGATCCGTACTCAGAATTAAAAATATGGATGTATGCAATAGAGTCATTTGTATGTGTTGCTCAAAACAGCCTGAAAAAATTGTTCCCATATGTTTTACCAACATCTAGGGTGCTCGCAATGGAGCAATCTCTTGTGGTAGCTGAGGTCAGACTTCTTTTTTCCAGTGAGAATGCATCCCTGCTAAAAGGGGATGTATACCATGAGGAAAGGAGGAGAGTCCTTTCAAGATGGGGTTACAGCGTCCGTGGATAAGGGAAGGGCAACTGACGTCATCTGCCTGGACTTGTGCAAGGCATTTGACACTGTCCCGCATGACATCCTTGTGTCTAAATTGGAGAGACATGGATTTGATGGATGGACCACCCAGTGGATAAGGAATTGGCTGGATGGTCACACTCAAAGAGTTGTGGTCAACGGCTCAATGTCCAAGTGGAGAACGGTGACGAGTGGTGTTCCTCAGGGGTCGGTACTGGGACTGGCAGTGTTCAACATCTTTGTCGGCAACATGGACAATGGGACCGAGTGCACCCTCAGCAAGTTTGTGGACGACACCAAGCTGTGTGATATGGTCGATATGCTGGAGGGAAGGGATGCCATCCAGAGGGACCTTGACAGGCTGGAGAGGTGGGCCTGTGTGAACCGCATGAAGTTCAACAAGGCCAAGTACAAGGTCCTGCACGTGGGTCGGCACAATCCCAAGCACAACTATAGGCTGGGCGAGGAATGGATTGAGAGCAGCTCTGAGAAGAAGGACTTGGGGGTATTGATTGATGAGAAGCTCAACATGAGCCAACCATTGTGGACTTGCAGCCCAGAAAGCCAACCGTGTCCTGGGCTGCATCAAAAGAGGTGTGACCAGCAGGTCGAGGGAGGTGATCCTGCCCCTCTACTCCACTCCTGTGAGACCCCACCTGGAGTACTGCATCCAGCTCTGGGGGCCCCAGTACAGGAGAGACATGGAGCTGTTGGAGCGAGTCCAGAGGAGGGCCACGAAGCTGATCCGAGGGCTGGAGCACCTCTCCTGTGAGGACAGGCTGAGAGAGCTGGGATTGTTCAGCCTGCAGAAAAGAAGGCTCCAGGGAGATCTAATTGTGGCTTACCAGTACTTGAAGGGGCCTACAGGAAAGCTGGTGAGGGACTGTTTATCAGGGAGTGTAGTGACAGGACAAGGGGTAATGGGTTTAAGCTGAAGGAGGGTCGATTTAGATTAGATGTTAGAAAGAAATTCTTTCCTGTGAGAGTGGTGAGGCACTGGAACAGGTTGCCCAGAGAGGTTGTGGATGCCCCATCCCTGGAAGTGTTCAAGGCCAGGTTGGATGGGGCTTTGGGCAACGTGGTCTAGTGGAGGGTGTCCCTGCCCATGGCAGGGGGGTTGGAACTAGATGGTCTTTAAGGTCCCTTCCAACCCAAACCATTCTATGATTCTATGATTCTAAGATGAGAAGGAACACAAGGAAATTTTGCACAAAAAAGGCAGGAGAGGGAAGCTCAAACTGCCTCTTCAGCATCTGTAGTTCCCAAGCAGTACCTACCAGGGCAGCAGGGAAAGAGGATGCAGAAGTCAAGTTCATCTTCCTCCTCTTATGCAGGGAGTCACTTTGCCCAATATATACAGTGTATTGCACTGAACCATGGTCACTGTCCTTGTCACAGGAGAAGTGTGGCAGTTGCTGGCCCAGCTGAGGTCAGAGAGCAGTTGAGGTTGGGGGGACCTTCTGGGGGTCATCTGGCCCAAACCGTCCCTCTGAGCTGGTGCTCAGCCTCTGGGGAGCTTGCAGCACAGTGTGCATAGCGGTGGCTGCAGGGATTGATTGCGTTTAGCTGCTGCGAAGCTTGAAAGACAAAGGATTCCTCCCCACTTCATTTCCACAACTGGAAGAGAAGAGGGGAGAACAATGCTGTCTCCTGCTTTCTGTCTACCATGCCTGGATAGATGATGTTGGAGAGCATTATAAAAGCATCATCAACATAGAGGTCCTACTGATGTTTCTCTGATGTTGCACAGAGGTTCATTGGGAACTGCAGAGCAGCTTCCTTTGAGGCACAGTAGATACTGTGTCCAGCATGCTTTTATTTTTAGCAGTACTGCTGGTACCTCGTGTTCAGAATGGTTTCCTTCATTTCTGCTTTCCACAGTTGCACCTATTTGCTTGTGTACCCTGTTCTAAGGGCAGGACTTCCGACATGTGTCCTGAAGGAGCTAGTGTTGAACCTCCCTCTGTGGGGAGGATATGGGGCAAAAATGAATTCTGAGGGTTTGAGCTTAGCTTCAGGGAGCTGTCTGAGGAGGTATCTGCCGGGCCTGGAATCTCTTGTTTTGGATACATGGCTTGTGGCAAACTTTTCTTTGGTGCTCCTGTGCTGTGGCATTTGGCAGATCACTGCCTCCCAGCGCAGAGTCCCTTATGGAGACCTTTGAGAGGTTCACCATCTCCTGCAACCAAGTGACCTTGGCACTGCCAAGTTTCTGCTCTTAAAGTGAAAATCTGGCGATGCTAATAAATTTCTGCATCGATATACACGAGTTCTGGCTGTGCTGTGCAGCATAGCATACGCGTTTAGGACAACCTCGGAAGTCTCCCAGTTGTTGTTTAGAAGTGTTTTACTGATAGCATAAGTACGGGTCTGATATTCCAGCTTGCGATATTGGTGTAAACTTTGCTGGTGTAAGCTACACAACTGTGTTTCAGACCAGTGGGGGAAAAAAACATCATCCCATGAGCGATGGTGTAAAGATTACATTTCTGGAAGGCTTCTGAGCACCAAAGCCATGCCAAGCAGGAACAGTGCCTCTTTCGGTTGTTGATGTTGGCTGCGTTTTCCGAAGTTTCTGAGCTGTGACTCCTTCTCATATTTAGGTTTTTTTAAAGGTGATGGTTGTTTTGTCAACAGTTATTTTTAGGTTAGTTACAGAGCATTCATGTTTTGAGTAGAAAATGTTTCAGGGGGGCTCGGGACTACCTTACTGAGTTGGAAAGAAAAGAAAGTTTTTGCAGGTTTATTTCTGTAAGTTGGGAAATCACATTCAGCTCATCAGTAGCACGTCATCGTAACTGCCTACTACATGTACTTCACATGTGCCTTTCATAAGATAGATTTGTGCAACTGAAGCATAGTTATCGTCGCTGGGCTGGAGCCTAGCAGCCCTGCTGGCACCATGAATATTGTAAAAAGGACACAAGAATTCTCTTAAAGCTGCAAAACACATAACTATTGAAATTGGCAACAGAGGCTCTACATTGTGCAGGGTCTGCTCGTGGTTTTTTAGGTATGTTCAGTCAGGCTCCAACCAAAGGAGAGCTGTGAAAACCCCACCATTACAGAAGTCTTGGCTGCTTCTGAGTCTTGGCTTTTTTTACCTTCTGGTGACACTTCACTGAAATGGTTACTTTTTTTTGATCTTTTCCCTAATTGTATGTTTGTGTCAGCACTTTGTGTGTAAGCTATTTTGCTCTAACCAAACTTTTTTTCTTTACATGTATGGGTGGTACTGAAGGTTGTGAACGTCTTTGGCTCCTTTTGGTTTTGGAGCTGTCGCACAGCCTGCTGCCTGGTGAAAGGGAATTGTGTTTGAAAGCATGGCCAGTCCCAACTTATTTTTGAAGCTGAGTGGCATGGGCTTTTATCAGAAACTTTCTACAATTTTTTTCCATGATTCTGTGGAGACAGGAGAGGACCGCTTTGCAAGAGAGGGAAGCAGAAGGGAAGGAGAGCTTAAGCTTTCCATGTCATATGCAGAGTTCAGTATGCTGGTCCTGTGAGTAACCTGAGAAATCCTGCAACCTTTCCGTGCCTTTTTCCCCCAGTGTGCCTCAAAAGATGGAAGAAAAAGTTTGGGGCCCCTTATCGATGATAATACTGTCAGTTGGCTTGGTTGTACCATGTTACACTTCTGCTGTGGTGATTTTAGCTGAATCTTGGGTTTCAGCTTGGTGAGACCAATGTAGTCTCATGAATGTGCTTTTTGGCTTTGGAAGGTAGCTGAAGGAAAATTGGTAGGTCCTTGGTTCTGTGTGTGGGTGCATGCGTGTGTGTGTATTTATATAGTGTCACTGTGTTTGCACAGAACAAATCGAGACCGAACACATAGCAAGTGAATAACTGGCCTACATTTTTTTTTTAATATAGGGAGTGAATATTGATGTTACTTAAAAAAAATCTAGCAAGAGAAATGCCTTTTTGTGTTTCTAGGGTGGATGCAGCCCCAGTGGAAGGTGCTGCAGACTCCTGCGAGGGGCGGGAGCAGTAGCTCCATCCCTTGCACGCCCTTCATCCCTTGCACACCCGGTGTGGTGGCTGTGTGCGCATTGCAGTTCTGGAGGGAAGCGTGTCCTCTAGGTAGTTTGATCTCACTAACCTTTTTGGCCGCAGGGCTGGTATTTTTCCTTAGTGAATCACAGTCCCCAGCTGTGGTCAGAGCCAGGAACGTAGTTTTGGGTGGAGCCTGGGACAAGGGCAGGAGGTAAAAAGTCACTGTGAATTAAGACTTTTGCTGAGGGGGGGGGGGGGAAGAATTACCAACCTGAAGTCACTAATTGTGACTACTTTACAAGTTTTGGGATGTGACCTCAAAACTTGCTAGATTGATTATGACTTCAGGCTTGTACGAGAGGGTCATGGCTTAGGTGTTCTCACTTCTCTTGATCTTCCTGTCATTTATTATGTGACATTTTAAACCATTAGTGAGACATGAAGGAGGATGGCTTGGTGTTGGGGCAACAGTTCAGGGCAAGTTACTGGGTTTTGGGTATTACTGGTTCAAATTTTGCATGGTGGCTTTTTTTTTTTTTACTTATTTCAGATTTTCTAAGATGTCCTGTGTATGTCTGAAATGTGCAACTTTGTTTTGGACAACCCTCTGATTAAGAAAAATTAAGTGGACTATCCTTTTTGTTAGAAGTCCATTAAGTAGCTCAAACGCTCCACACTTTAAAAGACAGGACATTTCAAATGTCCAATTTTGGTTCAGATTTGAAGCATGGCAGAAATTGGTGTATATTCTGTTTTACTGACCAAAGTTAACATTTCTGTTTTGTGTAAACTCTTCTGTAGAGGGTTTTAACACACAGTTTCTGTATGAGATCTTGTAATTTTTCCTAGTGAGCAATTGGGCTTAGTTATTTTTCACTAAAAAGGAGCAGCCACGGCCAGTAGCTGGAAAAAACCAAATAACACTCCAGCCCTTTTAAGGCTTTGAGGAAAACTTTGCAGTTCAATCTTGTGTATGGAAGGAAGTCTTCAAAAGTGAATGATACTGCTCACTTGTACGGTTTTCTGAGCTTGCACTGAAAATTCAGATCCAATACATCTTAAGCTGGATTTCTTCCATGTCTCGGTGGCCCTGACCCAAATGGGTACATATAAGCATGTTGGAGCAGAGCCTAAATGTGGGAGTCAGTATACTGCCTTTTACTCCTTCTAGGATTAATGGCATGCTGAAGGAAAACATCCTGGAGGATAGGCTTTATCAATCCTCTGTACAATCCAGCGGCCTGCCAGGCTTTGAGTCGAATAGGGTTCCCTTATTTGTATGTTAATACATTTTAGCAAACACTTACATTGCTTCCTTCAATGGGGCATTTCACCTGGTTTATGGTATCAGACTTTCTTTTCTTCGAAAGTATGTAATCATCTTGTGGTGAGCCTTGCCAGAGATTTTTGACTGAATATTAAGCGAAGGTGAATATTGAAGAAATCAATATTCTCTTTAACCCATGGGTTAAATCTTTCTGTGAAATTATTTGGGTGTTGGTTTTGTTTTGTTCCAAATGAGGGAAAGAGGAAGGAAGAGAGAGGAGCTCAGCAGCAGACTTCAGGAGCCGAGCGGTCCCTTCCTTCACACGTGATCCTGGCTGATGGCATGCACGGGGTGGACAGCTGTGCTGGAGGACACGAGAAATAAAAGGCTACGTGCACTTTGATGTGTTAGTGTTGCCTCTTCCTATATATTCTTGGGAAACTATTCATAATCCTTTATTATGGTCAGTGATACAAGAGTGTGTTAATACAAGTCGCTGTTTTGTTTTGGGGAATGCCCTTACGGGAGATGCCGTAAGGACACCTTAGCAGAGGAAAATGGTTGATTGTTGCTTTTTCCCCTGAGGGCAGAACTACATTCCTACCCTGAGCAAGTTTACCCGAGGGCTTTTTATCATGGCACATCTGCCTCTGTGCTGGGTTAGTCGTTGAAAGTAGTGAGGGTTTTTTGGTTCGTTTTTTATGTTCTTACCTTCTTGATGTGGTAGTGCCGGCAGAATGGCACCCTGCTGCCCAAGCCTGCCATCACAGCCTCGGCATCAGAATTGATTTTGGTGCCTGTAGCATAACCTTGGGTAGGGACCTGAGGCTCAGCCTGAGGTTGATGAGTGCTATCTGCCATTAACTCCAGCTGGAATTACAAAGTAGGATATTTCTGAAAGTTGTCATCAAAGTTAACACTCCGAGCCCCTTGGCCATCTTTCTCCCTCTTTCTCTTACAAACCTTCAAAAGGCTTTAGAAAACTCATTTTGATAAACTTTCCGGCATCTGGAAAAACCATTTCTGTAGTTCCTGAAATGATGTTGGACTGTAAAAGTGGTACTACTGGCAAAGCCCTGGAAAAGCATGGTTTTGATGTTGTTCACTGTGTGCGTCTGTTATCCTTCTTCCTGACCTTGGTAATAGAAATGCAGGATTTCTCTGAAAGGATTCTTGTGCTTCCCATTTCAGTTCATCCAAACTGGCCCTGGTTTTGGGGACAGGAGATAAGAGAAGTTTATTCCTTGTTTTGAAAAAGTATTGATGTTTCTAGCAGTATCGGAAATGGATTATTTGGTCCTATTTTAGTTGCTGTTTAGCGTGCCATTAAAATGTTTACTCAGATGAAGTTAAATATATTTGTTAAGAGAATGGGATTGTTTTTCTTATAAAGTTGTTTATCTTGAGGAAAAGTCAAATCCCTTTGTTTAATGTACCCGTCTGACTTACAGAAGCAGTGGAGATCATTTCTGTTTGACCATTTTAGTGGGTCAAAACCCAACTATGTATCTTGGTTAGGGTATATTTTTATTTGCTTCAGAAAGGAGCCAAGTTGGCAGGATGCTGGAGTTCACGTCGGGACAAGGAGTAGATGGCGATTCTGTAGGTCAGACTTCTTGCTTTGTTGATTGTCATCTGGGATCTCTTCCCCTTATTAAATATAGACTGTGGTTTTGTGATTAGGGTTTATCTCCTCATTACAGCTTTCTGGTGATGGGTACGATGGATAGGTTTGTTTGGCGTGTGCAATCAGTTAGTATATTCCCTAGAAGAACATGAGAGCGACGTTTACAGCAGGGCTTTGAAGGATGGCATTTCCTGCTGCTTTTCAGACTGTGTACCAGGAGGAGTGTCCGATGAAGTGAGCTCTTTGTTGTTGCATTCCTAGAGTTGGATTCTGCTGTGTGACACTTGATAAGCTATTTCAAGGAATAAACAAATGCAGCAAATCTGAGCTAGAAAACATAATTTGTGCAGCCGCCTCCCCCTTTTTTTTTTACCCCCCTTGTAATTACATTTCTAGTATTTTGTGCGCCAAATCTGAGAAGTTTTTAACAAATGACAGATGGGATTTTGGCATAAAGTTGCGCAGTGCTTGCAGTGAAAAGGGTAATTCTCTGTTTTGTGTTAATTTTGAGAGTCTCTACTCCTCATTTCCGTTTTTGTCGCACCATTTCTGCCATCATTTTGCTTTGGTGATTCAGTACCTTAAATGACTACAACCCTAGTGCAGTAGTAAACTCCCTGGGTTTTTTTACAGAAGCCTATGAATAAACTTAATTGGAATGTAATTAAATAGTTGTATTCAACTTCTATTGCATAGTTACACCTTTTTCAGTAGGATACCTTCATACCATGCAGTTAAGGTGGAGATGCCATCAGTAGCTGGTGGAGGACAGGAGGTGGTACCCAAATCTGTGCATTTTCTTGTGAGTGTCCAGCGGCTTGTTCTTAGCAGTCCTTACTGAATGCAAAGGGAAGACATCGAGTTGTGGGATCCTTTTCCTTCGGATAGTGATTCAGCATTTACTGAGTTCCAGGTGCTTCTGGAGTTGGGCAAATACAGGCTGTCATCCTGAATTTTGATTTCTTGAACTTGCGTGCTACTTACAGAAACACTCCTTTATATGGCTTGCAAATATTTGATTTGAAAAGTGCACAGTCCCTTTATGCAGTCAGAGAGGCCACAAAAGCCTTGCTGTTTTCCTGGGATTTTTGTTTTTTCTGCTGGAAGGCATCAGAGGTTTTGGTAGACAGCATGAGCTGCGGCTGCCCCGGAGCACAGGGAGTCGTCTCCTGTTAGGAGAGCAGAGTGGGTGCATGTGTTAATCAGTGGCTAAATTGAAGGGATGAGAAAGGCTCAAGGCAGCAATGGTCTGGACACCTGCAGCAGCAGATCATGGGTCACATCATTGCTGCGGGGATCGCCCGAGGCGCTCCTGGGGAGGTGGAGGAGAGGAGGCACCAGGCCCTGAGCAGGGGCAGATGCTTTAGCAGAACGGCTTCTCAAAGGGGTCTCCTTGTCCGATGGGACGATGATGTCTGACAGCTACTGCTTTAAAATGCATAAAATAGGCTTTTTTTGGCTTTGCAATTCCTGTCAAAGTCAGAGAATAATCTTCTATTGCTCTCCTGAAGCCAGCTGGAGTTTTCCTAGCTGTAGGTTTTGAGTGGGGGGGGGTTGTGTTTTTTTGTTTTGTTTTGTTTTTTCCTGGTAGGGTCTCTGGTATTACAAATGCTAACATTTTGGGAAGTCTTACTTTTTCAGGTTGTCTTTTTAAATCTGTTTTTGGTGGTATTGAGCAATGATGTGCTTCTGGGTAGTTTCACATAGGCTTATTGGAGAAATCTGGCTTTATTCTCGAGAAAACTGCAGTAATGTATGTCCTAAAAATAGGACTTTGGCATTTGTTATTACTGCTCTGTTGGCGGCAATATTATTGTAGTAAAAATTGCCCTTTTTAGTTTTATTGACACTAAGATTCCTACTTTTTCTTGTCATATGATCATCTTTTCCTGTAATTTTGTTCCAGACACTGTACCACATTAACTAGTAATCAACGAGTGGCTCTTTCTCTCCAGAAGAGCAGTCGTGGTGCTACCACTTGCTCTTCAAGAAACAGCTGGATTTTTACCAGATCTTTGTAATTTTTAGAAGAGGGAGAAATTTCCAAAGATTGCTGTGACACAGTGAGTGCTTTACCTCTGAGGCTGCTGGAGGTAGCCCGTGCTTGGGACTATTGGGAAGTCCACTTTTTACATCTTCATCTGTGGAAGGGTCTGAGACCACCTGGAAGCTAGGATGCTCCTTGTATGTACTTTGAGAAAGAAAAGGCTATGTCAATAAGTTCAAAGTTATGGCTGTATAAGCTGCTGCTTCTCTCGTGGGTGTGTGTATTTACTTAGCTTGCTGATATTTTATTGTAGTCCTGCTGCAGTGCTGTGCACTGTTGTTTCCTTTCCCTATATATTGATGGAGAGGAATGGCAGAAAATAATATCTTGTACTCTTTGCCAGTACAGATCTAAATATAATATTTGTGCCTTCTTTTTATATTAACCTGTTGTTCCTTGCTAAAGTTGATGTTACCTAACGTTCTTGTATATTGCACATGCTTTTTTCCATTTCTTAAATTTAAAGTAAATTATTTGGCGCAGCTGTGGGGAATGTCTGCGTAGGAGGAAACATGACGATGAGTTGCTACAGGATTATTTAAAAGCAAAAAAATTGCAATTGGTTTGTATATCTGCTCCCTTTTTCTGACTTCTGTAGTTGGAATTAACTGGAAGAGTAAAAAAAAAAATTGCTGTTTGAATAGCTGAAAGCTTAAATTCCCTGCTGGAAAGGTGGTTTGTTGAGGAGAAAAAATAACTTCAGAAGTGGTAACCATTAGTAGCTATAAATAAGGAGTTACTCATTTAGACTCTCAGATGGATAAAAGAAGGAGGTTGTTCCAGTTTTTCATCTTTACCCTGTAGTAAAAAGTAAGGTATGTCGTGTCCTGCCATTTTTTAGATAGCTTTAAAAATAGCTGCACTTGTGCTGTTTTCTGCTCAAAGAAAGGTCTTCAAGTATACTTGCATAAATGGCAAAAGCTGTTTGGCCCCAGCCTGAAATAAACACACGAATTTATGAATCATTTCAGTTTTAATAAGTTGTGTTCCCTGCAGGGCAGCATCTCTATTCTGTCACTACATTTACAGTTGTGATAAAACACTGAATTTTGTTCTAAACCAGTATATGTAATCGTGTGAGCAATATGGAAGCAGGGTAGGGGAGTAGCTCATGTGTACCTAGTGGGTCAGCAGGTCTTGTCATTTGGAAAATAAAAGCTGGTTTGCAACCTCGTGAAGCAGCAGGCTGATTTTCTTCCTCAGGGACAACAACTGTGTGGTGAGGAGCATGCCACAGACCAGCCTGAAGTAGTGATGCACTGAGACTCCCCTGGGAACCCTGGAAATGACCTGAAGACCCCAGGGGCTCCCCACGGGGTTTGGGAGCTGCTTCGGAGGGGAGGCCGGTTTTCCTAGTCTCCAGGTGTTGGGATCAACCTTTTCCAGAAGGGGACCTTGTGCAGCCTGGGTCGTTGGATTTCCTTACTTGTACTGCCTACAGTGCTGATCCCACAAACTACATTTGTAGTTTAAAGTCTTTGTTTCAAGAAGCAGCTGTCTTTTACACCTAATTAAGTGAGGAACTGGGGGCTTACATGAATAGCTAATGAGTAGTTAATAATTAACTTCTCTTTGACTTCACTGGTGCAGAACTAGAACGTTCATCTTCAGACCTAGGTATCTTCTGCCTTGGCGTTGACCAACCAAGCATTGACGCTTGTCATGTCCTCTTTTACCTTCAATGCCAAGTGCCTCTGTGTACATGTTACACTTCTCAGGCTCCTTTGGAAAGTAATAATAAAGATGCAATGCTCTCGGGCTTATCCCAAGTCAGAAGAAGTTTGGTTTTGAGTGTCCTACTCGTTGTGTCTCCGCACAGTGCATTTTGCACGGCAGCTCTGCGGCAGCGAAGAGGGCTGTTACAAAGGTCTCTTCGGAGCTGTGGGTAGTAGAGGTGAGCAGACCGTTCCTGGTGGTGAGCTTTGCTTCTGTTATCAGCAGACACGGGCACTTTCCAAACAAGCGGCTGTGATAGCGCAGGAAGGGGAAGTTGTTGGCAAAGGAAAGGTGTGCAGGAGGGTACATTTAAAGGTGCAAGAGAGTTTTAATGATCTATAGCTAAGCAATGTGATCATGGCAAAAGATAATTAACCCAAAAGAAGCAGTGGGAGACAGTGTTTGGGGTTGGGTTTCTAAAACTTGGTGCCTTGGCTTGCATAATATTGGGATGTGTAATTTTTTCCACGGAGATTTACCTTCTGATGTTGCTCTACTTAAAATAAGCAGAGAGACCTTGATTCAGCAAGGTTGATAATCCCGGGATGAATGTGGGACTCACAGTTCCACCTGAATTAGAAAAGAGTCATAATGTATTTAAAATTAAGGGTGTTCTGAAATTCCTTGTGGTTTTGGCTTCTAGCTGGGTACAAGTCGCTCGGGTTCCTACACATCGCAGTCCAGGCTCACCACGGGAGAGTTAATGAACGTCTAGGGAAAGATGTCCCTGCCCATGGCAAGGGGGTTTGAACTAGATGATCTTTAAGGTCTCTTCCAACCCAAACCAGTCTGTGACTGTGAACACTACTATCCCTGCTGGGACTCGGCAAACCCCCCAAACTCCCCTTAACAGTAACTGGTCAAAATGACTAAAATCCAGTAGGTAACAACTGCTGATCTTTGTACAAATTAAGTTTAAGTAGTAGTGACCTTGGTTCAAGCGTAGCTTCTGCAATGCTTCCATCAGGCTTGCTGTGACATGCACACGGAAATGCCCTTCTGCATCGCTGCTGTAGCTCCCGAGTGGGTGAAATAGCCCCACGTAAGGGGTGCTGCCTCGTCCCCCTTTCACCCAGGGGCACTGGTGCAGCCTCTGCCGCCACGTCCCTACCATCAGGGACAAAGGCGGGAGGTCTCTGCCACAGTCAGGTCTCTGTGCTCTCCACACAGATCTGGCTTTGTGAACAAATGACGCGTCTAACTTAGCGCCCTTTTTTTAATCTGTCTTGGGATCATTGTTAAATTGATTTGTACATTGACTGTAGAGCTGCTGTTATTGCAGACATGTTCCTGGAAAGCTAGAAATGAGGCGTTTATTTGTTTTTTTTTTTTAAGAAGCCAGTAAGCCATCTCCTTACTGATGCAGTGCATGGCATGTGTTGAGTAAGAACATTTAGCACTGGTGACTTTTGTAGTGGAGATGTTCAGAACTGACTCTGAAGTTCTGTAGGAGATTTTTTTGGCTTTTAAGGAAGCTGTCCTTAAGAGACAATTGGCTTTGGAAGAGTGCAAATGTTGCTACTATATTAGCCCACAAAAGGCTGTGTTTCAATGACGCTTCCTTTAATTTAGCAGAAAAGAAGCAGAGCAGTGTATGAAGTCAGGAGTAAAGGAGAGGGTGTCTTGTAGTTCCTAACTGCTGAAGAAATTGAATTGTATTAGTACTGGATAAGGGATAATTACATGCCAGCCTGTGTCCTTCAGGCACCAGATTGGTATCATGAGAGCTGTTGTTAGGAGGAAAAGAAAAAGTTGGAGGCATTGTGTAGAAAATAGACTTAAAGCAGGATTGGACATTGCTTTCTCCTTCAAATGAGCAGGAAGAAGCAGTGTATGATTTTATACATTATTTATTATTGGGCAAAGGAAAGTAGCAGCTCAGTTTTACAGGGCGGGTAAAATGTTCAATGCCTGTGGCGCAGCACTGTGCGTGTTACTCACACAGCTACCCCGGGAATGGCGGGGGGGTGGGGGGTGTGTGGGGGTGTGTGAGAGGAGGGGGGTGTGTGCAGGGCGATTCATGGCCAGGCCCTGCTTGCTGTTGAATATTCAAGAATCAACTTGCTGGGAAAAAAATTCTGCTGGAAACTCATTTTTGCAACAGAAGGACCATTGAATGTGATCACATACTTGATTTCTGTAAATGTGTCCGTAAATTGATTTTAGACAAAAGATAAATGTATACAATTTTACCTGAGGGAGAGACTTCTGCAGTGTGTGGGGTAAAAACCCAAACAAACCCCCAAACAAACTCCTTGCAAGTTGGCTGAAGTTGCGTATTACCTCTGGAAGTTGGGTATGTTTGAGATGGGTCTTAAGGTGAGGAATTAAAACGAAGCGTGTGTATCTGCATACTTCTAGCTAAAGGCCTAGATTTTGTCATTGTCCTGTACAAATGGGATCTTGCTTACGTGAATATGAGGTGGGGACTTAATTCTTAGGAGAAGAAAACATCGTGAAAGCACGTGTATATCTGAAAATATACACAGAAGTTCTGACGGTCACACTTGTGCATAAACAAACATGCTCATGGCTGTCTGAAGACGAACGGGAACCGAAAACATGACCAAACAATGTCTTATAGGCGCTCTCTTCAAAAGATCTCAGTTCAGTGATAAACATGCTGCCAGAGTTTAACTGTGCTCATCATATGCGTGAGCAGCTGGAATTATGATGAAAATAGAGTCGCTTCTTCAAAACAAAGACAAGTTGATACTTGAAACAACAGGGGAATTGTAGGATGACCGGCCCGTGAGCAAGAGGGAAGGTGATGTCATGTGAATGCTGTCGTGGGATTTGGATGATTTAAACTGTATCTGCCAAAGACTTGCGGCCCTCAACAAGTAATTCAGTCGGCTTTTGCCTCAGCTCTCTAGCTGCAAGATAGAGCCAGAGGATTTTCCATTTCCAACATCTTTTTCCCTTTTCCTGGGTAGAAAGGTGTGATGCATAAGGCTCTTGCCCTCCCTGGGTCCTTGCAACAATGCAAATAAAACCAGATCTACCACCTGTGCTAAGCGAGGGGCCAAGTTCTGGTTGACTTCCTTGGTGAAGGAGCATGCACATAGTCCTTGTGGTTTGCAATATTTTCCGCTGCACACATGAAAGCAGTGTAGAGCTCTAAGGATTCAAAATTAATTTCCTTACAGGTGAGGAAATCTCTGTTCGTCCCTGTAGAATGAAGTATTTTATATGCTGCATAGGGAGTTAAAGGTAGTATGTGCAGTAAGCAGAAAGTTATTGTTCCATTTTGAGATTACTTATGACTTCTTTGGAAAGAAAACTGGGTGTATTTAAGGCCAAGTCTTTTTGACCGGCCAAGTCTTTTTGACCAGCCAAGTCAGAGCTTGAAGGAAGCTAATACAGGGCTGGCAGCAGAGGAACACATTGCTACTGCAACATTTACTTGCAGTAAAGCTTAAGTGGCTTTTTGTGATTCCTGCTGTCCTAGTGTTAAGGAGCACCACAGGGGCACCAGCTTCAGCAGATATGTTGCGTGGGGTTGGGTTTTCTGGTAATCATGAGCAAGATGCTTTTCAGATGTTCTACTGCTCCAGGATTAATGGTAACGGACTATTTTTTGTGTTTTGAAGAGTAAAAATACCATTTTGGCTAAAGCAGTCTGAATAATTAGGATCATGCTTAAAAATATTTACTTTTTTTTTTTTAAAATGACACTTATAATAGGGACAGGTACCCCTCCAGGTGACTTGAGTTTGAGCACTTTACCCAAAGGAAGTCTGGGCTGAAGAAGCACTCATTCATTCTTGGGTGTGCATCTTGTTCACATCAACTGAAATCAAGCACGTGCTTTTCTGCCTGAGGAGGATTTCTTGAATCCTCTTCTGTTCTACAGTACTTTGCCCATATAAGCTTCTCTTTGCACAATTCTATGCTTCAGCATTTGTGGAAAAGTTGTTTTTCAACCGTGTTTTAGGTCATTTCATTTCACCTAAGAGTTAGTAAGAAAAACACCACCCAAACCCAACAAATAGCTGTTTTGTTGACTCACAGTATAGTAATATGAGTAGTGACTTTATTACTAGTATGAAAAGTAGTAAAAGATACTGGCTGTGTTTAGGCAAAGGAAGAAATTTATATTTGTTTTAGGCTTGCGTTCTTTAGTGCCATAAAAATCTGATTATGAGTATGTAAGATTAAATATGTTTTAATAGCACTATGTCAAGCAGTCATGGAAAATTTCCAGTCTGAGCTTGTGCAGGCATTTGGATACTATGAAGTCCATACACTTCGAGGTTGGGGTTTTTTTTCTTGTTTTTCTTTTTCTTTTCTGTTTTTAGGGTTCCTTTATTTAAGAAAAAACACCTCTGTGGGCAGGCAAGAATCAGTAATACTGCATTTTGAGTGCTACACTTGCGTTTTAATTTCGGCCCCCTGCTAATTTGACTTGAACTTACTGTGCATGCACCTTCTTTATAAATAATTTAAAGCAACATCCTTGTGATGGGAAGCTAATGAAGTCCTCCTAGGTTTCGTGAACTAGGGATCTGCACCACGCTGTGGGAAGTAGATGTTCATGGAATTGCCTGGGTTGACGTTTACAGAAGAGTTGGTTGACCTCATTGCCAAGTAAAATAAATTGCCATGTAAAGGTTCGTGCTCCTGAGTAGACATACTTTCAGAGGCAGCTGAGAGAAAAATCATGGTGCCCTGGACTTTAGTGTCAACAAGGGTTGCTTGTGAAAGCTTGTTGTCTGGTGTGTTGACTCATAGCTTCCAGCACACCTTTCGGGTGGCGGAGGGGGGGGAGGGAGGGAGGTGGGAATGGCAGGGCAGGGATGTGTGAGTCTACTGGAGCAGTTTCCTTATGGGAGAAAAGCATGCTTTTGTCAGACTTAAAGTTGCTGCATGGTTTATGTATTTTGTCTATCTGTTTCCTGCTAGAGGTATGTGTTAATCTATATATAGCCTATGGTACTGGATAGTGTGTTTTGAAATATGACGACTTCTTGAAGAGGAGATGGCCAGAGTGGAAAGTGGTGCCTGCTCTGAGGTATGCTCTTGCTAGCAGCATGATCCCCTGCCTATTCCTACATCGTGAGCTCTCCAGAAAGATATTTGTGCTTCACATGCAAATAGACTTCACACCCCTTAGGGCTCCATCCTCATGTCATTGTTTTCACCAGCCTTGAAGTCTGCTGGGTGCTGGGGTTTACTTTTGACTATCTGTCTCAGAGCAGCTCTGTTCTTGCCACATCTTTCTCTGGCCTCGCATCACTTCTTCTAACCTGAGGAAGCGCAGCTCTCCACAGCTGGCACTCGTGGCAGCTCCAGGCTGGGGGAGACGTGGCTGCTAGTCACAGCTGGCAGGTCTTTGTGTGAAGGAAATGGGATCTCCTCCCTGGATTTAGACCAAAAAAAAAAAAAAAAAGAGTGTAGCATCTCAGCCTAGTAAACAGTACGGTCTGATTTCAGACCTGATCCTGGAGGGGGGGGGAAAAATCTCCCTGTCTGCTGCGGTGACACTCTGCTTCTTGCTTGAGCTACTCCCCTTGGCTAACGGGAAGAGCTGGGGTGCAAGGGGTTCCCGCCTTGATATATGATGAATGATGCAACTCCCTGGGAGATTACAATGTATAATCAAAATCGTTAGGCTGAGAATGTCCTTTGCCAGCTGAGAGGCATGCAGCTGTTCAACCCTGGTTTTATTAATCTCTTACATACTGGACATAGCAATCTAGAACAGAGTCTCAGCCCGGATGCATTTCCTTGTACTTCTCGTTTATTTCTGGGATAAATGCCCATTTTGTCAGGTAGTAATGCTTTAAATCACTTCTGTTTGGTTAAGCTCTTCTAATTGCTTTATGGTATAGTTTTGGATTAAATCTTCTATCAACCTGCAGTACAGTAAAACGCACATACATGCAAAAAAAAAAAAACATTTACAGAAGCAAATGCTCTGTGTTTCTGCTCCTGCCACAAGTACTAGGTTGAGGTAGTCATTTTTTCTGCTAACAATTACCAGCTCATGTAAACATGCACTGAAGGGGAAAAAAAAAATAAAATCAGTGCCAGAGTGATGCAGGAAATTTTCGTCCTTGTCATGAACACAAAGAATGAGAATGCGTCAAATCTCTAGGTGTGCCTGCAAGTGGGGAAATGTGCCACACCTTTTTGTTGCAAGGTGGAGTGCAGATTTTAAGTTTCTTTGGAAAGGTGCTACAAGCCATGAGGAAAGGTCTGTTGCTCTACATCCTAAGGACCTTTAAGCTGCTTTGTATGACCTGCCTTGGGGATTGGTCTATAGATGTGAGATGGGAAGCAGTATGGAATTACAGGGTTCATTCCAGTGTATGGTGTGAAAATATTCATGACAGGAGAAGAGAAGGGTTGCTAATATATATATACCTGCTCCATTTCTGGGTTTTCTACTAAAGCTCTTCTCTTATGGCAGTTTGGTGAATTAACTTAAAATGGGGAACTTCTTGTAATTTTTATTATACGTAATATATATGAAAAAATCCCAGTAAAAGAATAAATGACTTGAGCCAGAATGACTCAGGTGACTCTCCCTGTAGATGCTTCATTTTATAGTTGCACAACTGCAGAAGAATCACAACGTGTATGCTAATAAGAGTAGCATTGCTGGAAGGAAACGTATCTGGTCAGGGAGAAGTAGTGGACTAAGCAAAAGCAGGAGATTGCTTTTCAGGGGGTTGTGACCTTGAGGGGCTGAATATAATGAATGCAGTGTTTTGGGCTGCCTTTTTACCTTGCAACTGCTGCATTCCATTGGTATTGATCAGCAGTGTCAGGGCTCTGCCACGTAAAGCCTTGCAAAGCATCACCTCATCCCTGAGAGAAGTTTAAAGCCAATAAAGTGCAAAACTGTTCAAAGCACATGCAGGAAACACTGCCTTTTATCTGAACTTCATGGCTTTCTAACTTTACCTAAAATATAAGCTTTGTTGCTGATTTTGCCTTTGGTATAGATCCCAAATTCACTTTTGGTTTTTAAGACATGCATTTTGTTGCCGTATGCAAGGCGGTGACCTGCAGGAAATCGGAGGGCAAAAGGTGTTGGATATCACATGCCATAAAAAGTGCAAACGGTCCTTCTGAGTGATCCCTAAATAAGGGAGAGGGGGATTTTGGGGGTTTTTTTATTGTTTGGAGTGCATGTCCTCCCTGCTCAAAGAGGGGTGCCTGCAGCGAGGCCAGCCGTGTGCCTGCTGTGCGAGGAGCCAGGCAGAGCTCAGCCGATGCTCAGCGGGCACAGCAGCGTTCCTCTGCATCCCCCACGCTCCCCGCGTGTGCGAGCCCTGAGCTGCCAACTGCCAGCGTTTTTGCTGCTGGAGGTGCATGAGAATAAGCCGTTGCTCTGCCCTTTAATGATAAAGCATGCCATTACATTTTAATTGGTTGTGTTTTCATCAGGCGATCTCCAGACAGGCAATTTGGAGTTGCTCAGTGATTATTGTGGTTTGCAGCATACAAATTAGTGTGGGAAGTTGCTAACGCTAGCCTTGCGACTTAGGACTTTGGATTGGCTTTTTCTGTGCTCACCCGAAACGTGAAAGGTAAGAAGGGAGAGCACAAATGGGTGCCGTGTTGCCTGCCATTTGTCGGGATGTCCATGTGTTGCCCTGGGGAAAGATCATCCCATCTTCCAAACCTCCTCGTAAAAGCCAGGCACCACAGGAGGGCTTCGGACATAGAGGGGTACAAATTGCTTAGCTCCTGGATTTTTAAGGATTTACAGGATTAATTACTTTAATTTTTAAGTGTGGTTAGGGCCTGGGTGTGAAGTACTGGTTCCCCACCACCTCAGGTTGTTTCGTAACCCATGCTGGACTCGTTCTGTGTGATGCTGCAAGTCTGATAACGTCTGCCCAAGCTTCCCAAATCAGCCTCAGCGCTGCTGCTACCAGGTTCCTGCAGTCACTTGTTGCAGGCCAGAAAACCACATTTTCTCAGCTGGGTGTCAACGTGGCATATGTTTATTCTTCATGGAGCTTCTCTGGGCTCCTGTTCCTGCCTTTGAGCTGTAGTGCCGCTGCCCTTTGCCCGCCCTGAGGGACGATGTGTGCAAGGGGCAGGCTGCGGAGCTGTCGGAGCTGGTGTGGCCAAGAGGTGCTGTGTCCTCGATTCAGGACGTTGCCCCTCATTTCTAACAGAGCATAGGAACGGGGTTGAATGGGTGGTGGTAGTGAATGCATCGCTGTGGCTTGTGGGAATGGAGGACCTGAGCTCTGTCTGCAAAGCTTGGTACAGCCCCGACAAGTCAACTGCTTGTGGTCAAAGTGTAAGTGGGGTTTGTTCCTCGGTGTGGGGTCAGAGTGGCCAGGTGGGCCTTCAGAAAGGCGAGGGTAAACGGTTGTTGGAAATGCTCCTGAACAGGTCCAGCAGCACATCCTAATTTACCAGCTGTCCAGTGTCTTCCATATGTTCCTCCTGGTTTCTACATTCCATTAGATATTAACCATAATAAGTCCTTATTTTACAGATGTTTACCCATATGCAGGGTCCTGTTGATGTCTGTAGGACATGGTAGTTAGGCAAAGTTAGGAAGGGGTTCTGGTGTTTGTAGGGCAAACCCCATGTAGCTTGCCAAATGAGATTGATTAAAAAAAGCCCCAAACGACAAAAAAACCCCCGCAAAACCAAAACAAAACCCCTTGAAGCACAAACTAGCAATGTAAAGAAATAATTCAGTGCAATTACATACTTTAAATACTTGTATTCCTGTGGTGAAATAGAGATATGTAGTGATTATATTGTGAAAGCGAAGCTGCAAAGAGAAATGAAGCCTACTGAATCATCTATTGCAAATTCAATGGTAGGGGATCAGTACAACTTAGGAAAAGCAGTTATGACCTGATATTTAAATTTTTCCTATTTTCAATAATCAACGTTTCTGTCAGTGAAATAAATGAGTAAAAGAACTGTGGGCTGACTGGTCCATTATTCTCTTTTCTCCCTCCTTTTCACACTTACTAGCCTTGGAATACAGCATTGCAAATTCTTATAGCGCCAAAGTGTGAACAGTGTCTTTCAAAAATCCTGAATTTTCATTTTAGGAATTAAATCTATTGGAGTGAGTCCAGAGGAGGGCCACGAAGCTGATCAGAGGGCTGGAGCACCTCTCCTGTGAGGACAGGCTGAGAGAGTTGGGATTGTTCAGCCTGGAGAAAAGAAGGCTCCAGGGAGATCTAATTGCGTCTTACCAGCACCTGAATGGGCCTACAGGAAAGCTGGTGAAGGACTGTTTATCAGGGAGTGCAGTGACAGGACAAGGGGTTATGGGTTTAAACTAAAAGAGGGTAGATTTAGATTAGATATAAGGAAGAAATTCTTTCCTGTGAGTGTGGTGAGGCACTGGAACAGGTTGCCCAGAGAAGCTGTGGCTGCCCCATCCCTGGAAGTGTTCAAGGCCAGGTTGGATGGGGCTTTGGGCAACGTGGTCTAGTGGAGGGTGTCCCTGCCCATGGCAGGAGGGTTGGAACTAGATGATCTTTGAGGTCCCTTCCAACCCAAACCATTCTATGATTCAGAGAAAATATGGAGCTTTGAAGAAGTGGGGGGGAGGGAAGGAAAAAAAAATACTTATAAAGACTGTGGGCTGAGTGGGTGAGTTTGTTTTTGTCTTAAGGCTCTGATCTTATGGCTGGTTTCTGCAACAATTAAGACTGGAAATATTTTCCCTTCTTGCCCATCCCTACTCTAACCCAGGAAAATTATTCGTATGTAAACTGATATTTTTGAGTTGCAGGGAGATGTAAGCAAAAAAAAATAAAATCCCTGTAATATTGTTAGACCTGTAAAAGGATCATGAAAATTGACAATATGGAAGAGCTGAGGTGGAACCTTTTCTACTTTGATGCCAGTAACTTGCAAAGTAAAACTTGTGGTGGTGGTGGTGTGAGTGTTTTTTAAGTGTGCTTGTTACCTTGCACAATCTACTGCTTAATACGAATCATCTGTTTCACACAAGAATGCCAATAAAGATAAGTTTTCCTGGAATTGCCTGCCTGTTTGGCATGAGAAGGGGGAGAAAAAGAAAGAAGAAATGACAATACTGATTGTCCTAGAAACCAGGAATAGTCCTTGCCTTGCTAAATTCAATTCCTCCTGTGTGCTTTCAGG
Source organism: Grus americana (assembly GCF_028858705.1). Lineage (NCBI taxonomy): Eukaryota > Metazoa > Chordata > Aves > Gruiformes > Gruidae > Grus > Grus americana. The sequence continues at coordinate 82,643,974 of NC_072853.1, read as the reverse complement.
TGCAACACTGGCATTTTACCGATGATACTTCTTGATGCAAGAAGGCTTTGATAAATGCTACCAGAATAAAATCAGATGGCTAGCAAAAAGCAGTCAATGGTAGAAAATGTATCTTGAATAAGAAGTTTCATTTGCTTTGCAAATTCAAATTGGGCTGAGCCAGTATAATGTCCTTCTAGACGACGCATATCCATGCTTGTATAGCGCAACTGGTATCTGTGGAAAAACCGGTACTGTATAGGTGTTCTGTATTACCTTTTCTTCTAAAAAGTCAGTGTCCAGGTACACTGTAGAACAATGTTAAGAACTGAACAGTTCCTTGACTGATGAGCCTAATAATGTCCCATGAAAATAAGTGCTAAATGCCTCTCTCCAGGATCTGTTTGTCAAAGGAATGCTTTTTTTCCCTGTTGATCAGCTTTTAAGTACTCAAATTTTAAGATTTTCCTTCTAAATAAATGTTTTGTAATGAGACTGAACATCTGTCTTTCCAAGCAGGAGTTCCCATTTTGCAAACAAGACTCTCTATGGGCTTCGCAGGCGGTGAATAAGAAACATCTTTCATGTTCAGTCTCAAACTAAACCTCATTTTGGAGTGGTTAGTCTCTCCCATACCACGGGGCTGGTGCTCATGAGTCCGCTCCCCTGGCCTTTGCTTTGCATCCTGCTCAGGCAGAAGAGGCAAGACGAAGGTGGAAGAAAACATTCGGGTGTTTTATAATACTTACGAAAAATGGTTTTCAGACCATTAGCAACCTGTGGCAGATAACAAATTTGGTACCTGGGAGGTTTTAAGGGCAAAGTTTCTTACAAGCAGCAAAGTTGTGTTGCGTGTAGAAGACGAAGATATTTCTACCATTGCTTTGCCTCATTGGTCTTTGAGACACCAGTCCCAAGAGGGTTGCTGAAGGAGGGAATGAGAAGAAGGTGCTAGTATGACTTCACACATCTGGATTTAGAAATACTTCTCCACCTTGATGTGAGTTTATAAACTTGTTGTGTAGCATAAGCGAAAAGTTGCCAAGCTGGTAGCTTTTGGATTGGAGACTGCCAAGCCCAACCAAGTGTGGTGGATGAGCTACAGGCATTTGGCAGGCTGTCCTCTTGGCCCCGAGTCAGTGATAGAGCTGCACGGCAGTGTAACAACTTCCTAGACGATATGGAAAAGATGATGTTAGCAGAAGCTAATGGTGATTTAAGTTGGCTTGTTTGGGCAGTCATGCTGGGATAACTACCCTTGCTATATTGCTGTAGGCTTTGGTGAACGGTTTTTGGAGTTGAGTCTCTCTTGCCCTGCTGCTTATATGTGCACTGTCCTTCCTCTGTTCTGCCTTATTAAAATACCCAATGAGGTTAAAAAACCCCTCAATTCACATGGATGAAGAATTGGGGTATGTGCATGCATACAGATTGGTTAAATTCAGTTGGTTTTAAGGAAGCAAAGTTTTGGGGTTTTCGTTGTGGGTTTTTTGTTTGTTTAATTAGGGTGGGGTTTTTTTTTACATTTGTAGTGATGACTAATTAATAAAAAATTGTGGTTTTGGAAAAATATGAGTGCCTAGCAAAATTGTGCTGTCATCAAAGACAAAACTGCAACTTCTTTTCAGAGCTGTGAAGGCAGAGTTAAGGCTTGTTTGGTTCTTAGAGTAAGTTTTAAGGTTTTTGTGAGGATATTGTATATTCCCCTTTAGGAATTCAAATAAGGAGAGAGAATTACATACCACTTTTAAGATGACCATGAATGTACCAGGAGGTCTGTCATTTGTCCAGCCGCTTCTACCCCCTGCCCCAATATAGACAGTGATGGAAAGGTGTACAGTGGCCCCAAGCTCTTACATCTCTCCGCTGTCATCAGTAACTGTCCCCTCTTCCTTCTCCTCACTCATATGTTGTCTTTTTAAATTACTTGTCTTCATTACTGAGTTTTAACAGATTAAAATTGCTCCCCACATGCACACACAAGATAGGTGGGGGGGAAGAGAGCGGTGGAGGCGGTGTCCCATGCTGGGCGAGTCTGTGGTACCCACTGATGGTGTACAGTGGGACCTGAAACTGTGGATCCAGTAAATAGAGAAAAGTTGCCATAAGTGTTCCCCACTCCCCTGATTTCTCATCTTTTGCAGTTTTATTCACAGTTGGTCGCCAAGTAGTAGTTGAAGCACTGATTTTTAATTTTGGAATTAATCAGAAATGCCACTGACTTGAATGCATGCAAACTGTTATTTCTTTACCTAAATTTGCAGGCACAAGAGTGAGCTGTTGCTCCCTAGCAGCCTGTCTAGCTTGACTGCAACTGATAATGACAGTAGCCCTTCCAAATTCCTGTATTGCCATGTTTTTCCAGCCATTATGCCATGGTGTAGGATGGGCAGTCTTGAAAGGGCAAAAAGGTATTTTACAAAATCTGTCAAAACGTAAAGGTAACGTTTGAATCTTTCTCATGAAAGTCGTAATTCAGGCTGTAGCAATACTGGTAACTCTCCCAAAAATACTTGATTGCATCTCATTGCTATATTTGCTTTTGAGGGTATGATAAAGCTTTTGTTTCCTAGCAGTGTGGAAACTTCATCGTCCTCAGGAGCTGACAACCATGTCTTCAGAGCTCTAGCAATTGCTTTTGAGCTTTTGAGCAAGGTCTGTTAGGAATGTTTGTCTTCACGCTCAGCAGCAGAAGGTGGGGAGGAGTGTGCTTGTCCACCTGCACATATAGAGGCTAATCTCTGTGTGCTGTTTGTGTTGGGAATAACTGGCAGATGAAATGTTTTGGGTTTTTTTAATTTAAAAAAAAAGCCATATTATATGAAGCAGTGATCTTATAAGAAGTGCTGATGCTTTCAAAGGGCTGGAGAAGGTATAATTTTATGCTAGTTCCTTCTCAAGTCAGTAATAGTAATAATATATGTTTTAATCCAGTTTCTTGTTTTAAAAGTGGTATGCCATCGTCGGCACTGCGCTATCTCTAATTACTGAAACAGAAGGAGATGGAGCCTGTTCAAGGTTAATCAGCAGCTGTTGTGCAGACCTCAGGAGCAGGGGAGCTGGAGCTTTGATCTGGAGTGGGGGATGGACACACAACAGAAACATCTCGTGTTCAAGGAGATTTTGTTCTGCAGGAGACTAACCCTTCTAAACTGACCTTATATCCCATGGAAACATCTTCATGGCTTTGTTCTGCTTTAAAGCAGTACTGTTCAGAAGGCAGAAATAAATAAATAGAGAGAAAGGTGTTAGTAGTTTACTCCTGTGCTCTCTGAGGAAATTGTGATTTGTGTTGTAAGTGTTTTGAAAATTAATTTTATCCCATTCAGTTGGATTAAATATGTGCCTAGATTTAAATATATAGTCAGTTCATGAAGTTGAGTTTACAGTACTGAAATTTAGATTACATGCTCAAGTACCTGCCAAAGCTGTGCTTTCTCTCACTGTCTACAGAGACGTAGGGTTCCACTGGTCCTTTTCCATAACTCCATCCATTCCTCAGCACCCCACCATCCCTGGCCAAAAAGTGCCGGTTTTCCGACTGTTGGCAGAGGGGCTGCAGAATGGCTGGAGAGAAACAGAGCCCGTTAGCGGCACTATCTTGGGGTGGTTTCTGGAATATTAATTTATTTCCCTTTCATAGGTTGTGTGGTGGTAGGGTACGCAGACTTTTGTAGTAGTTTTTGTATTTCAGCCACCACTGCCATCCAGCTGTTGTGGAAGCCTTTTGTTGATGAGCGCGGGGAAGCTGGGCACTGCAAAGGAGGGGATCTACATCAGTACTCTGAATTACAGAGTAATACATCAGGCAAATGGCCATTACTACTTCTTTGTTTCCCTGGACTTAGGTGTGGAAGAACAGGTCCAGTTTTCTGCTTAAGAGGCTGAACGCTTCATTTTTGGATTGAAGTTGGTGAGGGACATCCAGCTTCCAGTGAACTTCATGAGTTTGTCCATGAGTAGTCCGGCCAGGCAAGCGTGTGGCCTGTTATGGCCAGGCAAGCGTGTGGCCTGTTACGGTTTTTGAGCACGTAAACTGAAGAGTTTTCAGTAGTTCTAAGCTAACAACGAGAGGCGAGTTTTTGGAAGCAAAACTGTTCATTAGTATGAAATTAGCAAAGTTGCATTTTGTCTGGATAGCTTTTTTCTTGCTCTGGCCCTCCTTGTGATCAGTGTGTGAAAGAGGAGGAATGAAGATAAATATGGTTTTGGTTATCTTTTCCATTAAAAAACTATGTCTAGCTTGACCTAGTTAATGACATCTCTTCCTGTCTCTCAAACTTTATATTTGGAGCCAAGCTACTGTGCTGCATGAACAAAAGGTTCTCTAAATACATATTGACTATTGTTCGTTTTGCTTTGCCAAGCCCTAGTAGTGAAATGCTTTTTGAATGCAGATGCAGCATGTGTTCATTGCCCTTAATTTAAAGCAGTTTTAACTGCTATGGATCAACTGCATTGATGAGTTGATTGGATTTTACATTATAAAATGACTGAGTAGCATTTTCACTTGGATGACAACACAGTTAGTGTACAATATCTGCTTTCATATATATGAGATATATACCGTATACATAAATGTTATTAATGTGCAGTTATTTTATTCAGCATACCACCTGTATGCATACAAAAATCTAGCTTGTTAATAACACTTTAGCAATGAATGCTCCATCATTTTACTTAGTTGAGATAAAGTTCTTAGCTAATTTTGTGATTTCCAGTGTATATGTCCAAAAGAAAGTAGAAAAGATTGGACTTCCACCATCTCCAAGAACAGAATACAGAGGAAGGTAAGAGGTAATGTTTGCATTTTCAGCTGTAAAATCTGCAAGGTAGAAGGACTAGGGACTTCTCCAGGTGGTCTTGCAGCTGTGAGATTTGCAGACCTATTTCCTTTCTCTTTTGCAGTCAGGAGAAATTTATTTGCAATGGAAATGATGGCATATGGCCCTTCTTCTGCAAATGCTATTCCAAGTATTTTTACAGCCTCGCTCTGCAGAAATAAAAACCATTGGGCTTTAAGTGTTCCGTGGCTTTGCTTTCCCCCTTCTCACTGAATAGCAGCATGTTAGATGGCTTGTCGGAGAGCTCTGGAGTAGCCAAGTTACCAAGCTTCTCCCCCTAAAACAGGTCCTGATCAATACAATGTGCCACCCTGTGCGTTGAGTGGAGTCCTTCCTCAGGTGAGTCCTGTGTGACAAGTCTTGTCCATAAATTAACTACTGGTGAGGATTTTGCTCTCAAAACCGTCACTTGTGCGTCACTAACGCATCGCAGAGGGATTGCCGTCCCGTTGCAGAGCTAGCTGGGCACAGGAGGTGGCTGTAACCTGCGCAGCTCCTAAGGGATCTTTTCGCCAAGGCTTTTTTGTTTTTTCCCTCCCCCAGACTGAAGGCCTTGCAGTGCACCCAGCCCATGGACAGATACTGTATTGTTGAGGTACCTTGCCAGGGAACACGTTGTATTTGCATTTCAGATGCCTCGGGCTTTGTGAACTGCATTGTTCCAGCCTCCCCTGAATAGCAGCTATTGACCCCTAACAATGTACACTTGTTTAAATCAAACCCTTTCTACTTCTTTAAAAAGCTTATTTTAGGACTAGCCCAACCAAGTGAATGCTTCTGTGCAGGCTGCTTTTTTTGCCCTTCATAGCTGGAAAAAAAAAATCAGGATTAATTATTTAATTTCAAGATGACAAACATTCTCCTCCTTGTGAGAGGCTATTTTCAATGCTGAGGTTTTGGCAAATTTTGTTTCAGCTTAATGTTTATGTTCTTTCAAGGGCAATGAAAAGCTTAAACCTTCACGTTACTCAAGCTCAGAGATCTTGGCGAATAATAAACCAGCAGAACAACGGGGGTTTGGTTGTCCTGAAGCTCTTGAAGAACTTGACTGCGTTTTCACAAATAGGGGTTTTTTTTGCTGTTTATGTGTGCATTTAGATGGATCAAATTAATCTAGGAGGAGATGCAGACTGACCAGTACAGACACTTAATGCCCAGCAGCAGGCTGGCAAAAGCAATTCCCTGGGTGGTGGGAGGTTTGGGGCCAAATTCCCTTTGCTGCTTGATGACTGTAGTGCATACCTTCACCCCTCAAGCTGTCAGGTCTCCGGAGCTTGCTGACGTCAGTGGCCACCTTCATTAAACCAGTTACAATTCATGAACAAAACTATGGCTATTTACTGGTGGGGGAAGCTTTGCTATGCCTTGCTCCTGTGGGGTTATTAGGTCAAGGCAGAAATGTCCGATGAAGTAAAAATTTGCTATGAGCTGGACAACCTTGTAGTCCTTCTGTTTTATGCCAGAATGATTCCACTAATAACAAAAAAATACTCAAACATGAAACAGCAATTGTCAGACCGAATGAGGTTGTTTTGTGGGCTGACAATTCTTCGGTGTCCTGCATTAACTCAGTAGTATTGTATCTCATGAGGTTTCTGTTGGTATTTGTGTTAGATGCATTAGGAGGAGTGTGGCCAGCAGCTCAAGGGAAGTGATTGTTCTCCTGTGCTCACCACCGGTGAGGCCACACCGGGTGTGCCGTGTTCAGTTCTGGGCTCTCCCATACAGAAGGGACATGGACATACTGGATAGGGTCCAATGAAGGACCACAAAGATGATAAAGGGATTGGAACATCTCTCTTATGAGGCAAGGCTGAGAGAGCTGGGACTGCTTAGCCTGGAAGAAGGCTCAGGAGGGATCTCACCAACGTATATAAATACCTGGAGGGAAGGTGTAAAGAGGAGGAAGCCAGGCTCTTTTCAGTGGTGCCCAGTGGCAGGACCAGAGGCAATGGGCACAAACTGAAGCACAGGAGGTTCCCTGTGAACATCAGGAAACACTTTTTTACTGTGAAGGTGACTGAGCACTGCCACAGGTTGCCCAGAGAGGTTGTGGAGTCTTTCATCCTTGGGGATACTCAACAGCCATCTGGACATGGTCCTGGGCAACCAGCTCTAGGTGACCCTGCTTGAGCAGAAAGGTTGGACTAGGTGCCCTCCAGAGGTGCCTCCCAACCTCAGCCTTCTATAACACATAAGTGAAGTGAAGTGGCTGAGGACATACAGGAATCCAAGGCAAAACACTCAGCTCACCTTGCTCTGAGCATATTGCATGGTATAGCCTGGGTAGGTGATCTCTTATGCAGTGCTGTGTGCTCATGCCTTATGAGCTTTAGACCTACCCCGTGGTGGACTAAGCGGGGCGGGTGGCAGCTGTGGCCAAGCACTGCATTGTGTTGTCCTGCTGGGGCTGATGGCCAGCTCCAGGCCTCAAGTTTTCACTCTTGGGACAGTGGGCTGATGGCAGCAACTGCATTAACGTGAAAGAGCCCTTTGTCTCCCGCCCTGGTGGTTGTGGTAGATATTCCTTAATACCGAGGATGTCACCTTCAAAGTTGTCGTTGCTCCTGCCATTGTACTTAAGGGGCATAAGATATTTCCGTTTGCTGGCTCTGGTGGGGAGGTACCAGAGGAAGTCCAAGAGCAATGCTGGCTCTGGTGGGGAGGTACCAGAGGAAGTCCAACAGCAATGCCCTCGCGTCAGCCTTCCTCCTTCTGGAAAGCGCGGGGTGTTTGTGCCCTTGGACCTGTCAGCGTGAGGGTGTTCCTGTTGCTTGAGAAGATGAAAAACAGCAGCACCTTGGGTTTTCTGATGGCCAAGTCTGATGCAGACCCAAGGGAGTGGGTGGAAGTCTTCCCACTGTTGTCACTGGGTTTTGAATTAAATGTTCAAGTCCTCTCTGTTGCTTTTACCACTTCTGGGGAGTCCTCTCTCAGCTGTTTCCCAGTCCCCTGCTCCCTCCCCGCTCACCTGGGGTGCTAGCGCTCTCCCTCCCACCCCCCTCTGCCCTCACCCTGTGCTTTTGAGTCAACATACCCTGCGTTTGAACTGCCTTGGGCTCGCTGTAAACATGGGAACCATCTGGCTCTGGGTTTCGGAGGTAAAAGGGCAAACAGCTCCGCAGGCATTTGCAGCATTTAAAATGAAAAGCAGTTTATCAGAAGATGGAGAGGGGGGGAAAAAAAGAGGGATGCTCTTACGTGGTCCTCTGTGCAGCTGAGCTCTTGCCATTCAGAGAAACCAAGCAGCAAGAGATTTTATGTTCTCCATGAGCATTATTTTGTGTCTCAGTGCTGCTGTTCTCCCATCACAGAAACAAGAATAGTGTTTATTCAACATTATCTACAGCACATGCAACTCGTAACACAGCTGAAATCCGTGGTAGACTCACAGGCCACTCACCTTAAATACGTAAGAGAAATAAAAATCTGTATTTGTTGTGATTGTTTATCAGGACTCAGCACCCCACCAGCTTTAACAAGGCTGTAAGTCTAGTTTCTGTGTGTAGAAATTCAGACAGGACAGCCTTTGGATGTTAGTATGAAAAATTAATTATTTAAATTGTTTTTTTCAGTGATCATACACCAAAAGTCACAACCTTCTGATTATCATGGTATATCCCAACCTTTTTCTGCCACCCCTTTTCTTTTTCTTTAGGAGAGAATTTGATTGTTCTGGTGAAAAAAAATCCCTGTTCTCTTAACACTGAATTATGGTCTTTCTGATATGGAGCCTGCTGTCTGTAGACAACAGGAGTATGGTTTGGGTTGGAGGTCAGACCATGGGGTGCTGCTGCTCAATGTTTTCTTGCCAGCTGAACCCTTCTCCTGCACTGGAGCAACTTGCGTTGATATGGTTAATGGGATGGCTTTTGCTGCAGCATCAGCTGTGCTTCCCCCTCCCATATCGTCCTCCCTTGTTCTCAGTGATTCTGATGTTTCTGTTTTCTTGATGCTGGATCTACCAGCCAGGTGAAAATTAAAATAGTCTGCACCTACCCTGTGTTACTAGACTGACTAGGTGTCTTACTGATGATGTCTCTGTTTCCTCCTCACCTCTAAAAAGCAAATGTTTTTTTTTTTCTTTTTTTTCTTTAACCTCACTTGCTAGTAGTTTATTTTTTTAAAATCCTCTGTGGTGTTGTGCAGTCGAGAGAGGAGGACTGCATAAAGGGCAAAGTGCGTTAGAAAAAAAGGTGAAAGATGATAGGGGAGGAAGTGCTGTAAGTGCCTAACAGAGGTTGAAAATAAACAGGTAGGGAGCCAACCGGCTTTGAGGAGGATCTTTTAAACTGTGTGTAAATTCAAACACCGCTTTGTAATTTTACGTGTGCTAACATGAGGCACATGACTCAGAGAATTGGCTCCAGCTGCTCTTCCCGGCATTTAGGAATTTCTACTGGGGAAAAAAAAAAAAAAAGGCACTCCAGTATAGTTCTCCTGTGTTCTTGTGTCTGCTGTTCTGGCAGAAACCAACAAATACTTGCTGAAAGATTTAGATTATTTAATTTCTTTCACTTGCTTATTTGGATTTTGCTCTCATTTTCTTTCCTTTTATGTGATGAGTATTTCCAGAGAAAAATGTTGAGTGAAATTTTTCTTTCAGCTTTCAGTTATGCCATCTCTAACTCTGTTTTGTTTATCGTAGGGGTCTCGGGTCTGGCTGCGAGAAAATAATCAGCATTATCCCAGTACTGTTCATTCCTGTGCGGAAGGAGTCGTCGTATTCAGGACAGACTATGGTCAGGTATGGGCATCACTCCTCTATGTTTTCTCCGTTTTGCCACTCTGTGGAAAAGAAGCTGTCGTCGTTGTGGGGAGGGCACAGGGGAAACTAAAAGCGTAAGGTCTGTGAATAAAGTATTCATTTCGTATGACCTGAATGCGCAACTTTGATTTTAATAGCTCTTTCCATTGCCTGCCTAGTCAGTTGCTGTGATCATGGCTGACAATGCTGAAGCAATACTGCCAGGTGTGAGAGCCTTGTTCCACACTGGTCAGTGGTTGTGTAGGTTCCTGGAGGTAGGTGGCCTCTCCATCCTTGTATTCCTTTACAATAACAGAAGTGAGGGGGCTGGCATGTGGCGCTGATTCAGTAGGAGGCAGCAAGGCACACCTCCCAGAGCAAACCCAGGGCAGCTCCACCAGCTCCGGTCGCAAGAAGGAGGGAGAATGTTGCTCCCCTGTCATTGCTTTTTTGGTTTGGGTTTTGGTTTGGGGTTCTTTTTTGTGGGCTGTTTTTGTGTTTGTGGTGTTTTGGTTTTTTTCTTTCTTAATTTTAACTGCTTTCTGGCTGTCAAGTGCTCCTGGCTCCTGCCTGCCTGCAGGATGCAGATGGGTCCCAGCATCTGCTAGGGTTACCTGGTCTGTCTCAGGCAGTCCCTGCCTGTGTGTCTGGCTGCCAGCTGGTGAAGGAAGCTGGTGTGGAGCTTGTTTCCTTCTTTTTTTTTTTTTTTACCCCCAGAAGAAGGCAGAACTAGCCCTGATAGTTGCTGACAGCTTGAAAGTACTCTGCTTTCTCACGCACTTACTTTTTATTTATCTATTTATTCTACTTTCTGTTAGGCCACGGTTTATCCAGACTTAGCTTCCTGCAGCTGCTCTGAAGAAATTTCAGTTTTAAGTCAGATATGAACAGTTAGGCTGAGAGAGTCATCAACCTCTAGAGGACGTTTCCTTTGACTTTTGGAGGATGTTTGTTCCCTCAGTTTTGCTTCCTTTTCTTAGTTATTTGCACGAGATGAAGGTAGCTTCAGGTAGTGAACGAGGCTGAGAAAAGCATGGTGGACTGGAAAATATGCTACTTCTTGCTGCCTTCACTTAAATTCTTTCTGGGTAAGCATGGTGCGAAAGCAAGGAGGCCTTACTTTCCTTGCATGCCTTTCTCTAGGCAGGGAAGGAACCAGACAGAGTTGCAGAGTGGTTTTTGATGAGGAAGTTATAACCTAGTCGAGGTGGTGAAACAACCAGGGTCGGAGGCAGGGAAAATGGTGTCTTCCTTCTCTTCAGAGTCCCTGGGCACGTGGCAAAGGAAACAGGGTGACAGAGAAGCCGTCACGTCCAAGAACCTGTGTCTGGTCATGTCTCTGGTGGCAAAACACAGCTGTGCTCTACATCCCTGGGGAGGCAGAGAGATGGGTGAAAGTCACTGCTGTCCTCAGCACCTGAACAGGTAGTCAGGGAGCCCAACTCCCTGATAGCTGTTGCGTTCCCACTCCCATCCATTGCTTTCCTAACGTCAAGGGTTGTTTCTTGGGCCAATGCCTGCATTCTCCTAGAGTTATGCACATGGAGGACATAGACCTGATTTGAGACAGCCAGCATGGCTTCACCAAGGGCAGGTCCTGCCTGACCAACCTAGTGGCCTTCTATGATGGAGTGACTAGATCAGTGGACAAGGGAAGAGCTACACATGTCATCTGTCTGGACTTCTGTAAGGCCTTTGACATGGTCCCCCCCCAGCATCCTTCTCTCTAAAATTGGAGAGATATGGATTTGATGGATGGACTGTTTGGTGGATGAGGAATTGGTTGGATGGTCGCATCCAGAAAGAGGGTAGTGGCTAATGACTCAGCGTCCAGATGGCGATTGGTGACAAGTGGTGTCCTTCAGAGATCTGTATTGAGACCAGTATTGTTTAATATCTTCATCAATGACATAGAAAGTGGCATTGAGTGTACCCTCAGCAAGTTTGCAGACAACACCAAGCTGATGGGTGTATTGGACATGCCTGAGGAATGGAATGCCATCCAGAGGGACCTGGACGAGCTCAAGAAGTGGGCCCACGTGAACCTCATGAGGTTTAACAAGGCCAAGTGCAGGGTCCTGCACCTGGGTCGGGGCAACCTCTAGTATCAATACAGGCTGGGGGATGAAGGGATTGAGACCAGCCGTGAGGAGAAGGACTTGGGGGTACTGATGGATGGAAAGCTGGATGTGACCCGGCAATGTGTGTTCGCAGCCCAGAAAGCCAGCCATATCCTGGGCCACATCAAAAGAAGCATGACCAGCAGGTCGAGGGAGATGATCCTGCCCCTCTACTCCACTCTTGTGAGATCCCACCTGGAGTACTGCGTCCAGCTCTGGGGCCGCAGTACAGGAAAAATACAGACCTGTTGGAGCAAGTCCAGAGGAGGGCCACAAAGCTGATCAGAGGGCTGGAGCACCTCTCCTATGAAGACATGCTGAGAGAGATGGGATTGTTCAGCCTGGAGAAGAGAAGGCTCCAGGGAGACCTTATAGCAGCCTTCCAATACTTAAAGGGGGCTTGTAAGAAAGACTGTGACAGACTTTTCAGTAGGGTGTGTTGAGTTAGGACAAGGGGTAATGGTTTTAATTTGAAATAGGGTAGATTCAGACTAGCTATAAGGAAGAAATTTTTTACAATGAGGGTGGTGAAACACTGGCACAGGTTGCCCAGAGAGCTAGTAGATGCCCCATCCCTGGAAGCATTCAAGGTCAGGCTGGATAGGGCTCTGAGCAACCTGGTCTAGTTGAAGATGTCCCTGCTTATTGCAGGGCAGTTGTACTAGATGACCTTTAAATGTCCTTTCCAATCCAAACCATTCTTATGATTCTGTGATCCTTTGCACCTGTGCCAAGTTACCAGATATATTGGATTAGTGACTCAGACATATATGGTGTGTGGGAAAACATCCACAAAACTAGACTGAGAGGTGCAAAGCCTCCTCACAGAGAAATAAGAAGGCCATCTATGTGCTGGTGTGTTTTCTGTGGGTTGCATGTTAAATTGAGCATTTATTGCTGCTCAGATTTGCGAGGTTGCATATTTTGACCTGTCCTACTGAAATTTGAGGTCCAGTGAAGTGGAGAGGCTGAGACTGTTTCCTCTGGCTCTTTGAAGCCGAAAAAAAATGGATCCATCACATTAAAGCATCACCATTACATTTGGGTTGCAGAGTAGGAAGGCTGCCATGTGTGGTGTTACACTAACATGCGCTCCAAGCAATGTCCAGCATTGGGCCTTTCATTTAAGCAAAAACCCTCTCCAGCTCCTAGTAGGAGTGACCCACATGCTCATAGGAGGAGCTACCTGTAATTTTCACAGGATTTTGTAATTGGACGTGTAGCTGTGAAGAACTTTTAGAAGTGTTTTGAACTGCAAAACCCTTATACTTACAGGAACTGCAGATGCTGTTGTAAAATGGACAGCTAGTTTTGGTGCCCTAGGAAAGGATGGCAGAGCTAATGCTGGCATCTGCAAGTGGAAAAACTGCTTGCTAATGGTGTTGCACACATGTGTTATGTGTGGTGTTGCTGCCTGTCCGTGGTGTACATAATTGCAAACTGAAACTTCAGGTAATATGGAAAAAAGCCTCAAGTCATTACCATGATATCATCTGACTGATTAAATTTCCTTAGAAAACCTTGGTGCTATAAACATCACTTGGAAAAAAAACCCCGAAAATCAGCCTCCTTTGGTTTGGCTTGCTTTTGTTAAAAGCAGGTGGTGCGAAACGGGAAGGACGTATGGAGCAGCTTTCAGACCCATGACATGGCATTCGTCTCCTTGGCGGGTCTGAGCTGGCTGCTGCCCAGCCGACAGCATACTAGTGATTTGATAACTTTAATCCTTTTCAAGGCTTATGTTTTCAGGAGTGCACTTTGTTTGTAAAGGGACCGTGCCACCTGACATTGGCCAATTAATATTTTTCCTCCTGTCGCTTTTCCTGATGTGCTTTTAGACTGTCATGCCCTTGCTGTTTGGTTACCTATGGGCCGCAGAAGGTTGCAAGTGGGTGAAATGAAACAGATAATGCCCAACAATTACCTCTGCTGGCTTGGCATTCCCTGCAATGCTGTATATCACTTTGAAGAACGAGACAGGGGAAGCAAGGGATGAGGTTGCAGAAATACGGCGTGATGATGACTTTTGAAGCGTGGCTGGCATATTGATTTCCAGACCCTTTTGATAGCTGCAGCTCATGTTCAAGTCTAATGACAAACTGATGAAAATGTTGGGACCTTATCAAAGCACAGCATTGTTATTCATCTTCTCTGATTCAGTAGCTTCTACTAGACTTTGCACTTCTCACCTTTCCACTGATCATTTTGCATGGCTTCTCAAGACGTGATTGAAGGGGCGGTGAGACTAGGAAGGTGCGTTTGCTGGAGTTGTGCTCAGATTTTACTTTTATGAGTTCAGACTTTAAGTCTTTGCCAAAGTCAGTTTGCAGAATAATGGAAAAATCATAGCACAGTACATTACTTCTTAATTTCTTCTTTCTCTTCTGTTTTGAGTGATGGGAATAAATTTCCCACAAAAACTTGTGGCGGCAGATGGTTGTATGCTGAAGGATGTTGGTTGTAGGGAATCCTACCCAATGTCAATACTCTTGTGAGAATATGCCATAACCTTTCAATATTTTAACGAGTTGCTTATCAGGTATTGAATCCCTTCTTGATAATCACATGGTGATATAATTGCTCCTTGAATATTCTTCTGCTACTGAATGTTTCAATTAAGCAGTCCATTAGTTAATTATTGTTAAAGATGATTGTGGTACTGTTTTCTGCTGTTGTCACCCTCTGAGATGGTTGTACAACTAGCTGATTTATCATAGAATCATAGACTGGTTTGGGTTGGAAGGAACCTTAAAGACCATCTAGTTCCAACCCTCCACTAGACCAGGTTGCCCAAAGCCCCATCCAACCTGGCCTTGAACACTTCCAGGGAGGGGGCATCCACAGTGTCTTTGGGCAACCTGTTCCAGTGCCTCACCACTCTAATATCTAAATATACCCTGTTTTAGTTTAAAGCCATTACTCCTTGTCCTATCACTACGTGCCCTTGTAAACAGTCCCCCTCCAGATTTCCTGTAAGCACCTCCAGGTACTGGCAGGCTGCTATAAGCTCTCCCTGGAGCCTTCTCCTCTCCAGGCTGAACAACCCCAACTCTCTCAGCCTGTCTTCATAGGAGAGGTGCTCCAGCCCTCTGATCAGCTTCGTGGCCCTCCTCTGGACTCGCTCCAACAGCTCCATGTCTCTCCTGTACTGGGGCCCCCAGAGCTGGATGCAGTACTCCAGGTGGGGTCTCACCAGAGTGGAGTAGAGGGGCAGGATCACCTCCCTCGACCTGCTGGTCACACCTCTTTTGATGCAGCCCAGGACACGGTTGGCTTTCTGGGCTGCAAGCGCACACTGCTGGCTCATGTTGAGCTTCTCATCCACCGACATTCCCGAGTCCTTCTCCTTGGGATTTGATAGGCTATGTGGAATGTCTGACACGCATGGTATAGTATACAGAAAAAGGGAATTTCAGGTTGTAGGTTTGTGTTTTGTAACTATGTGCTCAGGGAAACTCTCTTAACTCTTTATGAAAAAAAAGAAAAGCATGGCACTGTATGGGGGTGGATGAAAGCCTCGTTAAATACAGGAGATGAGAAGTGTAACATCCTTCTCAGCACATGTTCATGGCAATGGGTTGCAGCTGGCTCTGGAGTGCCTCTCAAAAGCCTTCTGCAGGCTGGTCTTCAAAATGAGGGGTCTGTGGTGACTCGAGAAGCTGCAATGAGCAGACAATTCATATTGTAACTATTTTTCTCTTTACAAGCACCTCCCAGATGCTTTCCAGAAGAGAAGATGCTGCATTCATTTGCTGTTCCATGGGTGGGTTGGTTGGTTAGTTTGTTTTTTTGTTCCATTAGTGTACACAGAGGTGGTGAAGGACTCAGTGCCTAATGTTTTGGAAACACCGTGTCTGTGAATATATAAAGTATGTCAGTGCAGTCTGTCTCAGACTTAGAAAAATAAGTCCTAATCTTTCCTTGTGTGTGTGTATATATATATTTAAGATGGCATTACAGTTACTACATCTTTTTTTCATGTCTGAGGGTATATTTGCTACTTCTGTTTTTAAGGTTAAAATTATTTCTTCCTTAAGGGTTTTATTTACAGTGAAGCAGATGTTTCCTCATCACCATAATCTATAAATTTTTAATGAAGTTGTGTGAGCTTATAAAGAACTCAAGTGAATGATTAAATAAAATTTTAAAAGCTCTGCTGTCACTGTATGTTTTGTTTGAAATTACTTACTTGCATATTTTTGGTAGAGCATCAGTGGTTCTGTTGAGGGGAGAAAACCTCTTTCTAGTTTCTCTCCTTTTCTGAGTAATGTGAAGTTATAGCTTATTCCAGATAAAATACTAACTTTTTTCCCCTTGCATGAAAGAGGACTGCATTGTGCTCTTAACTTGCACAGACACTCTTGAAACTGTCCCCAGTGAAAGCATAGATAGCAGATAGAAAAAGCTTGTTGGGGAGTGAAATCTTTCAGGAGAGCTGTCTTTAGTTCTGTGGCATTAATTTCAAGAACATTTTTCTTGTCTCCCAATGAGGACTCTCTACTTTTTCTTCCATTTGTACATCCAAATATACAAAAATAATGCCAAGAAATGTATAGTCAGCATTCCCTCCCCACCCCCCCTTTTTAATGTAGTTGTGATGATTTAAGTAGCACTGTGTTTAAGCCTGTGAGTGTTGGGGACTTTCAGAACAGCACCGGAGAGCACACAATTTTAATAATGCCCATTCCCTGGCAAGGGAAATTTTCTTTAAACGTAAGACACAACATGTGTCTGTGCATTGGGGAAATTTGCTCTGAAGAAGCTCATCCAGGGAGAAGTAAAAGTTGACTGATTGCTGCATTACTGCAGGCTGTCCCGAGTCTGACACTGAAATTTCACGATATTTAATTGCATACCTGCTTAGTTGACTGAGAGGAACTTTTAAGTCAAATATGTTATAAACAGAAGCAGCTGAGCGATAATATCCCAGAAATGTAGGCTCTTCACAAACAGATGTCACATTTCACTAGTAAAGACTTTGTCAGTTAAACCAGCTTTCTGTGAACTTTCTTTACAAAGAAGTCCTTCACGGCATGGTGTTATGTCAGCAGAATGCAGCTCAGTATCCTTAGCTTCAAATCAGAGGCACCTGTAAATGGTTTGGTCAGCAACAAAAGTATTTTTTCCTGTGTGTTTAACTTAATGTGGCTTTTCTGGGGCATTTCTGCATCTCAAGAATTGGAAGGCTACAGATGTTCCTTGTTAAACACAGCTCAAGTATGTTTTCCATGGAGGTTTTCACCTTTTTTTTTTTTTCCCCTTCTGGTTTAAAGGCTGAGAGAGTTTCTCATCATGACCTCATTCAGAAAAGTTAGACCTGGGCTTTGTTTGATGTTTGGAGTTTCTTTTTTTCTTTTTTGCTTGGTTTGGGGGGGGTTCTTTTTGTTTGATTTTTTGGGGGGGTGGGTAGCAATAGGATTCTATTGGAGTTACTATATGGCTATACCAGAGAGTTCATGTTTTCTTCATTTTTCATTTTAAAATAATAATAAACACCCCTCCAAACCTGCAGGCAAATGGTTAAGCACTTTTCATAAGGACTCTTTTCTTCGCCTCGTGTCCTTTCTCACCCTCGCTTGGGACTCTCTTGTGCTAGCCTTCGCTACTGTGAGGAGCCCTTTTAAACAAGAGTCTTCCGTTCATATTCACAGGGCATGAATGACACCACTGAAGTTACTTGGCTTAAGTTATTAAAGTCAGTAGGACTGTTTATCAGTAAATGCTGTGTTTGGCTGCATCGGTTCATAGGATCGGGCATCAGAGAAGTAAATCCTTCTGGACAAGGATTTTCTTAGTTATCGTTGAAAAGGGTTGTGCTCGCTTCTAGCTCTTCCATGTGAAGATTTGACAATATTTCCAAACACTGGGTTTTTTGGACATTTCCCCGAATTCAGTATCTATTACCCTTGAAATACACCCTTACAAGGGAGCATTTTATAGAAGCCCTTTGTGCACTCCCTTGTATATACAGCCTCTTAAGAAAATACACAAATATATACAGTGGGCTCTGGTCTTGGCTGCTCTTAGCTTTAAATGAATCCATCTCTTTCTGCAAATTTTTTTAATGAAGACTTCCATCCTTTTTAATTTAATGGTGCTTATGAAGAGTAATGACTACCAACTCTGGCTGTTGGGGTAGGTAGCTCATGCGTGTTTTGGGCAGCAGATCTCTCCTGCCTTTGGGGCTGAGGGCGAAGGCCAAATTCAGCGGCTTTACATCAGGAAATCGGATTCCATCTGTCTAAACATTGTAAAGTTCATTTTATTCTGCAGTTAGTTATATTTGGCTTACGTGTAATAACTCTCTTGATTATTTCTAGTGTTCTTAAAAAGCTTGGTGCTGTGGCTATTTGAATGTTGGCTGCTTAGGGATTTTTTTTGTGGTTTGATTTTAAGGGATGTGTACTTGAATTTTGGGTTTGGAGGATGGGGTGGGACTGGGGATGGCCAGAAGTCAGCTGGAGTGCCTTTTAGTACTCAGGATTTATCTTCCGTAGAGAAATGTTTACATCTTTGTGCGGGATGTCAAAGTTCAGCATCTCTCGCTGCAAGCATCTGTTGACGAGCCTGTAAACAGAGCTCAGGACAGATGCCATCCGGGCGCCGGGAGCATCCGTGGGGAGACCAGCCTCCCCACCTCGCACGGCCCACGCTCGCGCTGTCCTGGGCGCTGCCCAGCTTGGGGAGGCGGCGTGTGGTACCCAGCCTGTGGGGCATCGCCTGCGAGGGGCTGCAAGAAGTGGAGGGCTGCGCCCCGCTCGCTCCTGCTTTCTCTGTCCCGTGCTCTTGAGAGAGTTTTGTGGACCGAGCGAGGCTGCAGAGGCTGTATGTGTCCCGCAAGCCCACGCGTGTCCCGCAAACCCACTGAGCTGCGTCATCCTGTCCCTCCTGTGAAGCGTTTAATGGAGCGTAACTGCAATGCACAAAAGCCTCCCAGCGCCTGGTAAGGATTCGGTGCAACTGTAGGGCCTCGCAGCAAACGTTTTCCTTAATGGAAATGCTGCTTCAAAACCTTAAATGTTTGTAAGTATGATGTTTGACCACTGGTTCAAGTGGCGGTGCTCATAAATTGGACAAGTTTTTTTTCTGATGTGCCATCTTCTAGTTTTTGAGTACTTGCTAACTGGAAAAATCATTCATTTGCGTCTCTTAAGTTCTCTAAAATATTAATTGGTGTAGCATAGAAATATTAAGACATTTCATAATGCTAAAGAAATCAGTATCTGTAGCAAAAACCTTTTTTTTTCCTGATTCAGGAACTAATTCAGCTAGCTTTTTTATCTGCTTTATATCAAGTGTGGCATTTTTACATGGCTGCTATTCTCTGAATATTTGTTAAAGGATAATAGCGAAAAGCCTCTTTTTGTGCATGTTTTTGCCTGAACCACTGTGTATTTATTACATAAAAAATACAGAGCAGGTTATGAAGTACTTCTTGGATACGTTGCACATGAGCTGTCCTTACTTTTTTCCTGTTATTTGCCTTTCTGCCAAAACCACTATCAGTTTGATTAATTCCAGGAAGGGGAAAGTTTTAATCCTGGAGTGAGACATTTTAAAAGAAACGTTGAATTGTAAAAAACCCAAACAAAAAAACCCCCCACAAAATTCCCCCCTCCCGCCCCCCAAAAAAGCCACACCCCAAACAAACCCAACAACAAAAAACCCCAACCCTGACTGCCAGACCAAGCTGACTGTCTTATTCCTGCAAAATGAACTTTCTGGCTACCAGCGCATAGCCACTTTTTGTCGGAAGTTGGGGCGTTTGCTAGTGAGCAGCCCAGAGTCTTCTAATGCACGAGCGATGGGGGCAGGAGGGCTGAGCAATGACCATAAATAACCCCTTTAATGTTGGGTTTTCAAGGGTTTTGTTCTGTGTTTCCTAAACATAATGGTAGTGTTTGCTTTAGCTTTACTGAAATTAATTCGTTTGGCATTAGTGTGGCTGTTGTTAAGTGTTTTACTAACAATATAAATTAAATCTGTATGAACAAAAGCCTTTGTCTTTGAGCAGAGAGTTGCTTTATGCTTTTTATAAGACCTGACTGAGAGCAGTCCGTATCGGAGATGCTGACAAAGAGGTACTTACTGTGTCCCCTCCGGTTTGCCGTGGCCATGTAATGGCTTGTGGCTACGTAAATAGTTGAGATGTCAGTCTTCTCTCTTGCTTTCTGCAAAGAAAATCCAAACCATCTGTGCTTTTTTGGTGCTTTTATTATGCTTGTACTAAAGATAGCAAAACTGCTTTTGTTTTAAGATTAAAGCAGAAGTACACAGGCTGCCATATTAATTTCTTTTGTAAGGGAACACAGTTCAGCTGTTCACAAAACGGGAGGGAATTCAGACTGCATCATGCCAAAAAACAATGACGACGAAGTTGAATCTGTAGCATCGTGATGAGCAAGCATGTCACTTCAGTTGTTCCCTTGTTCCTAAATTCCCTTGGATGTGGGGCTGGTCTCATTGTTCAGTGTTGTCGGTGTTTTTAGGAACACATGGTTTAGGTTAAGCGCAATTACGTGCTGGGATACTTTGCAACAGGGCACTGCTCAGTTTTTGCTCTGGTGAGGTTTTGTACCTTACAGTGCAGATAAATGGTGGATGGACACTGAGATTTTTACTTGGAGAAGACTCTCATCAACTTGTGTGTAAACTTATCCCCGTTAAGAGTTGGGCAAAACCCAAGTAGTATAGAGTGCCCTAACTTTTTCATTATTATAAATTACTTATGTTATTATTCTTTATTTTTTTTTTTAAATTAAAAAGCCAAAGAAATTACTGGGTCATTTTGGATAGGATTTTACACAGCAAGGGCTTGTGAGAAAACGCTGGCGTGTGTGCGAGCAGCCATTTTAAAAAGTACTGAGAGTTGTGAGAAGAGGCTTCTCTCTCTCCGTGATGTCCTGCCTTGATGTCCGTCGGAGACAGAGGGCTGCGAGCTCCGAAAAATCCTTTTAGGTTGCTATTTCAAATCAAATGAGTAGTTTAAAAAGAATGTAGCCATCTGACAGGTGTGTAGGGCACTGCGTTAGGTGTGCCGGTGGTCCCAGCCCGCACCCTGTTAGCAGGTATCGCGAGGTGGGGCGATTAATGCGTGGGGAAGTAGATGGTGTCTGCTGGCGGGTCCTCTGGGGAAGGCTGCGGTGGCTTTGACTGCCTGGTGCTGGTTCTGTAGATGAAAGGCTCATTTGATCTTTCCCCTGTGGTCACTCAAGTAGTTCTTGAGGTTTATGTTACCTCTGTGCACCTGAGAAATACAGAAACGAAGGGGGATCCTCTACATCTCCAGATACCCTTCACTGCATAAGTTAACTTTGTTTACAAACTAAATCTGTGCTGTCAGATTACAGTTTTGATGACAGATTACTTTCAAGGCTTGATGTCCCAAATATTCTCCCCTTGAAAGATGCAATACTTTTTGCAGAACTTCAGGTTCTTTTAGCAGGGAACGCAGGAGCTTCCCGGTGGGATAAAATGTGTCATAGCACCTTTGGGAGCCACATGACATTTGTGTTCTTGAACATTTCAAAGCGACTTGTTGTTTGAAAGCATTGTTTGAAACCTCATGAGAAGGTTACCGGAGCGAGATTTTCCCTAAAGCATTTCTGCAATGTGATAATAAACTCTTTCAATATTAGTTGCAAAAGAAACTTTTAAGTGCTCTTTCATAGTGGTGCTTTTATGGTTGCTAAACCTGGGGAAGTAAATGTTAGTGTAGGTCATGTGCCTCTTCCTCATCCAGCACACTTTATTTTGTAAAACAAGCCAGGTCCTGTTTAGCATGCACTTAATGGGGCTGAGAGACACTTGAAGGACATTTATCTATCCAAGCTGACTACTAAGGACAATCATAAAATGTACATGGAAAAAAACCCACTGTGTTGCAAAGTCAAACCCTGGAAAGTTAGGAAATGCTGCACGGCCTCTTTTTCACTGTAGTTTTGAAAAGCAGCGTACTGCCCCTCTGCAGTTCGGTGGTTGTGGCGCACACAGGAGAGGGGAGGGACCGGTACCAGGGAAAGCAGCATCGGTTGGCTCTGAGCATCTTCTGGGTGTTGTAGAGTTACGGGGATGAGTATACATGAGGGTGGAAGTAAAGGGTGCTTGTTCTAATAGTCCTTACTTTTGGTTTGTTTGGGTTTTTTTTCCCCCCTTCTTTTTTTGGATGCCTCCTACCTGCCCTTTTTGTCCTGTCTTCTATGCACGGGCTCCTGCGCTTTTACTTGTTTGGTCTCTCCAAGCTTCTGCTTCGACTTTGCTTTCGGTACCGTGTCCCTACTCATTCAGCCTCGCAGCCCGGCTCCCATTTGCATCTGCTTTTCTCTCTGACACACGAGTGGACATGCACACACGCCAGCGCACACCCTGTCCGGGCACAAGGGTGGCTGATGGCTCCCTGGGGTGGGAGCATGGGGGCTCCCCATGTGGGAGGTGGCAGGCAGGGCCCCTCACAACCCCCAGCCAGGAGCAGTGCAGCCAGGGGCACTGGGGCAGCCCCAGCCATTGGGCACATCCCTGCAAACCTTAGCAGAGCACAGAACCTCATCAAGCTTCCTTCAGCTCTTGAGGAGCACAAGGGTCGGGTGGTCTTCTCATCCTCCTTTCGCGTGCTTCGGTCTGGGTCAGCGTAGGTAGCGGCAGTGTGGAGCTGCAGGGGGAAGCACCGGGAGGTCTCGCTCGGCAGCAGCGAGAGCACGCCAGGGGCAGACGGGCTTTGCCAAGGTGTTTAGCTGCTAAATGTCTGAGGCTCTGCTGAACGCTCACTGTGGGATTTTTCTCCAGTGATTTATAACTTTGTCGAACTGATGACTTTTACAGGAAAGATAAAATCTTGCCTCTTGGAAACAATTCATTCCCTTTTAAAATTAAACTTACCTTCTCCAAAAACAGTCTCGTAGAATGTTCACGTATGGAATCACCAGAGTTATTGTAGGCCTCAACAAGACAAAAACACTGTTTTGCCTATGGTGATAAAATAAGCTAATTTGAAAATATAAGCAGTTAGTATGATATTTACGTGCCATTGAATGCTTTGTCTGAAGCTTTCCACGTGTAGCAGAACTGTAGGCTATTGAAAACAGATTTGGGAAGGGAGCAATCTTAATAGCTAGATGTGCCACAAGCCTGTAATGAAAATAATGCTATGTCTTCTATTGCTGATTATTTCTCTTCTGAAAGTGCATTTTTTCACTAGCATCAGCAAGGAGTTCTAATTAGAAGTAAATAATAAAATCTGTTCCATTATTAATGCTGCTTTCAGGCAGGCATTTAATATACATTGAAATCTGATGGCCTGACTTTGTTGGCATTATCTGTGCATCATCATTGGCTTAAATGCAATTATACAGGGTTTCTGTCACCACAAGATTTGCCCAGGAAATGTAAAGTTCTGTCAAGGATACTTCAAGGTCTGCTAGGCATTTGAGATATGTTAATGTTTTTCACATGTCCTCGGTGGGGGGGAAGAGGGAGCAATATTTCTGCACGGTCAGGAAAGCAACAGAAGCGTGACAAAGGCTTGGTAAGTCCAGCATACGAGCGTGTTCTTCTAAGGAGAATGTGCCTGCTGCACCGAGTTCGTACGTGAGCAAAACCCTTGCTTGAGGTGGGCAGGGGCTGCATCCAGCAAAGCCTCTGCAGGAGGCAAAGAGGAGGCCAAGAAGCAGAAGGCTGCAAGGGAACCACATTTTCTTAAGTATCACCCTCAGTTTTCTTCTGGGTTGTTTCTTTCTCTGGGCACTTTTTTAAAATGCTTGGCTTGTATTCCAGATGTATGACAGTGTTAACAGATCAGACCAGACACTGCTGTGCATATTCAGTTACTCAATATCAGTTGCTGATATGTGTTAGTCCCAAGCGTGCCCACAGTGTACATATCAAATGCATTTGTTCAAATGCTTTCAGAAATGAGGAGAGCTATTGCAATGCAATGCAGTATCTTACTGCTTCTGATAGGTGGATACAGCTCTTATGGAATGCATTAAGTCACGTGTACATATGCTGTGTAGATGATGAGGTGGGCAAATGTTGTGTGTAGCTGCTCACATGTATACAGATGCATACATGTACTGCTTCCCAAAAACACTGGACTTAAAATGTGTCTACTCTGCATCAGGTGCATGTCCATTTCTGTAGGAGAAATCCTGGACAGCACTAGTCTACAGAAATTTTCTAAGTGAAGGCTTGAAGGCTTGGTTTTTCAGTCACAATGTCACACCCATGTTAAAACAAAACCCCAGGCCTTGGCTAAAGAAAACACGATTCAGTATAGCAGTATTCACCCGGTGGTGTTGATAAGCTCTGCAGCTGCACTTTGAAAAGTCCTTGAACATCGCTACCTGAGTCAGTGCTGTCTGAATTTGAAATCTTTAAATCTGACTTTCCATAAGCTGAACAAACTGTTTACTGTACCTGATGTCTGTAGAGCAGATTAAGTAGCTTGAAGTAGACAAAGATTCAGTCACCATAAAGATTCAGAGCTGCTGAAGCTGCTCTCAAGTCATGCACTTTTTTTGCATGACTTTTAACCTGTGTGCTACGTGATGTACTTACCAGTTTCAGTGTGGACGTTATGTAAATACTAAGCAGCTTATCAGATGCAGTTTGGGGTTGCAGTTACAAGCAATGCTTCCTCTATTTAAGTATGAAAATGGAAAGAAATGGCTGGTTAGAAATGGTCAACTGGTTGGCAAAGTAGGGGCAAATGTTACCACGCTGATGCTTGTAAAGCAAGCTCACCTTTGAAGTGATAGTGATGGAAAAGAGTAGCCGCTTGTCATGGTTTTACCCCAGACACCACTTCTCTTGAGAAGTTTCTGAATGGACGGATTTATTTTTATAACGGACAATGAAATAAACTTATAAGGAAGCTTTTGGAACTTGGTTCCAGATTCTTGCATCACTTTTAAGTTGCAGACTTGAGCTGTTAGTACCAAGGAGTCAACGGAGTCAGACTTTGCCACGTGAAAGGGAATCCAGTCAACCTCCTTCCCTTACACATAGCACAGATTTTTAAATCAATTTTTAATTTGCATTTGGATTTACGTGTCACCAATCTCAATACCATAGTAGAAGCATCAGTCTGAAAACAGTGTCCTGTAACCCTCCATAGGAGCTCAGGTATGGAGGGATGTAAAGTAGCACGCCCTGCATTTGCACCAGGACACAAATGAAGCAGCTGAGTTACTGGCTGGGGTGGCCCTTCTCATTCCGATCTTTGCAGGAACTTTTCTTCTTGGGAGGTGTGAGAGGCAATCAAGCGTAAGTTCCATCAGAAGAAATAGCTACCCTCTGTGCTTCCAGGCTTGCTTACCAGTCCAAAACACATTTGCATTTTGGAAGAGTTTGTGAGATGATGGAAAAGTGGAAAAAAATCTGGATGCTAACCTAGTAGTTTCATCTACTGCTATAATTAAGCCCCGAGCACTTGTAGCTTTATTGAATTTCTGTTTTGTTTGAAGCTAATTTAGTTTCCAATCTGGCAAGAACTGTCCCCTTAATGTCAGGTTTTCTTTACCCTTCTTGGTGCAGTCCATGCTTTCTGGAGACGAGCGCACTATTTCTGTCTACCAAAGGCACCTCCAGTATGCTGAGCTAGTTCTGGAATTATACAGCTACCAGCATACACATCCCTAGAGTGAGTAACAGCTCTTTGCAGTACTTGTGTAAATATTTACATTTATTTCCCTCCCACTTGGTGAAGTACTCCATTTTTGTACAGTACAGAATGCTTTGTGTATAGAAAAAAAACCCACATTGTTTAGTTCTTTGGTTTTGTTTTGAGGGGGCGTTATATTTATTTAATAAAAAGCCAAACTAGACGCAGCATGCATTTTGCAGGGAAGTCCTGCTTTCATCCAGTTTCACAGCTGGGCCAACAGATTTATGACGAGGTGATGGACTTCTTCAAGGTCAGGCGGTGAATTGGTGGTTGAGGAGAACCTCAGGTCCTGCTGACTCCAGCCCTTTGTTTAATAGTTTGAGCGAACAGCTTTGTCTTTGCAAATGACTGCAGCAAATAAACCAAAACTATCCCCAGCCCCACAGTTAATTTCAATAAACAAATTCTGTGGGGGCTGTTACGCTTATTTAAAATGAGGTTGATTGGTACAGATAGGCTCAGACTTGTCCTTGCAGTAGGGAGGAATTCTGAAAATGATTGCAGTGATTCTTTTTCACTCTTCGAAAAGATTCGGATGCTTAAAAATAGGTGTTTAATACAAGTAAATGTGCGCATCAGCTACTGCTCCTTTATGTTCACTGCAGAGCAGTAGCATGTGCAGATCCTCTCCCATTTGTTACACCACTGTTCCCAGTAGTGCCCGTAAAGGCAAATGTCAGAAGCGAGGGAGTCGCAGTGCCGGATCAGTTGGAAGGCTCGTAGCAGCTTTGGGCCGGCGCCTGCCTGCGTTGCACTCGGGCAGCGCGGACAGCTGGGGCTCCTGCAGCCAGCCCTGGCATCAGCTGTGCTCCTAAGGAGCGAGTTCCTCCGCGGCAGTTGCCTTTCAGGGAACGCTGTGTGGCATACGTATCGTCAGAGGGGCCGGCTCTTGCTCCCCTGGACTTGCAGGAGAGGGGTTCCTTGGCGTTAGAGAGAATACCAGGCTTTTCACGCTCGAGGTTTTAACTTTTTCCAGCATTTAGGTGCATGGTGGGTTCTGGCTGTTGCCTTCAGCAAAGGGCAACGCAGGATATGTGGTGACTGAGGCAGAAATGACTTTGTGAATGCTATCCGCTAATTTTCAGTTGCAAAACTTAAGAAGTGATCCACGTTTTTGTTAGAGAAAAAAAATCAGCAGTCTACCAATTGAAAATCATTTAGTGTCTATAGTAGCACAGGCTTGCCAACAGCAAAGCACCTAGTAACCTTGTCCTCGCATGTCTGCTGAGTTCAGTGTCACCTGGAGTGCTGTGACTTCCGTAATCTGTCAGCACGGCTTCCAGCTTCCTTCCACATTTTCTTTTATGTTGCTTCACCTGAATTCACACCTGGCTACCCCTGTCTGCATGTGCAGGGTCTCAGGAATATAATCTGAGAGGCTTAGTAATAAAGTTATTTTTTTAACCAATTTTTTTTTTTTTTTTTACTTTTTCAGCAAGCAGTATATTTAATGAATTTAATTGAATTTAATTTTCTCATCAAAATGTGCTATTGCTAACTTCAGGTATTAAAAATTTCTTTTGTTATGCATCAAGTGTAGTATTCCTGGGGCACTTCTTTCTGATTTGTTTTTTTTTTTTTGGTCCTCTACATATGGATGCAAATGGATATACTCCTTTAACTTCTTTTATGATAACTGAATTTTGGCCTTGATTTGAATTCCTCTTATCAGTCGCGTCTGCTTGCAGAAGTTACGGCATGTCGGGAAAGTAAGGTGTGCTTTCACTATCTGTCAGATGCAAGGCAAAAATGAAATCTCTAGCTTTATATATTTAATAGTAAATTAATAGAGATCTTATCAGTTGTTAGAGATGTATATTGCTAAGCTCAGCTGAAAACTTGATGTGTGGTAGGAAATCAAGCTAATACTTGCTCCATCCGTTAAAAGGAGCAGGCACAGCAAGAGGCCAGGATAATGAGATGAGTATGAAGGGAGCAATGAATTTTACTATTAGACATAGTTTTTAAAGCTCATCAATGAACAACAGGTCTGTGAAGAGGCTTGGAAGAAAAGCCAGCTCTTACTGTTGGAGTACAAATCTTGAACTTTCTTTTAGAGGATCTTGAATCTGTTACAAGTGTTTTGAACTACACGGTAGTGGTAAGTGTCTGAGTTTTGGTCTCTGAGGTCACGGAAAACTTAGTTTCTGGGACAAGAAATTTAGTATTAAAAGACTTGTCATTCACTTCTTGCTTTGTGTTTGAAAATAGGTCTGTGAGTCAAAAAGAAAAAAATACCCAAACCATCCCCAAACTTGTGCTCTTTGCTTTTACGTTCTGCTTGAGAAGTATTGCAGCTTTTCTTACTGTAAATAGTCAGAAACAAGACTATAATCATGGGAGTGTAAGTGTTTTTCTTAATAGAAAATACTAAGAAATACACCCCATTACAGGTGGAGAGAATCTTTGGCAGCTGTATGTGCAGGAATACCTGTGCTGTGTTCCCACGTGTATGTGTTGCGTTTAGCCGGAGACTCCCGTTGCCTTTCCTGCAGGTTAGATCGAGCCTGGGGATGGTGAGGTTGAGCATCCAGCCAGGCTGAAGGTCGTGTACCTGATGTGGGCACAGCTTGTTGAGCGTGGCTGCTGGAGTAACCAGAACCTGCACTCCTGACGGCCTCTTCCAGCTGGAGAACTTGCTGGTGGCTGATCTGAACACGCTCCTTCGCCCTACAGCGAACACGCTCCTTCGCCTGATCCAGCATCAGTTGTGGGGAGCGCTTGTCTGAACTTGTATCAGCAGTGTTGTCTTTCGCAATCTCAAACCAGAGATGGCAATGGCTTGTTAACCTTTAAAACTCTCTTGTGTTTTGGGAGCCTGTCCCGTGCCTTTCCTCCATGAAAGGTTGCTGTGTGCCTGCCTCGATAGCTTGCAATATGAAATCTCCGTTCCCTGTGGTCAGTATCCCGTTCACAGCATCTGCGTGTCACGCTGTGCTCCAGGGGGATGTCTTTCCAACGGTTCAAAACATCTTTCAGATCCCTGAGTTGATGAGGCTTTGCATCCTAACTCACATTTTGGCACCATCGTTTGGAAATGAGCTTGTCTTTCTCACCAGATCAGATAGGCGAACACACATCCATGTTCTCTGTCCTTTGTGGAGGATCTTCATGTCTGAGGGAAATACACCTCTTTCTTTGATTCTCTAAGTGAAATGGCAGCCCCTGCTAAATGCAAGTACCTCCTTTGGAGGGATGTTTTACAAAATAACTGCTGAACACCGGAGTCTCGTCTGAAGAAAGCTGTGAGCTAAATTGTGACTATGAATGTTTTAGCTACAATGATACAAATTCTGACATTAGTGTTTGATTTTAACACTTCCCCCTCTGGGCCTCCCTTCTTCCCAGCGCTTTTATCTTTTACTTTCTGGGAAGTGGTTTGTGCCAAAGTCAAAATAAAAATACCTGTGTGGGCACCGATACCACTGTCACTTCAGCTGATGTAGCAGAGTGGTTTAACTGCAGTGGTGTGGTTCTATCAGTAGAAGGACATGCTTGCAGTTAAGTGCTGCCGTTCTCAACTTCCTTTGCAACTGGGTAGAAAAATCCCATCAGGTCCAAGGACCCCAGCCTGCCAGCATGGTTTGAGTCTCAGGTGCACATGGAAGAGGGTCAAGTGATGTCAGTAACAGCTGAAACAACTTTGTTGGAAAGGGTTTCACTTCAGTTGCTGGTGCTGTAGTAGAGTGAAAGGCCTTTGGACTGCTGGAGTCCACAGCACCAAGGGAATAGTTTTTGAGTTTTTATTACTTTTGTGCATGTTTTCATTGGATTGAACTGTTCCCCAAGGGGCCTGGAAAAAGATTTTGGCAGACGTGCCAGCACTTCCCAGCTGAGGGGACAGCCCACTAACCCTGAAACAAGTAAACCCAGTAGCCCTATGAGCAAAAGAAAATTCACCAAAAAAGCACCATTGGTGTAATTGTGCTGAGGTCAAGGGCCTCTGCTAGGAAAACCTCCCGTATTTGTGATTCACAGGGCTGCATCAGCAGGATCTAGTGCAGACCTGTCTTAATGGGAAAAGCCTCTGATGTCGAGAAGTGTATTTCTTTGGAAACCAGCACTTGCTTATGCTCTGTCAGCAGCCCAATGTATCTGAGCTGCAGCAGACAGAGGGGATTAAAACAAGTGCTTTTTCAACTTTGTTACCTGGCTTAATCTAATTGAAAGGTTGTATGCTGGGCATGTGCTTTTGTTGATTTGTCTTCTCAAGAAGTGGATCTTGGTAGTCTGGCAGTAAACCTTCCCCTCACCAACAGGCTACAAGCTTCCTCTGCTGGTACCTGGGCTGTGTGCGGTGTGTTTCCCTGCCTGGGAACGTGAAGCAGTGTTGGATGGACATGGTTGTATGGTAGAGTGGGAATTCTCAGGTTTTGTGCAGCCTCTGATGGGGGTGCCTATTTTGGTCTTGGGCAGATCAGTTAAATCAAAACCTATAAACGATGGTCAGTGAAATCAGGCACTGTCAATTACACAACGATGGGAACCTGCGTAGCTTGCTTTTAGGAATGCTAAGTTTCTTCCTAGCTGTTTACAATTGCTCGGTATTTCATATTAAGATTTTATGCTTGACTTCCAGCACCTGAGTTTGAGCCTTCCTTCCTTTTTGGATCCATTTCCTTCTCTGAAAATTTCAGCTACAAAGGAATGTAGCTAATACAAAATCATGAGTACTGTCTTTTAATTTGGCACTTTGGAAACTCACATTTATGCCTGTGTGGTTATTGCAAGTGGGTATTCTAAAGGTATGGTCCTGTGGGGTGTTTTTTCCTCCCCATAGTGTATTTGTGCATAAAAGCACAAGAAAAGGTACTTCCGTTGCATCTGCTAAGTATACAAGGTTTTGTGGTGGTGGTGTCAGCAAATTCGTTGGGTTAACTGAGCTTTTCAGGTGGGTGAATTCCAGAATGAAACAGTTCCAATGTAACAGTAGCTTTTATTGTCTTTATAATACAAGGATATCCTAAGAATAAATTAATATAGTTTAATTTTCAACCTGTACCAGACACAAGTATGATTATTTTGTACTTACCTGTCTTGAACTAAATGAGGCATTGGATGATCATGCACTGGTGGAGTTCACAGTCCTGAGGGATATGGGTCAGGTGGAGAGTAAAATCAGGACCCTGAATTTTAGGAAAGCAAACTTCCAGCTGTTCAAGGAGTTACAACCCCCTGGGAAACTGCCCTCAGGGACCAGGGAGCAGAACAGATCTGGCAGATCTTTAAGGACACTTTCCATAGAGAGTGCAAGAGCTCTTGATCCCCAGGTGTAAAAAATCAGGAAAGGAAGGCAAGAGACCAGCATGGATGAATTGAGACCTGCTGGTCAAACTAAAGGGCAAGAAGGAAATGCACAGGCAGTGGGAGCAGGGACAGGTATCCTGGGAAGAGTATAGAGACGCTGGCCGGTTGTGTAGGGGTGGGGTCAGGAAGGTCAAGGTGTGGCTGGAGCTGAACTTAGGAAGGGATGGAAAAACTAATAATAAGGGCTTCTATAAGTATGTCAGCCAGAAAAGGAAGGTCAAAGCAAGTGTCGCCCTCAATGAACACAACTGACAAACTGGTAACAACAGCTGAGGAGAAGGCTGAGGTATTCAACAACTTTTTTTTGCTTCAGTCTTCACTGGCACCCTCTCTTCCCATTTCTTGAGTGAATAGACTGCAAGACAGGGCCTGGGGGAGAAAAGTCGCTCCAGCTGTAAGAGAAGATCACCTGAGAAACCTGAACGTACGTAAGTCTATGGGACCTGATGAGATGCATCCCAGAGTTGGCTGATGTAGATGCCAAGCCACTCTCCATGGTATTTAAAAAGTCATGGCAGTCAGGTGAAGTCCCAAACGAGTGGAAAAAGGGAAACATTGCACCCATTTTTAGAAAGAGTAGAAAGGAGGACCCTGGGAACTACTGAACTGTCAGCCTCACCTCTGTGCCTGGGAAGATCATGGAACAGATGCTCCTACAAGGTGATTTGAGACAGCCAGCATGGCTTCACCAAGGGCAGGTCCTGCCTGACCAACCTAGTGGCCTTCTATGACGGAGTGACTAGATCAGTGGACAAGGGAAGAGCTACACATGTCATCTGTCTGGACTTCTGTAAGGCCTTTGACACAGTCCCCTACAGCATCCTTCTCTTCAAATTGGAGAGATATGGATTTGATGGATGGACTGTTTGGTGGATGAGGAATTGGTTGGATGGTCGCATCCAGAAAGAGGGTAGTGGCAAATGACTGTCTCCAGATGGAGATCAGTGACGGGTGGTGTCCTTCAGAGGTCCGTACTGTTTACGTGAGGCACTGGAACAGGTTACCCAGAGAAGCTGTGGATGCCCCCTCCCTGGAAGTGTTCAAGGCCAGGTTGGATGGGGCTCTGGGCAACCTAGTGTAGTGGAGGGTGTCCCTGCCCATGGCAGGGGGGGTTGGAACTACATGGTCCCTTCCAACCCAAACCAGTCTATGGTTCTGTGATTCAAGTCAGGTTAGACAGGGCTCTCAGCAACCTGATCTAGTTGAAGATGTCCCTGTTCATTCCAGGAGGGGCTGGACTAGATAACCTCTAATGGTCCCTTCCAACACAAACTATTCTAGGATTTTATGATCCCTCATGGATATTCAACTTTTATGGATATAATTGACTGTTGGAGGTCTCTGCGTGTTTTGCCTGCTCACCCATATCTTGTTTGTCAGTGTGGATATTAAAGAAAAATGTGTGAAGATACTAAGTCTAAAGATTTGTATTTGAAGTTATCGTAATACAGAATGACAGACAAATGATGAATCTTTTATTTGAATAATTGGTAAGTGTTCTACTGTTCTGAAAGGAAGGAAGATATATATCTCAATGGATTCTTTTAGGAAATAATCTCTTGCAGATTAAATACTTTATACACATTTGTGTTACAGTGTAAGAAACCTGCTGTTAGTGCTGGTGCTCATGCTTGTTTTGATGATGAAAGAGCTTGCAATACAAATGTTAAAGCTTTTTTTCCTATGATCACAGCATTTTTCATATTTTGCAGTGGTCTTATAGGCAGTCACTAGTTATGAGTCACCGGGTGGTGAGTCAGCTCAATACTACATGACTAATTTGTCATGTCATCTTACTATTTTTTTTTAAAGTCTATTGAGATGATAGTTGGGACTGCAACTCTGAAGTCACTGATTGCTATTGCTTTCTTGTTAATGGGAAGTATGACCCTGTGTTGAATTGGCTGGTTACGCCTCAGTTCCATACCTTTAGGTAGCATTTAGCACAATAAAATGACTCCAAATAAAATACTTATTGGAGATACTTGTGTGTAAAAGTCCTACTAATGTGATGCACATTTTTGTCCATCTTGTTTGGACTTAATTTCACCTTTTTGTCCTAGCTGTGGCGAGCATAACCATGTAGTTGAAGACACAAGTCTGGTTTTTAATCCAGAGCATGTGACTTTTGAGAAGAGATTATGTCTTTTTTAGAGACCACCTGTGCTGCACGTGTTGGTTTAGTGAGAGCCAGTCTTGCACTGCTGTGTCCGAAGACGCACTTTGCTCATTTGCAGCTTCATCTGTCTGTATTGGTGAGGATGGATTTCCATGATTGCCTTGATATTAAGGACCACTGCATTCCTGTGGCCACACTTGAACTTGGGTATTAGGTGGGTATATCTGTACCACCAGCTGTATATGACTGTCTAGTTACACCCATCCTGTTGCTCTTTGCTTTCCACACCACTGATAATGCCTTTCCCTGCACGTTGTATACTGTGAAACGTTATTGGTGCCATGGTCTTAGTGGCAGTGGGATGAAGACAAGTGAGGCTGGGTACCACACAGAACATCACTAAACCCGGGTTTTTAAAAATCAGTAGGACGAGAGTTGGGAGCCATAAAATCTTGTGCAAGAACTGTCTGTGCCTGCAGAAAAGTTTCTACTGCTCATTTAAATTAATATTGTGCGCAACAAAATGCAATATCCAAACAGATAGTAGTAAATGCACATATTTTAGGGGGAAAGAAAGAGCTTTGCAGTATTTCAGGGCTGAGACTTTGCTAAATAGAAATTGAATGTAGGTATGTCTATATTCTATGTTACACAGCTGCTCAGATGAAAAGATCATGGCGGTCTCTCTAATTTCATAATCTTTGGCTGTAGAATTGAAACATGCCCTTGTTTCTAGAAACTTCTGATTTAATCTGCCAGGCTGAAGATGAGGTAACAAAAATCATTGTGTGGTCAGAGCAGGAAAGAGTTTATGTGTAGAACTAAGTCACTGGATTTGGCCAGTGAGTCTAAGCCTAGGTCTCAGGTCTAAAGCATACGCAGGTGAGACAGGAGAGGGGGAGAAACCACTTGAGTCATATTAGGTAAATACTCTTAGGGTAAGGTGGCATTAGTTAGGGCCCTGAGTAGCTAAATGAAATGGTTATTTAATGTGTCCTTCTAATCTGACGCTGTTCTTCTGTAGGAGGATTTTGCAAAGTTATAGCTTGTTTGCTGTACTGCAATAGGTTAGGGAAAATATACCCATCAGCTTGTGAGTTATGTGGATAAAATCGCTCAATAATTTTTTTTTTATTCTACATCCCTTGCAGCAGAAGTTGCTTTCTTTCCTCTCACCTTAAAATGAGGCAAAATTAAATAGAAATCATTGCTCACCTTGCATTCCACCAGAAATCATAATGAACAACACAATGAACTTTGGAGACTATTTGAAATTTACAGTGACTTATAGCGTTTAGAGCAATAGGGGCTGGGATGTAAAAAGACAGGCAATCTGTCCTGCAGTGTGGGGTATCAGGACTCACACTTTTCTGGGCATATTTACCATCGGTTCAGTTCTGTCCCAGGTGGACATACTGCTTTATTTCCTGCTGTCGGAGCCTGTTTTGCATTAAGGCCTATGTGCTGTAAGTGCCTGTAGTAACAAGAATAGCTAGTTGGCATGCTAACGGGAGGACTGCACCCTTGAAAAGATTGTGCATGCAATAAACTGAGCGTGTTTTGGACAGTGAGACGGGTCACATCTTTAGGTGAAGAGAACGTTGATTTTGATATGGGAAAAGACAGCCTTTTGTCGCTTGCAGGAGGGTTTTCCCCGTTGATCTCTAAAGCTGAATTTTAAGACATGATATTTATCACACAACACAGTAAAATAAATCTGTTTGGATAGTTGAGAGTAGCCTGGAAAGGTAAGTGGGGGAACGTAAGTGGAGGGCAATGGTATTTGCTAATGCACAAGATTGCTGTGTCCACATATCTCTCTCACAACCTTTCCCCCCATGCAAGCAATCAGAAAAGGTGGTCCAATTTTAATCCGCTTCTTCTAATCTGTTTTTAGTAACATGTCAGGGTAATCTCACCATATTTCCTGTTGAACTTACATCTAACCCTCATTTTAAAGAATATAGACTGGGGCTTGTACAGCTTCATGTGCTTGAGGTTTGTCAATGCAAATTCAAAAATAAACAACAGTATCCTTACAAACACAGAAAAATGCTGGTGTATTTTTCTTTGCAGCAAAAGTTTGGGTTTTTCATTCCAGGACTATAAACATGACAGTTATACGTAAAGCTACTAAGTAATTCTCTGAATATAAGACATCTTTCTTGTCTGCCTCCTACATAATTCTGACACAACTAGTGAAGTAGTACTGTCCTTATGTGGGGGGAAAAAAAAGATGCTATGAATGACTTTTTGCTGGTATCATGGGAACCAGTTGTAATTGGGCTTCTCCTATATACATGTACATGCTATCTGGTGTGTAATACAAATGTAGTTTTCAAATATAAGCACAGACTAGCTGTGGAAAATTAAATTGCATACACATGTTTAATAAGCAGGCCACCTTCTTAGGTGTTAAATTTGCTCTTTCGCTTCTTGCAAGGCAGGAGGTTCATAGTTCAAATGCAAACCAGACAGTTTATATGCTCATTTTATGGGAGTGACTTACAGAAAAGTCTGTCAAACTTTTGCAGCCAAGAGCAACTTCTTTTTGTTATTGGTATATAATGCATGTTCTCACACATGTCAAAGCAATATCCATGCATACAGTAAGACTTACGACACAGCTTTGAAAGGTGTTGCATCTCTTGACCGCTCCATCTGCCTGCACCTGTTGATTCATGTCCTGCAATGGGTGCTCCAGTCTCCTGGGCAAGTTTTAGCAGTGCCACTTACTTATCTTTTTCTTAAGAGAAGTCTGCTACAGGAGTATGGCCCAGACCGGGCATATTCAAACCTCCTACCTGTTCCTTTTTTTTTTCTTTTTTCCTCCAAAAAAAAACCTTTAAGGTTTTATATTTAACATCTACAGGCTCTCCGTAAGTGCAATGAAAAGAGATTCTTCCCTGCACAGTAACAGAAAATTAATGGTAATACATACAGTATTATCTCTAAGGATGTAAAAAGAGGACCTTGCGGTGGGTCTAAGAAGAAAAGCTTTTCTAAGCCATTCTGTGAATCTCTTATGGCTCCTGGGCCTGCTATGTTCTTGCTCATTGTAACAGAACCAAGCAAAAGAATATAATATTGTTTTCCCCCAAACCAGACATATTAAAATGCAGTAGTGTTTTCATATTTGTACTTCAGTATTTCCAAGAGGTCTTTCCGTCTTTGTGCCAGACACTGTAAAATTTTATAACAAAGAGGTAGCTTTTTTCCAAAAAAGCTTTCAGTCAAAGAGCTCACTTTGGCATACCTAACAATGTATACTTTATTTGAGTAATAATCAAATTTACTAGCATGCATTTGTGAAAACCTAAGTAATTACTGCCTGACTATATGATCAGTCTGATTAATGCTCCTGTTCAGTGCAAATTAGAGGACGACTGTGGTGTGCTGCTTGTAACTCAGCAGTTTCTCTTTTTCCCAGTCCAAACTTAAAAGATCTCGGACTTTGGGATAAGTATGCATTCATGCCCACTGCAATATTTTCTTACAAATGAAAGTTGCATGTTGAGATACACAAAAAACCTTAAATTTCTGTGAGTTTACACATTTTGAGTCTACCCTCCCTCTCATTTCTGCACCTTTTCAAAACAAGATAAAATAGAGGGGGGTTTATTTATTTATTAGATGTGTCTGTCTTTTTTTTTCTTCTTTTTTTTCTTATTCCACTACTTGGCTTTCTCTTCACCATGGTTTCATGATGATTGAACCACTGTGGAATATTCAGCTGTTTTTGTTGATCTTAAATCAGAGCAATTCTCGGGCAGAGGAGGTCTGGAAAACTTCAGTTGTGTGGTATGTGTCCCCATAAAAGTAAATAAACAGCTGGAAAAAAAAAAGTAGCTACAACAGGAAAATCTGAGGATATCATAAGTGAACTGTCAGGGGCACTTTGGCTGCTCTGACTTGGCGAAGGCTGGCACGGGGCGGCAGGAACCCTCCGACTTCAGTCATGTGCAGGGCTGGGACATCTTGGTTGATGGGAGCTCATTGGCCTCTTAGGGCGTGGATCTGGGTTTCACGGTTGTAATGAAAAATGCATAACCGACTTGGCTGCTATCTTAAGATATGTGCAGCTTTGTTTCATGCTTGTCCAAACCTGTTTCGTTCTTTCTTGCAGCAAGCTCTC
The DNA here is from genome assembly GCF_028858705.1 of Grus americana. Classification (NCBI taxonomy): domain Eukaryota; kingdom Metazoa; phylum Chordata; class Aves; order Gruiformes; family Gruidae; genus Grus; species Grus americana. The sequence goes on along the minus strand of NC_072853.1, from coordinate 82,607,063 downwards.
CTCCTGCTGCAGCTAACACCGCTGGGGGGTAGTGATGGTGGAGAGCCAGTCCCAATTATGCCGATTTTATGTTTCAGATTTCCTCACAGGCAACGGTTGTGACTCTCCGTGATAGTTGAACGTAACAAGACATGTTGGTGGGCACCTTGTGAGAATATCACGCAAATGTGAGAGCCCTGAGTGTCTTGAAGCTTTAACCTTTGCTCTGTGCCACAGCTAGCCAAGTGCCTCAGTGGCTTTTTGGGAGCACCTTGGGGTCAAAGAGAGCGGAACAAGGCCCTGCTGCCACAGGCTAATGTGTAGCCATACTAACTGACCTGCAGCACTTCTCCAGGAGCTACGGATGGTCGTCTGCTGGAGCCTGCTGCTGTTGTCAAACCACTGTAGTCCTGGAGAAAAGCAAGAATCTAAGGGCAAAATACACTCTGTATGTCTTTAAAATAAGGCAGCTTTGTGCTTTTTGAAAGCAATGAGGTTTATGCTGATTTTTGATGACAAAACCTCCTCAGAATATATTATAAAAAAAAAACCAAACACTTTTTGCTTACTGTATAGAAATTCAGAATTATTTCAGCTTCTTGCTCCCTTCCTCCACCTTTCACCTGTCGTCTACTCTTTCTGCCAAGTAGTCTGAGAGACGGTAACAGCAGAGGGACCCCCATCCCTCCTGGGACCAGTGGATGCTGCCCATGCGGTCCATGCAGCAGCACGTGGTTGCCTGCTGGCAGGGAGGCAGGGTCCCTTGCTCCTTCGCTCTGCAGACACAGAGTCCTTTGTCACGGTCCTGCTAGCAGGGCATGCGAGAGCAGTGCCCCTGGGGAGGGATTATTGCAGAATTATTATTTCAGAGGATTTGCAGACTTGGGCAAGCATCCCTGCAGTAAATCATAGACTGTCAGGTTCCTCTCCAGAGTATGGAAGCTGAGATGTGTAATTTTTTATTTCTAGACTGAAGCTGCAGATCTGGTTTACAGCCAGCTCCTCATCTTCTGGGAGAAACAGGGGTGTGAGACACCTCAGGTTCACACAGGACATGCTAGGAAGAGCAGTGTACCTACGAGAGCCAGCACTGCATGCCAGGGTGTTGCTGGTCATGGCGTCCCAGTCTCTGGGAAGACTGGTTCACTGCGGTGCAGAGCCAAAGCTGTGCTGCCTCTCTTCATCTCTGCTGTGCTGTGGCAAAGCCAGGAAATCTTTCCAGTGTGCTGTGTGAAGCCTTCCTCTGTTGCAGTGTCCTTGTCCCCTTTCGGTGCTGCCACGACCTGTAGTGAGCTTTACTGCTGGGGCCGGGCAGGTCGGTAGCGAAGCCGAGTGAATGATTGGTCCCCGCTTAGACCCAGGAGAAAACTCCACTCATGCTGTATAGAGCCAGCTGAGATTTGGCTCCAGCCTAGACTATGAAATATGGCTAAAGCATTTTCTGTCCACAGCCTGTGCTCTTCTTGCCAGTGCTTATATAGATTTCATGTGCCATACGAATGGCGCCGGCTAATTCTGAATGCGGATAAACCACCTGCACCTATTTTTTTGATTTGACAGTACTTCCGTCTTAGCAAAAAAAAGTTTGTTGATGTTTGGGGTGCATTCTTGGGCAGGGGAGACTGCTGTTGTGGGGCACAGCACTAACCTGGATAGGTTCAAAGGCAGCTTTGGAGACCCAGTGAAGGCTGGTCTGTTCCTGTCTAGGCTGTAATTACCTCTGTGCGTCAGAACTGGCCATGTAGGTAAGGAGGGGTCACCCCTTCCTGCTGTTGTCTAAGGGCATCTTCCAGTTATCTTCAATCAGAGCTGGAAAAAATCCCGATTGCTCTTTCACTGAATTAATAGCTGTCGCAATAGAGGAAGTGGCCTTGCAGCATTCTCCACAGTTAGCCCTTTCCTGAAAGGCCGAGGAATTGTTTTGAGATCAGCATGCATGATAAAAGTTACCTTTGAAATAGCATAGCCTTGTAAACAAGGCTACCATAGAAACTTAGGTTTGGGGGAAATGCCATGTCTAAAGTTCACCTACCTGTAAGTCTACTTGGAACATTCTCTGTTGTGTGTTATGTGCCATCGTGTACATATTTGCTTTCACAGATAGACGTCCTTAGGAGCTTAGTGTACTCAGGGCTTGAGTTCCTCCATTTTCTACCTCCCACCCTCCATGTAAGTTACCATTATACACCTACAATTTTTAGGGAAGGGGGATTGAAGAGACAGCTACTTCGGTAAAGGACTGCTTCAGTGAAGAAGCTTTGAGCTGTGAATAAAACATGTCCTTGGCTGTCTTGGTAGCAGTATTGGCTGTCTTAGTAGCAGTACGGCTGTGTCAAAACCTCATACCGCGGGCCACCTGCAAGAAAAAAATGGGTAGTAAACACTGGCTTAATGAAAAGTCCCTCTGATCATTTAAAACACAAGAAGAGGATGAGTGAGGGACTGATGTTCGAGTTAGGGAGTTTGCACGGTGTTGGGATCACTTACTACCTGGTTCTTATTTTCTAGGTTAAAGCAACAGTGAGTAGTGGCAAGGATGGGGGTAGGAGCAGGGAGTGCAGCTTGCCAGTCAAGTGGGGTTTTTGGCTTGTCTTTACAAGGCAATTGGTGATATTGTAGGCATGTTACTTTGTGTTATCGTAGAAAAAACATTAAAAGTTATTTTTAAAAACAAAAAGGAAAAAGGGACTCTGGCTTTTGTTGTCCTCTTCAATTCAGACTTATGTTTTCAGGATCTCTGCAAACTCATACAAAGCTTTGTACCGATCTCACATATTCAGATTTTTTTATTCTTGTAACATAAAAGCAAAGAAAACTAAACTTATTTTTTTTTAAACAAGCAAAGATTATACTAGACTCTTACCTAAATTTCATCAGTTGCATCAAATGATCTTGGAAGTTAGTCCCGCAAAGATCACTTCAGAGCTCTGCCAATTTACTGTCATGGTAACCTTTTGCCTATTCTGCTTCTCTTGAAACCTGTCAATATGGAAAGATCTAAAAGGCGTTTTTTAAATTAAGTCAGGAAAGTCCTACTGAAGCAGACACATTGGCATTGTTAACAAAAAGTCGTTTGATTAAAAAGTGATTTGAGTACAATGGAATATTGTTGCTGTGAGGTGTGCAGTATTTACAGTAAGAGAAACCAAGCCAAGGCTTGGAGAAATTAAAATAAAATGCAAACATACTTAATTTACGAGAGTTTTATGGTTAAATGTTGTCAGGAGATCTGAAAGCTGACATTGCGTGTATGTGAACTTCCTCTGTGCAGGTGCGAGTTGTCATGTCTTTAATTCAGAGATGGCTTTAGAAATGTTCAGTGCAGCAGGCGTTCTTGCCTCCAGCACTGGATTTGTGAATAACGCCTGCCAGTATCCTTTTCTTGCTTTATATTATTTTATTGCCCTGATGTTTTAGGGTACCTCACATAATGTGTACTTCCCTATTTTCAATAAAAGCTCTACTTCGTTGCCTGCCGGCACTGGCGCATTACCTGCAATGTTAGGTCCTCCCTTGGATGTGGGCAGGGCAGACGGGGAACCAGTTAGCTTATGTGCACCTCTGCCTGTGTTTCAGGGACTGGGCAGTTTAAATTCAAAATTAAACGGAGGCGTGGACTGGAAAGCCAGTTCTCGCCTCGCCAGGCTGGCCGGCGCAGGAGAGTTGGCTGGGATAGGGTGGCTCCAAAGGGACAGGCCTCCCTTTGGGGGGGGTAGTGGCAGGAGAGGGCACCAGGAGGCAAGGGAGGGAAACTGTACACGTAATGGGGGGGGGAGGAGAAATGAGTGCAAATAGGGCAGGTTTGCAGGAGAAACGCAGAGTTGGTTGTTGGTGGAAAGCCCTGGAGGAGAAGCATGGTTTGCTCTGTGGCAGTGGTGTAAGACCCACAGGAGGAGAAGGTGGGAGGGAACTGGGGCCGTGCGGGTCACTGCTTTTAGGACAGAGGTAGTTCTGGGTTGCGAGACCTCGCAGGTCTCCCTGACTGGTGCGTTGTCCTAGGAGTGTGCTGGATTCTGCGGCCGATAGCTGTGCGCTGCCCACACTGGCCCTTCACCAGGCCAGCTCCTTGCCATGTTGGTTGCCTCATGGCTTGTGGTGGGGCAGCTCCAGCACTGGAACCTTCTGGGGTGCTCCTGCGAGTCTGTCAGCCGGCGACCCCCAGCCAGAGCCAGACGAGGGAGCCATGAAGCTGGAGCTAAAACTGCGGTGTCCAGGAACTGAGGGGCTGGCTGCTACCTGACAGGAGTAGTGAGGGAAACCCAAGCCCTATGTTGTCTCAGCACAGTGAAATTTGCTACAGCAAGGCCATCTGTTTCAGAGTAAAAACCTTTCTTCTGGCTCTGCTTTCTTTATCTTTCCTCCTAGCCCTCTGCAGCAGCCTTGCTGAGGGAGCACCCCAGCCCAGCAGCTGTGGTTCTGCGCTGCGGGGTGGCCAGCTGGAGCCCGGGTGCTGCAAGGACCTTTCAGTCTTCATAGCTGGTGCTGCAGCAGAGTCTTCTTGGTTTTGATACTCATACACTGGTAATAAATGCCGCAGACTTTCCTGACATCTTCCCACCAAGCAGCTGTGCCTGGCAGCAGTTCCCCGGGCAGCCTCCCGGTCCCCTGCGCATGCCTCCGGGCTGGCGGCAGGCAGGACAGTCCCCGCAGGGTTTGGGCACCATCTGCACTCCCAGGCCACGGTGTCTGCACCGGCAGCCTGGGCAGGGTTGGTTCATACGAAGTGTTGGGTTGAAAAAGGCTCGCACTGGCATGGCTTTTTTCGGCATCTCGGAGGGCATGGTCGGAGTATTGCCTTCACCAGTGAGCCTTCGTTCAGGACAGGGCTTGATTTACAGGGATGGCCCCTCGGAGCTCCAGCTCCCATGTAAGCGTTGCCTCTGATTTCATTACTGCGGCACTGCACACAGACTGCTCCTATTCTAGACTCGGAGGCAGTCCAGTCAGCTGCCTGCAGGGCTTTTTCTCTTTTCTCTCTCTCTCTTTTTTTTTTTTTTTTGAAAAAGACCTATTGAGATTAATTGCTTTGTGCCTCAAAAACGCTGGTATAATTTGTAGGCTGCTTATTGAACAGAGTTGTTCCAGTTCTTGATAGCGGGGCATTTTATTCATATTCAGTCTTGTTCATTCAGTTGCAAATAGTCATTGTTTATCTCATATGAATCATTGAATAAATATGAGTTTGAAATTGAGAGTTTCACTTGAGCTCTAACCAATGTTGACAGTCAAGCTAATGCTTTCAGTGCCTGGCATTGTCCATGGATGTACTTTCCATTGTGTGAAAAACGATAGATAAAGGGTGAGGGTTTTTTGGTGGATTTTTTTTAGTGCTTTGATCTTCCTTCTGAGAAGAGAAAACCATCAATTTTCACCTTCTTGTCCTTGGAGCTAGTTAAGGTGATACACATTGAAAGCAAAAGGAATATTGCCATTACATCTGTTTACTGGGTGCTGCTTGCAGTAGCACTGACTTGGGGGTGCCTTTGGTGGGGTGTCCCAAACCAGATGGAGGATTTAACCCACGGGGGATCGTGGGCCCAGACTGTCCCCCATTCCTCTGCTATGTGCCGGGATTTGCTCTCCGCCTCACATTGCAGTGCCCGGCAGGTTGGAGGCCTCTTCCCTGGTCAGAGCTGGCTTCCTGGTGAGACCCTGGTGTTGGCCTGGCAGGGAGCCGGAGGCCCATCTTGTGGTGCATCTCCTGCATCCTGCCCTTGGACTACTTCACTTGATCCGGCGTTCTGGGAAAGCCTGGGCAGCTGCCATCTCTCTGGTTCACGGAGAGAAAGGGGTGCTTTTCCACGCTGAAGCAAGCGCTGGTGATGTGCCAGGAATGTTTCACGGTTTTTTTTTGGCAGTGCCATGGTCGTGGTATTTGTAGGTGGGTGGACTTCTTAAAAATTGAGTTCCATGGTGTCTTCAGGTTCTGAATAACTTACAGGTTATACAAGGTAGCTGGCAAAGAAAGTTAAATTAAAGATGCTTTTTTTTTTTTTCTTGTAAGAATTAGCACGGGCTGCCTAGAGGCTTACTATGGTATAATCAAGGTAAAATTGATGTCTTTAATTTGAATTAAATTTCTTTATTGTCTGTGTAGGCAAGTCCAATTGAAGGGTCATAAGCACTGAACCTGTAATTGGAAGCTTGTTGGTACTTGATGATAGAGCTTGTCTGTGAATGGAAACATGTCGGTGTGTGGAATAAACTACCTTGAAATACCTCTTGTGGAATAGGTGTTAGGCGGGAAGTCTTGATCAGATAAGCTTATCGACAGTGGTCAACAGATAGAGTAACAACAAAGAGGTGCGATTTAGTGGGTTTGCTGAGCTGTGCTGCAGCGATGACCGGGATTGCCATCCTGGCAGAGTGCTTCTCCACGCTGTGAAGCTCGGCAGCAAAGAGGGATATTCTGCATGGGTGTGACAACCTGACTGTTGTTTGAGGAAAGCTGTTCAGGGCAGGTGCTGCAAGCCATCCCTGGTGCTGTTGCTGCTGGAGGTCGGGGAAAGGGTGGGGGAAGGCACCAGGATAGTAAGAAAAGGCCAGTGTTAGTCACAGTAGTAACGTTACCGGTTTAGTTGGCATATTTTTTTCTTGACATCAATAAATGTCTTACATAAAATTATTTCATTTACCTCCATAGTTAAATAGATAAGAAACTTAATTGTAGGGAGTTTTTGTTGCTTTTAAAAAGATTAAATTATATTGCATCAAAGCAAGCCTTGGACCCTGGTACATCTTGTTGCCTGAAAGATTGTTTTGGGACAATGGAATGGATGTCTAAGGTCAGCTGTTACAGAGAAAGAGTAAATTATTGGACAAAACCATTACTTGAGTTGCACTCTTGTCATGATCAACCATAGAATTTAAAGTGTCGGTAGTTAATCTGCTTTACATTTGGTCTTAAATTGCTTTTGATTTATAAGAGAGCCTCCTTGTCCTGTATTTTAAGTATCTACTTAGACAGTAGAACTCTCTAGGAAAAAGAGTAAACTACCAGATTTTTATTTTTGTTTTTAATCTGTGGGTCCTTGGGCTTGTCGTGATTTATTTTTCTCCCTGGAACGCTGCATTCCACCGCTTGTAATGTGAGCCCAAGGCCTCTTTTTTCTACTTGGGCTCATGTATAAAGACATTTTGTAAGATTTATCGCATTCTTTTTACTTCTAAACACAAGGGAAACACAAATGATGATCCACAGTTCAGACCAACAGCAGAGAATTAAAAAAAAAAAAAAGATATTTTTAAGTGGATGTTTCTCTGTACAGTCCTGTGTGTTTTGCTGGGCTATGCTTATCTCCCTGCTGTGAGGTCAGTGACTGTAAGCAAAAAGGTGCCGTAGAAAACTGAGGGCGCTGATGTCTTGAACGTATGAGCCAAGTCCTCTGGAGTTGCTGTCGAGTTGTGTGGATTTTCATGGGCATCACTGTAGCAGTTGGGATTAAACCTGTGGAAAAACTCACATAGAGCAGACCTTGGGGCAACGACAGGAAGGCTGATTGCTTTGGGGTTTGGGCCATGATTAGCTTTGCTTTCTAGTGTCTGTGGGCTGGCCAGATTCTGTAGCAGTCTGTTTGCTAATATTATAGAAATTCTTGAAAAAAGTTTGGTTGTTTGGTTGTATCTTCTACTGTTTGTAAACCTGTCCCCCAGATGACATCTGTACAATACCTGTTTGCTTTCTCCTTCCCTACTGTACTGAATTTTATGTTTAAATTACCATTTTTTACATTATCCCTCTGGTTATAAGGATTTGAGTAACCTAATTTAAATTGAATGCATGACAAGACTTTGATATTTCTGTTTTCTGTGCAGGGATATCAGTATTATCTTCTGTAATACCCTGCAGTTGGTAGAGTACCCCTAGGGCTCATAAAAAGTTTTCTTATGTAGAAAAGGGCAATGGAGGGAGGTTGGTTGCTCCTTTTCTGTTACCCCCACCAAAAACGCCCTCTTGATTTCAACCTTAGCAGCGACAGGGATGCATTAAGCTGCATAACCGTTCCCGAGCACCGCAGCATGCAGTCAGATGGTCAGACGCCACCACATCTGGCGTGTGTTACCGATGGTGACTGGCCGGAACGTTTGGTGCCCACGTGGTGGGCGATGGCCATGAAGGTTGGTCCGGCTCGAGGCCATGGGCACGTGTCTCGTGCCTGTCTAGAGGCATCAGTGGTGAGGAGCCAGTGCCCATCACTGCCCTTTGCTCTAATCCAAATCTCAATCTTTGAATTAAACAAAGAAACCTAAGCCTGCACTGACTGGGACTTGTGCTTGGGAGGGGCAAGGGTTCAGGTCGCTGTATGGAAGGGGCTGTTTTAAAATGCTTGCAATATGTAAACTTTTCAGTAGATGATCTTGCACGTTTTCAGAGAGCAGATTCAGTAATGATCTAGCTTGGTCAGGGTTTCTAAGATGCAGACAAACGCATTTCTGCCCTTAAGTAAAAATTGCACGGAAATCTTGCTAAAATGATGAAGATTCAGTCACCAGTCAAATACTGAATTATTGATTAGGAAACTTTTAGAGGATCTTCTACCTTCCTCCCATCCAATATTGATCAGTATCAGACCAAAAACCCAGCTGCTTGTGAAAAACACCCTGAGAGATTTGGTTCTGTATTGGCTTGGTACAGACTGGAAAGCCTAACTGTGACTTGTAGCTTTTGCAAGAAATGGGGATTGTGCAGGGCTTTTTGATGTGCTTTACCTAAGCACTTAATTCAGCATTCTCCTAAACTCACTTGACTAGGCTGTTGTGAAATCCCTTGATACCATTTAATGACCTTATTCAAGCAGGGATTTTTGTCACTTGGCATCATGTCACAAAATGATACAGCGAGAGGGAAAGCATGTGTGCTCCTGTCATTGAGGGCCCACTCTGACATTCTTTCCTGGTGTTAATAAATTGTATTGCAAATTAAATCTTTTGTTAAAATATAATTTCCATTAGGTCTTGAGCTTAGGGGTAATTTGTCAGTGCAGACAATTAATTAGACATTGTTTTGTGATATTCCCCTTAAATGGAATACTTGAAAGACAACTTTTTTTCTCATGCCAGATTAATTGCGCAGGATAAAAATGTCATTTTCAACGTAAAGAAGTGGGGAATATTAAGGTCTTCATGCTGGTGGTTTTCACATTCTTTTAAAAGCATCAGTGAAATTAATTTAATTGCAGTCATATGCCTCAAACTCCTGATTTGTTGATGGGTTGTTTTCTTTACTTGCTCACTAGTAGATTTAAAAGAGTATATTCACGTGAAATACTCATTATTCCAAATTGCATGGAGTACAATAAATGCTTTTCTGACCCAAATATAAAGGTACAGACTCATCTAACAAATACTTGCACATTGTGGAGTACAATATTGCACTGCTAATGCAGAGTATTTATGAATAGGCATGGTATTTATGAACAGGGAAAATTATGGATTTATTTGCTAAAGCCATCGTTTTCATTGTATGTCTCTGCCTTAGGATGTGGTTTAGGAGTTGTTGGCTTTACAGATAGAGTCCTGTATGAAAGGAATTATTTATGTTCCTCCACCATTTCTTAACAAACCCCTTCACAAAACATCAACCACAAAGCCCATTTACCTAGTGCTCATCTGTAGTCTCACCTTTAATCTCAGTGCATGTTGTTGTAAGTTCTCCAGCTTCTTACAGCACATTAGAGAGCGTCCGACTGGCATCTTCTGCAAAGAGAAGGTGCTTCCTGCAGCTGCATTTGAGGATCCGCATGGTGTTTCAGAGGATGACATGGATGTGTCCTGTCTGTGCAATGCAGTCATGCCCACATCCTGGAGATGTTGGTGTGCTGCTGAGGACTTTCCTCTAACTTCTTCTTCCTCAGTCCCATGTCCAAGGCTAATGTTCCTATTGTGAGATGATGAATTCATTTTCAGTACCTTTCCTTCTTTCTCATCTGGGTAGTACTTTTGGGAAGCATGAGTGTAGTTCTCACTCTCGGTGTCTAGAGCTTGACATTGTGTCCTAAAGAAGATCTGGCAAATGCTGTGGGTATCACTATGGTTGAGCAGGCGGACCTTGACACTGCTTTGGGTATGTCCCTGTCACAGCAAGGCTGATGAATTTTACCCAGTTCTGGAGAGAACAGAATTGGGTTAATAATCCCGTTGATTTCTGAACAGACATGAATCAGGACATGGGGTCATGTCACCAAAGCTTTGAAACAGGCTGTCACAACCAGACCAATATGGTTTGTTTTCATACTTTCTGCATGTCACGCTATTTTTAATGTTCATTCAGATATTCCTGTGTCACTCATCTGTCTCTTCAATCTTTCCTTTTTTACTAGAGAAAGAAATCTGACTCAGCAGCACATGATTACTTTTTTTCCAGTCATATTTGCTTTCTTCTTCAAGACACACTAAACAGCACTCCTCCAGCCCTCAGGCGTGGGTTCTCCTTTCAGCAAGCTGTAAATATTTCGATATCCGATAGGTCCCTCCTGTGTTATATTTGAACTTCAGGGTGCCACTTACAGCTTTTTTCATGTTCCCCAGGGAACTCGGTAGCATTGGTCCCCTGGCTTTTCAGGTTGCTTCATCATTTGAGTCCATTTTTGGCACTAATAAGTTATGGTAGGGAAAGTCAAGTGGTTTTGAAGTGTTGCTCTCCTTTCCCAGTGAAATGCTCTTTACTGTTTAGCTAGGTTCGCTGTTTTGTCTTGTATTGAGCTTGTCCTTTTTATTGTTGTTCTTTGCGTTGCTCCTTCCTATCTCAACCTCTAATTTTCACTTACATGATAACTTTGAGAGTTCTTATTTTGCATGCTGTCTCTTTAGGGTTTAATTTATAGTCTTCCATGTATTCAGCATGTTTGTTACCTTGGACCATTTATATCTTGAGAGGAAAGAAGTTTTTGCTGAATTCTCATTTAGGCTTGTCTTAAATCTTATTTCAAGCTTCCTGCATGTTTTACTTGACCTTTCAGAAATGCTGGCAAGATCCTTGAAGATGGACGCTCCTGCGCTCTGCCAATGGGTTCCTCTTGAAGTTCAGGAGCCAACTTGTTCATCTTCCTTTTCTGCATGCTGACCCTGCCATTGCTCTTGGTTCCTATTTCCTGAGAATTTCATCTGCTGTAATATTTCATAACATGACCGTCTAATTACTAATGATAAAGTTCAAGGTAGCTTTTTCACATCCTTATCCTAATAAAGGCATGAGTCAAGATGAAATAAAACAAAGCAGGCCTTTCAGGTCTTGAGCAGCAGGACTGCTAAAAGCCTGTGTAAAGGAAATGAGGTCTGCGCATGCGATCCCGCTGCTCTGTCTGATTACTTTGATCCTGTTAGATGATTTTGACCACGTTTTACAGTGGGTTTAGGAAATCTGAAGGATGCGCGGCTCTGGTAAAAATTAAAAGTAAAGGAAAAGTAACTCCTCAGCATTGGGGAAGAGACCCTCCTCCTTTCTGGTCTGGGTGGCAGCCATCATGACCGGTCATTGTGTTTTCTAGCTGGTTGACACACAGGCATATCTCTGAGTCAGCTCACAGAGCTGTTTCCTCACCCAAACAAGGAGGCAATGCGTGGAAGAGCTGGAAGTGTGAGAACAACCAGCCTGAAGAAGAGAAAATAGAGGGTTTGAGTGGGAAGGATGAATCTGCAAAGAACATCTTGGATAGTCCTGCTGCTCACAAGTCATTCATCACTTTGTTTTTCTTGGTGCATTTTTATTAATTCCTTATGTTAATAAATGTGCTTAGTGATGCATGGAGTGCTCTGCCTACCCCACTAACCTGTGCATCACATATCAAAGAACAGGAATCACAAATAAAAAACCTCTCCTCCTAGAAATGATGTTTTGTTTCCTTTCCGTGTTCACGTGAGCTGCACTCACAGGGTATATGTCATCCCCTTTTGGTTTCCTAATTCTCTTACTGAGTCTGTTTTACTGTTTTTATTCCATGCTGCTACATGGCCTCTGTTAAGTTAGTTACTTTTCTAGGATTTGCTCTCCTTAAATCCCTTTTATTTTCAAGTCTTCCAGCTTATAATATTCTTTGTTCTGCAGTATGACTTTTGGGGTTTTTTTTGTCGTGGTTCTTCTGACCAGGAACTGCAGTTTATTACATTTGAGATGTCATTACCTCTAATTCCGGCTTGCAGTTTGTGTGGTTAGTCTTGGGACTGCTAACACTGTTCTCAGCCCCAAAGCTTTGCTGTCAGTTGATACTGTTCACATTCGTTCTGTCTGTTAGATATCTGGACCGCTTGCCCCTGGATCATGTACGAGTGTCTGCTTTCTCCATCCTGGCCAGCATCTCTCTGCCCTGTACAAATGCTTGTCCTGTCATCTTGATGGTTGTTTACCACAAAATATGACTCAGATCTCTTGGTGTCTTTTTCCCCACAGTCAGGGATTATGCTTGGGATGCTCTGAATGTGTAGGAACTTTCTGATGGATTGCTTGTGTGTCCTGTTGACATCTGTGCTGCCTTCCAGCACCTGTTAGAAATTTGTTTCCTGGATCTCCTTTCTCCCCCAGCCTTCCCCCAGTCCGCTTTGTGCTGGTGCGAGTGACAGCTGTAACGGTGTGATGGTCTGTGCCAGCATTTGGTACACCCAGGATATCATTTTAATGAACAAATTTCATCAGGCAGTTCTCCTCTGTCAGCTGGTGGGATATCCGAGTACAGAGCTGCGATGTTAAATTGAGTCTGCATTCAGCCTCTTGCTTCTTCAGCTTCTTTTTCTCACTTGTCTCAGCAAGACAGACAAAATCACTATTTTCCTGAACGGCCTCCTATGATGACACAACTGTCCTTGTTCAGGCTTTTGTTACCAGGAGCAGACATATGTTTTTGTGCTGAAATCCTTTGGGGGGTTTTCTCTTCCCACGCAGACGTGGCCCCTTGCGCTGCCCCGTCGGTGGGGCAGTGCTGCGTGATCTCCAGCCCGCAGCAGCAATCCTGTGGTGCTCGCCAGCGCTCGGGCCGCCAGTTACTTCACTGCTTCCATCAGTTTTATAAATGTTATTTCAAAGGATTTTGGAAGTTGGGGGTTTTTTTAATGTTTCACATCATTAAAGTATTTGCATTAACCCCACACTTGACTTTCTTACACTGTGCCATTAGCAAGGACTAGTATCGCCTGAGTAGCATTGGCTATGAGATGCAGGCATATGTCTGTAAGGATGAGCTGCCAAGATGTAAATTAAAAGGAAATGGGAAGCTGAATTCCAAAGCTATTGTTTTATTGTCTTTAGTCATGTCATTAGTATTCATAAAAGTTTAACTAGATTGAGGATGTGTACATCATCTGAGTATATTTATGATAGTTTTACAGAAGATATGTGGAAGTGTTTTCTGACTGAGCATTTAAATTGTGGCTTTTTCAGAGCTTTTACTGTCTGTTTGGAACAGGCTTCAGAAATCAGCCTCAAAAGTCCATTCATTAGAAATCCGTTCACCTATTCATTTTCAGATATCTGTAGCACACTGACCTGAGTGTGCTACTTAGATTAGGAATAATGACCTGACCTGATAGTGGTCCTGACCGGAGAATTGAATGGAAACATTTAAGTGGATTTCAGATCAAACATATAAACACTTGCAGCCTGTTAGAGCAATAATTTTCATTTGCTGTTTTGGACTGTAAAACATTTCCTCCCAGAGTAACTGGAGTAAGAGTGGGGTTTACTGTAAGGGGTGGGGTTTTGTTTGGTTGGTTTTGGATTTTTTGGGAACAATTATTGCTTGATTTATTTTTATTCTGGTAAAGTCTAACAGTAGTCCAGTGTGAAACAAGATTGCTTTTGCCCTTAAAAAGGAAAAGACCTTATAGTCTTCAGTGCATTTTATATGACTCTTGTGTACATATTTGTGACCCTTGTGTACATATTTGGGGCTTCAGTTATTGTCAGAAAAGCTGTCAAAGAAGGTATGATGGCAGGGTATTATATTTTACAAGTCTTCACACTGATAAATTGGATAGGGAATATGAATGGGTATGAAAGCTCTGTTCTCAGATAGTTGTTGTTGAATGTGTGCTCTGATTATTATATTTTCTGTGTTTCCCCTCTTTCAGGTGTTCACTTACAAACAGAGCACGATCACACACCAAAAAGTAACGCCTATGCATCAAACAAGCACAGAGAGTGTGGAAGACATGGCAGCACTCATAGATCTCCATGAAGGCTCCATTATGCACAACTTATTCCAGCGATATCAGCAAGATAAAATCTATGTGAGTTTCTTCTAAAATTAAGGAAAATATCCAGAGGGAATGTTTTGGAGTGTGTAACTGCTGTGTGTGTTTTGCTGTTCTGTGGTATCTCCCCTCCTAATGTTCTCCAGTTCTTTGTGTATCCTCATAGAGCTGAAGCGTGCCTCATCTAGTGACTTCTTGCCAGCAACGATGGAAGGAGAAGGTAGCTCAGGGCTGGCCAGGCAATCCCTTGGAAACCTTGAAAAACAGGCATGCTACATACGCTTTTACACTTCCAGTGACTGGGTTGTGTAAAGGGCTCTTGTTTTTCTCTTCTCCTTTAGAATCTCTGCCCCAACAATATGTGCTGTGTATGTCACCAGAGAGGATGTGATGGGATTTAGTCTGTGACTGTCATTTGAAATCTCATCAGGCCAAGATCCAATTCTGATCAGCCTTCCCTTTTCTATTGCAGTAGAAAGGTGATGGTATTTCTATCGTCAAGATGAGGACCTGTGCCATTACCTACAGATAGTTTGAGGTTGGGGTGTATGAGAACAGGCAACTGTTTATCAGTTTCAAAAACTAGGAATTAGTCCACACAGAATTGTTTTTCTCAGCTCTGTAATGAATATTTTTGTGATTAGATTTACTTGCTCTTTAAATATTTTCATTAATCTTGAACTGACAAGATATGAATCTTTACTGAATATGGAACTACAGTAAATGCGAGAAAGATACAGGGAGTGTTAGGGGCTGTTACAGATTGTGAAATCTCACTTTTCAGTGGTTCTGTGGTCAGTGTTTTTCATTTTTGTTTGGTTTTTTTTTTTTAAATTAATAATTGCAGAACATAAAAAATTTTGTTTGCATGACCTGTCTAGGCCCTTGATTTGGCCATATACTTTATTCCAAGCTTCATCCATTAAGTTTGCCTTCTTTATTTTTAAATATGAATATATCTTAATGTAAAAATAAACTTTCCCTGTATTTAGAAATTTCTTTATGATAAGAAGCAAAAAAGGGCACAAGGAAATCGTGTTCTTTTGCACATTACCTTTAAAGTGGCTAGTACGGGGAACAGTAAATGTTGAGGTAGTTCTCTTTACAGTGTATGTTTTTTCCTCAAAATAAATGAACCATTTTTCCATTCAGAAAAAACAGTAAACAAAAAATGAATAGCATATATGAACAATCCTGCACGTGTGGGGAAAAATAGCCACTTGGTAAGAGTTTAGTTTTCTACTAGTGTTACTAGATTAGAATACTCAGTGTGAGTCAAAATAAAAAAAAAATAAATTGTTTTCTGAGCCATTATGTGTACTCAGATGGAGGCCACTTCCCCCTTTCAAAAAGCGTGTGTGTAAAAAGGGGTGATTTTTTTTAAGAGGCAAAGAATAGCCTTGTTCTGAAGAGACATGTCCTAGCTTATTTCTTAGCTTGTCAAGGCAAGTTTAGGGTATTCTGATACTTGGTGCTCAGTGCGTTGCATGTTTCTAGACAAACAGGTTTGTGTGCTCTTAATGATGACGCATCTTCAGTTGCTGCTGAATACTCATTGTCTCTTCAGTTTTGCTAATTTTACACCTTACTCTTTTAAGTCCACCTCACCTGAAAAATGATTGAAAAGGTGGTCGGAAAAAAGGTGTGTTTTGAAATTTATATGAAAGACTCTCTGCTGTCCTATATATGTAACCAAGACCTGATGTGAGAAGGATCTTATTTTCTCTGTCCTCATTGGTACCCCGCTCCTGCTGTACCACTGCCAGTGGTAGTGTTTTAGCAGGACAGGGCTCCAGGAACAGAAACCCCAAGAAAAGCCGATTATATTGCTTGAATATTTTTATGAAACTTTATAGATATATATGAGCATGTGTTGTAGGAGGAGCTGTTGTCATTGCAAAGTGAACCGTGTCTTTTCAAGCCAAAATCTCTTAACTGTATTGAACAGTAAATGATATTTTAATGTTTGATGTTAACAAAATAAAATGGACTGAAAGGTGCATTAAGTTTACCTTTGTTGAAGGCATATTCGCAGCTCAAGACATTGGTTTCCTGGTTATTCTGCTTTGGGACCAGACTAGTTCTTGTACAGGACAGTAGAAGCCATTGGAGTTCATGCCAGGAGCAGTCAAAGCTTTCCAGATTGTACATTTGCCTTCTCCCTTCCCTCCAAAAAGTCCTCTCCCTTGGCCAGGAATTCCCGCATCAGTGTAGTGCACATACTGTCTCTTGTATGCACCTCACCACCTCAGCTGTATCTGTCCCTTGTGTATTAGAGATAAATGGGGAAGGTGCATGCCCCTCTCCACTCCGAGCTTAGGGGCTGATCATCCCATTGGAAGACTTCTTGCCATCCCCGAATATAAACCACCGTGTAATTGCCGTGTCCGGGCTTTTAGCTTACAGCTCCCTCTTTACTTCAGCTCTGTGCACCTCCTTCTCCACATCCCGAGTGGGGGGAAAAGATACGCTGGCATTTTTTGAGTTATGTGCTTGTAGTATTACAAGCATATTAGCGTGGTTCTTGAGCCTGGCAGCTTTTTGTTAGTTTTCTCAGTGGCAATAAGACTGGGAAGCATCTTTGTACCCTTAATGAGGAATGCGCTTAATTAGCATGTAAGTTTTGGGGCTTGCTTCTTCACACACATGCACACAAATTATATGAAGTGCAATATACCAAATTGTAATGTAAAGTATATATAATTTCAAAAATACAGAAGAGACAATTAAAAGGAAATTTAAACAGTTGCTTTCTCAGGAAGACAATTATTTATGCAAACCCTGCACTGTTAAGTTGTGTGTTTGTCTGTATATGAGGAACTGTTTCTCTAGCAATGAGCATTTAAGTAAATATCTTCAGATGTTTGAGTTCAGTTTAATCTTACTTTACTTAATAAGTTTTTTATTCTTATAAATACAACACATTTATAATGTCTCACATAGTCATACCCATGTTCCGAAACTCTTCACTACTTCCTAATTAATACTATCAAGATATTTGCTGTGGATGCCAAGTTTTGTCAAACGTGTCAGTGACTTTCTTTGCTGCTGCCAACAACTGCAGCTATAAAGGGTCAGCAGAGGATTTTCTGTATTTCTTGCTGTTTCTTGGAGAGGAAGGAGCATTGATTTAGCATACAGGCTGTGTTCATATTGTGAAGGATGCCTGGCTCTGTACTGAGTTGAGGCTCTTAGTTGAACCTGTGCTGTTAGCGAGAAAGTGAATGTCAAGTTGTTTGTGACTATGTGCAACCATCTTTTTGTATCACTGTCAAGTATGTTGACATCTGCTTGTGATACTTTTTGTCTGAATTTCCATAAAAGAAAAGACTGCATGATCTCCCTTTCTTTGGCCTGTGAGAAGCATGGGATGTACAAGCCCTTTCTTAATTACTTAAAGCAGGCTCCTGTCTGGTATTTTTTCAAGTGTCTTGATTAATACAGCTTTTATCTAAAAGTTTGCTTCTGGGCTATCACTGCTTTTGTCGTCCAGGAAAGGAGCAGAGTTCGGATGGCTGTGATCATATGGTGCAGGGGTTTTCATTGCTACTCCCTCTCCTATTTTACTCCATCAGGAACAACTTGATATGGGAAGTCTAGCTTCTGGACATTGACATATGAGGTTTAATGTCTGTCTGTGAAGGCTCAGATTAGCTTGGGTGCTAGGCTGGTATGTGGCAAGATACAGAAAGATAAACACTAGTGCTAAAAGCGAGTGGTGCCCACATTTGAAAATGGAGCCTTTTGTGAAGGCGAACGAGGGATTTCATCACTTCTGAAGCAGGGCCAGCACGGGGCACACGATGCGGAGAGGGGAAGTGCTGCGGCCGCCGTTCTTGTCGCTGTTCAAAGGCGAGTTGTTCCTGAAGCTGTTGATTCTGGTTTACTTTTAGTTAAGTACACATTGCGGAGGAGACTGGCTTAGCCTCAGAGAGGACACCGTAAAACATGCCGCGTGGATTGTGTTGCAAGACGCACAAATTACGGTGTTTGAACTGGCTCTGGGATGAGCTGCGGTTGTCTTGTCTCTGTGGCCAGCGGTTAGTTAGTGATGCAGAGCAGACCAGAGGATTAGAGAGCAGCTTTGGCTGAGGTGAGAGACGGGTTGGAAATAACTACAATATACATTGTGCGGGTCAGTATGGAGGTTTTCAGCGTCAGATCCACCCTTGTTTGCCCAAGTTTAAGCAATAAACAAGTTTCAAAACACATCTGATTAATTTTTTCCTTTTGAATTAAGCTCTGAAGTGCCAGGTAGGCACGTTCCCTTTGAAGTGGTGATGATTTGACATGTGCCCGTCTTGTTTAGGTGGACAACATGTACCCATGCCGTTGTGCTGCGTGGGGTGGGGTGTGGTGGTCCCTTGGACACCCTGCCCTGATGGGGAGAGTGACCTCCAGGTTGTTCAGCGGTTGGGTGTGGTGGCCGTGAAGGGTGAGAGAGAACATAACCTATTTTTGCTCACTTTCAAATTAGAACTGCAGCTTGCCTGCTGATAATTACAACCATCTGTTAGGTTTGTGCACGTCTGTATAAAAGCTTCTGTACCAGCCACGTAGACATGTAGTGCTGTACCAGCCACATCCACATCAGAGGGAGGATGATGGTAATTAGTAGCTCAGTTTTCATGGCTGGCTTCCTTTCTCTTTTCGGCTGAAGCAACAAACATGGAATAACTTGGATGAGAAAGCAACATTTCTCCAATTTTTAAAAAGCATTAAACTGGAGAAGTTGTCTCTTCCCTGATGCTTGCAGAGTTCCTAGCCACTTCATTACACTGAATGCTTAGTTATCTGTTCTTAAAAGGTACATTCAGTTATTTATACATCGATTTTAAATATGTTTGTGTTTATTTACTTTAGCAGCATGTTCAGTTGTCATTTGTTAAACTTGTGGTAATTAGATAATTTATCTCCCTCGAAGTCATGAGGGTTCCCTGAGGCAACTAGTTGATGTTTGTGGAATATTAATCAATAATCACTGTCGGGTTTTTTTTTTCAAATTCTGTTTGGAAGTGTAGATGCTTGGGTATCTAGGTCAGTTGCTCTCTGTGACTTGTTTGTCTAGATTTTTGCATTAGCTTTTTTTTTTTTCCCTGAGTAAAACTCATTTCAGATCCAGTGTAGTTGCTCTGTGCCATCTTCCAGTGGTCAGCAGGAACTGGATGTTGCTGCATGTTACAGTGAGAAAATAGCAAGGCACACTGAAGTCTTGGTTAATTAATTAAAGTCAGTCAGACATAATTCATGCACTTTGAAAGCACTCCTGTTTAGATGTCTTCTACCTCAGACACAAGTTTTAGGTAGAGGCAGAGAGACAAAGTAAGATCAGTAGAAGACAGTGGCCCCAAAATGTTTCTTATAAGGACAAAAGCTGTCATGACTGATATCTTAAACAGAAAATCTTGGATGCGCTCCCTGCAGAAACTAGACCTTAAAAGAATGTGTATCAAGGACCCATATACCATCCTGGACAGCTGACTAGCCTTGGTCTTTGACCTGTTATGCTCTGTGGTATAAATAAGTGTGAGACATTGACTTAACAAAACCCAAACAATATTACACACAAATTGTTTTATTAATTACTACCATAACACATATATTAAGTGTTGTACATTTAGACCAAGTCGTTAGTTATTACACTAGCTCCTAGAACTACATTTATCCTGGTCTTGCCTGCAACCCAGCTGTGGTGCCCACTTCCTCTCCACAGGCATGTTGGAGATACCCAGCAGTGCTCTAGAGCAGTCCCATGTAACTGGTTTGCAGGTTCCTCTTTATGGTCACTGAGGAAACTGTTGTTTATTTAATTGCTATACTTCTCCAGTAAAGAAATTTAAAAGATGTACTGATGAATCACAGTGTTTTTCATGGCTTCCTATGCTACTGGGGAGATGAGGAAAATTCTCTTCACCAGCTCCTTCAGTGGAGGTGCAGAAAATAGAGAATGCCATTGCTAAGAATACATGACAGATGTCTATAGATAGCTACTTACTTCCATAATTAGCATGTTATGCTTACACACATCAGATAATGTTTTCAAAGTGAGTTCCTGTCTCCAAGCATTAATTACAGCTTCCATTTCACATCTGTTACTAGAGAGCAGCAGACAAAGATCTATATAAACACAGCAGGCTTTTAATTGGAAATTAGTGGAATTTATTTCTGGTGATTGCCATTTCTAAAGGATGGTCAGTTATATAGATCAGCAATTGTCTGCCAAAGGCTAATTACCATTATTTCTTATTTGGTTTTTTTTATACATGTTACAGGAATAACATAGCTGTAACGATATGAGAAGAAGTAAACACATGCCACTGGTTGGTTAACCAACTTTACTTCTGAATTCCTCCTTACTGCAGAACTTGTGGGACTGCTAACAATAATAGCAACAACAACAACAATAAAGAATGTTTCTCTGAACTTTGTCCTCACAGCTGAAAATATTTGGGATTTTTAAGGTGCATATTTTCAGATCTTAGCAAATATTTTGGTCTGAGGTCTTGTGATCAACATGATGTCATTAAAAAGGGAGCTCCTCAGAAAGATTTTTCTAATTTGGGGCTTTGAACGACCTGGTCTAGTGGAAGGAACTCCCCATGGCAGAGGAGTTGGAACTTGGAACTAGATGATCTTTAAGGTCCCTTCCAACCCAAACCATTCTGTGATTCTATGAATTCAGTACACTATCGTGTAAAAAGCCAACCGCGTCCTGGGCTGCATCAAAAGAGGTGTGACCAGCAGGTCGAGGGAGGTGATCCTGCCCCTCTACTCCGCTCTCGTGAGACCCCACCTGGAGTACTGTGTCCAGCTCTGGGGACCCCAGCACAGGAGAGACATGGAGCTGTTGGAGCGAGTCCAGAGGAGGGCCACGAAGCTGATCCGAGGGCTGGAGCACCTCTCCTGTGAGGACAGGCTGAGAGAGTTGGGGTTGTTCAGCCTGGAGAAGAGAAGGCTCCGGGGAGATGTAATTGCGGCCTTCCAGTACCTGAAGGGGCCTACAGGAAAGCTGGTGAGGGACTGTTTATGAGGGAGTGTAGTGACAGGACAAGGGGTGATGGGTTCAAGCTGAAGGAGAGTCGATTTAGATTAGAAGTTAGAAAGAAATTCTTTCCTGTGAGAGTGGTGAGGCACTGGAACAGGTTGCCCAGAGAAGCTGTGGATGCCCCCTCCCTAGCAGTGTTCAAGGCCAGGTTGGATGGGGCTTTGGGCAACGTGGTCTAGTGGAGGGTGTCCCTGCCCACAGCAGGGGGTTGGAACTAGATGATCTTTAAGGTCCCTTCCAGCCCAAACCATTCTATGATTCTATGATATGGGAAGCTTTAAATAAAACTGCACTGCATCTGGCTCACTAGAAAGCTACTACATGGCACCATTAGACAATGTATGTGAAAAGATTTTTATCACTGTTCCACACAAGTTGAGCATCTCTCATACCTTTAAATCATCAAGGCTACAGTACTGTTACCAAACTACAATACCACTGCTTTCACAGCACTTACAGAGGCAGATGTTTGAAAGACCACAAAATAGCCGACAAACTTCTTTATCTTTACAAAGCCAACTTTCAAAGTGTCAAGATGTAAAACTTGTGAACAGAAGAGTTTGCCCCACACTGCAGGTACAGCCTCCATCGTCCCCAGTTCTCCCAGGTAAAAGGATTGATCGATGGTGATCATGACTGACTTTATTCTCAGGCAAAGATAACTAGGTCAGCCACCACATACACGTCAGCATAAAAAGGAAAAAGACGGCTAGACCATATTTTAGTGTGCTTTTTAGGGGAGGGAGGAGAAGGGGCAAGGGTATGCCATAAACAGGATGATAATTAGTGCCCTTGTTCTTGGTAGGACCTTGATTTATCCTCTCTGTGGTAAGCATGCCCTATCTTTCAGTTAGTCCCACACTAATTTCAGTGGGACAGAATCCAGTTGTCTCCCCAAATTATAAGCTAAAATGTCTGAAGCCAAGCTCCTTTCTTAAAAGCCATAATCAAACTGAAGTAGTAAACTACAAGTTTAGATGCCTTCAACCAATCAACCCATTTCTGAGATGGAAATGTCATACTCTATAATCATCCTTACATGCCTGGGCTTCTGCAGCCCTCACCATATTTGGTGACTCATGGTGGATTTCCAACAGCCTCAATTTACTTCAGCTTTGCTTTCCTTTATCACAGTGTTCCTTGTCAATGTGCACACCATTACGACCCCTAAATTGTCTTTTTTTCTTCTCAAGGTCAGTTTAGGTCAATTGATTGCAAAATGAGAAGCTTGTAAACACACAGGCCACACTATGGAGACAAGCTTTTGAAGGGAACCAGACCAAAATGAAGAACATCACTAAGAGTATCAGGTGCCAATAGGCAGCTACTTACATTCAAGACCCACCTGCTAAATGCTCTCCCTGTCATTGTTTTCCACAGGCTTCTTCTCAGGCACATTCACAGTGCTTAGCTGCACCTTCCCATGTGCTTCAGTCCATGATATAAGCTGCTGCAGCAGCCTCTCCTACCACCTCCCTCCCTCCCTCCCTGAAGACCTTTTCCCTTCCTGTGCTGAGCACAGATCAGATCCAAGGCATAACAGACCAATGGATTTTCAAAGTCAGGCTGTATTCTTGTTTTCACTGGCATAGCTCGTAGCAAGATTTTTTAATAATTTTGGAATTTTTTCTATACATGATTTAAAACAATCAGCAGCAACAGTTGGGCAACAGCATCCACGATTAGTTGCACCTTTGTCTGTTATGTTCATCCTTCAACCCAACCAACGTGACCTTAAGCTTCCCTTGACATACAGCCTTAAGCAACATCATGGTATTTTGTGGCCCAGCTACCTTAACTTCTAAATTAAGTAAATCCTTCCACTCCCCACAGCTTCAACCTTGCACATTCATAGTGTCCTTGTTGTAGGTGGCTAAATGAAGCTAGAAAAATCTATTTCTTAAGGGTTAAAAACTGGGTTTTGGTCACCTGAGCTACCCCCAGAAGTACCGAAACAGTGCACTGAGGCAGTCATATCTTCCAGTTTCACTCCAGAGACAGCTCAGAGATGGTGAAGTACCTGCACAAAACTAAGACCTCTCCACAGGTTGAGATACACTCATAGCTTAATCTCATCTTATTTTCCTATTAATTTTCTCCTACCGAACAGACTGTTCCAGGTGGATGGAGATACTCAAGGAAACTCTACAAGTGTTATCCAGAATCTGCACAAATAATCCAGCTAGGAAATAAGAAACCAATATTTATAAAACTGATAGAAGAGCATTGTTACCAGCCAAAGGTAAAAACCAGAACAGACTGTAATACTGATGCCAGATACACATCCTTCCTTAAGAACTTCATAAGTTTCTGGCAGTTTTTCTGCTGTATAAAAAGGACCAAGTCTCCTTGGTTTTATTGCATTTTTTTCTGACTAATACAAGACAATCTGATTCTATCACGTAACAGTACTATGTACTAGATGCCAGGATAATGATCTTTTGTGATCTACTGCATGCGCTGTTTATATGAACAGTTATGGAAGAGTATCTCTCTACACTATTGCCAAGTGGAGAGAGGAGATGACCTCCTGAACAAAAAACCACGATCGATCAGGATGAGACATTGATTTTTGTCATTTTGATGGGCTGCAATACAGCATGTGACTGCAGGTTTGCACATCAGAGTGTAGCAATCTGTGTGCACAAGTGCACAGCTTAATTCTAACAAGGCAATCTCTAGCTCAAATCAGAGAAGGCCCCACAAAGAGCAGAGACCCCATGGCTCATCCCTTCATTTCAAATGGCCTGTGGCCACACACTGGTTCTTTTTCCTGCTTTGTTGTTGTACAATGCTCAAATGAGTCTTTCAAAGCTGTCTGAAGGTCTAATTCACCCTCCAGCAAGGAAAAGAAAAAAATGGTGTTCTTCCTTCCTATAGATTCATCTTGGGAAGATGAAGGGACTTTTCAGAGAAAACACATGCAAACAAAAGCAAAAATTCTGGTAGATGATATCCCAAAAAGCAGTGTCTCTAGAACGCAGGAGAAATATTTTTAATATAAAGCTTTGGAGATCTGTTTCATTCTGCCTGCAGGTATTTTACATACTGATAGCCAGATTTTCATAACTTCTATACTCCTTTAATGTTTTAAGACCTCTTCTATAGAAAAGGCTTTTTTAGGAGGAGAGCAGGAAGAACAGGAATCACGCTTTAATAGAGCATGAAAACAGAAATCAAAAGCCAGAATAACTGAAATCTAAGCCTATGCCAGGTAGTTGGTTGGATGGCACTGAACTGCTGCCAAATAGCTGTCGGTCTAGAAATCAGCACTGAGATGGCAAACAGTATTAGCAGTCAAATGTCTGCTAAATGGAATTTTTGGACCCCATTCCCTTTTAAAAGGAAAGACTGACAGACATCAAGAGGAAATAGCTGAAACTGCTCGCAAAAAATGGACTACATCTTTTCAAATCAAAGTAACAGCCTGGCTATGAATCAATAGTCCTTTTGCTCAGGTAGACAATAGCTATAAAAGTAATTATTTAATTCATTCTCAACTTGAATGGTTTGTCTGTGGCCCTTCTAGTATTAAACTGCTGGAATATGTGAACAAGGCAGTTGGACAGTGTAGCACAAGCAGTAAATTTTGTCCAGCTCACTTTACAGTCGAAGCCTAACTCACATAAAGAAAACATGCGCTGGTGACAGACAAGTGGCTTAAGTTTCACAGTCCAAATTCCTGCCCTCCTTTCAATGTCTTTGTGGAACCAGGAGCAACAGACCTTACAGAAAGAAGCCAAAGCCTACCTGCAAGCGAGGTAAAGGTGCACGCAGAAGCGTTCAGCATCATTTGCAAAAGCTCTTTCTGAACAGCACTAAGCTGCTGCTGTCAGCACTTTGGGAAACTACTGAAAATTTTTCTTTTTGATTCTGCATGTTGATCTGCTTTCTCTTCTCAGCTCGTAGAGTTACCAGTAACATTCAGTGAAGGTGTGGAGAAATCAACATGAAAACAAGCCCTCAAATCTGAGAAGGCATTAGCAATGTATACCATCACCAATGACAAAACCTGCACAAGATGATATATTTCTACTTTGTAGTTTTCAATACAAATTATCATTAAGTAGGGCTTAGGTATCATTCAAAACTCCCAGAAGTCAATAGGAATTGACCCATGTATTATTTATTCTCCTACCAACTAGCCAAATGAGAAGAAAAACAATGGTACAGAGCAGATAGAAAGAGCAAATTTTTTGATGTTTTAACAGAACTTTGACCTCCTCCTCCTCCCCACCTCCCTCACTGAAACAGCCCACTGGTGAGAGAGGGTAAGATCCCTACTGCAGCATATACACACAGCAGGTTACCAACAAGTGATGTGCTGCAAACTAATACAAATGTACATGTTTGTGTAATCTTCGCATGCATGCACACATGTAGCGAGCGCACACTGCCAGCTCATGTTGAGCTTCTCATCAATCAATACCCCCAAGTCCTTCTCCTCAGGGCTGCTTTCAATCCATTCCTCGCCCAGCCTACAGTCGTGCGTGGGATTGCACCGACCCCACGTGCAGGACCTTGCACTTGGCCTTGTTGAACTTCATGCGGTTTGCATGGGCCCACCTCTCCAGCCTGTCAAGGTCCCTCTGGATGGCATCCCTTCCCTCCAGCATGTCAACAGCACCACACAGCTTGGTGTCATCCACAAACTTGCTGAGGGTGCACTCGATCCCATTGTCCATGTCGCCGACAAAGATGTTGAACAGTGCCGGTCCCAGTACCGACCCCTGAGGAATGCCACTCGTCACCATTCTCCACCTGGACATTGAGCCATTGACCACAACTCTTTGAGTGTGATCATCCAGCCAATTCCTTATCCACCGAGTGGTCCATCTGTCAAATCCATGTCTCTCCAATTTAGACACAAGGATGTCATGCAGGACAGTGTCAAATGCCTTGCACAAGTCCAGGTAGATGATGTCAGTTGCCCTTCCCTTATCCATCAACGCTGTAACCCACCAAGTTTGTCAGGCACGATTTGCCCTTAGTGAAGCTGTGTTGGCTGTCACCAATCACCTTATTTTCCATGTGCCATATATTAAGGGCATGCTCAGAAAATTATACTTGTTGGATAAATTGTCAGGTTCATACTAATACCCCTTTTTAAAAGAAATACCCTTATTTTTCACACAGAATCAGTTTCTTGAGTGACTCCAACCAAGTCAGGAGTTGCTCAAAAACAACCCAGAAAGCTAATTTTTGAGGCATCTGTTAACATGCTTTTTGTTTCTGTAATGAGGATATATTGTTTTCTTGTCCCAAAGCAGAAGGTCTTGAAAGTGCTCTTAAAAGAAAGTTGGCCAAAGTGTTATCTCTCAGTGTTAATGTATGTATCTGTAAGAAGACATATAGATTCTGTATTGGATTGGTTCCCACATTTCCAGAACCATATTGCAAAGAAAATAGTGATTTTTGGTGTCATTGAAGAAACATGATGAATGAAGTCTCCTAGTGCCTGTTTTAATAGTGCAAGCAATTTTAGTTTGTTGTGTTTGTTGATCAAAGACTTAGTTCAGGAGCAGCACATGATGCCCTTTAACAGCATCCTCCAGCCTTCTCTCCCATTCTCCCTGTAGCATGAGATATACAAAGCCTGAAAGAGGTCCTTTTTTTTTTTTTCCTTCTTCTCCCACTGACTTATTAGTAAATAAGTAAATAAGAAGGAGGAATAGGTTGTCTCAGATGGCAGAAGTCTGGGAGGTACAGAGGAGTACCTTGATGCAGAGGGTGAAAGGAGATCATGAGAAAAACAGTGTGGGATAAAATTGGTGACCTTACATGGGTAGAGCAAGCTTGGCTAAAACGCAGAAATCGGAAAGGATCCTCAGAAATAGAAATGTCATTGTGGAGATGCAGAAATCTTAATACAGAAGAAGTGGGTGGTGAACGGTTGCTGGATATGGAGCAATTCTGAAAGGATATACCCCCAAAAAAATCTGTGAAGGGAAGAAGATGGAGAGCATTGTGGTCCTGATATATTTAGTGTGTTTCATTTGTAGTATTAATGAAGTCATCTTGCATGAGGGCAGTTTCCTTTTTTGTTGCTTTTCTGTGTAGAGGACCTGAAAAAAATTTTGAAGAGGAAATTTCTTACTCTACTTTTTCCTCTTTTTGTGTGAAAGCTTTTTCTACATAGGAAAGAAAGACATTTCAAACTGTATTTAGTTCATCTATTGCAAACTTGTTTCTTGTAATTTGAAGCTAACTTGAAAAAGTGTACTTTAACTAATAAAACTTTCTCCATCATTTACATTTGTTGGCATCAAACTAAAGTAAACTGATTGTGTCTTCCTTAAAAAAAATTAAAAAACCCTCTCATGTTAGATGGGACTACTCTGACTATTGCCAAGTTTTTCTGGAGTATTTCTGTAGGTATGAGAAATCTTTGCGAGCTCTTGAACCTTGTTAAAGAACTAATTGTTTTTGAGTGTTTGAAGAAGTCTGGGGTGATATCAAGACACGAGGTTCAAAGCTGATCGCTATCAGAAGGCAACAAGCAAAACAAAAAAAAGCATTTGGAGAACCAATGAAAAATCTCTTCCTTTCTCAAGTACATCTTTCATTTTGACTGTTGCAGTGCCATCGCTTTACTGAATGCCTAGCTGATAAGACAGGGCTTGAACTTCTAATTTTGAAAGTCTTCTTGGAGGATCAGCAAACAATCTTATTTCGTCTTTTTGTGCTTAAAAGGGAGAGAAGGAGTGTCGGTGGTTTGTGACCGAAAGTGTTTTGGGAGATGCATTATCAGTGTAAAATTTCAGTAAAAATTTGAAAGTGGAAAAGGAGCCCAACCTTTTAATATGGTAATCAAAGCACTGTGTTGGGACCCAGGCTGAATAACTCAACCTTCATATATTCTTGGGGTTTAAATAAATATATTAGCAGGGATGTGATAACAAGTTGTTACTGGTTTAGTCTCTAATAAAATAATTAAAGAGTTTGTGTGCAATTCTGTCTGAAGTGTTGAGTTGGTCATAGAACAGAGAAAAGTGAACTGTCCCCGTTCATTGCCACAGATTTAAGAAGTCAGGCTTGTGATAGGAATGCTACATAGTATTTCCCTGAAATACCTCTCAAAACAATTTCAGCTGGAAATCTTCAGAAATCCTGTCCGCTTGCTAGTGCTTTGGCAGATGTATGAACATTTTTCCTATTCATAACTGCTTTGGAGTGTTTTCATTAAAATAAGTAATTATTGATTGCGAGAATCAGATTAGAAATTGCAAAGAACAAAGAGAAAATTTAATGAGCTCTCTTCTAAGCAAAGTGGAAGTGACATTCTTACGTGAAAATACCTGTTCTGAAATTTCATCCAAAGGGCTGCCTTGTGATGTTAGCATAATACGGTAATTTAGAGATCCTACTTCTGACTGTTAACTGCTTTAATTTACTGTGTGGTGATGCCTGGTGCAGAAATAGCATTGAGGAGACAATGCCCATCAACTCAACATCTCCCCGCATTTTTTGTGTATCTTTGCACTGGTTTAACTTGCTGCCAAGGTGCTTGCACTTGCAAAACCGGAAAGTCTGCCCTCCAAGAAGGGGTTTATGCTGGGCAGCTGCTCGGAGTCCCGAAGGGCAGGGAAAGCAGAGCCCTGCGAACAGGGAGGTGCTCTTCTGTACGGGGGTGCAGGTCATGCTGCGCCTCAAGTACTTGACTTCATGGCTCTTAGAGCTGCCAGGGTAGAGGCTAGCAGGAGCAGGATCTACTTTTAAATAAAATACTGCTACCGTAGTAAGAGTGTGTGATAGTGGATGGGAAAAGTAGAAAGCTAGAAATGACGTGGGAAATGATTCTTGCAGCGGATCTTGCTGCTGTTGAGTATCCCGGGGGAAATTTACAGAGTCTTTCGAAAGATTTGTCTTTTAATGGTAAATTTTTTTAATAATGGGAATAGTTTTTAATAACAGTGCTGCTTCAGCTCATTGATACCTTGCTGAACTACCTGGGGAAACTTGGGTAAGGTGGAACTTTGAGTTAAGGTGGAACTTTCACTTGGGCCAGCTAACTCCTGTTGTGCAGATATCTAGTTGTGGCTGCTCGTGTGTGGGATTATGGCACTTGGTAGATGGTAAATCTGATCCAGTGTGTCTGTGAAGAACATACCTTTTTTGTGATCTTGCCTTGGGATGAGGAAGTTGTTTTTTGGAGGGCCTGAGTTTGTTCTGTCTTGTATCATTATAATTTGCTGGCAATTTGTGCACGCATTTAACTTGTTCTGCAAAGAGGTAATATGTACTCAAAGCACCAGAAGACTGGAACCACAAAATTTTTAAAATAGTGGCGTGTCCTAAGCGTTACTCCATGAGGTGATTTAGGAATTTTCACCAGTATTGTTTCTGCTGTTCAGCAGGTTTCTGTTATTGCCATAATACACTACCTTTTTGTCTATCATACCTTACATGAAGTATGAGGAAATGAAACTAGCTGACTTTATATAATAAAAAACTTTTCTTATTCACAGTAATGACTAATATTTTGGAAGTGTTTACATAATTTTTTAAAAGTTACGCTTAAGCCGTATGAAAGACTGCCTCATGCTAAGCAAATCTGTGCAGAAGTGGGCTGCTGTCGCCTCATCATATTTAGCGTTTGAAATAGGAGAAGCCAGCGAGGGTGCAGTTTTGCCAGTGCTTTACCACAGGACGATCAGGGAGCGTGGTGATGTTGTTCTGTCAGGTACTTGTTCACGCAAAAGCTATAGAGTGGATGCTTACAGTTATAAAGTTAGATGGTATCATGTTTTGTGAGGATTTTTTTTTATTTGCTGCTTTGCCATGGCATCTGTTGTGATGGTGTGCCTCAAGTTACTCTTCTTATGTTTTAGTAAAACTTTAGTCAGACTTTAATAAGGTGAAGAGGAGGATCTGTAGCAATCTGTTTTATTGGTCATGCTTGACTGTATTCATGTAATTTAAAAAAAATCTCTTAAAATTTTGCCCGTGCAGTCTGTGCTGAAATATATATTAAACTGAGGAAGTTTATTCTCAAAGACTTCCTTGTTAGTTATTTAAGAACCCAAGAGGGGATGATCCCAGGAAATTAAGCTGTTGTCTCAGTGCTGTAATTGTCCTGCGATATGATCTTGTGTTGAAATAGTATCTTTCCTCTAGATGAAACCTTCTGAGCCATTGCACAGCATGGGGGTTTTATAAAACACACAGATTGAAAGTTCACAGCTCTGTAAAAGGTACTTGAGTTACAGTGAGGAGGAATATTCCCCTCACAGCTAATAAAATTGTCATAATTTCAAGGACACTGCTGTAGTTCCCTGATCAGAAGCCCAAAGCTGCTGCTTGTGTTAGGCCTGATGGAGGACGAACAGGTGGATGATGGGGAACGTAACAGCAGGGTAACAGTAAGAAAGGAGAGCTGATACACAGCAATAATTACATGTTAATTAAGGAGAAGAAGAGAGAGGCAGGTAGATGTGGAATATCAATGCTGTGGAAGAGACTGACAGAGAGGAAAGGAAAACGTGGGGGAGCTGATGGTCTCAGGGAGTCCCCGGTGGTGGCTTGCTGGAGAAGAGGGTGGCTGCAGGAGGAGCGCATGGCGCTGTGTTTCTGTGGTGTGCGAGATGCTGCTCGCCTTATCCAGCCCTTTCTGGGTAGGGTGCTGTGGAGGTGAAGAGAGCCCCAGTCCTGCTGTCAACTTCACGGCTGGTTCCTGTCAGCGACGAGAGGGTTGACTGCTGGTGAAGCATCTGTCTGTACACAAGGACTGTGTTAACAGGGCTGGAGGCTTCGCAGCCCGGCTCTTTGCAAGTCCGCAGCAGGGCTGTTGAAGCCAGGTGTCAGCTTCCTGGCTGTAATTGCAGAAAGGGTGCTTAACGAAATGAAATTAGTATTACAGCAGTAACACTGCACACACTGTACAATGTATCAATTAAGTTCACATGCCCCAGAAATGTACTGGAAATTCTGGAGATAACATACTTAATATTATCTCCTACCTCACTTAATTTGATTTTATTTGAAAAATATATTGAAGTGGATAGAGGGTGACTGAGAAAATGAACAGCATTGTGAAGGCACTGTTGCAAATTATCACGTTACCTAATGAGTTAAGGCAATGGGAATGGGCATAAGCTGCTACCTGGGTGGTTTTAACTGATGTGCTCTCTAATTGTAATGGGATAGAAATGAATGCCTTGTCACCTGCCATTGTGCATCAGACTAGTAATAAATTAAGTTGCAGAAACCCAGTGTTTTGGGAGCATCTGCCAGTTCACGTGCTTTTCTTGGGGCCTGCTACCATATGATGGTGCTAGAGTCTACCATAATGTCTGATACTTCTGTTTTAAAAATGAGTAGCGGAGAAGGACTTGGATACTCTACAGGGAAATACGTACTTTTGCGCCAACACTTGAGACACAGTCAGGTTTTCAGTAAGTTCGGCGAGTCCCTAAGAACATGTGAGAAGCAGCTGTAGACCAGGGCTTGTGGGCATTACTGGACAGCTGTAAGCAGCACTAAGGCGGGAATTCGTACAGCCAAGAAGCTCTGTGCTGTAGGTGAGGTAAGCATGAAAACATGACGGTGGTGGAAACAGCTTTTGCCCTTCTGTTGCTTTTGTTGAAAGGAAGAAAGCAGGGAAAAATACTAGCCACCTTTATCCAAAGGATTGCTAGGCTTTTGCAAACATGTGTTTGTTGTCTTTCATTTGGGAAGAGTGTTAATCTGTTCCACCCTATGTGTAATAACAACTCTGGGGGGGCTGTGTGCTTGCAGACCTACATTGGTTCGATAGTTGCCTCTGTGAACCCTTACAAGAGCATCCCGGGACTGTACGACTGCGCCGCTGTGGAGCGATACAGCAAGTACCACATGGGAGAGATTGCACCTCACATCTTCGCTGTGGCGAACGAGTGCTACCGCTGCCTTTGGAAACGCCATGACAACCAGTGTATCCTCATCAGGTAAATGGCTGCTGCTGCTGCTTTGATTGTCCCTGCCAGTGAGCCTTCTGAGGTGATTTAGGAGCATGGGTTTGCGTCATGTGGAGAGGAGAACACCAGAAGAAAGCAGGCTTTTAAATTATCAGAGTTTCAGGAGAGAGTTCTGAACTCGCTCTGTGTCATTCTGTGGACCTCTTACAAAATGTTAATTTTGCTTATGCATCTTACAGTTTCATTTAGCGAAAAAATCCATTGTATTTCTGTGCACTTTTTGCTACTCACCCATCTAATGTTACTCTAAGTGCTTTCCCCACCGGTTTAAACATCCCTGTGTAGCTCAGTAGTTTGTCACCACTAGACCCTGAACCCTGTATCGAGAGGAAAAGGAAAAATAATCCACCGGTCTTGAGAAATACAGTAAATAAGAATAGCAAAAGAGAAAACCCGCCACATTTCAGCCACTTAATTCTGCCTGATTAATCTTCCTTGCTTAATCTCATTGTGCTTTAATTTAATGGTGATTTAATAGCTTCCCGTTTGATCCACTGTGCCAGTGGTATTCAGGATCTCACTGCTGCTGAATGTATGTTGAGAGCAGTTGGCATTTCAATAGCTTTTCGCTGCTCTCGGCTCCTCCTTCCCTCTTGCTCCAGAAGAGCTGAAAACGCAGCCAGCTCTTTTCCCTTTCCCCTGCCTGCCAGCTCAGCTGCGTTGGCTCACTCGCGGGCAGGGAAACCGAAGCCTTGCCCGCCGGATCGGGAGGAGCAGCTCAGTGGTGATGGCAGCGTGGCACCAGCTGTCAGGCTCAGGGTGAGGAGTGATGTTCGGGGGGTGAGAGCCCTTGTGTGTCCTCTCCCTCTCCTCTCTCACCCTTCGCAGTGTTTTTGTGATTAGGCCTGTTTGCTCTCGCCTTCCTGTAGCACAAGTTAAGTGTGGAGAGCTCTTCAGACACAAGGTGACACAATTTCGACTGTCTCCCAACCTCTACCGGAGTCCATGCGACAGCCATGGGACCACAGCACGGGGCAGCCGGTGGGGCAGAGAGGGGATGAGGCAGAGTGAGAGCAGCACCTTTTGCAACAGCCAGTTTCAACTGGCATTTAAGATTACAGGCCAGTTTGTGAGGCTTCCTGGGTGAAAGGAGGATCTGGCACGCGTGGCTCAGCACCCAAGCTGTTGTTACAAATGGGGATCAGATGCAACACAGCGAGGTCTGGTTCCATCTTTCTGCAAGCTCTCAGTTCACAGTCCCCGCCTGCCCTCGCCTCTAGGCAGGTTCTGCGTGGCAGTGGCACAAAGATGGAGAGGGCTGAGTGGGTTTTTCAGCTTTCTTCAACTGTATTTCTCCTTTTTATTATTTAATGCATAGTGCTGTACGTATAAAGCTGAGTCCAGATGACACTCCGAGAAAAAATGAAATGCACAAAGATCTTTGTCATGCAAAAATAGCTAGCCTGGAGTCATGATTTCATGTTTTAAATGACAGGTAGTTACTTGTGACCAGCCCATGTGCCCAAATTCTGGGGACCAAAATAATTTCTGATGCCTAGCAGGTGGCCATTGGTATTTCTGTCAGTCTGTACTGGCCCAAATATTTTACCTTTCATTCCAGTTCCCTACAAGCTGCCAAGAGAAAAGCAGGTTGTGTCCTAAAAAGGACATACGCAGAAGTCTCTGATATTCCAGAGGAGTCTCCAGCAGTCCCCCCTCTGCAAACCATGTGCCTTGGTACAGATAAGCCATAATATGGAGAAGTTTTGCATTAGCAGTCCCTTTTAAAATTGTTTACTATGATCATGGATTAAAACAGTGGTTATAAAAGTTCAGTGTTTCAGACAAGTCCTGCAGTACAACCTTATAAGGGTATCTTGTTTCTACAGCAATTGACAGCACATGCAATTCAAATAAAAAAATGAAAAGTCAAATCTACTTTCCTAAAACAGTATTATCTACTTTATCTGTGAGGGACTCAGAGCAGGATTTTTTTTAAATTACTGAAGGTTTTCAGTCATCCTCCTGAGGTTTAGGAAAGTCCCTTGCTCATATACTTATTTTGGGGCATCATCGTCTTCGGCATCCTGGTCATTCCTGCATCTTTTATGGGCTTAGAATTAGATGTCGCAACAAGTCACCATCAGGCTTTCTTGGTTACTATTGGCATTTGAAAAAATGGTCAAGTGGAGCTCTGCAGTGTCTGAATTCAGGCAAGGATTCTGGTCTTGTATTTAATGCAAGACATGATAAAAAGGAAAATTTAGTTGCATCACGAAAACACAATGAACAGTTACATCCAGTTAAAATGAGTGAATTGTTCGTGTAGGCTTCACATTCTGATATGCAGTTTGACCTGCTCCTACCTTCGGGATCTAAAAACTCAGCAGCAGGCTGCAGGAGCCCCATGAGGTGAGGTGCGGAACTCTTCTTATGATCCTCCGGGCTTGAAGTGCCCTCTGCTGGCATCTGGAATTAGCTCAGCTTTGGTTTGGAGCTGCTTGCCTAAGGCATTGATGGGGTTCAAAACCCTGTGGAAAAGCTTCTACTGGTTTGAAATGCTTGGGATATTTGCCTGGGTGAGATAATATGAGAGGGTTAAGGCAAGAACCTGAATTAAAAACTGTCATCAGTAGTGACTTAAAATGCAATATAAATGCGAGACCATTTTTGCAGTATAACCACCCAGACCAGAGGTGAAAAGGAAGGAAATACAGAAGAGATACTAAATGGAGTCATCTGAAGATTCTTATTTATCCGTTTGTGTTACACAGGCTTATTTTAATTCATGATAATGCCGCATAAAAATTACTTAGCAGCCTAAAATGTCAACAAAATGGCACATCGAAGAAGCTGTGCACAACCTGTGCATTAGAATATTTACACAGTTGTGAAATAGTATTTTTGCTCTCTCAGGCTAAAAATTGTTTATCTGGCTATTGAACTAGAGTTTTCATGTAGATAAAAACATCCACATCAATGAATGCTCAGTTTCATTTTGATCTGAACCTTACTGCAGAGTCCAGTTTCATTTAAAACAGATGAGGGGCAGGGTGGGGTGGGGGAAGCCTACCACAGTTAAATTTGATGCTACAACAGACATGTTAAAAAAAAAATAAAATGAACATAATTTGATTTTTCATCTGGCTGCCTTGGCAGGAGTATGAAGGGAGTCCGTCTCACTCAAGGAATAGCCAAACAGCTTGTCCTGGTGTAGGGAAGGGACTGAGTTCCCCCACAATGAGCTGATGTTCACAAGTTTGGGACCAAGTTCAAATCTCCAACCCTTTATTGTAAGAATAGGAAAATATCTTTAGGGATTTTTTGTTGTTGTTGCTGCTCTGTTTAAGGTAGTCTGAGGTCTGTGATAGGAAGATGTTCTTCTGAGACCAACACACCAAAACTCACATGTGTGTTCGTTGAACTGTATTTGCTGAAGGGACCTATTTTGACTGTCTTTGGGGTTTTAAAGCCAGCAGACAGAACTGAGAAGTGGTTTAGAGTAGTGTTGATACTGCCTCACTCATGGTATGTCCTTCAGAATGAGGAGTCTTTCTCGGTGACCCCTTTTTCCACTGCAGCAGTCTGGAGCCCAGGCTGCCGTGCCCTCAGCGAGATGCCCTGTGTAGAACAAGTCACGGAGAAAGTCTAAAGATCTCCTAAGTGGGGGCCTTGTGGGTTGCTGTCACACTTAATATATTCACAATACTGAATGTAGTGATGTGGAACGAGCTGGGCACTTAAACTCATGGGGTGGAAAGGTTGCTGGAACGGTTGGCTGTGCACTAGAAAATTCATCCTTTTACTGACCTTGGCAACTTCTTGTAGGCGTAGGCTTTCTAAGGAGTCTTAAACATTGATCCCACTTAACCTACCGTTAGTGTATGTACTGTAGGGTTGAATAAATAGCTTTAAAGTTTAGCATGCTTGTTCTTGATTTTAATCTCATTAATACTAACTGTTTTTTATAAAGCATTTTGTAAAGGAAAAATACAGAGCCAACTTGATGCACATAAAGTTATGGGTCCTGAGCTGACCAACACCGGGCAGAGGTGAGATCTTACTGTCATGGCAGAGGACTCCACTTGGTGCTCAATAGTAATTGTAAAACTGAATAGAATAGAGTGGTTACTAGTAAATGAATAGAGAACATTAGGTAAATCCATCCTTTGCTCCTATCCTGAGTATTTTGCACAAGCCTTTTTCTCCCTTGCTTGATATTCAGGGGGACTTTGTGGAACTGTAGGTGGGTCAGAGGAGAACAAAAAGGAGCGATCAAAAGTATAGCGTGGCTCCATGTATGGGAGTGGCTAATGGAGACGGGTAACTCAGACTGGGGGGGCTATGCATGAAGTCATGCACAGCAGAGAGAAGGGAGCGCTGGGACAAGTTGTTGGTTTCTCCTTCCAATATGACAGTTAGGGGGCATCAAATGAAGCTAATAGATGGCAGATCCAAAACAACGAGAAATGTTCATATGCTTTTTAAGGCAGTATGGCTAGAAACTCATGGAGGATAAATCCATTGAGGGTTACAAGACACAGAGAAACCAGGTTTAGATCAGGAACCTTCGGAACAGCGAGTAACTGGAAGCTGGAAGAGCACAGGAGGGAAGTAGCGCACGTCTTCCCTGGGCATCTCCATTTGGCGACTGTCAGAGATAGGACACTGGGCAGGTGGATCTTTAAGCCTGACCCGGTTCTGAGCCTCTCCTGTTCTAAGAAAAAGTCAAGAGCATATGATTGTGCATAATACCAACTGTACCAGAGATAGGCACATAGGAAATATTTTTCTGTCAGCTTTGAATATCTCACTTGAAGAATTGTTCTCGAATACGGTGGGGTAACTTTCAGCTTCCGTAGAACTACAGATGCTGCAGAGCATGGGACAGAGGGTGGGGGCAGAGGAAGGATGGTGTCAGTGAAAGAGCCAGTGTCCTCCCTGGCACCCAGATCCCTGCTGTTGAGCTATACACTGCTCAGAGGGTGAGAATTTAGGCAGGAAGAGGTATGTACAAGGATAATGCAAACTTTTGTGAAGCTCTTTCAAAACCAGTAGTAGAAATGTTTTGTACAAGGAGCAAGTATTAAATACAGGGAATATTAAATATTTGCTTTGTCTGCAAAGGAGTATGAGTGAGTGAGGGCCTGCAAAGAGAAGGGGAATAAATACCAACAAGGCCAGATGTCAAGGGTAAAACTAAATTAAAAATACTACAGAATTTGGGATGGTGTAAGTGTGATGGATGAATCATACTTGCTGGAACATATCAGCAGGTACCATATCTTGTATTAAGTTTTATGAAACATTTTAAAGACTCTGATTCTTCCTGGGAAACACTTAAATCTCAGGTACAAAACTCTGTGTCTCATTATGTTTTCTGAACGCCTCTTCCCTGATTATTTTTGTAATTGTTGGCATTCATTTGCAGGAAAATGCCATGCTGCTTTCATGGGCTGTACCTTTCTTCTTTGCTTTTTACTAGAAAGCATAATTATACTTTGCCATAACCTAAAATCACCAAGGTCACCGCTCAGCAATGGCACATCAAAAGACTGTCAAATAAACTAAGCTTGCTCCACGTGCCCAGTTGTGCTCCATCAAAGTCAGTGACAAAACTCCTGCTTGCTACAATGAAAAGGGTAGGATAAGACAAAAATGTACCTCCGTTCATTGGGAGTAAACTGGGATTAGGCACAGCTTAATTAGGAATTAGGAAAACTAGGAATTAGGCTGCAGCTTAGGATATAATGCCATAACTTCAGATGGAAAGTAAGCAGACTAGACAAACTTTAAGCATAGGTTATGTTTCTTAATGGCTCATGTTGTGTTTTTAATTATAAGGCTACATAATTGAAGGGAAATGATATTGGGGAAATGAGCCAAATTTATACCTTCCCTTTTTGGAGTGTTGATTTTGAAGAGAAATTTAGTGTACTGCCTTCAATTTATATCAGCAGGATTGCTTAATAACAGTTTGTCTTTAAAATGTCAATTTAGCATTATCAAATAGCTTTGTTCTGCTGTGGGTGAAGATGAGAGGTTTTACATCTCTGGTGATGAGAGAAGAAAATTGTATATTTTTAATTCATGTGAATCTGGTTTATTTGGATGGGCATATAAAAAGTTTGTTTAAAGAACATGTAGCTCACTGAGAATATCAGAATTAATTAATACTAGTAGCCTTTATGTGTTATAATATACATTGATGTCTCTTACCTCCTCCTCCTCCTCACAGCAAGGCTCCCTCCTTAGCTAGATTGCTGTATCATAATCCCAGATTTTCCCAGCTTAATTCATATTCTGGACTTTCTCCCCGACCACTGCCATGTCTTTGTTCTAACTTTGTTTCTCCATGTTGGTGAGAATTATTGGATAGTTTTTTGTTTTCAGAGAGCTCTACGTTGCCTCATGGGTGTTGTGTACATCCTTACACAATCAATGCCTTGAAATGCTGTCTGAACAGTGGTATGAAGTCTAAGGTAGCTTGCATTTTGTGTTGAATGTCATATTCAGCAAGCTTAAAGGGGTATTCTGCTGCCGTTTGCGTATCATTTCTAATCACCCAAGTCTTCCTGACCTCCAGTAATTTAGAGTTTGGAGGGCTGGCCAGACAGGCTTTTTCCCTGGCAGCTGGAACTGGAACACTTTCCTCCTCCTCTTCTTTCAGTGGTGAAAGTGGTGCTGGTAAGACAGAAAGCACAAAGCTGATTCTCAAGTTCTTGTCTGCAATGAGCCAACATTCGCTGGAGCTGTCCTGCAGAGAGAAGACCTCCTGTGTGGAACAAGCTATTCTTGAGAGCAGGTACTAGATCTTTCAATACACAAGTATTTTTTCCAGAAGACATAAACCTTGTCTTTGAAATAAAAGCTTGCAATGTAATTAAAGATTTGAGGGTGTTTACTCACCCATAAAATTAATATTGGAAAGGGGGAAATTTTCTATTAAACAAAATTACCTGGCTGCTCCAGAGAGCTGTGAGCACGGAGTTTTGAAATGGAAGATGCTTTAGTGGTGGCTTTCATTTTGTTTGGGGCTGAATTCAGATAATCAGAGTGAGGGAAATGGGTGATGGGAGGGAGAAACCATTGGTTTGGTTTGTGTAGCCTGAGGATAAGGTAGAACAAGATACAGCACGGTGAGGATAAAGTGTACAAGTGGTAAAAGCATGCTGAGGAAAGGGAGGGTAAGGAGAACTGATAAGACAGATGAGTAAATGCATCAGATAAATTGGACACACTCTATGCAAGCAAAAAAAAATCAGTGTTCAGATGAAATAACGCATGGCTCAAC
This sequence comes from Grus americana, assembly GCF_028858705.1. Classification (NCBI taxonomy): domain Eukaryota; kingdom Metazoa; phylum Chordata; class Aves; order Gruiformes; family Gruidae; genus Grus; species Grus americana. Next base: position 82,567,669 of record NC_072853.1, on the reverse strand, counting down.
TATTTAAAAACAAAGATAATTTGAGATGCTATTACTTTTGTTTATCATGCTTCATCTTTGATTTACCTGCTGTATTTGATGTAATTATTTTTTTTTAATTGCCTTGGGACAAGAACTATTTTCCCTACATCTGTATAGCAATTTGCACGTGCTGAGATTTCGTATTTCTATAATTTGAGTACTGCAATGAGAATTGCGTGCATCTTTTGAGCAGATTAAGCTGCAGAGTAATTTCGTATGATTAATCTTCCTGTTGCTTGAATACTTGCATCTTTTGGTAGAAAATTGAGATGCCCGTTGTTAATAAATTGAGGCTAATGCTGAGGACGTAGGCTGTGGCTGAGGAGAGTGTCAGAAGCAGCCTTTCAGAGTGCTATTGCTTTCACCAGTCCCATGTGAAACCATTGGCACGCTGCTCACACCTTAACACTCTTGTCATTATTCTGTATTTTCACAGCCCAATTATGGAAGCTTTTGGCAATGCGAAGACTGTTTACAACAACAACTCAAGTCGCTTTGGGAAGTTTATTCAGCTGAACATCTGTCAGAAAGGAAACATTCGGGGAGGAAGAATTATAGATTGTATCCTCGTTTGGTGATTTTACCCCTTTTTGCAGGCAGCCCCCACGTACCTCCTCTGTGGAGGGCTGAGAAGTGGCTCACCCTTTTCTGTCCTTTCACCCCATCCTGAAACATACACAGTTAAATTGAGCTGATGTAGGTGGGAAAGCGAAGCAGTAACACCAAATTCTCTACATGTGTTTATGCACGTGCACGCATGCATTTGTAGCGAGGTGGGGTTTAGATACTCTCGGGAGGACCAGGATTTTGTATTGCTACTGCTAGCATGGCTCAGGTGCCTGTTCCTACATAGTGAGCTAAAACAGCCTGAGTGCTTGGGTTCTGAGTTCTTCAGTTGTCAGCTATTTCCCTCATTTATTATATCTGAAAATAAGCTGCTTACTTTTTTGGAAAAGTACTTGAAAGAGCAGAGCTGCTGAATTTCCGCAGTGTGAGCCTGGGTGGGTCAAATCCTTGGATTTGTCCTGCATTTGGCAAAATCGGACTATGGGCCAGCTCCACCAGAGCACCAGCGGTGTGGGTACAAGGAATATACTGAGGGGATCCTCCCTAGTGTTTTGAATATACGCTGCTTTTGCAGCAGGACAACTTTCATCCTTAAAGCTGTTTCCAAGCTTTAGGGAAAAGAAAAAGTAAAGGATAACAGATGTCGTTTAACATCCGGAACATGACAGTTCCAGTTTTGATGGGATGGAGGAGAAGAAGGTGTGGGAACACATTGGTATTAGAACTGCTGCAATATTATCGTTGTTGCTACTTTATTCATCTTGTTATGGCAGTAGGCATGTCATAAGAAAAGACCATGATGCTCCTCCTGTTGTCTCAAATGAAAGAAGAAGGATTATAAATAGCTTGTGCATTAATTGCTTTTTACTTTATTCCTTGACTGAAGTTTTTTCTTCCTGGCTATAGATTTATTGGAAAAAGTAAGTTGATGTTTGCTTTTGCTCAGTTAATTTTGTTTGATTTAATATTTTCTTTGAAATTTTGGATAAAAAATTCTCCATAAAAAGGATTGCTTAAATTGAAACTATGTTTTACTTTGACAGAATCGTGTAGTAAGACAAAACCCCGGGGAAAGAAATTATCATATATTCTATGCTCTGCTGGCAGGGATAGAAGAGAGAGAGAAAGGTGAGTGGCAAAATAGTGTCTTTCTGCTAGCAGTCAGCCACGGTGACAGCAGTGGAGAATTTAACTGCAAGAACCCGCTAACCCAAGCAGAGAAATAGGTTATTTATTCAGCCGGGATTCAGTGAGCGTGAATTTGAGCTCAACTTGATGAAACAACCTGCTTAGTTGAGGAATGTCACCAAGCTGCTGATAATTTTTCTCCGAGCTTCTGCTGTGGCCCTGGGAAAAATACTCGGGGACGAATATGCCTCATTCAGATCAACGTGAATATTTTTGCTGGTACTAAATAACTCCACAGCAACAAAGAGAAATAATTCTGGTTCCTCTAATGCTCTCTCATAAAGAATAACTCCACTGAACAAAAGAAATCACATTTGTATATGTGCAAAATTGCCTAAAGCTGTCTCGGCGTCTCCCTTTGGGCCTGCTGTCTTTGCATGCTAAAAAGTAGAGTTAACTCCATTGTGCAGCTAAATAAAGCAAAAACCAGCAAACTAAAACCCCGTATCTGATTTTAATATGAAACTTTGTTTTGTGCATCATCATAATTTCTGAGCAAATGAATTGTGAACTATTTAACTGTGACATAGTAATTTGTGGAGTACTTTTGGTTTGGGATTTTTTTTTACTTGTCTTTTCTCTCCTCATTAGATGCCTTTTACTTATCTGTACCAGAGAACTACCACTACCTGAATCAGTCTGGATGTATAGCGGATAAGACAATCAGCGACAAAGATTCGTTCAAGGAAGTCATTGTGAGTTGTTTCCCCAGTTCTTTATGCTTTAAAAATGCTGGAGGTTCGGGCGCCTGGTACCTGTTGTCAGAGCAGGGGACAAAGCCTTCTTGTGCTCACCTGCATTTGCAGCGCTCTCATTGAGGCACTAATCTTACAGTGACTTACGTTTGCTCATAACACTTCACTGTCATTTTGAGCTTGTCTTTACCTTCCCTCCAATATTTGATTTTTACTCTTATCATTTCAAAGTGTGCTATTATTTAGTGAACTGATTACATTTTGGAATGAAAAGAATATCAGCTGGGAAGACAGTAAGGCATTTACATTCCTTTGCACTTCCCTGCATTGTTCTATATTACAGCTATGTCTACTTCCACTGTTTTTCCATCCTAAGGCTTTGCCCAGATCACGAGGCATCTACTGGGTCAAGTCCACAGTGCAGCCCATGGGTTGCAAGAGTTTATCCAACTCTTTAAGTTGCAGCTGGAAAATCCAGTTGTATGGAATAATTTACACAATAGAGTTCAAGAAAATGTAAACACAGATTAAAAACCAGGTCCTGATGGAGTCTTCCTCTGAATGGCTTTATGTCTTACAGCCACACCAATTAGGTACAGCCATTAGTCTGTACTGTTAGGATAATTGTTAATTGCTTACTATATCACTGAGGTGATATGTGTTAGATTTTGAAAATCAGACAAAATATTTAGGTTTATGCCCTTCATCAAACTATTTTTGCTTAACTATGTTAATCTCTTTGCCAAAGCGACGAATTAATGTGTAGTGGGTGCAGCAGTTATTTTAGTGTTAAAAACCCCTCATCTAGTATGGCGGAAGGAGGCATTGGAAAAGTTGGTAACTTATCTATATTATAGTCACATGCTTAAGTTGATTAGCATGACGTTTAATTTGTGCTAATCATCTCAGGGTAGGCAGAGCATGAAATCAGCTGTGCAGGTGATGCTTGCGTGCTGCCTGCAGTTCGGGCAGGCTTGGAGCAGGGGCTGAGGCTGCCGGGCTGCATTCCCAGAGCAGGAGGCAGGCAGAAACCCCCCCAGTTCGCCCTCGCCTGTCTTTTCCTATTATAGTCACCTTCTTTGCCTATTTTTCTTGCAGTTTAAGTCCCGGAAATGTTACTTAAGTGAAACTATTTTGTAGGAGACAGGGAGGAACTGCACGGTGAGCGTGGAGATGAACTCCTAGTGCTGCCGCCTTTCTTAGAGCTCTGTTGTGAAAGGTCTATACAAAATAAACCTTCAGCCACTATCTCTCCTCTGCTTTTAATTGTGGAATGAGTATGAGACTTTTCCATTTGTAATTGATTATTTATGACAGACAAAACGTGTCATGTGTCATCTGTCAGACGCCTGCAGTGACCATAACACGATGAGTCTAACTGTAAGGCTATAAAACTGTGCTCTGGTCTCAAACAGGCTCATACTAAACCCAAATTTGGGAAATTCTGGTAATTTCAAGAGGCATACAGTTAGTTATCCGTTCTATGTCAGAGAAGAGTGTGTGCTCCTCCTCGTTTTAACATTTCTTTAGACAGAGATTTGCTGTTCTCTTCGTTTACATAGCTGAGCCTTGATCATTGCCATATTGGTTATAAATTCAGCACATCTTATATAGATCTCTTTTTCTTGCTCAGTTTTGCTGTAAGATGTGAGACCGCACTGGCAAGATGTGTGTTTAAGCTTCGTGGCTTGCCCAGAACACGCTGCAGAAGGCCTCCTCTGAATTCTCCGTGGCTGAGACAACAAATGAGCAAATCTTCCATGTAGCTGTGTTTCCTCCCCCATGCCTTCTTACCTACAAGGCTAATTGGCAAAATTTGATAAAAACACAGAGGAGGTTATCAGTTACTAATGCAAATTAGTGAAATTGTGTCTGATGCACAACCCAGTAGGGCATTCCAATATTTATACAATTTTAATGAAGAATTTGAAAGCAAATTACAGCATCCTTACAGATTCAAAAGGAGATTTCTTAAAACCAGTGATACTTACGTGTTCCAAGATGTCCCCATCATCTCTTACGATGTATTTGATTTGGGATGAAACCAAAGGAATTAACTCCTGCCAGCCCTGACTTGCTTTTCTAAGACCTGACAATACAGTTGGTGGGTTTGTCCTTGTCTCCATTTTTGAGTCAGTGTGCATGTTATTGAAGAAGCTCACGTGTCATTCCAGACTGCAATGGAAGTGATGCAGTTCAGCAAAGAGGAAGTGCGAGAAGTTTTGAGGCTGTTGGCTGGCATTTTGCATCTAGGAAATGTTGAGTTCATCACTGCTGGTGGGGCACAGGTGTCCTTTAAAACAGGTGAGAAGGCTGTGCATCCAAATGTAAATGTTTCTTGAGGTTGTAAATATTCATTGCTAGCATATCTGACCATAGCAAGGACAACCAGTGAAAGGGTCTTGCTGCTTTTTAGCATCTGTATATGTTGTTTAAAATGTTATTTTTAGGATTTTTTTTGACAGATAAGGCAAATTAGTCTGCTGCTGGATGCTAGGTCTTAATTAGGGAGGACCTTGGGCACATTTATTCCATTAACATTAGTGAAATTCCATTTTAATCTAATTCCTTCTTTGAAATATTCTCAAGTTGATAAAACAGAAGTACTCAAGTACATTCCTTAACTGGGATCTCCACTGAAGCTATCTTTTATTAGAGCTTTCAATACTTCAGTTCCAAATCTGAAAGTATGTGCTGTTATATCTAAAGATTGGGCTGGTGAGCATTTTAAATGTTTGTTCAACTATGGTAATAAACAGTAACATTATGTACTGCTTTATATCCCACACTATAGCAAAATTTCAAATTAAAGTATGCATGTAAGAAGAAAAATTCAGTGGTTTTCTTTATCCTTGTCATCTGTCATCCTGCATGAAGCTGAAACGCATTCATGTGGACAAAGAATGAATTACTGTTTGCATCTGGAAAAATATGTTAGTGTAAGCAGTAGATTGAATCCTTGAAATGTAACATTAAGAGGAAAATAAATATTTGTGACTTACTTGTGATGAATTTCTACTGCTAAATTCCTTCAGTTGTGCGTATTTATGATACTGTGCCTTTTCATGAGCAGCAAAAACATATCCTAGAGTTTCTACTTGTGTTTTTATCTCTAACCCCCATCATTTTAGAAGCATCTTAAATGGTGGTGGTAGTAATAATACTACAACAAATTAGTTTCAGACCCATATACATTTAAGGGCATATTTGTATTTGTCTCTTTCTTTTGCCAGCTCTGGGTAGATCTGCTGAACTACTGGGGTTGGACTCCACGCAGCTAACTGAAGCATTGACGCAGAGGTCAATGATACTCAGGGGAGAAGAAATCCTAACACCTCTTAGTATACAACAGGTAAAGGCATCTCAGTTTTGACATGGTTTTAGGGTCTGTAAAATATGTGGCTCAGTCTTCAAGTCCATGGAAATCAGCGGTCACTCAGGAACAGAAGCTTAGCTCATGCATCAGAGTTGCTATCAAAAATGCTGCGTAGTTGGGTTTTTTTGGGAAGGGTATAATTGGACTTTTAGAAATCTCTACAGATCCCATCCTATCCTTCTGGCCAGGGCTTATAGCTTGGCTCTTGTGATTCTTATTAAGCCTGAATGCTTATCATTTTTTTCAAATTCTAATCATGTAGGCTGTTATTTTTCATTACGGGCATTTGCAGGTAACTGATTTGAAAACTTTCAGCAGAAATAATTTTACTATTTACAAGAAAGGGATTAGAAATAGGTATACATAATGTTATGCTTACCTCTAGAAAGAGGTAAATGAAAGTGTTATTTCCTACCCTTCTCTTTTCTTCCTCCCCACCTTAAGTTTGTAATTTCTTAGTTTTTGAATGCTTTAGCCTTGAAATGTAACTTTAAAGCCCCATAGATGTACAGCTGTTATAACTTGCACTGTTAAAGCTTAAATTGTGACGCTCTGTAACTGCTAATACAATTGCTGTCAAGGTACATAGGAATACAAACCTGCTTGCATTATACATTGCTTTATGCTGTGGAAAGGACACTGACCAGCAAAGTCTGGTAAGTTCTCAGTTAGTTACAGGGATGATTGATGTGTATTCATTCTTTAATGCAGGCAATAGACAGCAGAGATTCTATGGCTATGGCACTTTATTCTCAGTGTTTTGCTTGGGTCATTAAGAAAATCAATAGCAGAATCAGGAGCAAGGAAGACTTCAAGTCCATTGGAATTTTGGACATATTTGGATTTGAAAACTTTGAGGTAGGTTTCAAAAGTTTGTTTAAATGGATCGTCTGAGATTTATGCTTCATTGTTCTACATACCTTTGTCATCTTCACTGGAACTTGGTTATTAAACATGTTATGATTTAAACCAGTTCCTTGTTTGCGAAATAAAATACTTGGAGTGTGTACATTTTTGAAAAATTCTTGTCTCTTTAGGTAAACCGTTTTGAGCAGTTCAATATTAACTATGCAAATGAAAAGCTTCAGGAATATTTCAACAAGCACATCTTTTCCTTGGAGCAACTGGAATACAGCAGGTAAGAGATACAGATGAAATTTGAAAGAATTTTGAGAATATCAGTACACACTTGAAATCTGGGTTCCCAGCTACCTTAGTTTCCTTTGAAAGTCTCTGGAGCTGTGTGTTTTTTAAAAACAAGCTGATTTTGCTGTAATTTGCAAGATAATTACATCAGTTCCTCCTATTTCTATATTTAAAATAATTTCATCACAGCTGTCAATAAAAAGGCCTTCTTATTTTCATTAGGGAAGGACTGATTTGGGAAGATATTGACTGGACAGATAATGGAGAGTGCTTAGATCTCATTGAAAAGGTAATAAAGAATTTGATACCGGTACCTATTTCTAGTTTTTGTTCTGAGGTAATATGTCTTTAAACACTTGCCAACACAAAGAACAAATGAAGAGAATGGTGGATCTTCCATGTTTAAATAGTGAACTTTTAATCAGGTCATTTTCATGCATGGATATATTATAGATTAAATTGTAAGCTCAATATATGTATCTTTCCTTGTAGTAATTTTTAACAGTGTATGATTATATACAAAAGCAATATTTGGAGATGATTAAAAAGAATAGAAAGAGGGAGCAGACAGTATTGTGCTCCTGTAATGGCTTTTCCTGGGTTGTGGGTAATCTTCATTTGTTGCCTGTCAGTTTTGGCTTTGTCCATAATTTTGTTTGTGTTCTGATTTGTACTAAAGGAACATGTAAAAAGAGCATGAAGTTTCTGCAGAGTTATTGGTAGGAACATTAGCGGTGAGGGGCAGATGAGGTCTGAGTTCACTGCTTAGATGTTTTAACTCCAGATGGATGACAAAGCCAAAGTTATATGCCATTTCATCCACGTTCCCTTCTGCCAGCAGTACAAGTGAGTTTATCCCCGTAGCACGGTGCGGGGCTGCAGTGAGAAACTGATGTCAGCAGGCAGGGGATCCAGCTGCCATGCCGTGGCCACAGTCAGGACGGTGTGGTTTGCCAGGAGCTGCGCTGGGCCGATGGGAAGTGGCTTATTAAAATGTGCACCTGCAGAACCATGTTTTTTCTGAGAGGCTGGATCAACCTGAAGCTTGCTGGACACATCAGTTAACTGCAGGGTAGCTTGCTTTGTTTACCACCTCTCCTAGTATGAGAAGTAGGGAACATCAAAGGAAATTACACAGAGGCGTATGCAAAGCAAAGGGAGGTTGTGTTTCACGCAGTGCGTAGTTAAACTGTGTATCTTTCGCTCTGCCCCCGGGCACTGTGGGTGCTAAAATTTTGCATTGGTTCAATAGCTAAGTAGATAATTTTATGGAAGAAAAAAATTTTAAAGCCTGTTTATACAAACTCCTCAGATTTAAGGGATTCCTGATCATTGGAGATCTTGAAGGCTGGGGATGTATTCTGGGGCAATGTCATCATATGCACCTAAAAACTACCTGCATCAGGAGAACTATTGCTTCTTCCAGTAGCTTCTTTTTCTTTATTTTGCCCATGTATCATATGCTGCATGTTTCAAAAGGAGTGTTGCCAGAAAAATAGGATTGCAGTCCTCTATGAGAGTGAGCTTTTAGTCACGTATGGTGGCTTTGCACCTCTCTGCACACAACAACTTCAAGGACTTTGTGATTTTTCCAAACTGGGGACAATGCGTCCATCTGTGCAATAATTCATCTTCTGCTTCTTCTTGCTGTTCTAGAAACTGGGGCTGCTGGCACTCATCAATGAAGAGAGCCACTTTCCTCAAGCTACTGATTCCACCTTGCTGGAAAAGTTGAATACTCAACATGCTGTATGTGATGTTTTGTTCATATTTTCTGTACAAATTATGGAGGATCTCTTTGCTTCTGTAGAAATTCATGATTCAAATATATGGGTGCATGGTTGTAGAGGCTGTTTTGGACATGATCCTACTTCCATGGCAATCCGTATCATTTGCTGTGAAGACTGAGTCAGTTACCTGGAAGAACATAACCTTGTTACTGTCCAGATAAATGTTTCTGTATTGGTGAATTAGCCAAATCCTGCTCTTAGTGAGAGTTCTGATTCTGACAACCTGCAGCAACTCAGTTTACTTAGATCTTCAATTTCCCTTAATTTAATGAAGTATTCACCTTGATGTCATTTACCAAAACATTGCTGTTTCCTCTGTCCAGATCTTTATTTGCAATCCTAGAATTATTTTCAAGGATTTCTGGGATACAAGTGTATCCACCAGTCTTCATAACTGCCAGTTTAACGCAGAGCCTTCTTTTTCAAAGTGCCTTTAATAGGTGGTTCTGCCAGATGGGTTCAGGTTTAGTATAATGCCTTTTTAGATACTACAAATCTGTTATTACTGCATTTGAAGCAGCCCAGACTAACAAATCCTATTATCGTTATAAGTTGGTTGTTTGCTTTTGGAGCACTAATCTTCCAGAGAGTTCACTGGAAGACAATGGTTTATTTAGGTCTGGGTTCAGAGTATAATGTGACCCTTTGTATCATTCCACTCCCTGACACCCCCCTCCCCCAAATATTTTTCTCTTTTCTTTCTCCTCCAATTAGAACAATCCTTTTTATGTAAAACCAAGAGTTGCCGTTCACAACTTTGGAGTGAAGCACTACGCTGGGGAGGTAATTTTCTTTTCTTTATTTGCTGAAATTATTCCAAACAGAGTTTTAATTAGCTTAATTTTACCCTGAGGCTGTTCAAAATTAACTAAAGCACTCTGTTCCCTCAGTGCTTTTTACAGTACCGCTCTTGTGAGAGGTGCCTGACTACTTGGCTTGTTGTTTGAATCAGCTCTGTTTCCTGCTAGGTCCAGTATGATGTCAGGGGGATCTTGGAGAAGAACAGAGATACTTTCAGAGACGATCTCCTGAACTTGTTACGTGAAAGCAGGTATGTTTCCGTGATTTTTGTTTAGGACATAATGTTAAGGGGTGTTGTATGACATAATTCTGCCAGGATTTATCACCTAATTCTGCCAGGGTTTGCATATGTTTGATGTTGCGTAGCATCAGACCTTGACAGAGTTGGAATGAGCCTAGAAGAAATACCAGAGGTGCCTGTAAGCAGGTCTGACTGTAACCAGTTCTCACAAAGTCAGATTTTCCTACATTGTACAGTACCGCGTCCATTTTCAGTCCAGGTGGTTGCTAGAGAGCTCTCTTGCTACTCAGTGGTGAGTAAGATGCTGAAAGCTGGTTGTGGTTTTTAACCGTTTGAGGGTGCCTCATAGGCAGCGTGCATGTGTGGTTTTTTGCTTCACATACAGCCCAATTTGCTTGTATTTCCAACATTCCCTAATTTGGTTGAAAGCTTAGTGTCAGGGACCTACCACAGTGCAAACTGCCCTGTAGTAATTGCTTCAAAGGGAAAATTTCTATAAAGATTTATGTTACTGGAAGTCTGAGCTTGGATGTCTTTAGTAGCTGTGTGCCTCCTGTCATTCTGCTGTGTAAGGTCTCAGGATGCTTACAGCGCTTACACTGTGAGCTGGAGCCGGTACCACATCCCTTTTTGTAGGCGTATGGTTGAGACTCCGGGACAGAGTCACAGAGGGGTGACAGAAGAGGAGGGAGCTGAGCCCGGGTGGTGCTGTCTCAGCTGCTGCCCTCACCCATCCCATCCAGTTATCCTGGCTTGCTGTGTGACTTGCTTGTTTGTAAATCCCTTAAGCTCTTCTGTGCAGGGGAAACTGTTAATAAGCATTTCCCTCTCTATGTTTTTTGTTCTGGTTTCATGACATATCTGACATAACATCTGTCAATCGACGTATGTAGGTAAAAGTAATAAATGAGTTAAAGCTGCTGGGCCTGGTTTTGCTGTTGCACCAACATCTGTCTGGAGCTCAAGTTAAAATGTCTGTGTTCCTGCAGAAGTGGTAAAATGAAGATACCCGACTGATAGGGTAGAAGATGGCATAGACAGCTGGTATGTGAAAGTGAGGCTCATGTGGGTGGTTTATTTTGTGTTGTGGCCCCAAACAAGCTAGAAGTCCTGTTTTGTAGTCTTTGCACAGTTCCCATTACAGTCAGCTGGAGTTTTGGTTGAGCGAGTGGAGTAAAATGCAGTAAGGACTCTAGGACTTCACACTTCATTTCCTTAGTGATGTGTTAGGAGTGGAGAAGAAAGAACCTCCTTGTTTTGTTTTGCTGTGCTCTCTTTTGGTTTGCCTTTTTTTTTTCCCCTGCATAAATTCTGCAAAGGCAAAATCTATTGCTTATTAAAGATTATGGGAAAAATCAATACGCATTTTCTGGATGGAGGAGCAGCTTTCTAAGAGACAGTGCTTTCTTTGCATTCTGTAGTGGTAAACCTCATAGTCTGTTAAGATATACTTCAGAAATATTCTTTTTCTTTCCTATTTCAGTCTTGATTTCATCTATGATCTATTCGAACATGTTTCAAGTCGCAACAATCAAGACACTCTTAAATGTGGAAGCAAGCACCGAAAACCCACTGTCAGTCTCCAGTTCAAGGTTAGTTAATGTGTCATCTCTGCTCTGTAGCTAATCGGTGATAGATAAGCCCTGTCCGATAAAGAACATTTGCAGATTAAAACAGGCAGAACTTCAGCATCGAAACATTGCTGTCTCTCCTATGAAACGGCACTTACTAATCAACTGAATGACCATACTAGCTGCCTTCAAGCAGACACTAACCTTCACATCACACCGCCTGCACAAAATTCCCATTGCTTTCCACTTCCTTGTTTTAAAGCTCATCTATGAAGTTAGTCTCTCTCATCCTGGTGTGTCTTTCTAATCTAAACCCAACCACAAAATCGCACAAAGCCTTACAGCAGTGCCTGTATGCTAAGAAAAATAAGTACTGGATAAACACCTCATTAAGGTGTTGCCTTGCTCTTTAACTTAAAGTTTGGAAAGCATTTTTATTAAACACCTTTTTATGAGGCTTTATAGCCTTCCCATCAAAAAGGGCACCAAATTGAAATCCAGCATAAAGTCTATCTGCAAATTATTTAAAAGAGAAAGATTGGCACAAAACCTTTCCTAAATTGCATGAGTACAAGTCCGGATTAGTTGTCTTTCATTTTGTTTGAATTAATATACATTTGGACTATTCATTCACTTTTTTTTTTAAAAAGAGAGCAGACTCAAACCCCTGAGGGCAGATTTTATCCTAATAGACTATTGCTAAGTGTTGGACAGAACAGCAAGGAGTGTATGCTGGGGCACACAGAGTGTCTTTTATTAAAAAACACTGATGTTATATTCCCTGGATGGCTTGCTTTGTGCTACCATCGCTCGTCTCAGACAATACCCACTTCTTGTGGTGAGGTGGTACATTTGCTAGCTCGCTGGGATCGCAGAAGGAGCTGTTTCCACTTCGTCATTTGTATCTGTACAAAGTAGACCTTTAAGGTCTTACTGTATAAAATTTGTCCATATTTTTGCACCCACTTTGCAAGGTACAACATAATGTAGAGTTACTTCTCTTCTCCATCAGGGCCCCTGGACAACATAAAGCATGATAAAACACAAAATCAAAACATTGTTGCCTCCTCTCTAAAGCTGTAGTGACTGACCGTTAACCAGCTGGGCTGCTTTGCAAGAGGTTGACCTTCACATCATACCGTCCTCAAAGAATTAGGTTGGGTGTTTTTGACATGTTTTAAAGCCTTCCAGGGATTAGTCCATCTCATTTGAACTGAAGATAAGAACTTTGCCTTCACAGTTTTATTCTCATGATAGGTTAGTTAACCCTTCTTTTCTTTTGACAGCCTACCTAATGTGGTCCTGGGGGTGCACGCAGAATAGCTGAGGTTAGATACCCTCTGTTTCAGCCTATTGCTTAAAGCAGGGCGAACTTCAGATTAGCTTGTCACCTGGCAGTGACTTAGAGGCATGCAGCACTGTGCAGAATCTGGCTGTCTGTTCCACAGATGAATGTGAAAATACGTTAAATCTTTTTTGTTTAGACTGACCAACTTTTCCAGTCTCTCTAAGTAGTAGCCTGAGAGAATTGGCTTAGTTGTCCACAGATGATGTAATGTTCACACAGGTTTAATACAGATGAAACCTTTACTTTTTGAAGCTGTAAATATTTGTCTTTACACAAAAATATTTGTCTTTGTATCTTCTGGCTGTTTAATGTTTGCTGCCCCCAACTCCTGGTCTCTAGGCTGGCAAAGGCAGACAAACCAAGAACTATCATTTATGTTCCCAGTCACTTCACCATTTGCTCCCCTTGCTCTGTACCGGCTCCTGTGCACAGCCACGGCTCTGCCTGTTGCCTTTATCACTTCGTATTTTATCATCGAGAAAGCCCATGGTTTGCAGATAAAAGCAAGAATTTGTTGTAACAGACTGCCATTGGCAGATTCACTCCAAAACACATGGTAGGACAAACAGTGCTGCTCCTTTAAAACATGAATTTTCTGTCTCCTTGGCAGCCTGCTCTGTATTTTTTCCTCTGCCTGGCACACAGTGCCACCTTTGAGGGGCAAAACACTATCATTGCTAGCTTTCTGGGTTCTTCAGAGCCTGGGCTCCTCTCCTATACAGTTATTTCTATCTCTGCAAAGTAAATGCAAGACTTCAGTTTAAAATGGTTTATCATACTTAATGATATAGAATGAGGCAAGTTGGAATAAGATATGGAACGACAGCTCAGGCGGGAAAGGGGCGGATGTGTAATTAAAGTAATAATCATAAAAGGACTGAGGGATTTTTGTGATTTTTATCTCCAGGCTGAGGTTCAGACAACTGATAATCTAATGTGTATTGGGTCATTCAGAGTTCTAAAACTAGGGGAAAAAAACATCTTTTCTTTTATTTTTTTTAGCTGAACCTTATAATCTCTCTTTTTATTGTTAAATGCAATTAGCTATCATGTGAAATAACTGTGAAACTGCTTAATGCTGTTAGGATTATCTTTCAGTAAGATGTGTTTTCTTTACCACTCTATCCTTTACTTATTTTTCGTTGATTTCAGGAGGGAGATGTTTTAAAATCTAGTATTGATAAAACAGCATGTACTGTATTCTAAAGTAACTCTTTTTTCAGAAATTTTTAATATTTTTTTCTTCCCTCTTGTTGACTCATATTTATTATAAGTGTCCTTTTAGCATGAAAGGGTGAGACTGCACAGGGGAGAGGAACTCCCTGTGCACAAAATGCTTCTGATAGCAGGGAAAATGCAAATTGAGTGGGTATGGAATGGCTGAAATGAAAAAAGAAAATCTGGTTTTGTGGGTATTTAAGTTTTACCTTAGACTCGTCATCCTTCTTTTTGATTTGCTTGAGTTTAGCAATTTGGGAATGTGGATCCTAAGTCTTAAGCAGTCATTCAAAAGTTCCCTGAAACAGCAACTTTCCAATTTGGTGTTTCCTTATGAACAGTTTTCTTCGTATCAATCTGTGTCTCTTGTTCACTCTAAAATGGTGATGACAGTTTTGATCAGAAGGGCCAGTGGAAGAGACGAACATGCATGTATTGATTCTGTATGCTCACAAGCAAGAGCTTACATGGTATGGTAATTTCTGGTGTATACCACTAGGTGTTGCAGTTAGACACTGTCTGCAATACCAAGCTGCAAGAGCTTGTGCCGGGGTATGTTGCTCGTACAAAAAGTCGGCTTGTGAAGTGCTGTCTTCTTTCTACCTGTGTTTTAGGAATCGCTTCATTCTTTAATGGCGACACTGAGTTCTTCAAATCCTTTCTTTGTTCGGTGCATCAAACCCAACGTACAGAAGGTAAGATTTAAAATCACTTCTGTTTTTTCTATATGTCTGTTTTCTATTCTGTCTGTTTATTTACTGCTGTATGAAACAGAGGGTAGTGTTCTTCACTGACTTTGTTCTGTTACAGAATTATGTTTTTAAACCAGACTTGGAAACTAAGGCTTACTGTATCGATTTGTCTTTTGAGTCACAGATAATGAAAGGTAATGTCAAGACTTTTTTAGATATGTTGGAGGGCTCTCTAGAAATGAAGCAGTAATGGTATAGTGATTGCTGAAGTTAATATTGTTAGCCTGGTCCTAATACTCTGGGGTTTTGCGCATCTGTTTCTGGCTTTATAGACCGTTATTCAGGTATGGTCTGCTTATGTCAAAAATGCAACAGGCAGAAGTGCTAATGAATCTGATTTATGGTTTTCACTTGGCAACTTAGAAATAGGTGGCTTTGCTATAAATCCAGTTTTACATGTTACATTTTTCTGGGATGTCTAGTTAATCGGGACACTGACACAGCAAACCTGGCAGATTTCATTGCAGGTTTTTGTGTTACCTGGACGGTATATCCTTGACATTACATGTTTTCAGTTGCTAACTGTTAACTCTGCTTTTGCACTGTTACTTGTGGTGTGTCAAATAATATGCAGATTGCAGTGGGCACCTTGGCAAGAGGGAACAGCCTGGAAGCATATATGTGCAGCGAGCCCCTGGTCACTGAGGGTGGGCAGTTCGGAAAAGCTTGTTTTCCTCCCTGCTCCCCTTTCTGCCGAGAAGCCCCATGACCCTTATAAAGCCCACCTGCTGCCACTGGAGTATAAGAATTTCAATAACTCACATGTTTTCCTTATTTGTCCTTTTGCATCCGAGTAAGGCTCATCTCCACAGTACTAAGGTCACAAGAATTTGCCATAGTTGATGCCAGAACCAGGCACTTGTTGCGTTTCCACAGCAAAGAAAACACTGAGTTCCCACTCCCATGTTCCTTGTTGCTCTACCAGTCTTTTCCCACTAGAATGCTCCATCCCTGACAAATTTGGCATACACTACTGTATCTGCACATATATTTTACTATCATTAAAACAAAGTTCTCACAGAATTAGCAGCTGTGCAACCAAAAGGCGCTTGAAACAGCCTCAGTCTCAGGAAATCACATCTAATTGCAGGAGTGCATGCAGGAACAGATTGGGAAATTCCTGCAGACAATCCCTTTCAAAGTATGTATAAAATGTTACTGAAATCTTACACAAAAAGTTTGTCCTTGTTTTCCATTTGCTTTAATTTGATTGCAAATTTAACTTGATTCAATGGCTTTACCAAATAAGAAATCCTATTTGAAGAACAAGAGTAGAGAAAAGGGTCACACAGATTACCTGGTGTTGTTGATTCAGTAGACTTCATGGAATATGAGAAGGAAAGCCATATGTAATACCTGTCGATTCTTTGCGCAGGGAAGCGTTCTCAAAATGCATTTTTGCGATTCACTGTTTTAGGATTTGTCTGCTGTGCACTGCTCTCTGTTCCCCGTCATATCTCACAGACAGCAATTTTTAGTGATGATCTTGCGGCGTTGTTGGTGTTGTTCCTTCTGCAATGGTGCAGGTACAGGAGCAGGCACATGAACAGCATTTGGCTCCTCTGTAGCTCAGCTGGATTCTGTGGATGCACATGATATTAAACATTTCTTAGTTTGTCCTATCATACAGCATATCGCTTCTTTTCAGTTATACAAAGGAAAATAAAGTGAGTCAGTTTGCATAGCTCTGAACCAGCACGGCTCAGACATGTTAGCTGTGCATGGACTACCAGGGATTATCGCATACGTGACTCACTGTGCAGGGTTGGATAGAAGCAGAACTGCTTGAAACATTCAGATGAGCTGCTGGAACAGAGAAACTGGAATTGAAAGAAAGTAAAAATCTTCACTGGGCATTTTCCTCTGTGTTTTCTGTCCATAGTTTTTACTCTGCAGTGATGGTGATATGTCACTCTTCAAGCAGTACTTAAACAGTACTTGCCAAATAACAAATGATGTGAAAGAAAGGGGTGTTTTAATTGCTTTTTTGAAATATGCAGAATTAAAGGAGAGCTGGCCCAGGGAGACTCAGCAAAGAGAGAGCTGAAGCTGTGTTATCAGGAGCAAAGCCTCTCAAGCTACTCATTGCTCTCTGGGTTGGGTACAAAGAGGTGACACACCTGTCAGCGAGCATCCTCTGTAGCTCTGGAGGGGAGGAGGTGGTGGTGCTCGAGAGCTGTTTTACTCTGGAAGTATGTTTGAATTCTGTAGGTGAATGAGGTTGAGCAGTTGGAACACAAATTCAAGCCTTTGAAAAGCAGAACGTGCAGCAGAGAGTACTTTCTGTTATAGACATTAAAGTGTATTCCTGTTGGATAAGGGCTGTGATAATTTACAGTAATTATTTGATTTTTAATTGATCAAAAGTTTAATTTTTAAATATGTGACAGTGGCAAGCAAAACCAATTCAGCATATGCAGTAAACCACCAAACATTTACATATCAAAGCAGGATCTACACTCATTAGCGCAATTTCCTAAAGGGAGCGCACAGGGTACCTGACCTTTCGTCACAAGACATTTCAGCGAGCAGGCCTCAGACAGAAGAACAGAGGACCCATTAATCTTTGGGAGAACCCCAAACAATCAGTGTATCTGTTTTCACAGTTTCCAGCCTGTTCTGAACTAGCCATAATGTGGAAACTTTTCCACTTGGTATGCTTAATGAGTATTTTCTGCTAATGATGGGTCTTTCTCCTCAGCTCCCCTTATCTTCCATGCAGCTTGTGGAACTACGTATCATTTCATCCTTTTGAACTTTGACACATCTTCCTCTGTTTCTTGGTCTCATGTTTTTTCCCTGCTTCCTGTTCTATTTGATAATGATTCATCCCTGCAACTTTGCCTGTTCTGGTCTCCATCTATACTTTTTTGTACACCTTAAATAAATTAAAAAAAACCTCAAACACCACCACCAAAAAACCCCAAGAAAAAAACTAAACAAAACTGACTGTCTTTTTAAAACAAACTACAACCATTGCAACAGCCATCAGCTGAATGTTTCTTCCAGCTTGCTGCTATTAATAAAGTTGCTAAGCCTTGATGCCACTCAGGAGATGGTTCAGGGTAAATTTAAGATCTGAACTTCCTATGCAGGCTGTTTCAGAGGCAGAAATTTTCCTGTTGGCCAGATAGAGCCAGCCTCAGTCAGATTGGCTCAAGTGCCTTCTCAAGTTCCCTTCTCCATTTAGGATTTTTCTTCAGAAAATATATTGGCATAATCATAGCGAGTGGCATAATAGTGGCATCATTGTTGTGAGTGGCCCCCACCTCCCGCATCCCATGGCCTCGTCTGTGCTGGTCTCTTAAAGCCTCAATTATTACAGCTTGCTTCTGTAATTCCCTGTTCTTGAGACTTCAGCAGGTTCAGACGCAGCTGTTCTCTCGTGCACCTAGCTAGGTACGTGCACTTCTCTTTGGTTACAGATCTAAGTCCAGCTTGGTAGGAAACCTGTGTTGGTGTGTGCCACCCCAACAGGATTGCAGGGTCTGTATTCACCTCCCTGTCCGCTCATTTATTGTCTGTCTCATTCCTCTGTTGCAGTGATGGTCTTGCCACTGGTAAGATAAAAGCCGCCTTCTCTGAAGCTTGTGAGCTCTGAAGGGGCAATTCTGTTTCTCTGCAGGTTTTTTTTGTAATAATTCATTTTTTTAATCTTAAAATTTAATTAGGTAAAGAAATGAGACAAAATTAATTCTGTATTGTAAACCTACTGCAGGGTAGGGGTTATAGGGAGCAACAGAAAAAGTGAAACTAGTAATAACTTTGCAATTCAAAGGAAGACTGGTAGAAAAAGGTCTGTAATAAATTCTGTGAGGCTTACTGCTGCTTAGGAGTCCTATCATGCTCCATATTCATTCTGGGAAAATTACTATCAAGGCAGTAAGATGCTAACATCGCTGCTGGGGACAGAGCCATTTAAAGGGATCAAGGTATGGCTATTGGCACCCGCAGTGAAGTTTGAGGCGTAGGTCATTCATTAATAGCCATGAGACACCCTGGAATAGCAAGCAGTATGTCCCCTAATATGAAATAAGATGCAAATCTATTTCACCTGGCGTTTCAATTAAACTTGTGCTCTTAAAATAGCTCTGAATCATTACAAGTGTAAGTATAGCATGATACCAACCTAAACACTGGTTACAAGTACAGCTCAGGAACGCGGTACAAAGGAACAATGAGAGAACAGCTCGGCCCCATCTGTGAGGATGATTGTATGCAGGGTGTGGAGCAGGTACAAGTTCAGTGAACGCAGTGTGCAAACTGGTTGTCAAGCTGGAATTGCAATATTGTCATATTGAGGCTTGACTGTATGAATTACTGAGTTTGCCTTGTAGAGAGAGTCTTTTGCAGAAATAGGGATAAGGACAGTGCAAGTATAATCCCACTGCATTGAGAACAGCACTGACATAAAACCTTGGAAGATGCAGGGAGGGAGACTCTGAGCTTGAGGGATATGCTCTGATACCTTCAGCACAGGATTGCTAAGCATCTGGATAAAACTCTGCTTTTAAAAATCTTTATTTTAAAAAATTATCCTAGTACAGTGGTCCAGCTTCAAACTGTGCACATCCTACTGCAGTTATATACCAAGCATGTGCTTTATACACCAGCCTCAGTCACTCAGCAGACTCTGAGTCTCATTACTGGGGAGTAGATGCCTTTGTGGGTTTTTAAAGATGCTGAGCCCAGCAGTTAAAAGTTAAAAAGTGTTAGGCCCTAAATGGAGGTGTCTATGGTTTACTCAGTTGCAGAGCCCTGGGGTAGCCCTTCTGCAGTGAAGCTGCAATGTTCTCTGGTGCTGGGAGCTAGCAGATCACAGGGTAAATTTGACTTACTATCCATCAGAAAAAGGGAATAGAAAGCCTGTTCATCACGTTAATAGCTACTCTGTCATACTTTGGAAGTAAAGAGAATAGATTATATGGCCCAGGTACAGCTGCTGGGTATATGCAGTGCTATCTGTAGAAAGTTAAGGTCTAGTAGTATACAGCTGTAGAAGCAGCTCGTGTATTGCCTATTTTAAAAATCTCTCTTTAATCTCAGTTGTTCTCAATAAACACTTGTTTTAAGAAGGCTTTCTGGCTGCCAATTACTGCTGTCATTGCTTCTGGAGGAAGCAGAGCCACAGGCTCTGAGCAGAGATCGGGCTTGCTAGGGCAGCGTGGGTCAGGCTCAGGGAGCAGCTGTTCGGGCGCATCCTTTGGGAGACGAGCCACCATTTCCAAATACATAGCGTGTTGGCCCCATCTTGCAGGCCAACAAGTGCATGGGGCCAAATACAAACTATTTAGCCTTTTAACTAGTTCATAAAGCTTTATTGTTCGTAATCAGGAAGGCACAGTCGTAAGATGTGGCATCATGCCCGGCCAGCGCCACTTAATTCAGCTACCTGGATCTTGTCGCCTTGGGTTTTGCAGAATTACATAGCTTCAAATCAAGACTTGTGGAGTATGTCCCAGCTGCATCATTTTCTGGCACATCACTTGAGTAATTAGGTCAGGCGCTAGAAGAATCCTTAGGTAAAAGTGATAAGGAGAGTGGGTGTGAGGAAAGCAATTGCTCCTGCTCGCAAAGTGCCGGCAGTAATGTTACGTGTGAATCTGAATCCCTGGCTGAAAGAACAAGACGATTCCTGCAAGGAGTTTCGTGCTGCACAGGCAGTGCCTGTCTTCTGTGTCACCTCCGAAAGATCGCTCCCATCACTCCTGCGGTGCAGCGTGTCGGTGATGCTGCCTGGGAGGCACTGGGTTGTTCCTTTGTCCCAATCTCAGAGCGTCGCTGCTTGCGGGGCTGAAGTAGGTCATTCCACTCTCCAGGCAATCACCCAGACAGGCATGTCCTTCTTCTTCATCAAGGTTTGTTGTTTACTAAGCAGGGCTGACTAGGCATCCCTTTGCTAAGTGTATTAGGGTTTGTCTTTCAGTGACCATGGTATAAAGAGTTTAAAACTGAGGTGTCGAAGGCTGGGCTTAGAGAGCTGAGATGGGGTGCTGCCGGGGAGGGAGCAGACGCTGTGCTGTAGAGGTTGCATCAAACTCCAGGCAGTGCAGGCAAACAGATTTTTGCATGTTTTGCAGCACGTACGTGCACAGTTACCAAGTTTCCCGGAAAGACCATTTGACAGGACTTTGTCCACAGGTGGTAGGAATAATTTTTGGATGTGGGATAGTAACGGTGGCAGCGTGCTCTTGTGAGCAGGATGGGGGGACGCATGGGGTGTAAACGCTACTTCAGGAGGGACATGGGAGGAAGTGGCCTGAAGGGCAAGGTACCAGAACCATTCTGGGGAAAGATAAAATGCCTAGGAGTGGGGTATTTTTAAAATGCAACACTTGCTGTGTAGTTCAGTGTAATATTTAGAAGTGAGAAGAGTTTTGACTGCCGCAGCAATTGATCTGTCAGCAGGAGAGGGTCTGACCACCTCTAGCTGACTCCAAGCACTGCAGTAATTCTGCATTTTGTGCCACCTGATGGATTTTTTGTGTTTTATGAATTCCTTCATATGTGATTGTGTGACATGGATGGGCATTTGTGGAACTGCAACTACTGATCTCAAGTCTGAAGTATTTGCTTTTTATAAATACCAAGCAAAGAACTTGGCTTTTCTTCCTTCTTGTGCACTCTACCAAGTATTTGAATTGCAAGCATTGTCATGCAAATGTATGCGTAGAAAAAGCGTGTACTTCATCAAGCTTTGGAAGTTTTCTTTTTTAACTACAACAAAAAAAATCCCCTACATCTCTAGATGGCAATTTACATTCAAATCCTGTTTGCTGTGTTCTCATGGTAACTACTCCAAGGGAATATGCACAGTCCATGATAAATAGACATCCAAAAGCATTGCTGGGGTACAGAGTATTGTTCTCTAGCAAAAACGTTAACGTACGTAACTCCCTTGCTAAACTGCGTTTTAGGGCATTTTGCGCATTTTATCTATTAAGGTTTAGGAATCTGTTGGCTGTGAAATATATTTACATTCTTGATGCCTATAAGGTGAGATTAGTGTCCTGTTAGTCAGGAATATCTACAGCAATTGCCGTAGAGCCAGCCCTCGCTAGGCTTGACTTCCTTTGAGTAGCAGCAGGAATGAATTAAGCAAGTACAGCCAAAGATATCACATGAAAGACTTGAAATACCAGTGAGCTGAAGAAAGCTCTGTTCTGTGTGTGTGTGCATAGCTGCAACTGCTAAAGATTCAGTTTTTCACAATGGGCGAACGCTGAAGGGTGAAAAAGCCTTAAAAGGTAAGGGATTTAATTCATGCAGGTTTTTTAATAATTTTAGTCTTGCATACTTGGAGCAAGCAGTGGACTTGTAGCAAAAGAAAAGAAAGTGCCTGGAGTTTGGCTGAGCAAGCTGGACTGGAAATGTTTCTGGGCTTGTATTTTCTTTTAAAGAGGGTAAATGCAAGCAGAATCAAGTTTACGAAAAAATGACGATATCTACTGGTCTAATCATATTTTTGAATGCCAGGAGAGCTTTGCTGCCAAGCAGTCTCCTTTAATAAATCACACTCCGTTTGAAAGTTAAAGGGGTGATTGTTCACAGAGCAGGGAAGAAGTCAGCAGTAGAGCTGTGCGTGCAGAGGGGGGACGACCTGTGTTGTACTGATGGGCTGCTTTCTGGAGAAAGATCTTTTCTGTTTTTCAGCAGTCTATGGTGTAGATTCAGGAAAACCAGCTATGTAAAGTTTAGCACCGTAGTATTCCTGTAATTTATTAAGGCGTAAGGCATGGCTGTAGTTTTGCTTTGATTACATGATAAGAAAGCGACACTGGGGGTGTGTTCAGGGGTGGGGGGAGTCCAGCGAGATACCTGCAGCACCCAGAAGTCTAAACTAATTTTGTTTTACTGGAGAAACTTGATGCGGCACATTTGAGACAGTAATTTTTTCACCATAGAAATACAGGAAACAGAATATGCCTGGAAAAAAAATAAAATAATTGCAGTAGTAATGGAAAGGATACTATAGCAGCAGTATATTTTGACTTCATTTGCTGTGTCAGCTCCTTCCTTCCACCCCCAATGAAATAAACCCCCCAACCCAGCAGGTAAAATAGCTCTGTTCTTCACCGCTGATTGCCTTTGCTTCTGGGATCTGCATTTTGCTCCTTGCTTTCCCACTTAAAGAGCTTGCCTCTGCAAACATTAGAATTCAGCCACAGGGTAGAAAATTAGGATAAAATTGCTTGAGAGAACCTGTTATGAAGGGAGTGGGTTTGATCCTGCATCATTGAAGGCTATGGGAGTTTTATTCTGGTCTCAAGAAGAGCAACCCTAGATTTGCCTTGCAAATCTAGATGGAGGAGATACCATCTGATAAAGTGCCTATGGGACTGGGAAAGGGGGTTCTCATAACCTGTAGTTGTTCTTCTCTCACTGATGTTAAGATGTGTCCTTTTAAATCCCAAGTGGTAACAGTGGTGATAGGTCAAAATCATAGGTGTTTTTGTTGTGTGGAACATCAATGATACATGTTCAGTATTTCTTTTGCTAAAACTGCTTAATCTCAAAAAGATAATATTTGTTTGTTTCTCATTTGTTGGCTTATTAAAAAAAAACCTGTATTTACAACCTGTAACATAAATGGAAGCATAACAACAATGATTTTTTCCAATACAGCTAGATTACTGATAGGAATTATCTGAAAGTTACAGTACTGTCCCAACTGTTCGCAGATCTTTGTCAGAGCTAACCTCAGAACACAAAATCCATGTCAAGAGCAGAAGGTAATGTTGTTTAAGAATAGATTTGGGTCGGTTGCTAAAGTTTTTTCTCTTCAACTGTATTTATTTGTTTACATGTAGATATATGTGGCTTTTCTTAATTTAGTCACAGGATGTGGCGAAGCAGCAAAGACTTCATGGGGGGAAAACCTCATTGTGATGAATTTGTAAGGACAAAGTACACTTCAGAACATCTGCTGTCACCTTGTAAGATGAAACTTTAAACATGAAACATTTGCTGAAAGTGCATTAAAGCATCTTTGCTGTCTAACATGCTCAGAATTTAGTGATTCTGGTGGTTTTAGGCAGTTTATAAGCCTAAGAAGCAAGGCAGGTCCATTCCTAACACTGTTGTTATTTCACTGTGAAGAGTTACAGAAGTTGAGGCTGTTGTTTCAGTTGTATGCAGTAGAATGTAGTAGGTGTAAAGTCTGTGTTTCAGGACATCCGCTGAGTTGTAGCTGTGTGGCAGCAGTCAGCGTAAACTCAAGGAAGTTTTTGGCTGACACATGATGAGGTTTGAGGTTACTGTTGTTGGTTTGTCTCCTCCACGTTCCTGGTGTGCGTTCCCTGCTCAGGCAGCTGTTTCGCTGTTTGTTCCCAAGCACAGGGTAAGTGTACGCTCTGGTCAGGTCTGTGAAGTTGCTGGTGAGCCAAGAAGCCCATTGCACTGTGTCAATCATTCAGGCACCAGGAAGTTTTTTGTTTTGGCTGCTACCTTGGATTGTCACACACACTTGTGAGCATTGCACAATGTTTAGTGTAGAAAAGGCAAGTTTGTCACCAAACTCATAGTGCAGTGTTATATTTCCACTGTTTACATGATGAGATCTATCATGGCATTTTTGAAGCTTACTTTCTGAAGATGTAGACATCTCAAGCATTAAGTATGTAGTAAATAGGGGCTTTGGGGAGGGTGGGTCTCAAAACTTTTAATAGTCAAGGAGAGATAAAGTAGATGGGTTGAGAGAGGACATCCAGTTTCAGAAAGCCAGATAAATGCCAAATTCTCTGTGATACTGCCTTTCTCAAATGAATGGCTGCCCCAGATTCAGCATGAAGAGGATGAGTACATACATCTGCAGCTTGCCAGCCACATCATTTGTGCATATTTAACCAAAAAGAAACAGTGTCCAGCCTCATTAATTAAGTGGTCTTTCAAAGAGAGAAATGATTGTTTCTGTTAAAAGTGGTTTAGCACTTAAATTAGCTTCAGAGAGGTTTTTAATGTAACTAAAAAATTCACAAAGTCACGTTTAGGAAAGCTGGTCCTATCTTCAGGGTCTCTTTCTGACTCTTAACATTAAGGGCTATGTTTCGTTGTATATTTAAGTGAGCCTAGGAATTTTTCAGGGGAGAAATGGCTGTTCAGCCATCCAAAATTGCCATTTCCCTCTGACTGCTGGTGTGCACAACCTGGCACGTTCTTAAGGGGCATGTGCATCTCATTGGCCTCAGTGAGTTCCAAGCACACGTCTAAAAGCTTTGCTTAAGTTATTACTAGTTCTATGCTGCTGTGGGTGTGCTGGCCAGCACATAACAGAGTACCTGGAGCCACGATGCCTCCTGTCACCCAGCTTTGAAGAGGAGCGAGGCATATGTACAGCTCCCTTACGGTCGTGTACCCAGCCTAAAGTTGGGAGTCGCCTGTGCAGAGGAAGAGGGAAGACTTCTTACATCTATTGCTCCAGTGGCCTGGAGTCCATGCTGCTGGCCAGTCCTGGGAGAACGTGGAACTATGATAGTGCTGGTATGTAAGCAGTGAAAATGCATCCAACCAATCATGGAGTCTCAACGGTTTGTTTTTATCACTATCAGAAAATACAGAAGATGGTTAGAAAAAATCTACTTCTGGGCCAGGAAGAGCCATATTCTTATTTAAATGTGGCACAGCAGATTGTAAAACCATAAGTAAGGGCAGAACTTTTCTCCACAGGATCATCTTAAAAAATCGGTAAAGTCAACTGAGTGCTTCACGTAACTGAGAAAAGATGGAAATTGCCTTGAAGAAACAAAGGGCCATTGGCCAGCGTCCCTGCCTGTAAATTCTGCAGGCTTTGTAGAGATGAATAGTGGCATCACAATTAAATCATTCAGAAGGTGGTTCAATATTAAATTAGTTAGGTCCTGATGTAATTTTACCGTCTATTACAATTCATTCTTTCTCTCTGAATATGCGTGTGTGTAGTTAGATCAGTTAATAGTTTGATGACACATTGGTGTTAAGGGAGGTTTCTTGCCATCCATTTTGGGTAACTGCACTATGGTAATAAAGCAAAGTTAATTTACTCTGCAGTTAACTCTTATTTCACAGATGTATAGGAATTGGAACAAAGTAGTAGTTTGTGCAATTTTTTTTTTTGTGTGAGGGGAAAAATATATGGTGACTTTCATGGCAAGTGTTAACAGTTGCCAATATATAACCTATAACAGTGAGATGACAATGTTTTTTTACTCTGCCAATTGCAATTATTAGCAATGCTTGCAGGAAGCACAGGAGCTACCTCATGTTCTAGCCAAGATGGTGTTGACTCACCTGTGCCTTTAGCGTGGCCTCTGTGGCAGCACAGATAGCTGTGAACTGCAGGGCTCCTCCATCCCGTGTTTATAAAATATATGAAGAAATCAGTAAAGGGGCTTTTTGTTTGGGTTAGGGTGGAAATTTCATAATTATCAGAAATATCTAATTTGATTTTGATGTGGTTCTCAGATACATCAAAGAACTTGAGTAGGATACTTTCCAACTCTTAATGGGGGGCGGGATGGGACGGGACTGTTGCGTTACAACAAAGCAGTCCAAGAAGAACATACTTGTTGCCTTTTTCTGTGAGATGACTGTACATAAGAACAAACAACTACCTTCATTTTCTGTCCCTTTCCCGCAAACACACGCACATACACGTTTCACTAGTCTTTGATACCCCCTTGTCTAGTCGGTCGCAGATCCGCAGGGCAAGTCCTGAATTTACAATGTAAAAATCTGTAAGGATTCGAGAGGAGCAGCTCCAAGGACCAAATTCTAAGAAAAATGCCAAAGTTAGACTGATGCTATTTGAGACGTGCTGAGATACAAGGTGTAGGAGTAATTAACATACTGACTACATGGGACTGAGCTGGGTCATTTATCTGGGCCATCACGCAACTCTTGCTGTGTGCCAGGTAGATGTCTGTGCTGATCACGGAGATCCCCATCGCTCTCTGTAAACTTGAATTTCCCCTCTCTAGACTTAAAAAGTATCTTAACTGCGGTGTTACAGGTTTCCTCATACTTTTAAAACGTAAAGCAGATCTCCAGACCACCCATTACAAGTCTGCTGCAGCATAGCTCTCGGGCAGCCCCCCCGATATCCTGGCCTCTCTCAGGTTGAAGCGAACCCTCGGTAAATGATGAAAACCAGCAAGAACCATGCACAGCCTGATGGGGCATTTTTGGTGCAGAGAGGCCCACCTGCCGGCTACTCTGGCGGGGGCCGGTGCGGGGTCCCTGGGGGAGCCAGGCAGCAGGGCTGCTCTGGGAGGGCCGGGTCGCGGCACCCATGTCGGCAGCAGCCCGGAGGCAGCAGCCCTGCCGTGAATGGAGCCCTGTGCCTGGGTGGGAATAATCTGCCCTTTCAGCGCTGCCCGACCTCCGGTGTCCTAGCAACCCAAAGCTGCTCGGCTGAATATTTTGTGGCGTTCCTCATTTACACATATCAGATATTGGCTGTGATTTAAGTTTGGCTGATTGCCCATTATGGCTTTCAAACGAAAGGCTCGATACAGGAAGGAGAGGAGAAAGGGCTCCTTAGGAGATAATTTTATAGAACCGTTTATTTTTTTCGGCGTAGGAATTGCACTGGAACGTTTTCTTGCTTGAGAAAGCACCGAGCAGCAAGTCTCCGCGTTACGTCAGCCTTGTGCTTTGTAGGCGTCTTTTATGGGCCACTGAGGGAATGAACTGCGTGCAGGGTGAAATGCGTTGGAGAAGGAGAAACTGCTTGTGGCCTTAGTATTGAAAAAGGGGTGCGATCAAGTGCTAACTTTTTAACGTTGCTTGAATCTGATTTTGACTTATAGCTAGGAAGTTGCTGGCCCTCATGGCCAGACAACAAACACGTATGCGCCACACTTAGATCAATTAAAGAGAACTCGAACTTCTTTATTATTTTAAACCTTACAGTTTGTGGAGATGTGATTCATGATAGTTGCAGGGCTCTTCCCATTTTTAACAATTGGAGTTGATAATGTGGAGGAGTTTTTTATCATTTTGTGGTGTATGTGTGAAGGCTTTGTAATGTCTTAATCTAAGCTAGTCCATAGTGCTGCAGCCTGTGTCTTCGCAGCCAGTCAGCCCCAGTAAACTCTCAGCCAAACTTCCCTTGCTGGACCGCCAAATACTTGCGTAAGTGATGAACTTGCTTCCTGCCAAGGTGAAGTTTGCATGTGGGAAGCGCGGTTCCGGACCGTACCGTCCGCTTGCAAGCCGGGAGCTGTCTGTCTTGTTTCTCTCGCTGATGCGGAGTCGGTCTTCAGGAGACCCAATACCAAAGGTTACAGAAGTCAGCACTAAGCTTCTTCAAATAAGTACAAATAGTATGTTTTCCACAACTGGAGAGCTGAAAGGGGACTAGTTTGATCTTTTAGTCTAACTTGCTGCATGGCAAACTGTAAGGAAACCATTAACACCTGCTGCGAGGAGGAGGAGGAAGAGGACATCCTGTGTTTTCTTTGAAGTGTCTGGTGGCTTTAGATGGTCCTTGGGTCCTTACCACCTTGGGTGAGCTCTTCCAATGAATACACTCAGTGAGAAAAAGGTGTGCCTTCTGGTTTGGATATGTCTTGCTTTGATTTTCATGCTATTTATGTCTTTATCTGCTGTATATTAGAAATGGTTGTTGAATGTATGCTCTTGGTATAGCTACTCACAGATTACTATCAAGGCATCTCAGCTTTCTTATTGATGAGCTCCTTAAGGCTTTTATTGAAGTCACTTACTGCTTTTTTTACTCAGATCTTTATTCTTATGGCTCTTATCTAAATGGTTTCCAGTGTAGCAGTCTCCTTTATTGCGCTCCAAAACTGGACACAACATTTCAGTAGCAGTCACGTAGCTGAGGAACACAGGTTAGCCCACAAATCACTAAACTGACTTCTGAAATATCAGAGAACTTTTAGTATTCTCTTTAAAGCAGTGCCCCGTCTCAAGACGTAAATGGCATTTAGGCATGTGGTCCTAAAGGAATAGGGTGTGACCAGGTCTAGAGAAGCAGCAGGTGGGTGCCCAGGACTGAAGCAGAGAATAAAGTGAGATTTGGATTTGGAGTCCTCTTCTCATCTGCTTGTGCTCCATGAGTTGGTATCTCTTGTCCCTCTGTGGAGTGCGATGCTAGCTCCCTCCACCCGTGCATCGAGGTTCTTCCACCTCCTCCTTTCTACTCACCTGTAATAGAGAAGAGGAGGCAATATCCACGTATCCTGTCTCCCCCATATGGAGCTGCGGTCTGCAAAAAGATTGCTCAGTTTCACGTCACCAGGGAAAGCAAGGGGAGTTGTGATAATGTGGATCAAAGTTATCATCTGCAATACTATTTCAGGATGTACTGCTGAAGTGACACTGTATTAGCATTTCAGTGAGAACTAGCTACATGGAGGGTTTCACATATTCAAGTGTGAGATTACTTGTAGTAACACTACACTAGGTAATGGAAGTACACAGGATTAGGTTCTTAGACGGGTTGTTACAAGAAAAGATTTTACAGCTATGTCAGACTTTGGCCATGCAAGATGAAATTCATCTTAAACAGTTTTATTTTTAGTTTTTTCATCCTAATTTTCTATCCCCTGATGAAACTTTACATCTTTCAGGAATAAATGCTTGATACTATACAGCGTTATCTGAAGATACAGTGTTAGAGAAACCATCTTAAAATATGATTTTAATTATAGAAATGGACTTATACGCCCAGCCTGCCCATAAGCTGTCAAATAACAAAAAAACCTGTAAGGTGTAGACAAAAAGTCTGGCATGGAGGAATGAAAGTACAGTGGAAAAATTTACAAAAGAAAAGAAAAATAAGGATGGGGTCTCAGTCCATGTAAGTTATTTGATGTCATTGCTGACGTGGAGGGTGAGGATTTCACCATCTGCAATTGGTCTGTATGCAGCCTCAGCAGACGCGGAGCGGTGTGTGCAGTTGTTTTCTTTACCATTGTAATGAACAGCGGTGACATTGGTGTTGGCTGTCCTGACGTGGGGTCGGTGAGGAAGGACAGCTGTCCTTGCGGTTAGTACCTCACAGCGTGTTTCTTCACGGCATGTCTGCGGCTGTCAGGCAGCCTGATTGACTTTCTTCAGGAGAAGCCTGCTGACCGCTCACAGTGTGGGGAGAATGAGGCCAGATTGGGGCTGAGTCTGCAGGGACTGGAGGCTTTAGTGAGCATGACCTCCGATGAAATGGCAACAGTTTGCTCGCAGGTGGAGAAGGAGGGTCCATGACCAGTCCCAGCTGGGGCCCTTGCTGCGAGTCGCACCTTCTGTCAGCGTGCTGAGACCCTGCCAGAGTGGCTTCAAACCTTAAATCCCTCTTTTCCCAAATGCTCTTAATTGCCTGTCTCGCATGGACGGTCCTGCAGTTGCTGTTTGGGGACAAACAGCCCCTGAGACTTGCCGTGCATTTCAATGGGCTCCCTGAATAATGTATTCAGGCAACAAGGGCTCGCTCCAGCTGAAAATTCAGGCAATCACGTAGATAGCTCTAAACATGCACTTAAGAAAACTTAAATATCTCTGGTGTTCAGGCCTGTGTCTCCAACAATCCATTCCTATTCCATGAAGTTGTAACCTGTGTGTAAGAAATAACACTGTCATTTTGAGGAGGTAGCATTCCTCTGGGCCTGGATGAGAGAGGTAGACAAATTTTGTCTTCCTTTAGAAGAAATTCTGTATACCTTTAGAAAGGAAGGTTCACAAAGAGGCCGTTGTGTGTTTACTAAGGGGTACCATTTAGTCCATACAAACCAAACAAAAAGATTATTCTGAAATGCGAGAGTACAGTGACAATGACTAATAAAAAGTAGATTAAATACCTCCAGGATTGTGAGTTTATTGATTGTTGTTGACAAAAGCGTGAAATCGCAGCAAGCTGGTCAGAATCATTTGAGCATCTTTTCTCCAACAATGAAGCTAGTTCCAGCTCTTATCTTTGCTATATATAGACAGGCGGGACCTAAAATATGATACAGCATCTTTGTAGATGGATCTAACTCAGCGGTGTCTTGACCTAGTTGAAACCTTTAAATGCTAGTGCAAATGGTCAGTGTGGTAATATACTGCTTCATAGCTCTTAAATGGGCTGCTGCCTTAAAAATACCCTTGAGATGCCCTTGCTTGTAAAGCAAGCTGGGTGACAGGCTGAATAGAAATACCAAAGCATTTTCACATTTGTTTATTGAGTCTCCTTCTTTAACTGTTTTGGTACAGTAGAACAACTCTAAAATTACAGTGTTCCTTTTATACAGTATTATTTTTAGTACGGGCAACTCTAACCTGTGGCATGAGAGTGGCTAATTCTGAAGTCTGTCTCTTATCTGAAATACACAGGGCTGGAAGATGAGTCACACAGGTCAGATGCAGTAGTTGGAGTTGAGATCAGCTAATCGTGTAAACGTTTGCTGTTGGTAAATGCAGTACTTTCAAGTTCAGACCTGCAGCGATTGTGTAAAAGAGCCAGCATATCATTACTGAGTTTACGGTGAAATCCGACCTGGAGTTTGCAGGAGAATTTTTTAAGACACAAGTGTTGTTGCGATATACCCATGCTCTTTTTTTCTAGCAAGTTACCACCAGCAGCGTTAATAATTTTTAAAGGCTTTTTATGGGTTTTGGGGGAGGGTGTGTGGATAAAGGCCAGGAGAACTGCGGAGATGCAAAACACTTACCGTTATTTCAAGTTTATCCAAATATTCCTTGACTTGCCAGTGCCATACAGTAGAAACACCAAATAAACTTTTTAGCTGTGGCATGTTCTTTGTTTTTATTCTCCTATGGTGTTTGTCTGTGCACACAAATACTCCGGGATGGTAAGGGAATGTCTTCAGAAACAAAGCAGTCATCAAACTTGTCTATGTTTTGATCTGAACCTGTTCTGGTTACAGCTAGCTGCGTGCTAGAGATGACCATAGAGGGCTTCTTTCCTTGAAATACTCATGCTCTTAGGTCAGCGGGACCTGCGTTGGGCAGGACACGCAAAGGTTTTAATGTTCCTTGTGCTGTAAGAGCAGCAGTTCTGAGCTTGAAACTCTGTTGAATAAGCCAATGCTTATTATGTTTACAGTGCAAGCGACCGAAGAAGTGATGGCTTAGAAGAGCAGGGGGTGAAATAGTTTGTTGGCGGTGGGAGGGTGACCAACATGGCACTGCAGCCGAAATCTCTGGATTTGACAGGGAGGTTGCCCTAGCCCTGTCTGTCCGTCCTGGCTTCACAGTGCATTTTCCTATTGCGGGCGCAGGCGTTTCCCTTTCACTTCTTTCAGGTCTCTGGCTTGAATCCTTGCCACAAGTAAAGGCTGCTGAGCAGTATGTATGGACAAGAATAGCTGAGCGTAATGTGGTTTTAAAAAGGCCAACAATGGGCACGCAGAAATTTTCTTATCAGTTCAGCTAGATTATGTATTAGAAGTTAATTTATTCACACTTTTCAAATTTGTCTGAGAGGAAAGGCTGGAATTGGTTTTGACTCATGGAGCTGGTTACTGAGATCAGAAGATCCTGAAGACTGTTTCAGAGAGACCTGGCTTAGTAAGTTCCCCTATTTCTGAAGAAATATCAGTACATGTTTGGATGTGAAAACAAGTTCAAAACCCACTATAAAGCAGGGGAAGACTGACATCTTTTAATTTCTGCTGCTTTTCTCCAGAGTAAAATTGCCAAGACTTCATTTTAGAAGTAAAGAGCAGATTAAAAAAACTAATAAATTGAGAAAAACTATTGTTTTTTAAATAAAAAATACTTTTTCACATCCTGTTACTTGTTTGTCATCTTTTCTCTGTACCTGTCTTTCACCAAACACTTTCCTAAGCCAGGAAAATCAACTCTTTTAAGACACAGTAGCAAAGCTGATACAGTCCTACTCAAGTTCTCACAGGGAAATCGAGAAACAAGGGAATGGAGTTTTTCTTTCCACCTCCCCAGTCTCTCTGTGAAGTTCCTCCTGCCTACATAAAATCCGTGAGGCTGCTGTAATCTGTCATTATTGTGCCTGTACCCTTCTGAGGCAGCCAGTAGTTCAGGGAGGAAGGATTTTCGTGGGGGAAAGTCAAGTATCCTCTGTGTTCAAATGGAGCAAATGATACACGCAACAAAAAAATGTTGTGTTCTCTGTGTGTGTTATCTGGGTGCTTGGGGTCTCCATGAAGGGTGCTGTCCAGGGAAAAGGGATGGTGTTTTTTCGATCCTCAGTCAGCCTGTAATCTAAGGAACTATTTTATCATGAAAATTAAGCGTAGGTGTTAAATTTCTGCCCTAATGGCTGCTTCTAATTGTGATTTCAGGCAGAAGCTTTGCCCTTTAGGAGGCTCACAACAGATCAGAGCAAGCATTTAGCAGCTTAAGGAGCCGCAGTCTCGCCAGCAGAGACTCCAGATCGTATTAAAGCCTTGGCTTTGGTGCTGTCTGGCGCAAATTCAGTGGAGACTTTTGGATTCAGGAAATGATAAATTACAAGTTGTGCTATGAAGGAGTGCACCACGAAAAACACCTTTATCAAGTAGAACAGACCTGACTTGTAGCTATAAATTTCACATTGATGTTGCTCAGTGCCCTAATGTGGCTGTGACCCACGTGAGTCTAGCTGTTGTCTGGCAATTCTGCATGTCAGAGTGGTTTAGTGCTGCCATTCCCTGATAAAAGTGAAATATCTATTGAAAATTGAGTTGATTTGAAGTTGATTGCATTTCTCAGACAGTTTTGGAAGCTATCAGTTGACTTTCTGTTGCCTTCTCTTTTACAAATTTGATCTTACTTTGC
Organism: Grus americana; assembly: GCF_028858705.1. Classification (NCBI taxonomy): domain Eukaryota; kingdom Metazoa; phylum Chordata; class Aves; order Gruiformes; family Gruidae; genus Grus; species Grus americana. Next base: position 82,534,223 of record NC_072853.1, on the reverse strand, counting down.
AGGAGTCTTACTTTTAACAAGTAATTCAGATTTTTACACTGAAGGACATTGTTTTAAAATCAGTTATGGTTCTGTTGTCTATCTGAAATTTTCCTGCAGAATACAATTTCTTCCCAAGTGTTCATTTGTAAAAAAGTCCATTTTTTACAGAAACACTGGTAAAAATTTAGCAGACCCCAGAGGCGAGTCCTGTCCTGTGTTACTTTGGTATAAATCTGCAAGTTAGCTTCCTTACCACAGAAGTCTGAAGGAGCACCAAGATCCAAGACTGAACATCAGCTGCATAGGTAACCTTTTGTGTGGAGATTTTACACTATTGCAAGTTTAACTCCTTAGTGCTGCACTGAGCATCGTTCAAGTGGAGATGGTCATCATTCTCTGTCTTAGAAGTGTCTGCAGTCTAATAGTGGGGTATAGACAGTGCTTGCAATCTGGTTCAATAAATGTACATGCAATTGATTTTTCAAGTATGAGGAGTCCTGCTGACTCCAGGTTATGCTTAAGGTTACCCCTGTCTGCAAGTGTTTATGTGACCGAGGCTGAAATCCTCTTCGTCCACAGAGTAAAACCACCTGAGGTGCAATGTCTTGCCCAGTCGTAAGGTGGATATGCTGGATGCTGTGGTGTTATGCACAGGACTGCGTTTGGTACTTCTTCTGGTTGTTTTCATTAGGCATGGGAAGCCATGGATGCATTTTAGTGTTTCGGCTCCCTCTGTGGCTGGCTGCAGCTCTCCTCATCGGCTGAGTTGCTGTGATGGCTCAGTCAAAAACCCCCAGGTGATGGGGAGTATCTTCTGATACTCCGTATTTGAAGTGTAAAATAGGAGTCCGGCACATCTCTGACCACCCCCCCCCCCCAGTTTACTCAAAGCAGCCAGACTTGTTGCAGATGTAATTCCAGTAATATGCCAGGGCAGGATTTGACCCTCCAATTGAATAACCTCATGTGTCTGTGAGTAATTAAAAATAACTAGTAATGTAAAGTGAAGGAGTATGCTTACGTAATTAAAATGATGATGGTCTCTATGTTGCCCTGCTGTGATACCGTGATAACATCTCTTGCAGTGTTTCATGCTTTTCTTTAAAACGCAGGCTTCTGAAGTTAGATGACTGTGTGACATTCCCAGCTTCTGGTGACAGAGCAGGGCTGTTTCTAACTTCTGTAGTTGCTGGGAAAAGGTCATGAAAATGTTGCTGCTTCTTCTGCGACTCAAAACAGGGGTGGAAAGAGAAAGGTTTTTTTAAAAGTAACATGAGCTTTCAAGCCAGCCTTGTGGCTGACTTTTGACTTTTTAAGTGCCTGGGGCTGGCAATAAAAGGATTAGGTGGTGTAGCAGCCATCTGGCTCTCAAAGCAGGAGGTGCTCCCTTGCAAATTGAGAGCCTGCCTTGCATCACCAGAATTTGGCCTGGCTTTGGTGTATCCCCACTCCCATCCATGCATCTGCTTCCCGGCCTCACTGCCATGAAATTAAGTGTTTTGTTTGCAAGTCTTGCGAAGAACATCACCTTTTCAGCCAACAAGTATGGGTGGGGTAAAAGGGCTGAAAGCATGTACAGTGTCAAAGAAAAAAACATGTATTGACCTCTGGCCATCTGTGGCACGAATCAGCCTTGGGTTACGTGAGGCAAAATGTGAATAAGTTTTTCCTCGTGGTTTGTGCATGCGTCTGTGTTCAGTCATTCCCTTTCCTGTCACCATCATCAGCCACCTGCGCAGAAACAGGCAGGCAGGTGTGTGCGCAGGCATTCGAAGGGCGGCTTTGTGAGGCTGGTTCCATAGGGTGGGCACCTATGGAAAAAACTGTTGGCAATGCCAGTCATGACTATCGATACTTTTATTGTAAGAATTCATACTCTTGTGTTCAGTACAATACAAAGATTTTGCTTGTGGTGTATTTTACTGGTTGTGGCAAAATCTAAATTAAACACGTTGCTGAGAAAGAAGACTTTATTCGAATCATTCGCAAAGGCATTTTTCCCTCTCTGGAACTTTAATTTTTTTTTATATGTGCAGGTATGGAAAGAAAAGGTTAAATTGCATTTGTAACAGAGTTGTATGTGTAACTACGACCAGAGTGGCACAGAGTGGATGTAGCTCCTGAGCCTCCCCGGGATGCAAAGCGCCTGTTTCAGAGGGGAGGCAAAAGCAGCTGGTGGCTGAATTTCTCAGTGTCCCCTGTCCGCCTGCCTGGGCTGGATCAGGTCCTGCCGGCAGCACTGATTACCCCAGGCAGAGCAGGGCAGGGCTCACCACGGTGACCAGCCACTTCCAGAAACACAAATTGTTTTCATTTTTGTTCTGTGCTATTGATTGTGGAGGAAGGGCTGGGCTGTAGTATTTTTCCATATGAATTTTAGCCCCAGTACCAAAGGAATGGGTTGGAACGTCTTTTGCTGTCAGAGGAACGGTGAGTGCCGGGGAAGCGTTTGCTCATGTGGCTCGGCAGCAGCTTGGTGCAGAAGGGCTGTGGCATCAACAGAGGAGTCTCCCACCTCTGCTCCAGAACCAAAATTAATGAAAGGAAGAATAGCAACATTTTGGTTTAGGTATTTTGCCTTTTAAAGGAGGGGGGTAGAAGCTAATCGATCAATATTCTTGAAGTTACCTAATTAACAAATCTGAGTTATCACTGGCACACAGTGTTTTGTTTTATATGTAAAGGCGCTGATGGAAAAGTTCAGACTAGATATTTTTAATTAACTATGTTTGTGCTTTGCTGAAATTACTTTTGAGAAGTTAAAATGTTGGGGAGTCATTTATCTGATAAGTTGAACAAGAGGCATGATTAAAGCCAGTTAACAAATACCAAGAGTCCTCTGATTGACAGTTGCTCAGGGCTTGATCTTGCTGTAATTTCTATCAGCTGAAGAACTTCAGGTCTTACATAAACCATTGTCTTTATCTATGAGATCCCACCTTCTGAACTTCTTGCCAAATACTAAGCACTGTACTCCAGCCCTGGAAAATGACTGTGCAACTGATGGGTTAAAGTGGATTTTTGGGCTGATGTGTGATAGATGGTGTATTTACATGGGGTGTTATTTTGGTACCAGGGTTGCCAGTGTTTTGCAAGGTAGCGATAGCACTGTCTTGAATGTTTCCAGGAATGGGGCATCTTCAACTTCTCTATCAATTCTCTTGAGTAGCTTTGTGTGGCTGTGGCTAGTTTACCTCAAAGCATGGTGAGAGCACAGGTGACTCCAGAGCCTCTGAGATGGGACAAGAGGATTCCCGAGGTTCCCAGGGGCAGGAACATACTGATCAGTATTCACAAGTTTTTGTGACTGAGTGGCTAGAGTTACCTGTTTTCTAAATGAAAAATGATGCCAAAAGAACTGCATGCAAACAAAGGGAAACTTATTTCAGATAAGCAGATTATTGGGGTTTTTTCTGTTTACAGATGAAAATATTTCTGCTGTTCAGAATAGCAGCAAACAGAAACTCATTGAAATACAGCTTGTTTAAGATTTGAGGTTCCATTGGCGAACTTCCATCCCTGTCCATAGTAAGATGAATTGTCACTACACTAAAAATTAAATCTTTTCTGCCCTTCTGGTTTTGGTTTTTTTTTTTTTTTAAACCATATCACACCACTGTATTTGTGTATCTTCAACATTTGGGATCATCTGCAGGGACTGTAAATTCAGTTGCTAAAGAAACAACATAGCCAAACTTGTAGCTGTGGATTTGTTAGCTGCCTTTGCTTCTTTCCATAGTTTCTTCCTGCACAGCAATGGCCTGGGAATGTATGAGGAATGAAAAGAGAGAGCAGATTGGATTAAATGGCTGTAAATGTTATGTTTATGGAAATTATATTGTGTAATTACCCATTTATTTCCATCCTGTAGATATATTTTTATGTGTTCTGAACTGCTAATGTCCTTTAGGACATTGTGCAGGCAGTTTTTAGCCTTTGTGCATTGCAGATTCATATAATTTGCCCTTTGTTTGGTTCCCCTGACATCTCTAACCATTGCTATTAAAATCTTTGTTTTGAACCTGCTTGTTTTAGATGCCAGACCAGTTTGATCAGACGGTGGTGCTTAACCAGCTGCGCTATTCTGGGATGTTGGAGACAGTCAGGATTCGGAGGGCTGGCTTCCCGGTCCGGAGGCCCTTTCAAGACTTTTATAAAAGGTAAACACACTGACTTGTGCGCTTCAGATGCAAGTCATGGGTACCAAAGCGTTCCCATGTTGAGGAATAAAGTGAAAATCTAATAACAAAAAAATCATATGGCAAAAATAGAACTTGTCTCTTAAATGAAGGCATAAATACTTTTTGATTGCCAGGTATAAAGTCCTCATGAGAAACTTAACTCTGCCCGAAGATTTAAATGAGAAATGTGCCGTCCTACTTCGTCTGTATGACAACACAAGCACTGAATGGCAGCTTGGAAAAAATAAGGTAAAATAATCTGACTGTGCGTATTGTGGGGCTGCTGCTTATATAAAGCTGAGGGGACAGGATTTAGGCTGCCCAGCTGCAGAGATGTTGTTGTAATGGTAATTACTTCTGGCCTTAAACAAAGCTGTGCATGCCCATTGGTGCTCTTGAAACCCTTACAGCAACAATTAATCGTTGTGCTGTGGAATTTGCTGTCTAAGGCACTTAGACACTGGTGGTTTCACACATGGAGAAAGAGTCCACTTGAATTTTCTGCCACTGCTTAAAACGCGCTAGCTGGATTTTATCATTTTTAGAAGTATTGAGAATGTGAGGTAACACTTTTGTTCTGCAGGGAGCTCCACTTATACTGGTAAACCCACCTGCGTGAGACCTGCTCAGTGGCTGAAATAAGAGGGAAGAATTTTGGCCAGTGTTCACGTGTCAGAGTTGAGCTCTAAGTGTGTTTGCCATCCTAGTCTGAGAGTCTTTTTCAGAGGTACATTAGACCTCGATATGTGTCCTACCGGACAACCTGAACTTTGCCCGCAACTTTTTTTCTTCCCAAAAAAATTCAAGTTATTTTAATTAAAAGAATGGAATTTTAATTTGAGAAATAGAACAATCCAGATGGTTTTGCATGCTTATTTTGCAAGTCTGATTTTGGACAACAGCTGTTTGCAGAGCTTCCCTTGCAAATTTGTGCTCTCAGACTTAACAAACAATGTGAAAGCATTGCATACTCAGGAAAGGATTCCCCACTGCAGGATCTGAGATTTCCTAAATATTAAAAACCCCTGGTGCAAAGGACTAGAGAGTGGATTAGAAACATCAGGCCATCACTGCCAAGGATCATCCCCCAGGCATCTGCAGACAGCTTTCTCTTCTTTTTTCTCTGGCTAACTCCTGTTGGTGCTCCCAGGGCTTCTGTAGTGGAGAGAGACCGAAAAACGGATCCAGAAGTAAAGTTTGCTGAATTATGTGTTACACTTGCAGTTTTCCTGCCAATTGTTAGAATTGTGAAAAAAACTTTCTCATTACCATAAGGTAGCAAAAATATTTGGTAAAATCTGATTGATTTCTGTGTGAAACGCCCTTCCTCCTCATCCTCCCCACAACTGCATAGTTTGGAATGGGTTTCCTCCGTTCCTCTGCACACTTAAGGAGTCTCAGAGATGCTATTGAGAAAGTTGATTTAATCATTTTACAGTTATTGTAAGAGAGAGAATCTAAAATATTCTGATGGCAATTGAAGTATTTTTCATCCGACTTTTGTAGACAATGGCTTGCAAATAATACAGTGATAACGTTCGGCTGCAGAGCTAGCCTGTGCTTCCCATTATACTTTAAGATGTAGTATATTAACAGTATTTATGCACAGACCCCAGACAGTGCTTTGGCATCTTAGGGACATATATTTGTGAGAACCTGAAACTGTTTTAACCAGCTGCTCATCGGGACCTCAGCAGGAGCCTGAGCTCTGCTGTAACTTCCCTTACTGGGGCCTGGGCTCATCCCCCCCCGGAGCTGCCTGCACGTTTGTGAGAGTCTTCGTAAACAGCTTATTGTAGAACAGAACAAGAGAGCATTGGTTTCAGACTGAACGCGGGATGGGGTACTAACCTGCTCGTGTTATTTAAAAGGGGTAGTAACAATGTTGTGATGATTTAGCTTCAGTGTGATTTGTTTTGCTTTTTCCTTGTCTTTTCCATCTCAAGCTGCAATGCACCTGCTCAGGAAAAGGCATTAGCCTGGCTTGACATGTGTTTAACATCCACTCGTGTTCAGGGAGTAGCTGAATGCCTTTCTGAAGCAGAATTTCGGTGCGTTTTTAAAGCTGGTGTGTGTAGAGCAAAGAAAGATTGCCCACTGAATGAACGAAAAGGCTTTTTTCATCAGTAAACTTTACATGGAAAATATAGAGCTGCCCAGTGCAACTCAGATACTGGAACTTTGGGACTTTCTGTGGGATTTTTTTAATATTCCTCAGTGTTGGGTAATTTGTGGTAAAATGTAGTCCCTTTCTAGCTACAATCAAAGCTCAGAACTGTGCCTTTCCTCACGAGTGCTACTGCTTTGGCTTTCATGATGGGCTTTTTTCTCCCCTAAACAGAGAGGGAAACACTAAACACTACCTTTTTTCTACTTGAACAGTCCCAAAAGTACTTGGGTTTTTTGTGGGTTTTTTGTTGTGGGTTTTTTTTTTCACAGCAAGGAAAAACCCAAAACATTTCAAAGAAGCATTCCTGCTTTTAGATGTCTTTGCAGCCCTCCTCCCTTAGCAGAGCCCACACTGCCCCTGTGCTTTCCTCGTTGCCACATTACGGTGTGCAGCCTGGCTCTCATCCCGGATCATCAAACTGTCACTGAACTGCCTATTTCCTCCTGCTCATGTCTTAGGCAGCAGCATGCCAGCCTGTGGCTGATACCAGCAGACTTAGCCTTCAAAAAATCAGAAGTTGAGAAGACCTGGAAAAAGCGCTGGCAGCAGCGTTTTGTGAGCACGCAGTAAAGAGCAGACGTCAAGGCAGGTGGAAGACAGAAACCGCACGCCCTGTGCCTCTGCTTGGCTGGAGAAGCAATTTCATTCATTTAAGGCAAAGCAGGCTGGATTAGCTAAATATATGTCAATGCTGTGTGTTAAAGCTGCCTCTAAGAGGCACTAGACAGTCCAGGTGAATGATCAGGTTAGTTGAATTATCAGGGTGATATTTCTGCCCCTCAAATCAGGAAGTTCATGCTAAGTCCTACAACTTCTTTGGCCTGTGTTACTCTTTGGTGGGAAAAGCTGTTTAATGAATCCAGTCATAAGTTGCTTTTGGAAAACCCCTCCTCCTAATGAAAATTTCCATTACTGTAATCAGGCTCTTCCCACTGAAATCCAAAGTTAGAGGATCATCTGCAGGTATTTTCTTTTAAGAGAAATACATTTTGTTTTTTTCTTTTCCGTTGAGGAGACGGTATGTTTGTCTCTGAATTCAAAGCTGAGGTTTGCTGTCAGACTGGTATCAGCAGCACCCTGGCTGTCCTTTATATGTGATGCTCTCCGCAAGTTGTTAAGCCAGAAATTTTCTTGTGTAGGTGTTTCTCCGGGAGTCCTTGGAACACAAATTGGAGAAACAGCGTGAGGTGGAAGTCACCAAGGCAGCAATGATTATCCGAGCACACATCTTAGGTTATGCAGCCCGGTAAGTGACGAGATGAGAGTATTAATAATAAAACTTTGGGATAGACGGGTGGGATGTCATAGAGTTAAATCCTTCTGGCACAATTAACTTTTTCTAGGGACCAGGCATCCAAATCCTGTAAGTGGCTTTGAAAATACCAGCTGGTATCTTTGCCAGACCCATGAATAAAACAAAATGGAGTTTGAATTGTTTTAATATAATGAATAGGACAGTATGGAAGTTTGGAGGTCAGCCAGTATCCATATAATTGTATCATGGCATTGGATCCATGGTAGGAATTCAAGCTGGATGGCACCCAATGGGGCTGCCCCAAGTTACCAGCTGAGATTCAGCTTTATCTTTGCTTTGTCATGGTAAGAAAAGAGAAGGCAAATAAAACTAAGCAGTTTGGTTCTTAAAGAACCGTGAAATTAGGTAACTGAGTAATGTTTCACTTGTTTACCTGGCTTCATGCATTATGTATTAGGTGGAGTTGCTCATCCCATCTGTTTATTTCTCTGCTTTTTCTACAAATCAGTTGAGGACAGTTTAAGGAAACTTGTTTGCATAATGAGGTAATTTGTCTTCATGTGTATATTAGTCTTGTCCTTATATTCTGACCAGTATGTTACTTAAAACCTATATTCCTTTTTTAATGAGAGAGCTGTCCTGCTGTTCTCAATCTTTCTTTTCAGAGATGTGGCATGACTAACTATGTATATTCTTTCTCCGCATGTATGCACACACACAGAGCTGTCCTTTTAGCATCTCTTTGTCAGGGGCATAAGAACATGTAAGACAAGTAATGTGCATTTCCTTAACGAAGACACAGCACTGTCATAGAAATGAGAGAATCTTCTTCCTCTCCTAGGGAGGAGAATGTGAATGAGAATGGGGAAACCATTACAGAGATAGAAATAATAAATTGTTTTACTACCGTGGGCTCATTATTGCAGGTCACCATGGCAAGACCTCTCGCAACTGCTCGTTAGTTACTTGTTTCCTTAGAAATTTGCTTTTTTTTTTTCCCTCCCTCTCCTAGAAAGCGATATAGAAAGGTTCTCTACTATGTGGTTGTGATACAGAAGAACTACAGAGCATTCAGTGGTAGGAAAAAGTTCCTGTGCCTGAAGAGAGCAGCCATAATCCTTCAGAAGCAGCGACGAGGCCAGCTTGCTCGACGTGTTTACAGGGAACGACTAGAGGAGAAGCGGAGACAAGAGGAGGAAAGAAGAAGAGAGGAGGAAGAAAGGTGCAGAATGCTGTCTGACATCACTCTTCTGTCTGTGCTGTATTAGGTTTTGGTCTGAATGGACTTTATTTCAGGCCGTTCTTGATCAAGTGATTTTGGAAACCCTTGCTTCTTTTGCTAAAAGATGCATGTAGTTATCATGGTAGTTTCATACTCACAAACATATCCTTGGTGACCTTATTTTTGGCTGTCTTTTCCATGTGACGGATGATCTCTGTAAGTTGAGCTATTGCCCTAGCAAAGGTATGTGATGAGCTTATGTTGAGCTTAATTTACTAACTTCTTTTCTTCCCTTGCTTTTAGGGAAAGACAAAGGCAAGAAGCAGAGCGTCTTGCCCAGCAGGTAAATTATATTCTTAATGCTTTCAGCCATCCTGTTTATTTGAGTTTCTCAACCCAGTCATTAAAAAAATAAAGGCACCTTTGGCATTTAAACTGAACTAAACTTATTACAGGAGTTCGCAGATTAAGCCAAAGGAAACTTGATACAGTTGTTTGCATGGAAATTTCTTTCACCTCATGCTTCATTTAATTTCTGGCAAATATCGAACTTTCTGCATGTACTTGAGCTTTCCAGTATCTGTGAGCAAATGTAATCATGGTTTCATTTTTCTTTTTCTTTCCTCTTTTTCTGATGTAGGGATAAGGGTCTTTTTAAATGAACAGCATGGTGGGAACATAGTGCTTTAGAAATACATAAATAAATTTTTAAAAGGAATCTTTCACTGAGGGGCTTTTTATTTTAATTTTAATTTTCATTTTATTTTGAACGCAGGCTGAAGAAGAGAGAAAGAAGCAGGAACTGGCTGCCATTCAGAAAGCCCAGAAGGAGGCAGAGCTGAAGCAAGAGGTCGAGAAACAGAAAGAAAGCAGGCAGGTGGAGGAAATCCTGCGTCTGGAAAAAGAAATTGAAGACCTGCAGCGCGTGAAGAAGCAGCAGGAGCTGTCCTTGACAGAGGCTTCATTACAGAGGCTGCAGCAGCTTCGAGACGAGGAGCTCCGGCGGCTCGAGGACGAAGCATGTCGAGCAGCCCAGGAGTTCCTGGAATCTCTGAACTTTGATGAGATTGATGAATGTGTCCGAAACATTGAGAAGTCTCTCTCTGTGGGCAACGGGTATCCTGCTGAGCTGACTGAACAGACTGGAAATGCCTGCAGTGAAAAACCCAATTTTAACTTCAGCCAGCCATATCCTGAGGAGGAGGTAGATGAAGGCTTTGAAGCTGATGATGATGCATTTAAGGATTCACCCAACCCAAGTGAGCACGGCCATTCTGATCAAAGGACCAGTGGCATCAGAACAAGCGATGATTCCTCAGAAGAGGATCCCTATATGAATGATACTGTGGTGCCAACAATTCCTGCTGCTAGCAACACCATGCTTATACCTCCTACCCATGATACAGTCAGTCTCCACAACTCTTCAAGTGGCGAATCCACATACTGCATGCCAGAAACTGTGTCGTGTAGACCCCCAAATTCTATGCAACTTATTTCTCCTGATGGAGACTATGATTACGACCAAGATGATTATGAAGATGGTGCTATTACTTCTGGTAGCAGCGTGACCTTCTCTAATTCACACAGTAGCCAGTGGTCACCGGACTACCGATGCTCAGTGGGGACATACAATAGCTCTGGAGCATACCGATTTAGCTCCGAAGGAGCTCAGTCTTCTGTAAGTATCATTGTTTTTATTATCTAATAATTGATAGATGCTTTCTGATTGGTTTTTTTTTCCACTCTGCAGCCATAAAGTCACTGTAGCTGTTCTTACAAATGTCTGTGTTGTATAGCTTGATTGCTTAGGTTGGGTATGGACATAGTGGTTTGTTGCCATCTAGATGCCACTGGGGTGAGTACATTAGAGTTAAAGACAGCTCTGATGCTGCTTGCAGTCCTTGGCTTCTGTGAGGATATTGCTCCATCTGTTTTAATGCACAACTGCATGTTAGTTGGTGAGGAGCTCAGTGCATGGTCTTGGGTGCAATTCATAAGCAAAATTCTTCTGTGTGTGTTTCAAGGGGGGATACCAGGTAGCATGGCACAGAATTGATTTGAGGACAGATTCAGTTATACATGCAAGTTGCAACAGGATGGAATAAGCTGCTTGCAGAAGTCCCTGAAATGCCAGGTGTATTTTGAGATGACTTGAAGAGTAAATTTCACACGATAGCTAAAATTATTGAGGCAGACTCTAAGGAGCTCAGTTTCAGTGCCATTTATGGAATATACTATGGGGTTTACTCCTACAAATATTTTTGGAAGAATATGATTCCCTCTACCACTCACAGCATACTTCTGTGAGACTGTGTGACTGGGAAAGTGAAAAAGTATTTCAGCAACGCTGGCTTATTTAGAAGGAAAATGTTCGCACTAAAATATCTATTATAATCGAGGTTATGAAAGCCGGTCAAAGAGCCATCGTGGTCGTTGGGATAAGTTGGTAGTTCTTGCCTAAGAGGAAAACACTTTTACTTGTCTCTATTGAGGACTCCTTCCTGTTGCCCGGCTCTGGGTGTGTGTCAGATACAGAACAGAAATTCTGATGATTTGCGGTGAGGGTGGAGGAGAGCCATTACCACAGCTTGTGGAATGTTTCTTTTTCGAGACTTTTCTAAACTGTTAACGCATGGCACTTCAATGATAGAGGGAGGTAGCACAAGGTATCATACCCTGGCCGTGGTCTTGCAAAGGGATAACTTCTCAGAGCAGCTACAGAGCTGTTCCACAGATTGTTATGTGACATGAGAGCTAGTGTGTGATTGAACAGGACCAGCTGCAACTTACTATGGTGTACTCCTTCCTTTATGACCTAGATGAAAAACAATGAGGAATCATGACCTTCTAGTACAATATAAAATGTTTTAGCTGAAGACTTCTAAACCAATTTCATCTAATCTCTTTCCTGAGAGATCATTTCACCTTTATTCATTCCTTCTGTAGTTTGAAGACAGCGAAGAAGATTTTGACTCCAGGTTTGATACAGATGATGAACTTTCCTACCGGAGGGATTCAGTCTATAGCTGTGTCAGCCTGCCCTACTTTCACAGCTTTCTGTACATGAAAGGTACTGGGTGAAGCAGAATTTGCTAACTATACAAAATAACCAGAAAAGTTTATTACACCTTGCACTCCGATTCCTGTAGAGTTATTTTCTAATTTTTCAAAGGGTAATAGAAAAGTCTGGAGAGAGCTGCTTTCAAATTAAGTTACTTTCAGTGGCTTACATCTAGCAGCATTTTTCCCATCTGCAAAGGAACATCAACATTTTGTGCTGCCTCTGTTTCATTTTGCATCTTTGCTGGCTCATAAACAATGGAATATCCGGTATAAATGTAGCAAAATAACTCACAAAGTCAAATTGTACCAAATTTTGAGGAAAGCTGATTCCTTCTCCCAAAACCTTATAACATAGACAGCATTCTACATTGCAGACCAGTTTTACTGACCTCAGTCGACTTTCATTTTGAATCTGAAAGACACAAAGAAGGATATGTGTAGCAAAGGGGTGTGAGAGACTCTGAAAGAATATACACAGGAGTTCTCTGCTTAAGATTCTTGGGTTTGTCTTCTGATGATTGATAGTAAATTATAATCTAGATGAATCCTTTTATGATACTTATCACTGTAGAATAACGTATTTTCCTGGAATAGGAACAGTGATGAATGTGCGCACAGCTATGTTTGTGTGAAAAATGGTGTAAGCAGTCATCACTAGCATGGCTTTTACCTTCTAACATAGTTAGCAGTAAGTTTTTGTGGAATGACAGGAGTATATTGGTTTGGTTAAGGTTTTCATGACTGTCGTGTAACGACAGTGCAAGGTGTATTGTCTACTGTAATAAAACTCACAAGAAGTTTAAACAGTATAGCCGCACTTTGGTATGACTGAGATAACACTGGTCTATTTCCTACTGTAAGTATAGCTTTTCCACATTTTGTGGTTTTGAGTTGAACATCATTACCTCCTAATAGCCATAAGTATTTCAGAAAACTGGAGGAGGAAAGAGTTTAACACTGAACTTTTCTTAGATTATCATTGAGATACATTGAAAACATTGAAGTGTTGAAGATACAATTCTCATATGCAGTAAGACCTTTTTAATAATTTATTATATATGTTATGTATAATTATATATGTTACTTTTTTATAGAGAGATTTATTATAATTTCTAGTTTAAGAGTCTTTAGGTTGCCAACAATATTGGTGGCCTTAAGGGTATGCAAAAATGAGGTCTTTGGTTTCGTGGCTTAGAGCAGAGACTCAGTGTAAGTACAGCATTGTTGGTCACATCTTCCAGCGTTGGTTTGGTCACAGCTTCTGTTTTATAATATAATTGTTTGTCTTAATTATGTATAAGCCCACATCTGTCTCTCTTGCCAGGTGGCTTAATAAACACATGGAAGCGACGCTGGTGTGTCCTGAAAGATGAGACCTTCCTGTGGTTTCGTTCCAAGCAGGAAGCACTTAAGCAGGGTTGGCTCCACAAAAAGGGGGGTGGATCATCTACACTTTCCAGAAGGAACTGGAAGAAACGATGGTTTGTTCTCAGGCAGTCCAGGTTGATGTACTTTGAAAATGACAGTGAAGAAAAGCTAAAGGGTGCCATTGATGTCCGAACAGCCAAGTAGGTTTTGTGTGTTTATATGTTAGCCATAGTTCCTCCTAAATACTTCTCGGGGCTTAATCTGGGAACATGTTGAGTGCCCTGCCTTCAAATTGTGTGAATGCAAGCATGAGAGTGTGTGTGATGAAGTTGTTGAAAGCAAGTGTTGTCCTTACTTGGCTCTCTCTTACGTCTACAGAGTGCTCCAGAGCTAAGCTAGTGCCAAATACTTCAGAAAACTGCTGCTGTAATGAACCTGTCTATGCTTTCTCCCAGACTAGAGGTCCTACTTAGTCTGTAAGGATTCCCAAGGCAATTTGGGGTGTGTTGCCAAGTCCGTAGCTGCAGGCAAACCTAGAATGGAGAAGGTGGAATTAATAGGCCCTGAATATATTTAAGTTAGCATGGGTCAAAGCTGTATCTTCTGTATGCATTTACAAATTTTTTCATGTTTAAAATAATTGTGGTAGTGTAGGAAAGTCTTTAAAATGCATATATTCATTAAAAAATAGAATTAATAAACCTAACTTAATAACTTACATCTTGCTAACTAAAGTTCCTTACCCCTTAAAATTCTATGCTTCCTGAGGCATGCATTGAAAAGTTTTCTAAGAGATGGTATTTTTCCTTCTAAACAGTCAGTATGCTTTATGAACTTATGGATTATCTAACTAATTTAAAAAGTAGAGTGTGCTAATGGTGGTAGTCTCATTTCTGTATAAAACTGTACCTAAGCTTTCTTCCAAGGTAAAGAAAAATAGAAATGGCTGTAACACTTGATTCCTCTCTGCTACTTGTAATCTGCAACTATCCATTTTGTTTTGTTAATTTAACGGACTACTTAAACTCAGTTGAAAGCTTAGATTAATCTTTTCTTTGGAAGTCCTGGCTGGAGCATGATTTTAAGCAGGACAAAGTAAATAGTTTCAGTGAGTATCCTGACTTGCCCTTGTAAAACCAATGGGCTGCTGGCTGTCAGGTAAATGTCTGAACAGAGACTGAAGTTCCTACCACAATTTTTTTTGTTGTTGAAACTGAATTTGTCTCTGTCTCATGTACCATAGCATTTATTCAGCATATTTTTCTAACATGTTTAAGCCTGGGGTTTTTTGTTGTCACCACATTGTTTCATTTACTGTGTCCTATAGAAGTTCTTTGCTGAATGTACCTTTATAATTGTCAGGTAAAGGTTGTTGAACCTAACTTGAGCTGTAGGCTCACTCAATGACTATTTGTGTATAAAATAGCTAAAAGAAAAAGTATTTGTATTTAAAGAGTTGTACGTCATGAGAAATAAGTAATAGCTTTTCTAGGTAACTTTAATAGTCACTGAGTGCACTCCCAACATATTGTGTGACTTACATATTTCACCACTCCACATTAGGGACCCCGTTCAAATTAAATAATCTTAGGCTAAGTCACTTAAAACACAGAACAGGGAGGTATTCTCTTGGACACTGTTATTGGGAGGGAAGGAAACCAAATTAAAGAAAATGGTAGAGAATTACAGCTTTTTATTTTAATAGCAGATAAATTGTCCTCATGAGTCTGGTAAGCAGAGCTCACATATGTTGTTTATAGGATAGAGAATTATGAGAATAGTATAGCTGGTAAGGAAGTATAGCTAGGTAAGGAAATAATAAGCTTCAAATACAGTAAAACAGCAAAAAGAAAATCAAGTTGATTTCTTAAGCTTTAGGAAAACCTGAAGTAATACATAAATTACTCCTTAAAAATCTTGTGCTTTGTGGTTCACGATTGTTTAATATATTGATAGTTAGATGTCCAAACTACAAATTAGAAAGATGTAACTTTTCAGCAGATGAGTGCTCAGCTTTTTCTGGAAGTCATGTTTGGAATTGTCTTTATGCTGACTCACAACCACACAGAATCACTAATCCAGGTTTTGTTTGCTTTTTGCTTTCAATCTTCAAGAGCTTTTTTTTTTTTACCGCTCCAAAAATTAATTGGGTATGCAATCAGTTCAGAAATATATCCATTTCTCAACTCAGTTATCTTTGCATCTCTTGAGGTTTGATAATGCTTTTTCTTTAGTTCGTGATAAAACAATAGCAGAATAGTCAACTAGGTATAGAGACATTTATAGTAGTTTGAAAATTTGTACCTCATAGGCAGAAAACACAACAACTATAGTTTGGTGAATTAATACTGTCTGATATATCACATTGTGAGTCTTGCAAATGAACCTGATTAAGGCAGACTGCTGCTATTTTAAGTATCAGTAGTTTGCGAGCCTCTCAGCAGAACAGAATTTTCAAAATGTTGAAAATCTCTAATGCTCAATCTTGGCATTTTCTTCTTTTCAGAGAGATTGTTGATAATACAGGCAAAGAAAATGGTATTGATCTAATAATGGGTGATAGGACCTACCACTTAATTGCTGAGTCTCCTGAGGATGCAAGGTATGAAAATCATCAGGCCTTTTTCTTTTCTTATTTTTTTTTCCTCTTTTTAACCTCTATGCCATTCTGACTTGTGCTTGTCATTAATTTGTTTGCCCTCTGTCACAAAATATTCAGTCTGTGTTAAACACGTGTCATTTAACACATTTTCGAAAGGCCTGCTGAGAAGAAAATTTTGTGGCAGAACATTACTGGGAAGAGTCAGATTGCCAGTGAAAATTTGCCTGGAACTTGGCTGTTACTCATCTATTACTAGCAACTTTTTGAAGTACAGCATGTCTGTAGAGAGGCAGTCATCAGCCATTGATGCTTGTGTTGTGCATTACCCTGCTGTGTTTAGCTGCAGAGATTAAATCAATATTTAAGACCCAGTAACCTGCCTGAAATAAAGTACTGTTCTTTAGGGTTGGAATCTGTTTGCCTAAGCAGAGCTTAAATTTTTTTCAGATAAAAGTTGTTATTTGGTCACTGGATTTTAGGGTGAAAGTGTGTTCATGGATAAGAAGAGCGTGCAACAGAGTGTTTCCCTTTCTGCTGATTTAAAAAGGGTCTTGTTTTGTTGCTAAAGGATCCATATCAAACTGTAGGGGGAGGCTGGTAGGTGAGGAGCAAGCTTAACTTGTCAGATCAGTTATAGTGCATCTTTTAAAAAAAAGAAATAATCCCCACACTACAGTTCATGCAAGATAATAATATGCTTGCCCATAAAAATCAAGCATTTAAATAAAGTGAACTTAGTAATCAAAGCTTATTACCCACTGCCTAGCTGCCCCAAGGCCAGAATACAGGATATTTATGTCAGCATCACTTGAGCTAGTTTTACTCTGAAGCCTTGATAGTTGCTTCGTATTCTGTTCTTTTTAAAGGTATGATACCTTCCTATGTATATCACAGGACCCTGAGTGTAAGTTTAGCAATGCTTGCAATGCAGAATAATTCTTCGTTTTTTAGGCATCCTTAAAATTACCCTTGAAATAAGTATGAGCTTTCCAGTACTCATTGTTAAGATTCTTGTGTGATGTGAGTATATTTTAAAATGAAGGCTTAGCTAAAGTGTCTTTTATTTATGACTTGTGTACGTGCCCTAGGGACCAATAAGAAATTATCAGACAAGAAATTGTCTGTTGTCATGCATCTCTCTCATTTCTTTCTTAAACGTGGAGGAGGAGAGACTCTATGCTATTGTGTATAGTACACATAACACACCATCCAGATGAAATTACTTTTTGCCATTGTATTTCATGTTTCTTTTTCCTTAGCCATCCCAGGAAAACTTTAGTGAGGGAGATGTGTAAGGATCTGCAGATGGGCTTAAGTCAAAGCCTCGTTAATGTTTGGCATTGTTAAAAGTGAAATGCAAAATTACTGGACTGTGCTGGTTCTGGATCTGCTTTTGAAAAAAATATTTTGTACATGGGCTAGATCATGATCTGAGGTTGCTTTTTGTTCAAATGATTGGAAAAAGCAAGAGAAACCTGACACTCCCCCCAAAAGAGGAATTACTATTTTGATCATGGAAGTGTATTTGAGGAAAGAAGTACTGCTTCAGAGGGCAGCCATTGCTGAGGGTTTATTCCTTTCAAACCCCTAGTCTGTCTTTTTCCCTGTTCCTGGGTTCTAGGACTCAGCTGAAAACCAAAGGAGGTCCTGAGAGGGATGAAAGCAAAAGGAGAGTAGAATTTGCCTTTGTCCTTTGCAAAGTGCCATGATTAATTTCTTTTTCATTGTTTACACAAAGATTACATGAAATTCTGAAAACTCTTCATTGTTCTTTAAAATCCAGTAATAAATGATTACTAGCTGTGCATACAGTGGTATGAAGTCTTTTTTTGTTTTTAAATAGAAGACTGACATTTAAATGCATTTGCAATTCCTGAGCGCAAAAAGGGAAGCTGAATTTAATTTGTGGGAATCTTTTGGTAGCTGACGTTTAGTTTTCTTCAGCTGATGGTTCCTTCTCTTGAGATGACCCTTCCCTTGTTTCGAGGGTTTTTCAGTGACATTGTCTTACATCCAGCAAAGTAAGTGTTAAGCACAACCTCTCTGTGGCTATCTCTGAGTCTTAACAAAGGAATCAGAAATAAGTGTGTTCCCATCTTCTGTATTGTCAGGCACTCTAAATCTTCATTTTTCTTCATGCCTTGTGCTGTCTCTAATGAAAGCATAAGCTGTTAGAAAGGATTTAGGGCATGGCAGCAACGGTACTGTTTGACAGACTACACAGGTTTTCTCAAGCTATTTTGGCAGTTCGGTTTCCAGATACCTGCGTGATGGGGATCAGTTGGCTTCTGAATGCTGGAGTTAAGGAGGCAGCACTCCAGTGTCATAGGCATAAATACTGTGACTATCAGCAACTGCAGAAAAGATAGCTTTGTATTTCAAGCCAGTAGTTTTGCATTTGTTTCCTCAACCTGGTGGTGGTGGAGAAGCCTCTGCAGAAAAGTGAGGAGTCTGTTTTGAAGGCTGGCCTTTTGAGCCCTTTGAAAACTTGGCCCCGGGTGGTTTTCGTTAGAATGGCAAATTCATATCTCAAAGAATGGCATTCAGGAACCTGCCGAACAGGCCAAGCTCTGCCCTCAGATTTCAGTGGGATTGCTTAGAGCAGTTGAGCTTTATCATATTCAAGTGCCAGGAGGGTAGAGGTTTCCCAGAAGCAGAAGGTGTGGTTGGAATTAAATCCTTCTGCAATTGCTGCTCAGCACTAGGGACTGAAGTACTGGAAACCTCTCTGCCAGTTTTCCTGTTGTGGATGTACACAAGGCCACTGGAGTGGCACAAATTGGCTCTGGTTCAACTTCACTGGTCCTTCCAGCAGCTGGATTTTCCAGTGCTCCATAGGGAACAAAAAATGTAGAGGTATTTGCTTGGGGTTTTTATTCTTTTTGCCCTCTCAGTTGTGCTTCTACAGAGGACTTGATGGACTTGGGTGGTCCTTGCAGAAGTATCATTATAAGAAACTATTGCCAGTCACGCTATCAGTGCAGCAGAATTTATAATCTGAAGGCTGGGTGTCCCATTAAAGGCTTTGTGTGCAGCTAGTAATGTATTTTTTTCCAGATGAAATGTGTGGAATGTATTACAAATACTCTCTAAGCACTCAGATGTGTCAGTGTGCTTATTGCCACTTTTTGTATGAGGTATTTGTCTTCAGGAAGAAGGGTATGACATGAGCTCAGATGGGAGATCTGGAGGGGCTTGCTTGGACCCAGTATTACTTGAACTGACATAAAGCCTTGCTGCTTTTATGCGTGTTGACAGAAGGAATCTTAAGCAATTTCAAAAACCTGCAGAACCTGCTAGATCTCTGCAGAACAAAGGTGACAGGAGGCTTGTGCAGAAGCAACATTTTACTTACACTGCTGCCTTTCTCTCCACAGCCAGTGGTTTAGTGTACTGAGTCAAGTCCATGCGTCCACAGAGCAAGAGATACGAGAGATGCATGATGAGCAGGCAAACCCACAGAATGCTGTGGTAAGTCTAAATCTGAAGAACTTTTCAGAGCAAATATTTTTAAAAAACAAGGGGTACTGTGGTGGCCACAGCTTCTAAGAGTCACAACCTGGGTTTCCTTAAATGCAGTGGTAGCTGTGACGCTGGCTGGAGGCTGATTCCTCTCCCGTCATTCACCTTGATGAAAAGTTAGTGTTGCTTTGGGGGGAGTTTTTTTCTGGTCTGGTTCCCTATCACACCACAGTGCATGCTTGAATTTGAAGTTTTGCAAAGATACAGTTAATGAGATTTCTCTGGTCCTGCATTTATCATTCTGTACAACATACACTGGGAATATATGGGATAAATTTGGAACCTAGTATCAAGGAAAGGGAAATAAAAACTTCTTCTTAATGGCTTCAGAAGTTTGTTCTGAGAGGATGCCATTTATATTTGGATGGCACTTTTAGGGGAAAAATTCAAGCAGATTTGGAAGCACAGAAAAATAAGAGCAGTTTTTGAGCTGCCTCCATCTTAACTAGAGATAATCTGTTATGGATCTGTTTATCTGAGTCTCTTAGTTTTCCCCTCAGCAGTTTTAATTTTTAAGAGAAACTGATGCCCAAATCTGGAGTTCATTTTGCTTGATTAAAGCTGCTGCTCCTTTCACCTGTCTCTGAGAAGTGTACTGTGAGTAACATAATAGTAAATGTCTTCCTCCTTTTCTGGTTGGATCTTTGTTAATAGGGTACACTCGACGTAGGACTAATTGATTCTGTCTGTGCTGCTGACAATCCAGATAGGTAAGTCAGAACCATGCCTGGTGACTTTCTTTTTCTCCTTTCTCCAGCCAAAATCAGATGCTTTAGTCTTTATATTCTACTGACCAACCCATGCATTAAAGTGATTCATTATTGCCTCCCTTTTCATAGTACTAAACACATGTTCAAACATGGAATAGGAATGGTGGGTTTTGTGGGGGCTTTGCTAACTTCCCTGACACTGCTTTGGCTGCTAAAGTAATCTAAAAGTAGAAGATTAAATATTTATTTTATTTATACAAGTAATGCTCCTGAAAAAGAGCAGCTTATTTTTGAGTTCTTTAGCAATATAACAGGCAGAAAAAAACATTTTAACATTTCTCTGTTCATCTTCTCATGCAAGAATGTTGTATTCTACAGGGATGAGAATTATTTCCCAGAATAAAATGTCTTGGAACAAAGAAGACAATGCAGCACAAATAAGAACTGTCAGGCTAGTCTTAATTTTTGAACTAGTAACGGTGTTTTGGGGGATAAAAAGTAATCTGGGTTCAGGCTATGATGCTGGTTATAAGATTACTGGCTGTGAGGTGTTATTTGTACTATTGGAGTTCATTCCAGTCTCCTCATTGCAGATGTGTGAAACAGCTGGGTTTAAGTTACTGGTTTGTCCTTGGCCTGCCAAGACCCTGATACCACAAGTAACAGTGGTTATAAGCCCAGGTTTCCTAAAGAATACAACACAAATGTCCAGAGCTTTCAAAATTTTAAGTTAGAAAGTCATTTCTCCTGTAAGCATTTTTCACACAGATTTTTTTTTTTTTCCCTAATGGTTTTTTTTTCAGTTCTCTGAGTCTAAATCAGTGATGGAAAGTTTTTCAATTAGGAAACGAATGAGACTAATACAGGCAATAGGTTATTTTTATCTTGACACATGTGAACCCACTATTGCAAGCTCAAAAAAAGAGAAGCTGAGCAGAGAGCCCTTTGCATCTGTATTCAGAAAGAATCCCAAGAACAGGGCTTCTGTTATTTTCCTAAACTGGGGAGGAGGAGGGGGGAGCCTGGAAGGTTGGCTACTGTTGATCATAACCTCCTGTTCAATAGCTTGATCTACCTCAGTTTATACCTTAGCCCTCTCCTTTTTCAGTTCTCTTGCTACAGCTCATCTATAGCTTCTGTCTTGTATATTCCATTATCCAGCTTTCTAGAGTGTGCTTCATGTAGCTCAGTCCAAAGCTTCCTCCTCTTCACGCATTTTACAGCATGGTCAACAAAATTCTTCTGTTCAGTTTACATGCCCACTTGTTTCCTCACCCACCACTCTTCCTGAACAATGTAACACTTCAGCACCACAGTGAGTGTAACCAAAATGTTGAATTCTCATCAGTCCCTTACCCCCTTCTGTGGCACTGGTGAGCACTAGCCGTACATAACTCTGAGATAACTGTTAAGATAACTTACTTCTCATGTTACTTGATTTACTGTAACCTCCCTTCACACAGTTTTCTAATAATTTCATTTACTTTTTTCTTTATTCTGTCATCCATTTAGCTTTTACATGGCACACACCGGTTTCGGAGTATGGTATCATATTTGGGTGAACCTCTCCATCCCCATAAACAATTCTTTGATTGGTTCTGATTTCTACCCAGTTACCTTCTTGCAAGAACCATAAAAGGAAGGCCTGTGAGCTTCTTGTGCCTGGGGTGGCCCAGACTGCACTGTTCCCATTTTCTACATCTGATACAGTTCTTAAAAACTGTGTGTGTTCCAGGATGAAAAAATAAATGGTAAAGGGTTAAAGCAAGTATTTGTAGGCTGAAGAACCTGCCTCTCTGATCCAGAGAGCCATCAGCACAGTTCATTTGGGCTAGTTCTTCATGCTTCAGTGAATCCTGGTGTAGGACTGGATAAAAGCCAGACTCTCATTAAAAATAGATTGTACTCTCTGCGAATTGGGTTGCACTGCATTAAAAATAAAAGAATCTGTGTTCACGTGCTGCTTCACGATAGACCTTTCTAAACTGTAGTTGGTTTTAGCTAATGTAACTGCTGAAGCAGACACTCTAAATAGAACTGACCCTGAAATAGAGTTCTGATTCATGTCCAAGCTGATTAAAGATTGCAGGTTTTTCTCACCATAGGTTTATTTTGAGATAGGATGAGTTGCAATTTGATGTAAACTTTCCCACCATTCAGAGCCTGAGCATTTTGGTGTGAATCTACTGTAATTGAGTCTTTACAAATGCTTAAAGCTTGTTAGGTTTAGTGGTGGTGAAATAAATGCTTTAGAGGAGGATAGTATTTAAATAGAAAATGCAAACCGGGGATAGTGTTTATGGTTATGGTAGTGAGGCAAACAGTACATAAGTTGATTGTAAATGCTTTTTCAATCTTCATTTATTTTTGTAGACCCAATTCATTTGTGATCATCACAGCTAATCGTGTTCTTCACTGTAATGCTGACACTCCTGAAGAGATGCATCACTGGATAACACTGCTGCAAAGGTCGAAGGGGGACACTAGAGTGGAGGGACAAGAATTCATTGTGAGGGGTGAGAATCGAATGGGGCAGTAACAAAGTAATTAACATCTATTAAGCTTCAAAGAGATTTTTCCCACAATACAGTCTGGGTAATATTTTAGCATTGCATGGCAGTGTTGGAGCCTCATCGTTGTACGGTGGAGTTTGCTCACAAATTAATACAGCTGAAATTACACTCCTGCTGTGCCATGTAAGAAAACACTGTGATGATGACAAAAGTTGACAAAAGAAGTTTTTTGAGGTAAACACCAAAGTAGAAAAGTTTTTATATGGATTTTACATAGTATCTTCATCATTTCATTGTTTGAGAATTTTACTCAAAATTGTTTAGAATGTGGGCTAAACAATTCACATCATATTTTTGTTGTTGTTAAAAGTATACAACTAACTTTTAGCAACTCAGTTTGTCCAACTCTTTAAAAAAAAAAAGTGTGATTCAAATTGTGTCTTTGACAGGATGGCTACACAAGGAAGTAAAAAACAACCCAAAGATGTCTTCATTAAAACTAAAGAAGCGTTGGTTTGTTTTGACACACAATTCTTTGGACTACTACAAGAGTTCAGAGAAAAACGCTTTGAAATTGGGTACACTGGTCCTGAACAGCCTCTGCTCAGTGGTCCCACCTGATGAAAAAATCTTCAAGGAGACAGGTAATTGTTTGCTCTTGTTCAGATATGCTTTCAGTTGCCTTCTGCCTACTTAGTGATGCAACAAACAGTGCATAAGAATATTTTAAATGGATTATTACAGTTGCAGTTTGATGAGCAAATCAGGTTCCTAAGTCACTGAGGCATTTTACTGGGAATTACTGGGTGAAAACCAGAGGTAATAACGTATACAGGAGTAAAATTTGTTCTCACCAACATTCACGTTATCATAGACTGACACTGCTGCTAAGTCAGTGTGAACACTTACGCTTACACATCAAAGACCTCGGGAAAAACATGGGTAGCACTCTCCTCATACATTATTTTATGTGCTGAGGAACTATGAGGACTAATATTGGTGGAGCAAGTATAGGGAGATCCAGAGTAAGAGTCCAGTTTGTGCTAACCTACATACTGCTTCTGAGTCAGCTCCCCTGTGCATTTTCAAAACCGGTTTTCAACTTGGAAGTGGCTGTTTGCAAATGAGAAGCAACTGTTGGCAGTCCTATAGAATCTCATTGGGGTCACTGACACTTCAAAGAGGCTTTCACTAATGAAAGATGAAATAGATTTTCTTTAATTGAATCTGCTTCATAAAAAGCCTGTACAGTGATGCAGAGAGAGAATTTGAACTGAAATGCTCTGTCTGTTGCCACTTCATTGGTGTGAAATTAATGACTTTTTTACAGAAGAGGTAGTTCATGCTCCACACCTGTTTGTACGTGTGCCACAGGTGATGAAAGGACTCGCATACAAAGCAAGACTGTCTCAGATTTTCCTGTTGCAGTCAGAACTGGAGAAGTAGCTAGCAGTATTTTCCATAGTGTTGTCTTATGGTCACTGTCACTAAGATTACTGGCTAAAATGGGAGGGTGCATGATGGTGGCTGTACTCTGAGATTACTCCTAGGCTTTTTTAAAGGAGAGAATCTCCTTTAATACCATAGTATCTGTATTATGGTACTTAACTAGTCATACATCATCTTAGTTCCTGAAAAACTGCCAGCCAGATCCAGAATGCAGCACTCAGGGTCTGATGGGACTACAGCTGTTTTCAGAGAGAAGTTGGAGTATTTTTATAGATACAGCTTCTATGATTATTAATTCCTACTGTTGTGCTAGGTTATTGGAATGTAACTGTGTACGGACGCAAGCATTGTTACCGTCTCTATACAAAATTGCTTAATGAGGCGACTCGCTGGTCAAGTGCCATCCAGAATGTGATTGACACAAAAGCGCCAATTGATACACCAACTCAGCAACTCATTCAGGATATTAAGGTAGGCACAAACAGGAGGGCATGGAGTGGAAAAGAATGGTTGCTTAAATATTTGAAATCAGTCTCTTTTTTTTATGTTGGCTTTGCCACATGGGGTGCTTTATTAGCAGAAAATGAGAGTTTTAATCACACAGTGACATGGACAGAAACTATCAAAGCAGAATTTATTCACTGACCTGATAAAGGAATTTCTGGCTAAACAGTAGAAGAGCAAAGTATGAAGTGCAACTTGGAAGGCAAGAGGGAGAACTTTTTTCCATGAAAACAGTAACAAGTTTTACTGGTTTGCATAACTTGACTGACATTGCTGTACCAGGCAGTAGAGCGCAGTGTGCAGGTTAGTGAGTTAGCATGTCCACAGTGAGCAGCCCACCAGG
The DNA here is from genome assembly GCF_028858705.1 of Grus americana. Taxonomy (NCBI): domain Eukaryota; kingdom Metazoa; phylum Chordata; class Aves; order Gruiformes; family Gruidae; genus Grus; species Grus americana. Next base: position 82,509,339 of record NC_072853.1, on the reverse strand, counting down.
ACATGGACTAGACCGATCCTGTGATTTTTTTTCATTATAGTTTATTTCTTGTTCTATGATAGCACAGGCTAAGCATCTCGTGTCTCTGTGTGATGAGAACTATATTCAGTTAATGCTTACTGCTTTATGCTCCTGTTGGAGACCTTGCATGCATAGCTCGAGAATGTCTTTCTGGAGATTTTTGCTAATGTACTTTCAGGAGAGAGGAAGACGATTCTCGGAAGAGACAAAAAAAATAGACAAGGGGGAGAACTGCTACTAATCTTTTCCCTTAGAGAGTGCCACGTCATCTCTCATGGAAGAGAAGTACCAAGTCCTAAATTGCAAGACTATGAACACTATTCTTCAGAGCAGCAGACATATGTGGAAGTTGAGGGTTGATACAAGGCAGTGGTCACACATCTGTCAGATGTGGCCTAAAAATGAACAATATTTGGACATCAGAGTCCAAACCTCCATTAGGTTTACAGCAGCAGTTTTTCTGGACTATTTTGTTATGATAGCTCCTGTAGATTCTAACTGAAAAGGCCAACTAGTTACGCTGGAGAAATATTTTTAAATAAAACTTGAATACAGATGTCTTAATTCCAATTATGAAATATTGGAGTAAAAATGATTGTAAAATGAGCACACACTTCAAAAAGTTCTATGAAAACTTTCTTTTTATCTCCTGCAGCTCTGTGGTGGTTTGTTTTTTACTGCACAGATAAGCAAGCTTATGCAAGGCCTGAGGTTAGCAGATACTGAGCATTCACAGCGGGCAGGGTGCCATGGGAGCCACAGTACCCACAACTGGTTTTAGCACCAAATAGCGTTGGTAGCATTGATGACTAATTTTTTCACAGCCAACCTAAAGGCACAAAGCATTGCATTATTGTTAATGCTGGACCCCAAATCCTACTTTTTTCTTACCCCAATAGGAAAACTGCCTGAATGCTGATGTGGTTGAACAGATTTATAAAAGAAACCCTATTCTCCGTTACACTCATCATCCGTTGCACTCGCCGTTACTGCCACTGCCATATGGGGACATCAATCTAAACTGTAAGTTTTTCAAGCATAGAAACACTTTTCCTTATGAAAAACTAAACCAGAGGACGTGAGTTTTTATTTAGTCAATGGGCTATAGTGAAGTAATGGTAGGCAAAATATATGCCTATAATATAAAGAGGCAATTTACCCTGTTCTCTTCCAGGAGGTAGAGGATAGCAGTTTGTCTAGCGTAGAGCCATGGGTTTGCAGGGCTCCTGCATGGGTGTTAGAGAACGGAAGGTTGCTATTGCTGCTGTAATACAAGTTTGTTACCCTCAGCAACATAGCTAAGACCACTGAGTTTCAAAATCCTTGCACTGAAATAAGTAACTGAACCCAACCCATTCAGTCTCCTTGAATCGTATTCTCCAATCATTGTTGCTTCCCACCCTGTGTGGGGAGCTGCAGCAGCCACAACTTGCAATTGTAAGTTTCATCAGTTGTGTTGGGAAACATTATTTATGGGAAACAAGATTTGAGTGGAGATGATTTTAAAAAGCAATGATTCATTTGCTCCTGAAACAGGTGTAATCATGTTTTTTAATATCTTTGGCTCAATCACTAACTTAGAAGTCTGTTTCGAATGAATGGTTCAGAGCTATTGATGGTTGTGAATTCAGTGTCCTTAAATTAATTTGCTTATCTTATTTTGCAACTGTGTATTAAACAAGATATGATTCAGATCAGAAGTTTCATCCTTAGGAGGAGGGTGAGAGGTCACAGTTGATTAAAAGCTAAGGTATTTCAGGTAAGACTTCCTGATAACTCAAGCAATATCCTTTTGCTCAAATGACAAGGAAGAGGAAAATCCTAGGAGAAACCTTTCCCTTCTCTTCCCGCTCTTCCTCCTCCTGTGCAGTGGCAAGGCACAGTTCTGGTGGTCTTGGCACTTGAGCTGGTTGTCCCATGCTCAGGTGTGCAGCATGGCTGCTCTCTATGCCCCATGGACAGGAACGGCTAGCTCCCTCTGAGGCAGAAGTCTTGCCAAAGTCTTTCTATCCTGAATGTAGCTCCACAGATGGACCGATGCTCAGTTATTGCCTTCACTTGCACTTGAGTTCTAGTTATTTTCTGTATTAATGTAACGTCACATTTGAAGCTTCATATTCATAAGACACATTTGTACTGTTTTGTGCTTTGATGGCTAGTGGGCCTAACTGATTCAGACATCAGAGCGATCTCTTCCATCTCTTGAACCCAAGAACTGCACACAGCTTTTAAGTAGATTGTAAAGTTGTTAGCCCATGCTGAATAACCTGTAGTACAAAAAATAAACACCACTTTTTCCAGCACTCAAAGAGCAAGTTGCAGTTTCATGGCAATGATTTAGTTTAGTAGTAGCGTTTGGGTTTAATTGAAATGCTACTGCTGTAGACAAAAGTGATGCCATGTATCTTTGTCACATTCCATAACACAGTCATGCTTTACCTCACTTATGATCTGATTAGATTTTCACTTTCTGGTGACAGTGAAAAAGTGATAGACACTGCAGCAGTGTGTATTGCTCTGGCAGGAAGATTCTCCATCAAAAACATACTGAGCAAGCAAGATACACGTTTTGAGTTTATGTTGTCAGAAAATGTCAAAATGGGATTTTGTTAATTTCAGATCAAATCTCAATAGCAAAATAGCTCATAAAACTAGTTTGCATCATACATTTGAATTGGAAAAGATCCATTCTAATATCCTGCATAATAAGGGTCACAGAATAGCATTAAGCAATTCCTGTATTAAGCCTGACTGCTTTCTCTTTCATATCTCAGTCTAAGCACCTTTCTCCCTATTTTTCTTTTGTAGTGCTGAAAGACAAAGGCTACACAACTCTGCAGGATGAAGCCATCAAGATATTTAATTCTCTACAGCAGCTGGAGTCTATGTCCGATCCCATCCCTATAATCCAAGGTATCCTGCAAACAGGACATGATTTACGACCTCTTCGAGATGAGCTCTACTGTCAGCTCATCAAGCAGACCAATAAAGTGCCTAACCCTGGGAGCGTGGGCAACCTCTATAGTTGGCAAATACTCACCTGCATGAGTTGCACGTTTCTGCCAAGTCGCAGCATCCTCAAATATCTGAAGTTCCATCTCAAAAGGTGAGAAGCTTTGAACTACTAGAGCATGAAAAGAAGTTTCTTCACTCACTGGTTTCTTCCCCACCACCTGTAACAGCATTTAAACATCTTGAAGTGAGACTTCAGGATGCATTCATTCAGTGAACTGGTTATGCCAAGCCATGAATCTAAAAAAAATTGTTGTAGAAAAGTGTTTGATCTAGGTGGAATTATTCCCATTTGAAGAATCAAGCAAAATCCCACTAAACTGAATACATAAGTCCCAAGGAGGGACACTTTGTAATTGTATAAAGTTGCTTAAATGACTCACAGCCAGTATCCCCAGGTCTCATTCTCAACTGTCCAACCAGTTTAAAATTCTTCATCCTGCTTATCTTAGCGTTGTAAGGTATGCATCATGCACATAGAAGAACATTAGAATGTTTAAACATGTATTTGAGGTAGAAACATCTGTCTGCAAATCTAATTTTAAGACACTAGTGACCATTTTAAAAAATAAATAAATAATTTTTGACAGTTTAGCATTAACCAGAATGTGGAGTTCCTCTTGCTGTGATGCGGCAGAACACAGGGAGTGTGTAAATAGCAAAGTTAGTCCACTAACAACAAACTGAGCGTGGACTTTGTAAATCACTTTGCTAAATGTAATTATTTTATAAATATTTGTAAAATGCTTCTGTTGAAGAGACACCTTTCAACCAAAGTAAGATTAGTGCAAAACATCAATTACTTTATATAACTGTTAAAGTGAAAAAATCCAACATTGATTCACTTTCTCAATTTAACTCAGTTCATAAACTGGTCTCCCAGTTAAAAATAATTGCAGCTAATACAACATTTGTAGGTTGGTTTCAAGATTACAGATGCATAGTCATCTTACAGCATTGCTGTAATCCTGCAGTAATCTTTGTATGTCTTGTAGATCACAAATTGCTATACTTCACATAAATTAAACCTTAGTAGCTCTAAGAAGCTGGTATTTTATTACTCAAAAAACCCAAACCACTCTGTACTGAAAGCTACCTGAATTCAACAGTTTTCAATAATTAAGAGTTAAGTTCATTAAAGTTGTTAGTGAATATTCGTAATACTAACTGCTGAACAGTAAGGTCTAGAGAGAGTCTTTAAGAAAAGCAGGAATCTAAATCAAGTATCCTAAGTGACACTACCACAAAACTGAGCAGTCAAAAATATGTTTTATTGCTTTTTTCTGAAGTACCTTAGTGCAGTTTTGTCTTCATTCAACAACTGTTACTGACAAAAAGCAGAGTTGATTACAAGAAGATTTTTATAGCTATCTTGCTGTCAAATCTGAGTCATTACAAGGTTCTGGTAGTTAATGCTATAAAGGTAGTTCAGGTTTTGCTTTCCATTAGCTTTGTAGAACCAAACGATGAACACAGATATGTTGTCCCACAGTAAATCACAAGTTAGTACACTTTCCTTGACAGTGAAGATAAACCTTTGAGCATGTCAATTAAATAGCACACTTGATACAGAAATACTTTCAAGGGAGAAATCCATTCTCAAATAAGTAAGCTTTCTGTTTCACAGACTGGCAGCTTAAAGTAGTAATATTTATCTCACAGGGTTCGTGACCAGTTTCCAGGAACTGAAATGGAGAAATATGCACTTTTTACTTATGAATCCCTGAAGAAAACGAAATGCAGAGAGTTTGTGCCATCACGGGATGAAATAGAAGCTCTGATCGGCAGGCAGGAAATGACATCCACAGTTTATTGCCATGGTGGGGGCTCCTGTAAGATTACAATCAACTCACACACTACGGCTGGAGAGGTGAGAAGTGGTGACAGAATGGCTTTGGCACAAAACCAGCATGTCCCTTTACGTGCCAGTTCCAGTGTTAAACTTTGGAAGCACTGAGGTTTTTCTTTCAGGGGAGGGAAAGCTTACAGAGCTCTCCCTTCACCCCCCCAGCATGTTTGAACTGTCTTTACTCTGCAGAGGATTACCCAGCTATATTTCTCTCTTACAGGAAAAATTACAGGAAAGACTAAGCAATTCAGTAGAGGCATTATTGGAATAATGTCAGTAGATACCGGTGTCTATGAGAGCCAAGTTGCTTCCTAAAGCTGGAAGACTCTTGCTGAGTTGGTGAAATACAGGGGTTGTATCTGGCCCGGTGGTAGCACACACATATTCTAAAAGAACCAGCATTATTTAGTATAAAAATTAAAATGGAATTTGACAACAATTAATACTGCTGATGAGAATGTGTTAGCAACATTTTTAGTCTAATGTAAAACCTAGCTCTGAATTTTCTTCTAATTATTTGTCTTACTCTGTGGTGCTGCTTTTCCATGCTATGGTCTTTTCATGTGCTGTTTTTCTTTAGGTGGTTGAAAAGTTAATTCGTGGCTTGGCCATGGAGGATAGCAGAAATATGTTTGCTTTGTTTGAATACAATGGAACTACTGATAAAGCAATTGAAAGCAGAACCATTGTGGCTGACGTCTTGGCAAAGTTTGAAAAGTAAGTGTGTCTGTCCTTCTCCCTTCTCTCTCACCACTCTAATAAGTAGCAATTAAATACATTTCCAATGTCAATAATGCTGAATTTTCTCTTTCTCTTGCTTGTTTGTGATGACGCAGCTGAATTACACACATGGCCATTTCTAGAACAAAAGCATCTTTATTTTTTTTCTTAAAGGAATTAATGAGCCACCTATTCACTTGTGTTTGGTTTTCTTCTGTCTTGACACCAGTAGAGTGATATTTTTCATCACTATTTCCACATGTTCTTTTCCACTACTACAAATTTTTTGACCATTACTGGCATTGTCGCTGCCTCAGTACTGGGAGAACTGAGCTCCAGGCATTAATTGCCATTCTGACTACCCGTTGCCTAACTTCATGTAGAAGTCACCACTGTGCAGGTCACATCATTTTTCTTACCAGTAAAATTGAAACCACCCCTAGCACTGTAGTAAGAAAATGTAATACAAGCCTAAATACCTGTTTGTCATCCTTATGTTATATGAATGGCAATCAGCCTCCTTTATCCACATAATAACAAGGGCAAAAGGAATGTCTGAAGTGTTGTGCAATTACATTTTATAATGGCCTTAATAATGTTGCTTTTATCAACACCTGACTGACCCACAAATAAAAGTTTAAGAGAATTTGGCTTAGAAACAGTTGACTGAGAACTCAGTCAACATTTGTTAAGTCCTCGATTTTTCTGTAGGCTCTAAATACGCACACATATATCTCTATCTATCCACACATATATCTCTATCTATCTATGTATCTATCTGTATCTCCAAATGACATCGGTCGGGTATACTGCTGAAAACAATATGCTCCTATCAACAAGACCAGGTTGATAGCAGGTCTAACAAAGCAAAATTCAGCTGATGCCTGCCTTAGATTCTTCAGGTGTCAACTTAGGAGTTTGATTTCACAGATCTGATCGATCTCTCCCTTTTCGCACACCCGTGCAGGCTTGCTGCCACTGCTGAAGCTGGAGAGATGCACTGGAAGTTCTACTTCAAGCTCTACTGCTTCCTGGATACAGAAAACGTCCCAAAAGACAGTGTGGAATTTGCCTTTATGTTTGAGCAGGTAAAGGACAATGGTTCTATTCTGAGGCACTTCTAAGAGGAGGAAAAAAGCAAGAGATCTAGGCAGCACAGAGAGAGTTTTGCTTATGCTTCTGTTTAACTAATGCACTTACTACTCAAGCATCAAGTGTAAAGGAAGCAGTTCAGTGGTCAAAATAGGCTTATCCTGACATAAGCGAAGCATACATGACTTTTCTTACTTCTGCATTACTTGTGAATTGCTTTATGTATAGTGGTAAAAAATTGGATAACTGGGTCTAAGCTGTATAAAAAAGAAAAGGATAATACTTGCTTTTAATTTTGCTCTTATGAAACCATTTTCTTAAGGAAGTGCAACAAATAAAGTTAAAAATGTGCATTGGCAAGCAAATTAATTATTAGAGACCCATGTTGGCAACTGTACGGGACTAATCGAGCAATAGCTTTTTCTCTTTTCAAAAACTGATTGGTATTTCATAGGCACCATCGTAAAACAAATCAGTCCAGTCTCAGCAGTAACCGTAAGACAGCTATGATGAGCAGAAATCCACTTAATGAATGTGCTAAGCTCAGGATGAGGCCATTTTGCAAAACATAAAATAAGTGAAATTGATTTATAATGAAAATTAAATGCATCAGCAGTTGGATTTCTAGTATATCAAGTCCTGTAGTTGCTCAGAAACTGTCACCAGTGGCATTTGTTATTGTTGATTGACCTTCTCCTTTTCTACTATATTGCAAATGGCTCAAAATTCTTCCAGTGGACAGCTTCTTTCAAGTGGGCACTAGAGACAGATAAAGATTTCTGTGTAAGGTTATTTGCAGTGCCAAGACACTTCATGTTCTCTTGGTAAGCAAGCCTGATGTGACCAGAACTGACATCCTTCAATTTTCAAATGTATGAAGCTTTTTCCCCTTCCACAGGATCAGAAACATGTTTACTGTAATAGAGTATTTCTTCCTTGTTCACTGTTTAGGTTTTAAGGCACCATATTACATCATGAGCCTACCAAAACTCTCCTTTCAGAGCCTACTACTGTAGCTCAATCCAGAACTGCTTATTGCTGGATGAAGGATCTGGGCAATGGGTTGCCTTCGTTGGGCTTAGAAACATTGCCATTCTGGCTGGCTGGCTGGTTTTACATATAGAAGAGTCAGCCAGCTAATGCCTCTGCTTTGGGGTGAAGTTTAAACAGTAAGAAGAAAATTCCTGAGAGCTCTGCATCAGAAATTTTACGTTACATTATTGGTTTAAGAGGCAGATTTAGATAGTTTTCCCTATGAACAACTAAAACAAGCACATTCACTGCAGCAGATTGTTTTCATACAGCATTCTGTGCTGTGGCTGGTGTTTAGCCAGATATTTTATGCCTTGCCAAGACCAATAGTATTTCAGTTAGAAAGCATTCCATCCCCACAATTAATATTACAGCAATACCTTAAAGAGGTGACTTACTACATTCTAACATCAGTTCTGTTTTGTTTTTTTTCTAATTGTCTGCTTTGATGTCAGTCATCAACTTTTTAAAGCCTTTTGTCATCAGTTTTAGTTCTGTTAAATACTGTACTTCATTTCCACAAGCCAGCTCTTTCTTCTGCATGTGTACAATCTCAGGTAAATCATCTTGCATGTTTAAAGGCACATTTTGTCTCCATCCTAAGCATACACCTAAATGAACTAGCTCTTACTTAGATGTGAATTGTCTCTGTGAGTTTACTAAACTGCTTGAAATCCCTGTATCTCCAGACATGAGGCATGTTTGTTTCCTGTTTTAGTGTCATACAAACAAACAAAAAAAAAATCATCCTAGCTGAGGTTTGAATGGGTGTACAAAGAGCTAGGATTTGAAAGAGTCTTCTTGGTTCAGAATCTCATCCGTGATGCTACAGACAGATTACATTTATTTGTAACATATAAATCCTTTACTAACTATCTGGGATCCATTGAAGATTGACTGGTTTCCCTCAGTGAGGTTTATTACAAAGCTATCCTAGGGCTTTGCTTGTTTGGCTGGAAACGTCAGTCAACTAGATATCCATTGCTTCTAATGCCCTCGAACATAGATGGCTTCCTCCCAATCAGGTGTTTAGGTCCTGATTTTCTCCCTTTTACATTGTATGTTCCTTTTTAGTAATTCAGTTGTGAGTTCACTAACAGCTGTAGTAGTAACAGTAGTTCCCGTTTAGCAAGTTCATCAATTTCCTTGCAGGTAAACCCTGTCTTACCCAGTTTAACAAATTTAACAAATTTGCCAAGAGATTTACCACATTTGATTTATTTAATGGATCATTTATTTCAGATCCTGGGTTTGCCTGGCAGTAAATCTACTTCCCATTTCTCTCTTAGTCCTTTCAAAGTCTGGTTTGTACATAAAAAGCTACTTTTTTCCCCTCGATAGGCTCATGAAGCAGTGATTAGAGGACATTATCCTGCTCCTGAAGAAACCCTCCAGGTCCTTGCAGCTTTGCGTCTTCAGTACCTTCAGGGAGATTTCACTGTGCATACCACTGTACCAGAAATGGAGGAAGTCTATCCCTTGCAAAAGCTGAAGTCTCGGATTACACAGTCTACCAAAACGTTCACTGCAGCAGAGAAGGCTGAGAAGAAACGCGCCAGCTTTCTTGAAGGAACATTGCGGAGGAGTTTTCGCAGTGGATCTGTCAGCAAACAGAGGGTTGAGGAGGATCAGATGTTAGACATGTGGGTCAAAGAGGAAATCTCAGCTTCCAGGACTAGTATTATTGACAAATGGAAAAAACTCCAGAGGATGAACCAGGAGCAAGCTATGGCAAAGTATATGGCTTTGATTAAGGAATGGCCTGGCTATGGCTCAACACTCTTTGATGTAGAGGTGAGTACGACCTCCTGAACGCTCAAACTACAGTTCATACTGTATAGATGGTAGTTTTGTTACAGAGTAGGGAAAGCATAAATATGGTATCACAGTGCTCAACAGCTGATGTAATAAAGTGTTAGATATTAAAAGCATACTCCCATTAGCAAGCACTGTAGGCATTTAAGTCTACTAGTTAACCATAATGTACAGAGGGACAGAACGCTAGCCTGATGGGCTGCAAACAAGTTTAGGAAAAGTGTAAAAAGCTATGTTCAAAGAGGGACAAGCAATATGCACTTTAAAAAAATGATGGTTACAGACAAGAACCTCAACAGTAAGTGCTGCGTGGCTCCCACCGTTCCCTTTACTGTTAATCTACATTTTTTTCCTCTAGTGTAAAGAAGGAGGATTCCCACAAGAGCTGTGGCTTGGAGTGAGTGCTGATGCAGTTTCTGTCTACAAGCGAGGGGAAGGAAGGCCTCTGGAGGTGTTTCAGTATGAACACATCTTGTCATTTGGTGCACCGCTTGCCAACACCTACAAGATCGTGGTGGATGAGAGAGAACTGCTTTTTGAAACTAGTGAGGTAAGAGCAAAAAGGAATTTTGTTATTGTGGTCTTCCTGTTCTGATAGCCAGGCTACAAATGTTACAGGTTTATTCAGGATCTCTGTAAAGCTAAAGGGAAGACATAGTGAGATGGATGGAAGTGCCGAGTATTTTTCTTTGTTTAACCACAAAAGGGTTTTGTTGAAAGCTCCACAGTTTTATATTGTTAGCATCTAAAGAAATTCATTCACATACTGTTACCTTACTAAGAACTTTGCTCTTCATACTCTTTTGGCAGGTGGTTGACATTGCAAAGCTGATGAAAGCTTACATCAGTATGATTGTGAAAAAACGCTACAGCACCTCCCGATCAGTGAGTAGTCATGGAAGTCAGGGCAGCTCCAGGTGAAAACAAAACCAGTTCTACTGTGCTCTAAAAAGAACATATCGCTGCTTGACCTCAAAACGACCTGACAATACTGATCACATCTGTTGACAAGCTAACAAAGAACCGGAGTTTCCACGGAAAATATCTTCAAACATTGTTTTAGAAAGACCACAGGGTGGGGAGGGGAAAATCAGCTGAAACAGTCACATACTAGAACTGCTGGCTCGTTCAAAACTTTCCAAAGCGTTATCATCTTCAGTTGATGTAACAAATGCCTTAAGACTTGATCCACTGCAATACAAGCAGTAATAAGTGCCTTACAATATTAAACCCAACTTGTACTGACCTAAAATTGCTGATAAAAGTCAAGAGGATTTTTTGTCCTTCCAGAACATGAAAACACAGTTATATTCATCCATTCTGCACTAATCTACTGGCCTGTACACATGTGGGAAGGGGGAGGGGAAAAGAGCAAGGTATATTTTTTTGGAGAGCTGCTGGCAGCCTTCCTGATGGACGCCAACATTTTGTTTCCCCTTGCTTCCATGGATGTGCACACTGTGCATGCATATTTGAGCTGTCAGTAAAATTTGACTAATAATACTCTGTATTTCCAAGTCTTCTGAAGCAAAGGGAATAAGTATGTGCAATGGTGTAAACAGTCTTTCTGTACATTTTAATAGTTCAGAGTTATAGTTGTTACAATTGTATGGTTACTTTATAAGCAGTTTTATTAACAAGTAAATTCCAGAATTTTCATACATTGATTTTACTATTGCAAATATGTATTACCATATAAGTAGCAGAAATCTGCATTCTGTATCTGCTGTATTATATAAAGAGAGATGTAGCTGAGACTATTTATAGACTACCCTAATATGGAAATACAATTATCAGTTCAATACTCCATAAAGCCAGCTTAAGTTTTTAATACTAATTTTTTCTTTTAAAGACATCACTCTTCTATAATTCTGGCTGGACTTTTGAACCCAGACTGACTGCCAAAGGTCAGAGCCCTTCAGAGTTGACTAAAGAAAGCAAAGTTATACAATGCAACTGCTTTAATATTGAGTTCTCGATTTTACCTGGTTGCTTGATGAAGGTTCTTGACAGTACCCTGTAAATAAATTGGGGAGTATCAGCTAATAAGAAGCTGATTTTGGACTTCTATTTTTGTACAGAAATACTGTAATATAAGGCAAAACTTTGATCAAAGGTATCTTTTTGTCCACAGAAAAAAAAGAAACCTGAAAAACCTTACTGTTATTAAAAACCTCAGCCTTTAAGGAATCATGCCTACTTACTAAAAAACAGAAAAAAAAAAAAAAAGTCCAGCAATAAAGAAAATATATGTGATGTGCTCTGTTTCTACTTCGTACTGCGTTGGACTTGCAGCAAAGCCCTCATTTCCTCTGTCTTCTCAGGAGCCAAGCCAGGAACACAGTGTAGGAACACACATGCTTTTGCTTGGAATGCTTTGTGTTGTAATGGGGCAGGTTTCCCTCTGTGATCACAACTTCCTCCTTGACCATGTGATATGTGTCAGTTACACCAACAGACAGCCGAAAAGAACTGCTGAGCAATTCCACCCCGCAGGGAATGAGCAAGTAAAGCTTTTGCTATTTGGGTAGCCCTGATGTGAGATGGCTTGTTTTCACTAGCCAGCCACAGCATGGTAGTGCAGCATGCGCTGCCCTCGTAAGCGTACGTAGCCTTTATAGACCACAAGGCTTGCTTTGAGAAATCCTCCATCCTCCTCCAACAGGCAGATACTTTTAGTCACTCCGCCTGTGACACTGCTCCTCAGTCCCTGAAGACTTGCTAAATTACACTACTAATTTCATGTCCCCACACTCCCAGCAAAGGTGAACTTGCCTAAGGAAGACAATAAAAAATGAGAGAACTGTAACTCCAGTATGTATAGCTACATACACACAGAGTATCTCGGATTGTAACAGTTCTGATTTTTTCCATATGCAAGTTGTTTAGAAAGAACTTAGCTGCTTTTAGCAAGGCATCCTTGGAATGACACAATTTATAGATTTCAGCCAGCACAGCAAGAAGGTTCAGTTTTTTCTATGTGCTGTTTATAAACATGCTCAGAGAAGTCCCTGACACATCATCATCATTAATTGGTCAAAAAACCAGGAATGTACAAGGTGACAATCTTGTTCAGGGTCAGTCTTAAGAAGCTGACACCACTTCTTCAGTCTCAATTTATTTACCTCCTGACTGACTTCTGGATGCTATCAACAATTAGGAGGCATGTTCGCTTGTAGTCAATACACAGAAGTGCCTGGCACTACATCTGCCAACCTGCCATGCAATAATAATAAATAAATCAACCTTACTTCAGTTGCTGCTACTGAGGCAAATAAAAGCTTTCATCATTGTTGATACAAGAAAATGCACAGTTTATCAAAATAGATACTGCGTAATCGACACATCTGGGTTTGGAAGAGAGAACAGTGTTCCTTAAATTATAAAATATTTAAAAATTGATTGAGGAGATGATATATTCTTGCAAATTATTTTGCTTCAGTAAAAGTTTATTCCAAGAATACATGAAATTTTGTGCTAGAGCCAGAAATTCTCTCCTGCATATGATCTTTTCTGTTACAGTAGCAGCTGAGCGTATCCGAACAGAGGAGAGGAACTTCCGTGACAAATCAGAACACACTTTTATTTTTCTTTTAAAATAAAGACTTATGTTTTCAAAAGAACAAACATTGTAGAAGCTTACCACTACTTGTAAAAGAAAGAGTAGATCTGTACTTCTGGACAAACCATAGCATTGCAACTGCTACACACAGTAGGTTGAGTGCATCAGAAATCATGAAGAACTGAGCGTTATAGAAGTTAAAGGGTTCTGGGAGGAACAGCATGCCTTGTCCAGTCAGTCTAGAGGGAAGGGGAGTTTTACTGTACATGTTGTGGTCTTCGGGATTTGAAACTACCACACATTTTCTGAGAGAATGAAGAGCAGCCGTTCCTGCCCTGTTGCCCACCTCCTGCCGCCAGGCTGCTCAGCTCACATAGCCTCCCTGCCTGGTGGTCTCAGAGCCGCCCGACCCTGCCCTTACTCCATTCCAGGACACCTCCGGAGATCCGCCACCCCCGGGCAGTTGCACCGACCCTGTGGAGACCCTCATGGGGGGCACAGCGGGTTCCCACGCCCGCTGGCTGTGCATTGTGTAATGCCACCACAGCAAGAAAAGGCCCGGGACCACACCAGCTGGGTGTGTTGCCAGAGCACAGGCTGGGTGGAAACTATGCAGTCCGGCCTCAGAAGAGAGTGGCAGCTGCCACGGAAATACAATTGTATGTAATCTTCTTAGCGCGCCTTAAAGCTGGCCGTGCCTCAGTTCCACCTATGTCCTCAGGCTTCCATCTAGCACTTTCCCTCTGCCTCATAATACACATACATCTATTTGTCAGGGTGCCAGAATTCTTAATAAACTTAATTACACAAGTTATGCACAGGAAATTGCTTCACCCGAAAAGCGTTGCATCAGAAACGTAGGTTTCAAGCCCCACATTTCCAAGGCATGCGGCTATAACAGGTACACACGAGTTTGCACCAGTACAGACACCTAACACAGTCGTGCTACAGCACTGCAGGTCATGCTGGCCCAAGTCCATTCTGCAGCAACTCGGGCAGAACAGTGGCAGCTTCTTCAGTACTGCCAGACTATTTCTCACAGCACACGCACTCCAGATCATTTACAGTTCTGTGGTGTAAATACAAAAGAGTACCAGCCAAATATGACAACACTGTTCTGTCCTAATTCTGCATGGTGCCCAGCCCCAGAAACAGCATTTCACTCCATCAGATACAGGAATACAGCTACCAGCTGTGCTGTGGCACAACCATACTGTCACACACACAGCTGCAACATGGGTGAGATTGTGGGGACGGGCATTTGCAATTGGTTCCTGGGACTTTCCATCTACTCCTGTTTCTTTCAAACTACCGAGTTATTAAGTCGAACTCGCATCACAAGCAAATGTCTGATAAAGTTTAATCTTGAAGGAATGCACCAAGAATATATCCCACAACACATCACAACAGACACAAGGCCTTCAGTGCAACACATCAAAAACCACGTGCTACAACAGTCACGGGAAGCAAGCAGAAGAGGGCAGCAGCAATCCAAAGAAGGGAACTATACCTAGAGCGGTTCCATCTGTAGTATGATTTTTACCTGGCCTTCATCAAAAGACAACAGGCTGGGGTAGGAGAAGGAAGAGGGAGTCCTGTCCTCATTCTTGCTGTCCACCAGACATGTGATTAGGGCAGGCAAGAGCTTCTCAGGCTGCTTCTCAGACATGCCAACACCCCCATCCATCTCTAGCTTTGGGCAATCATAAAGTGAAAAAGACATTAAGCATCAGAGGGGCTGGAGAAGGCGGGGCACCAATAAAGCAAAGAGTAAAACTTCAAAGGCCAAAGTTGGAAGTTTCTAACTGAACAGTCACTCCTTTTTAGTGATTTTTTTTTTTTGGGGGGGGAGCAGGACTGCTTTGTTTAATTCCGTTTACTTACCCACATTACCCTGTTCTGAAGGCTGTTCCTGAACTTCTCTGTACACATTTACAAAATTTCTTGTCTCAAGTTGATTCATGTCCAAATTATTTGTTCCTGTGCCAGCACAATCTTTTGATTTTAATACTTTTTCCTCTATGTATATATTTTTACCCACTCCTCCCTCCCAATACATTTTATAAGGAGTAGTTGCATCATCTTCCAGCCTTCATTTTGCAAGACTACTCAAGCTAAAACTCTTTTTTTTAAATAAACTTTTCTCAAAACCAAATTTTCCATTCTCCCTAATCAGTCTCATAGCATCTTTCAGCATTTATTACACTTTAAGTTCTTTAAAAACAAAGAAGGTGGGAATGGTACAGTGTTCTAAACGCCTTACTGTTGTTATAACACCAGTACTAATACTCTCATTTACTGAAAGTACTTTACCTGTATCTCACAGTCTCACTAGTCCTGTTCCCTTTAACTCTGCATGGGAATTCTAGACTGATAAAGATGAAAGAAGGGGACAAAGGGCCAAATTTAAACAACTGACAAGACTTCAACTGATTTTTGAAATCAGCTCTCAAGTACGAGATTTTTCAGTCTATGTTGTTACATCTCATTTTTCTTTACTCCTATCCATAAGAGCATCCAGTCCTTCCTTTATGATTATCCTACCTAGTTCTGCTTCATCCACATCAAAACACAGTTCTGACAATCATTCTGCTAATGAAAACATTTAAAATGATCACCAACCCATCCTTAGTAACACAATTATTAAACAAACTTCAGTGATTTATATTAGCAAGGTCCCTTAAAAAATAATTAAAAAAATCTCTTTTTATGACCTTCCCACCCATCTTATTTTTGTAAGAATTCCTATCTTCTGTATTTTAAAACAGGAATTCTCAAACTTTTTAGATCACTACCTTTTTCTCCCATAAGAGTTTATTTTTCATTTGCTGCTCATCACACACACACGCACATCTCCTGACCTGAATCACAGTCCTGATACTTACCAACTGGCCAACAGTATGATCACAAACATCCTCTCATTTGTGCCAGAATTAAAAAAATGGTAGATGCCAAAAGTACTTTTACTTTGAAATTCTGTCTTCAAGATCTCTTTTCTCAATTGTAAGAAAGGATTTTGAGTGCACTTCGGGAAATTCCATAGAAAGGGGACCGTATCTGGTTTGCATTCTGAAGGACATTTCCTTAACTTTTTTCTTAAATGCCCTTTCTGAAAGAAAATTTCCACACCCATGCTACCACAGTCAGCCTTGCAGGTACAGTGCCACAATCCAGTTTTCTCTAGTGAGGCATTACCTTAACCTTCTCCTTACTAGGAGCTTATCGGTTTACTAAATCCAACATCGCACCCAACTGTTGTCTCCACAGATTGCCACCAGGAATTTCTACCTTTTACCCTCAACTGAAATTACCCATTAGCTACAGCACACCGATACACCCACTGACCTCACACAGCCTTAGCTGTACAGACCGCAATTTGAAGCACCTTCCCTGGCAGCAGCTGGAGTTGCAGTTCTAGCTACTTACACAGCAGACATACGCTTCTCTCCATTCTCAGCTGCTCCCAATTTTGAACGTCCGACGCTTCTTCCCACTTTGAGAATCTCGATCTCTTGAACTACAGTTTTAAGACAAAGCACACCATGAGACATCAACTGTTGATAGAACAGATCACCCACATAGCCTGTGTCTAAAAAGTCAGTTCATAAAGACACAGAAGACAATGTAATAATCTTATGTATTAAATTACTTTCCTCTCCACAATATTTAAGGCATTGTATAGTTTTACCACAATACTAATGTTTTTTCTTAGATCACTCTCACTACAAATAAAGCCAAAAGACTAATGTACAAGTTTCCTGATTCCCAGTGATTTTGATTCTTCCTTGCCAATGATGACTCCTGTATGAGCTTACCTGTTTCATAAATTCTAAGCAATTGCTAGATCCAAAAAGGTTGCTGACCTGCTTGGCCTGCTCTCAGGCAGAGTTGACCAAAGAGTGGAGCTAAACCTATAAAGGCATTATTGACTGTCTATCACATATATTCAAACAGATAATGCTATCTAAGAGATTACAATAATTAGGTCCAAAATTAGATCCATGAAAAACAATTATTTTTATTTATCTTCAACATGGCATTATTAAACAGAGAAGAACAGCAACATAGTTTGC
Organism: Grus americana; assembly: GCF_028858705.1. Classification (NCBI taxonomy): domain Eukaryota; kingdom Metazoa; phylum Chordata; class Aves; order Gruiformes; family Gruidae; genus Grus; species Grus americana. The sequence continues at coordinate 82,492,163 of NC_072853.1, read as the reverse complement.
TGTTAAACACCTATAAATTGTATAAATATTTTATGAGATTGCTGTACAATACGATTTCTGGGCTAAAACCACTTAGTTTAAGTGGTTTCTTAACTGGCTTTGACCATAACTGTTGAGCCTGTCAATATACATTTTCTTCTGCAAATTCCTTTGTCTCAGGTCCTAAACAGTTACATCAGAGATATTGTTCTTTCTAATTTAAAGCTGATCTGTCTTTATTATCCATCTAATGCCACAACAACAACTCAAAACATAGAAATTTATACTGTTATACTAGCTCAATTCTATAAAACCTGGATTCAGAAAAGAAAAACACTGCATTTGAGAATGGAACATTTACTACTGTTCTCACACACATTAACCATACAAAAAGGAATATCTAATGCAAGGGTATCAGAGCATCCCAATCATGATCTGTATTACAGAAAAACTAAAACAGAACAATAAGCATGATTCTTCTATACATTACTTCATTGTTGGGTTCCAGTCTTAAAGCTTTGAGTTCACAGGCATTAAGCAGCAGCATAACCTAGCAGAGAGGGGAAAAAAGCCCCAAATATTAGTATTTCTGGATAAGAAGCAGCATCAACATTCATATCATTTTGTTATTCTTTCGTTACATTTTTTTCATCTTGTACCACCTGGCAGTTTTAGCTTACAAGGCCAATAGATCCCATGAATTCCAGCTGTCCAACAGATAAGCATTTCAGTGTTCCCCAGGGCTCAGTATTGGGGACAGCTCTCTTTGACATCTTTATCAATGATCTGGACAAGAGGATTGAGTGCACGCCCAGTAAGTTTGCAGACAACACCAAGTTGGGCAGGAGTGCTGATCTGCTTGAGGGTAGGAAGGCTCTACAGAGGGATCTGGACAGGCTGCATCAACAGGCCAAGGCCAGCTGTATCAGGTTCAACAAGGCTCAGTGCTGGGTCCTGCACTCGGGTCACAACAACCCCATGCAACGCTACGGGCTTGGGGAAGAGTGGCTGGAAAGCTGCCTAGAGGAAAAGGACCTGGGGGTGTTGGTCAACAGCCGGCTGACTATGAGCCAGCAGTGTGCCCGGGTGGCCAAGAAGGCCAACAGCATCCTGGCTTGTATCAGTGTGGCCAGCAAGACCGGGGAAGTGATCATCCTCCTGTACTCGGCACTGGTGAGGCCGCACCTTGAGTGCTGTGTTCAGTTTTGGGCCCCTCACTACAAGAAGGACATTGAGGTGCTGGAGCATGTCCAAAGAAGGGCAACAAAGCTGGTGAAGGGTCTAGAGCACAAGTCTTATGCGGAGCGGCTGAGGGAACTGGGGTTGTTTAGCCTGGAGAAAAGGAGGCTGAGGGGAGACCTTATTGCTCTCTACAACTCCCTGGAAGGAGGTTGTAACAAGGTGGGCGTTGGTCTCTTCTCCCAAGTAACAAGCGATAGGCAAGAAGAAATGGCCTCAAGCTGTGCCAGGGGAGGTTTAGATTGGATATTAGGAAAAATTTCTTCACCAAAAAGGTTGTCAAGCATTGGAACAGGCTGCCCAGGGAAGTGGTTGAGTCACCATCTCTGGAGGTATTTAAAAGACATGTAGATGTGCTGCTTAGGGGCATGGTTTAGTGGTTGGGCTTGGAAGTGTGAGGTTAATGGTTGGACTTGATGATCTTAAAGGTCCTTTCCAACCTAAACAATTCTATGATTCTATATGGGCATTTTGAAAAGTCCGAATTGGGAAACTTAAATTTTGCTTAGCACACTGTGCTCATTAATGTATTTTTCCTCTAAATATATATATTTGCAGACCCTGTGTTCAAAGCACCAAGTTTTAATTTTGTCATACCAAATAATATTGCCTACCACAATCCAGCATAATTATTTATATGCTAAGCAGTCTCATAACCTCAGGCAACTATTTCATTCTAAGGTCACTTACAAGCTTTTGCAAGCACAGATCTTTCTTAAGATTTGTTTTATAAATCAACCACAGTTTTGATTTGTAAATTACAAGTTCTCATTTTTTTTTCATTATTTATGTTGGGAAAGTACCTGGGAATTCTGTTTGAGATTGCACCCTGCTTAGGCTTGGCACTGCACACACACATATGAGGACACCCCCATCTGTAAAGACTTCAATAAAACAGAGAAGACCAAGAGCAGGTTGGGAAGAAACAAGGAGTATTAAGCGTATCAGGAGGATACAAGCAACCTTCCCCATCATGCGGCAGGACAGTGGGAGCACTAAAGGAGAACACAGGTCTCTCCACTCTTGACCAGTGCTCTATTTCCCAGATTAATGGAACTTTAAAAAGCCAGCAGAGGCAGTGCAAGCATTCTAAACAACATCATCCTGCTGATGACAAGATGTTCTTTTTTTTTAAATTACGTTCTCCCATAAATTGTCCTTTCTTTTCAGACTAAAAAACAGGAAAACGCAAATTTATGAACACATGAGAAGTAAAAACAGACAATAAGAAAAAACAACACACAGTCCTCATACAGTACCAAACAAGACCTTAGTGACTGAAGTTCTTTTTGTAAAATATAATTTGGGATGAGATGTACTCTGCTGGATTTGACACACAAAACTTAAAAATATGTTTATTTTGCTAGCCTGTGTTTACTTCAAGAAGGTAACAAGAAAAAGCAAGAAGCAAGGCTGACGGCTGGGAGCAACAGCAGAGGGCAGCCTCTGAAATAGAGTGGGTTTGGATTACGCTCCCTCAGACGAACAGGCAATTACGCCTCTGAATTTCCCTGCATTTCCCTGAACTACAATTAGTTATTTAGTTGCTACAACTCACGTGGTTGTACTGAAGCCCAAAACCTGGAATATGAAACTGAATGCTGTGGTTTTGAAGCCTGTGGCAGGGGACAAGAGTAGAATAGGACTGTTAGTGCCTGCCACTTTAACTGATACACAAACTTGTATGTAAAATACTTTAAAAGATATGTCACAGTCCTAACTGCATCTTGCATAACATAGGACAACACTTAACACCTTCCTGCTTCATAGTTTAAGATTATGATACATTACAGTTAAATGAAAGAATAACCAGTTTGGGATGTAGTTTCAACAATGCTCCACAATAGAGACCTTTTGGATGCTAAAAGGCTAAGAGGGTGTGCATCAAAGGAGAAAACTGTTTGCCAATTATTAATTGGAAAGTTATTCTGCATTTAAACAGTAACTATAAAAGCTATCAGAGTTTGGTAAAGAGACCTGCGAGAAGGTCCACAAAAGCATGCGTGAAGCTTCAAGCAGAAATAAGATTAAAGAAAGGTGAACAAGCATTGAATTGATCATTATCACTAAGGGACAAAATCACGAAGTTTTAATAGGTTCAGGAACATATAAATTCAATGTTTTTCACCAGTTGGGGAAAAAAAAGAAAAGGGAAAAAAAAAGGAAAGGAAAGCAGACATTAGAAAGTATTACAAAAGGCATAAAGCAAACCACTGAGCATTGCTATGAAACTATTTAAATCCATGACCTACTCCCACTTTGAACGCAGTGATGATGTGACTAGAACTGCACAAGAAATTTATCTTAGAACTGGAAAGGTTCAGGGAAGAGGAACAAAGATGATCAAAGTCACAGAACTAGTACCATATGAAGAATGACTTAGATGCATCTCTTCAGCCTCAGAGCAGACAAGTTAGGAAGTGCCATGGGGATGACTGGATACAGAGTCAATAATCATGCACTAAGTATGGGTCATTAGTAGGACAAGGGAAGTGATTCTTCCCCTCCTACCATTTGTAAGACCACATATGTTATACTTTGTCCAGTTTTGGGCAACCCAAATCAAGACACAGGCTGGAAAGAGTCCAGAGGACCCCTGGAAGGTCAGTGGCATACAGCATGTGATGTAGAATGAGAGGCTGAGATGGGTTCGCTCACACTGGAGGACAGAAGGTTAATAGGGATCTACTTGCTAAGTACCTAATGTGTGGTTATAGAGCAGACAGGGTCAGAGTCCTCCTCTACAAGGTGCAGACCAAATAAATTAGATGAAATGGGAAAAACTTGCAGAACAAGAGATTTTTAACAGATAATAAGAAAATATTTTTCACAATGAACCTGGTCAAATGTTGGAACACGTTTCCCAGAGTGTGGTGTAGAATCTCCAGTCCTCAGAGACGTTCAAAACTAAGCTGGGCAGGACACAAAGCAACCTGTCACAGCCAACTACCAAGGTGCTTTGAGTGAATGTGTGTGTGTGCAGGGAGAAAGGTCAGATCAAATGTCTTCCAGACGTTCCTTCCAAAGTAACTTATTCTGTGACCCCGTGATGAAATGAAGCGAATGGAAAACAAGTTTAAAAAAAGAAAAAAGAAAAATCATACAGTTTTGAGCTGGAATCCTCAATTGAATTCAACAATGTTACTCTACACTGACGTCAGAATTTTCAAACATAGTTCAGAAGCATTAGAATACTTTGATATTTGTAAGCTCCTTTGATACAACCATTTAGAAAGCTTTCTCCTCAGTATTCATCCAATCACTTACACTGTAGTCCCTGACACTAGAACTGCAGTCCCTAACCTAATTCTGTGCATTACAGCTCACACATGCAACTGTGCACTGGGTGCTAGTCCTAGTTTTTCCCAGCTCAAATTCACAAACTGCACATAAACTTTTAAACCCTGGCAGGCAAAACATCAAAATACAGAAAGATCAAAGACAGAGATCATATTTGCTACTATTTTTTCTGAAAAAGACATCTAAATTTTCAATGGCTGGGAATGAATGTCTCTCACACTGATGTCTACACCAGAGTGCTTTTAGGAAGCTCATTCCTATAAACCTAGCCCAATAACTATCAACAGTGAAAAAAAGAAGAGCTGCTGTCCATCAGCACTTGAAGCATTTTTTTTCCATTAGCTAAATTACAAAACCTATCCTGGAAGAAGTTTTCACTAATTTCTATTCATGGTATAGGTCAGGAAAGCAGAGGCCAGTAATCTAGAATGGATGCAAGTTTAATGAAAATCGGAAAGAGTTCCCACATCTACAGTCTACCCTGCCCACTGAAACCCCACCTCATCCTCCCCTCCCAGATTCCAGTCCCCCTTCTCTGAGGAGAGGGAGCATTCTTGAACTCCTGTGACTGAAGGGAGTACAGTATAGAGTATAAATTATGGGGAGTAGGAGGCACACAATCATACTCCAATGTTTAAAAAAAAAAAAAGTGGAATATTGTCAAGGGTGGATTGCCTAAAACCTGCCATGTTTTCAGTCCTTAGGCCCATAGGATTACATTGCCATTATCCACATTTCACAAGCTCAGTACAAATCAAGACCTAATATTGGTTAAACCCAAATTTAAACATTTTAACCCCAGTGTGCCTTCTGGAGCTGACTATCCCGTGGTGACTTTAAAAGTGCCTAAGGAACACCTGACTTCTTTCCAGGCTTATCAAGTAACGGCTTGGAATTAGCTAGACTTAGAAGCTGGGTAGGACAGCCCACATGACTGACGTATCTGAATGCTGGCAAGGGAAAGCAGGCTGCTGCTGGCTAAGCTGGGGATGGTTTTGGCAAGTCACGGACAGCGTTCACTACAACAGCAGCTCGGCATAGATAACACAGCATCCTACAATGGCCTGAAAAAAAGATAAGTACAGGAGAAACTGCCCTATTTATGCTCCTCTCCCTACCTCTTTTTCCTTGTGCGAAGACCCTATTTTTACTCCCATGAGCTTCTAAGATTCCCTCTGCTCCCTCTCCCCAAACTAGGGAATCGGCATCTGTAGGCAACCACTGCAAACACCCCAGAGAGGGTCAGATGCTCGAGTGACACCAGGAGCGCTCAGTAAGCAGCTGCTTGTGCACATCTGAGAGGCCTGCCTGTTTTCCAGCATGGGAAGGATACCCTGTTTTGACTAATTCTTTTTAGGGCAAAGTTTTATCCATCAGCATAAAACTGAAGCAAAACAAGTTGTTTCTCCAGCCTCGCTGCAACCACTTCCCAAAGTCTTTCTTTCCCATCCAAGTGTTTTGGGTTGCTGTCTCTTTCCTTGTGCTCGCTGAGACCTTCATAGACAATACCTAATCAATCACTTTTTAGCTGGGCTAATTGTTCAGGCAGGTCTGCCTGGTCTAAGGTTCTTAGAGGTGCGAGGACAGCAGCATAACAAATTAGCATAAAACTAGAATGTCCTTTAGAAAAACTTTAATTGCTTATGTAGAATAACATTCCCTATGTTTCCTCTGGGGTACAATTCATATACTAGATAGAGTATGTGGAATGAGAGAAGTAACATAACTCCTTCCCAAGGTCATCTGGTCAAAATACACAGCAGATTTGCAACCCACAGTTAACAGTGCAACTCAATTAATTTTGTGATCTTATTTTGTTTTCCTTTACCTCAGAGAAAAAAAAAAAAAAGGCATGTTGACCTTGAAGTGAGTACAACTTATTTTTCTAAAAAAAAAAAAAAAAAAATCAAGCTAACAGGGGGTACTCAATTAAGCTAGAAACAGACGTTAACTCCCAATCCAAAATTCTTCTAATTTTGTTGCTTTCCTCTTGCAATAAAAATTATTTAATTTCACACAGTTTACACTGAGACACATGTTCTTTGATTCAAATTTTTGGCTGTTCCTGTTCAGCAACAGGTGCTCGAGTGATGTTTCTCACCAGGCACACTCTCCAGAAGTCAGGTCCCTAACAGTCACATTAGCTATGATGCACATCATCACATTAAAGATTGCGTCAAGCTTCCATCTTGAGCCTGAGGCTGGCTGGTTATTTAGTAGTGCAGATGAGAGGGCAAGATGCTGTAAGTTTCTGGGATACTTAAGATGCAGATGGAAGCCTCCTTCCATCTGAAGGTCTCAGAAGAAGCTCCCAGCACTGTGGCAACAACAATTTACTTTTTCGGAGACTGTTGCTTGGCTGTGGGATATACAGGAGGAGGAGATGAAGAAGTCATAACGCCTTCTGGGAGGCGTCATAGAGTCACCACACCACCTCCTGAATCAAGAAGGCAAATAACTGGTCCTCCAGCTTTCCGCAGCAGGGAGTCAAAATCCTCGACACTTTTTACCCGGTCACTCCCGCAACCTGGGTGAGCACCCACGAGCCCTCCACTCACCAGAAGACACGGGCAGCTCGGAGCGCCTGCTCCCTGTACAGACCGGGCGGCAGCGGGGCGGGGAGTCACAGCAGCCCGCACGCCCGCTCGCTCTGCACGCGCGGCTAGGACCTAACGGCCGGGCAACAGGCACGCGGCCGAGCACGTCACCCTCCCCGCGCGTATACCCCCAACTGTCACCACCCCCAACTGTCACCACCCCCAACTGTCACCACCCCCAACTGTCACCACCCCCAACTGTCACCACCCCTGCCCGCCTCTCGCCCCGCCCACAGAGGCACCGCCCACAGCACCTGTCACGCGCACGCGCAACCCCTCGTGACACCTGCCTGGAGGGCGGTTCTCCCCCCCCCCCCACACACCCCCACTCAGTGTCTGGTGCGCGGTTTGCGGTGACGTCACCGGCGCCGGTGGGTGGCTGGGGTGCGGCGGTTAACGGCTGCGCTCCGAGCCCCGCCCCTGGCGCTGCCCGGCCGGGGCCGCGCCCCTGCCCCGCCTCCCGCCGGCCCGGCCCGGCCCAGCCCAGCCCCGCCCGGCCGAGCGGCAGCCCGGCGGCCGCTACCGAGCCATGGAGAGCGCCGCGCCCGCGCAGCTCCGCGAGCTGGAGGCGGGCGGGGAGCGTGGCGGCGGGCGGGAGCGGCAGGAGGCCCTCGAGGAACGGGGCGCGGCGGCGGCCGGGGATGCAGAGCCGGCGGAGGTGTCAGGCGGGGCCGGGACGGCCGCAGCTGCGGCGCTGCTGGGGGAGACGGGGCTGGCGGTGGGTTGCTGCATCGCGGCGGCGCTGAGCTGGGAGCGGCCCCTCCACAGCCTGGGCGGCTTCGTCTGCGCTAACCTGCTCTTCTGGTGAGCGAGCCTGGCCGGGGTGGGGGCCGGGGTCGGGACCGCCTCCCCCCCCAGGAAGAGGAAAGCCCCGGCCCACCGCTGCCCCGCCCGGCGACGGGCGCCTCCTCCTGTCAACCCGCGCTTCGCTCGTCCCCCGGGAGGAGCGTTTGCCTTGCTCCCCGCTTCCCCGACCCGTCCCCCGGCCGCCCTTTGAGGGGAGCTGACCCAATCCCCCCGCTCTTCCACGGGGAAGGTCTTGCTTTCCTCATCACCTGCGCCATCTCCGCCCCTGCCCCCGGCAGCCGCTCTGGGGCAGGGTATGGCGCTTAGGTTGTGTGCATCTGCTTCATTGCCTTCTGTCACCCTCTGCGGCTGCTCTCTGCCTCCCCTTCCCCCCTATTTCATGGAGTAGCGAGAAACCTCGGATCAAAGCTGACCTGAGCGGCTGCGGCACGCCCCGCTGAGAAGTTGCGTTTCTTGCCGTTGAGATGAGCGATGGGCCTGCATTTCTATGCAGAGTTTTGAGACCTTGTGAAATCGGGCCTGGTGCCCATAGTTAGCACTGCTGCCGTGGTCCATTACTTCAGAGTTCGTTTTGGGTGTATGTGCTTTTCCAAATTGGCGGCCTAGTTAGTGGAGGCTTTGTGGAGTGGGGACAGCGGGAATGTTACTGCAGTGCACCAGTTCTCTTTTTTGACTAAGCTTTTTCTAGTCAGATGCAGTTTGTGGAATAAAACCCAGAAATGAACATAGGGATGTGTTCGTTGTTGTATTTGTAACAACTCCTCTGTTTATTTTTGTAGGAAAAACTTGTCTTTCTATGTGAAACTTCTTCAGGACTTTCCCCTGATCTTAGATTTTGGCGATGCCTACGTTTTTGGTTTTCTGATCTCTGAAGATGCTGCTGTATGCCTGCGTGCTCGTGTAGAGCACTTTGTGTTGCGGCTCTGCCTAATAATACTGTTGAGACTCTTAAGACTGAATTGTTTCCCCTCCTGTGGCTAGAACTGCCTCCTTTCCTCTTAAGCAAATGAGAGGCAAACAAGCAAAGAGGTGGATTAATTGCAAACTCCACTTAGTTCCTTATAACCCTAACAGTATGATGTTTAAGTCATGGAAAGAGAACTTTCTGAAGCTTTGCATCTCTCTGTGCAAATATTTTCAAAATCATTTTACCCTCTTTAATCCCAGGAGCAATTGTGTGTGATGTCTAATTTAGACTGACTTTTATTATCCATATTGCTCTTAGGTATCCTTGGTAAATTCTTTCATTGAGAAAGTTATATGGTTTTGCTCTCATTTTCTGCGTACTTCAGAGATCATGTGTTATTTCAGTGATTTGGAAGGGCCATAATGTGTCCTGGTTTCAGCTGGGATACTTTTCTTCCTAGTAGCTCGTATAGTGCAGTGTTTTGGATTTAGTATGAAAATAATGTTGATAACACACTGATGTTTAGTTGCTGCTAAGCAGTGTTTACAATTAAATGAAGGATTTTTCAGCTTCCCAGGCCCTGCCAGCAAGGAGGCATGAGCCTTCTGCAGGAGGTGCACAAGCTGGGAGGGGCCACAGCCAGGACAGCTGACCCAACTGGCCAAACGGATATTCCCTACCATATGTTGTCATGTTCAGCATGTAAACTGGGAAGAGTTGGCCAGGGAGGGTCATGGCTTGGGAACTAGCTGGGCATCAGTCAGCAGTTGGTGAGCAATTGTGCTGTGCATCACTTGTTTTGTATTTATTATTATTATTATTATTTTCTGCCCTATTAAACTGTTTTTATCTCAACCCATGAGTTTTACTTTTTTTTCCCGATTCTCTTCCCCATCCCACTGGAAGGGGGAGTGAGCGAATGGCTGTGTGGTTGTTGTAGCCATCTGCCCGGTTAAACCACAACATAATGATTTATGTTTCTTTGCGACATGGCTCTGATAAAATTTTCAAGGACAGCGTCTGACAGAATACATTTCTGTGTCTCAAGGAATAGTAGCTGCTGGGCAACGTGTTTGCTGTTCTTTTGTCCAACTTTGGTCGTAAGCAAGGTACATAGTGCATGCATTATGTAATGCCTATAGAAAATCTCCTTTGGTAGTCTTAACTGGCAATTTGTGACCAGTATTTGAAGGGTTTTTTAATCAAAATTTATAGTTCACTCTACTTTCTTACTGTCAAAATGAGTCAGAATGGCAAAAGTCAGAGCAAGGATTGCTTTTATTGTGGTGGTGGTGGTGTACCTCATCAGGAAGCTTGCTGTGCTAGTGCTAGGGAGATTTGAGAGGTGGAGGCAAGCTAGGAAATACGTAGGAGCAGGTGTGGTGGCCAGTAAACACCTGTGGTTTGAACCTGAAGAACATCAGGAAAGATCTTGTTAGCAAACCTATGAAATCTGACACTTTGAAAATGAAACAATTGTTTAAATTTAATTTCACATTTCCCTGCTTTGGTGTTGGCATTGTGAATGTTTGCAGCACTGTGTTTGCTGCTTCTCCTTTTCTCGTTTGAGATCCAACTGGTCAGCCTTGTTTGTGATGACTCAGCCAGTTGCTACTGAATCAGGACTGGGAATGAAAGTTCACCCCTGCTGCCTGTGAAGTCTCTCCTAAGAGGGCTTTGTGCTGGCTGGAGCCTGGGTTGAAAGAACATCTCCTAGTTACTACTTCACCTGCCTCATCTTTCTTTGCCGTGCAGAGGGAGTTTTGTGTAGGGGTCCCAGTGTGTAGGGCCTCTAATCTCAGTATTTCTCAAAGCTGAGAAGTCTGTATTGCTGGGTGGGAGACTTCTCTCACTCTATCAGCAATAACGTTGGTGGAAAAGGGAGGAAGGGGAGGTGAAGTTTCATTTTACAGTTTTCCAAATGTTGGAAGAGTGGTGATAGTTCCTTCCTCCCATGCCTTTAATTTTGGTGGGACTATGTTTTTTGTTCACAGTTAGTTTAGTTCTTGTATGTATGCCATTCAAAACACTTCATATGTAAACTGTTGCAGTAGGAGCTGCTGAGGGTCAACTATTTCTCTGATGTCATGTCACAAAATAATTTTCTTTTTTTTATTTTATGTATATTTGATTGTAATCTCTTTCTCATTAAAAATCTTTTAAGCATGGTACTGTATATAAATGCATTTTAGATGTTTACTACTGAAATAACTGTAAGTACAATTTAATTTCACTCTATTTTTCTTCTTTTTTTTTTTTAATATTCCTAACAAATCCTCATGGACTCTTTAACAAGGCTTAAAGCACCTAGTTCTTGATTGTGACATCAGGACCTTCTTAGACTAGGCAGTACTGTACCATTTCTCAGTTTCCTTGGATTTCTAACATAAAGACTGCACTAAAATTCAGACCCTGCAAAAGCTGACCCGATATAAACAGATATACTTAGTGAACTAACATTTCATAAATTTTTCTCAAAACTGAATGAAACAAGGCTGTCAGTTAAAAGAAATCTGATTATTGAAAAATACCTCACCACTCCATTATTTATTCACCATGAATAGCTTTAAGCCCTCTGCACCAAATGACCCCAAATGAAAATCCTTATAATGAACAAGGGTTAAATATGTATTACTTAGCACCTAATAATCTGAAATGTGATATGAATTCTACTTTTCTGCTGTAGATATTTTACAAACTGAAGTCAAAATGCCACATGAGGAAAATAAGATTTTTTTTCCCTATTTTACATGCATAGTACTGAAAAAGTGAGTGATTTTCCCAAGAGCAGAAAATGTGTTGGTGCCAGAAGTTTAGTCCAGGTATTCTAAGTATTAAGTTGCTGACTGATAACTTTCAATCTCAAGTTTAATCTTGGGCAAATAATAACAGTCAATCCTAGATTTTCACCTAGAATTCTAGCCTAATTATTACTTTGTGTGTGTATGGGATAGGGGAGATAGTGGCAGCTTTTCATTTTTATTCTCTCAATCTGTCATCTTAAATATTTCTATGGGGTCAGGGGAACAAGTTTATTTTTAGTAATTCTGTGCTGTTATATATCTTTTGTAGTTTGCAGATAGTTGTTTCAAATATGTTTTGTATTTGCAGATGTATGTTTCAGACATAATAGATTAATGTCTGCAAGGTCATCCTTAGATGCACCAGTTGCATCTATTCACCAGTTGCCCACATGACTGATTTCCATAGGGTTTCTTAGGAAGTGAGGCAGTGGGAAGACTAAGACACAATAGATCTTCTCTCTGTTTCTGTCTTCTTGTGGAACAAATTTATTGCATTACCCTGGTTGCTGTTCTCATTGCTAGCTCAAATGCAGATTTTTATTTGAGGATTTTACATGCTTTCTGAGATACAAATTTGTATGTTACTGCAGGTCTGTTGTTAACAACATTATATGATGTTGTTATACTGGATGAACAAATTAACTGACCAACTGTGTAAAAGACAAGTATCATTCCTCTATTTAGATAACTATGCTGGCCAAATCTAACATTAAAAATAGTGTCTTTTGCCACCATCTATACCCAGATTTGTTTTGTTTTGTCTCAGACCTAATGAATTTTTTTTTTGTATGGGAAAATTAATCAAGAGAGGAAACAATATTTCTTCATCTGAACCAGCCATGTGCATTGCGTCAGGTAAAGACTGTGCTAGAAAGGTTATTCCAGATATAAAATCTAATTGCTATTTAAATGTTAGTAACAAAAACACACTCAGAGTTTAGAGGTTTGGGGTGTTTTGTTTAAAGTATCAAATTTGCTTTAAGATTTGATATTAAGTGTTTGTTTTGTTTTCAGTTTAAGTATACAATTCACTTTAAGATTTGTTATTAAAGTGTTTCTTACTTGAAAGCTCAGCTTGGCAATGATAATGCTTACCATGGAGAGATCACAAAGTACTTTTCATTATTTTATTCTTTTGATGTTAGAAAATAGTACTGGACTAAGCATTTCTTTCAGGTGTTTGCACACAAACTATAAATGGTGTCACTACTGCATCTTGATGGAAAGCTTGCCTATAAAGCAAGGTTTCTGCACTTTTAGAGCAGTGTGCATATGCAATGTATGCCTGCATCTAGATTCTTATTCTTCTGGTGGCTTGACCATGGCTGGAGGTCAGGTGCCCACCAAAGCCGCTCTGTCACTGCCCTCCTCAGCTGGGCAGGGGAGAGAAAATATAACGAAAGGCTCATGGGTCGAGATAAGGACAGGGAGAGATCACTCACCAATTACTGTGACAGGCAAAACAGACTCGACTCAGGAAAATTAATTTAATTTGTTACCAGTTAAGTAATGAGAAATAAACCTAGATCTTAAAACACCTTCCCCCACCCCCCCCTCCCTTCTTTCCGGGCTCAACTTCACTCCCAATTTCTATCCCTCCTCCTCACCAGCAGCACAGGGGGACGGGGAATGGGGGTTGTGGTCAGTTCATCACACGTTGTCTCTGCCGCTCCTTCCTCCTCAGGAGGAGGACTCCTCACACTCTGCCCCTGCTCCAGCATGGGGTCCCTCCCACAGCAGACAGTCCTCCACAAACTTCTCCAACATGAGTCCTTCCCACGGGTTGCAGTTCTTCATGAACTGTTCCAATGTGGGTCTTTTGCACGGGGTGCAGTTCTTCAGGAACAGACTGCTCAAAGCGTGGGTCCCCCATGGGGTCACAAGTCCTGCCAGCAAACCTGCTCCAGCGTGGGCTCCTCTCTTCATGGGGCCACAGATCCTGCCAGGAGCCTGCTCCAGCGCGGGCTTCCCATGGACAGCCTCCTTTGGGTGCATCCACCTGCTCCAGCATGGGGTCCTCCATGGGCTGCAGGTGGATATGTGCTCCACCATGGTCTTCTCCATGGTCTGCAGGGGGACATCCTGCCTCACAATGGTCTTCTCCAGGGGCTGCTGCAGGGGAATCTCTGCTCAGGCACCTGGAGCACCTCCTCCCCCTCCTTCTTCACTGACCTTGGTGTCTGCAGCGTTGTTCTTTCATCTTCTTACTCCTCTCTCCAGCTGCAATTGGACATTTTTTTCCCCCCTTTTAACTACGTTATCCCAGAGGCGCTACCACCATCACTGATGTGCTCAGCCTTGGCCAGCAGCAGGTCCATGTTGGAGCCAGCTGGCATTAGCTCTGTCGGACGTGGGGGGAAGCTTCTAGCAGCTTCTCACAGAAGCCACCCCTGTAGCCCCCCTGCAATCAAAACCTGGCCACACAAATGCAATACAATTCTTTGAGACACAAGCAGCAGGCACATTTGTATGGCTGTTTATAACTCCATATATGTTTAGTATGGCTATGTCATGTTCCATTTTGAGTTTTTGAGAAAGGGGACTGTAAATTTCTGCCTATTATCAACATTGACTGTGGGTACCACTGGAAATGAGTTGTCAGGGAACTGCTCAGTCAAACAGGGCATCTTGGTGAACTTGGCATCTTGAACCTTAGGAAATCCACTGCTTATGAAATATTACTTTCTTCTTGGTTTTGTCTCTATTATGTAGTCATCTTATTCTAATGATGTTATTCCTAGAAGGCTGATGTGGTGATCACTAGTGTTTTTCAGTCAGTGTAGCAGTACTGCCTGGTGGTTGTGAGGTTGGTGGTTGTTGTTCCTCAACAGTTTGTGGTCCCTTCTTTAAGGATGACTCACTTAGTCCTTGTACAAGGATCATATGTCTTTTATCCATCCAAACCACTCTTCATTACCAGCATGCCACCAGATGTCATTAGTAAGAAATTCACAGAGACCATACAGATTGTATTGGCTATGTAAATTCTACTTCTAATTTTACTTAAACAACTGTGGATTTTTGATGAGTCCAGTTATTGAAATTGCAATGCATAAATATTTTATTCCCTATTGCTTTAATTCAGCTTACACAGTAATTCAGCTGTTTCCGAATCCTTTTTTTTCCCCTCTCAGACTTAAGCTTTCCCAAAACCACACTCAAATCTGAGAGCACACTGAACAAAACTAATACAGAAGGAATTAATTCTGCCCTAATTTAAATCCTTAGGAAGAAAGTATTTGGTTCAAAATACTTGCTTTCATTTAGAATATATGTGGGAAATTCATCAGTGGTGGCGGACAGGAGGGAGATTACCAAACTAAATTAAGTGAGAATTCAAATAAAAGAAATCTGTGAAATCAACACCTAAAGAAAAATGCATGAAAATTGAGTTGGAGTAAAAAGGGGTATTGACACTTCGAGGCCAGTTTGTTGTATGTTGACCTTAAATTTGCAATATCTCCCAGTTCAGGAGAACACATATATATGTTTCTGTGACAAAATGTTTTTCTACTTGCAGCAACCAGATGCTAAATCTGATTTTTAATGTGGGCAATTTCAGTCTTCAGCTATCTTTATTATAAAGGTATCTTACAACTACCTTTTTAGTCATTTTGGGATTACTTTCCCAAAATCCAAAGTATCAGGATAACACACAAGTGAATAGTTTAATATAGATTGTAGTCCTGCCTCAAACCCTAATAAGAGTTTCTATCTCTTATCCCTTAAATTAAGGTAGTAGAATAGGTTATGTATTGACGTATTTCTTTTGTAATTATAATACATTCATTATCAGAAAAGAGAAGAAAAAAATTCTGGCATAAGCAATTTTGAAATTCACTGTGCATCCACATGAATGGGTTTCTTACATGGATGCCAGTTTGTGTCTTTTAGTCTGATAGTCTTAACTTACTTAATTTGCTGCTTTTTACCAAGCTTTTGTAACTTAGTGGTATTATGACTATTTTGTTATACCCAGCTACAGTACAGTAATTTGCTGTTTGTTCTGCAGGCTTTAAAAATGTTTGCAGGTTTTTTTTTCCCCCCCTAGAAAGTGATATTCCAAAATACACTTTGTCAAGTAAAGCTAAAATTCCGATGGCAAGACAAGATGTGATATAATTCTAGGGTCTGCTTGTTTTCACTCAGGCAGTTTTAAGCTTATGTTCAATGCAAATTATTAAAACTTTCGAAGGCTTTGGAGGTAGAAAAGTGGAACAGAAATTTAATGTAGTTAGCAAAAAAAAAAAATAAAGCCATTAACAGCTTTTTCATGACAGTTTGCATAGTTTTGGCTGAGATATTGGTTTACAGGAATGAAAATTGACATTGTTTAAGAGCCAGGCAGTGTTACATAAAAACCTGGATTGTTTACAGCATTTTTCAACCAGTAAGATGAAAACAGGATCAATCAGGAAAGAAATCAAATGGGATAATTGAGAAAGTGAGGGAAAGCAAGCATTACTGAACAATTTAGGACCAAATCCAGGATGAGGACTTTGCAGAAGATGAAAATCCCGAACAAAGGAGAACAGAGGAATTGCAGCATGGCTTAGGTTTATTCTGTCTTGCTAAAACTTAGAAATTCTTTGTCTAAAGCAGTTGTCTTGAGAGAAATGGTAGTTTCTTCATGTATTAACTCAAAATAATGAGACCTTTCAAATAGTAAGTAGAATTTTGAGAACAGTGGAAGTTTTAGGGGGATATGCTATACTCCATGGTAGAAGTTACAGGACTAATGAGAGCATTAAAGAAAAGGAGATTTAGGGTAGCATGGTAGAGGTGGATTGTTTAACATCAAACTGCTGCTACTGTATGAGAAAATGGGATTAAGATTTCTTCTGTACTTTGCCAGAGTACAGGTTAATTAAGGTCATCTGGGCATGTTTCTGCAAAAATAAAGGAAGCCAGGTTATTTGGTGTTATGTGTTTAATTCAAAATTATTTTAACTTCCATGGACAAACCAACCCTGTTGTCACTGATGTAACAGTAGCATTTGATGTCATGGTAGACTCAAGGTATGTACTTTAGGTCATTTAAACTTTCTCCTTCTCTAATTTTTTTTTTTAATATGCCTATCTGAATGCAATAGGTTACAGTAAATCTGATCCACAAGCCACAGATGTTGAAACATTATTCTAACTACTGCATTCCCCAAGAGGTTTCCTTGCAAACAGTGTGAGATAATTTTGCAATGCGACATTTTATTATTGACTTGATCCTATTTCCCAGACCACCAATATACTTCCAAATTTACCAGCTTATAAGCAAATTTCTCTTTGGTGATTAAATGCAAAGCATGTTAAAGATTTTTCTAATATTTTTGCTTAGAGTTGTGCTATTTTAATTTTTATTTAGACTTACTTACAAGTTTAAAGTGTCGTTTCTTGTAGCTGGGGTAGAGAGACTACGGAATTTGAATTCCTCTCGTATGTGTTACTAACATTAGTTAGAATTGTCCAGCAGTCTTTGCCTTTTGCCCGGCAACCTGTGCGCACACCTCCAAGAGAACTACCACTTCTACAGGTGGCTGTCAAAGTAATAGTAGTTTAAGTTTGTGGGAGTTTGTTTCTTACGACAAGAGATTTATTTATTTTTCCAAAATCTTTATTCCTAATAAGTTCTGGAAGGATTTCTAAGAAATAGCTGTCCAGATTTGATTTGATCTCTGCTTTCTGGCTGAACAAATATGATCCTAATCTTTTGAATAAAACCTGACAAATAAGCCTCTTGAATAAAAGGTTGATGACTGAATTGTCTTTCTCTTAACAGAAAGAATAAAGAAAATGCTGCATGTTTTAGAATAATAGTCATGCCTCTTCTGGTTTTTTTTTTTTTTTTAATTTTTATTTTTATTTTTATTTTTTTATTTTTATTTTTTTATTTTTATTTTTTGCAAACCTGCTTTGGGATGTTCTTTTCAATTAGAAGAGTCAAAGTGTTAAATTACCTTTAAATAAAATATAGTTAAATTTAATATATATTACTGCTTCTTGATTCACAAGAGGGCAAACAAAATGATTGAGCCAGTGATCAGTAGGAGCAAAAGGTTTCTGATACTGCCTTTGTAGTGTATTTCAGCAGTGTTCCTCAGGAAGTGCATTTCATGCTGTATTTAGAAGAAAACTAACCCTCCTGCCCTTTCCCAGACTTTTTGCCTTGAGATAGGCATCAGGATTTGTTGCAACCAGACTGGTGCTGATCACTCCAGCAGTAAGCATGGAAGAATGGTCTGCATTCAGCTCCAAGCAGGAAACAGTTACCACCAGGAAACAGTCAAGACCACATTTTTTTTCTTATCTACATGCCATCATTGTAGACATCTGTCCGAAACAGTGTTGGGCAGTTCCCTGTACTAGCAGGAGTAGACATACCTTTAAAATTAGCAGATAAAAAAGCAGAATATCCCTTGTCAGCAGTTGAGCATTCTCAAAATGCCCTAGAAATATTTGATCTGTACAGGTGAGAGCCATTCTTAAGCTGGTTTATGTCATAGCCCACTCTTGCATACAGGTTTATCATTTGGAGCTGTGGACAGTTCTTTCTTTTGTTCAATGGTGCATCATAGCTGTGTCTTACGGAACAAGACTGGGTCTGTGAAAAACTATGGCTGGAAAGTGTTTAGTGGATTTTTACCTTAGCGGTTAATGAGGAAACAAGTATATACCAACCTATGCTATTTAAAACACCACAAAGCTACTCTGAAGAGTTTGAGCTCTGGTTTTAAGATGTAACTATGTGTTCGTTGGGCACTGAACTAAAGTCTGCAAATCACTCATGCAGCCAATAATGTGTTGTAATAGCTGATGGTGAAGAAAAGCTCTGTGTCTGTGTTATTCACAGCTTTTATGTATTTGTGTGGTTATTTCTGGAATTCATCTAAGGATAGTTATTAAAAGTGTACCTACTAAGGCTTTCCAGAAATAACTAGCTCTGGCTGCTGATAATCTAAATTGTTTAATTCTTAATGAAATATTTTCTTATGATCTGTGTTTGCAAAGTGCAAGTCATTCATAGTTCTAGAATGTATTGTAAAAAATAGACCTTCATAGCTGAAATGAGGCTTGTATCATTAAATCGATATATTTAACTTCTAAAGCAATTCAGTAGGTCCATACCTTCCCTGTATCTCACAAGTACAATTAAAACAATTAAAAATAGCTTTTGCCATGCTCTGGAAGAGTTCATTATGTTTACAGACTGCAGTATTGTGTGACAGTGTTTGCCTGTGAAATTTCTTAGCTGGCTTGTGCCACTTGAATGACTCTTTATGATCAGGTTTGTGCAGTTAACTCTCCCAGGAGCTCAGCACTGGGAGGTGGCTACTTCTTGATATAACGGATCCAATGGATGATTTGTTGTGTTAGGTAACATATCTTGCCAGTATTGACATATGACCATCCCATACAGTATAAAGAGTGGGAGAAAAGGCAAGAAGGACCAGGTACCTTAGGATACTTTTCTATCTTTAGGTGATACGATATTAGATACTATCACCTCCAGGAGTAAGTGAAGGAGCTCTCTAACCAGATTAGGCCTAATCATTAGTTTTAATGTGTTGCTTTTCTACTATGTACAGTCTTACTTTTGCCATTGGGATTTCAGCTGCGTTTGTTGTCCCATCTTTTCTTTCCATCTGACCTCCATGGCTATGGGAAGCTTCTCAAAAGGATATTCTTTTTTATTTTTAGTGAGAGCATGATTCTTGAACTTAAACATAACATTTTAGCAAAATATGGAAGTTGCCAAAATACTGAAAAGGTGACATTTGAGTTTAGCAAATTCTGAATAGGTAATAGAGATTAATGGCAATGCATACTTATTTGCGTGACACTAAAAATAAAGAAGCACAACTTGCTAAGAGAAGTTGCATTATGGGATTTAAGAAAATAATTTTGTACTCTGTAATTGTATGTAGGTAGGAAGAAATGAAGGTGACTGAAATGCTGAAGAGCAGGTAGGATAGCTCTCAGTGGAGTGTCGGAATGAAGTACTCTCTTCAGTAAATCTCACACTTGTATGTAGTATTGTTTATGTGTATTATTGCAATAGAAAGAGTTTACTTTTATACAGTTGAAGAATTTTGACTTCTAATTGTGAAAGTAGTCAAGTTTTGATTCTTAATTTTGCTGTTTAGAATCATTTCAGTCCAGATGTAGTACAACCAGGCCAAGAACTAGAAACTGTTATGCGTTAAAGTTCTAAGTTCAGCGTCTTACAGAAAAGGATTTGCTAGCCACTTTTAATAGACTACAATAGTCATAGAATGAAAATACAGTTCAGGTCAGTAGGGACCTTAGGAGGTCTATAGTGCAACTTCCAGCTCAGAAAAGATCTGTACTTAATTCTGAACAGGTTGCTCAGCGTTTTGTCTTGACAGCCTTCAAGGATGGAAATTCCACAACCTCTGTGGGCAGCCATTGCTTAATTATCCTAACAGTCAATAGTTGGTATCTCTCCTACTTCTTTTTATAATCATGGTTTCTCAGTCTCCCGTAGTGGAATTCAGTAGCAGGTTAGGCTCCATCAAGCCTACATTCTTCCTACATAGAATGCGGGTTGGAACGATGACAGAAGGTCAGCTAGTCTGAACTCCTCCTCAGAGCAGGTGCCATCACATCAAGTTGCTCAGCCGCTTACCCAATCAAATTTGGGAAATTGTACTCTGTAGTGGTCTGCCACGTGCTTACTGCCTCCCGTCACTCCTTCATTTGACTGCTCTATATGTCAACCAAAACACATCTTTCACAGGTGAGGTCACTGCTACCATCAGCCTAGGGGAGAGGCTTGAGGCATTTTTTGCGTGCCTGGAAACCAGATGGCTGTATCCTGCCTCTGGAGTGGTGTCTCAGCGAAGGCCTCCCATGTGCCAGGAATGCCTGTTTCAGCCAGTGCTCTTGCCCTCTTGTCATGCAAGCTGCCCTGTTAACTGCTGAAGTCATTATGTAAAGTGCAAAGTTCTATACCTTGTTTTAACCTTTACTTTCTGAAAAAAAACCAAACCCTGTATCTCTCAAAATACTGCAGAATTTCATGGGGGGACACATCTTGTTTATGTCTGTAATGGTTGTTACTTCCACTTGTAGAAGAAACTACACAATTTAGAATTCAGTCTTTTTTGTTTATTTCTTAAAAAGAGAGCATAAAAGTTTGTTGAATAAGTATAGCTATTGATTCTTCTACTAAACAAATATTTTTGTGTAGTATATGATGATGTCATTCTGGAGCCTTTCAGTTTTGTCAGATATGCGTGTGTGTTAGAAATACTTAAGTAAACTCTGTTGTTTTCCTTAAAAAAGAAGAATGGGAAAAAAAGTCCTAATAATAAGCAAAAGTACCACTGAAAATTTTTGTTAGTCTGATTGCTATGCATCTTGTTGATAATTCCTGTAAGAATTTTGAATCCTGACACTGTTAGCATAGTAAGTGGTTTTCAGATGCCAGCATTTTTTTATAAGTTTATGGTAGAGATATGCAAAAAAACCCTACTAGGGGCCCTTACCAGCTTATAACCAGTAAGGCATTCAGGGACATAGGTCTGTCTGACATGGCTCACAGTTTTGCTAATCCATATTGCTGGAGCACCTGAGGGCTGACAGACACTGGCTCTGAATGAATTTATGAGAGAGGGTCTTTCTTGCAAACAGCCTGGGGTAAATAACAGTACTGAAGCAGGGGAGGAAGGAGCGTGACACCTAATAATGTTAAGGCATGGGAAGTCCAGTCAGAACAATTCAAAGCTCTCCAAATAAGTGAAGAGTCCTTCTTTGGCTACTACATTAGCTGCTCCAACTAGATTACAGGGATTTTTTCCCCAAAAGCTATGGAGCAGAAAGACTGCAGTATCACAAAGGTAGAATGACATGACTTGGAAGCATCTTTCAGAGAGGATGCTACCTCGTTAATCCTTGTTTGCTAATCCTTGTCCGCATTAGTGCACTTGTTTTTAACAGCAGGTGTCAGCTGTGATGGCAGTGAAACTAGGAGTACGGTTTAGTTGTGAGCATAAAGTAGGTCAAACGTGTTCTGTATATTCTTTGAAAGACAGGCTGAACCTTCTTAGTGAACATCCGATCTTGCTTTTAACAACTAGTAAAATGTGTGCATGCATGCACAGGCATTTGCACACACTTAAATTTCAGTGTTGATGTATTTCTGTAAACCACTGAGGACAGCCCAATGGCAATTGCTAAGTCGGGGCGTACTGTTTGAGTCTATATAATATTAACGCACAAGCACAATAAAGAACCTGTAGAATAGGCATGTTATTAAGCCCACATAACTTAAAGGTCTGCGTTTCTTACAAACTTCTGATGCTTACAAATTGTGTGAAAAATTCTTCACTGGATCTTTCTTTACAGTGTTGCATCTCCTCCATTGTCAGTAAGTTAAATAAGTAGGTTAAGCAAAGTCTTCAGTGCAGTTAAACCTGATCCTTAAGCAGAATCAAGGATGTTTAATGGTGAAGATTATCACCAAGAAAAATAGTGGGACAGCATGATGCAGAGCTGTTAGGAGTTTTGATTTAATGAGCTATGCATGGGGAGCTTTGAAAGCTTTGTAATCATTTTTCTTTAAACATCTCTGTTGGTTTTCTTGAGCCGGCTGAGAGTATACAGATGTACTGATTTCATGCTTCTTTTTTTTTTTTTTTTGATAGAGTAGTCTTATAATTCAAACTCTGCACAGATGTAGAAACCCTTCATATTCAGAAAAAACTTTCAGCATGACCTGAAATCATATCCTGGTCTGCTCAGGGCAATCGGGCATTATGAGTTTGTCTTAAATGTGCAAATCAGTGGCACGGACATTTTTTTAATATAGTCCTGTTTTTTGAGAATTGCAAGGAATACTGGGACAATTTTCTAAAACTGCAGTGTGTCCTGAGGTTGTTAGAAACACCTGCAAGTCAATTTTCTTTCTAAAAATCCAAATGTGCTCAAAGGATGTCTCTTGGCTTCCTTCAGTGGCCATGCTTGCTACACGTTTTCACTTCTCTTCCACCTCTTGAAGAAAAACTCTGCAGCAGCAACTAGTTGGGTGGCCAATTGCCCTGTTTTCAAATCCAAGAGGTTTCTTGGAAACCTTCCAGCTTTGTATGATTTTGTTTCTGTTGGTATTCTCATTTGGTCCACTGCCTTGGACAGTGGCTTCTTACTGGTTTGGCTAGCCTCAATTTTTTTTTTTTTTTTTAAGTTAATTGGTTTTGCTTTTACCTTGAAAAAGATATTAATGTGCTCATTATCTTTATTCAGATCTCTGACTTAAAGCGCTTGAAACAAGCTATTGAAGTACTTCAGCTTTTTTTTCATTTAATTGAATTTTAATTCTTTTACGCTTCCAATACTTTTTTGTGAGTTAGGATATTTGTCAGTAAAACAGATGGAAGAGCTAATATCCAAAGACACCTGGATAGCAAATTCAGCAGTGCATGAGATTATAAATCGTACATTCTGAGTCTGAGGCTGTTTGACTTGACTAGAAATGCTCTAAAACTTTTGTGAATTTTGTTTTTTATTACATAAAAACTCCTTATGAAGTTCGAGTATTATACCATGAATGATACAGTTTTACTTCATCTTTGCATTTGAAAGAATCATTTGTATAAAAATCTTGTCCTATAGGAAACACGACAAAATATCTAACCTTTTTTTGTATATGAATAAAAAAGAATGTTGTGTGCCAAGACAATTTATGTTAATAAAACAGTAATTAATTTTAAAAGTAATGTGTCCTATGCAATAATTAATATTTTGTTTCCTACACTTCCTCTGTGCTTAGATAACAGTGTGGACAGAGATCTACTATGAACACAATCTATGTTTAACAATTGCATCTTTAAATGAGACTGTCATGCTTGGAGCTCTCAGTATTTGCTTACTGTGAAAAGGTTGTGGGGAAAATTCAATTAATATAATATCAATCTATTTTTTTCTCTTTATTTTCAGTACTAATAGCAGCTCTCAGTTTATGTATACTTCGAATAAGTTTAAAAGTATTCAATGCGTATTTCTTCTTGACATTCTAGGTTTGTTGCACTGACCCCTTGGAGAGTGTATCATCTGACTTCTCTCATAATACTTGGAGTGCTAGTTCTTCAGATAATAAAGGATTTGGTATTCTCGAGGATAAAAGGTAAGGCAGTATACTGATAGAGTTCCTTGCTTAAACACCTGCAATTCATGTTAGTTCATTACTAAATCCACTTTGATAGTATGATTATTTTAAAAGCATTAGTTAATTTCAGAGAGAAATAATATATCTGTGATGATCTATTACCATTTTCAATGAAGTTTTTCCTATATTTTATAGAAAGGGCATTAGGAGATTTAGTTTAGCATGGGTATAATTGGTATCAGTGAACAATCATTCTTGTTTCTTAACTGCTAGGTCTGAAAATGCATTATTTTCTAAAATACAAAGTTTTCCTAAACATTCCTACTTCTTCTGACATTACTCTAATCACATCATTGTTGGAAAGTTTCAAACACCAAATATCAATTGGTCAACTTTGTAAATATATTGAGAAATTACCTGTCTTAGCACAACTGAAATAAAAAACGAGCAGTATTTTTTTTCTGCTTTATGTAGTGTCTAGTTTCCAGTGTGTACAAAGTCTTTCGTGAATTCAAGGGATTTTGAGTTGGCCAGACTGGTGTTTGGGGCTTTCTATTTGTTTGTTTGTTTGTTTTTCATTCCTGTTCTGTGTTTCATTACCATCTTGAAAATTCTTTGGCAAAATGATTGTCATCAGTCTGTAATTTTCATTGTCAGGGAGATCTTTTTAAAGTATCTTATTTTGCCTTTTGTTTGATGTTGAATCCCAACATAGTACAAAAGCAGGAAATAGGTGTCAGAGAAGCATGGTATTCCTCTTTGATGTACTACCACGTCATTTCTGACTGCTAAAGCCTATTGTTCCCTGCTAAGTTACAGCAGTTATTTGCAACCTTTTTTTAAGCATGGTTCATTGTCATTGCCTTCTCCAGAGTCTTCAATACTGTTGTGTTTCCTAGCTGAGCGTTGCAAGCTTAGAGGCCAACTTAAACAGCTTAGCAGAATTTGATGTTTAGGCTCTGTGTTGTATAAATTGCCGCTGATGTTGAATACCTCACTAGTTGGAAGGTGGTGATTTTATGCAAATCCTCTCTTAGCTGTAATTTCTAATATTTTTGTATTGACCAAACCCAAGATGTACCAATATTCACCAAGCTAAGAGAGTAAGAATACCATCCCATCTTCATTTGTGTTTCACTCCTGTTTCTATGTGAATTTTTAAACATTCATCATAGAGATGAGGCTGGGAAGACTTGTGTTTCCCAGCTAACAGAATGATTATTTTACTACAGTAAACTTTTTTATTTTACTATTGCCTTTGATGACATTGTACAGAGAGTTCAACAACAATCAGGTTCTTGAGGTAATACTGTAGAAATCTTGTGGTAGTGACTTGAAGTCAATAAAGTGTCACTACAAAAAGCAGACAGAAAATTATTTCCAGTGTAAGGCTTTTGTGTAGCTACTTCGCATTTCCAGCCAACCACTAGATGGCAAGACTATTACAGATTCATAAGGAATGTAATGAAAGCGGTTGACAGTTTGTAGATGTAATGCGTAAGTTGTGTTGGTTATCTTCTCCTTCCATGTGAAAATGTAGCAATATAAGGTACTGATTTTTTTCCATTTATTTTTTAACTGGTATGTTA
This sequence comes from Grus americana, assembly GCF_028858705.1. Taxonomy (NCBI): domain Eukaryota; kingdom Metazoa; phylum Chordata; class Aves; order Gruiformes; family Gruidae; genus Grus; species Grus americana. The sequence continues at coordinate 82,466,823 of NC_072853.1, read as the reverse complement.
AGTTTACAGAAAAAAATTCAAGGACTGTTACTCTAAGTTAATATATCCTTCCTGTTTTGACTGTTAACAGACACTTCCTTAGTAATTTTGTCCCAAATTTGAGCATTCCTTATGAATAAAGAAAAATATAATAATATTGTTTCTGGTTTAATGCATTGTGTTTCATCTTACGTTCCAACAATTGCAGGTGCGCAGCTTTGGAGGACCATCACTAGCAAGTAGGTATATTATTTTTAATATATTGGCTATTTAATATCCTTTTTTTTTATAATTAGTCTTGAATTTAAAAAATAGTCTATTTTCCCTCTAATTAAAATAAAACTGAATTATTTTGATCTTATCATAATTTCTAAGTTTATGACTGCTTATCATTTTTAATTTTAATAACGTTGTAGAAAGTGTATTTTTTCTGATTTGAGTTACATTAAAGTATACAGTAACATATCAAAATACTTTCAGCAATTTTTTTTTTACAGTGGGATTATCATTCTCTGTGTGTTCTGGGAATTGGTGTTTTCTTTGAAGTTTTTTATGAGGGAAATATACTGTGTTGGTTAAGGAGGTAGCTTTCTTTTAGAACATTGTTATACTAGTGCTGTCTAGAAGTAGGTAAGCTTGCTGGGGTAGCCAACACAAGTAATTGATCATTATAATTTCAAATAAATATTAGTTGATATCCATAGGAAATTAATCAATAATTGTGAAGTCTGTTGACTTGCCATTGGGCTGCCTCAGTCCACAGGCAAGTGTTTGTATGATGTTGTTAGTGTGGAGTATATCACTGATTTGTTTGCAGTATAAACAATGTCTCTAAACGGTTTGCAGACAATCTGTTTTCAGAATAAAAGTTTGTATATATAAGACATTATTTTTCTAAACAGACCACCAACAATTATGGCATATCTGACATCATTTAAAAGCAACTGCTGTATTACAAATACCCATTAGTACACTACTGTATTACACCCTGACACTGAAGAAAGACTAATGCAAAGTTGAAAAGGGAAGATGCAGGGCTTTGTGTTCTGCCTAGAGATAGATACCAATATCATGGCAGTTACAGAAAGCACTTCAGATGTGCAGTCATTCCTAAACTTCTAGAAGTATGAACTATCTTCAGGCTTTCTTACAAATCTGAAGTGGAGCTATGTGGAACTGATGACAAGTTAGTTCATGAACCGAGCAGCATAAAATGGTTCTTTTACCATAGCTAGTACTACTCAGTGTATCTGTGTAGACCGGCAGCGCTTCAAAGACTTTAATTGAGAAGCCATTGCTGTGGCAAAATAGTGTGACTTGTGTTTAGTTCTTTCACCCTGTTCCTTGTGAGAGAAATTTACATAAAACTTACTATCTTTTTGTGTTTTGACATCTGAATTTACCAGTCATGGAATGGAAAGAAATGTAGGATTTTAACTGTCCTTTGTTTCCATGAACAATAATTCTTCAGTCTGAGACAATTTTTTTCTCTCACTCCCCAATTCATTGCATCCCAAAACCAGAACATCTTTATGATCTTTATGAAAAGACTATGAAAAATACTTTACATATTTTGGGTTCAGGTGTTCAGGTATCCACAATCTTGGACTTGACTCGCTATTCTGTGGAAAGCCCGATACAGAGAGTGGAAAAGAGAATTTGATGAGCTCACTATAGCTTGTTCTATTGGGTAATATAATACAAGCATTCTATATATTTGTGTAAAATAATTTGCAATGGTAAGAACACAAGGTCAGTTCATACATCCATGTAGCACAGTACCTGCTCTCTGAAGATGACCAGCCAGGAGAAACGTGGCTTTTGGGTAGTGTATTAAAGCAGGACAAGCTTGCAGCATACGTCTCCTAGTGTACTTTCCCAGCCTCCTGCAGCTTCCAGTTAAAGGACTCCTAGGTACCAGAAGTGGTCTTTTTTTTTCCTTTATCCCTAAACTGTTGTAGGTGGACCTTTCATGAATTTTGTCTCATTGCTTTTGCTCTTACAAACTTCTGATATTCGCAACATCCTGTAGCACAGATATCCACAGCTTGAACTATGTGTTTTGTGAACACAGCCTTCTGTTTGTTTACAGCTATATAATAGTTTCTTAATCCCTTTGTACTTTTTTTGTGTTGGAAGAAATAGTGAGCAATCACACTCTATAAATATTCTCCAGCAAGCTGTGACTTTATAAACCTCTATCCTGTCCTGTTCAGTTCATGACTACTTAATTGTTCCTAAAATAGAAGTTTTCTGTAGCTTTGGTATCTTCATTGCACTTTTTGCACTTTTCTTCCATTTCTGTTATCCTTTTTGTCATGGGGCAGGTGCAGAATTAGAAATACTGTTCAGCATTTGGGAGACCTTGGGCTATACATTGGCATAAGACTATACATTGTTACAAAAAATGCCCTCTCTTCAAAATAAATCCCAATGCTTGATTGGCTTTTTTAAACCTTTACTGAGCTCTAAACTGATATTTTCATAGATACATAATCATTTCAAGGTTATGTTCCTGAGTAGTAAAGGTCAGCCTAAAGCCCACGTGACCTTTTTTCCATATGAATCTTTTCACATATCATCTGCCTTTTGACAAGCAAATCACTTGATACTTAATACTTGGTTAAAGTTCTGTCATTCCTTGCAGTTTGCTCCATCTTTACCAGAATAATTCCTCTCATATCCCATGACTTTTAAGTCTCTCTAAGAGCATTTGATGAGAGACCTTGCTGAAAGCCTTGTCAGGAATACAGGTGAATTTTTTATGGGTATCGACGTTCACTTACAAGCTGGTTGACTCTTTGAGAGCACAGAAGGCTTGTGATGTGATGTTCTTTACAAAATTGTGCCATAAGACAGCATGCATGTCCTTTATTAGATTTCCTGACAGTTTGCAGAGAACAGAGATGACTTTACTGGTTTGCAGTTCTCTGGCTCTTGCATACCATCTCTAAAAATAGATGTTGCTTTAGACACTTCACAGTCCTCTGGTGTTAAGGCAGCTTTGAGAGGTTGTTAAGCATAAATGAATTTTCAACTGTTGCACCCTAGCTTTCATTTAGAACTTTTATAAGTTCACATAAAGACTTTAAATTTGTTAACACCGTGGGTGCATATTTGTGGGTTTGTAGTTTTTCCTCTTTTTCTGAATGCTAACATATAAATGTGCCTGTTGATTGGGTTGAAATTGGAAGAACTATAAGATGCTGAGGCTGCGTGTATGATTGCTTTTCATTTTACTCAAAATTGGATATGAAAAACTCTTTTCATGTTATCTTATATAACCAAACTGTGTCAAATGTATCCCTATACTGTCTATTTACAAAAAAATGCCACCCAGCAGAGAATCACACGCTCTTAAATAACATACAGAGAAGAAACCCCAGATCTGTAGTACTTTGAATGAGAGGCAATGCTTGTTCTAATAAATTGTGTTCATGACCATTCTCTGGCATCATGGCCACCCCCAAGCACAAAACAACTGTGTCCGTAGCATTTAACTGCCTTACGGTCAACACCGAATGGCCCTGTGCAGGCTGTAAAGGATTCCTGGGCTGTGCCAACTTTGAAACTACCTTGGGTTGTTAGGGAAAGTGCTAGCTGGCACGTGCCAAAACTGTGCCAGGAGCTATTTTAATGGTTTAACTACCTAAATGTCCAGTTTTAGTGCCCAACAGCATTGCCACATACTGTTCAGTGTATCAAAATAGATACAGTGAGAAAGTAACAAATGATCTGAACAGACTCGTTTCCTGCCTTACCTTTGTGTTACATAATTCTGGTTTTGAAAATTAATATCATTCTGTCACTATCACACTATGTTGTTTCATAAATGGTGGCACAGTTTTATGATGATTTCAATAGTGAATGGTATGCTTTGTACTATTGTTTTTGAGTTAAAGCTTATGGTAGTTGGAAGGTGAATGATTATCACTGTTCTGAAACTTGCATTCACATGCATTGTGCATCCCTTCTGCTGCACGTACAGTCCAAGTATCAGAGATGGAGTTCTTCAATAAAGATAGTTAACTTGTTGCACTTCCTTTTGGTCCTCCCTGGTTTTTGTTGACTCATAAAAATTGGCTGCTGACTCATAAAAGCAAGAGTAGCCTCATCTTTTTTATTGCCCTAAATCAAATGGTGAATGCTAGTTGGCACCTATTCAAAATATGTCTATGTAAGAAGACCTGTGCTTTTATTTCTAATGGACTTATTTAGTACTATATTAAGTTAAAAATTTTAAAACTGAGGCGAGATGAGAACTCATCCTGAACCTTTCTCAGTGAGGCAGACTTGTAGTATGTTCTGTTTCTGAATCTGCTTCTGTTTCTAAGGAGCTTCTCTATTGATATCTTGCCTTTTTTAAAAAATGGTAACGACTGTTAAAGGAGCACTGGAGAAGGCCACCTGTTAAATTACTTTCTTTTTCTTTATAAAGCTGTTTCATTTCTTCCCATCCTAGCAAGATTTCTGTGAAACCTGGTGCTTCCCTAGTCAGTGCTAGCAGATGTATTGGAATATACACAGGAATTGTGCCATGCCTTCATTTCTTGAGTAGTCAGACTTAAGGAGGTGAAATTAATATTCATTCAAAATTATCCTTTTATAGCATGCCTAAAAGAAATCAGTTGCAGCCTGAGAAGAGGCTAAACAACAGTCCTTTAAAATGCCACCAGAGGGTGACTGAAGAGAATAAGCCAGAATGAGTTAATACTGTGAAAACTGGGAGATCTCATAGCTAGTTCTCAGGCCTCTCTGTGCATTATCATGTGCTTAACCGAATTAAAGCTACTGACTTCCAGGAAGAGACTTCCCTGACCAAAGATTGTGTTAAGCACCCCATTGCACTAGTAGCTGCAGCAGCTGCACAGACTGCAGTAGGTGTGCAGTAATTAATACATTTTTATACATTGAACATATTGTTTATAATTTTTTTAGGCCATGAAAATAAGTCCTGAAAGGGTTCTCCTGGCGCTGTATTTTGAAAGGAAGCCTTTTTCTTCCCTGAGCAGGGCTTTCCTCCCAGGTAGACTTGCATGTTCTCTTCTGGTCCCAAAAGGACCAAGACTTAGACTTCTGTAAGAAGAAACAGGAACATTAGAGAGAAGAAAAAAAAAAATTTTTTTTGGTTGCATTTTTTAACTGGCAGGTGTCTTTATTGAAGCAATTTAGGACTTGATGTTGAAAACCATGAGCTAATATTGAAGCTCTCTTGAAGCTCAGTAGTTAGCCAACTGGAATATTTCGAAGATAATAGCCTTCACTGACAGAAGGTTGCAAACAGACAGAGGTTATTGTCCAAGCCCAGGACATTCCTGTTTCTCGACACCTCCCCTCCTCCAGACACTCCTTCAGAGATTCCTTTTTGGAGAGTTTACTATGGTGATACTTGTGGACCCCCAGAGCCGTCAAAGTTGCTGCCTGCTTCATGGGGAAAGAGTGGTACTGCTTGGTAGGTAAATACAGCCATTATTGGGCCAGCAAAATCCCTGTTGTGACAGATCAGCTTCAAATTCAGGTCTTAACTTTCCAAGAGCGGAATTTGTCTTTTCACCTACACAAATCCACGCTTGCATCAACCCAGCTCATAGACGTTTGTATGCACTGCAGTGGTCAGTGCACTTTGAAGAACAATATTCTGTGTTAGCACCATTCAGAGCTTGCAGACTTCACACAGTGTGTAGTTATTGGTTTTTTCATAGAAGAAGAAGAAAAATCTTTTGAATCTAATCATACCTCCATAATGCACTTGTGCAAAATTCTTCCTAATATGTCAATGACAGCTATGGAAAAAACTCTTCATGTTATCACTAAAGATGAATGAGACAATTCTCCCTTTCATCTAATTACCATGCTTCATTTGTTATGTCTGAGGCTTTACATACCTCGGATTTGCATATGCTTTGCCTGCTGGATTGGCTTAAGACAATCTACAAGTCATTTGCCTTAAGATTTCTGATATAGCCTGCCTAGTCTTATTTTGTGATCAATGGAGAAAGAGTTGAAATGCTTTGTGAGATGGAAAGCATCATTCATCTTGTCCCAAATGAAATGTCTGTAGGCTGGTCAGGTACATTGTACCTTAATGGTGACTTTTTGTTTCCCTTGAATATCTACAGTAAGCCTAGGGTGGTGAGATGAGTAAGAGCATTTACAACTCTTGTGTCATTATGTTGGTCTGAATGCCTCTCTGTCTTAAAGATGCCATTGACTGGTGCCCTTGGTTACAATAAGCAGCTGACTCTTGCAGCAACATGTTGAAATACCATTGCACAGCAGTAACAACTGCAGGGCTCAACAAACAAGCATGGGGACTAGATTTACCTCTGTCTCTTTGCAAGCAGTTTCTCTGAAATGAATCTCTGGCACAGTATGATTGTGTATTCAGTTCACTCTTGAGACCTTGAGGATATGCTGCTTAATCGCAAAAAAAAAATAAATTTTGTCCTTCAAGGTGTTGAAAAGAGATGAGCGGATTAGGAAATGAGAGGTCTTTCTACTAGAAAATCTAAACAGAATCAAGGTTGTAATGGAACTGTTTCTGGTTTACGCTTGCAATCCATTTCCTTGATGTTGCAGATAGGAACAAAGCTAATGTAAGCCAGGGCCAGTCATGTGAGCCAGTCAGTACCGAAATATAGGACCATCAGTGTCGGTTTCTGTTGCACAGTCCCTTAGTCTTGGTTTGGTCATCCAGACGAGATCCGTTCTTTAGATGGCTGTACACAACTGCATGAAATCTGGTAACAGACTGAAGAAAACACTTCCTGTGGACCTACAGGAAGGCAGAGAGCAGAATATAGTCTAATAGATAAATAGATGAAAATAAGCTTCAGAGTGCAAATATTTCCTTCTTCAGTAGTTTCAATATAATCTGAAAGCACCTACTGTGGTCAGAGACCTGCACTCCTGGTATTTTGTAATGTTTGCTGTTCTGTTCATTTCAGCTCATATATTCATATGAGCTTGTGCTAGAATATATATATGGCTGAATACCATACCTCAAATTATTCTACTTAAAAATATGGTTCTCCCAAATGTTCTTAATATAAAAAAGTGGTTGCAGTCCTGCAGAAAGTGGATGCATACTTGTGGAACTGTAGTCTTAGCAAATGGAAATTGAATTTTATTTACAGTTTAAATCTATATTTTATTTATTCAGTGGCTACTGTACTGTTCAAATATCAAATTGTAATTATCCTTTGGTTTATATAATGCATTGTCACAACTCAGCTAGCAATATGCATGGTGGGGTTTTTTCCAAATCACAGAGGCACATTATATATTAATGGTCAAACCTCCTGCAGATTGCAGAAAGAATTGTCTACATTGTGAAGGTTTCTTGACACTTTTTTTTTTAATATTGTGTGACTTTATTCCTGCTTTCTGACTAGGTATTTCCAAATTGTAAGCTTAGTTCTCAGGTAATGTATTCTTCAGGGTTTATTTTTATATTTGATAATCGATAAAATCAGCATTCTGGTAAAATTTTGTGTGTTCATTTTTTTTATAGGAAGAAAAAAAATATTTTTATAGAAAGGCTTTAACTTTTGCAAAAGTGTCACACTTAAAGTCTGAAGACCATTTAATACCTTTTCCTGTACTTATCCTTGGTTTTTGGTTGGTTGATTCTTTTTTGTTTAAGGGAAGGGGAAACAGAGGAGATGGCACAGCCTTTGTAGGTGTTATGCATCTCACTGGTAGAAATAGTTACTTTGTTTGGCTTTTTTTTTCTTTTATTTGCCAGACATAATGTGTGCCGCATATAACCGATTTCTTCTCACATAGAGTGGTTTGCAAACTTTTGAAGTCAGGCCAACTATCTGTGGTTCTCTAGTAATTTGGTTATAACGTGATTCTGCCTTAACCATCACAAGACATTTTCCTCTCTTCCTCATCTCCAGGAGCTCAACTCACCTTTCATTATGGAGGGTGCATGGAGGAGATGAGGAGAAAATGTTGGAATTGTCCAGTCTCTTTACAACTACCAAACAAATATTGCATACCTCTTTCTGTAAGCCTTATTTGTCTTCTGTCCCGATTAGTTAAAAATAAAAGTTAAACATTATTGTGGCTGCAAGGAAAGAGTAACTTCTGAGGAAGTAAGGGCAGAAACAAAAGGCCAGCAGAATTTTACTGGGGCTGCTTTGACTTTTTTAACAAGGATATATTCCATCAACCCGATTTAATATTTTCTGAATTGTGAGTTGTTTTCAGAAACTTTTATCATTCATGTTTGAGTATCTGTATTGGTCCTAGCATGATGCCCAAACCAAAGCCTTACCAGAACCAAGTAAAAGAGATTACTTGTGCTGCATATCATAAATGTCTTATAAATGCATCCCAAGCATAGACTTATTTTTTCTAAGACTATTGCAAATAACTCAAGTAGCTTACATTCTGTTGGGAACATTCTCCTTTTTTGCTATGCTGCTTGTTTAGTAAGTTGTTTCCCATTTTGCATTGATGCATTTGGTTTGTCAATTATAGTATGTCCCCGATGAGTTTGGCTGCTTAATTGTTCCATGCCGTTTTCCAGTGTGAGCTCCTCTTTGAACCCTAATTCTGTCCTCTACAGGGCAATACTCCCAGGGTATTGCCACTCACTCATCTGAATGAAAACGGTGAGGACGTATTGATCTCGTATAACAAGACACTTCTAATACCTGCCCTTTTGTATGGCTTTTCAATTAAACATGAAGTTATCTTAGGGGTATTGCATATAAGCCATAACTTTACAGTTTGATTTGAAGTGTCATATAGGAAATTTTCAAAAGCATTGCAACAGTTGAGATGTATGCTTTCATCTTTTCTTTAGGATGGGCTTTGTACTTTTTAAAAAGAAATATGCCTCTTTTTGTACTTGTTTGGATACTGAATAATCCTCATTGTCTGCTTATACAGCTTCTCAGCTCTGTTACTAACTTGGTCAGTATCCAAGTGAAATCAGTTCATCTAAAATTGCTTGTATAGCCCTATTTTTTCTAGTTTTAACTTCATAAACCATAATTCCTTGAGAAATGTATTACTCTTTTCACAATCCTGTCCCTTCCTCTAACCCATTCACTAGTTCGAGTCAAAATTACCAATAATGATTTTAAACTTTTCATTCTATTTAGAGAGCTCTGCAAGATTTCTATATTGTATATTTTGGTTTTCCAGCACTGAGATACTAGGGAGTCATTCAGAAGATTGCCATTGTTTACCTCTGGGAAATTTTTTTTCTTTGTTCTTCTGATAACAAAATGTTTTTATACAAATATTTAATTAAAATTTCAAGATACAGAAGAACACCTCCTGTAGTGTGATTTGACAGCTGTTTTTTGGTCTCACTAATCTCTCACAGACAGATTTCAGTAATCATTTCTAAGCATATTGTTTGAAAGCTTTTTGGTTTTTTAGTGTTGTTTGTATCTTCTCAGGGATAAACAAATATTATTCCTTGAATAAGTCAGAAGGAGTAACTTCATGGAACAGCTTCAGGAGATTTCACGTGGAGGCTTCTAAAAATCCTTATACCTAGCATTACAGTTGGACTCGATGATCTTAAAGGTCTTTTCCAACCTACTGAGTCTATGATTTTGCCAGTTTGCCTCCATGTTGGAAGAAAGGTCACCTGGGCACCAGCACAGTGAGACGTGTATTTTTACTATGCTTAAATAAACTAGACTTGAAATATTTTTTATTCAATTGAAGTCACTGCATCCATGATTAAATGTGTGAAATAAATACCTGCCATAAGTGCAGTCTTCGCAAACTGCAGGGTATGCTGCATCCTGTGCAAAAGTGACTTAGTAATTAATTTCCTTTGTTACTCATTGGTAAAAATGAACTGTTACACTCAGTTGAAAAATGCTAGCCCCATAATGATGGGAGGATGGAAATACAGCCTTTGTTCGTCATTTTTTTATTTAAACGTAAGGCAGTTTTTATTCAGTGATTTTCAATGTACAGTAAAGCCATTTCTAATCAGTGTTTAATTTTTTGAGGTATGGAGCTGCAGTCACTGTTCAATTATTCATGAGAGTTTTTGCTTCTGGATCTGCTGTGTCAAAAATGCAGTTCTGTTAAAGGTGTCTGTGAGCACAGCCAGGTGGATTTGTATGTTGTGAACTACCTAAGAACTGCTAATTCTGAGCTGACCCAGTTCTGATAGCCCTGTGTCATGCTCACTGACATGTCACATAATACCCGTATTATCATCACTGGGGAAAAAATGCAACCTCCCTGCTGCTGCCTACCATCATCTAGGCTGACACATCTTTTTTATTGTTATGTTTATTGTAATGATAAAATGTTTCTTTTCATCACAGTAATCACTGAACATTAAGTACAAGATATGTAAAATTGCAGATATTTTGGGGTTTTTAGTTCAGCTTGTTTCCAGCACTGAGAAAACAAAACAGGTCCTGGAAGCTAATAGGAGTTGAAAGGAACGTGATAAAGCAAATGCAGAAAATTCCATGGAGGAGGTGAGTGGAGAAATGAACCAGAGTTTCAGAAAGAGAAAATCGCCAAAATGGTTATTGTTACTCTGGAGCTCTCCATGCCACTTGTCTCTTTCTCAGCTTTGCTCTGTCTCAATAACAAGTGCTTAGATTACTCTTCCGTCTTAGACAAGAGCAAGTATGGCAGGGGCTGCATTTGAATTTGCTGATTTGTACGGTGGAGTTCCCTGCTGTTTGCCAAGTTTTCCCAGCTTTAAGCAAGGGAGTTGGGAGGTGTCCTTCACTTTTTAATATTTTTATGTTTCTTACTGACATAGCAATATTGGCACCAGTATTTTTCAGCAGCAGAGGTAAAGCTTTACAAGTCTAATTACAGGGAAAACAAAACATACTCTCTTGTGTATTGAATTGTGGGCCACACTTTGGCCTTACCGTGAAAGATACAAGCTTCTCTTATTCATCTATCCCATCTTCATGGGTTGATTTCTTAAGCCTATGAACATCTCTATAGAAAAACTATATCTGAACAACTGCAGAGGAATATTGCTGGTACCATCCATCTCGGATCACTTTTTCTGTCTTCAGGGATCTTGAAGCAAGCAATTAATCTTTCCTTGTTGTACAGAGAGTATCAAATGAATTAAAAGGGACAATATTTGGGTACCTCCTGAATCTAAGAAAATGTCGCTCTGATGATTTTTGAGCAGATCAACTTTCTCATGCTAACCACAGCATCTGTTGTTCTTTCCCTATTCATTTTTCAAAGCTGCTTGGAAATTGTCAGCTACTGGCAGGCACAGTTTATATATTGCTGTCATTTCTGAGTATTACTGCACTTTCAGTATAAAGCCCCTGCTTTGTTTCTTTTTTTGACTTGTTTATATTTACAAAGTGTTTATTATAAATAGCATGCTTCACAGGCAGGGTGTAGAAGGGTACACTCTTGTTTTGGCTGCCGGCCTAAATAGCGTTATAAGAAAACCTGTCCAAGGATGTGATTGACAGATATTTCCTCAATAAGAAAGTGAAACTTGGAATAAAGTGAATGTGGGGGAAAGTGACAAAGACCCCTCATATCCTAGATAAAGATCCTTCCAGTTGAAGGATCCAAAAGGTTTGGACATACTCTTATAAAATGTCAGCCAAAAAGTAATGTTCGTTCTTAGACAGGTGTACTTCAATTCACATGTTGAACTTAGGCTCAAGTTATGAACTGCCTCTGGAAGGGTAGCAAAAGCCTTCCTACCCAGCTCAGACAGGGAAAGGAGTAGACTTGGATGCAGTCGTGTCATTCTGAACGGGAGAGCTGGTCACTCCCTGCCTCTGTCAGCCCTCTCCCTGAATATTTATCCCTAATCCATAAAGACTTTTGAACAAGTATTCAGTATTCTGGGATTTTCTAATTTCTGGTGGGAATTCATGTCAAATGTCTCACAATTTGTAGTTGCGACTATGCAGAAGTAGCTGCATATCAGTACACTAGAACTAAAACTAGGTTACTGGTTGGAGTGCAATCTTTAATTCTTTTTGAAGTGGAGGTACTGCATTCCAAGGCTTTGCAGACAATGCAAACTGTAAAAAGCTCCTTCTAAGGAATATCCTTTTTTTTTTTTTAGGGCGACTCTCAGAGTTAGCAAGGCTATCTTCCAGTTAAAAGATTTCAAAGAGCTTAGTCAGACTTAGTAAAATGTCTAGACAGGTACAACTTAGCTGCATATTGTTTTATCTTTGAATAGGTTAACAAGTAATAATACTTTTTTAGAGTAGCAAGGTATCAAGCAATGTTAAAGAGAACAGAAAGCTGACATACAGTCAAAACATCAATTTTGTAACTCTTTGTAGGGTTATACCATACAATAAATTTAACTACTGCCTAGTCCAGGAACAGCCTGTCTGATTGCCACAGAGCTGTTGGGCATGTTTGCCTGCCTCGGAGATTTGTTCTGCTTGCAAATGTAATGTTGATATTTTTCACCTTTTGTATATAGCTAAAAATGTTCTTTATTATATAATTAGGTGGGTTGTGTCAACTTACTATTAATGCCTAAACCAGCAGAATATCATTGCAGCAAGTGGCAGACAGATCATGAGTAGAGGAAGACTGCATTTCTGATCAGTGTGGAGCTTTGAACAGAATTACAGACTTCAAATTGCTCATCAGGAGAGAAGTTCGCAAAGCTGACCTTTTTAAAGGTTAGAGAGTAAATTTAAGTGGAAAGATTAATGTTAAAATGGTTGTGTGTCCTATTCCCTATGTTTATTCCATTGCACACGTAACATTTTCACCGTGGGTATTTTTATTCTATTCTTACCGCTTTCCATTTTAACAGTTGAACAACTGTGAGAGATAACTTACAATCCTGAAGTCATTTGACTTGTCATCTTAAAGGGTATTTATAAACTATAGCATTCAGGGAGCCCCCAGTGTTACTATAAATAGACTGCTTTTAGGATTAAGGAAAAAAAACGGACTCTTTCATTTTGGAATTGCTTTTCCTAAACACAAATCAAATCATATTTGATAAAAAACACCATAAAAACAGGTAGCAAGCTTAACCATGTTCTGTATTTTCATATTATCACTAAAAACTGCATAGAAGCAAATGGTATGCCTTGTGTCAAACACAAAAATGTGAAAAAGATGTGTTTACCTGCAAGTACAAACAGCTTTTTCCCCCTTTTAATATTGGTTTGTATTATCTGTTTTCTGTATGCAGAAATGCTGCTTTTATTATTTTATTATTTTGAGGAGAAGAATGGGGGCTGTTCAACACAAAAAAGTTACTGAATCAAATACTCAAACATGCCATAGGTATATTTATCAGAGGTGTTTGTCTCCTGATTTCAGTGATCGCTTGTCACAGTTGTTGCCAGTCACAGATTATTTTTTTCTTGCCACACAAATCATCATCAGTCTGAGTCTGAGAATATATATACATGATGTACAGAAATGGTTCTGGGCCAATTGTCCCTAAGCATTGGTTTTAGCATCCTGAGAGCAGCTTTGGGGTCATTCTGCAGACAATGCAAAGGTTTCTAGAACCTGAAACCCAAGTCATTGAATCAGTATCTGTTTTGTCTGCTTAGGAAGCTTGCTTTTCTGTACTATTATATGTGGTTTGAGAAACTGAATTATTTAAACAGTATTTTGTACTGTCTTATATCTAAACAAGAACAAAGATTAGAAAATTCTATACTGCTACACAGTTTTCCATATGCACTATGCCCCCTGTATGCAGCAAGAATACAGAAATTACATTTTCAGTTTTGTAAAAATGTTGTTTTTTTTTTTTTTTTCACAAGAAGAAAATATATGCAGATCTCCGAACAGCCTATTGAGTTAATACCTCTCAAGTTTTCAAATTCTAAACAACTTATAAAGCATATTGGAAATTTGAGGGTAATAAGAAGGAAAAAGAAACCAGGAACTTTGGTCAATTTGAGAACTTGATAAAAGAAACAAGAAACATTTATGATTAATGAAACAAGGTATTTATAAATATATACTAGTGATTGCCATGGAAGGAAAAAGACATCATTACTTGGAATCTTTAGAACGGTGATAGTCAGGAGAAAGATCAGAGTAAGTGGAGTTGAGTTTATATGGTAGTTGGGTTTTGACCTTTAATTGCATCTGGTTTGCCAAATACAAGCATTAGATTACAAAACGCATGATGGAAATTATTTACAGGGGGCATGAGAACCTATAGTCGTAGTTCCCTTTTTTTATGTTGCAGACGCCTGGGTTGATGTAACACGTGAGGGTGTGTTTCCCAGCACAACATCTGATTAGTCACTAATTTAGTAAGGAATGTCCTGGCACACGGTTTTGTTGAAGCATGTGAGCCTATCAGCAGAATAACATATTATATTCTTTTAGGTGTTTCGACATACAGTTGAGCAAAGCAGCTCAGCTGTTTTGAAACAAACATGATATTCCTTCCCTGAGTCTCGTTTTCTTTTCTGTTTTCCTACTGGCAGAAGAGATGTTGCATGTTTACCTATTAAAATATATTTCATGCCTTAATTTTTTTTTCTTTTTGGTTAATATTCCAAGATGGTTTAGTGTCTAAGTAACACTGGAAATCAGCTCTGTAAAGCTACACATCTTTTATTTTTACACTGAAGAAAATAGAGGGTAGCATATGCTCATTAAGTTTTTTCATGCTCTGCAAGTTACCCCACTCCCTTGAATAAAGATGATCAGACATATTCAGGAGACTAGTTTAATAAAAAATTTCAGAGATAAATATTTACTGCAGCACAAAACCATGAAAGTTCTCTCAAGTCCACCTGAATGTTATGGTCACAGCACCATATGACACACACTTCCTTTTCCTACCTTAGATTTATTATAAGAATGATACTCTCTGAAAAGTTGAGCCATTTTTACCAAGTGCTTGGATTGGTAGTACAATTAACAGATCACTGCCATAGCTGTGGCCATTGTCGTTACTGTAAGTCAGCTCATAGTATGAGGTAATGCTTAAGAGAATTTCACAGTGAGTATAAAAATATCCAATATGAAAGTAGTAGAAATATTTTTTTTAAATACTTTAAAATATTAACATTCTTTATAAATCTACATTAAAAATTTCAGGCAAGACGACTGTTACAGAATGTGAGTAGAGATTGATGTAGTCAAGTTGAATTTCCAAAAGGCATTAGCTAAAAGCAAATAAGTAACTGAAATACGAGAGAAGATCCTCCCATAAATTAAAAAAAACCCCCTCAAAACCAGATGGAATATAGGGAACAGCAGTGAGAGTAAATGGCTAGCCTTTGTGTTAATGGAAGGTTGGAGAACAAGTCGTGCAGCAGTGTGTGCTGGAACCGTTCTGATAAATGTACCCATAAGTAATCCTGAAAAGGCAGTGAATAGTGGGATGGCCAGGCCTACTGGAGGTACCAAATTATTCAAGGAAATGAAGACAAGGACCGACTGTGAAACATTTAAGAAGATCCTTACAGCATTATTTCACAGGAAAACAGCGTATGAAATTCAGTGTAGGTAACTGTAAAGTTATGCAGGAATACCAGTCCTAGATTCACATATAAAATATTAGTGTCCGAAGGTGACTGTAACCACTCATTAATAAGATGTGGTGTCACAAACCGAGCATTGATCAACAGACTAAATCTACTGTTAAGTATCAGTAAAAAAGACATGCATGGCAAAAGTAAGCACAGCCACATGCCACTCTTATAAATTTCTTGTATGTCTGCATCCTGAATGCTGTGTGTGGTTCTGATCTGCTGTCTCCCTGAAAAAGATACAGGAGAAAAAAACATCCGGAGTAGAGCAACAAGATAGAGCAAATATACGGAACTATTTGCATATAAAGAACAAGTAAATGAAGTAAGACTTTTCAAAAGAGAGAAGGAATGATTAAGGAGAAATAAAGTAGAGGTCTCTAAGATATCTCATGCTATTAGAATGAGGAGGCATTGGAATAGCAGGCAGCAAGCTGAGGAAAAATAAAAAGTGTAATTAAGCTTTAGAAATCCTTGGCATAGGATTGTTGTGAACGTCAGAACTATACGTGGATTAAAAATATAAATTACAGGATAGTTCATTGAAGAAAATTAATTGAAGGCTATTAAATAGAAAAATCACCACCTCTGGCTTTGAAAGTCCCTGAGCTGCAGATTGTTGGAGGCCGTATTGTATTTTATGTAGGTATCATTACATATTTTCCCTTGTTCTTATTCTGTTGCTTAGGTATCCCCAGGTATTCAATTTTGGCAACTACTGAAGACAGGGCACAGGGTTAGATGGACCTTTGGCTGTCCCAGTATAGCTGTTCTTGTGAAAAGTGTTACAAGCATTGACTTTTTATTCAGTTAAGTGACATAGACTGAAATAAACAAACCTATTTATTTCTGTATTTGCATATGTTGTTAATAAATTGTATATAAATGTTGAAGTCTGAGAAATCCCAGAAGGGCACGTGAAGTAGCTGTTGCCCAATTTTAGACTGTCTATTGCTACCACCACGTTCCATGGAAGTTGCAAGGTCAATGTGTACCTTAAGAACTTGCTTTGATGCATTTAGGCATGAGATCAGAGTAATAAAATCAATCAGAGCAGTAATATCTGAGGTTTGCACGTCTGATGTTTAAAAAAAAATATTGTTCTAAACATTTTTAAGGACTTTTAGCTGAATGCATGCATATGTTTTCTTAGAACATAAACTGAGACAAAAGCACATAAGACTCTTATGTATTGATAGCAAAGACTCCAAGTGTATCTGAATAATTATTGTATAAAGTTCTCGTGTCAGGGCTGTACAGGAACAAAACTGTTTCCATTGTGAGTTTACCATAAGCAGACAATTTTCCTAGGATGCATAGCTTGGAAGCTTCTGTCCTAACTTGTTAGCTGAATTAGATATTTCGTATTATAATCAGAGTCTCGAAATGTGGGAATTCAGCTGAAAATTCAAATTAATCTGGTGATGAATAGAAATATGAAGAAGTTTCTGAAAAGGACACATAAACAGAATTTTTTGTTAAAGTTTCAAATGCTTTGCTCAAAATCCTTCCAGATGTACCTTGGAAAATATTTATTTCATCAATCAGTAATCAAACAAAAAACATACTGAAGAGGCTTTTCTTTGTAAAGAGTAACTTTAGCACATGGAAATTAGTCTTCTGGGGCTTGCTTTGTCAGTCACTGAAATGAGGTGGAGAGAAATGCAGGATACCTGACAAGTAGTTGAAAGATGATGTATTTAAAGTGCTCTGAATATTTCCCAAATGAAGTCTTGTTTTTGGTTTTGGTTTGGTTTGTGGTTTTTTTTAATACAGAAAACTCACCTCACTGGACTAAAGTAAAAGTCTGAGTGTTATTTTTTTCACCCTTCTACTTCCCTCCTCTATAGGAACATCTATAGGAACTTTCAGGGAGTTGGACTCAATGATCCTTATGGGTCCCTTCCAACTTGAGATATTCTATGATCTGTATATCAATCAGCAGAGAAGATTTTTCAAAGCAAAGGATGCTTTCTCATAGGTACCTCAGAAATCAAGATTCTGAAGGAAACGGCAAAAGCTGCAACAAAATATGCATTTCACAGATTTATATAGATAAAATGCATGTATGAATATTCACTTCTAAATTGAAAGTTCAATTTTTCAGTCTTGTTGCAGCAAAATCTGCTATTGAAATGTATTTCCTGGAGCATAACAAAAAGATTTCTATAAAAATCTTTAGATATCCATGAAAAATGAGGGGAAATGAAGTTTTAACAGTGATTGGAGCTGCTACTGTGCTGTGCAAAACAAGGTGTTCTGTACACGTCTTCTAAACCACCTTATGAAATGGATTTAATTTAAATAAAAATTAATAGTAAAGGAACAGGGAAAGGAAAATGTGTCTTGCATACTTTGAGACAAAAGTCTAGATAACTGAAGTTAATTTGGCTTCCCAGTTGTGCTGCCAGCCTCTCAGCAAAATGTCATGCGTGTTATCATCTTCTCAAGGCAGGGCGAAGGTTATCGGGTGCTCAGCGCTTCTGGCTGAGTGTTCTGGCAGCGCTCGCCCAACCAGTTCAGGGGATTCCTCTAAACCACAGGTCGGTGTGTGCCCTTGATGACAAATGAGTTAGGCTGCAGGTCTCCATTGATCATCACTCCTGGTCTCTTGCTTGACTTCTGTTAGCCCAAGAGCCATTTAGCTCTGTAGGTTTTTTGGGAGGTAAGTGTGATTGCGGGAGGGGGTTGAAATCTCTTTTGCAGTCTTGGCTGCCCCCTTGCCTTTTCTGTGCAGTTGTGTGGTGTTTCATTGGCCTCCATAGCTTTAAATTTGCAGTTATTTCACAGAGGGACAGATGTTAAAAGAGCAGAATGATTGTGGTTTGACAAGTATTTACTTTGGAGAAACTCTGGTAAGAAATTGTACACTCCAGTCACTCCAGGATAAAGTTAGTTTTGTTTTCAGCAATGCGTCTCAGAATTAGCCATCCTATCCAGTCTGCAATTGTGTATGTGTATGAATTGTCATCCTGTGAAGCATACCATTGCTTTGTATGCAGTGTGATAGGACAAGAGGTAATGGCTATAAACTGAAGGAGGGTAGATTTAGATTAGATATTAGGAAGAAATTCTTCACTGTGAGAGTGGTGAGACACTGGAACAGGTTACCCAGAGAGGTTGTGGAGGCCCCCTCCCTGGAAGTGTTCAAGGCCAGGTTGGATGGGGCTTTGAGCAACCTGGTCTAGTGGAGGGTGTCCCTGCCCATGGCGGGGGGGTTGGAACTAGGTGATCTTAGAGGTCCCTTCCAACCCAAACCTTTCTATGATTTCTATAATGTATTTCTTGCTGCTATTTCTCATTATTGCCTATCTTACCCTTGTACATTGTTGCCTGTGGTATTATATGGAAGTATTTTCTTTAAGTTTTGATGTTAGCATTTAACAAGGTTATATGTCTGGTTTCTCCTTCCAAGTGGTAGAGCTGTGAGATTAAATGGTAACATGAACTGTGGTGAGGTGTTCCTATATTTTTGCCTTTTTTTTTTTTTAACAGGTGGATCTGCATACAGAAGTATGTGCCTTCTAAAATGGCATGCACTTTGACTTTATTTCCCTGATCTGTTTTGTTTGTAAATACTTTAAACTTTGCTTATATAAAATTACATTTCATTGCTTTCGTTACAATATATCAGATTTGCTAATGCACTATTAAGTGTGTTGAAGGTGGAAAGTAGTGACAGATAGCATACAAGTTACCAATTGCTCCATCAGATAAAAATATGCCCTTGGAACTGAGTCACATTAGTGACAACCTAATATTTTCTTTATGTCACAGTTGCACAACTTAGCACAGTGAGACTGAATAAAAATAATTCTAATGAAAAAAAAAGCTTTTTTAAAAGGGACAGAATATTACTGAAATTTTACCATCAAGCATATTAAACACTAGAGACTTTATCTCTTCTCACATAGTAAACCATCAAATAAATAGTAAGTTGATGAGAAGAGTTAACAGCATAATATGGTAATCTGTCTCATTATATAGGCATTGAAAAAGGCTATGGCTCTGAAGGAATCAAGATGAAGTTATATTTAGTATGAAAATGTTTGGCTAGCAATTCTGAATATTAATCAAGAACATTGGTTCTCTGAGCTGGGACATAAGAACAGGGCTGATGTCAATGAAAATGATTAATAATATATAACTATGTGCTGTGCTGTGCTTCCATTATAATGTACTTGAAGTCCTGCAGTTATTCATCCTTAAGCTTGTAAAGTCTAATTCAGGACTGGTGACCTGGACTTCAGTCTACTTCTGGCTTGCAATTGCACTAACCGCTCTCTGGTGAGATTTTCTTACATTGCACAGAAGAATAAATTACAGGATTAGGTGGAAAACTGGCTCATATTCTCTTCTTCATAGGATGATAGCAGCATCAAAGTGATGGTGGGTTGTCTTAGCAAACTGTAAGCATACCAGCAAAATCTTTTAGACATAGGCATTGTCAGTATGGGGCTCTGAGTGTCCTAATAATCTTGGAGATTCTACATAGCTGAGTGACTTCTGTGGTGGGTTGACCCTGGCCGGAGGCCAGGTGCCCCCCAAGGCCGCTCTGTCACTGCCCTCCTCAGCTGGGCAGGGGAGAGAAAATGTAATGAAAGGCTCATGGGTCGGGATAAGGACAGGGAGAGATCACTCACTAATTACTGTCATGGGCAAAACAGGTTCAACTTAGAAAAAAAAAAAAATTTAATTTATTACCAAGCAAAACAGAGTAGAGTAACGAGAAATAAAACCAAATCTTGGAACACCTCCCCCCACCCCTCCCTTCTTCCCAGGCTCAACTTCATTCCTGATTTCTCTCCCTCCTCCCCACCAGCAGCACAGGGGGATGAGGAACGGGGGTTGTGGTCAGTTCACCACACATTGTCTCTGCTGCTCCTTCCTCCTCAGGGGAACGATTCCTCACACTCTTCCCCTGCTCCAGCATGGGGTCCTCCATGGGCTGCAGGTGGAATCTCTGCTCCCCCACCATCCTCCATGGGCTGCAGAAGGGCAGCCTGCCTTACCATGGTCTTCTCCAGGGGCTGCAGGGGATTCTCTGCTCTGGTGCCTGGAGCACCTCCTCCCCCTTCTTCTTCACTGACCTTGGTGTCTGCAGAGTTGTTCCTCTCACATCTTCTCACTCCTCTCTCTGGCTGCAGTTGCTCCTGCTGTTTTGTTTTTACCTTGCCCTTTCTTAACTCTGTCACCCCAGATGTGCTACCATGGTCGCTGATGGGCTTGGCCTTGGCCAGCGGTGGGTCTGTCTTGGAGCCGGCGGGGATTGGCTCTATCAGACATGGGGGAAGCTTCTGGCAGCTTCTCGCAGAAGCCACCCCTGTAGCCTCCCTGCTACCAAAACTTTGTGACACAAATCCAATACAACTTCTTATGTTCTTAATTAAATTACATATAGAATTGTCTTCTAATTATTCTCCTTTTCTTGGTAGCTTGCTGGCAGTCTGTTTTTCTTATGTTTTGTGCTGTGTTTAATACCTAAATTAGAAAACACAACAAACTTCAGGTTTGTGCTTTAACTCTTTGTATCAACACTTCTGAAAAATATTTTCAATTCTTCATGCATTCTTAACTATTTTTAATCTTTTGACCAATTTGTTCAATGCAAGCTGATTTCATTGTATAGCTATCTTGCTATTTGGTCTGCCTTTCATATAGGTCATCTCTTTTCAGTGGAAGAAGAAACCAGTTGCTGAGAAGAAACAGATTTGGATTGCTACAAACCAAAGGAGACAGCTGGAAGGGCAGGTTTCAAACTCTTCAGTAGCACGTTTGACTAGGGAAAAAAAATTACATTTTAATGTGACTTTACTGAATTACAGATCATGATTATAGACAAACTAGTACATAACTACCTTTGTAGGGCTTTGGGTAAATAGGAAATGTGGTATAGTAAACAAAATAATTTCATGAAACACTATGTAAAGAGTCTCTTGAAAAATTTTGAAAAATATTCAGTTATCTTTAGAAATTGCTCAGATCATTGCTAGGTGATGTATTATATGGTTTTTCCCCCTCCAAAATCTGTTTGTTTTATAGCTATTTAAGATCCCATGGCCAAAAAGTCCCAGAGCAGTTGAGATTTTTACCCTTAGTGGTAAGATCTTCTACTGCCCTCTCTCCAGCTCTTCTCTGTCACACAAATCCAGCATGGTCTATCATATTTCTACGAGAGGAAGATTTGCTGTCTTCATGTGATGAAAATGTAGTCATTTGCTTTCTAAACTGTGGTTGAAGTGTCTCATACTTCCTTTAACGCTTCCTTCGGCTTGTGTTCAAAAACTTGGAAATACTCTCATGCGCCATGGCACATTATGATTTGTGCTTTATGATGAAACACTAATACCTCGCAGTGACAATTCATTGTTGCTGATAGAAATCAGGTTTTGGTGTCTGCTGATAGTCATGTTGCTTTCATACTCAATTTTTTATGATTCTTTAAAAATACATATTCATGTGCTTTGTTCTGCCAAGTAAATACTTCTTGTATGCAATATCTTGTTTAGCTTTTTGAATGTTGCATAACTTTTTAATGTCAAACCTCAATGCTGGTTTGTTTTTTTTCCTGAATTTCATTTTAAAAATGTTTTAACAATTACTTATTTTATCCAAGTACAAAGACAAGTCCTGCATTATATGCAGGATTCCACAAAGAGAGAAAAATTTTCCTGAGTGCTTATTTTGCTTGCTTTTGCTGGTCTTCAACTGTTGAAAGATATTTTTTTTTTTCAAATTTATTTTTTTGCCATTCCTAGTCCTAGGTACAGATAAATACAAAACCATGTTTCGTGTGTAATAGGAGTCTTAAGTTTTTTTAGCACACTGCTTACCAGGTTGAGATTATACCTGCTGTAATACTCCAGCAAAGAACTGAGTATGTTCAGCAGGTCTGTCTTGATGATTTTTCATTTACGCTTGTATGAAAGGCTTGCTCTCTTCTAAAACAAGCCTCTGTGTATATCCTACAGTGTATGAAGACATCTCAAAGTTAAGTAAAGTAAATAGAATAACCATTTACAATTTGAAGTCAGCTTTACATAGTCAGAAAGAATCGGGATGGGTGTCATTCAACAAATTTGGATGTTGAAAACAGGGGAAGATTGGGTGTGCATTTCAAACTGATGAAATACATTAAAACGTTTACTTTTGTGTGTCTGTGCTTATAAATACATAAATGTGCACATGCCTGCATATGCGCACTAATGTGACCAATATATTCACTTTTCTATAATGGAAAAAGGGGGAGGAAATATTCCATTTTAGGGCACTTCATGTATGTTATTAATATGAATCTTTTTCAGTAGCAGAAACATGCATTTCAAATTAGTTTTAATCCTCAACATGCCTTTGACAATGATGGTAAATTTTAAACACATGCTTTTGCTAAAAATATCAGCATAAACCATCTACAAAAAATAAAATGCTAGACTTTCCATTCCTTCTGGAAATACGAACTAAACTAGATGTTCATTTTGGAGTGTGATTTTTTTTTTTCTATGAGTCAGTTGAGGTTTTTTAGGATGTCTTTAAGTGTACAGTATGGTGTTCATTATTTTTTCATCCATGTTATTAGAAGTGAGACTCGTTCATAGCTGAATAATTAGAACAGGGTCATATGTTGAAAGCACCATCTTACTCTCCTTTCAGATGAGGAGAGACGTAGAAGGCGGCAGTGATTGTGACTAGTTCTGGAGCTGGTCAGCCAGCTAAAGCGTGCCACAGGCTAATTAATATCTTTGAAAGCTTGCAGACTGGGTGGGGTACAGCGTCTACACGCAATGCCAGATCATCCCCCTTGCACTCCACATGGTCAGCACGCTGCCTTTCACCCACCTGCTAAAGCCCTCGAGCATCTTCAGTATCTGAGTATGTAAAACAGTGCATCCGACAAAACTTCTGATCCTCTCAGCTACTCAGCAAGGCTACTTCCTTGTCTCTGGTAAGAATATAGCTTTTACTTTTCTTCTCTTGCTGATGACTTCCTCTGAAGTCTTTGGTGCCTGCCTGTAAAAGGAAAATTTCACACAGATGTCTATACTGTTTGGGGGAAAGGCTATTTAATTGATAATTATGATATATGTTGAGTCCAAATCTGTACTCAGAAGACCAAAACTGGTAAGATTCCCTGATCAAGCAATATTTCAGGCATCCGATCTGCATGCCAGCACATCTTTTGCGGTATCTTAATACCTGATGGTAGAGAGCGCCGTTACCAGCTATCAAGGAAGTTTTGAGAAAGGTCTAGAAGAGGTCTCTTTAGTTGAAGAACAGGGTAATGGAGATGAACAGAAGTAAGAAGGATTGATGCTTGTCAAATAAAATAAAGACAACTGTATTCTCTGGAAAACTGTGTATAAAACTGTGGTAACGAGGGCCAACAGAGCACAAGGAGCAACTCACAAAAAGGGTCAAAATGTGTAAATCAATAGTATGCCCTCACTGGGAATAATGGTGTACATTTCTAGTGTCTCCCACCTTAAATCAGTTACAGTAAACGTAGGAAGAGTTTGGAAAAGAACAGCGAGGATGTTTCAGGGTGTGTAGTAGCTTACATGCATGAAACAAGTGAGCAAAATAGGACTTCTAAAGCTGAATGAACTGACCAAGAGCAGAACACGATCAATAGTATCTTTTTCCTTTTGATTACAAAGTCAAGTCCTTTCATGTTCCTTTCAGAAGTAACAAGGCTAGGGGAAAGGGGTTGTTCCTTCTGTTGAGGAACCAACAGAGTCAAGGGGAGGGAAAATTTCAGAAAATGCTGGATATGAGAAGCGAGACACACACAGCAAGGCTGCGAGGTGGCAGCTCAAGCAAAAGGGTTGCTGGGAAGAGCAGGATTAGTCATGTGAGGTGAGACCTCAGAAATGGCAAGAAGGAACTTAGAAGGGACAGAGAGGACTGACCAAAGTCCCCTGCAATTCAGAAAGCTGTAGTGTTAGCGGCAACTAAACAAGGAAGTAAGAAACTCCCTGAAAGATAACATGAGTAGTGAAAGAGCTTTTCCTTCCTCAGTTCTGTCATTTCTAGTCACTTTTGAGTTTTGTTGAAAAAGTTTAAAACTGATTTTTAGCAATTCTAATACCAAGCAAACTCTTTTCTAGGCAGCTCCACCTTTCAATTCTGCAGGCCCATCAAAAAGAATATGATAGTGGTCTGTAAAAATGATAAATAGCTGTGAAAAGCTAAAGAGAGATAACTGTCATCTACCTGTTCCAGTATGACTTCTTAGAAATCAGTTGAAATGGCTAGATCAGAGCAAACAACATTGGGTGTGGTTTGGTTGTGTTTTTTGTTTTCAAACAGTATGTAGTTAAGCTGTGGAAGTTGTTGCACAAGATGTTATAGATGCTATCACAAGGATGGAAATCCACTCAGAGCTAAAATTATAGACATCACTGCTGGTTCAGGAAACCCATGAGCCACAAGTTGGAGTCTGGAAGACTACTTGGAGAAAGCAGCAATGCATTTTTCCCTAGGCTGCACTTTCGGACACAGTAGGAGATGCCAGAAGCCCTTTGGCCTAATTCAGTACAGTACTTTTGCTCACCTGCTGCTGTTCCACCCAAGTGTACTTGGAGAGGTCATTCTATCTCGTGCAACTATGAAATAGTCTGGAGCCTGATCTGCTGGAAACCTCCAGATGGGCCAATACAAGCTTTAATTCCCTCCAGTGTGGAGAATGCAGACTGATCAAAAAAATGAGATTAATTTTGTGGATAGTCATCTTTGTGATACTAAAGAAAATACTTTAGTGTGATTGCCCTTCTGCTAATTATGTGCTCATGCTGTTCTGAAGTCTGATTTGCAAAAAAGATGAGCTCTGATATTAGTAGAAACTAGTCTTTGAGTACTGAAGTGTTTTATAAATGCTGTACTTCCAAGTTAACAGGTCCTTGATATTTCAGTTAAGTACTCATTTAGTAGACTCTTTTGAACCCAATCTTTCCAGGACTTCCTTATCAGTAAGTAAATAAGGTGATATTATCCTCCTTACCTTACTGAGGGCTGGGGAAGAGTTCTAAGGAATTGTAAAAGTAAATAGTGACCCATTTTTCTGCTGTAGCGGTGAGCACTGTGTACAGAGTGTGACAAAGAAATGAGCAGTCCGAAGTTGTACTTGAAGAGTCTGGAGTTTCCAAGACTGAAATACAGGGATAGACACATGTAAACAAATAAAAGCAACTCAAGGTGCACTGGGGGTTTAGTTTTTCTTGCTTTCATTTTTGATGCTACATTTAAATTGTGAATGATGCTTTTGTGTGTTTGCAGTTTTCAGTTACTTCTTCTGATGCTTTGTCTAATAAGAGGACTTCCGAATTATAATCTGAAAATGAAGCTGTTACAGAAAACCATTTTATTAATTAAGATTTTTTAATTTAGCAGCTCTGTTGTTTCAGGGTAAGCTTGAAGGAAATTCAGCTTGAATTATTTCAGCTATAACTATCAGAAGTAGAAAAAGAAAAGAAAATAGAAGAGAGGATAATAGTGGAATATGCAGGTATAGGTGACTGTGAAATGTCTCTGTTGAGTAGGGCAGGACATTTATTAATATATATTTATACATTGCCTGGCATAATTTAGACATAGGACTTTATTCCTGTTTTTCTTCCCCCTCCTTTCTTTTAAAAGTCCAGTATGATTAAACTGCTTCAGGAAGAATATGTCTTGTGAAAGACTGAGGAAAGTTACGAATATGGAAGATCGGATGAGATTAAGAAAAGGAAAAAGGAACTAACTGGAATGTTGGGAGAAGAGTTAAGGAAGTTGTCATTCGCAGATAGAGTTCCTCTTTGTTTTGTTTTCTTACCATTTCCTGAGGTCATTTTATTAATTCAGATACTCACATCATAAATATAAATCATGCAATTTAAAGTAATAGGTCTATGATTATATGGTTTGGGGAATTTCTGCAATTTTTATCTAGATCTTACTAGTCATCTAGTCATATTAAAATAAGAAGAAAGGATAGAATCCTTAGTAGTTTTTAACGTTAAGCAGCTTTCCAGCAAATGATGCATTACCCATAATGCACCAAATACAGCTTAACAACTCCAACATATGAGGTGGTTGTTTTTTAATCTGACATACCTTTTGTTCTGGCTTTGTTTATTTTTTTTTAATTTATTTTTAAGATGTGACATCCCTGGGACAATTCCTCCTATCTCATGCAGGACAGGCAGGTGTTCCCTTCTAGAAAAAAAGATTTCTATGTCAAAATCTCGCAATGTAATATTTGTTTGAAAATAATAAGAACAGTAGGTCAAGCTGTTTAATCGAAGAAGGAAGCCACGTGAAGGAGCAGTGCTGAGCAATGTGCTGAACAACCTACATATGTGATCCTTGGAGTCTTGGGCTGCACGGCAAAGCTTCATCAGCACAGATAAGGTTGCCAGGGTGTTGAAAATTAATAGAGACGTAGCTGGTGTAGCTGGAGTGACAGAATCCCTGTCATGCACACACCAAAAAGCGGTATGAGGAAATTGAATTTGTCGATTCACTTTAGGTTGTTCACAGAGGCATTAAAAGTATTTTGGCAGAAAACCTCCTCATGTTGGCATACTTTCATTTTGAGGACTCTTCCACTACAATTTGCTGGTATCCCTATACTAGCTGAGACTGCTTGTGGCAGACAAGCTTGGAATCAGAACTTAAAAACAATGCATTAATCTTTATTGAAAACTTGTTTTCCTATGCCTTATTTTCAAAGAATTGAAAAGTTTTTATTTCATCTGTGACTTTAGTCAATGGAGAAGAATTTTGATCTTCTGACAGCTTGTGACTGATTCTTTGTGGGGAGGAAAAAAAAAGGATATTTTTACAGTTGCAGTAAGCTCTTTGCTCTTGTATTTTTAAGTGTGTTACTTCAACATCTGCGTCATTTAGCTTCCTATCACTTTGGTTGCTGCTCACTTAACCTGGGAGTAATGGGAGACGTTGAGGAAGACTTCCAGTGGAAGCAGAAAAATAAAATGTACTAACTGGTTGGTGATTCTCCCTCACATGACTAAAAGAAAAAAAAAAAAACAACAAACTGTTTTGCTTTCGGCTGTGCTTGCTACTAAACACCCTGTCATAGTGTGTGAGGTGAGTCACGACCTGTTTATTTATAGCCTTGGCCAATCAACGCCGAATGCTCTGAACTTCATTCAAGACCAGCAGGCGCTTAGGATGTCTTGTAAACATTTGCTCTCTGAGCAAAGAGCGCTCTTCTCTGCAGCAAACAGGACAGGTGCCCGGGTTGTCACTTCTAAAACACAAAACAGACTAGAAGATCATTGCCTGGATTATCTAGATTGGTAGAGAGAGAGAGAGAATTCCTTTTTACATCTGAAATGCCAGACAGTGAGGATCTGGGACAAGATGAAAGGTACTGTACGTTGATTCTGATGGCCTTCTCATGCAGCGCAGTACGGACCGAGGCTTTTGTGTAATTAATCTGTTTGCACTCCTAAGTTCTCAGCCTAAGATCAGTTTGCTCTGTGTTATAACAGATCACCTAATTCTTGAGGTTTGCCTTTAATGCTAACCTGAGGCTTCTTAGGAGAGAAGTGTTAGATCTTAATGTTTGCGTGGAGGTTAAATTGTACAGCTGTTATGTATGTCTTAAGCTAAAGCTGAAGGGAAGAAAATACTGGGTGGTTTCTAGCTAGTCACATTTCCCAACCATGGGACAACTTACAAGCCTCCAAATGTCAGAGAGACAAATAGTTTAGTTGGAGCCACGTTACGGACAGAACCATAACTCATTACTATGAGATAGGGCACTGTGTCCCCTTGAGGTATGCCTGTCTTTCTGGAGTTTAACTTTTATCTTTCTTAGCTTATAAAACCAGTGATAAGGACAAGAAGAAAGTGGTTGGATCTAAAACTTGGTAACAATTTAACAAATACTACTTTTTCAAGTATGATCCAGCACATTCCTATGACATAAATGCACTAATTAGATTTAGCTAAATAAACAGATTTTAACACAGGTATCTTAAAAGTAGATGTTATTTATGTTTGGCTTTGACAAAGTTTATAATTTAGATCTCTTAAAGTCCACATGGTCTTTCCATACCTGTAATTTTTACTGTCTTGATGCTAATCAAAAGGTTGGCTCTAAAATGGTATTAATGAAATATTTGATATTGCAAAAAAGAATTGTCATATATGTGGAAATAGACTTTTTTATGTAAGTAAGTTAGTTAAAATGCCAGAATATAGAGGCAAATTTAAGAAATTAGAAGAATGAGAAGAGAGCATTTCATTATGGCTTGGGATTTGATTTCTTCTAGTTAGATTTAAATTTGACCATTTATGTGGATGTTTATTCAATATGTATGTCAATGTGTAGTTGTAAGATAGATGAAATACAGAAGACATTTCAGGTTGTCTGTTGTAGATCAGTATATTCAGGCACAGTCACCTGACTGGGTGAATGTGGGTGAAGGGATCCCCAGTGGCATGATTGGGTCTCTGCAAGGGTGGGGTCACCTACGCATTTCCGTTTGCAGGGATCTAAGTTGTGCCCTATATATGACATAGATTAAAAGTAATTGTAGTAGTTGGTAGCATTTTTTTCTTTCCTTTAAGGAAATGTTGAGTCATTACTGATAGCCACCAAAGTGTTAATTGCTATTCATTAAAAAATGTTTAGCTGGATCTCCAGTTTGTTAAATTGTATATTTTTCAATACAGAAAAACAGCAATATGTATGACACATTAAAAAAGGAGGTTTCAGATCATAATCACCTTTTTTTTTGAATCAATTTTATAAAGGGTATACATTGTGTCCTTCCTTGAAAATATGTTGTGTGGTTTTTAAATCAACATGGGAGAAAAATCTTACCAGCTGAGAAGAAAAATAATTTTGAAAAAAAAATTATTTCAAAATTCAGATTTGGAAAAAAAACCCAGTGTTTACAAATGTGTAAAAGGATGCGATTGGTATGCAAAACATACAAGCTTTGTAATATCTAACTTCCTTTGTTCACAATTCTTTCTCTATAAAGGTTTGTAGCAAGCTTTGGCAGTCACATAGAAGTAATACGAGGCCTAAACCTCTAAGACTTCATTTTTATGAATCGAAGTTGTTTCTTTGTTTTTAAACAAAAAAGATGAACATTTCTAAAGCAGTAACCTGAAAAGGCATTATAGGGCCTGCTCTCCCCATTTGTCATTTCCAAAACTACCATTAAATTAATTGACCCTGATCCTAGTCTCTTATCCTTTTGTTGTCTTTGCTATTGAGCAAAAAGGTTTGAGAAAATAGTTTAATCAAAAGGTTCTGATTTTTTCTGGAATTCATTTGCCTTTGTGTCTTGGTGGTAACAAATAGGAGATAACTGGAGAACATTCCTACAGAAGTGCTAATGAGATTTGGCGGAGGTCAGAATATTTTGGTTTGAGTTAAACAGGAGGGAATACAAGGAGGAGCTATGGGAACTATACCAAAGCAATATGGGAACTGTACTGGAGCAATTCATTTTAGAATCGCAAAAGAAGAGATAGTAATTGAAATGCACAGATAATGGGATAATTTTGAGGGTGCACTGAACCAAAGCTACTGCTTTATATATTTAAAAAAGGAGGGCAGTGGTATTTTTGTAGAAGATGTAGAATGAGCTTTGTTTGCTAATTGGTTTCAGCACACTGCACGCCTTGTAGCTCCTTCTCAGATGCAAACAAATACTTCTTACATCACCTCCCTTCTTGAGTTCATGTCCTACTTCAGAAAATATGTAATATTGCATCATAAGTGTATTTCATGAACATTATAACATCATAGTTAAAGATGTGACATTGGTCAACAGTCTGTTAGTCATACGGTGAATTTAAAAGTATAATAAGCAAAGGAACATAAGCACAAATGCTTCTTAGTAAGGCTAGTAAAAAAGCTAGGAGTTGTGAAAATTAGGTACCCACTCATATCTTCTGTTTCGTTTTGTCATATGATCCTGGGCATTAGCAGATCAAGAACAGTGAGGAAAGATGTGGTGAACAGTCCAGGATTGAAAACAGTTTAGTGTAAGGACCGTATTTTCCGCTAGTAACTCTTTATAATCAGGTCCCCTACAGTTTTGGTGTAAGATGGTATCATTTATTTAAAACAACAACAAAAAAAAATTGACGACTCATGAGGAATCTAATGATGGTCAAGAATGTATAAAAGGTACTGTGAATGATCGGTCCTGAAGTGGTGGAAGCACCTGGCTGTAGGTGCTTCAAAGAGATACCAATGTGTAACTTCCTCTATCAGAACAATGTCTATGTTGTTCTATTTGCTGTCACCTCCCTGTTATTGAAAAGGCTAAACTGTTAGGCAGGAATCTTCATGAATTGAATAAAAATGGGAGAGAAAGCTACGTTATTTCGAACCCGTTGTTTTTGAACTACAGTCTTATAATGCATGACCTTTCTCAGTATGTGCTTAGACTTAGGAAAATGGAGATGCAGTTTAAAGTCAAATCCGTGTGTTATTTAATTACTCAAAGCATGTTGATTTGTAATTGTATAAGAATACTTGTTTCTTCTGCTAGTATTAGTTAATAAAGTGGAAAGTATTTGATTTCCTTTTATGATTGAATTCAATGAACAAATGTAGGCAATGAGTGGTTAGCTCGTGCCAGGAACTCTCAGTAATGCGTCGAAGTAAATGATCCCCTGCTCATACTAAATACATTAAAACCCATTGAAAAGAGCCAGAATTAAGTTCTTCACAGAAGGAGTTAAAGCCACCTTGTAATATTACACAAAAAGTCATTTTCATGTTTTTGCAGGTTAAAAGTATTGTCTGGCACTTGAAAATCCAATTTTCCTTTTTTGTGCAGCTGTTCTGCAACTCAAGGAATGCTCAGCTCATCTTTCCTAGCTGTTTGACTTTGAGAGGCCTTGAACTAGGAGTATCCCAGCTGAAGAATGTGGAGGCTGAAGGAGGGAAATGAATTGAGTTTGTGAGAAAGGGTTACAAGAGTTTTCTTTGCAGGAGAAAAATAAATGTGAAAGCATTGCTTCCAACAGCTGGGCAGAGCTGTTTAAAGCTCTGCAAACAGAACTTCATGCTCCTGTTGATAGAAACAAGACTTCCTTACTTTTCTGAAGAAAAATAGTGCAATAAAAATGTCTCTTCTGCATCACAAGTTTCTATTATAAATGGGAAGCTGACCTGGAAGATCCCAACCCTTGTGCTGTCTTGGTAAAAAGACAACAGCACGTAGTAATAGCATTGTAGTCTTTGCTAAACAGAAAGCAAATCTATAATAGTATTTGTGTGGCACTGAAATGCTCAGTTTTCATGGAAAGAAATGTTTAAGAAATCTATGCTTATTGACCAAGTCATGCCTTGGGACTAATAGCACTTGACTATCAGATCACATTTCACACTTCGAATGACCTCGAACTGGAGTAGCTGGTGTTCTCAGGAGAGCTGGACAAGAGTAGTATAGGTCAAAGGAAAAGTTTCTCGCGAGAGCTGACCTGTCAGTTTGCTTAGAAGAGTCTGTCTAGAGGTGCTGGACAATGAAATGCCCCAAATTTAGTTGGAGTATATTTTGTTTATTTTAGCAGGACTTTCAGCAAAAAGTGACGACATTTAGGACAATCTGCTGTGTTGAGTAACTTCTGTACTGGAATCACCTTCAAAAAAGTTGGAGTTAACCAGCTAAAGACAGACAATAGAGCTCCTTATTAAGACTTTATAAGACAACTGATGTTATACTTGACTAGAAGAAATGAACGCATCCCCTCCAAAATAAAATCCTGGTAGTAGTGGGTCGTCTTTTTTTTTTTTTTTTTTTTCAGGAACCTGTAGGACAAGACGAGTTCCCCTATTCTTTTGCAGAACACTCGAGTGCATTTTTATAACAATAGCACTGGTTTCTTTTTCAGAAAAGTTTGTTCTTGACTAGTAATAAAAGAAAAAAAAAACCCAAGCCTTCATTTATGAGATTGATATTGTTTAGCAGCACACCAGTGGTAAAATGTTCCCATGTCAGTTGAAGAGAAGAAAATACCATTATGATTTTAGTTTAACACACTGTGCAAGAAGTATATAAAGTCAGGGATAAGGGTTGCTTATATTATGTTTTGTTGAAAGTCACGTGTCCTGGCCAGTCTGCTCTGCAGTCCATTGAGAAAAACACATCCAGCCTCATCAAATGGTGATGATTTAAGCATGTTACTTGTACAATAATATTGCCAGGAAATATTCTTGGTCAAGAAATAAAAAGGGTCTGCATGTTACTGAAAGCTGTGAAATAACATTTTTTTTCAGCTTTTTATGGCACATCTTTCCCTGAAAAAAACAGTAACAGCAAATTGGACTGACTCACTGTTAATAAAAAGCACAAAATTGAAGCGTCAGATGAAGATAGATGAGGTCAGAAAGAAGACACTTTAAAGCTTGAGAAGCAGTGTTGTACAGTATTAATGGAATTCATAATTTCTAAGAACTAAATGTATTTGAACTACAGAAGAGATGATAATTAAAGGAGATTTTTGGATTGAGAGATGTTGTTAGTTACTCTTTAAGGTTGATAACTATATTCTCCAGCTTCAGTTTAAAACCAAAATCTGTCTGACTTTGTAAATCTTAGAGGTTACAAGTGTGCCTAAGCTTTGACATTGAAGGGATGTCAAATGTAATCAGTTAAAGGATGTTTGCCACAGCATTACATGTGGGCAAAAGCCTAACCCTGTGCAGCACCTATAGATTAGCAATGGGAAATAAAGTGCATATGGATATTTACAAGCTAAAGAAATTTCTCTTAGAAAAGCTTTGTCGAGTTTGCAGCAAAAAAGTTGTAGATGAAGATTCTCCCTAAAGTTTGGGAACAGAGTGTATTTGTGGATGCTTCCTGTGCTCCTCATTTTTTCAGTGATACAGCATCCTTTCGTTTGAAGCAAGCAGGATTTTGCCCTAGTGATTCATTTAAATTGCAAGTCTTATTGACTTGGTCATAGCCACATGACTCAAATATAATTATTTTAGTATGCTTAACAATTGCATAGGATCCAAAAGTGGCACAGGATAAAGCACAATTCTACATAATCACCTTTTAAATACCCACGTAGGTCATTAAAATGCTATGCTGTTAGTTCAGTGGTGCTTGCTATTATGTCTTTCCACGTACTGCACATAACATATACAAATTTGTTACATTGTGTTACAGTAGGGCTAATCAATATTGCACTGTTTTCTACCACACAGTTCAATAGTAGATTTTAGAAGTTTTGCTGTTGGTACTTTAATACACTTAACTGTAAAATGTACTTTTTACACTATTTTATGTTTTGGAGAGAGAGGGATGGTTATTTTCATTTTGAGTATGTGATCACTTGAAATTTAAATGTAAAAAAAACATTTTAAATGTCTTTCACAAAATTTGAAATCTAAATACTATTTTATATCCATTATCTCTGTACCTGAATAATTTAGAAGACAAATTTAAAAAAATATTTTTAGCATAGGTCTCCAGGTATAAAACGTTTGCTTCAAAGAAGGGTAACTGCATCATTGTAATCACTCCCTTCTGCACTCTGGTGATTCTCTTTCTTCCCAGGAGAGACCTGTGAAAGCTCTGGAAAGGTAAATCGGCTTGATTGGGTTTTGCTAACAGTATACACACTTGATTTCATTTGGTCGTTTCGTACTTAACTCCTGGTTGTCTATGAGGTTTGTCCTTAGATATCCTTAGATATCAACATCCTTTACAGCCACATCATTCTATAAGCTTTAGATAGTACTTTGTAAAAGACTACAAAATAGCCACATTACCTATATTGTGGTTTACATATCTTTGGGAATGTAACTTTCAGCTCTTCCACCTTGACTAATGCATTCTATGTTACCCTTAAAATTACAGAGTCTGCACAGGTTTCAAGCGTGTGTGGTTACAACTGGGAAATCAAGAAGGTTTAGAAGCTCTGTAATTACTAACTCTTTGTTTACGTAGGTGCAGTCCTTCAGATCCACCACATCATGGTGTACTTTGTCACTGCTGCAGTTCTGAGTAGCTTATCTACGTGAAGATACATATAAAACTGTGTACACATAATTAAAAAAAAATCCAGCACATCACGAAGAGATCTTTAAACCAGTAACATGAGAGCTACTGACCTTTCTGAGAGAAATGTGACGGGGCTTTGCCTGAACAGATGTCTAGATACAAAATGAGAGCATGACACCATCAGTCATTTTTAGAGAATGTAATGCCACTGACTCTTCTGGCCAGAGTTTGTGACTGTGATGGGTTGAAGCATCTGGGGCGGGAGGGTGTTGTGGAGGGGTTTTTTCAGCTACTAGGTAACAGTTTATGCATTTGCTCAGTTTTAGAAATGAGGCAGTAGGTAGTCAGAAGGATATGAGTAATTAAGTTTCTCTCTGACCACCTTCAATCTTATTGACAGTAGTTTTAGAATAAAAGTGTATTACTTTGTATATCAAACTTAAGTGATGGGAGCATAAAATTTTATTCTTTATATATCATACACCAAAACCTTAGAAGGTGTTCAGAGAGAGTTGGCTACTCATGTCATTGAAGGGGCACCTTGACAGGAGTCCCAAGAGCTGTTTTGGCAGCAAGTACAGGGTTCATATATAAGTAATTTATTAAGGTACTGTAAGTAACTCCACTAATACTATCACAGAATCATAGAATGGTTTAGGTTGGAAGGGACCTTAAAGATCATCTATTTCCAACCCCCCTGCCATGGGCAGGGACCCCAGAGCTGGACGCAGTACTCCAGGTGGGGTCTCATGAGAGCGGAGTAGAGGGGCAGGATCACCTCCCTCAACCTGCTGGTCACACCTCTTTTGATGCAGCCCAGGACACGGTTGGCTTTCTGGGCTGCAAGCGTGCATTGCTGACTATTGTTGAGTTTTTCGTCAACCAAGACCCCCAAGTCCTTCTCCTCAGGGCTGCTCTCAATCCATTCCCCGCCCTTGCTTGGGATTGCGCCGACCCATGTGCAGGACCTTGCACTTGGCCTTGTTGAACTTTATGCAGTTCACACAGGCCCACCTCTCCAGCCTGTCAAGGTCCCTCTGGATGGCATCCCTTCCCTCCAGCATATCGACCATATCACACAGCCTGGTGTCATTGGCAAACTTGCTGAGGGTGCACTCAATCCCACTCTCCATGTCACCAACAAAGATGTTAAACAGCGTTGGTCCCAATACCAACCCCTGAGGAACGCCACTCATCACTGGTTTCCACTTGGACTTCAAGCCATTGACCACAACTCGTTGAGTGCGATCATCTAGTCAATTCCTTATCCACCGAGTGGTCCATCTGTCAAATCCATGTCTTTCCATCTTAGAGACAAAGATGTCATGTGGGACAGTGTCAAATGCTTTGCACGAGTCCAGGTACATTGGGAACTTCACTGGACTGCCATGACTTCTCAAATATGATGGAGAGTGGCTTAGCAACTTCCTCTTCCAGTTCCCTCAGGATGTGCAGATGGACTTGTACACCTTCAGGTGCCTTAGATGGTCTTGAACCTGATGATCTCCAGTTGGTGGTTCTGCGTTCTCCCAGTCCCTGCCTTTGCCTTCTGAGGCTTGGGCAGTGTGGCTTGAGCACTTCCCAGAGAAGACTGAGGCAAAAAAGTCATTGAGTGCTTCAGTCTTCTTCATATCCTGGGTAACCAGGTCTCCCGTTTCCTTCTGGAGACAGCCCATATTTTCCCTAGTCTTCCTTTTATCACTAATGTACCTATAAGAAGCTTTTCTTGTTGCCCTTGATGTCCCTGGCCAGATTTAATTCTGTCAGGGTTTGGCTTTCCTAACCTGATCGCTGGCTGCTCAGACAGTTTCTCTGTATTCCTACCAGGCTACCTGCCCTTGCTTCCACCCTCTGTAGGCTTCCTTTTTGTGTCTGAGTTTGTCCAGGAGCTCCTTGTTCATCCATGCAGGCCTCCAGACATTTTTGCCTGACTTCTCTTTGCTGGGATGCATTGCTCCTGAGCTTGAAGGAAGTGATCCTTGAATACTAACCAGCTTTCTATTATGCTGAAGTAGTTTTTTATGTTCTTGGTTGACTGAAGTTGTAGTCATGCACTCCACAGTCATCATCTACGTCACTTCACATATCTTTTTTTCCTTTTTGTCTTTAAACGTGATCATTGAGAAATGAATTTGTTTGGAGTATGCATCACTCTCTGTCTGCCAGCTTCTGATCTAATGCAGGTTTAATGTTTGTCTCTATACAAGGGCATGACGTAACATATCTTTGCATAGATACACCTATACGTTTTACCTCCTTTCTTTCTCCCTCCCCCTTCACCAGGATCTCTGTTTCTGCCCCCTTGCTCCAACCCTCTGGCCTGTGGGTAACACTGCCGCTCAAGCGGGCTTTGGGGAAAAGGGACAGGAGGGACAGATGTTACCAGGGCTGGCAGTTGTTGGGAGCTGTGAACAAGAAGAGGCAGCATGTGCATCTGCTTGTCACACTGAAGATCAGCAAGCTGACTTTCTTACACCTCTAGTTGCCTAAGATCAGAATAAGGCTTCAAAATAGTCCCTGATATTCCTTGTAAAATAGGAAAGTGTGGCTATAGTAGAACTGACAAAGTTCTGAAGAACTGACAAAGGTGTGTCATGATTTCTTGCGGCGTACAAGAAACTGCCAAGTATTTTTTTGCGGAGCAAGCTTAATAGTGGGTTTGTAATGTTTTGAAGCAAACTTCACCTGTGCCATCCACTCTTCTTACTTGGTTTGTTCTTTGTCAACGCGCCACGTGTGGACCATGGGATGAAAGCATCTAGCAATACATTTTGTCTGCACTGCAGCTCATACTTTCAACATCTTTTAAACTTGGCAAACGAAAGCATTATTAACAACCAAGAGGAGCAACTCCAGAGAACTTTGCCTGCAAATGTGCCATTTTTCTGCATCATTTGCATGGGTTTTTTTGAATTGTTATTAGTTATTCCAGTGTGCCTTGTTGTATCTCCTCCTCTTTATGTTGTCTTTATATTGGTATAAATGAAAATAGTTTGCATTATTATTGTAGTTTATGCTTTCATCTCCCCATACTGTTTTCGCAATTACCTTAAAGTTAGTAAGCCAACTATCTACAATTATCCTATGTATTTCAAAGCTCTGTTTTGATAGTAGGCATCAGACCTATCCATTTTCTCTCTGTGTGCTTCCACAAAGTTCCACTTTGTCAACAATTTTAAATAAAGGATAGGAGTAAAGTCTGTAAAATGACTTTATAATTCAGAATACTGTCATAATAGTAGTTTCCAACGCTAGAATAAAGAGGCGACTCTTAAAATACATATTATTAATGCTGCAGAATGGTTTACAAAAGCTGGAAGCAATGTTTCTTTAAGGAGAGTAGCCTATCCATAAAAATTGCAGTTCTCCTATGACAAAACCCTTGTATACTACTTCTCTGAAGCCACTAATTATCAGAGGATGGAAATTGAAATCACAGTTGTGGATGGGAGGCCGACAAAAGGTCTGTGTAACATTGCTAATCCCTGCCCTCATGTTCTTCATGACTTATGTAATGGTTTTATTTACATCCTCTGTCAGAGACATATACCTGCATGCAGTGCCATGCATAGCTGGAAAATATGTTGCATTTTCTCTGTCTGACAGAAGTCACCTAGTCCAAGACATGAGACTCTGACCCTATGAATTTCAGGTACACTGTTTAAAATTGTTTATGTTTTTTTTTTTCTCAAAGGGGTTGAAAAATACCCTCACCCTGAATATTCTGTAATGTAAGAGGAAATCACACTACTGCAGTCGTATAAACAGTATACCATAATAAAGTCAGGAATAGGGCAACAGTTTGGGTTTTGAACTTTAATCAGTTTTACATCGTGGTTGAAACACTTTAAGTCACGTTCTGCGCTCCTCTATGCATACAATAGTTTGAATATGAATTCCCCATGCATGCTATTTATGTTCTGTATGAAATGGCTCCCAAACCTTGCTCTAATACCGATGTTGCTGTGTCACCACCTCGTGGCGAAGCTGCTGTACAGGACTTAAATATAGGCATAGACAAAGCTGAAGTTTCTCCATGTGTGTTTAACTAGACATTTTTGACCTGACTTTTTTACAAAAATGAAGCTGTTCAGATTATAGGAGAAGATGGTTAACTTCCATTATATTAGGAAAGCTGCTTCCAAGTAATCAGTATGTCTGCAGTGCAAAATAAAAGAAGGTAAGTAACAGTCCCATGCAGAATAAAAGTGGATGTCATGTATGTGGGAGAAGACAACTTATTCCTGGCTTAGATATAAGTATGTAAAAATTCACAAATTTAAATGTGGGTCCAGCAGTTGGACCAAAGTGTACAATTCAGTATAAGCCCCAAATCCTCTTATCCTGTGTGTTTAGGAGAAATGAGAGCCAGAATTTATAATTGTAAGAAAAAGTGGCTTTAGACCTTGCTGAATTTTATGTCAGACATCTTGTCTGGTGTTTGGCTGACATGTCAGTTAAAGATTTTAAGGAGAACTGAAGTTTGGTGTTCTTTTTCCTGAGTCATTTGGTTTGAAATTCAGAGTTCACTTTCTCCTTTTATCATAGTTTGTAAAATAGAAGTGACATATCTTTTCGGTTATACAACTGAAAATTTGTAAAGAGAGATTTTTCTTAGTTGGAAAATGAAGTGAAATAGGCATATATATATATATAGTTACCCATCATTTGCCTAGTTTTGTTACTAATCTGTGACTAGAAAGCTGAGGTAATAATGTAATCCCAAACTTTTCTTTCGTTTGATGTTATAATGTCATAAACAGTGTGGACTACTTTACTTGCTATCATGATTCATTGATCAAAACTTCTGCCTAATTTAGGCCACTTGACCCTTTTACTAACCATCCCTTCAGTGCTATGCTAGTGTATCTTGCTTGCTGCCACGTAAGAGATCACTTCCCTTTCAGTGCCGTATCAGCATATAGCCCCAGCTCTGCAAAGAGAAACAAGTCAGAAGCTCATCTTTTTAGGAAAAATCAACATACCTCTTGTACTCCAGTGTAATTATACATGTAATTTGCAAGTAAATAATTTCCAGAATTCAAATCCATTTTCCTCCAACGATTATCTCCTTGGGCTGTGTAAGTAAACCAGTTACTCTTGCTAGAAAGATCTGCATTGCAGTTCTTGGTGCAAGTGGGATGTGAACTCATGCCGTATAAAAAACATTACTGTACACTTTTGTGTTATAGACTGAATAAGTAAAAGTAACATATAGCAAATTTTTTTTAAATGCTTTTAAAAAATCCAACTTTCGGTTTCTGCGTTCCTGAAAGTTTGTGAAATAATTCTAAGGAATCTGCAAAATACTTATGAGGAAAAATAAGCCTATTTTGGTAGGGTTAAATTTGCTATGTAAGGATCCACATCTGTTTTGAAAAATGTTCGGTGTTAAGCAAATTAAAAAGCAGTACTCTAATTTTAAGACCATGTTGTTGTCACTTACGGGAACAAAACTCCAAAGTAACACCTAAGCCAGGAGTCTTGAAAGCCTGTGGACACCAGGACTGTTGTACACGTGCATCAATATTGCCAGTGGCTCACAAAAATACAAACATACGTTCATAACTTTAAAATCTTCATAGCTTTTCTTGTATCAGGAAATGAGAGACATGAACAAGTTCAGATCCTAAAACATAATGGTGCCTTATTAGTAAGAAAGACCATTAAATCATAGGTAATAAAATACAGTACAGCAAAGGTAGGTTATGCATGTGTCCTCAGCTGAGAAGGTAGACAAAAGCAATCTGCTAACCAGCTTTCAACTAAGAAAAGTCCAAGTGTTCATGATGGCTTTTAACTTCTACAATATGTGCCAATAAAAATGACTAAGCAATCTGTTGTTGAGCAAGGATCATATTAACATGGAAGTTTTCAATCACTACAGGTATTTTTGCAAGTGATGATAGATGATTTTTTTTTTAGTCTTATGTTCACTACAAAAAAAATAAAATTTTGTATCTTGTTATTCCTAATATTAAAGCACATATTTAAATGTTACTCTTGAACACTAAATTCACATAGGGTAAAGTTTAAACAGCAAAAATATGAATTGGCAGTTGGATCTGACATTCTATGTGTGTGTCCCTATTGCTGCACACCGACCCTTGTACATTCATTTTTTTCATAACGTAGTTTCTGATTTAACCTGTAATGTGATCCACTAATGAGAAAATGTTACTATTAATGCAGTGATGCATTGGACATTTAATGGAGTCTGTATCCCAGTAAAATGACTGTGGGATTTTTTATGGCTTACTTGCATTCACTGTCATCAAAAGTGTGTGTACTGAGCAGTGAATTATGTGAAAGATAACTTTGTAAAACTGGTGCAGAATTTACTTCATATTCTGAATATTTACATCATGGTACATCCATGCTTTGTACCAGTTTGATTTGACATTGACTGACCTGTGTATGTTTTTCCTTTCATTTGTTGTTTCATAAACATGTCTGTTGTAGATGTTTTGTCTACTCCAAAAGGGTATATGATGTGATCATTTAAACTGGATATTGTCTAAACTGATGAGCCCCAAATTAGATACATATGCTTTCTCATGTTTTTCAGCAAATTCTTCAGTACAGTTTTTAAAATGAAAATGAAAATTAAAATGAACAGTTATAAGCTAAGCTTCAGAAACACTTCTTTCAATATAAAAGAAAAAAATTCAGTAAGGAAATGAATGTTAACATCAAGACTTCAAGATCAATTTTTTTTTTCTAAGTTGGGTAACAGTCTCTTATGGATCATCATAGTTTGCAGAACAAGATGAAAAATAGAAAATGCACAAGGATTATATGCATGAAATTAAATGTATTAATGTGTTTGGCCATCCTGTGGCAATGAAAAGTACTGTGGTATTTTTTTTTTTTTTAAAGAAAAAAATAATATTACAAACAAGTTTGGGGTTGTTTAATTTAGATGACAACCATGCCTTGAACTCATTGTTTTCATATGGCAAAGGAATAAGCAGTAATTGCTTCTGTAATTGCTTGTATGGACTGAGAACTGCTACTACTGAGCAGAATTTTTTTGATTTAAAAAGATCAAATCAGCCCAATGTAAAATACGTGGAAACAAGCAGCGGTTTCTGTAGCAGAGCAGCAGCCATTGGATCACTGGAGGCTATAGCTTTCCATATGATGTTTTCAAGCAGTTTCAACTTTCACATGAGTTATAACCAAAGTTGTTGGGTATTTTTGTTTGTTTTACTCAGCTGGAAAGTCATCAGTTCCAGGCAAGACTACAGACCCAGGATAAATCAGTGCATTTCAGAAACACTGATGAATTTATTTGTATTTCTTCAAGAAATGTCCCACTTCAA
The DNA here is from genome assembly GCF_028858705.1 of Grus americana. Taxonomy (NCBI): domain Eukaryota; kingdom Metazoa; phylum Chordata; class Aves; order Gruiformes; family Gruidae; genus Grus; species Grus americana. The sequence continues at coordinate 82,425,045 of NC_072853.1, read as the reverse complement.
GGAACAGAACCCTGGCAAGGTAAGAATTCCCAAGTAAGATTAATGGTTCAATATTGTTTAATAAAAAGGTGAGATAGATTTAAAAAAAACAAGCAAGCAAAAAAATGAAAAATAAAATACACATTATGATACATTCAGTAATGAGTTTCTGCTGACTTTTTCCAGTGCAGAACACAGGTAGGTCATCAGTGAGCAAAGGTGCTCACAGTAAAGTTTACAGCAGTACAGTCCTTCCCCTCACAGCTGTTGGAACCTCACCAGTCCTTCCATGGAAAGGAAATGAAAAACATCACAATTTAATAAAAACTTAAAAGGCAGGAAAAGTATACAGTTATACAGTCCTAAACATACATGTTTTTTCCAAGTAATTGTAGTTTTCAGAAACAGCTGCACAAGTACAGATAGAAGAGAATCCTTCATATTTTTTGGTGATAATTTTTATTCTATACTGATATAGTTGTTTGTGGGGTGTTTTGTTTACTGGAAAGACTGAGCTGGAGAACCTAGTCCGAGAAGAGACAAGCAGGAGTAATGTTTCTTCTTTCCTAATAAGAAGAAGATTATTATGTAGTTCTAGCCAAAAGTGAAGCACCTTTCTTTTCCAAATAAAAATATAAATAAAGTAGAAGTATATCATGGCAATAGTAGATTTCATTTTTATATATGTATTGCTAAATATAAAAATTTAAAAGAGGATTAGGAGGTTTTTTCCTCTCTTTTGATCTCAGTTAACTTTGCCACACAATCTTTCATGAAAACAAGCCCTTCAGAATTAGCAAAATTGAAGTATGTAGTACCACACTCCAATATTAGCAGTTCAGACTGAAAATACAGATGAGCAACAGGATGAAATACATTTCAAAGATGAATAAATTATACAAAAAGCAGTTATATGTTTAGGATTATAAAGTTATGTTTAAAAGAAGTAGGTGTATATTGAGATAAGGAAATGCAGTGTCAGTATACACAATCCCATAATTTTGTCATGTAGTAACATGACACAGTAACTGTATGTTAAGATACATCTAATACTTATTTAGAAAAGCTAATTTAGACAGGATGTTTTCCTTTCTTTTTCCTGACCTCATTCTCTAAGCCATGTCAGTATTTTACTGCTATAATTACAAGCAGATTAGGCACTGATGCTGTGTGCAAATTTTCTTTGAATTAACCGTTCTATTCCAATTCAACTCCAAAAGCAAATAGATTCTTTCTGTAAACTTCCAACGGATCAATTCTGTACTTGGCATTGTGAAAGATGCACTGTATGTCTCAGTCACAGCAGAGGCTGAGACTCAAGTTCTATACTGAAAATTCAGCTCAGTCTTCTTGTTATGGGGATGCTAGAGTAGCCAGCAAGCATCAAGAGAATGCTTGCCAGCATATGAGAGAAGACAGTTTCATGAAGCAACACAACAAGGGAGACAACTGTACTCATCGTAAGGATTTTTTGCTTTTGTAAGCATGCAGCAAGTATGCATTGTTATATTTCAATTAGTGATTTGGGTTTTTTCTCGTGCATATCAACTGTTTAGCCTTTTTTTTTTTTGTGTAGTGAACGTGAAGTAATTTCTAGTAATTTTAGCAATAACTATGAGCTTGTTAAACCTTTACGTTAAATGAATAAAAATAGTATATTTTTATAATGGAAGAGGGAGTACATCCGAATTAGCCAAAATGGACTGTTTGATGCTTATTTGCATTGGATGTGTTAAAGTATTTCTTAATTTCAAAAAAAACCAACTTCCATTTTCCACTGCATTCTAGATTCATTTAGCATGCAACATTTTTCTTTTGCAACATGATCTAAATATTTAAACAGTGGAAGTGTTAATGGCCAATTTTAATGTTTTTGCCAGTTTTGCCTACTGGTCTGCAGTGTATGTACGTTTTTCACTGTCTTGGGAAGTTACATTCCTGGAGTTGTCCTCTCCTATGTCCTATGTAAGTATAGGCTCTTTTTCAGTCATGATTTATGTATGTGATTTGTGTGCTATTTGGTCTCTGTACAGGGAGTTGGTTTGGGTTTTTTTTATATATATACATACATGTATATATACACATATATAGATATATGTATGTAGGTTCTGACAAGTGCTTTTTGTCATATAGAAGTCAGCTTACAAGGTTTTTTTCAGCCTGTTGATTCTGGCATAACATTGCATAGTTGCATTTCTCAGGTAGAGATATCAAAATGAGACTAAATCAAGATAATTATAAGTGTTATATAGGAGTTATCAGGGCTCATTGAAAGAGCTTTAAACTAGATTTGAAGGTGGCAAGGGATAAAACCAGGTTCGCTAGAGATAAGCCTGAGGGCAGCATGCCAATGTTTGTGGGACAGTGTGCTAGCAAGGTTCTTTGGTCTGCCATCTCAGTGGAGGTAGGGGATGGAGCTCCATGCAGCAGCAAAGACGCAAGGGTTATTGATGTGTTAGAAACCTTATGGAAGCACCTCAGAATGGTCACGGAGGAATTAGGGCTTCTCCCCGCAAAAAGGTGGTGGGATCAATAGCCCAACTGAAATGCATCTAAACCAATGCATGCAGCATGGGCAACAAACAGGAGGAGCTGGAAGACATTGTGCAGCGGGAAAACTATGGTATACTTGCCATCATGAAAACATGGTGGGATGACTTGCACAACTGGAGTGCTGCAGTGGATGGCTACAAACTCTTCAGAAGGGAGGAGAGGCAGTGGGGTAGCCCTGTATGCTAGGGAGTATTTTGACTATCTGGAGTTTGACGATGGTGATGTGAGGGTTGAGTGTTTATGGGTAAGAATAAAGGGGAAGGCCAACAAGGCAGATATCATGGTGGGAATCTGTTATAGACCACCCAACCAGGATGAAGAGGCAGACATAATATTCTGTAGGCAGCTGGGAAAGTCTCACAATCGCTAGCCCTTGTTCTCATGGGGGACTTCAACTTACCAGACATCTGCTGGAAATACAATACAGCAGAGAGGAAACAGTCCAGGAGGTTCCTGGAGTGTGTGGAAGATAACTTCCTGACACAGCTGGTGAGTAAGCCAACTAGGGAAGGTGCCCGCTGGACCTGTTCTTTACAAACAGAAAGGGACTTGTGGGTTATGTGACAGTTGGAGGTCATCTTGAGCACAGCAATAACAAAATGATAGAGTTTTCGATTCTCGGAGAAGTGAGGAGGGAGGTCAGCAGAACTGCCACCTTGGACTTCTGGAGGGCAGACTTTTGCCTGTTTAGGAGCCTGGTTGACAGAGTCCCTTGGGAGGCAGTCCCGAAGGGCAAAGGAGTCCAGGAAGGCTGGACATTCCTCAAGAAGGAAATCTTAAAGGCACAGGAACAGACCATCCCCATGTGCCGAAAGACGAAACAACAGGGAAGAAGACCAGCCTGGCTGAGCATGTCCAAAGCAAAGCAACAAAGCTGGTGAAGAGTCTAGAGCACAAGTCTTATGAGGAGCGGCTGAGGGAACTGGCGTTGTTTAGCCTGGAGAAAAGGAGGCTGAGGGGAGACCTTATCACTCTCTACAACTCCCTGGAAGGGGGCTGGAGCCAGATGGGTGTTGGTCTCTTCTCACAAGTAACAAGCGATAGGACAAAAGGAAATGGCCTCAAGTTGTGCCAGGGGAGGTTTAGATTGGATGTTAGGAAAAATTTCTTCACCGAAAGGGTTATGAAGCATTGGCACAGGCTGCCAAGGGAAGTGGTTGAGTCACCATCCCTGGGGGTATTTAAAAGAAGTGTAGATGTCGTGCTTAGGGACATGGTTCAGTGGTGGACTTGGCAGTGTTATTTTAACAGTTGGACTTGATGATCTTAAAGGTCTTTTCCAACCAAAACAATCCTATGATTCTGTGATCATAAATTGTGCCTTACTGGAAATAAAAAAGGTGTCAGTTGATATGAATACAATGGTATTTTCTGTGACGAATGGCTCCTGGAAACTGGATTTGACATTAACAGTTTGTCTGACATGGGCATTTCACAGTGCTTTTTTATGTAAAACCAATTGCATTATGTAAAATTAGTAATCTTTTGCAGAATTATTTATTCTTTATTAACTTCTTATAAAGCAATATTTCAATACAATTTCTCTCTCTGTCTTCATTTTTATCACAGTATTGTGTGCCTTTTTATGTCCCTTCCTTAAGTGCAATGAATTTGGACAGAAAGTATGCAACAAAATTAAGACTGTTCTGATGAAACTAGATTTTGGAATAGTGGAATATATCAACCAGAAGAAAAAAGAGAGATCTGGTGAGTAATAAAGTATAGTCCCAAGTAATGTATTTCTGTATGCAGAGAAAATTTTATTCACCTTGCAGACAGTTTGGTTTGTCTTGTGAAGCCAAGTGTAAAGTTATTTCTTGCTTTGAACCTGGCTACTATTCTTAGCTTTATAACAAGTGATAATGTATGTCAGATGTCTGGGTATGGTAAAAAAAAAAAATTCATGGAAGGTAACAATGCAAGACTGATGGTTCTCTTCATACTTGATTAGATGTACTGCTTGTAGGTTTTCAGAAAAAATCCTAATTGCTGTAAAGTATGCAGTGCTTATCTCTATCTAGGTAAGGCAAACTTAACCAGGAGATTCATTCAAGAACACAAAATGAGTACATAACAGAATTTTCAGTTAGAGACTGAGCTCTGTTCCAGCATCTAAATCCACCTTGTTTTCACTCCCATCAGCAACAAGAATTTTTCTTCCCCAAATACTCAATAAGCATTTAAGAATTGCAGTAGGATAGTAGCTACAAATTAATAAAAGTTTTTAGTTAGAAAGTGGAGAAATCAGTTTAAAATGAAATGTCACCTGTCTCACCTGAAAACATTTATAACATTGGAAATGTTTAGATTTTAAGTAATAAAGCTATTTCAAGAAAAATGTTTAGATGAACAATGTTATCTCTAGCTTGCTTTTTGGGTGTGCTGCAGGTTTGGTAATTAAACTTTTGTAGTGTAGCCACATGACTTGCCGGTAGCCTACCTCTTAGTATAACATCAGTAGATTTCATATCTGCTTTAAAACGTGCATTTCTTATAACAGTGCATCATACAATGTGCTGTTCCTAGACTCAATGAGAGGAATCATTTGCCTTTTTCCCTTCTCCTACATATAATGCAGCAGTTGTTGGAAATAAGGAATAATGGATTGAAAAATTTTTTTCATGTATTATTCTACCTTGTTCTAATTTTAAGTGAAACTGGCAGAAAGATCAGAGTATTGTTTCACAAATTTCATAAGCCAGAGCTGGGAAAATGGTTGAGGTTAGATTCATTCTTTCCTGTTTCTCACCCTCCAGTTCAATTTAACCCAGACAAGTTCCCTTCGCCACTTGGGTTTACCACATGGGTTCACAAACCCTTGTACTGGCACAAGAGGAAATAGCAAATTGCAAGGATAGGCAACCAAGAATATGATGACTGTGGTTTTCAGCTGACATTGGTTTAAAATATTCATGAGCCTATTCTCATACAGAGAGAGGAGAGGAAGCAAAATTTGTGTCTCCATTCATCTGTTAGGAGCAGCATTCTACCAGACTTCAGAGGACGCTTTGTACGCATACTTGCTTATAAATATTGTGAATGCAGGGGAATGGGGTGCAAAGAAGAAGATAGGTTTTGTGAATGAAGATTACACGCAATTATCCAGAAAATTGCACGTTCTCATGTAAAAGCAATGTGCTGGGGTAACTACACTGCCTGTTTTAATAGTATGTTACAACTGTGCATTGTACCAGCTGTGTAGTTTAAAAGACAGATATATATTGCCAGGGAACATTATACAACAACAGAGACTTCTGAAACTAAGTAAATAAATGCATTGGAATGTATTTCAGAGCAACAATCTCTCTCCTGCTTTGGGTGCTGCATAATATATTTTGATAACTACCTAGCCTCTCAATCAGTCTTTTTTCCCTCACCTTAGTAGCATACGACATAAATGATGCACTGTGTCAACAAGTGAAAGTTTACTGTACTGCGCAAGCGGTGTGACAGGGAACGCACACTGAACCTCAAAGTCTGTTGTCATGAGTAGGGTAATTTATTTTTTTTCTTTCAGAAACAGCAAAAACAAAACCCACAGAAGATGACAGTGAATTAGACATATCAGCCCTGTGTCCTAAGGTGACTTTGTTTCCATCAGCCCTATCTTGCTTTTAAAATCTATATAGATAATGGAGACTATCTAGACTACTGTCTCTGTTTTCTGTGGAAGACGTTAACCTGCCCAGGAGGCTGTGTTCCTGAACTAAGCAGTATGCTTTAAAAGCCATTCCCAGTCTCCATCTTTAGGCTTATACTAATTACCTTAGTGCATTCGTGACTTCTGGCCTTCAAGGTAATGGTTTCTTTGGCCTACTAAACTAAGAATGTATTTGTTTTGTAATGGCTGTGGAATGATTAAACTAGAATTTAATAGCCAAGGCAGCTATTTTTATTTACAACAGTGAAATTGCAGTTAATTTTTATCAAATTAAAATATAAAAAGGGAAACAATTGTAGAAAACTTGTGTAATTTGTCAGATACTTGTGTAATCACTTGTCTGATAATTTTTTACTATAGTGTAAATCAGTATATTATCTATAAATATCTTTCTAGATATGTATGAGAACACTCTAATATCTCCTTTCTCTCTTAATATTCTAGATAACTCTATGGCAAAGGATTTTCCATTATAATCAAAATACTGGTTGATATAAAAAACCCTCTAGTTTTCTAGGAATTCTTATGCAGTATTTGATCAGTAGTGTATAGAGCCTGACTTTGACAGTGATCACTTTGAAGGTGTTTTTGTATTCTGAAAAAAAATAAACTTACATCCTATGGAATAAAAATTTGTATCTGATGTAATTGGATATTGTTGGATAAATTCATAAAGGATAATGATTATTTAAGCTAATTTTTGACTGCTTACAGATAATGGGTTGGGTTTTTTCATCGAAGTTTATGCATTTCTTTACATTTATGCATATTTTGTATTTGCAGGCTCATTCTTATTTCATTACAGTAGGATATTACTTTCAGAATGAATAATTGGAATTTTCTATGCTTCTTTAGTATAACACAGCTTTCAGTTATTACAAAGAGGGATGCTTCAATTCTCCTATTATTTTCATGTTTCTACCAGTAAAGCTTAAATAGGAGACAATTTATATTGCTATGACATGCAAGAGGCTTCTTTTTCAGTATCTAAGCATTGGCTTCCTGTAGTGTGAATTTTTTGAGTGTAAGAATACCATGTATGGGACTTTTTTATGTTTAGGTTAGTCCTGCCGTTGTTGCCAAAGAGCTGTCAGTGTCTGACACAGATGTATCAGAAGTATCTTGGACTGATAACGGGACCTTTAACTTATCTGAAGGGTATTCTCCACAGACAGACACATCTGATGGTATGTAATGGCTTCATCTATTTCATCAATGAATTGCAGTCATGCAAGTTACCTGAAAATGATAGAGAATTTGAGGATAAAATTTTTTGGGTCAGTTTTTTCCCCCTCTACAATGAATTCAAAATTAATTCCAGTGATTTATGTAATTTTGGATACATCTTGTGTAAGAGCTGTCCTCATCCTAAAAATAATAAAGTCCCTCAGTAAGTGTCTAAATAAATAAGTAGCGGTGGGTGAAACAGACCCATTCCATAAGTGCCAGATTTAGCGCTCTCTTCCGCCAAACCTTTTAAGCAACTAAACCTTTTAAGTTAGTACCAATGCTTTTGTGGAGCTATACAAATAAAAGCTGAGGAAGAAAAAGTAATACTTTGAATTGCTAAACAGCCAATTAAAGAAAGTATTATTAGGTTTTGGTTACTAAAATGCTGATGAAGACAGCCAGCAATGAGCCTAAATGAGGAAAAGATTCTCAAGCACTTGCCTTGATCTTGACCAGATCTTTAAGTTCTTATTTTTTACAGACCAAGCTTTCAGTTAGCACTTTGTCTGAATAAAGATTAAGGACAACATTAGTTTGGTGTAAGCTTATCTGCAGATTTGTTGCTCTGCTCATCTTGCATTTCTCCTCATTCTAGGAAAAATTCACTGTAAATGACAAGTAGGGTGATATTACTTAACGATATTATACAGGCCAAATGAATAATTTATTTTGTTAATATTTCAAGTTGCAAATAGACGGCATTGTACGATCACGGAATCGTAACTTGGAACGAGCCACTGTCGTTCATCTGATCTAACCTCCTATTCAAAGCAAGTTCAACTTTATCAAGTTGCTCAGGGCTGTGACCAATTAATTTTGAGCATCTCCAATGGCAGAGATTCAGCAACCTCCCTGGACAGCCATTTTCAATATCTGATCACCCTCACAACAAAAAAGTTTTTTCTTATAGTGAGTCAAAATTTCCCATGCTCCAGCTTGTGTTGATTTACTCTCATCCTTCCACTGCGCACCTTTAAGAACAGTCAGGCCTCATCTTCTCCATTCCTTCCTGTCAGGTAGTTAAAGACAACTGTGTGGTCCCCCCTTTGCCACCTTCTCTTGAGGGTGAAGAGAGCCCATTCTCTCAGCATCTCCTGATACGTCATGGTCTCCAGCCCCCTAATAATCATGCTGACCCTCCAGGGGACTCACTGCAATCTGTCATCATCTGTCTTGTACTGGAGAGGTCAAAACTGGACCAAGTACTCCAAATGTGTGTGCTCAGGTGCTGAATAGAGGGGGAAATGCCTTCCATTGACTTTCTGGCTTTGTTTTTGCTAGTACAGCTCAGAATGTGGTTGGCCTTCCTTGCTGCGAGGGTACACTGCTGACTTGCTCTCCACAGGTCTTTTTCTTGAAAGCTGCTTTCTGTCTCGTTGTCCCCAACCTGTACTGCTGCACAGGTTATTCCATTCCAGATGCAGGACTTCACATTTGTTGTTGCTGAATTTCGTTATGTTCCTTTTCAGCCTGTTCATTTCTGCAGCCTGTTGAGGTCTCTCTGAGGGCGACCTGCCCTCCAAGAATACCAAATACACCTGCCCCACAGCAGTTCCTTTCTGCCCGTGAACTTGCTGAGAGTGCACTCCATCCTGTCATCCAACTCATTAATAAAAACATTGAACAGTGTTGGCTTCAGAGGTACACCACTAGTACCTGGCCTCCGGTTGGACCTTGTATCACTGATCACAGCTCTTTGAGCCTGGCAGTCTGGCCAATTTTCCACCCACCTTACAGTTCACGTACCCAGTTCGCTCACCAATTTGGCTGTAAGGATAATGTGAAAATCTGCATTAAAGGCCTTGCTAAGTGAAAAATAAACAACATCCACTCTTCTGCCCCCACGGAGCATTTCAGCAAATGGGACACACACACAAGTGCAACACCAGATGGGATGCATCCAAGGACTGGCTCATCTCCTCTCAAAGCTCTGCGCATTTGAGCCACCACTCTGCATACAGTACAGCCCTTCCTCCTCACCTTCCCAGCCTGTTTTTCCTAAAGAAAATGGAGAAAATGATGTACCAGACATTTTTAGGATTCATTTCCTTAGCCCTTATGAATGCTCCTCTTGCTTGTTTTCATAGAAAGTAAGTTCAAACTGATTATTTTTTACCTTCTCATTCAAATACTTGATCAGAATATTCCCTTATGCTCATTTAGGTCTCTTCCACAGGCCATGTACAGTATATTTTACACATTTATATAAACAAGTATCACGCCATTAACGTAGTCATTAAAATCCAGTCTTTTATTTGTCTACATTCTGCTTTTTACCCTCTTGAAAACATGACGCTATCCTAGTCATCTGTAGAGTTTCCATTTTCCGTTTCCTGTTTAATACAAGCATTGGCCAAGAAAGGAAAAAGTTATAAATTACGTCCTTACATTGGCTTTATGTCTTTATTTAAATATGTAAACATTCTTTTTTATTCTACAAGTGTTTTAAAAGCTTGTAATACATTCATGCACACATACTTGTAATTTATATATATTGTGAAGAAAAATGTTTAAAGACCTGTTGTGACATTATAAATTGTAGGACTTTATGGGGTTGTGCTGAAGATTTGGAAGGCTTGTTTCATATACAGCTAGATACCATTTTAAAAAGGTATTTTCCTCAGATAACTTTCAGAGTTAGGCTGATAGCAGGTGACTTGTGGTAGTAGGTTTACAACCACTTTATTTTAGATGTAACACAAAGCTCATCTGCATTAAGAGTACGCAAGACTACTAGACTATGGATTTGTAAATGTATTTCAAGGAAAACTTACTAACTGCATTTTTACATTTGGCTGCTTTTTTTGGGGAAGCCTTTCATGTTTGCTAACGCTGTTTCCTTCTGTTTGTCCTGTAATAGATTTTGACCGACCTAGTGATCATGAAGAAGCTTTCGCTAGAGATCTTTCAGAATTTCCTTCTTTAGAAAATGGTGCCGGAACAAACGATGACGATGACTCAAGTATTGGTATGCCCATCCAGCAAAAACGAAAAAAAGAACAAACATATTTGAAGGTGGATCATGCTCCCAGACAGAGTAAAGAGAGACCGTCCACTGCAGGGCTCTCCTTGCCTTTGACCAGTGACCAAACCTTTAATTTAATGAGTGGAATTGCTGGGGATGTCATCGCAGCTGCGGTGTCTGCTGCCATCAAAGACCAGTTGCAGTCCGCACAGCAAGCTCCCTCACATGCAGTGCCCAGTTTGAGCGAGGAGACAGACACAGAGGAAGCCGATGATTTTGAACTGCTTGACCAGTCAGAGCTAGAGCAGATTGAGAAAGAATTGGGACTTTCACAAGGCCAAGAAGCAGAAGCACAGGAAAAGAAAAAGTCTTCAGGCTTCCTTTCAAATCTGCTTGGAAGTCAATAACCTAGAAATTGCAGCTGGTAACATAGAAGAAATTAAACATAAAACACACACACACAAAAAAATCAAATGCAAAAAAAAAAAAAAAGGAGAATTCTGAGCTGTAAGCTTGAACTATCCCTTTAGATGTATTGTAATAATTTCCCTTATGCAGAGTGAATTAACTGGATAAATATCAGCTGATACTGATAGTTTAATGTTTCTGGTAGTTTTACCTCAATGTAATAGCATGGAAATGAATTATCTATCCACTGTTTGGTTGCAGATGAGTGTTGGAGGTCAGTTGTTCAAAAGAGCTGAGGGAGAGGATTTTTTAATCTTTTTTTGCCAACCATGTATTTTGGGGTCCTGAGCCAAATTTTCAACATTGGCAGTTTATTCTTGGTTGCCAACCATGTAATACAATTAATGATTCACACAGTGAGGGTAAATTATCAGAGGATTGCAATAAGATTAACTAAATCTCACCTCCTTCAATCATACCGACAAGTATGAATCCCTGCAGTTAGCGTTATGTATAGTGCACCTACTATATATGAAACACATTAACCAGCACAACTCTAGTTTAAGTATGTGTGCAACACTATCAAAGAACTTGATTTCATACTTAAAACCTTTGAATTATTTTGGATATGGTGATGCATTTCCAAGTTTTTTGCTGTTTTAGGCTTGTAGAGTTGTAAAGTGGCATGCTATTTGACTGACCACCTGCTGTGTTCCTTGATAGAGTCTGGTCCTTGGCAGTATTGGCCATGTAAAGTCAGCCAACACATTTTCATATTTAAGAGTTAATATCATGTAAACTGAACAACCTTTTTGGGAGCAGGTGAGGGTAGTTATTGTTTTGAATAGAGGTTAGAGGTAAAAAATATAAAGGCTTTTTTGATGCCACTCCCTTAACTCAAGATTCTGTGGGGTTTGGGTTTCCTTTTTTCCCCCAGAACAGCTGCCATCACTTGCAACAAAAGTTGTGTTGCAAGCTGAATATTTTAAGATACTTAAAAGTATTCGGTGAGGTCATTTGCTATAGGAGACACTCAGAATCTTCTTCGTGGCATGTAATTTAAAACAAAGAAAAAAAGTTGTTTATTTGCCAGTTTAAACTCCACACGTGCTGAGTGAGTGGCATGGGATCTTAAGCAGGTAACTTATTTATCTTTTTCTAGAGCTTTTTTGTTCACCTGTGACAAAACTGAATTGTAATACCAAGCAATAGTAATCAAAGAAATAGGAAGAAGTAAAGCTAGTTTTTTTTAATGTGATGTAAACCATTAGCAAAATTGAGGGACCATGTCAGCTGCTACTACTACTACTCAAGTGATTTTCCATTTGCTGGCATTTGAAGAGGTGAATACTGTCATCTAGGACCCTCAGAAAGTACAGCAACAGATTATAAAAATCTTCCACTAACATATATGTGTAGGTAAACCTGTGTTTAAAGTTAACTCCATTTTAATTTTTTTTTTCCTTTTGAGGTGAAAAAATAGGCAGATGGCCAAAAAGAGTGTAGCAAAAGGAAAGATGCTGAGAATTTTTGACACTAGCTTTATCGTTGCTTGTGCTTTTGTGTCAGTAATGCATATTGACTGTGTTTGCTGTCCTTTACCAGTAAAAATGTGAGCGTGTGCCTTCATTATCAAATCCATTACAAAGTAAGTGGATGCTGGATATAGATCCCATGAGATGCAGCTTTGCAACATCTTTAACGTCAAAAGCGAGTTTCTGGAAATGATTAAAAAACCATGGCCACATCACTTCCACAGCGCTGGTTGCTAAGTTTCCTTTTCAGCTTCCCCCAGCCTGTCCATCCCATTTGGCAAAAAAAAATACAAAAATAAAAGAAGCTTTTGCTGGGAAATCAGTAAGTTTAAAGGCCATTTAAATTTCTCAGATGAGTTAAAAGCCTCGTTTCCTTGCTGCATGTTTAGGACAATCTATACAGTTAGAAGAGTACAGCTTCCAAGTTGCTGACAAAACTTTGTAGGACACCCAAACAAACGTGTGCTTCCTTGTACAGGACTACTGGTGCCAGGCGGGGAAATGGGCTACGGGATGGGGAGAGGTGGGAGGCAGCCGTCCCTCACAGGCTTTTCTGGAGCGGACTGATGGGACGCACTAGCTGGCTGTCAATGGCGGCATTATAACAGCATGCACTTTATTGTTGTTTTATGAAGAATAGTTGTGGTTTATAAAAGTAAGGAATGCAGGGGCGCTCTTCTAGAATAATAGATTAGATTAAGAAGGAAAAGCAGTTGGAGGAATTTCTTGGACTTTTTGTAAATGATCCATTTTCTGGTTTCAAGATAGAAAAATAGATCGATTTTTCTCTGGAAGAGAAACAGAAAGAAAACCAGACAAAGAAAAAAAACCAAAACTTGAACAAGCAAATCTTTAAAGCTGAGGGGCATAATTGGTTATATGAGTGTCTTTAGAATTTTATTTTTCTGTTCTCGTGGTAGTTGATTACATTCAAGGCCCTAAATACTGTGTAAAGGGAGGCAGGTCATTCTGTATCGTTTAATATTCTTCCTCAGGTAGTGAAAATATGCTTAGTTTTCTGCAGGAAATTACCTTTTCCCTCCCAAACAACTGCATGTAAGAAACACTTTGCTCAAACACGATACATTCCACTGCCAGCAGTTTGATAGCAGAACACACAAAAAACACATATCTGTCCTTTGAGATCCCTTCCACACTGCCTTCATTTGGAAATCCCTCAAGAAACCTTCATTTCACTGTACCCTAACAGCGGCCACAAAGTAGTTATTCAAAAATTCCCAGCACAACGGTCCACAGCATCTTTCCTACTGACCACTGGTCATCACCTTCCCATCTTCCAAAACTGAATACATGGCCAGGAAGAACGGCAAGCGAGTATGAGGTAGCGTGTAGCTTTGAAACGTGCATTTATTCTGTGGAAAGCCTGCCTCCTTGCAATTTCCAGTCAAAAGCCCGTACAGCCAGCATGGAGGGCGCAGACAGAGTGTGGACATGTGAGCAAGTGCCCATGGGGTAACGCAGGGTACAGCCTTGCCATGGGATCAGTACTGCCTGCGTTATCTGCTGTGCGCTTACCCGGTAGTAAATTGAGGACGCCGTGTATTTTTGCAGTGGCGTGGTTAAAGCGCTCACCCTCCCTAGCAGTAGCTTCTTCACACATCCCTGCTGGAAGAAAACGATGTGTGACAGGACAGGATCCGTGGGTGCAGTTCAGTCCTTCCTACTCAGAAAATTTCCCCTTGCGTTAGTACATCTGAGTGAGATGGAGAGATCACCGTTTGATCGGTGGCCTTAGATGTGTCAAATCCAGTGTAAAAGCACCTATTTTCATCACACAGGGCTTTTCAGGTGTATGTACGTGTGTATGTACTACGCACCTACTTACCATTCTTCATTTGTTCGTGAAAATAAATTATTCTATGCAGAGGAGGGGAAAGAATTTTAACCCAAGGTAATAGGATCTGAGGAAATACTCAGTTTACTTGTTTTTTGTTCATTTCGCACTTTCCCCCGACAGTTTAAGCCTTCTGAACAAATTCCCTGCAGTCTCCATGTCTGTTCTCAGCACGCGAGCAGCGTCACAGCCTGTGACCACCACCTATCCGGGTAACCAGAAACTGGAAAATTACAAAATGTCTACATTTAAAATATTTTGCAGCACTTTACCTAGCCTGATTACTATTTTGTAAACATGGAATTATTATATTGATTGTTTGTAAAACCATTTAATAAATATGTGTTAGTTTTTACCTTTCATCATATCTAATTGCATGTTTGTTCCCAGAATAGGGGGGAAAAAACAACCAACCAACCAAGAAACAAACCCTTTGGTGGTTCCTGCCGCTCCCTTGTTTACTCCCGTCCTTAGCCCGGCGGGACTCGCACCCCGTAAACGCTGATCCTGGCTCTGGGCCGCGGGCCTGACAACGTGAAGTTACTTCCCAGGAGCAGAACCGGGGCTGCCCGGTCTGAAGGAGGGGCAATTTCCAGGCAGACAGGGCGGGGGGTAGGAGAGGACTCCCCCCCCCCCCCCCGCGCCGGGGTGCCCCCTCCGGCCCAGCCCGCAGCGGCGCAGGCCCACGGGAGTGACAGGCCGCCTCCGGGGCCGGGAACGCTGCGGGGCCTCCGCGACGGCAGGGGGCGGGAGCGGCGGCGGGCGGGGCGGGCCCTCCTTGCCGGAAGGGGGCGGCTCGCCCTTCCTGCCTGGCGTGGCGCGCCTCTTCCTGCTCGCGCTTCCTGCTCTACCGGCAGCGGCACGGAGGCGGGGAGGGCTTCTCTGACCCCACCGGCGGCAGGTGCGGGGCCTGACGGCGGGGAGGGTGGTGGTCGGACCAGGCCGGGACGACCCTGTTCTGCTCTGTCGGGTGGTAGCGGGGAGGGCGAGGCGCGGCCCCGATCCGCGGCGGGTGTGCCGCGCGGCCTGGGGTGTCGGCTGCTCCCGCTAAGGGCGGCGCCTCCCCGCGAGTCATGTCTCTGTCACGTCTCTGTCACGTCTGGCGGCGGCCTGGAGGCTCGTGGCTTCCGCCTGCGCTGCATCTTATAATTTAGTTTATCTTATTTTAATATTTGTCCTTTTTTCCCCCGGGTTTAAGTTGTGCCGTGACTTCTGGTGTCCGTATAATAAACACCTGCCGGTCAGTCAGGCCTTTCTGTGCCATGCCTGTCTTTTATGGACACCGGCTCAATTTAAATTCAAATACAAGTAGGTGTAATAAAGTCCCTGCGGGGAGAACGAGATTTTTCTCAAAGGACTTGGCTGTTCTTTGGGCTGCCTCACGTTCCTTGAGTGCCTCAAGTTTTGTTTTCCTGAGCCTCACACAGGGGAAGATTCAGTGGTTTGGTTTTGTGGGTGAGGGCGCATGTGGGTAATGGGAAGTGTTGGTGTAACTGCGTGGGACCCTGTAGCTGCTTTTTCTGCTTTATGCAGCTTGAATTGTAGATGTGATCTCTCCGCTTAGTAGCCAGATATAAATTATGGTTCTAGGTCCTCTCAGTTACATACCTCTTGTTCTGGTACAACAACAGGGGTTGGTTTGTTTGTTTGGGTTTTTTTGTTACCCCCAGGGTAATCTAATGTGCAGCTGCCGTCAAGCTGTAATGGATCAGATCAAACTGTTCTATCCCTGCAATTCCTGCAAGGCATTTGTGACTAGCAGCAAACATGATTCTGCATAGGTTGGTTTATAGCAGTAAAATACCCACTTGGGCTAGGAAAGGGATAGGGAGCTCTGCAGGTGGGAGGAAAATGCTTCACAGAGCAGTTGGGATACCTCAATGGGCAGAGAGTTTTCCCCTGAAAGAAAACTGAATGGATGCTTACAGTATTTCAAATAAAATAGCATGGCCTTTATTTTCTGGGTTCAGAGCTGGGATGCTCTGGTGCTGCTGTGATATAAGTAATCTCTGATAACTGTCAGAGTCCTGTATTTTTTTTGCTGCTTCTAGTACGTAACATGCTATTTGCTAATGCTGGTGTTTAATAAACAATTCTGTATGAGAACTGTATTTCTTATGCTGTCTTACATGGGTGCTGTCAGGATGTTGGGTTTGGGGGTTTTTTTGTGGTTGCTATTTATTAGTGTTATTTCCCCCCCACACACTTTCTAGTAATGGCAACCTACACTTGTATCACTTGCCGTGTGGCTTTCAAGGATGCTGACATTCAGCGTGCCCATTACAAAACTGACTGGCATAGGTACAATCTGAAGCGTAAGGTTGCTGACATGCCTCCTGTCACTGCTGAGAATTTCCAAGAGAGAGTCCTAGCACAGAGAGCGGTAGCAGAGGAGCAGAACAAAATCACTGCCACTTACTGCACAGTTTGCAGCAAGAGGTTCTCCACCTTCAATGCCTACGAGAATCATTTGAAGTCCAAGAAGCACCTGGAATTGGAGAAGAAAGCTGTTCAAGCTGTCAGCAAGAAGGTGAAAATATTAAATGAAAAGAACCTGGAAAAGGGGCTGGCCCCAGAGAGTGTAAACAAAGATGAAATGAACGCAGCTATTCAGCAAGCCATCAGAGCTCAGCCATCTTCGTCTCCGAAGAAGACGCCTTTACCTCCTAGTAATGCAAGTGGCTTCCCAGTTTCTACAGAACGTGCCAGCTTATCACAGAGTAGAGAGCGATTGGAAAAACCTCCACGGCTACAGTGGTTTGAACAGCAAGCAAAGAAGCTGGCCAAACAGCAAGCAGAGGAAGAAGACAATATGGAAGAAGGTAAGGCAATAAACATACTGATGAGAGATAGCTTGGGATAAGCTATGCAGTTGTTGGTTTTCTGTAAAAGCCGCCTCCTATTTCTGTAGTAGTACAGCATTTTCCATCACAAAAGGTCTTCCTGTTGATTAAATTTTCAGTTTAATAAAGGAGTTAAGCTTCGCCCATGGCAGGGACTTTGTGTTAGTTTCTGAACTGCCAGCTGCACAAGATATTAAAGCATGTGAAGGATGAATATAAACAGTTACTAACATAAGCACTGTTTCCCACGTAAAATTCCAGGGTAAGTTTCCTTTAAGGAAGGCTAACATAAAAGGTTACCCTAAAACTACTTCTGAAAAATAGATTAATAAAAATCTAATCATGATCATTTGCTGTTGTCCCGTCAATCACTTTATTGATCTGTTGAAGGGAGTGGGGTTGGTTTTGTTTTTCTCTGCCCATCAAGACCAGAGGAGACAGTTTGCTCCTTGGCCTGACACTGTGTGGCATAGCTTCTTAGCATGTTGGCATCTGTATTAAAATTAGTCTAAGAGCTGCCACCCCAACTGCCTCTTCCTGGTGCTTCACCCTCAGCACTTGTGTGGATACAGTTCTTTGTCGGAGGTCAGCCTGGAAAATGAACAACTGGAAAGATCAGAGCTTCAGAATTCCCAGAAAAGGGGTGTTTTTAACCTGAATGCTTTCAGTGCTCTGGTTTACGATGCCGCTCCAAGTGCATCTATTGGAGTTGAGTGGGGTGATTAAACTACAGCAAGGGGACAGGTATGAATGAAGTGGGAACATACTATGCCAGCTTCGTTACTGAAACTGTTGTGTCACATTATTACATCTGTTATAGCAATTTTGTGCTGTTTAAGTTTCACTTGTAATTCAGGTATCTGTTCTGCAGAGGAAGAAACATATACCTCTACACGTGCATCTTAACATCTAAAGAAGGAGCCAACTTGCACCTGTTTTGTATTAATGTGTTAGTTATAAATTGTAACACTAAAATCTCAGTAGGCTTCTGAATGTTAATTTTCCTTTTAACTGTTTGTCCAGGAGCGTTTCCTACAAGTCCTGTTAATGCAGTGTCAGGCTTTTAAAATTATTAAACTGTATCCTATAGCAAAGATCTCTAATTAGCAGCCTACAACACTAGGGAGCACCATGTTTCCTCTTCTCAAATGCTGTGTGTGCATGGCAGTTGGAAGGGGACCAGTAGGAGTAGAGTACTGGGAAATGCTCACTGCCCCAGACCTGAACTGTTTAGAAAAGATTTCTAGACCCCTCTAGCAGTATAATCAGATTGCTGGATTGTCTGTCCGTTAACGAGCTCTGCAGTAATCTTGCAAATGTGTAAAATTGTTAGGATATCTTGGTATATACTAACATATAATGTGGCATAGTATATCTGACAGCTGGCTTTGTTATTCTCTGTTGTTAAAGATGTACATGCGAACAGGAGTGTGTTTTCCCTCACTGCTGGAAATGAATATTTTCACGATTCTATCAGAGTTGTGGTGTTTTCAATGAGCCATACATGTGTTCTTGTGCTGTGGTGAATTAAATTAAAGACTTTGAAACAGCAATGAAGTGTTAATAGTTGAGAAAATGGAGAGGGGAAAAAAAAGGCAGATCTGCCAACTTTTTAATGAGCAGACTTGAGCTTTGCCGCGCGTCTTAGGAGGAAATGTGTTTTACTGGCAATGGTATATTCTTGCACCTGGCAGTGACTCTGTGGCACTTAGCTGCAAGAATACAAAATACAGTATTTTCTATGACAATTTTTTCTGGCTTATTTGGAACTTGTTGTGCTTGTGAGAAGTAATCATGTAAATAATTTTTTTTTTTTAACTTCCATTAAAAGACTGGGAAGATATTGATTCTGATGAAGACATTGGATCTGAAGAAGAGATGGAAAGTGTGGGAGAAGAGGAGGAGCAGGCAGAAGCTGAAAGCACTCCTGCTGTTGGGGCCATACCAGTCACAGACTGCTTGTTCTGTCCACACCATTCAAGATCTCTGACAAAAAATGTAGCCCATATGACAAAAGCTCACAGTTTCTTCATTCCGGACATAGAGTACCTTGTGGATCTCAGAGGACTAATCAAGTACCTGGGTATGCCTGTAAATGTTCTCTGATTTTTTTCATCAAGATAATGAGACACTGTTATTCCTTTTTTTCACTTGGATCTCTCTTAAAATGTTTTTTTGTTTTGGGGGTTTTTTTTGGTGTAAAATCTCTGGTACAGTATTTTGATCATGAACAGGACCACAGACTTTCCAGGGAGAGTGAGAGAAAACCCCACTGAGCAAACACATGGTCTTGTACCCTGTAGGTGTCTCATAGTTTTTTACAGCTTTCTCAAAAGTTGTTCAGCTAACATGAAATTTGGGACAAAACTCTATTGCTAAAGTGAGCATATGAACTGTCTTATCTTACTAAAGAGTTGTAAGTATTTGCCTCATCAGTTTACAATACTTGTGAGAGAGCTAAAAGCTAGAAAAAATGTATCTGCCTTGAAGTATACAAATAATGATGAGACTAAAATAATTTTGGAGTATCAGATAGAAAACTGTATTGGAAGTATGAAATTTGTTATTGAGCGTACATCATAATCTGTACCTTGTCATATGAAATCTTTAAACGCACAGACTTGTCCCTGGTGGAGCCATATGGTCACAGCATAGGAACAGCAGGGCTTTTCTGGAAATGAAGGGCTCAAGGCTCGTCCTCAGTCTCTCTGCCTGCAAGCTGGGAAGCCTACGTCACAGAAATGTTAATTATTGACTAGGGATGCTCTGCTCAGACCAATAGAAGTGTCAATGTTTTCTGCAGGAGAGAAAGTTGGCATTGGGAAAATCTGCATCTGGTGCAATGAAAAAGGGAAATCCTTCTACTCTACAGAAGCAGTACAGGCTCACATGAACGATAAAAGCCACTGCAAACTCTTCACAGATGGAGATGCTGCCCTGGAATTTGCAGACTTCTATGATTTTAGGTGAGGATGCTTTTCTTTGCTTGGAGCGCAGATGGGGCAGACAAAAGGACAGTTGGACATCACATCAGAAACTATTATTCATACTTAAAATTTACTCCTGTTTCTGGTTCTGATGCTTATTTTGCATAGCTGGTTCACCACTTTTCTAGGCAAGCATAACAGCATGATTGGTTCTTCTCTCCTGTGACCACTAATACCAGTCCTGCATGAAAATATATTTTGAATTCTGTTTTGTATGTTTGCTGTTAGTGAGTTAGGTTTCAGTGCACCAGCAAAGATCGTAAAAGGGCATAACTGTCCCTTCCATTATCTTTCAGGGAGACTGTGGGCTTCGTACCTACTGTGGATTTTTTTTTTTTTAAAGTAGCTGGAGTTAAACAGGACTGCTGTGGTTTAGAGGCCTCTTGTTGAACTTCCCGTAACTTATCCTGGGCTGTATGCATTTTGGTCAGAAATACCTCCTATTATGGGGACAGATGGATTTAGCGGAGCTTCTTGGAGCGCTCATTCAGTAGCTGTGCAGAGCTGGTGGGCTGCACAGTGGTGGCTTTTCACCATAAGTCGCTGTTAAGTGTGCAGCAGCAGGACCATGCTGGGTTATGGAACTGGGTGGAGGAAGGGTGGTCCTTGTCTGCAGCCCCTGTTCAGGGCAGGGTGCTACTGGGAAGAACTCTCAAACCAAGATAGGTGAAACATGACAATGTTTGTGGCTTGCTGTAGCTGCGCGTGGCAGTTCTTTTGTGTGGTGGGTCTGAGTAGCTGTGACTGCTCACCACGTACAAACCATGTACTGTTACTCTTCCACAGGAGCAGTTACCCTGATCACAAGGATGGGGAAGATGTGGAGGTGCCTGGAGAGCGCCCAGCAGAGAGAGAGTTGGATTATGATGATGACACCATGGAGTTGATCCTTCCTTCAGGTAGGCATAGGATTTGTGTTATGACATACTTTTTCTGCATTGCTCATAGCTGCAGCCATTAGCTACAGCATAGGTGATCGTGGTAAATGTTTTCCTTTGGCAAGGGAGAAAGTAATTTTGCATCTAAGTGTCTTTGGGGTTTTGTCCTCACCTTCCATTACTTTCACTACCAAGTAGTTCAGCTTCTTCAGCGTTAATGTATACGTGGACTAGGGTGAGGGGTTCCTTCCCCGACTTGAACTCTTCATTAACATGTGACTTGCATGGTATACTCCAAGAGTTTCCATGTCTTGTTTTAGTGCAACTTGGAGAGGCTATAACTTAGGTTTTCTAGTGTAGGGGTTTTTGCAGAGAAGCAGCTGGTAACTAATTTAGTAAACTAGCTCAGTAAAATTAATTTATTAAAACAACCTTACTCTTGCTTGCATTTTTTTTGGTGTTTTTTGTATGAGGAGACAGCCCTTTCATTCTGAAAAGTGCTGCCAACTATGCAGTTACAGATTTCCTGAATGTCAGCAAGTTACTTCCCTAGTTACTTGAAACAGCATCGCCTCTCTGCTCATTCCCCTAATTAAACTTTTCTGATAACTGTTTGTTATCTGACCTAAGGTCCTCTTGAAAAACAGCCCTCTTTGGGTTTTTTTTTTTTCTTCAAGGTAAAGTGCAGTACAGCAGCTCTTACAGGAATTACATTGAGTTTGTAATAGTCTTAAAGTTTTTAAGTTTCTGGGCCTTTTAAAAGCATGTCTCAGCATAGGGATTTTCCAGTTTTCACAATATGCTTGCTGCATTTCAGAAGCTGCTTCGTTATGCATAATAAGATGTCCCCTCCTCTGAACAGGTGCAAGAGTGGGTCATCGTTCTTTAATGAGATACTACAAGCAACGGTTTGGTCTGTCAAGAACAGTGGCTGTTGCGAAAAATAAGAAAGCAGTGGGTCGGGTGTTGCAGCAGTACAGAGCTTTGGGCTGGACAAGTCAGACAGGTAAGTGACAATGTGAGGTTTTTGCAGAGGTGTCGTTTCTAGGGTGTCATCACTCTACAATTAAGTATGTCGAGTTTGTTTCACATTTGTGGGGTTTTGTGCAGTAGTTTGTCTTCCACTCAGTTCCCTTTCATTCCTGACATCCAAGCAGAATAAGTTACAGGAAGTCATTTGTGTCTGAAGTGTATTGCAGCTTCTGTGCAAGCCCTTCAGTTCATTAGCACACATGTCTGTGATAGTGACTTCCTAAGATTTGTTGGTGTCTAGGGTAATAATTCTTTCTCTGCCTGTCAAAACCACTATTGTTGCTATTTAATAATGTAACATAAATCACTCTTTGACAGTTGGAATACTTTTTCAGTTGGGGAGCAGTGATGTGATCTATATCCACTTTTGAAATAAAGGAATCGCACACTAGAATGCAAAACAACCTTTTCCCTTAATCACAGTCATGGGTGTTCATAGAGGGAACTGCCCTTTCCCAAGAGATAAGTGAAAAGAAGTGTGGCTGTATGGGAAGGAAAACATATGGCTAACTGCAAATTTAAATGGACAGATTAGCTAGTGTGCATGTAAGTAGTAAGTAATCTTACAAACATTTATCCCTCTTTCTCTTCCTTCTCTCTCTCTGAAGGGGCAGTTTTTGCTCAGCAGCGTGATATGCAGTACCTGCAGAGGATGAAGTCAAAGTGGATGCTCAAGACAGGAATGAGTAACAATGCTACAAAGCAGATGCATTTCCGGGTGCAAGTCAGGTTTTGAGTTCCCAACAGAGCTGCATGCAACTGGTTTTGGGAAGGGGGATTTAATGGTTTCTGGGTCGAGGATTGTGTTACTAAAATGGACTTGGTACCTATCAAATGAGGATGTGTATTGCTGGTGTGTCTTCCTGTCTGTGAGAAGAAGAGCAGGGAGCTTGTCTCTCTTGGTGCAGTGATGGTTGGCCTAACATAAAAAATAAAATCTCTTAAATGGAATATGTGGCAAAGTAGTCATGGCTATGAATAAAGACGCATGCACATCTTTGTGCAGTCCATTTCTGTGGGGCAATTAATGGTGTCATTTATCTGAATGTCTTTAGTTTCCAATTCTGCAAAATGGTTGAGGCCAAGAGAAGATCCGAGATCTAAGAGCCCAAGATGGAGTGTATCAAAGGTGTTCGCTTGTGGTGCCAGGCATAAGTTAGCTGGGTGTTTTGGACTTCTAGCTGGCACTATTGCGGGGAAAATGTGAGATTCTGGGAAGGTCAAGTGATAATTGAAGAAATGCACTAATGGAAAGCATAACTCCAGGATTAATACTGTCCACAGAAGTTGACTGTACTTGCCTAATGCTTCAGCTCAGGGCTGGATTAATAACATACGGTGCATTTGTCTTATGTTGAAGTTAATGAATTTTCATTACCTAAAACCTGCTCAAAATTACCATAACGTTTAGATGAATGTCAACCAAGATTTCCGATGATCTGTTAAAGACTTCCTGATGAAAACTCTGAAGTTACTGTTGATGTCAGCTTTTGTTGTTGCCATTGAGTACTGGTGTTTCCTATGATGTTGCTGAAGGGAAGTGACCCAAGATGTGCATTGGCTGAAATGGAGGCATGCTCTCCACTTCAGCAGGTGAACTGTTACAGGCAGGTGTGGAGAAATCCTGCTTGTTAAAGAGCTGAGTGCTGATGCCCTGGTGGTGTAGATGTTAAAAGCTTCCATGACCTTACCAGTTCTTCTGACCTTCATGTAAGTAGGTGGGCAATTACAAAGGTGTAGGCTAGCTCATGAAGCCCCCAGCTGTGGCTGGACACTATGAGTGTATGCCACAGGAAAATTGCTATTTATTTGCTTGTCTGTCGTGAAGGCAACTGCAGCTTGTTACAGTCAAGTTGCACTTCTGCATTTTAGGATTATTCTGGATTCCCTAGCAGTAGCTTTCATTGGCATAATTTTAATATAAGTTTTCTTCCTCTCCTGTGAATGGCATGTGCATAATATCAATAGGAATGGTAGGAGGAGACTTTGTCAATTAACACTGTGTTTTGACCTCTTAAAATAATTTACTGGAGTCTAAGAAGTAAGTTCAGAAAAAGTAGTTCTGTCAGCACATCAGCACTTCTAAAGGAGTGGTATATTTACAGGACTCTTAGGAAAAGTGGTCATTTCACAATGGAGATGCATGCTGTGTATTCTTGTGTGGATTTGTCTGTGGTGTTTTGCTTTTCTGGTTTTTGGTTTTGTGGTTGGGTTTTTTCTTTTTTTTTTTTTTTTTTGTTCCTTTTTTAGTAAGTTCTACCGCTTTGGAAGTTTTTTACTGTTCCTGTTTTTACTGAGAAGACAGAACTTGATTGGTAATGTAGGCTATAGATTTAACACAGCATTCTAAATCAAGTGACTGCTACCTTAAAAAGGTGCTGAACGAGTGAAGAGAAAACTGAAGCAGAGAGAATTTTAAAGAAGGGCTGTGTTCACATCCAAAATCTTAAACTAAATTTGTGCTGATGAATGAGGACCTTTTTTTTTTTTTTTTTTTTTTTTTTTTTTTTTGCTGGCAAGGCTGAGTTACTGCCATTGTGTATCCATAGCTGCATCTCACTGACATTTGAATTTATTCTAGAGGGTTTGGTCTGGGTCATTGGGCTTTGCTCTCAAAGTTAGAAGTAAGAGATCTAGTCTCAGCTACATGACATCATCTCCTTTATTACACTCATAACCTGGCCCAACTTGCCATTACAGATTTCTAGCACTGAGGGTATATCTTACTTGTATTTGTCAAACCTCAGCATCTGACCCTTGGAACTGCTTGTATCTTTTTCTTCAGGGATTACTATCAAAGGGTCTTATGCTCACGGACAAGTTAGATTGTCTTTACACATAGAGCAAAATGAAATGCCACAAAATTTAGAAATAGAAGGGTTAGACTTCTTAACCAGAATCTTAACTTGAGGCCTGCTGAACTGGCTCTGAATACCAGTATTAGCAGTGAGTATCAGAGTGGTGTTCAGTCTGTAGCTTTCAGAAGACACTCATGGAATATCTGAAACTTACATTTAGGACAGGACAATTACCCTGGAAAAGTCTTGAGCATAACCTAGTACAGTTGCTAAAGTCTTAAAGGTAGGTGTTAAAAGTGTTGACAGTGAAGGCAGAAATACAAGGAGATAACTGATGCAATGACAAATGACTTTAGGTCCATAAGGTTCAGGCTGAAGGTGCATGGAGTTTACTCCTCTCCTCAACATGAAAGGGCCACCAAAGGAAACTACTGTTCTCTGCGCAGACTTGCTCAAAGAAACCTGCTGTTATGGGAAGAAGGAGAATGCCTGAATTTCCTGAACAGTCTAGTTCAGAAAGAAATGCAAGTAAGTGAAATGAAAATTGGTAGTCATTTGTCAGGTCGCAGGGAAGCTGAAGGAGGCAATTTGTGTAGTATGCACCTATGATTCTGTCCTGTACTTCTTACGGCAATTTAGTCAAAGAAAATGGAGGAGAGGTATGGAAACCTACTGGTATTTTAAAGGAAGAGTTTTTTAACTCTAAGCTGAAAATGGGTGCCTTGGAAAACCAGCAGAGGGCACAGGAAAGCTTCTCCCAGATTTGTGTTTACTAGGAAAATAAATAAAGTCTAGTAAGAGTACATTTGTCCAGAATACTGGTAGGGTGAGAAGGCAAAGCTCACCACTAATGTGAGTTAAGATTGGTACTAGACTTCTGTGAGATGAATTGCTATAAATATTTTTATGTAGGTCTGGGGAGAGCATTGCTAGCAAAGGGTAGCTACAAGAAGTATGCACCAACAGTGCTACAGTCTGCACAGCTTGTAGGTAACTCCAGCTGTGTCAAAGCATCTGAGAGTGTTTTTATTAAACACGCTTCCCAGTGTTATAGTTTAGTCTTCGGCCTCCCTAGGCTAAAGACTGTACAAAGGATAGCTTCTTTTGTTTCCTAAAGGAATTCCAAATGACGATGTTTCCCATCAAGGAGCGATGTTTCCAGCTATGACCTAGCCTTGCACTTGTGCTCCCCTGCTCTGACCTTGCGTCTCTGGCTCTTGGTGTCAGAATGAGAAGAAGGTCTAGAGGCAACCAAGTAGATTCAAGACAGTTTCTGGATATAGTGGGGTATGCTGGGGCAAGAATTCCCTGGTATGATTGTAATTCAATGAGTGTGCTGTTCCCAAAGGAGGAGATGATCCCTTGTCAAGCTGGTGCATCCATCGTAGGAAAGGCTGGGAAGAAGCAGAGGTATCCAGTTTTGGACAAGGTTGGGGTTCTGCCTGCCTGTCCATCCAGTCATGGCTGAATGTTGAAGTGGTCCCAATGCTGTGTCAGGCATTGCAGAATGAATCAGCAGAATGAAAGAATTAGCAACACTGATACAGTACATCTGCTGTCCTCTTTTGGGAGGAGTTCTGGTTTGTACACTTAAGTTACCTAAAAACAACCCGAGTGGTACTAGAGGGAAAAACATGCATCCATTATCTGGGAGGGAGGGGTGAGAAAAGAAGAGAAGCTTATGGGTTGTAGAGTGGCAGATGCACAGGAGAGTCAGATATGTAAAACATTTTAACAGCTTATTACGACAAAGTTGCAAGTCAACAAGTAAAGATCAATTTGAGTGAGCACTGCCTTTAATAGTGTGTTATTGATCCCTAATTGGTTTCCACGAGGTAGGGGGCCTGAAATGTAAAGGAGTTGGACCGTTGCCCAGGGAATATAAGATGTTTGAGGGGCATCTGAGAGAGGTTCTTTGCTACAACTTTTAAGAGCTATTTAAACTGAGGCATCTTGTGCTAATGGGTGTCATCTGCTCAGGGGTTTGGTCACCTTCCTCCACCCTATCTGCATAAAGTTGCTGGTGGAAAACCACTTCAGAGACCCAAGTGGGTTTATACTATGATGACCTGTAATAGATCAGAGGTTAGAGATAAGCTTCAGGGCACATCTGACTGAAAATTAAAAATATATCTTAAAAGCTTTGAATCTTAGTGGTTAATTGCTTTAGTCCAACTGACTACCATACTGCAGCTGGAGAACAGCCATCACCAGACTGTCATCAGATCCTGAATCCTCAGCAGTCAGCAGAGCTTGGACAGTTGAGATGACCAACTGATGGCACTTCATGCATCAGAGCGAGCTAAACCATCTCTCTTCAGGAATCTGACCCAGAGGAAACTTCTGTTGTCTCACCTGCTACAGCCCAAGCTACCCTGAGTAAGATGCAGCAGCCAGGCACTTCAGGAGCACTAGAAGCAGAAACAGAGAGACCTGTAACCAGCGTTGTGTTAAGGATTTCTGCCCATGTTTAGGGTACCAGGCTAAAAGCAGAGTGATAAATGCTAGCTGAGCCAGGAGGGGAGTCAGAATCACTCTCCTCTGAAAGTAGTCGGCGCCTCCCAGTGTAAAGATATGGGACTCTTCCCAAAAGCAAAAAGGGACCATTAAACGGGTTTTTAAATAATGATGTTACCAAACAAACATTTATGTCTTTGTGCAGTTCTCTGATGCAAGAAAAAGGGTTGTATAACATTGAGACACATTTTCTATCATTCATTACGCTTGTTGTGGTGCAGTCGTATTTTCTTCCTACTTTACTGTTGGGTTTTTTCAACTTTTTTATCTTTGCTGAGTATTTACAGTGGTAAATTCCATACCCTTAGGTATGGAAGTAAGAGGTTTGCTCCTCCTGCATCATGCATTAATAGACAAAAGTGAATGTGTACCGGGACCTAGAAGAAGTGCGTATTCACATCATCAGATTACCTCATATCTTGAAGGATCTTCAGGAAACAGATTTGGGTAGGAATTACTGACAGTCAGTAACTTGAATAACAGAATTAGCAACAGCAAATGCTAATGGTTAAAGAGGGGAAGAAAAACATTTACATTTCTTAGCAGCTTTAGAAGGTGCAAAGAATAACCTAATGCTTTAAAAAGTGAAATTTGTAGCAACATAACGTTTCTCCTTAGAACACTTCTTAATTCTGCTAGCTCAATGAGTCCTTTTTTTTTTTTTTTTTTAATTGAGGCATGCCTGGAAGATCCAGATGGATTACAAAACTAAGCGGCTCAGACCAATGGAAGTTGCATTTCTACAGCAAACAGTTAAACCAAGCACCTCAGACGTTGTGTAAGGAGAGTGCCATAGGCCAGGCTAGCGCTCGGCCGTGGGGGCATTTTCCAGCAAGCTGGGAAGGAAAAAGGTGCCTTCCTGAGCCTGCGCCCTGCGGCACGCCAGCTGCAGCGCTCCAGAGGGGATTTCTGCCTCTGCAGTACACTGGTGTCTGGCTCTGCAACACACACAAGGAGCCCCAGATACCAGCTGAGGCCGGAGTGTGGTCTCCTTGTCTCTGTTTCCTCAGTTATTTGTGGTTCTTTTTTAAACTAGAAGGGAAGGCATGCTTGTAAACCTCAAGGCCAATTTGCCTTACGTCGCTCCACCTCAATCAAATCCCACCACACAAAACCAATTTCACATTTCCTATCCCTGCCAGCACCTGTTAATGATTTGGCAAGTCTCATACAGTCATCTATAGATATGTTGGCTTCTTTTTTTTTCTGGCTTGGGTGACTTTCCAACCTTACATTTCTGCTCTTTACAGACATGAAAGCAATCTGGCTTTCCCAGACAAGATCTGCCTTTGGTCTTGCACAATTTTACTACACTAACCACCATTAACACCTTGAAAGGTAGGGCAACTACGGCTTTGCTTAGGACATATGCACTGAAAATCTTGATAAAATATTCAGTGACGTGTTCCTAGATCCAGGTATTTTCTGGCATCTTTCATAGGTGCAGTCATACTTAGCTTCCTCAATTCCTTGCAACTGTGGTATTTCAATAAATCCTGCCATTCAAGTCACTGTGTTTTAACTAAACTATACTGATGAAGCACCTGCTTTCAAAATGCAGCAGATGAAGAATTGTTTCAAGGGTTTTTTTTTCCCAGTGAGTATTAAGTGGTACCAACTGAGGTTACCTTGAACAGGCTATAGACCAAGGATAAACCTGGACTGCTATTTTTATTCAAATGATGTATTGTAAATTGATCCCACATCCAAGTGCCTGTTAAACGGTGGTGTCTGTCTTTATCGTTAATATAGGACGCTTGCTGGCTGCATCTGCTTTCCTGCCTGTGGAAGGCTCATTGTCCCACAGAGAAGGGAAAAGTGACATGTAAGGTGCAGAGCTCTGTCTGTCATCCTCAAATGCTTTAGAGGCTGGCTGACTGGTGTCAGTAGAAGCCCTGCAGTTCATTGTACAGTCTATTTTTGTTTGCTTACTTGTCTGTTTAGCTCAGCCATGCCTGCTGTAGCTACGTGCGAGAGAGCATGTTATGCTTAAGTTTGTCCTTGACTCTTCCAACTCCTAAGTCACCATGGTTCTTCCTGCAACACCGGTCCTGTCGGAAAAACAGCGTTTTATAGGAGAGGGGAGGAGCAGTACAATTACGGCTTAGTCCCATAGCTATTTACAGAGCACAAAGAGAGGATTAGGTGGCTCAGCTGAGGACACACAATTCTCTACCAAGGAGCTACCAAGAACTAATGAACAGGATCTAATGCATCATCTCACCTTGCCCCAGGGTCTGGGCACCTATCTTCAGCTGTAATCTGGAGCAGAGGCTCCTCTCCTGAGAGCAGATGCTTTTCAGATACTGACCAGAACGGATTTAAATGTTTCAGTCCTTGCAGGAGGGTGCCCGCTTCTTAATTAATAGTCCGGCTGTTCAAATTCTTTGTTACTAGGCAGTTAAATATAGAAATCAGCCACATGCCTTTGAAGTTTTATTTTAAATGACTCTGTCTTTTGGCCCCATGAATCATCCATTTCTTTCTGTACTGTGGCATAGCTCCAATAAGCGATCCCAGTACAGCCATTAAGGATGGCTGAGGTACTTTGGGCAGGATTACAGCCAAAGCTGTACGCGCATACCGAAGTTACTCGGGGTCGCATATGCAGTAAATCGGTGCCAGAAACTGCAGTCAGCCCACCTAAGACATTTATCATGTCTTAACAGCAAGGTCACCCGGACTTAGGAGGTCACCAAGCATTGAATAGTTTGGCAATCCACCTGTCCTTACCGATGGTTACATACCCTTGCGCTGTGCACTTGTTTTGCTGCTGCCTGTATCACCTTGTTTCTAGGCCATCCCAAGATGGCTAATAGCTCCCAGAGCTCAGTAGAGTAGCCCAAAATCTAGGCTTTGTTCCTTGACACCAGCCCTGTTAGGACATCAAACTCCCAGTAGAGTAAAAGAAGCCCTTTGATAACTCTAGCAAACAACCAAAGGAAATCTGATAGCAAAATAACTTTTTACATGTTCTTCTTCCTGCAGTTTGTGTCAGCAGGAGCGGGTCACAGCTGACGTTCTCGCATGCCCACTTAAGCAAGGCATTCCAGCATGCAGGCTCTTGAACTTCCAAGCCCGTTTATATGCCCATCTGTGACAGCTGCAGCTATTAACCACAAATCATTCAAGCAGAGAGAATAAATAAATCCCCTGATACTCTGTATAATATTTTACTGGCTCATTGATCGTGAGGAAATAATCCTGTTTTGACTGGCTAGGTTGGTTGGCGTCCAGTGGCAAGTGCAAGAAGTCACCATGCCTAGGACTGCAGGTTGTACGAATGCACTAAATCGTGTCAGGAGCATCCAGTTTAACTGTGCCCCACCTGCCCGCATGGTCAATAGTTCTTATGAACAATTTTCCCATAGGTCTTTCAAATCTTCACACAAAAAAAAATCGTAAGAAGATTAAAAGGCAATGGTTGCCTTGATATATTTGATCAGATGCCGTTCTGTGTTTTTGTCTAAAAGCAACATTACAAGAGTAGTTTATGGGCTTTCCTCCCTCATTAGCATTCCATTCTTGCTAAGACCTTGCACCTTTAATAAATCTTTGCTTCTCGCTGTTTTATTTTGTACCACTTACATCTTGGATGCTCGCGAGCTCTGCATGACCAAGGCATTCATTCCCCTGGGCTACTATCTCAAAGTGAATCTCTTGAGAATATTCTTAGGAATATACACATCTTTATCTTCCCTGTTTTAATTCATTAGTTCCCTTAACAGCACCTCTCAAGGTTATCACAGCAAAAAATGAAATCTGCAGCACAGCTTTAGGGGTTTGGAGGAAAAGAAAAATGTAGTGTGGTAAGAGAAAGAGCTTTTGTGCAGTCCAAGACCCCTGCATACTGAATGTGTAAAGGTTTGCAGTCTGCAGGAAAAGAGTCCCAGTGGGTCTTTAGAGGATAATATTTACAGAGTAGTTGCTTAATGTTCTAAAAGCCCGTTGAAGAAGCAGGTGAGTTATTCCTAAAAACTAACCAAATGCTTCAGGAAAATAGGAACTGTAGCCACTTCAGCATTTTCTAGCTATGGAATTGGTGCTTGGTTCTCAAGGAGATGCTAATTTATTTGATTTACTTCCTTTTTAACTTCTTTGCTTCTCTTATTTCTTAGTAATCATGTACACAGGGCTTTTGCTTTTCTCTGTACTGTGCCATGACTAGCTATTTTATCGAGCCATTGAAGACTAGACTGGAATTCCTTCATTAATACAACAGCAACAATTTATGAACGAATATCCAGCAGGCTTCGAAAGGCTGTCTTCCTCCTTGGCCAAGGTGAAAATATTGCAAAAAGCCTCAGCGTTCTTGCACGTCTGTTCATCTTCCTATCTGACGTGCCCTAGCTACAAATACAGCTACAAATCAAGGTTACAGCAAGAGGTAAATGTATCCAGACAGAAGGAAAAGGAAATCTTGCAGTAGGGACCGAGGTCTCTTCTACAGCTTGGAGGGTCACACAGCGCTGGGGATGTTCTCCCCAAAAGGTTAGTTTTTTGGATGGGCTCTGACTGCAGCTGATCTTTGAGGTTGGCATGCTATTACCTCATTGCTTTGCTCTTTCTGCTGTCCGTTGTTTAAGTTCTGTATTTGAAGACTCTTAAACACAGAGAAACCCTGCTGATTCAGTCATCAGATCAGTCCCTTGGGTAGCAATCTCTAAGCTTACTTCTAACAATGTCTCCTAGTCATTTATTTACAGAAGATACTTATCTTTCCAAGGACCCAGTACATTCAAATGGCTTCAAGAGGGACAAACCATTGGTTGTTTCTTACCTATTTTAGTACAGTGCCTCACCTGGAGACAGAATTTGCTTTCTTACATCCAAAAACTTGTTACAGTTTTGCCCAGACCTGTAAAACTTTAGAGATCACTCAGCAGCCTCACAGAAAACACCAACTTCTGTCCACAACTGATAGCAAACACACAAGCTGCCTTGAAGTCAAATATAGCCCACAATAGGAGCAAGACAGGGCAGACCAAACTATTTGCCACTGTAACAGAAAACGGACCTTCAATAAGTAGTATCAAGGCAGGTGTTTCAGAAAACACGGACACCAGTCATGATGCCCGTCTGGCAAACGATGCCGGCAGGACCCTTGGGGACAGAGCCTCCCCTCTGCCCTCTCCGCGCTCGCTAGGCTGTTTGCCCTGGAACTACTCCAGCTTGCCCTCGCATGGGCGATGGACCGGGCAGGTGGCGTGCGGGGGTAAGCGGATGAAGAGTTTCACATTTGTTAGGAGCAGCCTCGTTAGGTGTCCCCGAGCTGGTACTTCGCACAAGCTGAATGCTTCTAATATTAGCTCGGGCACCATATGGGTGGGAAGTGTGGAGGCTTCCTGCTCGGAGCGGGAGGAACGTGCTTTCGGTGGCTCACGCGGTCCCTCTGGCACCCGCTCGGTGGGACCCATGGCAGCCACGCAGCTGCCTCTCCACCGCTGCCTCCCCGGCTCTCCTCCTGGTTTCACGCACAGTGTCGCCATCTGCCCCGCTCCACTTCTGCTCCTACAGCCTGTCCACAACCACATTGAGGCTCCAGCTGAGTGTCAGGCCCCTAGGATTTCCAGCCAAGAGAAAACAAGGGGTAGCCTTTGCATCTCAAGCAGAGCCGTGTGCAAGGTCGAAGAAATAACAAACTGGACCTGATGGTCCAAATCCAGCGGTCATAAATCCTGTGTAATCTTAAAGGGAATGATAGCCTCTCTGTCCAGCACGCCTTCCCCAGCCTCCCAGCTGAACGGCGGCAGCTTTTAGATTTGTTGCCTGCTCACGAATGCCCTTTCTTCCTTTTTATCGCCTTTCAGTACTGTCATCTTGTATGATTAAATAGGAGTCAATAGTGTCACTGTATGAGATCTAGATAGCGCAGTGGTATAGCATATGCTGATTCACCTAGGCTTGCTTTTTATTTGGCTTCTAAATGCAGAAGCCCAGCTCATCAGCATACAGAGCTTTATTAACCATATTCATGAGCTGAAGTTTTTATCTCACTTGGAGCTACATTCTGGAAGTGATAATGAACTTGAAAATGTCCATATTGAGAAGATAGCCCTGTAAATCAAACCCTTTTTTGCATATGATTAGCATAGTTAGACAAGCTTAAAGCAGTTAATGACTGAATGGAGGAGGAGCAGCATGCAGAACACCAAGAGTGATGCCAGTGCAGCTGATCAGCATGAATTATTTGTGAATGGGAATTGTGCTAAATACTTTATCACAGTAGGCACGGTGCTGTAGACTCAGCACCTAGGGGTTCCCTTTTGCCAGTGCCATTTCATAGGTACCGTACTTGCAATCCTTGACAGCATCTGCCGTTATCTGGGCAGATAAGCAGGCTCCACACTCAGCGTTAGAGCTTTGTCCACCACCTTAACTTTTCCCCTGGATCATTTCTAGAGGTGTAAGGCAGTAGGGGGACTCTTCTGGGAAGGGGAAACCAAGAAGTACTGGAGAAATGGCTCCATCCAGCCTAGGGCCTGGTTGTCCTTAGGATCTACAGGAAATCCCCTCAACCCCACTGAAAAGTCTCCTCATCCGAGATCTGGGCTGAAGTCAAGAAGAAAAGCCCAGGGCATTTTGCAGCATTTTAGCAGTATTTTGCTTACTGATGGCTGCTTTTGGCAAGCAAACATCCCTGGGAGAGTGGTGGATAATGCAGAATGGCAAGAGACATGATCATTGATCAACGGGACTAAAATTAATATGTTAGAAGAATCAGCCTCACAGTGAATTATATGTGATGTATATTTATGCGGAAAGTCTGTTCTTTACAAGCCCACAGGCTTAATATGCAATTGGAGGAGTGCCAAGGCAAGGGAGAGGAATATTAATTTTCTTACTACAGTCTACTTTAAAGTACGTTGGTACCGCAGCTTGAATGATGAGTCCAAACTTCAGGTTTTGATTGTTTTCCTTTTTAATGGGAAGAACTCCATGCTCTTGTCTTAATGGACTAATCTGTCCTGCTGAACTTTATATTCTTTAAAATACATAACTGCAGCACTGGAAGATGTTCAATCCTTTCAAAAGAGAGACTACAAAAGATGGCTTTCATCTTTCTCACATTACTGTAGGGACTAATAAAAGTCGACACTGCACAGACCAATGATGCACCAGGTGCAATTCCTTGTCTTCGTGGCAGCCAGCGAAAGCCAGTTTCAGAGAACTGTCAGTGATGACTCCAAGATCCTTCTTGAGTTATAACTGCAGGTTCCAAGTTCAGCATCATGTACATGTGGATTAGATTATTTTCACCCTGGATCCTTAACCTACCTTCAGGGTGGATTTATCTACCCTGAGGCTCATCTGTCCCCACCCCCTCACCCCCCACGCCCCCAGTTTTGTAAGGTCCTCACCATCAGGCTGGCATTTTTCTACTAGAAAGATTATCATTACCTCCATGATTTTGGAGATTTCAGTGTTCCTTTTCCAGGGAGTTGATGAAGATATTGAAAAAAACTGATCCCAGCAGTGGTTCTTAGGTGAGCCCTTCAGTAGTCCATCCTAAGAAGTCACCATTAAGCTAACACTTTGTTTTCTATTCTTTAAATCCACAGAAGGAGCTTGCCTTCAAGGCAGCTCAGCATCTTTAAACAGCTTCAGTGTGGAACCTTGTCAAAGACTTTTTGAAAATCCAAGTCTAAGACGACAACTGGATCTCCTTTATCCACACGCTTACTGACACCCCCCAGAGGTCCTGCAGGCTGGTGCAGAGGTTTCCCATCACAGAAGCTGTGCTGGCTCTTTCCCAGCTGCTTGTGTTCATCCAGTGCTCTGAGATCTCATTTTCTAAGACAGACTCCCACTTAGCAGGGGTGGGAGGGAAGGTGGTGAGTCTGCAGTTCCCAGAACCTCCTCTGGGCTGTGTTTGCAGATGGGACTCACCCCGGCAGACTGCATGTGTGCTGGTGCAGTGTTGCAGCATTGCTGGCCAAGGTGTGGGATATGTTGCACAGCCGCATTCATGCCGGACTCCCAAGTGAATATCGCCTCATCCAGGTGACTTGTTAACATTAACTTACTCATTTCATCTAATGCTTCCTGTTGGTTTACCTAATATCAAGCTAGATTTTCTGACCTATCTGCTACACAGAGTGAGTAGAGAGTTGGCATCTCCCCGCCATCTTCATCAGCAAAAAGAAAAGCAAAGAATTAACTGAGCTTCTCTGCCGTGGCTTTTTCATTCCTGAATGCCCATTTTACACCTTGGTCATCCAACCATCTCACAACTCCTGGTACTTCCTGCCTTTGAGTATTTACATATTTTTTTTGCTGGCACATGAGCATCCAGTCCAATGAGTCCATCAAGTTCTTTTTTAGCCCTCTTAATTTCCTGTCTACATTTGACCCAACTTGCTTTATGGCCATTCTTGTTCCCACTTCAGCCACATTTCCGTTTTGAATTACTGACCTTTCCCCCTCTCCAATGGTAACCTACCTGACTCTTCTATTGAGTCTATTCTATTTTCTGTTTCCTATTTTCTTCTATTTTCTACTTCTATCCAGAGGTTTTATTGTTCTCTTTTTCACTTATGCTATACCATTTACTTGGGTTTCTGATATAGTATGTTTGGACAGTCTCCAGGCTACTGGAAGGCATTTGAATTGGTCTTTATATGTTTTATCAATTCCCTAATTTTTCATTTTTGCATAGCTCTCTTAATTGTAATTGACTAGCTACGGCTTGACTCTATTTGGCTTGTTCTTTCCCACTGTAGTGTTAAGCCTGGAAGCATCATGGGTGCTATTACAGACCAACTCTTTAGCTAATATGTCATGAACTAAGTCCCACACCCCTTGGGGAGTCTAGGAAAAAGTTCCTGAAGTGCTTCCTGAAATTATTTATTCTGTGTCTCGTCTGGATGATGCATTTATTCACTTTGTGTAGAGATAGCTTAAAATTTCTACAGTCACAAATTCTCGGGTTTTCTGATCTGAGATAGCATTTCCTAAAGTTTATCATCAGCCTGATCATGGTATTATTACCTTTTTCAGTATTTCAACTCACAAGCATTCTACAATGGGTCTCTTTCCTATGATGTATTTCTGCTATTATAGTTCATGTAGTCCTTCATGTAGTGTCACTCCCGCACCCGTATGTCCCACCCTATTGTTCCTGTAAAGTGGGTAGCATGGCAGAGCCACCATTGATTATCCTCCTCCCACTGCATCCCCAAGGTGCCAGTTTGATCAGGATTGCCATTTGATGCCAAGCATTCTGGCTCCCTGTGTCATTTTTTAGACTTCTGGGGCTGGTGAAGTGCACTCGTGAGTTCTGCCCTTGCTCTGTCACTCAGTATTGGCATTGTAGGCAGTTTGATTTTTTCTGTTCATTGTGATTGTGCTATTTATTTCCCTTCTGGCCTTTTCAGAGACCCAATGAGCATTAGCCACATCCCTTCTGAGGAGTGTGCCAGCTGTAAAAAGAATTTTCCATGCCCATCAGCTCCCTTAGCCGTGGTTTCCTGCACCAGCAAACTGGATCTGTTTCTGTTAAGGTATAGCCCATCTGTCCTTTACAGGTTACTCCTGTCTCCTGGGCTCAACAGGCATAAACCCCTCCTTTCTAACCCAGGACTCATCCACACACTGGCACTCAGGACCTCTACCCCAGGGTCTCTCCCAGGAAACTGGAAGTATTCTGAAAAAAAGTCGGGATAGAAGTGTTGGATTTGAGGCTCATTCTTGACAACCAGACCTTATCCTACAGCTGACCTTCCTGCCCTTCCCTACCACTGGTACCAGCGTACCCACACACTGCGGGCTCGTTCTTGCACCCGTAAGTACCCTCCCTAGGCATCGAGCTTCACTGCCTTGGTGCTTAGCAAGCAAGTTGCCACGCCATCCTCTCAGCTGCCACAAACCCAGAGGTTCGTTTCCAGTAACAAACCCGCTACCACCACCACCACCACCGTCTTCCTGTCCTCAAAGATCCCCTTTCCCGATGGATTGTATTCAGTGCAAGAGGACCCTGATATGAGCTGGAAGGCAAATCTCATCAAAGACAGGACATCTTTCCTTCCAACAGGACGCCTCTCTTCCTGGAGAAATTGCTAAAAAACCTGACCGGACCAAAGGCGCACAGGGGACCGGTGAGAGCATCTGTATCCATGCTACAGTTCACAACCCACCAGTATAAACCACCCATGATCAACAGATCTGACTCTCTTAAAATAATGGCTTCTGTACAGGCTTTTCTGTTTAGATGGGTACACGATGGTGGTTCTCTCCACTGTTCAGTGTTCCTGATGTGCACTGCTTAACAGCACGTGTGGTCCACCCCAGAGGCGGCTGCATTTCACTGACACAGTGTGTACAAAGTGTCATTTGACTGATCTTTTATTAAATGATCTTCCTGTGACCATCGTTCTTGATATACTGCCATTGCAGAGCAGTCTTTTCAGGATTTTTTTTTTTTTTTACTTTTTAAAATGCAGATTAGATTTAAATAGATTTAATGGAAGTTTTCCAAGCAAATAAAACAAATAACAGTAAATGGGCTTCACAGTCAGACTGTGCAATGAAAAGATGTTCTTGCACTTTTTAAGTGTTTTAGTGGCATGGACCTTTTTGGTTTGGTTTTTTTTTTTTTTTTCTTGCTTGAAAGGATTCTGATATCTCATCTGATAGAAAAGCAATGTTTGATCTTCTCTTTGCATTCATCACCATGGTATCAAAGTGCCTTAAAGGGAAATAAGGCAGGACGGTTGGCAGTCTTTTCCTTGAGACTTCCAATAGGAAAAGTGGCCCTTGTGGGATTATGATAGCCTGCCCATGTCAACCTATTATTATTATTATTATTTTTATTATTATTACCTTGGCACATATACAGCAATGAAACAAACCCAAGGATTTCAGAGCTGCCTGGATGCCATTGTAACAGACGGCTGGGAGTAGGAAAACAGCCCAGAAAGCATTTCTGCATGCAGCAGTGTTGCTAATTGAAGGCAACATTGATAACCTGAAAGTGTTTCTTCACCCTGTGTACATTTTCAGATGTTTTACAGGATGGACCTGTGTGGTGGTTGACCATGGCTAGAGGCCAGGTGCCCCCCAAAGCCGCTCTGTCACTGCCCTCCTCAGCTGGGCAGGGGAGAGGAAATGTAATGAAAGGCTCGTGGGTCGGGATAAGCACAGGGAGAGATCACTCACCAGTCACTGTGACAGGCAAAACAGACTCAACTCGGGGAAAAAATTCATCTAATTTATTACCAAGCAAAACAGAGTAGAGCAATGAGAAATAAAACCAAATCTTAAAACACCTCCCCCCACCCCTCC
Organism: Grus americana; assembly: GCF_028858705.1. Classification (NCBI taxonomy): domain Eukaryota; kingdom Metazoa; phylum Chordata; class Aves; order Gruiformes; family Gruidae; genus Grus; species Grus americana. The sequence continues at coordinate 82,386,521 of NC_072853.1, read as the reverse complement.
CTTCTTCCCAGGCTTCACTCCCAATTTCTCTCCCTCCTCCCCACCAGTGGCACAGGGGGACGGGGAATGGGGGTTGTGGTCAGTTCAGCACACGTTGTCTCTGCTGCTTCTTCCTCCTCAGGGGGAGGACTCCTCACACTCTGCCCCTGCTCCAGCGTGAGGTCCCTCCCACAGGAGACAGTCCTCCACAAACTTCTCCAGCGCGGGTCCCTCCCACGGGCTGCAGTTCTTCATGAACTGCTCCAGCGTGGGTCCCTTCCACAAGGTCAGAGCCTCCTTCAGGTGCCTCCACCTGCTCCGGCGTGGGGTCCTCCACGGGCTGCAGGTGGAATCGCTACACCCCCTCATCCTTCCTCCATGGGCTGCAGGGGGACAGCCTGCTTCACCATGGCCTTCACCACGGGCTGCAGGGGGATCTCTGCTCTGGCACCTGGAGCTCCTCCTCCCCCTCCTTCTGCACTGACCTTGGTGTCTGCAGAGTCTCTCACATCTTCTCACTCCTCTCTCTGGCTGCAAAAGCTGCCGCTCTTTTTTTGTTTTTCCTTCTTAATGACATTATCCCAGAGGCACTACCACCAACCATCGCTGGTGGGCTTGGCCTTGGCCAGCGGCGGGTCCGTCTTGGAGCTGGCTGGCATTGGCTCTGTCAGACACAGGGGGAGCTTCTAGCAGCTTCTCACAGAAGCCACCCCTGGAGCCCCTCCGCAACCAAAACCTTGCCACGCATACCCAAGACAACCTGTCATTGATAAAGTAGCCAATTTAGTGAAGCACTAAATTTTCATCAGTTTCAGAGATGGATTTCAAATGTCTTGGGCTGAGCTTGTTACTTAATGGAGAAATTAACACAGATGTATTTGCAGTCTCCATGAGAGGCTACTCTCTGCCCATCATCATCAAGGGAGAGAGTGCTTTCGGACTGACAGACAGGACAGACTCTTCCAGCAACACGTGAAAGTACACTTTTACATTCGTGAAAGTCAATGACAATAGTTCAGAAATGTAACCCCCAATAACGGATAGGAACACTTTTTAATCAAAAATAGCTCTTTTAGTTCTCTTTCTCCTTTGCCACCCCTCCCACACACTTTCCCCCCATCCCACATGCCAGCTTTTCCACTTGCTTCTGGGGTGCTGTGGAATTGGTACACAAAATTTAAGTTGCTCTTCCCATTCTGCTAATTCCAGTTGACTGCAGATACATGTAACAACAGTGCTCATGCCATTTCATCACCAGAGAGAGGATGCTGTAATGTATTTTCTAAAAGAACACTGTTATTTTCCACTTTGAGCTCATCTGGCTGAAGACAGACCTTGAGCTTATAAGTATTTGTGTTTATCATTGTCCTGCCCTTTCCATCCTACAGCAATTTCTTTCCTTGCAGAGGCCACAGTGTGGATGAAGTGCCACGAGATTAATTCTAATGATAGTTCAGTTTCCAGAGGGTGGAAACAGTTCAATTTCCAGCAGAGGGTGAATATGCAGCTCCGGTGGCAACAACAATTAGTCAGAGGAGAAATACGCATGTGTTCATCTGCAAGATATCTTTTTTTAGTTAGGCAACATCAACGCAGATGTAAGGGAGCAAATACCTGTGGAGAAAGAAAATACCTGGCATGAATTTTACCCTTACGAGTATAAATACCGAACACATCAGATGTTTGGACAACAGGTTATAATACTCCCTTACCACTAACATATGTTAAAATGGTAGAAAACACTTTTTAACCTAATCCACTATGAAACATGAGCAAGAGAAGGATTAGAAAAAAAGAAAAACATAATCTCAGATTTTTAGAGGTTTCTTTAAAATCTTGGCACCATGTCAGGCAGCATGTGGTATATATTACAGATAGCTCAGTTGTACCTCACAAACATATCTTAAAGGTTTGATTTTTCCACATACCATTTAGCAACAGCTGGCAGGGGTTGCTTTTCCTTTTTTTCTCCCTTACTAATATAAAGTTCTTGAGTGGGTTGGCTGTGCTCTTGCATCTAAGTAGTTAGGCACCAAATTCTGCTTTTTTTTCCCCCCATTTTGAAGAGCTGGACGTGAGACATAGTGGAGAGCTGAGGTGAGACAATTTCTGCATCTGAAGGGGAGCTGGGTTATGGTGAAAACCAGGGCTGTCCTGTGCAGAGATGAACATCAACAATATCTCTTCATGAAATGACACCTCCCCTTTTATGAAAGGAAAGAAAACCCCAGAGCCATGGACACAAAGGTCACTCTGGATCTCAGGTTGCTGAGAGACAAGCATTTCCATTCTCCCCATGTCCATCAACAAAGAGGGAAACCCCAGAGCTGGGCAGAAGAACGGTGGGAAAGCAGATAAGTTCCTAGCAGAATTCCTGTACAAATTCCACTGAAATCATGTAATCTGCAGAAAATATTTCTATCTGAAAGAATCAGCAGTTCTGGTGAAAACATGTGTGTTTCTGAGCAGACCTAGATGGACTGGTTTATGGTCTAATGGCTCATAACAGTCTCCCCTCCCTGCAAATATCTTCTGTGTACCAGCATATCTCCTCCTTTTATTAATTTGTCAGTAATTATATTGTTCTTGGTTTAGCGCTGTGGGCACTGTGCAAACGAGGGAAATCAGGCCGAATATCAGGACTTTCCCAGCCTTAGCTGAGATAAAAACTTACAAGGGAAAAGTGAAGATGATTTAGCTTCAGTGGGAACATGCAAACTGGGCACCATTCCTGAATGCAATTCCACTTCAGGTCCAGAAATTGTAAGAACAAGGCACTCCAGATCCTGAGGAAGAGTCACCGAGTAGATTAACCCATCCAAAATATTAGAGAATGAAACTGATGGTTAAAAATGATGGGATGGGGAGAAGAAGGGAGCCTGCTTCAACACCAAAGCTAGATTCATTTTGACAGGTGCCAATCTGGTGAGTAGTTGACATAATCGTAAGTATATTTCTAAAGAAGAATTTTAAAAGGTCGATAAACATCACAGCAACGTAAGCTTCCTGGTTACTTAGAAACAGAGCTCAGTGATTCAGAGCCATTTCTTAAACATATCTTTGATACAGTCTCTCCAATGCAGGTAATAGAAGACAGATTCAATCTATCTGACACAGACGATCAGGTCTGTACTTCCCCCTGTTCCCCCATCTCCCTCATTTCCTTCTCTGAATCAATGCATTTGTGAATCTTGGACTGGATGCCAGCCAGGAATATCTGAAAATGCAGTCTCATATTGCCCAAATCTATACAGAGGAAACTATTCAGACAACTGATGCACCTTAAGGGCAGAACATTAAATTGATCCTTTGGCAAGGAACACCATGTGTAACTTTACACAGCAATTCCCATAAATACTAATAGGATTATCAGCCAAAGCATAGATTATCTAGAGCTGTGGTTTTGTTTCAGGAGCAGCTATGAGGATAACGGGTTGTACTGCGTGCAAGCACTCGCACAGTCTGTATGCTTCCCTCCCCAGTCTGTGCCTTAAGACGAGCTCAGGACAATGCATCGTCATGTATATTTGAGGTGGCTGCGCTACTGAAGCATGGCAAATCATCCAGGGGAAACAGCGCTATTAGATAATCAAAACGCAGTGGCTCAGATCTGCTGCTGCCCTGAGCAAGTGGAAGGGAAGTAGCTGTAGCTTCCTACATCTCCCATTAGTTTTTTCTAAGTGTTGGAAGACCTCAGGGTAAGTCGTGTAGGGTCTTTCTGGGGCAGCCCAAATCTTCATTCCCCTCCTCCTCTTTCTCAGCTGAGGGGGTGGCCCACTTGCCAGCAGTGTAACACTGCGCGTTCCAGCTCCCCCCTTCTCAGTCTCTAGATGCTTTCCGATCGATTCGCATTTCTGGATCGGCACTGAAGGGCATAATATATGCAGTTATATACACAGGTAGCTGCATCATACGCAGCTCTCTGGATGCAGGATACATTTTTGTAAATACCTGGTTATTTTTTTCACTTGTTTTTAAGTACTTTACTAGGTAACAATGGCACACAATATCATTGTCCCTACCAACCTACGCTGGTATTGAAACGGTCTTCTGATTTTTTTAAGTTGCTGTATGGTCCCATCTGATACAATAAACATACCGCCATCTGTTAATGAATGACTATGGATAAAGAGCCCCCACGTAGAAAAACAGCTGAACCCAAAGGTCCAGAGCTAAAAATTGCCATGCATATTATCAGGGCCAAAAATTAAAATTCGAAGGCATGTGATGTTATTTAGAGGCTTGTTTCCACTCTTCTGGTGGTTATTTGAGCTTATTTAAGAAAATCTTTTGTGAAAGAGGTAGCAGCTCTGGCTTCCACATTACCTGCAGTCCCTCACCATAACAGGCGAGACTCACACTGACAGCAGGAACGTGTTTGCGTGGCGTCCAACACTGAAACCCAGGGCATCCTTTTGTGATGGTTGCCAGAAAAGCAATTTGCACATTTTCCCATCCAATACCAGCTTTTCCATTTCAAATAGTGGATATATAAAAACTTTCCCACCAACCCTTGCCATTCTAAACAGTATCTTTCTTTTTAGATTTCTGTGCTAATAAATAGAAATGAACTGGACTAATTTAGCAGCTTAAAAGACACATTCTAAGGGTTGCTCAAATCCATCCTGACAGAGCAGTTTCTAATTTGGTCAGTTTGTGCCCATGTCAGAATACGACAACTTGTTGATCATAATCTTGCCAACTTGTATCCATATAAAACCAAACAAGCTTCAAGCAAATATTGCAGATAGATAGAAATCTGCCAGACTTTAACATGAATTGTGGCAGGAAAAAATTATGCTCTAATATGTAAATTCTGTAAATTACAAGTTATTTTTAATATTTTAGTCAAAAAGAGGGGAAAAAAAAAGCGGGTGCATGCAGCATGCCTACAGAACTGCCATTGCACCACACTAAGGAAAACCGCCATTTTTGCTTTCTTTAACTCTTTCCTAACTGAGGGTCTGACGTGAAGTTCACAGAAATCAATAGCAAATTTCCCTGTGACTCCAGGAGAATCTGTATTAGATCCTTGTTCTTCGCTAGGGACTATCAGGTTGTGTTGATACCCACTTCATTAAGAAAAATACTTTTCTAGTCTCAGTAATCGTGTGGCATGCTACGGAAGGTCCAAACCCCAATGTTAACTGCTTCTCTCAGCAATTACATGCAAGCTGGTATATGATGGCATAGCTCCAGTGAAACTGCTACATTTCAGTGGCTTTTTGACTTTGGGGAGCTTTGAATAACTTTTGAGAGATTCACAAGGCCTGACTTGAACAGGGAGCTAAATAGCTCATTTCATGCACATCTCTGTAGGGATGCATGAACCACAAGCGATACAGAGATAGGGATCAACCTCAGTGTTGCAACTGAAGTTCTCGCGATCAGGAAATCTAGCTGGCAGAATAAGAAATCTTATGATACGGTCTTTCAGTTTTGAGTAGGTTGGTGATATCAGCATTTTCAGATTCCTGCTTGCATTTGAAATCAAAAATAACATTGCTCTGAAATTCCACCCTCAGAGGGCTACCAGATTTCACCATATGTAGAGCGTGAAGGATGAGGATGCCTTTCCTAGTCAAACTGATTCATCTTTCCTTAACACAAGGCTCTGAAGTAGTTAAAATCTCAGTCTAGTAAAGACTGAGTTCTTGCCAATCTTTTTTTTTTTTTTTTTGTAAGGTGCCAGACATAAAAATAAAGGAGATGTATCAGCACACTTCCTTAGAAGCTCAGCTTCCTGATTAAGAATAAATGCAGGATATACAGGGTATTTCATGCTGAAATGCATTCCCTGCTAGAATTTCATGAATACAATTAGCCATTAGCAACATCTCTTCGCACAGAGAGGACTCAGATCAGGAAATAATAGAAACAGCCATACACTGCTAAAATGTGGAGAGGGAGAAAACCACAAAACAAGAGCCAATTGTTGAGTAAGGATTGTCCTGATGCTGCTCCATCTCCGTTTCTGTCTGTAGTCAGGCTGAGGAGAGTGAATGAGCGATCGTGTTGTAAAATGCGCAGCAGGAACTACGATGCAGCGGTTTTGTGCTCGTTATTACCGTGCAGTGGTGATGTTTAATCCTGGAATGCTGCATTTCACCAGTTTAACCCAGGATATCTATATGTGTTGTTTTTTAGGAGTGCTTCAAACATCCATTAATGAGAATGATTTCAGTGACAGGAAATCCTTTTTTTTTTTTTTTTTTTTTAATGCCCTAGTGCTACAAATACCCGTGACAATCCTGTGCACTCAAGTGTGAAACTTATTCTGAAGTTTCCCTACATTTGGTGCTGCTCGGGGCCATCTCAGTGTACAGGAATCTCTTCTGTTTGTTTCTTTTGTGATTTCTTTACCCTTGCAACATTTTCCTTGTTGGGCACAGGAAAGACTTCTATTGGATTGGCAAGTACAGTGTTTGCACGTGTGCTTGGTTCTGAGCTTCCATCACCTCTTGCCTGCAGTGCAATAGGAAACGTTTAGTCACTTTGCAAAATCTTTACACCTGTGGTGTCCAGAGAACCTGGCTGCTACCAGGTTTAAGACATACGTTTAGGCAATTGAGTGTGCTACAGCTTTCTTCAGTGCTTGGGGTTACCTGAATCTGGTGCTTTGAGGAAAGTCTTCTCTATGTACTTTCAACTTTCTATTGTGTGAATTGCAATGTTTTCCATTTTAGTGTGTAATACAATTAAACATTGTATCTTCCGACAGTACTTCCACGTATTTCTGACGCTCTGATGAGAAGCCAGATTCTATGATGTTAGGGCTAAAATGCGTAGAAACACATTGGGTTTGTGTCTCTGGTGGCTGGATTTGTGAGGCAGCATCATAGCTTGGACTGAACACTGTGAAAGGAGGGACACCAAGACTGATGCCCAGAAGCAGATGTGAAGCATCCACAGCAGGTTCAGAGGGGATAGTTTCAGAGGACTTTCTGATGTGCCTGATCTGTGTCTTCACAGATCTACAACCCTCCCCCCGCCCAAACTCCAAGAAAACTTCTCCCCACACACTTACGATTTTAATTGGGAATTGATTTTATTATCCATGTTTTAGTGCTACAGCTGGTTCTTATGGCTGAGGATTTTTTTCTTCTCCCACTGAGTCTAATTTCCTCAAAACTGAAACAAATCATATAATTCTCTCCATGATCATGCTGCAATGATGTTGTCATATTTATTTTAATCTTCACTTGAACAAGCCACATTAAATAGTGAATATTGTAAGGTTATTTAATTTGACTTAATTGGCAATCTGAAATCTACACTTTTTTACTATTCATCATAATGACTTTAAGGTGTATGTGTACTCTGCCTAAACGCTGGATCCTGTAAATCAGGAACAGGGTATAGCCCTAGGAAAAGAAAGAGGCCTAAGGAGGAAAGTAAAACCTGTAGGTAGAACCCACTTGAGATCCAGCCACGTTCCTATGATGAGGCAAGGCTTGGAAGTTCATTCCCCAGTAATAAATTGCAATGTTCAGTTCTGAAGAAATCTCTGACGGACAGATCAGCTGAACAGACATTGTAAAGGTTTGGGAGAGTTTGTGGCTTGTATTGAGAAGGGAAAAAACCCCCATGTTGCTGAGCAGGACTGTAGGGTGACCATATATTCTCAGCACATCTTTTCTTCCTGTTTTCCTTGGTGAATGGGAAAACCCAAAACCTCACCTCTGTTTTCATGACTTAGTTACGCTCAAGAGAGAGTAATTATGCCAGCTGAGCTAGGAAAGCTGTATACAGGCTAGTAGTGCCATGCCAATATGTACAAGAAAAAAACATCAAACAGGATGCAAATTCTTCTGTGGAAAACCTGTTTCTGAACTGTGCTTGAGCCCTTTGTGCCAGACTTGCCCCGTACTCGCTCCTCTGACTCCTAACCAGAGCTGAATGCTGCGCTTCCCATGCCAGTTCCTACTCGGAGCTCAAGCCTTTGACCATTGGGATTTCATTCTGATGCTCTCTCTAGAAAAGTAAATGCAGACCTCAAGGCTACTGTGTAAAGCAACCATGCTTGCGTCTTGAATAGGCACATCTTCTTGTTTAAATGTTCAAGACGTATTGTATAAACATACAAGGCACAGCAATTGCCTCCCTCCCTCACACACACAGAGACAGACAGACACACGCGCGCGCGCACACCCCCCCCCCCCCCGATATCAATGCATACCAAACTGGAGAAAAATATTGTTTTTTCTAAAGTTTAGGATTAAAACTGAAGTTTACTTAATGTCTTAGTTGTCCTGGACTTGGACTACCAGATCCCTCCTTGGTTTATTTAACTGACCCTAAATTAAGTTCTTTTTGAGGATTTCTGAACTACATATATAAAGTAGTTCAGAAACATACCTAAAAGGAAAGAAAGAGAGAAGGTTAAAATATCTGATTTAAGCTGGCCTAAAGGAATGCCATTGTGCTACCTATAGATTAATTGATACAATGCACATATATATATATATATATTTTTTTTTTTTTTAATGTTTTGCCCTATGCCCCCAAGGCTCAGACCCTTATCGACAGACTCTTATCGACAGCCTCTTTATCGACTTCCTTTGGCAAGCAGCTTTTGCTTTAGTTTACTCAAAACCTGAAAACAGCATCAAGGGTTAGAGAAATCTGAAATTCATCATCTGCAGCTCCTCAAGTGTGAATTTAATATGAGAGTAAAGCTGACAGTATTATTGCTGCCAGGGTGCATGGCTCTGAAACCATTCAGCAGGGCCAGAATGAATTAGGTTTCTATCTGAAAAGGATGCCTATTGACAAAAAAATGCTCCAGCCCATTTCTCAAGGGAAAATCAAAACCATTCTTTTCCAGGATTCACATACAGAGTTTTGGAAAGCATTTATTTTACAAACAAAACCAGACATATTGCTTCCTCTCAGTGCTGCATTCATCATCTCAATATTCTAATAGATGTAACAAGAGGCACTAATAAAAAACATGGTTTGAGCTGAGAAAATGATTTATAATGAATAAATTACAAACTAGATTAATTTAGTCGCATTCCCCTTAAAGCAACTAGTTTCTCTATGGTGGTGTTTCACCTTACTTTGCTAACAACGAAAAATCTAGCTTTCAGGATGGCTATGAGTGACCAGCTGCATCAGAGGCACATTCACATAGAGTTATTCATCACACTGCTTCCTTCTTCTTCCTATTGCTGTTGGAGTAGTTGCCTTAAAGTACTTCAGATTTTATTATCTAAACTATGGGATCAGTTATAATTCATGTGAAATTGTTAGTTTCCTGGCAGAATGATGCCATGTCTGGGGATGGGAGTAAACTGATTGTGATGACTGTGTTTCTCCCTTTGGATGAGGAAAATATGGAAGAAAAGCTGAGGAAGCCACATATGCTTTTATTTCCTCAGTAAATTGTGGCAATTTAAAGCCAGGTAGCAGAGAGAGTTACAGAGCTTAAACTAATAATATTGATTTTAATTTCTGGAACACACAGCCCCTCTCCAAAGCATTGTTCTGAGAAAAATATTAGGCATTTGTCCCTATAGCTGGGCTTAGCAGAAGTATTTGTGTTACTCTTAGACGGAATTAAGCAGGGTGACATATAGCAAATACATAGCAATAATTACATGATTTACTAATTTTCACCATCACTACAGTTATTCTTGTAATCTTACACACACTGAAACTGCAGAGATTTACCAGAGGCCCTAATATTGTCTTTTAAGCTTTCAGAAGCCTCTTTTGCATGTCTCAGAGTTTACATAGTTACATATATATGTTCCTGTCCATATTTTTGTAACTAAAAGTCTTTTTATGCATTTTAAAGAAATTGGATGAAAGAAGAGTTGTACTGAATTTGTGTGGCAGGGTTTGGTAGCAAGGGGGCTACAGGGGTGGCTTCTACGAGAAGCTGCTGGAAGCTTCCCCCATTGTTTGACAGAGCCAATGCCAGCCGGCTCCAAGATGGACCCGCCGCTGGCCAAGGCCAAGCCCATCAGCGATGGTGGTAGCGCCTCTGGGGTAACAGAGTTAAGAAGGGGGAAAAAATACAAAACAGGAGCAATAGCAGCTGGAGAAAGGAGTGAGAAGATGTGAGAGGAACTACTCTGCAGACACCAAGGTCAGTGCAGAAGGAGGGGGAGGAGGTGCTCCAGGCACCAGAGCAGAGATCCCCCTGCAGCCCATGGTGAAGGCCATGGTGAAGCAGGCTGTCCCCCTGCAGCCCATGGAGGAAGGATGAGGGGGTGTAGAGATTCCACCTGCAGCCTGTGGAGGACCCCATGCCGGAGCAGGTGGAGGCACCTGAAGGAGGCTGTGGCCCGTGGGAAGCCCACGCTGGAGCAGGTTCCTGGCAGGACCTGTGGCCCTGTGGACAGAGGAGCCCACGCTGGAGCAGGTTTGCTGGCAGGACTTGTGACCCCGTGGGGGACCCCACGCTGGAGCAGTTTGTGAAGAACTGCAGCCCATGGGAAGGACTCACGTTGGAGAAGTTTGTGGAGGACTGTCTCCCGTGGGAGGGACCCCACGCTGGAGCAGGGGCAGAGTGTGAGGAGTCCTCCCCCTGAGGAGGAAGGAGCGGCAGAGACAACGTGTGATGAACTGACCACAACCCCCATTCCCCGTCCCCCTGTGCCGCTGGTGGGGAGGAGGGAGAGAAATCGGGAATGAAGCCTGGGAAGAAGGGAGGGATGGGAGGAGGTGTTTTAAGATTTAGTTTTTATTTCTCATTATCCTACTCTGATTTGCTTGGTAATAAATTAAACTAATTTTCCCAAGCTGACTCTGTTTTGCCCGTGATGGTAATTGGTGAGTGATCTCCCTGCCAGGAGCCTTTCATTACATTTTCTCTCCCCTGCCCAGCTGAGGAAGGGAGTGACAATGCAGCTTTGGTGGGCACCTGGCCTCCACCACAAGAGTATAGTAAAAAAGGACTCCATTTCTTCTCCATTTGAGGGAACATGGTCAAGATCTACTGAGCTATGATATGGGGAAGGATCTACTGATCAAAGCAGAACTTCCCTGGTGAAAGTTATGAGTGCAGACTACAGACCAAGCTTACCTTAGTCCTTGCTGCCCGTGTAAAATACTGTCAGGTCAGAATGGTAGCTTTTATATTCAATTCTCTTGAGATAAACGTGCCAAATGGGAAGAATTCATCCTTGAACTTTGACATACCAAGATCTATATTGCAATTAGGATGTAATTTGACAGTATAACATTCTGCTAACATTAATAAATGTTGTACCTTTGGTGTAACATGAGATGATATAGCTAGGCACAACCCGAAGGTTCTGCAAGTCTTTCTCTAATTGGCAGAACAGAAAACATGCCAGGTTTTGCAGCCCATGAATTTTGGGACAGAAGTGAAGGGAATTGGAGGGAGCCTATGAACTGCCTTTGGCAATTATAAGATTAAATGAAGACACATGTCTTAGTTCTATATAGATTTTATCAGTGTACAGAATAGCCCAGCAGACTGCATTTTCCACATTTTCACCAATCCTACACATCTTTTTGCAATTAACACATGGTTCAAAGACTGGAATAAAAAAAAATCATTGATACTTTATGTTTATGTCATCTGGCATTCATCCATCATTTCTCACTGAATTATTCCATGTTGTCTGGGAACAGCATTTGACAACAGCAGTCTTCAAAGGGTTAGTACTGCAGGAGCTATGTAAAGCCAATTCTGCAAATTCTTACATGGGTAGTCCTGGTTTAGTCAGATGATGATTAACAAGAAGAGCTGATCCAAAACAATTAAAGTAATGTAATGTCATTTTAATGATTTCAGGCTGCTAGGCTGAAATACATGTTGTTGTGAAACTCAGTGGTGTAATGCCTAAGAGTTCGGTGTCCATCCAGCAACGCAGGATTTACAGCACTCCAAGCAGCCATCCTACACGTGTGCGGGGAAAGCACCTATGAGGGACCCTTCCACAAAACTACAGTGTCTAAGGGTGTGCGAACAATGAAAGCTGCAATTTTTCTTTGTCAATTGCATTTTGATTTTCAGTATATATTAACTTTAGAGAAATTCTATCTTGATACCAAATCTTGGTTTATTTTTTTTTCTAATGAGCTTAGGTTTCTTACCAGTCGCAGTGGTCCAGGTTCTGATATTCCTATGCCTGTTGAGTTATAGTTTTTTCTGTCAGTATTGCCAAACAAAAACATGAAAATGAAACCAAAGAGGACCATACTTAGACAAGGAGCTACTCATTGAAACAGTGGCAAAATTTAGCTTTTCCAAAAGAAACAAAGATTATTTATGCTTTATTGAATGCTGTCACAATTATTATAACACACTATTCTTACAAGCAGAAAGGAATTTCTAGAACATAAAAGTTTGATATAATGATGGTGGTTTGTTAGTACTTTAGCTAAAAGCTATGGCAAATAGAAACAGGACCGGTTCTATGTATGCCACATATAGTCATAATTCAAAGTTTATGAAAGTGCATGGATTGATTATCAGCCTCTGGCAGAGCATTATTGATGTGAATGGCTGCCTCACATAGATTGGCACAGGAGCAAAACACTGGGCTAAGGCTTGGCCCACAGTCCATTTTACAGCTTTGCTGAAATTACTTGCAAGAAGTTACAATATGCAGCAGCATAGTCACTCTTTTGTACTCCAACTTAGCATTGCAAGACAGTATATTTGCAGGGGATGTACAGAAGTATTTGTGCAATTGCATGACACTGATTATGTTTAATATAGATGTACAATGAAACCAAGATAGAATAAATGCAAGAGAAATATTAACACCCTCATAGGTGTGGCAAGCCTATTTGGCACAAGCAAAAACTGTGGATACATCTACGCTGCCAGATACCTGCACTTTCTAGCTGATGGAAGGCTTCTACCCAGCTAGACCACGTCGTGATACGTGGCAAGCAGTAGCTACATCACCTCACAAAGCGTGGTGCTGACAACGTGGGGCAGATACACAAGGTGAACTTCTCAGGAATAGCCTGATTCTGTATCAGGACGAGCCATGGGTGATACCCTTCCTCTTCTGCACGTCTGGTTTCCTTTGCAAAGCCCTAGGAGTGCAGGCAGGAAGGCAGATGCAGCACATGCCAGCAAACACCTGGATCTGAACAAGCACCAGACCAAGACTGTGAGGCACATCGTGGAGTCCATTTGCCCCCTTGGGCACAGAAACAACCACTGTGTCTATCAGTGGTCATGTCTGGGATTTGTGGGGGCAGGACTCAATGCCTCATCACTAAAACAGCAAGGCTGTTGTAGTTAATAATCTGTAATGCATTATTAGATGTTGACTTTAAACAAATCCAACAGTAGATTTATTTTCATGCTACTTGATACTTTACTTTTGTACCAATTTGCAGGAGCAGAAACAGCCATAAGGGGTAAGACCAAAGGTCCATCTAGCCCAGCAGATGCTTTGCAAAGGGTATAAGAACTGGACAAGTTTATATGATACTCCTTAGTGTTACTTTCAGCCTCTAACCATTTGAGATTCAGGGAGATCTAAAACCAAATGTGGCTCCTGTGTGTTTAGTTATCCGCAAGGGATATCTCTTTCATGAAATAGACTCATCCTCTCTTGTAAAAGTGTAAAAATGTAAACGCTTTACCATCTGCAAAATCCTGCAAGAAGGACCTCCACAGTCAGTGCAAATACTTGGTGTGAAGAACCACTGCCTTTTGTTTGCTCTGAAACAGTTACCCACTACTTTCATCTGATATTCCCTACTTTCTACCATGGAAAATAAAATGAACAATTGATCCTCCTTGCTACTCGTGACTCCATTAGATGAGCTGCTCTATTTAACAGGTGAACTACCTATGCTGTAGATACGGAAAGACTTTAATTTGTAAAACACAAGAGTAAGAAATGCAAAGAATGAGGTCAAAAAATTAGGGACAACTTTAGCTGATACTATAACATTTGCCATCAGTATCTTTATCCTTACCAGAAAAGGAACTAATTTTATAGAATCATAGAATAGTTTGGGTTGGAAGGGACCTTATAAGTCATCTACTTCCAACCTCCCTGCCATGGGCAGGGACACCCTCCACTGGACCAAGTTGCCCAAAGCCCCATCCAACCTGGCCTTGAACACTTCCAGGGATGGGGCAGCCACAGCTTTTCTGGGCAACCTGTTCCAGTGCCTCACCACACTCACAGTGAAGAATTTCTTCCTAATATCTGATCTAAATCGACCCTCCTTCAGTTTAAAGCCATCACCCCTTGTCCTGTCACTACATGCACTTGTAACCAGTCCCTCTCCAGATTTCCTGTAGGCCCCGTTCAGGCACTGGAAGGCCGCAATAAGGTCTCCCTGGAGCCTTCTCTTCTCCAGGCTGAACAATGCCAACTGTCTCAGCCTGTCTTCATAGGAGATGTCCTCCAGCCCTCTGATCATCTTGGTGGCCCTCCTCTGGACTTGCTTCAACAGCTCCATGTCTTTCTTGTTTTGGGGCCCCCAGAGCTGGACGCAGTACTCCAGGTGGGGTCTCACAAGAGCGGAGGGGCAGAATCACCTCCCTCGACCTGCTGGTCACGCTTCTTCTGATGCAGCCCTAGATATGGTTGGCTTTCTGGGCTGCAAGTGCACATTGCCAGGTAATGTTGAGCCTTTTGTGAACCAAGACCCCCATAAGTCCTTCTCCTCAGGGCTGCTCTTAATCCATTCTCCTCCCAGCCTGTAGTTTTTCTTGGAAGTATCTTGCTGCAGAATATCACTTGAACATCACTGGACCCTCATGGAACTCATTCAATACAAACTTCCATGTTGACTGTGCCCCTCAGTAACCTCTCTGTTTCTGAGAATGGCTTTTCCAATGTGGGTTGTGTCTGTCCTCTTCTAGACTCATCTACATCATGTTTTGTAATTTTCTAAGGAGATTGTCATGAACAGCAGCATCAAAAGCCTTTCTGAAGTCAAGAAATACAATAGCAATTGCTTTTCCTTTGTCTGCAGTGTCTGTTACCCATCATAGAATGGAAGTGGATTATTCTGATATAATCCATTCTCCAAAAAAGTGTCATTGTTTTTTACTCTCTCCTTGTTATCCTCCAAGAAGTCTTAGTTACTTGTTCCAGTACTTCTGTTTCCAGAAACAGAAGCTTTGCTGACTGGCCACATTTTCTTCCTTTCTTTTTAAAGCTTACAATATGTTTACTCTTCCCATTATTTGAATGCCACCCATTCTCCATAAATTGTCAAAGGTAATTTTTACCGGCATTGAAATTTTATCAGCCAGTTGTCCTAGGACACAAAGGTGCTATACTTTCCTTGACACCGACCACTCGGCTAACAAAGCTAATTAGCAGTAGTAAGTCAGTCAGCTGCCTGATGATGGTGGAGGTCTGTGGGGCTACAATGAAGTTCATTTACTCACAGACTGGGGCCCATCAAACATGCTGATAACAGCTGCCATGGAGAGAACAAAGTTTTCAAACTCTACTGGGAACATGACAGGACATTCCCACCCGTTGTCTGAGCCTTTTAACGGGACTGAGAATGCACTGCTGAGACCTTGTAGGGGCAGGTTCATCACTTCTCATATAAGATTCACTGGTAAAGAAAATGCCACCAAGATGATGAAGAGATGAGGCACATACATGCTTGGATAACCTGCGATGTTTACCATATCATCTTGTCGCAACAGTAGTAGTAAGTATCGTGACTATTTTGTGGGATAAAAGCTATGAAAAAAATTTTGTATTGTGTTCCTATTTTCTGCTATCACCAATTTAAAAATCACTGAGAGACACAGAAAATTTGATTACACTCTTACTAGCTGCACAGAGATAGCAAGAGTGCACATTTTGAAGCTTAAAGGCAAGACGGGGGTGTTTCCAAAGTACCTGGGATGTAAATGTTACAAAGACCTTTTTAGTGTGTGTGGCCGTCTGTGCTCTATGCAACATCTGTAAAGTTATAAGTGTCTCTTTCCATATGGTGAAAGTTCTGGAAGTCAACAGGCTAATTTGTGCAACCAGAACGTACTCATATAAATAATACTACACTAGGATCTGGGGGGCAAGGGAAATTTGCAACACCATATGTGTTAATTTCTGTGCCAGGTACAATGATTTTAATGAATAATCCACTGCAATTGTATGTGCTTTGCCCGGGAAAATGATACCCTTGATATCCTATTCTCTCTGCTGCATTTCTGAACTTCTCAGACAATGAGAATGCTAATCTTTACTTGAATAAAATCTCATATATTATGTTAGTCTCCATGCTTGCTTGCTTGATTACATAGCACGCCATGAAACCAGCTGTTGCAGTATTTGCTCTTTCCAACAGTTGCCAAAGAAGGTAATGACATTTTAATAAGCGGGGGGAGGGTGTCACTTTTGGTATAATTGTTGGTGAAAGGAAGTCATAGTTTTGTGTGCCTTGAATAATTTCTGGAAGTAAAGGAAAGAACAAGGCAGACAAATCATCTGGCTGCAAACAGTCATGAGTTGTGCTTTTTACGTAACAAAATGCAACCTGTAAAACAAACTGAAAACAGAAGACAAAGAAAATCAGTGGTGCAGTGCCCTCCTTATTTTCATTTCATACTTGTTTCTCCTGCTGTGGAGTGGGAACTGTGCAGTGGGCAAGGTCTATGTCTGCCCACCAGCTGCTGGTAGAGCTGTCTCTCCTACAGAGCTAGAGGCAGTTCCAGACTGACCAGGCTACACAGGCAGCAGCTGAGCAGGGGTGTGGGGAAGCAGTGAGCTGCAAAGTTTGTTAGTCTCAGCTAGACACTTGCAGAGATGCTTGTAGTAACAAGGCTCTCGTGCTTCCATAGGGATCACCATCAAAGCTGACATCCAGAATTACGGGACATCTGAGTGTCAGGACTCATTTAGGACCATCGTTAATGGGTGGGAAGAATACCCCATTCCCTCTCCATAGCCAACATAGCTCCCATTCTTTACATTCTTATCTCATTCTTTCTTAATTCAGTGCCATTCTCTGGCACCTTTCCAACAGTCTCATGTTTTCATCTCAGTAACAGTTTCTGGATGCACCGCTAGGTAGAATGGCTGGAATTCTGGATTGCAACATACCTGTATAAACAAAGAAATGGTGGCAGTTCTTCCTCGAAGACCTTAAAACATCCAAATACGCAAACCAAAAATCCTATAACTCTTTTAGCTAAACAACACAAAACACCTTAAAGGATAACTCTAATGGGCACAGAAGTTTTATTTTGAAATTTCCAGTCAGTTTCTTGCACTTCCCTACAGCTGTTTCTCATGTATGAAATGCAAATGCAACATTAGTAGCTTTATGATCTATATTAGTGTGGCCATGCTATACAGTTTATACAGCAAAGACTCCATTTGTTTGTACAATAATGAATTGTGAAGGCACAAGCGAGTGAGAACCATTTTGACTGAGCAAGACAGGCATGTTAGATATAGGAGAACAATTATTTTATTCCATGAAGTTCTCACTATAAGCCCCCTCCTGATAGCTGAGCAGATATATACAGATATTTGGCTATTAGGTTTGACAGGAAAGGAAATGCAGACTGACTATGCTGTTCTGTACAAGTTCTGTGCATAGCATAATTATGGATACTGTCAGTGTCCCTGTTAAAAATGTGAAAGTATTATTGAAGTCAAAGTGGGACTTGTTATTTATTTTCCCTCAAACAGACAGACGAAGAAGTCTTCACAAAGTCTATTTTGACAGTGAGTATAAAAGTATCTAAAATGAAGACTGTCAAGGTGGCTGAGACCACCTGTAATTCATTGGTTTGGACACCTTTCTCCCCAGTTGGACACCTTCAGAAATTCCTCAGCTTGAAAGAATTATTTGACCAACATGCTGTTTCCAGACCTGGTTTGTTATTCAATGTAGGTGCAAATACAATAAACTCAAGTAGAGTGAAATGAGCTGATGCTTGAGATTAATGTCAACATCTGTGTGCAAATACTCACCATCATTGGATAGCACTGTTAGCTGTATCTAGTTTATTTAGATAGCAGTATTTAGCACTGCAGGTTTCTCTACGTTGCAGCTGCAGGCTATTAACCTAGAACACGACCTCTTTTAGTTATTAGTTAAGGCAGTAATAGTAGCAATACAGATTACAGTGAAGATCCCTTGAGAAAAAGTACAGTAATTAAACTCTATGTCACCAGAATTTTTAATGTCCTATAATGAAGCCGGTGTATTAATGAAAAATAAATAAATAAATAGAGGGAAATCATGTGGAAACACTTAGCTAAAGGAATCTCATTTTTTGGATTGACTTTTCTCCTAAGTATCAAAGATGAGATTAAAGGAGTGTGGTTGAGAGCAATAAGAAGAGCAAACTCATATTAGACTTAGGAAAGCAAATCTAGCGCTTTAGGGCGCAAGCAGATCACCCATGTGACTAGCATTTGAACATATATTTTTACCCAGATAGGCTTGACCCAGTGTGGAAATAAGCCATGTAAACTTTCTTTGAAAGAAAATTAAAGACCATTGCCAGAGGCAGGACATTTCAGCATTCAGACTCTTGATCTTTTCTGGCTTGTTGAAACCTACGTTTCTATGAATATTTGAAGTTACTACAGGCTTCTCTTCATGTACTTGCCCTGAAATCCCTTAGAGATTTTTATGCTGCAGTTTTATGTTTATTCAGAATACAGTTATCAAATTTGATAAAAAGTAAATAATGGCATGCAATTGGATAAAAATTTATGCACAGTGGTTTTTTCTTAGATCAAAGTTACTAGTGAATGTATAGAGAAGATAAAGTACATAAATAGGCAGAAAGATCAGTTAATTGTACAACTGAACTTTGTTCCCAGGATCTACGGCTTTAAAGTGCTAATTAAGGTTAGTTGGTAACTTCTCATATCTGTATCAGCTGTTGTAACTGACAATCACTGCAAATTGGGCATATGTCCCAAGGCAACATTTTTTTATTAAAGATGCTAAAACTAATTTTCCCTGGGATTCAGGTGAACATGACCCAGATATAAAAATATAAAAATCACTGGTTATTACTATTTATTCTGGACCAAATCATCCAACTCACTCCACACTTTGAATGATTCATTGCATTATTATCAAGAGAGAGTGGGGAACGCTTATTACAAATAAAAAAGGACAAACCAATTTCAAAAGAGCCCATGCTGTCAGGAGAAACATCTATGATAATAAAATAGATACAGGGTTGAAATTTAAGGTAACATATTCAAACATTTTTCTTCGGATTTTAATTAAACACCCAGGCTTATCTTTCAATCAGTGCTATGCTTCAAGCGCTTGGCTAAAAAGAGACCTGAGGCTCTGGGACACGCAGAATTTTAAAAGCTCATAGCCAGTCATGTAAGCTCTACAGAGGCTGCCCTATTTCGCCTGCAGACAGACACGGGCCGCCTACGCATATTCGTGCATTCTAATTCAATAAGGGATAACAATTAGGTTCTAGTATGCACAGCTTAACGATAGTCCCTTCCTCTCTTGAGTGCATAAGCTTCTTCAGTTAAACAAATGCCATGTGTCCATCCTTAGTGTAAATCATGAAAAAAACCCTTTTAGTTAATCCTAAGGCATCCTACAGATTGATTGCTTTGTAAGTATCCCTCATCTATTGCAGGAGGTAAAAAAATAAACAGCAATATATGGTATAATACCTCCATACTGCGACATGCCTCCATAAATATATAACGCAGCTAGAGCAGCCTATGGCTGCCTTTCAAACTAGCAAGAAAGGGTACTGATTTCTTCTGTGTGTGTTGGCCAAAAGCCACTTTCTTTCCTGCAGTGGGAAAAGTTGGAAAAAGAACACTTTTCTAGTTAATTCTGCACCTTTCTCCTCACAACATGATTTGCTACTTTCCAAACAGTTAGGATGGCTCCCTCAGAGTAGCTGCCCTGCAGGGTCCTTTTACCCTTGGCAGCACGGCTCTTAAAGATGTTGTGCTGCTATTTGTGGCTTTCTACCACAGCTGCACATCAAATATACAAAGCAGAAGCCAGGCATGCTTTGGCAGCAGAAATGAAATTATAATATGAGGACTGGAAGAGAAGTGACTTGGGTTTTATTGTTCTGGTAAGAAATTAGTAATCAAATATACAGAAGAAGGTAATTGCTTGCTGTTTCAAGCAATTGTTCCAGAAAGAAGTGTTTGTTACTGGGAGAACAAGGGTCAAGTTCCCTAATTGTAGACTCATGATTAGCAACAGGCTTAATCTAGGAACATTTTAAAATTGTATCCAGGATCTGTTCATCCAGTTTAGTACTGCCCACGTATCTCTTTCTCTACCATTGCCACCCCAAATGACAGAGAGAAAAAGAACTGTGCCAAAACAGAAGTGGGAGCGGTAATGCTTCAGTTCTCAAGAAGCCTAGAGAAATAGCGAGAGGTTGAGATGCACTTAAGTGCAGTCTGACTTTGCCCCACTCCTCTTTCTCTAGAGGTGATTGATTCAGGTTTTAATTAGCTGCATGCACATAGGTATTTGGTGCCATTTTGAATGCCCTTAGGTATCCAGTTTCATCTCCAGACCTCCAGAAAATGCCCCAGAGGGGCACGGGTTTCTTATAGGTGCTATGGCGTACCTGTAAGCTCTGTGTGAATGTCTCAGAGGAATGCAATCACAGCTTGTGTCCAAAGGACACAGACTTCAGATGGGCACACTTGAAGTTTTTGCTGAAGTGTCTGCCACTGGATCTGAAGCCACTCCTGTCCCAGTGCCTCCACAATGGCCAACATCACTCAGATGTTGGACATCACATCAAATGTTTCATTTTGCAGTTTTAACAGTCAGGGAATGTTCAAACTGGTTGCAGGACTAGCCTGTGGTCTATCCTTTTCCTGCAGCTGTGCTTCAAAAGGGTCACACATGTAGATAACACATGCCTGCATCTCTGCAGGAGATTTTATTCAATTCAGTGTTCGGGTTCAGGTTCAGGTTGTACAATGCACAGTTCACCAGGGAGGGGAAGTTTAATGAACGACTGGTTCTGCAGCTTTTTAGCATATTTTGTCCAATTTTTCTTTGCATTAACCTCAGTAACCTTGCAGACTCTGAGTGTGAAGCTATATCTGCTAGCGAGAACACTTGTCCCTAGCATGCCTTCCCGCAGTGAAAGCAAAAAGTGTGGAGTGAAGGAAGCAGGTATCCAACAGATGTGTGCTCTGCCCTTTATATACTTGATGTGTTGGGAGTACATGCATGAAAGGAGTTCAATGAAAGACAGTAACTCTTGCCACACACCAGCTCTGGGTGTTACTGCACTGTAGGCATGTCCATGGTTCCCTTTTCTCTCCTTGCCCTGTCCTGCCTTGCTTGCAAAGTATCACAGTGCCATAAATAAAGAATCCTTCCTAAAAACTATCCTTTACTTCTCTGCATAAACCTCTACTCAACTCCAGGACTGATCACCAATGCACAGGAAATCCTACATTTCCTTTATTAAAGATTTCAGGCCACAGACCTTGATTAAACACTCGTGAGCTTCCACCAAAACCAACCATTTCCTTTTCCTTTCCCACACCAGATGACAAGATCCTGCATTACCTCACATTGTCTGCAAGTGTCTTCACAGAAAGAAAACAAAGAGAAAAAAGCTAAAATAGCAGATTTAGCTAACGTCTCAGTTTGATAAGGTAGTCATCTGGCAGGACTGTGGGATCAGCGAGGATGGAGTATTTACTGTTTCCCCTTTAAGAAGCATAAAAAATGTCACTTCTTCTGGTTTATATAACTGTCTTTCTGAAACAAGATTATTTAACTGGCAAATACAGTGAATTTTGTAAGAACTAGAAGAACTTCTTCAGTGATGTAACACCTTCCTAATCTAATCTAGCATGGCCTGCGATGACTATTATATATTTTCTTACAAATTTATCACAAGAAGCAGAATTTTGGCTCCCAATACACATGGGCAATCTCATGAGATACTATTTTCTTTTCTTTTTTTTTTTTTTTTACTTTTTAAGAGGGCTGGTGGGTGGCAAGATAAAGAGAACAAGAGATTATTTCACAGAAAAGCACATTCAAGCTGCAACCTTGAAATTGTAAATTATATCTCCAGCTTTTCTGTCAACTCACATTAATGCTTTGGAACCCCTTAGGAAGCAAAGTTTCGTATCTGCAGGAGTTGGTCTCTTTTTTAGGAGCTATATAACAGATAACTGATGACTTCCACAAGCCACTTCTGGTAGAGCTGCAAAACTCTCAGTCCAAACCTGGCAGTTTGCCGTTTTGCCACAGGTTCTCAGAAAAGACTTGCTAGATTAGGTAATTTCATAAGTTACACTGATTCATCGTAGCTGTGACGCCTTCTATGGCTTAGACCACACAGAGAAGTTTACAACTGCTGCTCCGTCAAGGGTGGAAGATCTGGTCTTTAGTTCAAATAACAGGGGCTCGTATTTTTACTTCCAGAGTGAGACTGAGCCCTTGGAGACAAAACAGTCAAGAACTGCCTATGGTGTGAGAAACAACCAGACCAATGCTTCCTCAGCCAGGAAGGAACATCTCAAATCTGGATGCATGCCCTTTTCCTTTCACCACATAAATAGCAGTAAAATATTTCAGCAAAATACATATTTTGTTGCCCTTTGTGGTTTGGTTTATCAAGAAAAACATCCATTTTCATTTAATGGGTATCTGTTGTGAGTTTTGACAGCATGATGTAAGTATGACGAGCTCCAGTTCCCACCATCACAAACTCACTGTTGCATTTCCTTCTTGCCTGTAACTACTTAGGGGAAGTTCTCTCTCCTGCATTGTGTACACTGAAGTGCTGACCACACCAGGGTTCAGATCATGGTGGTATCTCCCAGCAGGCATTTCAGTAATAGAAGCCACATTTCACTGCCTTGCTACAAGTGTCAGACAGTTTGCAACTTTTTAAGTTGTCAGACATACACTGGAGATGTACAGAATAGACTAAAAGCCAACGGGCAAGGATTTGGTGTTATTTTGGATGTTTCACCACTACTTTTCAAGGTTTGAGGTAGCCTGTACCACTTATTACAGACATTCTGATGCTTATAGACAAGAAGGAAGAAGATTGCTCTGTGGAGAAGGACCTGTGAGTCCTGGTGGACCACAGGCTCTCCATGAGCCAGCAATGTGCTCTCGTGGCCAAGAAGGCCAATGGTATCCTGGGACGCATTCAGAAGAGGGTGGCCAGCAGGTGGAGGGAGGTTATCCTCCCCCTCTACTCTGCCCTGGTGAGGCCACATCTGGAGTTCTGGGCTCAGTTCTGGGCTCTGCAGTTCAAGACAGACAGGGAACTACTGGAGAGAGTCCAGAGGAGGGCTACGAGGATGATGAGGGGACTGGAGCATCTCTCGTATGGGGAAAGGCTGAGAGAGCTGGGTCTGTTTAGCCTGGAGAAGAGAAGACTGAGAGGGGATCTCATCAACGCTTCTAAATATCTAAAGGGCGGGTGTCAAGAGGATGGGGCCAGACTCTTTTCAGTGGTGCCCAGTGACAGGACAAGGGGCAACGGGCACAAACTGGGACACAGGAAGTTCCATCTGAACATGAGGAGAAACTTCTTTACTGTGAGGGTGACCGAGCCCTGGAACAGGCTGCCCAGAGAGGCTGTGGAGTCTCCTTCTCTGGAGATATTCAAAACCCACCTGGATGCGATCCTGTGCAACCTGCTCTAGGTGATCCTGCTTTAGCAGGGGGGTTGGACCAGATGATCTCCAGAGGTCCCTTCCAACCCCTCTCCTTCTGTGATTTTGTGTTTCTGTGAAATCCAAGGGGGAAAAAAGGTTTGTTTTTCTTTTCTTTGTACACAGATAAAAAGGGATCTGCACAGCTGATGCTAAAATAAATTCACTTTAGCCTTGCACAGTAGCTTTTGCTCATATAACATGTAATGGAAAAGCTAATTGACATTCTGTCATTTCTGTTTCAATAAACTGAACTCAGTGATGCCACCCTCTAGAATCTGTGACAGCTGATCTATTTCCAAAATAAACCAAGGAACTAAATTTATTTGCAAACAAAGATTACCTCATTCTGGAAGCCATACTAAGCCTTTTTTTCCCCCTCAACAACTGGTACATTGAAAATTGTTAAAAAAATAGTTCCAAACAGTTAAAGGTCAAAATGGAGACTATATTTCACAAGAAGCTATAATTCATGGTGGAAGAAAAATTAACCATAGGTAATTTCAAATGTTTTAAAAATAAATTAGCAGCTCTGAAGAAAAACAGTATACTGGCAAATAAGACAGGAAATCAGTAAGTAAAACATAGTAATTATGAATGGTTTGATAATATCCCAACAAGAAAAATTATATTAAGATAAAAATTTTAACCTTTTATATCATCATCCCTGTAAGCATCTGAAAGCACGTTAAAATAATCAGTGGATGCATGTTTTTGTAAGTCTCCTGTAAAAGGAAAAGGATGCCAATCACCATTTCTTGGACAATAGAGAAGAAAAGGCGTTACAGAGAACTGTCAGGGCACTGTGGGCTCCTGTGCCAGGAGTGCTGGGGGCTCCCCAGGTGGGGGATGGCAGGGTCTGGCAGCCAGGGCAGCCGGGGGCACTGGGGCAGCCCAGCCCCAGGCATCAGGCACCTCCCTGGGGATGAAGCCAGGATGGGACGTGCCCATGGGTGGGCTGGATGGAGCTGCCATGGCCAGGCATGGCTTACGACACGGCAGGAGCTGTACCTCAGGCGGGGGCCAAACAGCAGAGGCTGAGCTTAAAAGCGGCTGCCACGGGCAAGGGTTGGCCCCAGCAGTGGTTCCCCCACCATCCCCAGTCACAGAAGGAAGGAAGGGGATGGCCTGTGGCTGCCCTGTCCCTGAGCCAGCCCTGAGTCCCGGGAACCAACCCTCCGGGGGGCGGGGGGATGTGCTCAGGGCCCCAGCATGGACGGGAAATCCCTGTAAAGGTTTGAGGAAGAAATGCCAATAGCTGCTAAGGTTGGACACTTGTGCTATGCAGAGATGTACGAGTGCTGAGCAATACTGCATTGGACAGGAATCCAGGTACGCACTTCCAAAAAAGCAAGAGAGCAGTGTGAAAATGAAGGTTTTCATCAGACAGTAGATTTCTGTCTGCATGAGATTTTAATTGGTTGACATAACTGTAAAAGCTTTGACTGCAGGATGAGTGTCTGTTCATAACAAACATTGGGCACGTTCAGTGAACCAGCAAATAATACGCAGCCACTAGCATGGCCATTAACCATCTGTGCAGATCTTTTAGTGTAAGAAAGTTGAACATGGAAATTTAGCAGATGGGGATATTACGCAGAAGCACATTTTATGTTGCATTAAACATGTAAAGCGCATTTCAAATTAAACTGAAGCATTTGCTTACAGCCAAAATGCCTTATTTTTATTTACAGGTGATCTCCACCAACCTGAGTTTTATTCTGAAAGGGACATATACATGCTATTCAGTAAATAGAATAATAATGTGTCTGTACTATTATTTAAGTAGATTTCACTTTCTACTAGCTCATTAGTATTTTATTTTGAATGTAAGACACTGGCAATTACTTTTTACTCCTTTATTAATATTTTAAAACTGCATCATCTTGTTTTCCTCAGAGATACAGGAAGCAGCAAAATGGAACAAACCCATCACTGAGCTGTTCTGTTACTGTATTTATGGTACAGGCCAATGCATTACAGAAACTTTTTGGGAAAAAAGAAGAGCAGGGGTTGGTTTCTAAATGTGCAGTAACACGGTGCTTCCATTCTTATGATATCCTCCCAGTAGTTTGTTACCTGCACGCGTTATTCCTGTGCAACCTCTTCTATACATAAAACTACTTACGGTGTTTATCTTGATAGATAATAATTAAAAAATCAACCCCCAACTCTTCTGTGAATTCGCTGAACATTTCCCCTCTGTTCAAATGCCTTCCTCTGTTTTTTCTTCCTGGATGTTCTACCTACAGCTGATCATCCTCAGGTAAAAAACTGGGCTGGAGTTTCCATTAGTTTATTTGGAGGAAGAAGTTGCACAGTACTGAGCTGGTGTAGTGGGAGCAGGACTGAGAGGAAAATAGAGGACAGACAACTTCCATTCCCTCAGGGGTTGTACTTCTCCTGCCTTTTCCACTGCCTGCTGAAAATGCAATTCATTTCACTGTCCTACAGTCTTATTACCTCAGTGTTATTTCTACCTGTATCACTGTTCCTTATGAGTTTTCTCTAATGCCTAGATACCTCAGCCAAGATCAAGCCTGTACAAATAAGGCCTGAATCTGCCAATGGAATATTGCAATTTCTAATGGAAGAGGCAGGAGTAAGAGCAGAGAAAGCAAATGTTATTGTTTCAGATTTATGTAGAGAACAAGACAGAGAGAGACTAAGGGAGATGTGCCTGCATCTGGGAGTCTAGTGCCAGTTTGAATGTCCCACTGTTCCCAAAAGAGATGGCAGATGTGACAGCCACAGTCCTCTGGAGGCTGCTGGACACCGACTGGGAGTATGACTACCTGCCTGCGTTTAGGTAACCTACGCCTATGTTTAGCCCACTGGAGGTCATTTGCTCAAGGTTGTTCAAGGAGTGCGCAGCAAAGCTGTGCTTGAACATAAATCCCATGAGCTCCAGTTCATTATCTTAATCACAGATTACTTCTTCCTGTTTGCAGCCTCTCTTTTTTTCTTTCTCCCAACCACCTACATTACTGCTGTTATGAAGCAGAATATCCTTTCCTGCTTTAAATTTTTCTTCTTTCTGTTTTGATCTTTGGTTTTGGCTCCTGTCCCCCTCTCTCGCTCAGCAGAAGGCTGAACGCTACTTGGGTTGGAGGCTGTGTTATATAATGTTCTCCACCCCTTCTGCTCTTTTGTCGGCATCTCCTCCCACCCCCAGCATGCCAAACAGCACTATGGTACTCCCAAACGTGGGGATCAATAACCTTTGCGATTTTATTTTGGCTAGTGTGCCAGTAGCTATTGGTGGACATGCGAACAGGTGGTGTGTTAATTCATGTCTATGAAATACCCACTCACAATCAGCTCTCCAAATTAATTACATATGTGTGAAAGAAACATTCTTCTAATTCACATTAGATGTGTTCCCTTTTAAGAGTCATGTTACACATTTATTCTGGGCAAGATTAAGTAGAAAAGATTGACCTTCTTAACACACTCTATTATTCTCTGTAGTGACATCTTTCTTTTTTCTCCTGACATTAAGGAGTCATTCCATTTCCGTGTTGACATTTTTATCTTCTCTTTATATCCTTTCCAAAAGCTGTGTTAGTTATTGAATTTTTGCTGACAAACAAAAGGATGAGAAAGAAAAATGGTATAAACCCCCACATACAGCAAATGGCAAGGCCATGCTGTATTCCTGTGATGCAGATGAGTAAATTTTTAGCATTCATTTCTCACTTCACTACTTTAGTTCCACTGCCTTTTTCTTCTGGTTCTGCTTTAGTTCTCTTCTACCCAGTATTTTGGGCTCATCTCTTTGTTCTGACATTTCCTGTTTTTTCATTGTTTGTGATTGCCCCTTCTTTCCTTAGAATAGTCTGTTTGATTAATATAGAGAGAGCTTGATAGCCGCGTGACCAGGGGCTGAGGAGTCCTGGTTTGGTTCTGTGTACTGACCTCTTTGGTCTTCTAATAAAATCGCCCTGCCAAGAAAGCCACTGCTGTCAAAACACGTCTGCTGAAGGCAGCGGCTGAGCTCATCCAGGTACATCCTCATCTTGAGACTCTGTATGAAGCAGCCAATGAAGAAGATGGGTGATTTCATCACACTTTGAATCAAAATGTGGCTATGGAAGAGCATATGGCTTCACAATTGTTTTTTGAGGTGTTTTTTCTCTTTCCCGGCACAGACAGTTGCTGTCATTTTCACGAGATGAAATGTGCACTGGTGCTATACTTGATGCTGAAATTCACACATACTTTCCTTTAGCAGCCTCAGCCAAACTTTAAAGAATTTCTAACCACTCTGGAGGGGGTTTTTTAGAATGTATTTGATCATGATGCTTTCAGCAGATTTAATTTTGAAAATGAGGTGATGTAATGAATTTGGAAAAAAAAAAAGCCAGCCACAAAAGACTAGGAGGACTACTGTTTCACACCCAAAGCGCAACTGTTGAATATTTGTTCTGTTGAGCTTTTACAAGTGCAATTTTTTGCAACGAAAAACCCAATAAAGTAAAAAATCCATAAGCGTTCCCTAAAGGGGCTGGTCCCCCAATGGGGTGCCAGTGCTGAGGAGCCCTGTGAGCGCTGGGGTGCCGGGACCGGCAGCGGGATCAGGGTTTGTGCACGGGCGAGGAGAGGAAAACAACCTGCGCCAGTTCATGGCTGGGGCCAGACCCAAGGCCAAGGAGGGGAGAGAACGACGGCGACGCTCCCACGAAGGGAAGGAAGGACACTGTGCAACGCTAAGCCGTCCCCTTGGGGGCGGTGGGGTTGCCGCGGTGGCGGCGACGGGCCGGGGGATGCAGCCGCTGAGGTGTGGGGGGAGCCGGTGCTGAGGGGAGGGACGCAGGGAGTGGCGGGAGGGCAGGTGCGACTCTGGCGTCCGGGGGAAGGGAAGGGTTTTCTCCCGGCCGGGCAGGCGCCGGGGTGCTGGCAAGGGTGGCGGGGCTGGCCGCGCCGGTGCGGGGGAGGCGGGGAAGGCGCGGAAGGCGCCTCGGCGGCTGCGGGCCCGCGGCGGTTGCGGTGACTGACTCGCGCGGCCCCCGCCCCCCCCCCCCCCCCTCCACCCGCCGCGGCTCGCGCCGAGTAACGGTCCCTTGCTCGTGCTCTCCCGGGCGTTCGGGGGCGGCTGTTGGCGGCTGGACCGGGCCCGGCGCGTGCCGGACCTGCCCCTCCCTCTCCCCCCCCCCCCCCCGCCCCGCTCCGCCCCGCCGCCTCCAGACCCACGCACACGCAGTCCCACACGCGCTCACCCACACACACTCACGCTCACTTACACGCACACACGCCGCCGGGGCGGCTCCGGCCTCGGCTGACGGAGCGCGGCGGAAGGAGGCGGCCACGCCGGGTCACCTTCCCGGCCGCCGGCAGCGAGAAGGGCGCCTTCGCCGCTTTCCCCTTTGGGCCGTCTCCGCCCCGGGTGAGCGGGTGCCCCGGGCCGGCGCGGGCATGAGCTGCGCCGGGGGGAGCGTCGTCCTCCCTCCCGGGGAGCCGCAGCGAGACCCCGCCGCCCCGCTGGAGGTGCCGACCGGAGCGGAGGAGGAGAGCGGGGACGCCCCAGAGGAGGGAGAGAGCGGCGGCCCCAGCGCCGGCGAGGGCCGGAGGGGCGGCTCGGAGAGCGGCGGCGCCGAGGCGGGGGCCGTCGCCGGCGACAAACCCGAGACCCGCTCGGTGTGCAGCAGCGAGAGCGGCAGCGGCAGCCACCCCGGTGGGGCCGGCCCCATCTGCAAGATCTGCTTCCAGGGCCCCGAGCAGGTGAGGAGAGCGGGGCGGGCGGGCGACTCCCCGGCGCTCAGCGCGGACGGACCGACCCTTCACACACACACACACACACCCCCCACACACACATCCCCCCGCGGAAGCGACGGGGGCCCGGGGGGACGCGGCGGGGTGCGCGTGGGCCGGCGGCGGGGACCGATCAGCACCAGGGACAGGGCTCGGCACCGCTTGCCCGGCTCCCGCCCCTTCTGCCCCCTCTGCCCGGCAGCGGGGCGGAAAAGTGGCCGAGTGCTGCCGGCTGCACCGGGGGAGGCCCGGCGTCCCTTCGCGGACCTGCCTGCTGAGCGGCGGCCGGCGCCGTGGCAGGTATAGCCCTCCTCGGTGTCGGCGGAGAAATGGGTGCAGCGAGCCTCAGCAGCTGTACGAGGTGGTTGTGACAAACGCTTGGGGCAATTCTGAGTCGGCGCAGAGCTCGAGGAAAAATCAGAGCTTTGCTATGGCTGGCTTGCACACTGTACATCTTACCATCATACTTGCTGGCTCTTCGCTCAGGGACTTTAAACAATATGAATTTCTCAGGTTTCTATTAGACTTTAAAATGAGAGTGTTAGCTTACAGGTAATGCTGAGAAGACCTTCAAGGATCTCTGTCATTACATTACTGGGCACAGTGTCGGCAATGGATCCATAACTTGCATTTTATAGCTTGTCTTGTAGTTTGGCTAAAAAAATCTTTTCAAGGAAAGAAGAGAATAGCTTGTTTATATAATACAGAAATATGTGAACTACCAGCGGAAGTTTTTAGTTACATTATTTGAGGTCCTGCCTGACAGCTGCCTAGCTGACCAGCTCAGAACCCTGCTCCAAGAGCACGGTTCTCTGTTACGTCACCCGTTTCTTTCCTAGTGATGACTGCAAATAACTGTTGGAGAAATGCATCTAACCACTTTCACTACCATTTGAGGTATTTGAAAGGGCTAATGCTACCGTTGTTTGATGCACAGTGATCTTTAACTAGTTTCACATATGTACATATACATGCGTGGACACTTATCTGGCTTTGTCTCATTAAAAGCAGCTAGATGGTTTTAAGGCAGTTTAATTTTTGAGTATTTTTATAGCCAAAAATACATGCTTTTTCATGTATTGAAATTGAGACCAGTTCATTGTTACAGACCAGTAAATATTTTGATATTGAGTATACATGTACATAAAAGATTCCTTAAAAATTAATGTTTCTGTGTTGCTTTTTCAGGGTGAATTGTTAAATCCTTGCCGCTGTGATGGGTCAGTACGATACACACATCAGCTTTGCCTTTTAAAGTGGATAAGTGAAAGAGGGTCATGGACCTGTGAACTCTGCTGTTACAGATACCACGTTATAGCAATTAAAATGAAGAAGCCTTGCCAGGTAATTTGTTTGTTTGTTTTGTTTGTTTAAAAATATATATCTTTCCAGTCATTTTTAAAAACAAAATGGTACTTATGTTCATTTCAAGGTTTTCAGAAAATACAGTGGAAGAGCCTATATGCTTTACCAGTTAGCACTTGCACCCACTTGAAGTTAGTTTTTAAGACCAGTTGCATATTAAAATGTGCATTTATTTGATTCTATTATGTTGTTCTAGCTTTTGGCTTGCCATAGAAATGGTCTGCAGAGATTGTTAAATTCTGTAATTAGATAAGTCATACTGTGATATGACAGAACTTGGATCTCCCTGATTCACTTCCTAAATTTTAAACATGTCTTTATAGTTTGTTAATGACTCAGTCAAAGGTTGATTTCATTCATTCTTCAAGCCTGGGGTCCAGAGAAGAGAGGCAAAGAAAACTCCTGTTGCCTGTGTATTCACCTACTGTAAAAACGTAAAAGGAAGTGATTTCATAGTCTTGGCACAATCCAGAGTAGCAGAACGCTCTTTAAGTTTTGTCCACCAATAGCTGTTTCAGAAGCTGAAATGTGCAGTAATATTTTTCACAGCTCCCTCTTAACAGCATCAAAACATGCAGCTGGAAGTTAGAATATTACAGTGGTGACATGTTCAGGGAGAGGGAAGGAGAAACTCAAAGCTTTAGCAGATCTGTTAGGGAAGCCTTAATACCACTTTGCATATCAGAATTCTTTAGAGGCTTAAAATTCCATCCTAGAAATTGTATTTCATACATCTGAGGAATGCATTTAGTAAGATAATGGTATCTTTTTTTAAAGTTTTGATCCTATGAGCTCAGAGATGATGGAGCTCTCAAAGGCCAGAGTACTCGGGTCATTTTTCTGTGCCTGAGTTTGATTAGACTTTCATAGAAAAGACATGCTTGGATGGTAATGGCACTTGTGTGAGCACGATAAGCTTTCCTTGGATGTAGGATATCTGGAGTATTTGCTTACAGTTGTTCAGATTAGGTGCAAGTACTTTCAGAGCCAGTTGTGACGTCAAGTTTTTTCTTTATGAATCCACAAAGGAAACTTTTTTATAAGCTTTCCTTCATAGAACCTTTATGATGTAAAAAAGTCATGGATTTGTAAAATGCTCCAGAAAATTAAGGTGGTAGATTCTGCTTCTACACTGACTTTACCTGGTGGTTTGGCATGGGATTCTGTTTGATCCTTTTAACTTTTTTTAACCTCTTAAAAATCTTTTATTTCCTGTATATCCACAGCAATCTCATCCTTTTCCTAGCAAAGGTTATATCATTATCATCAGTTTGCAATGGTGGTCTCTGAAAATAGTTGTTTGACAGCATGGGCATGACACAGTTGCCTGCAGAGAGGGATCTAGCACTATATGAGACGTAGCCAAAATATCTACACAAGATAGCAGATGAGACACAACTTCCGAGAGACTTTGGAACTGCAGCTGGAGGCCAAGCGGGATATTAAAGGACATCTGAAATATCATTAGACACCTATCTGTGGACACAGAATCAAGCCCCAGTTTGAAGAACAGCTATTCAATTTCTGTGGAAAACAGAAGCAAAGAAGAAGGAAGGTGTCAGTAGGTGGCACAGTCGAAAATGTTTGGCCAAGCTACAAGTCAAGTAGAAAGAAACCAAAGAGCCATAAGTTAAATGCCATTCTCTTCATGAGTTATGGCACATTTTTGAGTGGAGGGGCAGAACTAGATTCATGTTTCTCCTTCAATAGCTTAAAAAATACTTGATTTATTCTTAACCCTGTCTTTCATTTTTTATGTAAAATATTTAAGTCTGACCTTTCTATTCTTGGCCAAAGATTTCATGGAGTTGCATACTCAAATAATAACTTAGACATACATAGACAGACATACACTCTTTACACCCAAAAGGTCACGCATCTCTTTGGAGGGACTCAGTGGTACCTTTGTCATTCTCCTACACTGAATATTCCTCTTGTAGTTACAGAATCTAAAAGGAACTCTCAAAACTGCAGTTGTATGTATTTTTGTAAGGGTGATCAGTCTTAAAATGCCCTCACTCTTCTTCCATATTCTTGATTATAATAGTATTGGCCATTTTTAACAGCTGTCTTCATTTAAGCTTTTGGACAGATTCTGAATCATTTGCTTGACTACATGAATGCCTTTTTTCAGGTAACTTTCCAGTCAGGTTTGGTAAGAAGCTAAGATTTAGATTGTTTCAATATAGAAGTAGTTTACAATGTCTTCACTGAGGTAACTAATGTACTTAAAAGTTCCCAAGCAAGTAAGACTTCTTGCTTTACATTAGATACAGTATTTGGACAGGAGTAGTTCACTCTCTGGACAACTAGTAGTCTGCCTCAGCCCATGTTCTCAGAATGGTCTCTACCAGTCATTTACATATTAGATCTGTGTAGGCAGTCTCATAAGAGAGAAAAAGGATGCTATTTGCCAAAATAACTTTTTCTCAAGTGAATTGTCTATGCAGATTTACACCAGCTCCTCAGATTTACTTTTACCTCAGGTATTTATGGAATGTAACAATGCCTAGGGAGTGAGGAAGTAGGAGATTTTTCTATGTTTTCTTCCAGAACATTGGAATAGATGTGAATATTCCATTTAATATCTAACATTTTCTATGGTTTCTGTTGCTTCATGGCAGGGAAAGTAATCCCAAAGGGGGGGCCTCTTTGGAGGCAGTACATTCAAGGAACAAAATTTACTATGGTAAGTGACTATTCCAATAGAAATTTTTCCAGCGTCACTTTGTATATTTCAGCAACTACTACTTAATTCATTTTTGAGAACCCAGTTCTGGAAACATGTAGACTTTTAATATAAGAATAGATCGTAAAATATATAAAAAAATATAACCAATTAACCAATGGGCTCACAGTGGAAGATGAGCACACAAACAAATTGATGATGTTTGATGCAACGTTTCACAGAGAAATGCAAATTTGGATTTTTTTCAGTATTCTTTTCAGGATCATATCAGAAAGACATTTAACCTTGCACTAGTCCATTAATGAAAACACATGTTCACGTTGCTGGACTTGGTCCTTATGGCAGGATGGAGTTTGATGCAATAATAGGCAAGGTTATGTTAATAACTAGAAAAAAACCCAAATTATAATGAGGTGAGATGGAGCAAATACTGGTTTGGGCAGGGAGTTTTTGAAACAACTTAAAAAGGAGAGAGAAACTTTAAATGTCTGACTTGGAAATGAAACCCACTTAGAAATACATTTTAGATTAACAAAGAGAAAGAAAGCACAAGCAGAAGTATTTTTTGTATTGGTTTGTTAGGATTTATAATTTGTCCAAATTTCCTTCCTAAAGGAAATACAGTGTTTTATTGGTGCTATTTAATTATTAAGCTGTTAGCAAATTAGTTCACTAGACTTGCAGTTAAACATGAATGTATATTGAAGAATGTCAATTCTCTTGTAAGATTCAGAAATAACGTTTAAAAGTGGAATATAGTCATGCAAAGGCTGAGAAAATATACTTCAGTGCTAAACCTCATAATTTCTATAAAAATGAGCAATAAATATATTTAGAGAATAGTCTTTTCTAGACTGTTACTGTAGTCTGTCACAAAATAGTATTACATTAGATGTTTAATATACCCTGTGCTTCTGCTCATTAAAATGTTATATTCTGGTACTTTACATGAACTGGACCTATTCCAAAAGTGATACAGTAGATTGGTGTGCTAATTTGAAAGCTAATTGCATGGCAATTCAACACCTCTTCTGACATCAGGACAATCACAAAGCAGTTATTTAAAAAAGTAAGTTCTTAATTGTTAGGTCTGATTTCTTAATACAGACGAAAAAATTAAGGTTGTACTATTATTATAATTGTGTATTATTATTAAGTATTATTTAAGCAAGTATGTAGTTACTGGAAGTGGAATGTGGCTCATGAGTTCAATGGCTTTCAGTGGCCCAAATTGTGATTATTAACATCTGAGATATTCAGCATAAAAATTACTATGCTCAACAGTTTTCGTGAATTACAGGTTCATTTTTTCAAGTCTTGTTAATGTGAGTAGTACTCACTCATTTGAGTAATCTCACTGGCATCAATTAGATAAGCATGAGCAAGACTTTGTGGCAGACTGCATGTATGCATATGCATGTTATATTATAAAGTGCAAAAGACAAGTTCTTCAGATACTTCAGTATGGAGGCCAGCGTCCAGAAAAAATGTGTACTAAATGAGTAGTAAAAGTTACTGGTAATGATTATGCTCAGCTGGATGAAAGCATTTACTTTTTGTAGGCATAACTAAGAAGGGGAAGGGAGAAGGCTCAAATCTCCAGTTGTGATTTTTAAACTACGCTATGTACTATCAACAGTCTGGTAATGTTGCTGCTGTTACGCTGCCTGTAATGAAGATCCAAGAGGATACATTGTGCTATTTGCTATGTTAACACACACAGAGAATCAAAAGGATTGTCCCAATCTTGGACAATTTACAAGGAAGTTGTAACAGAAAAGGACATAAGGGACAAGTCTATGGGGTATATAAAACCAGTGGTCTCTGTACACTAACCATTTTTAACTATCATTGAGGTTTTGGCATCTGAAATAGGATGAGTTTTAAGATGTATCTTGAAAAGAAAATCATGAAGCTTTGCAGGTACCCTTTGAATGTGAAGGCAGTATGGAAGGGCTGCAAGAAAGTGAAATGCTTGGCTGAGATAGGTGTCATGAACCAAACAGAGATGAGATTCAATGTCTGAGTAGTCATTAGAAGGTAATTAATATGTCAGTAAAAGCCTGGAAGGACTTTAAAAATCAAGTCAGGTCTTTTTTATTTGATGTGATGGGGAAGAGAGGAACCAGCATAGTGGAGAAAGAAGGGCAGTAACATGGTCAAAGTAGTGGACCAAAAAAAATTGTATTTGACAGTCTTGTGGTCACTGAGAAAATTACATTTATCATGAACTCAAAAGCTGTGTTACAGTAATTGAGACATAAAATGGAAGCGATGATGAGAGATTAAATTTTTATATATGAATAGTCTTAGATATGTTAGATAGAAAACACCTGCAAGTTTTAGAAATATTGTGAAGGAAGATTCAAATAGATATTTAAGGTAATTCTGGGTTACAGAACAGATTGATGGATTGGAGGATGAGTCCATACTGCTTGAGAAAGGCAAGGGGCATAAAAATCTTTGAGATTTTAATGAACTTAAATATATGGTAAGAGCTGTACAAAAGGTGGTAGAAACAGATTAATATTTTAGTTTTGACAGAAGAGAGAAGTCTGAAACAGAAAAGTAAATCTGTCAGTCATCAACATAGATACAGTAGTTGTACTTGTCACACTATTTCTTTTCCTAATTGTCTACTTTTGGCCACTTCTAGGGAGAAATTACTAGAGTAGATAGACATTTTGATTCACACACTCTGAGTCATTTCATTGACATGCACTGAGTGGAAGCTAGTGATTATGATCAGTTCTAAGTAGCATGCTTAATGAGTTTAGAAACAGAAGGATAGCAGGGCTGTTGGAGAGGCCAGTGGTGTAAAAGTTGTGGCTTTTTTCTGCGGTGGGAAAGGCAAAATACATTTCTTGTGTACTTTCTGGGAAAGATCTGAAGGTGAATGAGAGACTGAAAAAGAGAGTTGGGGTAAGTGAGTGGATCAGGAGGAAGGACAAAATGATGTCACTGGTGCAAAGTAGAGAGATTATAGAAGAAGAGAGGACAGTAAAAATTTCACCACTGATGGAAAGGACAGAATTGCAGAAATAGAAGGTAACAGAGAGAAAACGCTAAGGGGATAATGAATTTTATGTTGTATTATCTTTTTTTTGTGTACTTGTAATTAATGCACAGAGAAACTCAGACAAAAGTAGAGAGTTGGAAAATAAAGGCAGCAAAAAGATGTGGAAGCAAAAGTCAGTTAAACTTCAGAAATACATTTTGTTAGCCATCACTAAGAGAAAAATTTGTCACGGAGCAAGTGAGCAGCCCACTGGTGCACTACTAGCATCCTAGGAGCAAAATACGTGGCTGTTAGCATACAGAGCTGAAGGAGTGCAAGAGGGACATTACAATGGAAAGGAGGAACAAAACTGTAGAAGCTTTAGAAGGGTGGAAAGAATTGGTAATTAGTGACAGGTAAGAGGCCACAGGGGATAGAATCATCATCAGTACCAATGATCTGAAAATCACAAAATAATGAAGAATAATATGCGAACAAATGAACCGATTCTATTGCAGTGATAGCACAGTGGTAGTTGGGTAGGGATAAAGAGAACTAATAACAAAGGAACAGGTATAGACCTGAAAAGCTAATCAAAGCAATGAATAGCTGTTTTGTTGACTACGAACACTGAACCATATTTGTAAGTCTAATGAGGAGAAATGATATTCATCTAAGAGGTCAGAGGAACAATCAACTTGGGAGCTGAAGCCATCAGGAAGGAACATAGGAGATTATAAAGACAGTTAAGATTTGAAATTGGAAGGATCAAGTAGAAAGGGGTTAAGTGCACAGAAAATAGAAGGTTGAAAGAGGGGAAGGAGAGTGATTTTGTTTTAGAGAGTCCTATGAAAGAATTGACAGTGAGGAAGGGAGGGGGAGATTTAGGTCAGAACTGCCAAAAATTGGAAACGAAATGTTTCAAACCTGTAATTCAGTTCAGAAACTTGGATATTCCTAGTCGAGTGAGAATTTTAAAATTGTATGGCAAAAATTATGCTTTCTTGCTGGTTGGAATGGATGAAGTTTGGAGTGATGACCTAGAAGGTGCAGTTAATATCTGGGATTTTGCCACAACGGTTGGAGTGCCACCAGCAAATACCTGAGATCTGCTTTCCCAATTCTCTGCGTGTTCATACTTTGCTAGATGAAACATTTGGTCATAGTTGGCATCTCAACTGATAGAACTCAGGAAATCTGTTATTCTTGTCAGAGCATCGGCTACAGCATGCAGGGAGCTAGACAAGCCACTCTGGTGCTCACATCTGTCTATGTAAGATAGGGGATTATCAGTGAAAAATAGATTAGGCGAAGAATGGTGATTATAGCATAGAGAACAATTTTGTACTAACATATGGATAGTGATTTTAAACTAGTTCTCTTGTGTTCACTTAGGCAGTTCTGCTGGACTTCTAAAGTGTATACTGAGGTAAGCAGGTACCTACATAGAAAAAATAAAATAGAGCTTGTTTTAACAAGCAATAGCATTAAAGGTACACAGGTGTGTGCCCCTCATACATTACTCTTTTATTGCCTGCATGACTTTTTTCCCATAGGATTCTTTGGGTTTTATTTTAATTTATTCCATCTTTCCTTTTTATTTTCTTTATTTCTGCATTTCTTTTCCTGCTATTTTTGTTTACATTTCAGTGAAGCCGATACAGAATGAGTATTCCAGTTTTAGCCACATGCTGTTTCTCTTCCCTTTATTCCCCGCCCCCCCCCCCCCCATATTTTTGCATATTTTTCTGGCAGAGTCTTCCCTCTACAGCAGTATTAAACTTTGCCATATCTGTGACAAGCATATTCCCAGTACAGGAATGCACCATATTGATACCCATGCAAACTATTACTGGAAGAAGGCCGTTTCCTGAGCTAAGGCTCATTCTTTCAGGTCTTTTGTGCCCAAACAACAGATATAATTTAAAAAAAAAATTCCTTAGTAGTTTCGGAAAGTCATGAACCTTACCATCAAGATGAAATACTTGCTAGTTTCATGTTTATTTAGGTACTCTGCTGACACTGGAAGAAGATTATTCTAAGCACTACAAGGATCTTGGAAAAGGCAAATTCCATAAAATTGGCATCCAGGAAACTCTGCAGAAAATGAGAGTAAACTTCTGCATGCCTTCTCTTCTTTTGTGCTAAGGAAGCTCCCTCTGCTCACCGGACAAGAACAGACAGACAGAGTCTACTTCTTAATGGAATGCTTTTTGTATCTCTCACGGCTATTATTTGAGCAATCTGCAATTTACAATCTACTATAACTTGTGATTACTCCCAGCACATTGTGTTCCTCCTTGGATGACTAAATTCTGCATCTCAATTTCAGGGCTGCTATTTCATAAGAGGAAAGCAATCTGACATATTTTACTTGAAGGAATTGGCATAACAGCTGATATGAGCTCACTGGTTCACAGCAGAATAGCACGAATAGAACATAGTGCAGCATTTTCCTACACTTGCAACACTGTCCTCCACATAACGTCCTTCTTTAGTGACCACAAGAAATATCAGAAGCTCCAATCATTCAATGTCACCTTCCAAAAAGGACACTTTACCTGTATTTACATGTACAATGATGACTTAAAATGCTCCTGAGACTTAATAAAGAGGGTCACTTCCTCTTTAAGCAGCATTTACAGACTGTTGCATATCATCTCATTGCTTTATGGATGCTTGCAACAAATAGTAATTTGATTAATTACTTATGCCTTCTAATATCTGTCAAAGTTAAGGGGAAGATCTTCATATTATCTGCTACTCAGGATAAGGAGAGGGACCATCAAATGCATCTTGGGGATTTCAAAATCCTCTACTTTAGCCTGTCCTTTCCTTCCTGTAGCCTTGGGTAAAAGACCTAGAAAATACGGGAAATTGCTGGTTATTGTAGGGAAATGTGTCTACTTCAGAGTTTCTCCGCTGAGAGTTGATATGGTGTCATGGTTTAACCCTAGCCAGTAATGGAGCACCACACAGCCGCTCGCTCACCTTCCCCCTGCCAAGGGGATGGGGAAGAGAATGGAAAAAACCTCGTGGGTTTAAAGACAGTTTAATAGAATAACAAAGGAAGAGAACAGTAATAGTAATAGTAATAACAATAATAATAACAATAATGACAATAATACAAGTGGTGCACAAATGCAATTGTTCACCACATGCAAAAATAAAATAAAACAATCCAATGCCCAGTCTGTTTCCAAGCAGCGAATCTGCCCGGCTAGCTTCCCCACTTACATATATACAGAGCATGACGTTCTATGGCAGGGTCTATCCCTGTGGCCAGCCTGGGCCAGCTGTCCTGGCTGTGCTCTCCCAGCTTCTGCTGCACCTGGCAGGGCGGGGGAAGCTGAAATGTCCTTGACTTAGTGCAGGCACTGCAACTACCCAGCAACAACTGAAAACATCAGTGTGTTATCAACATTACTTTCATACTATATCCAAAACACAGCACTATTCCAGCTACTAGGAAGAAAATTAATTCTATCTCAGCTGAAAGCAGGACATATGGATACCACATACTTGAATGTGTTTAGAAATTTGTGGAAAATCTGCTGTGCATTCACTGGGAAGAGTTTATGACTGTGGGGATTTTAGAAACTTATCTTTCCTCTGACCTTTTCCTCATGCTTTTGTAGATCTTGCTGGTATAATTGCTATGAACCTAGCCACAGCATTAGGACCTACAAGATCTAAGGACTTCAGTCTTCTGTCCTAGACTATTTCAGAAGAGAAGGTAGTTTGGGTAGTTCAAAGTTACTCTCAGATGTCTTGGTGTTTATCACGTGACACAGGTGAATCTTTGTCTTCTTTGTACAACTTTCATGCATCGGGTCCTCATGATAACCTCCAAAAGGTTCCTTTCTTGTTTGGGGTCAAAGGTACAGGCTTCAAGTCTGTTTACTTAAAAATCACCTAGCATTTCCTCCGTGCCATGTCCTCTGACCCTGAATTAGCATAGCTGAAGTGGGAATAAGAAGCCATGTCTTTGTCCCAGTGTCACTCTCTCCTTTTTTAAAAGTCTTTCCCTAACTTTGCTGATGAATTGGCCAGGTTATCTAAGTACTGAACCATTGTTGCCTCTGGCATATGAACACCTAAGCATGTGACCCTTGGTTACGACATTAAATTTGTGACTATTTCTCTACCTCCCTCAGTCACTATGCTGACTACTCTTTTTATTCACAAACTCAAATTCATGTGGAAATTTGCATTGCTCCAAAGGGGTGACTAATTTGCATGCCTCATGTTTATTTTCATTCATAAAGCAAAGCACTTTCTGAAAATTTCTGTATGTGCTGAAAAGCCGCGATCCTACTGCTCAGCCAGTCTGTGGTATTCAGCATTGCTGCAGGGTGTTGTGGGTCCAAAGTAGCAGCTGCTTAGCTGCCTGCTGGAGAATTCCACCACTGGATTCGGTTAATGTGTTGGCTGAGAGCCTGAGCTTCTTCACTTTGGTGGACCACAAGCAGGCGTTCAAAAATGACATTCTAAAAGCTGTTCTTTGACTGGAAAGTTGCCGAGGCTTGTTTTCATAGTCACAAAAAATACCAACCTTTCTCCTTCAGCACTGAGGCTGCCCACTCATTCCCAGCTCCCTGAGTGGAGAAAGGATACATTCCTTCCTTCGATCTCTTTTGTCCCTTAGAATCCTTTACAAGTTAAGGCAAACAGGGCAGAAATGGTCCTCTTCACTACAGCATAGCAAAAGCTGTCTGGTGTCAGTGTCAGAATACTGGCCATTTTCCTGATTTTTTTTTTTTCCATTTAGTTTTTTAGGATATTGATCCATAGATGATATTCTCTACTTCAGAGTTGAATGCTGGATAAGTTACTAACAGTCAGCCAGGTCTGACTGGGCAAACCTACCTGAAGAAGAGTATTAGGTTTTCCCCTTACCAGATGTCTGAGACAGTTATCTCTGCATGCTGTTAGCCATGAGATCTTGTGCTTGCTATTACACAGTGCTGAGACACGTTCCATTAGCTCTGTCTGCAGTCACCAGTCTTAGATGCTCTGTGTTTTCTCAGCTTGCAGTCTTGATGTTTCTCAGAGTCTAGTGAGTGACTGAGAATTCCATCTAAGATGGAGAAACCTTCCCTACTGTCTTCATTGGTCATCATCCTTGTAAGGATGAGTTGCTCACAGACTTTGGATATCAAGGAATTTTTGTCTTATTACACTGGCAGAACCAGGGCCTTTTGAAGATCTACTTGCCTGTTTCTATCCATTCCAGAGAGGTCAAAAAGAGCAGCAGTCTATGTGCAAAAAATTTTCCAAGTGGGTAACAAGTTGTTTCAGGACTTATATCCTATAGAACCACTAGGAGGGTGTTTTTCCAAGAGTGCCCTAAACTAGTTTCATTAGAGCTCAAGTGTTATTGTTAATATTGTTAAGGAATCCAGAAATAATGCCGACTGTAGGACAGAGCAATCTGAGAGCTGCTGTTCTGAAAAGAGGACCAGTACCTCCATCATACATAATTAGTGAATGTA
Organism: Grus americana; assembly: GCF_028858705.1. Lineage (NCBI taxonomy): Eukaryota > Metazoa > Chordata > Aves > Gruiformes > Gruidae > Grus > Grus americana. Next base: position 82,344,635 of record NC_072853.1, on the reverse strand, counting down.
AAGAGGGGACTATTGTCTAGAGACAACAAAACATGTCTGTGTTTATAGACATAAACTTGAAAAGCAACAATTTGCAGAAGAGTAAGTGGTTCTTTGATAAGTGGTTTTTTCCATATGGACAGCATGTACTTACTTTTCGTTCTCTGAGGTACTTTTTATATTTGAGAGAAACTGAGGGTATTTTTATTTGTATGTCTGTATTTGTGCTGCAAGAGATGGTACATGGGTTATGTGTAAGTCATATAAGCACCATTAAGCCAAGAACAATTTATAGTTTAGGGATTTTCAAACACAATGATATGAACGGATATTACAGTTTTTGATATTATAACCATTGCTTCTTGCAGTACTATGGATGCTGATGCACAATATAACAAGTCAGAAAGCTGGGTATTTTCAGTGTTCAGAAGCATCAGTTATATTGTGCAATTTAATGTAATTATTCCAAGGGATTTCAGACACATTCATGATGTCGTTAGAGAGGAATACAGAGTTTCTGGTGTAGTGTATACTATAAAGGCAAATGTTTTATTTTTTTTACAGCTAGAGCTATCATATTTGATGATACTTAGTATCCAAATTACCACTTTCTGTAATTAAGCACTACATATTATACATTTTCAGATCTTAAAAGTGGAGTCTTATGAATAACTAGGTGATCAAAACCATGGCTACCCCATACTATTAGAAAAAATTTGATTACTGATTCAGATAACAGTACCTACTAGTTTGTAGTTGTGATTATGTAGCAGTAACTGAAAAAACTAAGGCAATTGACTTTTTAATATTTGCTGATAATTAGATTTTTAATTAAAAACTTTATTAAAATAATTAAATTAAATTATTAATAGTTATTAATTACAGCAAGCTAACATTAATTCTTATAAACACATTGTGCAGCTTTTTATATCAAGTTTTAATTGTTATACCTAATATGTAATATACAAAACAATTATAATAAATAAAGTTAATTCTTCCATTAGGCCAAATTTTCAAGCAATATGTTATTTACTATATTCATTTTTACAGTCTAAAATTTTATAATTATGACTGAATTGTCAAGTGAAGATTTATTGCTAATTTAATTGATTACAGAATCAAATTGATTTGCTAATCTAATAAATTACATTCTACCTGACTTTTAGAGCAGGCTCTGCCAGATTTTGTAGAAGCCAGAACCCAGGATTGTCTTCATGATTACATGCTAGTAGATAATACCTTGGTATTCTTATCATCCTGCCTTTTAACCTTCACCCAAGATACACATAATTTTGCTTAGTGATTAGACAAGGCAACATCCTTACCTCTGAAATCAGGATGTTTCTTTAGTCTTTTTGTTGCCCTCAAAATCTGAAGTTTCCTTTGTTTTGTATTTTACAAAGCAGCACATGAAATCAGGATTGTCTCTTCCCTCATGTTATGCATCTTTCAGATTTTCACATGAAAATTCTGATCCTGTTCTGTGAATTAATTTTTGTTCAGGGCCAAATAAGGCCAGATGCCAATATTTGTACTCAGTTGTTTTCTGGTGAGGTAGTACCCTTCACTGCTGAAACACATCATTGCCATATAGCAATAGAAAGAAGACTGGACAGTTGAAGGCGCTTCTTCAGATCCTGCGCCTAACCAAGGGTAAGGAGTTGTTTTGTGCCAGAACTATCGTGAAGTCCCTGATTCTCAGCTGTGAATAATGTTGCTTCAGGATGCAGGGGAATCCAGTGACAATAGATGGTGATGCACTACTTGATTTCATGTCTTTGCATTCATAGACTACCTGGAAGCAGATAGTGGGAAGAGGTAAATACTGTGTACTTTAAACAAAATGTTGGTAATTGATGCTTTATAACTTAACTGTGCTTATCCAATTGAATTTGTTTGTACATCTGCATTCTTTGGCTCCTTCATCTAACCATAATTTTGTGTTGTGCCTGGATTGGAAAAACACATTAATGCTTAGCATTTTCTACCCCTTTTACAGTACTTAAATGCTTTAGAAGAGTCCTCTTTCAATCTTCTTTCAGTAAACTGGGAACTTTGAACTTTAAAATTCCAATTATATGGCATTTCTTCCACCTTCACATCATTTATATGGTTCTTTTCCAGGAAAGGCCTCTTTTTCAGCATCCAGAACCCACTGAAATAGGCCAGTGTCAGAAATAGTTCCTCATGCTTTGTACCATACTAAAATCATCTTCCTGCTCATCCCTATGGAGGTGACGTGAATAGAGGAATCAATTTCATTTACTTTCTCTTTGGTTCAGTGAACATCTATGTATTGTATGGGAACTGGAAGTGTTCCAATAAATTACTTGGAAGGAGTTCTACTATTGAATATCCTGAAGACCATGCAGATCTCAGTTATTAAAATAATATCTTCAGAGGTGGAAGTTTAAAACCTTGCATTAACTCAGGTGAACAATGGGTTTGCGTCAAGGTGTCTTACAAGGGAATGCTCCAACCATTGGGGTGTAGAATATTCTCAGATGAACTCTCTGTGTTTCCTCTTGTATGGGTTGTAAAAATTATTTAGAGTCAAAAAGACAGAAAGAGTAGCTAGCACTTTTGGAAATTCCAGCTAGCAGATGAAATGTGAGTTTCAGAAAATGAACTGGAATTAATACTTGAATACTTTCAATAAGATAGACAAGAAGACATCAACAGAAACAATCAAGAACAGATGATCCCTCTATATACTAACTGGTGGCCAGGGCATTTTTGTGGAAGAGTCTTGTTCTGTCCCTCCATGCTGAGCAATTTTTTACACATCTTTGGTGAATGCATTAATATCATAATGACCTAAGCACACTAAGCATTTTTTTTCAGTTAGAAGTATTCAACAGTTTTAGCTAGAATTTGCAAACAGTTCCTTTCCCAGGAGAGAAGGAAAAAGGAACTGCAGAACCCTTTTTGATACTGTCTGTGTCCAAAGAGAAGGACAGAGTTGTATAGATCAACCCTCCTAGATGACTAGATGGCATGAAAATTGTTAATACCTCCTTCACACAGCTGTTTTATAATCTTGCTGAGATTTACTTCCTCTGAGTAATTAGAATAAATGTTTTTTTCTCAATGTTGTTCCAGGAATGTGGACCTACCCATAACATGACAGTCTATGCTTGAGCTAAGTTTTCAGTTTAGTTTTGCAGATAATCTTTAAGTTGCAGAGAATGCAACAACCATGGCAGGCTTTCATTTCCTCCATTCATTCATATTTCATTTTCAGATAATGCTATCAAGAGTACAGCTAGGTTGCAATGAAACTCAGTATTCCCAATAAAGCTGCAACAGAAATTGAACAGTTCCTACTTTACAGTAGGAATAGTATTTATTCACATAAGGTGGTAATTTTCATTCACTGGCTTTCACCAAATATACACGTCCATGGCATGTCCAAAATACTGACAAACTAAGCCACAAAGCTAAACTTAATTGCTTAGAGTCTCATATGAGTTAAAAGCTGACTTGAGGATAATTCACTTTAACCTTACATATTTCTCACAGATACATCTCTACAACACACCATGACTTTTAAGTATTCTGTGATAGATATTTTGGGCAGAATTTGGTCCTGGTAGATTGACAGGCAATTCTTAATGAAAAGGAGAAATCAGGAATTAGAAAAAAAAATACTACTTGATACAAATAGGACATTTAGCAGGTTTCATATTTTTGTTTCATATGCTTTTAGGTGTTGAGAATACTATATTAGTTACTGTGGAGTAATTCTTGGTTCAAGTATGCTCATTAGTAAAGGGCCAGCCTTTCTTTTGAGACTGGATAAAATTACAATCCTTATTTTAATAGACGGAGGATTAACAGACAGGATTAATAGCCTTATTTTAATCAGCAGGAGTTGATATTTCCAGAAACTCTGAATGCCTCAAAGTGGAGAGGGAGTTCACCTCCATGTACCATTAAAACTAAATACTCACTTTCTGGCTCTAAGAGAGTGAAAATGGTCACACACAGTGCGGCAGTCTTGCCTCATTCCTTTTATTTTTGGCCAGCAGCAAATGATAACTACTAATAATTTCTTAGAGAAAAAATAATGTGAGACTAATACAGTTTTCATCACAGCTCTGCTTGTGGTCTCAGATCTTGTTTCTAACATCATTTAAAAAATCATAAGATAAAATGTTAAACTATTCTGCTTAATAAATAATAAGATTTTGAAAGGTGAATGTAATAGCATGTGAAGATTTTGTACATTGCGCAGGATGTCCAGGCTTCTGGGCACTCAGAAATCTGAGATGCATCGACTGTAGGTGTAGATGTTCTACTCAGTCGTGTACATGCTCTCTGATACATGAAAAGATAATGGGCATTATGGCTACAGGCACTCTAATTGTTAATAATTTATCAAAATAGGTAAGCATTAATGGCGAGCTGCAATTTTTGTGGCGTTGATTCTTTTTTTTTAAAAAAAAGACATGAAAATAGAAGCCTATAGCTTTCAAATGGGGTTTTTTTGTGTGTATGTGTATTCAAAACTATGCATTTTTCCATCCAGGCTGGTCAATAAGTTAACAATATCACTGCATATTAAATCATGTAGTCAATGTCTGCTTACTGCAAAACATGTTAGAAAATTATCTAATCATCTAGACTACTAACAAGTAAGGCACAGGCATTTTAAAAATGATTTGTTGGACCTAAATAATTGTGTTCTTTTGCTTTTGGAAGAGTTTTGTTCATACATACACAGACTGCAAATCCTATTATGTATAGCGAGTGACAGTAGGAAAGAACTTTTTCTTGTCAGAGCTGTCTGATTCTAGCAATTGGAGCAATTAGAGCAATCTAACAAAAACTTTTTGAAGTCATATAATTGATACATCTTCAGGTTAATCATGTTATGTTATAATAAGTTACAGCCAGCTATTTTTAGTTACTTTTATATAATATCTGCACTCCAGAATGACTAGAGGGAATGAAAGGCTTCAGTCAGCAGTGTCCATAATAAGCTGTGTTTCTGAGAGAACAGAGTGAGGTAACCTCAAACAGCTCTTTGGTTTAAGGAATTTTGGTGGATTACAAATTGGAACAGTTGAAGCAGGTACGCATTTGGGGACTCATAAGGAAATTTCGTATGTTCTTTATTAAGGATGTAGGAAAACGTATAGTTTCATTGCATTTTTCATGTAACATTCTAAGTACAAGCACGGTCTCAGTCAATACTTTTTAGATTACTTTTCTGCCATGTATTTTACAATAATCAATGGGCTTTTACAAGGCACCATTAAAAAAAGTCAAGTTAATATCGATTTATCTCAGAGATGACAGATCTTTGAATATTACACCCATCTTTATGCTAGTAAGGACATGCATATAACTGTATTAACTCCAACAATTAGTCCATCAAAGCAATATGTTTCTTTCAACTTCTGGAAGTCTGAAGCTCAAAAAACATGAAATTATGCAGTATTTCTGTTGGACGGAGCCCTTAGAAGAAGAGGAGCAATGTTTCTGGGGTCAGCATTAGAACTATAGTGTACCATTAATGTACTACACTCCCAAATGATTCATGAAAGGAAGACCAGTGTAAATAAAAGATTAAAAGAGCCAAACTTAATGAAGTGTCAGTAGAAGTAAAAGTATAGGAAGTTTTCAAGGGACAGACAGTATTACATTAAAATCAGAGGTATGAATTATAATTTGTTTATGAAGGTGCCATTTTCAAAGGAAGATTTCATCATCATTTGTATATTAAAGTAAAATGCGTTCTTTTCATGGGCATCAGGGAAGGCATGGTACATCATAACACTACAAATATGATGGGAAGGAATATGAAATGACATCCTATTTCATAGAAATTTAAATGATTTTTTTATGAATATGTCTGAAAAATTACTCACAGCATCATTATAATTGATACGAAATAGTTAAAATTTTATTTCAATTTTTAGTTTTTAAGCAAAAATGGTAATCTTTCTCATAATATTTTTTAGGGTCATGTGCTTTAGAGAAGCTGACGCTAAAAGGCTGTATAGATCTTTTCTAACTTGGCAAAATACTTAGCTAAAAGAACTGTTACTGATTATGGAATGTATAATCAGCAAATGACAAAAACAAATTAGGAAGTCATAATATAATTTATAATCATGAGCAATTAAGAGTTGTGAGACAAGTTATATGAAGAAAATGAGAAACACTTATATGGAAATAATGGATTTAAATTATGACACACTAATAATGAGATCATTCAATTTGGAATGTTAAATAATTCAGTCTGTTAAGTTCTCAATACAATTTCTCAATGTTAACTATCACAGAATTATTTTACTACATTATTTTTGTGATCTCTTTATTGTAAGCCGTTAATTTGACATTAAAAGGTGAAGTGATTATAACAACATGTAACAGGGCATACAATAAGGTAAATGATTGTGAGAAATCAAATAAAGTTTAACTGGCTTTTGATACTATAAAAAGAATCTTACTCTTTGAGAAAGAGCCTTCTGTTCCTGGGTGTCTGGCAGAGTGTATACTTACACATATTAGTTATGCTGTGAGTAAGATTTCAGGTAGAAGAAAACAGTGTGACCACAACTCCAGTTCCTCTTCACAAGCCTTGTTATGAAATGCAATGCCATGAAAAAATACAGTCCTATGTAGTTCCTCTCATTGCCTATAAGCTAATACCGTCCATGGCTAAGTAAAGGACTGAACCTTCCAAACTTATTTACATATGAGTCATGTCATAACTACAGAATACCTTCTTCGTTATGTGAAACATATGCCTATCTCAATAAGATCTGTTCACTTTTTATAATTTGTACCCAAACTCAGTAAAACTTGCGGGAAAAAAATCAAGACAGTCATTTCCCAAGAGGCAATCTCAGACTGTTCTGAATCAAAACTGATTGGAGAGGGGCAAGGAGGAGGAAATTTCAGTTGAGGTAAGTTAGCCATTAGGAACATCCACCATCTTTTTGCCATTAGTATTAAGGAGAGATATACACAGAAACCAAGGTCCTCAAACTGATCACGTGTTAGAGCTTAATAGCAATCCATCCCCCCCATCACTTTTATGGTGTTGGATTCTTATGGCAGACTGCCTAGCACTAGTTAGTTACTGCAAGTCAGCAGTTTCGCATAAAACTTTCTGGGCCTCTTGAATGCTTTCCATCTCATGCATACAGACCTTCCTCCTCTGCCTACTGTGGGATGTCATCAATTAGTTTAACTTAGAGATTACACTAATAGGGAGGTAACTTTCCTAAAAATGTTTAAATTGCTTGGTTATTGCTGACCTTCATATTGAGGAAGGTGGAGGACTCCAGTTTCTTTTGTAGAAGAAAGGCAGTCAATACCACAAAGGCCAAAGTAGATGAGTAATAGCAGAAAACATCCAACCCCCTTTTGTGGTTCTTGGTTGTTTTGTTTTGCTGGTTTTTGTTTTGTAACTGTTCTTTGATTTTTACAGGCAAAGGAGTTAGGAAATACAACCTGTGGAACACTTGAGCATTTTCTCAGTAATTGGGGTGGCTCCCCTTCCTGGTTGCTAGTGTGCTAATTTGGTGAATCTTTGGAATTATTGAATTTATTGAGGTTGAGAGATTCTATTGCTTGTATTCTCGACAGACAATTAATCTGATCAAGAGAACAGCAAAATAACTAGAATACATTACTGAGAAGATGCTAGGAAGCGGTGAGGGTCATATCTGTGTTTCTTAGGACTTTTCAAGGTCAAGCTTTTTTAGAAAGAAAAAGTTTGGGTAAGCCAACAAAAGCCATCATGAGATGGAAAAAGATGGTAGGAGTGGTTATTCTGGTTGGAAGTGGGAGACTGGAATAGCAATTGGTTGTCAGACAACACCAGAATAAGGGATGGGCTTTATATGTAGACTGCATGCTACATTACTTATCCCAAATGTTTGGACTACTTTTCCTTCTGTTCAGTGCTATCTTTGCAGAATAATTAGAATAATTATGAGTAATCTAAGTTTAAAGATAAAAAAGAAAATCAAAATAAGCTGATATATTTAGGAACTTCTGCATTGCTGAAATTACATTGTGAAAGATCTGATATAACAATTTTTTCCATTTATTGCCAGCTTCTTCCACGAATTTGACAGTCTAATATTTTCTGACACTTAAAGCTTTACTTCATGTAAATGCACTTTGATTTCAGGCATTCTGAACAATTTTATTACAGGTCTGTCTCACACTGATAATGAAAGAAGATAGAAAGAGATACATAACCAACAGCATTTTTGACAGTTTTCTGCCAAGTCACACTATGTGGCTTCAGCTGAGAAATGAAAAATAATTTTGTTGAACATATCCCTATAGAGTCTAAAGAGAGTTCTATGAATTTCAGTCCTGACATTTAAATCCTGTATACAAGTAATATCTGAATCATGAGAAGCTCACACCATTCTGTCATGCATCACTTGTTAATGATCTTCCTTCACCTTAGAAAAAAATTTCTAACAAAGAAAATGAGTATCCATAGTTGCTTTACCATAAAAAAGGTATTCTTTAATATGAATAGCCCTATGCCAAACCCTGAAGTTCAATGAAATAGCTAGTACAAGTTTAATAAAGTTTATTATAAAAGGATGGTATTTCAAGATAGACAATTTAAAAATTGTTATACAGCTATCTTTTTGTACTGTTATATTCAGAAGGCTACAACAAAAAAAGGCATGCAGCACCAGATGTGCAAATTAGGCAGGCAACAGTAAAAAAGTTAATGGCAAATGCTGAAAGAGAAGAAAGGGGCAGAGGGCCTCACTGGTCACCCAGGCTCTTCACAGGGCTACTTCATGGGAGGAAGTGAGCATAAGTTGGAATGAAAGAGGATCAGCCTGGATATAAGAAAAACTTTTTTTAAGAAAAACATTTTGCAACCTGAGCACAGTCAAAAGTGCAACAGGCTGCCCAGAGAGGCTGAACAGTCTCCATGCTTGGAGGTTTTCAAGGTGTTACTGAATAAAGCCCTGAGCAACTTGGTCTGACCTCATCACTGACCCTGTTTTGAGCAGGAAGTTGAACGAGACACCTCCAACAGCCCCTTGCCACCTGGCTTATTCTAGCATCCTATGATCATATAGTACTGGGTACCCAACTGCTGGTAAAAAGAGAAAGCTTTCATAAAGTAGCAGTAAAAAGGAAAAATTATTGCCAGATGGAAAAAGAGGTAATAGAACCCCTACTTCAGTAGCTCTTTCTCCACTTATTCTATGTTGGAACCGTATAAGAGGGCAGGTATGTTCCAAGTTAGGAACAGAAAAGATAGCAGTCTACAAAGTCTGCGTATTAGCTCTGGAACAGGTGATGGGGTTAGACTGGGGAGCCTGCCAAGCTAATTTCGACAATTATGGCCAAGAAAGACCATATATGTCGAAGGTAATCTAGAATTCTTTTTTCCTTACGCTGTGTTTTGCTTTTGTGACTCTGTTTTAACAAAATTTTATTTCTGTTCCTATCTTGACAGAATTCAGTAAGCATACTCTTTTATGTTTAAATCTTGTCACACCATAAATCTGAGTCACCTCACATACAGAGGATACAGCCTTCCCTGGAAAGGAGGAGGTAATTGAGGTGCACTGAAAAGAAATGTTCACGCTACCTATATTCAGGGCTCATCCTGAGTCTTCAGGTTGCTTCCATACTAGGCTGCAGGCGTCTCTTTGTAATATTAACACTGGCTAATCCAACTACCTCAGTATGTCTGGAGATAGCCTGGAACTTCTTTGATGGGCACCAGGAAGGTGGAAAATGGCTTCAGACTTGAGGGGGGCAGGATGGAAAGGAAAGTTGTCACTTTCAACTTGTCACACTAACATGAAACATACTTAAGATTGTCTTCCCAACATTTTTTTTTTATTGTCTTCATTAGCCTACAAATATGAAAGGCTGAGTTCCATTACCAAGACTAAATCTTTTTTTGCCTGTGTATTCAAAACAAATAAAACTACTAACTCTTCTGAAGTTCACAGCTAGATGGTGATGGTAGTGACGCTGGAGGGGATGGGGAAGCAACTATTAGTTTCACTTTAACCAAAAGTGAAATAGGTAAAAAAAATATATAAAATTTCAGTATCAAGGATATTAGTAAAGACCTATGAAGATATGTATAAGTATTAAAATAATTTCTGATTTCAGGAAAAAAAGTGGAGTTGAATGTACAATCACAGAAAATAACATTTTTATCTTATACAACTTTGTTTCTCTTTTAGTGGCAAAGCATTACTATAACACTGGTTGAGAAAGTGCAGATGGTTGCTGTAATCCTAGGATCTCTGTTCTTAGTAGCAAGTGTGACTTGGCTTCTATGGTCAGCCTTCAGCCCTTATGCAGTATGGCAAAGAAAGGACATCCTTTTTCAAATCTGCTATGGAATGTATGGTTTTATGGATCTAGTATGCATAGGTAAGCTCAAAATCTTTAAATAGCACAGACTGTGGTTTAAGACTGTGACTATATCTATTTTTCTAATTGGTCACTCTAATCGATCACTCCAGTTCTTTGCAGATTTATTCTCAGATGGTACCTTTGGCAAATACTGCTTTTTACAGTGTTACAAATACTGCAAAGAGAAAAGAACCAAAGAAACTTTACTTTCAGATTCATCAAAGTGTCTCCCCAAGATCTTTGTGATGAGAACAGGATCAGTTTCAATTTCTTGAAAAAATTGGCACCTAGCAAAGTTCAGGAAGTTAAATAGATGAAAATAATCATAGAATCATAGAATGATTTGGGTTGGAAGGGACCTTAAAGATCATCTAGATCCAACCCCCCTGCTGTGGGCAGGGACACCCTCCACTAGATCAGGGTGCCCAAAGCCCCATCCAACCTGGCCTTGAACACTTCCAGGGAGGGGGCATCCACAACCTCTCTGGGCAACCTGTTCCAGTGCCTCACCACCCTCACAGTGAAGAATTTCTTCCTAATATCTAATCTAAATCTCCCCTCCTTCAGCTTAAGGCCATTACCCCTTGACCTATCTCTACATGACCTTGTAAACAGTCCCTCTCCAGATTTCCTGTAGGTCTCCTTTAGGTTCTGGAAGGCTGCTCTAAGGTGTCCCTGGAGCCTTCTTGTCTCCAGGTTGAACAACCCAAATTTAACTCTAGCTGAAATTTTGTAACAGAAAATGCAACTTACTGCAAAGCTATTTTGACCAGTTTTGAAATTTCTGAAAATATACTGGACCCAGCAATCCCTTTAATATTTGAGAAAACAGCCTTGAATTGATAGAATAGCTATGATTATTTGCAGAGAAAATTTAATAATTACGGTAAAGCTTAAACCACATTCTTAGAATTTCAGTTCTAGGAAAATCCAGAAGTCAAATGCTATCTGATGTTTGCTTTGAGATTTCTGAGTCGTAAATGTTGATGTTGTCCCAATCTCATGTATAAGAATTCAGGAGGACAGTGCTGAATTCTGCTCAATAAGGTGCAAAGAAACAGAGTGAATCCTAATATCAAGGCTTTTGCTCCAACCATAAAGCCATATCATCTTTTATTGAAACCATCCCATTACTGTAAGAGTATTTATATTTCAGCTGTATCAGCAGTTCTGTTTATTTTGTAATTTTTCTAAGAGAAGCCCACTCTGGAATATTTCAGAACACAAGCTTTCTTCTGTGAACCCAAATCTTCTCAGACAGAAAAATGAACAGAATCTTGGTCTCTAATACTCTGGACAAGTGCTCAGCTTTTAAATGGAAAAAAGGGCTCTGCTATATGCCCTCTTAAATGCTGGTTCCTGAATACCACTTTTTCTGGCTTAACACTTAATATTAAGGGTTTTGCTTTTATTTAAAAAACACTAAATGAAGACAAAATGTGCTTCAGGCATTCTAAACTTTTCATGTCTATGGAGTTCTGTTTGTTTGTGGTTTTTTTTCACAAAGATTACAATTGTAAAGAAAAAATTACTTTGGTATGCATCAGCTAGTTGGAATAACCAGTTTTTTCAAACTATTTCAATTTCTTTCCATTTGTTTTACTGTTAAAACACCTGAACCAAATTAATCTCAAAATCAATTGAGAACATCTATGGGTGATGAGAAATATTAGCGTATTTATCTGTAGAAGTAAGCTATTATAAGGCGAGCCTTTAGTAAGTTGGTACATGCAGTTACGTAGGCTGCCTTTCTAGCCAGCCAGGCTCAAGACATCTCTGGACTGGAAGCCACTGAACTAACACGTACCTCAGGTGGCTATGCAGCTTCTAGCCTAAGTGGCACCATGCAGGAGCAAAGTCAATGTGCAGCTGTCTTCACCCACCAGATCAACTGACTTGCCTTTAATTACATAAATGCATGTTTTATAGTCCCATCATAAATAACACATGGAAATTTTTATGTAAAACTGACTATAATTAAACATATTTGGACACTGTTTTGTAATTATGAAGTTCAGTGCAGATATGACTTCACAGTTTACTAAACTATATCTGGAAATTCAGAAAGCTGTACAAAGGAGGTCTGCTAGTTGTAGAATTCTGATGATCCAGATTCATAGACCCCACTTATTCTGCATATATTTTCAAGTAATCTGCGTTCTGTAAGCTTGTAAGACCAGGAGTTCTTGTAACTCTTGAAAATATTTATTAATATATTCAACTTTATTCAATATTATCTTTTTCTTTCATCATAAAGTGAGGGATTTTAGGTTGATAGTTTTAATTTAAAATGTTTGAATAAAATTCTCTAATAGATGGATGCAATTATTACTCATTAATGATTTAAAAAACCCACAACACTGGCTATTATGCTGATGACTTCCCAAAGGTATTAACATATGATCTTATCATTGCATATTGGATATAATCTCTTATATCATAAAGCTTGTAATGCTTACAGTTCTCACTTAGTATCTTCTCTCCTCTCATTTGTGTTTAGTCATCCATGGCATTCTCTTAGTTTTCAACAGGATTTACAGTGAGCGAATACCTATACTCCCACTGGAATCTCTCTTTATTTCAATGAAAAATCTATGCAGGCATATGGGTTTTCATGTGCAGCACAAATTTCAAGACAAGTGCTTGAGTTACTGGTGGTGTGACCAAGACTTATTCCAACTGCCTTCAGTTATGTCTCCCTATAGCTTTACATAAACAATGTGAATATTTTTGGTCATTTGTGAAGTGTAAATAACTGTACTTTTTGAAATGTTTTGTTGTCATTATTTTTAAAAGCAGTTTGCCTAAAGGTACTGATGTATTATATGACATCTTTGAAAACTTGCATATTTTAATTTGTTTTCCCAATGATTGATTTATATACTGTATGTAGCATGCCACCCACTTTCTTCTCAATTAAATTACATGTAACTTGTATTTTAATTCTTGGTCTTGTTTCACTTTTCACAAAAAATAATCCCAAAGATTACAGATCACCAGTAGAATATGTTCTTTTCATTCCAGTGTACATATTTTATTGGTATTCATTGTTCTCCTTGTTCTACTCTAAATTTTTCCAGAATTCTTCCTGACAGGATTGTTTTTACTTATCAGAACCTCAAGTCACTAGTTTCTACATTTCTGCGTCTAAACTGGGCGTAAACCTATTCTCTCTTACTGATGGTAGTTTTCCTAAGGGAAACCTTGAACATTTTAATCAAGTAGAACTAGGATCAGGCCATCCATGTAGGGATTACCAAAGACAGTGAGTTCATGAGCTGATATGAAAGGAATTAATAATATAAAGCCCTTATTTAGCTGCTGAAGGACAGTACACCAAGCCTTTGCCATTCTACTTTATAGACCTAGCAATTATTTCTCATAACAGTGAAGTCATATAATTTTATATATTTTCACCAGAATATAATCATAACTACTAGTCATAAATGGTTCTAACATGAACAAAATCTCTCACAAATAATAACAGCTCACTTGCAATCCCAGAACAACAGTGCAGCTCCTTTAGAGCGTGAAAAGCAATTGTAACATTGCACTAGAGACGTGAGTGGTACCAGTAGTACTATGGCTAGGGAGTAAGAGATGGGAGCCAATGTGAGGTGTGAATAGCCCTCTGACAGCCTCTTTCTTCCTCATCAAGGAACTTGAAGCCTAGCAACATTTGTGTAACTCCTTAATTGTAGAAATGTACAGGCTAAGGTTACTTATAATGAGCACATCTAGTGGCAGTTAATACTTCTCTAGTCAGAAGTATTTTTGGTTTTCCACATTAGATCTAATTGTAAATAGTTTAGAAAGAGTTATATTGCTATTTTTAGAGAGGACATGTTTTACTTTAATGCTTTGAGCAATTTATTGCATTTTTTTTATGTCTGTGGGCCCTAGAATAGTACTAAGAGATGGCATTTTGTCCAGTGGTAAACTCTGTTTCTGAAAAGGTTCTTTTATTCCCTCGCAAAAGTTTGTGATGTTTCTGGGAGGACCATTCCTAAATGATTATAAGTAGGATTAGTGTGATAAATAAGACAACTTTAGAACCTAATACCACCAAATATGAATAATATATGATGAGTTGCCTGCTTGTAAAGACATTCAGTATAAAAAACTTCAAGTGGGCTTGTGACTCAGAGTAAGAAATCCTTTGGATAGAGTGAAAGAATGTCATAACACTTGGCAATAAAAGAAAAGAAAATTATGATGTCTCTATAATCCTATTGTCTGGATCCCAGTAAAATCCCTACATCTTAGACATAAATGCCAAATGTAAAGTGTTCTTAGAGCCTTAGGAGATTTTGCCAGGTCCATCATCCCAAAACTCTGTTCCTTGTAGATATTAATTGGACAGAAAGTCAGAACAGCTAACAGTAGTGAATTCTAACACTTCCTCTTGGGATCATCTGGGTAAACAAGTAATTTTTTTTCCCTAGAACTGTGCAACTATGTCCTCCGTGCTGTTGGAATCATGGTGTTTGGAACAAGTCAGTATTACGCATGGATTTATCCTTGTTTTCTCTCTCATATCCTCATTCATTGCTGTGGAACTCTTAAGAAAAAAGAAGACTCTCTGCCATTTTCTTACAGCTTCACTGTAGTTACTTATATTTTGAACCTCAGAACTTCTCTGGAACTGGAAAATCTCCAGCATTTAAACCTTACCCAGATTGTTTGTGGTCTTGGAAGCATTGGTATTCAGAGCTTTTTCTCCCCCCCTCCCTGGAAAATACCTTTCAAAGAGACAAAAGATCTATCGGAATTCTTTTGCCTCTTCTACATAGGTCTTTTTCAATCTGTAGTTTTATCAGGTGGGAAATAAAGCTTTTTATGGAAGGAATTATGAAAGTGCTCCTTTTCTCCAAATCTGACAACTTTATTTCAAGCCTTGCAATATTTGATCCTTTGTTCGGTAGTTCTTTTAGAGCATATGTGAATAACAGCTTCCATTTTAAAGAAAAATTCTCTTCCTTGCCATTGTCGAAAAAACTTTGGAAACATAATTTCAGTAAATCCTGAAAGCTCAAAAACAGTAAAAAAGAGCTCCCCAAAAGAAGTCCTAAGACTTCTCTGTCATAATTTTGAGAGGATAATTTTGACTGTTTAATTCATGTACCTCAATGATCCTTTCTTAACTGCTTCCTTCTCTATTCCGAAAGTTATTATTCAAGTTCCAGTGGAGTGTAGGCAGGTATCAAAAATCTTTACACTGGAGTAAATAAGTTCTCTCAATTTTGCTTCATCATAGTCTTGAGGGAAATTGGGACAAAAAATACTATGATCCAGTGACAAGCAGAGGGAAAATTTTGCTCATCTCCCTTACCATTCTATAGGAAATCCAACAGAAAAAAAAAAGGGGGGATCTTTGTCACAGCAATAAAACCATGGCTTATTTGGTTTGTAGATTTTGTACATGATCAAATGCATTTATCCTTTTTAAGGCAATATAGCCAGTCTTGAAGGTGCATTTATGTATTTACATGACTGCTAAATTTTTAGGACAGCTTTCTTTATATATATCTGAAAAGATGAAGATAGACATCTTGCAATCAAGAAAATTTTCCACTAAAATGCTGTGCTGATACAAAATACATTTAGAATATGTGACATTTAATTAAGTTTATATTGTGTTAGTTTTGCTGTATCGGATGCTTCAATAAAATCTAGGCAACTTGAACACCTTACAGAGATGCTACATTTGCTATCATATCCTTCTGAAAGCAACCTTTGTGTTTCACCATCTTTCAGTGTAATGATCTTTAAAAATGTGTTAGAGTAGGCATTGCTATCTGCAAATCATTGCACTTGAATCTGAGGTTTGCTGTTCATATAAATGTTTTTATCATCTGTTCTGCTTGTGCCATCTTTCTTTGAATGTCTCTTTTCTGGTATCAGTTAACCGTGCTAAGAGACCTCAGACACTTAAATCACAATTTTGTTGTGTAGGAACAGGTGATATACAATCTCTTGGGATAAAGGACTATATAGGCTGTGACACTGCAGATCATATTATAGATGTGACCATGTATAGGAAAATTTTAGGCAAGAAACACACTGCACAAAAAAGTTACAAATGTGTTTGGCCAGGCAGATTGTTCTCCTCCCAAAGCAGGGAGTCAGAGGAAACATGTGACATTGCTCAGGACTGTCTAAGTCACCAGGCAAGTTGAGGAACAGGGGAAAAACCTGATAAGAAGGCTGAAGCCCCTTGTGTCTCCCCACTAAACCCATGTTTGAAATATTTACACATAAAGAGTGTGTGTATGAATACATATAGATATAAACGCACATACAAAAAATGAAGAGTTTCATTTAAGTAAATAAATTGCTTGTATGCATACAAAAAGCATAAATATTAGCTACATGGAAGCTTATAAGCAGATTGGTCTATTGAGGACTCCAGATACTCTGTATTTTCCTTGAAGGACTTTTTAAAACTCTGCCTCAACAAAAAAGATGTTTCTTAACTGTTGGCTACTGAATTTTGAAGAGACAGAAGAAAGCCTGTCATCCTTGCCATACTAATCATAGTTAATAATAACATTTAATTTCTTCTCGCTCTACTGAAGCAAGACAGGACAGTCATTATACTTACAGCTGTTTCAGGTTTTCATAAATCTGTGCTCCCATGTTGAACTAAGAATGTGAAAACAGTTAAATTTGTTTGTATCTGTACTGAATTCTACAAAACGCTCTTAAATAAATTTAAGACCATTCTGTCCATTACAGAAGGTCTAACTAACTTGAAGATCTACTTACACCAGTACGAATCTCAGTAAATAGTGCTTACCATGAACAAGGATAACAGTAACATAAACAGTCAATTTACAAATCTGCCAGTAAGGTTATTTTATATTGGTTTACTTAAACCTAAATACTTTCTTTAGTTGGGCATGCTCTGATTATTCCAGTATTGGCTATGTTGAGCTTTCATTCAGAACAATTTTATTTCCTCTACATGTTCCTGCCTCCCAATCTTAAACATATAAATATCCAGTTATATTGCATATGTACAATTTATTTGAATTATCAGAGTTACAAGTAATTTAATAGGCTCTGGCAGTTGCCAGATTCATTACAATGTGTTACATCTGTATTTGCTCTCAAAATGGTATCCAGTGACATTTTGTACAAACTGATTTTTTTTTTTCTTCATTTCAGGACTGATAGTGCATGAAGGTGCATCTGTTTATCGAGTGTTTAAGCGCTGGAGGGCTGTGAATCTACACTGGGATGTGTTAAATTACAATAAAGCCACAGACATAGAAGAGAGCAATCGAGGAGAACCCTCAGCAGGAAGGACATTGTGGTTACCACTGACTGCATTTCGAAACAGAAGTTTAGTTCATCCAACACAGTTAACCTCGCCAAGATTTCAGTGTGGCTATGTATTGTTACATCTGTTCAACCGCATGAGACCTCAGGAAGATTCATCAGAAGATAACGGCTCTGGGGAAGTAGTGATGAGAGTGACCTCAGTGTAAAGATTATGCTCACTGTGCTACACACATAAGGGTAATGTGCCTGGTGGTACAGGACTTTGGAATGTAGTTGCAATGAATGGTGAAACCATTAACACTTGAAAAAATATATACACATTTTTTTTAAAATTCAATGTTTTTTATATGATCAGCTAAAACACAAATACATTTTTCTGAAAAAAAAAAAAAAAAAGTCTCTTGCTTTTTATATAGTCTGGTTTATTAGACCTTTTGGTCAATTTATACCTGAGGTGTATACAATGTAGTTTAACTCTTAGGTCTTTGAATGATGAGGAAACTCATTTTTAAGCAAAAAAATATATTTAAATGTATTTTCTTAAACTCTAACTTTAATCCACTACTGTTATTTCTCCCAATTCCATGAGGATTAGACTGAATAACTTTCTTCCAAAAAGAAAAAGAATGTTGACACAAGTCAAGTATTCTTCCTTTTCTGTCTTTATTTTGTTGTTTGTAGCTCAGTTCAGGTGTATGAAAGTAAGTAAAGGATATATTGTCCCGTGCCTTTAAGCAGAAGTCCAATGGGTGTTCTACAAAACATGAGGGAAGATGCCAACTCTTCTTTTAGCTTTCCCACATGGACATGCAAGGGGTCAGACACAAGTCAGTCACAGACGGGAAGAGTCTTGCACTTCCTCTCGAGTCTCTACGATCTGCAGAGTGCTGGTGCTGTGCCTGTGCACAGAAACGACGTTACCTTCTGAGCAGTGGTGCTGAATTTAGCATCCTGTGAATTTCTAGCACCATTCTAACATCCCATATTTAAAAAAAGAAAAAGAAGAAATGTACATTACAACTTCTGGAATAATAATAAATCCTAATGGGAACTGAAATAGAAATAATGCAGTGCCTTAATTTTGCCAGGTAACAAATCATCATATTAAAAAATGAACCAATATTCATCTTTATCATGATAGCTAATCAATGCTGTGAAGTTTACTCCTCTGTTTTTGTCTCATGGCAAAAATTCTCATATCATTTAATCAAATGGAAATGGAAATAATTTCCAAGTTAATAATTAAGTCTGTTGAAGATCAAGATGAAAAAGTAGGGCTGAAATGACTCAGAGCTCTAGCTTAGTTTGTAGTGGGTTGACCTTGGCTGGCTGTCAGGTCCCCACCCAGCTGCTCTCTCCCCCCTCCTCAACAGGATGGGGAGAAAATGGGATGAAAAAGCTTGTGGGTCAAGACAAAGACAAGGACATCACTTACCAATTACCATCATGAGCAAAAAAGAGACAATACGGGGAAAATTAATTTAATTTATAGCCAATTAAAATAGAGTTGGATGGTGAGAAACAAAGACAAAACCTAAACCACCTTCCTTCCACTCACCTCTCTTCTTCCCAGGCTCACCTTAACTCCTTCAGTCCCAACTCCTCTACCTCCTTCCGTCCAAGGACGCAGGGGGATGGGGAATGGGGGGGCTGCGGTCAGTCCATACCAGCTCCTCTCTGCTGCTCCTTCCTCCTCACACTTCTCCTTGCTCCAGCCTGGGGCCTTCCCACAGGCTGCAGTCCTTCAGGATAAACCTCCTCCAATGTGGGCTCTCCACAGGCTACTTCAGGGCATGTCCCCCTGCTGTGGCGTGGGGTCCTCCAGGGGCTCTGGTGTGGAGATCTGCTCCAGCATGGTCCTCTCCATGGTCTGCAGGAGACACCTGCTCCACCGTGGTCTCACCAGGGGCTACAGGGAAATACCTGCTCCTCCAGCGTCGCAGGGGAATCTCTGCTGGGACCAGCTGTGTCCCAGCCTCTCCTCACAGAGGCTGCCCCTGCAGCTCCCACTCCCACCACCCTGCCTGGACACCTGCACACAGTACACAGTTAAACATTTTTCTGTTTCAAAATAAGTTGTAACCAATGGCTGAACATTTTTGACTTATTTTGCGCAGTAGCTGGAGTGCAGTGACTGGAAAATTCCCTCTCGAGGATCAACAGGATGGTGCTGGAATCAGTGCATGCCTTTCCTTTGTAAGAAGCTCATGTGCCAGGACCAGACACAGGAGGCTTCTGCAGCTACACCTGGAAGGGAGGTAGAAATAATTTAAGCTTTGGAGCTAAGAGCCCCTTGTATATTCACAAACATTTAGCCAATGAGCGCTACACAGGGCCCAGCATTCTGCGTTACTGTCTCACAAGCTCAAATTTACACTTGCTAAATCTACAGATGCCTTATTGCTCTTTAAAATATTAATGTGGAAAGCAGTACATAAGAGTAATGAAAATTAGTAGTAAAGAGAATTGTTTACGGCAAATATCAAAAAAGGCTTTTTAATAGTAGGATTTGTCATCATTAATAATTTCCATGGCACAATAATTTTGCATATTTCTGCATCTACATATTTATATATAAAGCAAGATCAGGAAATGATAAACAGTGACAGGATTAGTATGGGCAGGGTGCATTTGTGAAAAAAAAAATACTAAATTAAATCTATGGCTGTATTGTGCTGCGGAATGTTTTCAGTAGCAAGAGTGCCTAGTGCAGGACATGAATATTTCTTCGTTGACCTTATATTTGGATTTGTGCAGTACTGCAGTGCTGTGATCACCTACATGCAAGACAGATGAATTCAAATCAGAACAGATGCAGAGAGGGGATATTAGGATGAAAAAAGAGTAGGGACTCTATTTGACATAAGGAAATTAGAAGAGTGTGGCTTGTTCTGCTTAACAAAAGTTGAGAGCAAATGTTACTGTTCTCAGTTAATACGTTGCAGAATAAAATTTATTGTAGGCAAAGAACAAGCCTAAGAAGCAAAAGAACTCAAGGACGTAAACAGATCACAAATAAATTTAGCTGGAAGTTCAAGGTAGTTTTAAAATATTCATATAATGAATCACAGACAACAATTCCAGTTGGAAGGGCCTGTGGAAGGACATCTAGTCCAAGCTCCAGGGTCAGCTCTGAGGTCAGACCATGTTGCTCAGGTCTTTAAGCAGTCAGGTCTTAAAATTCTCCAAGGATGGGAGTTGTATAACCTCTCTGGGCAACCAGCTTCAGTTCTTGACTGTCCCCAGAGTGAAAAAGTATTTCCTTCTACCCTACCTCTTCTCATGTTCCAACCTATGTCTCTTGTCCTCCCATAATGACCTACTGTGAAGTGGATGGCTCTGTCTTCTTGATAAGGCCCTTGCAGGTGCAGGCAGGCTGATGCTAGGCCTCCACTGAAGCCATTTCTTCTCCAGGCTGAGCGGGACTTGGTCCCTCAGCCTCCTCTCACAGGGCAAGTGCCCTTGGGGGCCTTCTGATGAACTTATTCCAGTTACTCCATGTCTTTCCTGCACTGGGTTGCCCAGGGCGCTGTTGGCCGTCCCTGCAGCCAGGGCACACTGCTGGCTCTCGCTCAGCCTGTGTCTGCCAAGGCCCCAGGTCCCTTCCCGCAGAGCTGCTCCCGGCCAGGCAGGCACCAGCCTGTGTCCTTGCACCTGTGCTTCCTGTCCGCAGGCAGCACTTGGCATCTGTCCTTGATTAATTTTGTGAGGTTTCCAGTGGTCTATTCCTCCAGCCTGGCTAGGTCTCTCTGGATGGCAGCCCTGACCTGACTCTGTGTCCCTGCAATCTGACATCATTTGTAAAACTGAGACCAGAACTGTCTGTCACCTCTTCCAGGTCACTGATAAAGATGTCACATGGGACAGGGCCCAGTACAGACCCTTGCATTACTCCACTTGTTACTGGTCTACTGGCAGTGTAGGTCCCATTAACCACTACCTTCTGGACCCAACTATCAAACCAGCTTTTTTGCAATCAAATTGTTCAACCATTCAGACCTCAATGTCCTGACTTTCAAAGACGACTATTGCAGCAGATGCTGTGGAAAGCCTTGATGGGATCAAGGTAGATGACGTCCACTGCTCTCCCCTCAACCACAAATGCAGTCTTTCAAACATAGAAGGCAATCGGGTGGGCCAGGTATGATTCACCTTCAGTCAAGTCAGGTTCACTGTCCCAAACAACCTTCCTCTTCCTAGCCCAGAAATGGGCTCCAGGACAACTTGCTCCATAATTTCCTCAGGGACCAAAGTGAAGCCAACCAGCCTGTAGGTGCCTAGGTTGTCCTTTGGGCTTTTCTTGAAGATGGGTGTGACATTTGCTGTTCTCTGAAGTCACCAGGGAGCTCCCTGATCTCTGTGATTTCTGGCATACAATCCCCAACTCAGTTTTTACCCATTGATCATCGTTCCTATTCTCCTTGAGCCATTTCACTAAGCACTGAAGGCTGTGAGAACTTGGCCGTGAAGACAGAGACAAAGAAAGCATTAGGGACACCAGCTTTCTCTCTGTCCAGTGCCACAAAATCACACACCTCACTAAGCAGCGAGCCCACATTTCCCTGTTTGGTGTTTTACTATTCAGGTAGAAGCTGAAGCTCTTCATCGTGCCTTCGATGTCCCTGACAGTTCAAGCTGAGCTTTGACTTTCCTATCCCTAGCCCTGCATGCCTGGGTGATATTTCTAAAGCTCTCCTTTGAAGCTTGGCCCTCCTTCCACCTTCTGTACGTGGTTGTTTTGCAGTGGAGTTGTGCCAAGACTTCTTGGCTTAGCCAAGCTCGGATCCTGATACATCTGCTTATTTTCCTGGTCCATTCTCACATCTGGAGGACATGGTCTGTACAGACCTGGTAGCTGCCCTTATTTCATTCACCCTTCAGAGCTGCTCCCCTGTGATCCCAGCTGCCCACATCCTGGACAAGCTGCAGGCTGCTCGCCTGGTGCCCTGTGTCTGGGGCCTGTGACTCTCCTCTCTCCCTCCTCCCTCCCTCCCTCTCCTCAGGATCTTCATCTCCACTTTCACACTCACCACGGCCAACACTGCCATGGGTCAACACCTCCCCCGCTGGCACCTTGTCCCTTGGCAGGGACAGCAGATCCATCAGTGTTATCCCCTGGGCTGGCCCAACCAGGCTCTGTATCAAAAAGTTGTCTCCAACACCCTCCAGAAATCTCCAGGCCTGCATGTGTCTCGTTGTGCTGCCCTTCAACTTACTGTTAAAGCAAGTCATGTAATATTCGTCGACTGGAAGAGGGGGAACATAACCCCCATTTTTAAGAAGGGAAAAAAGGAAGACCCAGGGAACCACAGGCAGGTCAGTCTCACCTCCATGCCTGGCAAGATTATGGAGCAGATCCTCCTGGAGACTATGCTCAGGCACATGGAAAATAAGGAGGTGATTGGTGACAGCCAACACGGCTTCACTAGGGGCAAATCGTGCCTGACAAACTTGGTGGCCTTCTATGATGGGGTTACAGCATTGGTGGATAAGGGAAGGGCAAGTGACATCATCTACCTGGACTTGTGCAAGGCATTTGACACTGTCCCACATGACATCCTTGTGTCTAAATTGGAGAGACATGGATTTGATGGATGGACCACGCGGTGGATAAGGAATTGGCTGGATGGTCACACTCAAAGAATTGTGGTCAACGGCTCAATGTCCAAGTGGAGAACGGTGACGAGTGGCGTTCCTCAGGGGTCGGTACTGGGACCGGCACTGTTCAACATCTTTGTGGGCGACATGGACAATGGGACCGAGTGCACCCTCAGCAAGTTAGCTGACGACACCAAGCTGTGTGGTGTCGTTGACACGCTGGAGGGAAGGGATGCCATCCAGAGGGACCTTGACAGGCTGGAGAGGTGGACCCATGCGAACCTCATGAAGTTCAACAAGGCCAAGGGCAAGGTCCTGCACATGAGTCGGCGCAATCCCAAGCATGACTATAGGCTGAGTGGAGAATGGATTGAAGGCAGCCCCGAGGAGAAGGACTTGGGGGTACTGATTGATGAGAAGCTCAACATGAGCCGGCAGTGTGCGCTTGCAGCCCAGAAAGCCAACCAAGTCCTGGGCTGCACCAAAAGAGGCGTGACCAGCAGGTCGAGGGAGGTGATCCTGCCCCTCTACTCCACTCTTGTGAGAACCCCACCTGGAGTACTGCGTCCAGCTCTGGGGGCCCCAGTACAGGAGAGACATGGAGCTGTTGGAGCGAGTCCAGAGGAGGGTCACGAAGCTGATCAGAGGGCTGGAGCACCTCTCCTATGAGGACAGGCTGAGAGAGTTGGAGTTGTTCAGCCTGGAGAAAAGGAGGCTCTGGGGAGATCTAATTGCGGCCTTCCAGTACCTGAAGGGGGCCTACAGGAAAGCTGGTGAGGGACTGTTTATGAGGGAGTGTAGTGACAGGACAAGGGGTAATGGGTTTAAGCTGAAGGAGGGTCGATTTAGATTAGATGTTAGAAAGAAATTCTTCACTGTGAGGGTTGTGAGGCACTGGAACAGGTTGCCCAGAGAGGTTGTGGATGCCCCCTCCTTGGAAGTGTTCAAGGCCAGGTTGGATGAGGCTTTGGGCAACGTGGTCTAGTGGAGGGTGTCCCTGCCCATGGCAGGGGGTTGGAACTAGATGATCTCTGAGGTCCCTTCCAACCCTAACCATTCTGTGATTCTATGATTCTATGATTTAAAGCAAACCTTTTCACATATTCTTCTCTTGAAACTGCAAATCATCAGTATTAGCCTGCTCTTGTGTGTAAATCAAATTTAGGAATTCAAACAGCACTGTGATGAAACAGGCAGCACGCTTACTGAGCTCTGCCAGTCTGAATTCACTCCAGAACAAGCCACAACAGTTTCACAGGAGTTTTTTGACTCTGTTCATTCAGGTACCATTGAACCCGTCATGATTGCAAAGCTGTTAGATACTCGGGAATTGCTTTGCAACTTGGGCTCCACTGCAGTGGAAACTTTGAGGAAAGAATATATGTGATTTGGTTGGTGACATTTCATACTAGCTGCTTGATAATGTTTTGTTGTTGTTTTTTTTTTAACTTCAGAATATCTTAGTTTGTTGCATCATTATTCTGTAAATGACGTATCCAAGGAATGATTACCCACATTGAAATCTACCTCAAATCTACCTATGGCAGCACAGGACAATACAAGCAGGGGCTACTATACTGAGAAGCACAATTCTCCCTCTGAAACCTCAGCAAGTGTTTTAATGAGAACTGAAGATTTCTAGTGGACTAAATCTGAAAATAGTTTTTATTACCTGTCAGATCTGTGACTCCAATAATTGTACACTAAGAAACATGAAAATTTTCTAATGCTTGAAATCGATAGCTGGTTTTCTGAAGAGAAGTGAAGATGCTCTTTAAAACATTTCATCTTTCTTGTTTGCCTTACATAAAAGAATTCATTTTCATAAACCTCGTAACAATTTCAAAAAACCCCAGTGAGTTACCAGTTCCTAGAAACACCTCTTAGCTGTTGTGTAAGAGGAGATAAAGCAGTGTTCAGGGCTGAGAGAGGACACCAGAAAATCTATAAAAACTGGTAATACTTGTATTTCATTTTATTCAAATCAGAAATGAGGTTTTAGATCTTTCTACATTCAGAAAGTTGTCAGGTGGATACTGACATTTCTCCTGGATTCAAGAGGAGGTATTTATAACACATTGCAGAGTGCAACCACAGTCTGAATTAAAGGTGATGCGTGCATTAAAACCAGTTGCATGGCAAAAAATAAAAAGGAAACAGTAGGAGACGGGCCTCTGAGAAGCATAAACACCTTTCACAGATCACCCACAGATAACAGAAAAATAGCAATCAGTAGCCAGTCAGCTATCCTGCAGGTGTGTAGAAACCCATTGATCATCTCCCTACTTAATGAGTTCTCGCCAGATAGACTGAAACAATCCTCTTCCCTGGACTCTCTGCATGTACAGACTCCAGCTGAATTTGACCCTGACTTGTCACCGTTTGCTCCCTTAGTTCAGAAGACCTTAGCAGCAGGCTTGAGGAGCTGTCATCTGAAGGATAAAAGATGCATCAGCTGGCTGAAAATTTGTAAAAGCCTCATAAAATGACATTTTCAGCATGGGGCAGCTGGCTGGAGCCAACCACAGAACTTGTTTTAACACCAGTCCGAGCAAATAGTGTTGACTCCATCTGAGTGCCAGAATTCAGGATCAGCCATGGGCAGAGACCAGAAATGCCACTGAGGTCACCAGAAGAGCAAGAGTTAAGGTGAGTGAAAGGGGCTTGGACAGTGGTGGCTTGGTGACTTGGAGAACTTCCTTCAGCTTCCACAGTTCGTTCCTGTCCCAAACCCTTGCTTTGTCCTACATGAGCGTGGAAGAGGAACAGCCAAACTTGTGAAAGGAAAAATTACGTTGAATAATTATTCCACAGGTCTCATTTTCTAGGCCTGACCACCACTAATTCTTGAGGAAAGAGTACTTCTTCCCTCCCTTGTTTGCAGCTTTTGCCCTGCCAGTTTTCAAAAAGGAGGAAAAAAATGCAGCCAAACCCAAGGAACTTGGTTTTTCTAAGGGATCGTATCAAAGTCACCACATGCTCCTCATCCAAATTTTGCTAGAATTCAAAATGTTGAACTGGAGCAGCTAAGCCTTTAAAGAGGGGAAAGATGAGTTCTGCTGTAAGAGACAAACTGAATGTGAGCGACATCGACCCTTCCCCACGCCCCTGCAGTAAGGCTTCACATAGTGCAGCACTGCCTGGGAACCGACCCAGTCCTTGGGAAACCTCAGTGGGATCCGTCGCTGCTGGGGCTGGCTTTGGCTCTGCTCTCTGCTGCAGGCAGGGGCCTCTGGCAAGTCCTCGCCTGCATGCCTGCATTGGGTCCCAGCCCCGCTTTGCCTTTCTGCTCTGCTCCAGACGCCCCTGCCAGCAGAGCTGCCCCGGGGGCTGTCCCCTCCTTCCCCGAGTGCAGATCAGCCAGGGAGCTGGGTCAGGGCTTGACAAACAGGCAGCTGCCTTCCCTCCTGCCCACCACAGTCTATACACCGCACAGTAACCTGAATAAGCAAAAGAGTGTTGCCATCGGTCGCAAACATACAAACTCCTGCGTACATGCACAGACATACTTGGTGCATGTCTTGTTTTTTTTCTAAAGCAACCAGTCAAATAGTAGCTTGAGTCAGTGTAGGAACAGAAATTCAGTGCCAGCTGCATTTCTCCTATCAGGGAGCATCCCTGAATATCTCTCTCTCATAAAGAAAGCAATTAAATCCAAAAAAAGGCCTAAATAATTTTAATATAACATGTTTTGTCTCCTCAGACATAGCTTAGAATCATAGAATCACAGAATGGTTAGGGTTGGAAGGGACCTTAAAGATCACCTAGTTCCAACCCCCCTGCCACGGGCAGGGACACCCTCCACTAGACCAGGTTGCCCAAAGCCCCATCCAACCTGGCCTTGAACACTTCCAGGGAGGGGGCAGCCACAGCTTCTCTGGGCAACCTGTTTCAGTGCCTCACCAACCTCATGGTGAAAAATTTTTTTCCTTCTATCTAATCTATATCTACCCTCTTTCAGTTTAAAGCCATTACCCCTTGTCCTGTCACTACGCTCCCTTATAAACAGTCCCTCACCAGATTTCCTGCAGGCTCCTTCAGGTACTGGAAGGCCACAATTAGATCTCCCCAGAGCCTCCTTTTCTCCAGGCTGAACAACCCCAACTCTCTCAGCCTGTCCTCATAGGAGAGGTGCTCCAGCCCTCTGATCAATTTCATGGCCCTCCTCTGGACTCGCTCCAATGGCTCCATGTCCTTCTTATGTTGGGGCTGCCAGAGCTGGACGCAGTCCTCCAGGTGGGGTCTCACAAGAGCAGAGTAGAGGGGCAGGATCACCTCCCTCGACCTGCTGGTCACGCCTCTTTTGGTGCAGCCCAGGACTCGGTTGGCTTTCTGGGCTGCAAGCGCACACTGCCGGCTCATGTTGAGCTTCTCATCCACCAACACCCCCAAGTCCTTCTCCTCGGGGCTGCTCTCAATCCAATCTCCACTCAGCCTACAGTCATGCTTGGGATTGCGCCGACTCATGTGCAGGACCTTGCCCTTGGCCTTGTTGAACTTCACGCATTTGGCATGGGTCCACCTCTCCAGCCTGTCAAGGTCCCTCTGGGTGGCATCCCTTCCCTCCAGCATGTTGACTGCACCACACAGCTTCCCAAACCATGCAGTAGGTCCCTGATCGACTGATCTAACACGACAAGGAAATCTATCCTCCAGGCACAGACTGGCTCCATCTGCATAGTGTTTCTTAGACTTTGCTGTTTCTTGTCCCATGCAGATTCAGCTTGTATTAATGAAATTTAGAAAAGAAACTATAAAAGCTTTTACACTTTGAAATGGAAACTTTTCTGTACATGGGCAGATATTAGCAAGACATTTCAAGCTAGTGCCTCACATTCAGCACATGCTGGGGTGGGGTGTTTGTTCGTACCCACTAAACACATCTGGGCTATCACTCACTCCCAAATGTTAAGGTAATTTATCCACATCCTAGTTTGCCGCTAATAACAATTTGGCATTTGTCCATGATACAAAGGTTTCTAAGAGACCTGTTCAACATTTATCCTTACATCAAGTGTTTATCACCTTCAGAGGACATTAATTTGGGTTTTACATATTCAATAAAACACCCATTTAGTCCAGTGGAGAAAAGTGTTCTTCATGGTTTTTATTAATTAAAACACTTTAAAAAAAATGTAAATACAATCTCATGGTAAGTAACAGCCCATAATGACCAATCCACCATTTTCAGTCATTTGTAAGGATAAATTAGTTTTCCTGTCCATTTCCCAAATTCTTAATGTTTTTGTGGCAGTTTCTAACCCATCACTCAAGAAAAGCCCCAGACACACCATGCTGCATACACTGAAAGGTGTATGCTTTGCACGATAGGACAGTTTTTAACTCATCATTTAGGTCAAACATTCAGCTCTTGCACCTTCACCCCACTGGTGGAACAGGTCGAGGTCAGACAGGGTCTTCTCAAGCATCATCCAGATGGGCTAAACACTGTAGCTAAGGAGAAGTATGTCAGTGTTTGCCCATTTCCGCAGCTGACATGGACTCCGCTCATGCTGCAGCAGCCTCAAGAACTGAGACACATTGTGCCCTATGAAAACCATCGGAGGCCAGCAGCTGTCCCCTTACGTGCACAGAAAGCATGACCACCCATTGCACAGTTCAGCTGAACAGGCCTCCACTCTTTTGCTACGTCTCCCCATTCTGCCTTTCCCTTTTCATCACCTTGTTCATCTTGCCCCATAGGTGTCGAAATGCAGTAGCCCCACCAGAAGGAAAAAGGAAAGTTACTTATAACCAGATTTCTTGGCTATCAAAGATGTTCTGTTCCCTGTCCAGGCCTTTCATTACGTAGGGCAGCAGCAGCAAGAAGGAGCTGTGATGGCTGCGGTGCTGCATCCTTTTACTGCTGCTCTCTGTGAACTCAAAAACCAGTCTGTGAGGATGATGCTCCTCAGGAGAGGGACTGCATGTAAAGCCCAACCCTCAGGACATTGCTGGATCTGATTGCACCACCACCACCAGCCCGAGCCAGGCATGCCCTGCCAGGAGGGACAAACTGAGCTCCCTGGCAGTGTACAGACTGCTTTCTTACCTCGTTAGCGACTCCAAGCCTGAGGATGCCCAAGGCTTCCCTTGTTCCATCCATGCACAGTCCAGCTCCTCTGCTGCTGACCTTCCCCCTGGTGCCTGGGACCCCCCTCACACCTCCCTGCCCTGCTCTGGGGCACAGCGACTGGCAAAGCCT
This sequence comes from Grus americana, assembly GCF_028858705.1. Classification (NCBI taxonomy): domain Eukaryota; kingdom Metazoa; phylum Chordata; class Aves; order Gruiformes; family Gruidae; genus Grus; species Grus americana. The sequence goes on along the minus strand of NC_072853.1, from coordinate 82,315,183 downwards.
GCCTTTTCGGCTGGCTTTCTCCAACAGGAGGGGAAAAAGCTTCACCTCTTCACCTATTGGAGCTTTCCAGACAACACAGATAGCACTTACTAAACTCCCAGCGAGAAGCGACATGCAGAAAAGGAGACTCCACGTCTGGGCAGGCAGAGGTGGGGGTGCAGCAGGAGTGACATGAAATAATCCCACCAGATGTCACTTCAGACAAGGCTGCAGTAGATTGGGATTAGTTCCGAGCAGAAACAGGCAGAGGAATGGCATTGATCAGCTATTCTCCTTAAATCCATTTGCAAAGTGTCACAACCATCTCCCAAGCGCCTGCATTCGTGGGTCTCGGGTGCTGCCTGCCCTTTCCTTTGCTTCTGGGTGGGGAAAGCAATGGCCAGCATTCACTATAGGACCTACCATATGTTCAGTATAATGTGGGAATATAGGCCTGGCATCATGTCTAAGCTATAGCTCCCTGCTGGCGCAGCATCTGTCCCCAACACTGTCCTGCTAATCCCTGTTACATTTTCTTCCTCCCAATGCCTCGTTGGCATGCCAGTTTTGAGGGCTCAAAAATGCTGAAACCTGTGGAGCTGCCAGTTGTCAGACTGAGATGCCTCTGGGTATTCAGCATAGCCATACCACTATGGTATTTTGCCATTCACTGACCATTCCCCAGTTCAAGGGAAATTTTACCCTGTGAAGATTATCCTGTCAAAAGCAAAAGTAATTTCTGCACACAGGGTATTGTTCTCGAATACAGAGTTGCTTCCTTTGAAAGACATCCTCCAGTTGTCCAAAATGGAAAACTTGATTTATCTTCCACTCCTTTATTGAAAGGAAAATGTGTAAGAAGGCAGGAAGAAGCCTCTGCCAGTGACCCATGGGAGGACATGAATTCTCCCATTGTTTGAGGTCTCTTGATTGTCAGGAAAAGGGCTGAGTGAGGTGGACCCTGATGAACCTAGCAGACAGTCCTGCTTGACACCCAGCCTCCCAACCCTGGGCTCAGCTCCATCCCTACCTGCAGTGAGACTGGAGAGGCTCTCCTGAGGAGCTCCATGCTGCTGCCCTCATGGCACATGGGTTTATGGTGCTCTCATCCTCCTCCTCTGGCATCAGAGTACAAGAAATAAATCTTCCCAGCATTCATGGTAGCTCTTCCCTTAACCGAGGGAAAGCATCAGCAGCTTTCCCCACACCCAGTTGCAATGCTTGCAAGGACATAGGACATTTTGGCACTACCAGCTGGATTCTTATGTCTAAGCTCTGACGCTGTTTTATATTGGCAGTGCAAACCTCTTAGAATGAAAAGAAAAAAACCTTCCTAACTGATACAGTTCAAATCAAATTTAAATGATTTTTTTATTGAGATAAAAATACAATATAAAAAAGAGAAAAATCTCTTCCCAGGCAGATGTGGGAGGTGTGGAGAGGTTAGATGGGAGCGGGGCATGAGGAGACCGCCTACATGAGAGGTGACTTGAAGAAAGTGTACTCAACTGATGGTGGCAGCCAACTGGTGCTCCGTGCTGCAAAGGATGGTGGAAAACCTGCCTTGTCCCAGTCACTGTGACCTGGGGAAATTTCCTTCCTGACCTCGAAGGTGGCAGTTGGCTTTACACCAAGCACAAGAGCAGAAGTGGCACAGTCAAGTCCGTGGGGCCTCCCACGCATGCATGTGTCCATCACAGTAGCCTTCTGATGTTCTGGATCATCTGAATCATCACCATGAAGAGGGTCAGGAGAATCGGGATCAAGCCAGACAATTCCTGACTATTCATTGTCCTCTGTATACATAGCAGCCACCACTTTAACAGGGTCTATTTGAGCAGACCATAGTAAATGATCATAGAATCATAAAATCATAGAATCACAGAATGGTTTGGGTTGGAAGGGACCTCAAAGATCATCTAGTTCCAACCCCCCTGCCATGGGCAGGGACACCCTCCACTAGACCACGTTGCCCAAAGCCCCATCCAACCTGGCCTTGAACACTTCCAGGGATGGGGCAGCCACAACCTCTCTGGGCAACCTGTTCCAGTGATCCCTACACATGTGGGAACTGGCTGTAGTCTGAGACTGCAGTTTTGATTCTAAGAACCTATTTTGACTTTCTAGCTGTGTACATTGTTTTTTATACACCATATTATCTTTTATAGCTGTTTCTTTTTCTCTTTCTAGTATTTTGTTCTTATGTACCTCTTCTTCTTTCTCCACTGCTGCTCACAAGCAATTTCCTAACAGGCAGCACAAGCCTGCTTTCCCCATGTCTCTCTTCCACTTACAAGAACCTTTTGATTTTTCAGATTCATCCCAGACTTGGTGGCTGCCTGGCCCAGGGGCCAGAGCACCCCCACGGCGAGTCTGCCTGTTGTGGTGCTCGGGTTTGTAGGAGAGTCCCTGGTCCTCGTACTAAATGTTGAGCCTCATCCATGGTGAAGGTAACCTGATTGACTCATAATGAGCTTTGAGAGAGTTTACTAACTATCTCAGGTGCCTAAATACTGCCGCAGTGGGTACTTAATCCATCTTGTTGTTTTAATACAGGTCTAAAATGTCTCTGTTCAGCCATCATACAAGGGTCATGAGCCACCTTGGTCGCTGCCAGGGAGGTCCCTTTACACACTGAGAGCTGCCCAAATCACATCACTTACGAACAGCAACACAGCAAAGCTTATCTGTAATTCCCACCACAAACTGCAGGCTGCTATTCCTCTCCCTCCGTCACATGGAGGGCTGAATGAAGCAAATACTCTCAAAGTCTCTCTGTCAGATTAAGCTTGATGGAGAACCCAGTAAAGGACGACACACCCAGCAGCTCCGTCATTAGCTGACTCCTCCATGCCGTGGGAGGCTGGGATTCAATTCCTTCTTTTGCTGAGAAGTCTTGAACATGCTGCAAAGCTTTCCCTTTTTGTCCTGGAGGTGGCAAGGCCATGAAGAGGATGTCCACAACTAGTGCACCCATCTGAGTATTCAGCCACCAAAAAACCCCCCAATGTCATGACAAATCTTTTGAAAACTATTTTTGCAAAACTAATTCAGGTATTTAAGGAATTGTTTTCTATGGATTCTCCAATTCATTACTGCCTTAACACCATATAAAGCACTTGCTCGTCTAGTTTTGAGTATGTTCTCAGCAAGGAAATGAAGCTTTGTTAGGCATTGCAGTATAAAAAGATTTTTTCCATGGGAAACAGATGCAAGCTACCAAATCACATCCCTTTACACACAGGAAAATTGATTTTGAAGTGAGGTTTTCCGAGAACTACCAGGCTACGAACCTGACTTATTGTGTGGCCCTAGCCCTCCAATCTGTAGTATGTATTAAAATACAGAGCTACCTGAAAAATGCAGAATTTTTCATATCAGCAGAACATTCATTTTTTTGACTAGAGTATAAGGCAGCCCAAATTTGTGAGCTTACAAGCTTGTAAGATTCCTACTCCTTTTATATTTGTATTTTGTATTTCTGTATTACCTTTTTTTTTCCCTTTCCCATTTTCTTTGTTTCCTCTTCATGTATGATAAAATTAATCCTTTGGAAGACAGAGTGATTCATCTTCAGGTCCAGCTGTAACTTAGTTTTTGTTACCTGATGATCTCCTTACCTGCATTTTGTTTGCAACTGAGAAACCTGTACAAACTGCATGGTGAGTAATACTCCCTACATATCTTTCTAGATATTACCCAGAAGAACCACATTATTGATTTTGGGTATTTATAGATATTGTTATAAAGATTCCCACATGTCAACACCACAGAGCTGGAAACCACTTCTAAAAGTAGAACCTGAGTAAAAAATACATTGACAGTATACAATTTAAAATAGACACTTAGGATAATCAGCACACACAGTTTTAGAAAATTTATTTTATGATGAAGTGAAATATTAATATTTAGGCCTACTATAGTGTATCTTCTTGAATACTTCGGTACATATCAAAATGGGGCAGTTTTTAGAGGCAATACGGCTGTTTCATTGTTGCATTCATTTATAACTAACAACTTCAGGATGAACAACAGTTCTTTTTGCCACATGTACAATTTTCACCATGTTCTATAACAGAGCTTATCCAATACCTTCTGGATACGATGCAAGAAAGCATGTGAAAACTCTTAACCCCGTAGGGTACATGACGCTATGTTCTAGCTGTGCGGAAATCTCCCTCAATTACAAGAGGGATGATAAGCTCTGTCTTGGTTATCCTCTCCAGAACTCAGAAACTTCCTTCACTCTAAATCTGAATCTGCTGAAAGTAAGCAGAAAATTGTTGGGGGGGTGTGGGAAGGTGGATTTTTATCAGTGCCAGTCTTTCCTTGAATAAATACAAGAATGCCTTTTCAAGTTTTCATTCTTTTGGTTACAATTTGTTTAGGACATACTTCCATTTGTATTTGAAAGTAATTTGATGCCCATCATCTGGTGACTCTTTAAAAAAAAGTCATTCCATCCTTAACTTTCCAGTAAGGTTGGTATTTGCATATTTACAAAAAAACTCAAGCATGTTGACAGGTTGAAGAACTGGTTGAACAACTCGCAAATAAAGCCCAAATTTCTTCAGTTCAGTTGGTAAGTGGCCAAAGTAGAACAGGACAAAGTTATTGATGGAAAGGGACACTGGCAAACAGGGTCCTAGGTCTCCATCTCAGTTCTGCTGATGACTTTTTACTCACTTTGCTTCTCCGTGCCTGGATTCTCCTCACGCTTTATGTAGCTAAAGTAGATTTTAGGTTCTTAGATTTTTTTTTAATTTTAATATCCAGCTTCCACGCTGTGCATGCATAGCGTATCACAAGAAGCCTCTGCTCTCCAGCAGGGTCTTTTAAAGCCTACTTAAATGTAACATAATGTAATATAACAGCATCCTCACTCTAAATCTCTGGGATAATATTGAACTTGTACTAAATATGAGTCCAGTATTTGATGCTGGCTTGAATTAAATTATTTCAATGAGTAGAGACACAATGTAGAAACACATATGCAGATTCAGTAACATAGACTTACGGTTTCCAGGAAAATATTTACAGAACTACACGGGAGTATTGAAACTCTGGTTCTACTGCGTGCATTCAAATACCATCATTTTGATGGCGGGGTACGTGTGTGTGCGTATCAAAGCTGCCAGCCAGGCAGCCCACCAGCGGTGAGGCCCCTGCGCCCACCAGAGCTTGGCCAGGCAGGGGTGAGGGCTCACGCCTGTGTGACAGCGTACGACCTCTCTCCTACGTCTCTCGGAAACGAAGGCAGAGAAACGGCAATGCAAAACCGTACAAGCCAGGAGCTTGAGCAGGATGGGATGAGTTGAGGAAGGAGCTTTGGCTTGAATCACAAGTTTCCAGATCGCTAGAGTCAACTCGAAACTTTAGTTCGTCTTCACTTTGGTTTAGGTTTGGATATATTTCCCTGCTATATCAACTATAGCTGTACAAAGTTTAAAAAGAAAAATATAAAGCCAGTGATCAAGTTTTTGAGGCCAGATTTCATAAGGAGAAAACCCCCAACATTTTACAGAGCTTTCCTTTATATAATAAAAGGTATATTTCTGGGGGGGGGGAAAAGGTCATCCAGATCGTACAAAGAAACTTAAGACCCTGTAGCATTTTAGCTTTTGCCAGCCTGCACCTCTCTGCTTACATGAAGTCTCTATCAAACTGAGCTGCCATTTGCTCTTTCAGATTTTTATTTTTTCCTTTCATTCTGTTCAACTCAAATTCTCAAGTGGTTTCACAGTGATGAAATAGTTCTAGTCAGCCAAAGTGGAGGACAGCCAAAATACCCAGATAAAGAGATTTTCAGATGAGCTGGGGGAAATTCATTATGCTGAAGGTACATTATTATTTTCAGTAGCATTTAGTAAAGTGGAACAGGCAGTAGGTGATTATTAATCATAGAAACATCAGCACTTTGGCTCCTCTATGCAACCTTTCCTCCTCTACTTTAGTACGTTGTTTCCCTGCAGCCACGCTTCCTCTGGGCTATTAGTTCCAGACTTAGGCTGTACGCACTATCTCAGCACCGATAGTGACGTAGAAGGTTTCTCTGCAAAACTAAAGTCAGGGATGCTGCTGTTGTACAAAGGCAAGCGATAATGCTATTTTAACCCAGAGCACTGAGAAGGCTACAACCCACAGAGCAGAAGTGTGCTAAGATTAACTATTTTATTTCCCACTTGTGTGAAGGAAATACCATTCTTACTTACAATCTAACCTTTCCTTGGCTCATCTGCAATTTAGATAAATTAGTCTTGATGATATCTGGGAAAGGGGATAACTATTTTTATTTGTGAGCAATCACTTCTTTTGTCCTCTTCTGCAGTATAAAGTCCACAGATTAATGCCAGTGAATTGCATGCTGCTGTTTAAAGGAGAAAATAGAGCAGAAGAGAGAAATATTACAGAGGAGAGAGTAGATTTTTCTGGAGAGCCTTTATGCAATCACAGTATATTTAAATGCAAGTTTTCTTTAAAAAGGACCATGTAATACAGTAATCTACCAGTGGGAACCTGAGCTCAGAGCCGGCCTCTGCCTCTGACCATGAGAAAAGAAGAACAGAAGCATCTGACACAAGTTTCCACGTGCATACTGCAAATCCACCAGTAATTGTTGGCTATTATTTTTGGAGGGAGCTAAAGGATTAAAATACCTGAATCTAGAAGATCATAATGGTGGCATGTACCAAAAAAAGAAAAAGTGACTTTTGGTAGGGACAAGCAGGGCACAATTTTGGCTTATTTAACCCAGAAAATGCTCCCATCTGGCTTACGTGGTAAAAATCACGTCAGCTGTCTCTGAATGTCAGAGAGAGCATGTTGCAATGAGCTCAGGTCTTAACATCTTTTACAAAGTGACAACTATAACAATTCAGCCACCTGTATACCAGCTACTTTGGGGCAGTGAACTACTTGTGCTACATCAAGTACACTGTACTGTTTAGGCTGTTTCAGCCTACTTACATTGATTACTAGAAGCCAAAATTATTAGACCCAAACTGCAATTGCTGTTCCGGCATTGGAGGTCTATTCTTTCATACACAGTGGTCAGAGACTGTTTTGTCCCCACAGAGCTTCAGTTTTAGTAGAGGAAGAGAGAAACTAGTAGATAGCAAGAGACAACAATGTCGTAGATGTGCTGCAGCCATCTCCCCTGCCCCCACAAACCAGCTGGTTTAAAGAGGCATTTGGACACCAGGTAGTGCAGATATGAGCTTCGCGACAGATGATAGGGGAATGGGTGATTTTCCACAAAGGAGCTCCCTTCATTTGTATTATTTCTAAATCAAAGTTCAGGCTTCGCAGTCTGCAAGCAGATTAGGTTACTTGATGACCAAGGGGTTCCTCATGAAATCTGGACTGGGCTCCCAATGTACATGCACGCATCTGTTTATCCCTGAGATCTGAAAAAAATCTAACCTCAATAAACTACAGTATCCTACACATTCCCCAGTCATTTTGCCTGAAAAGAAGAATTAGGTCACTACTAGCAGTGAGAAAAGTCACAGGATCAACACAGTGAAGCGGCACCAGACGACTTGGTCCGGAAAGTAAAAGAAAGCGTATGTGTGCCAAGCTGCTGCATAGTACAGGGGCTGGAACCTCACGTCGTAGATTTAGACTTTCTCAAGTCACAGCAGGATCGTCTCAGTTAAGACACAGAATTCATTCCCCACCACCAAAAAACGGGGAGGATGCTTGGGTGCTTTGTTTGTTTTTCAAATGATACTCCTGGATGACAGCTGTGCCTGCTCTCTCCGTTGGAAGAGTGCAGTGATAAGAAGGGATGCAAAGACCTGTAAGAAAACCATCTTCTCTCTCCCTCTCCCTTGCATCCCCGCTTCCCATTGTGTATCAGTATCGATGCTCACATTTCAGAAGTAGGCAAAGTGATATCCAATTTGTCCGAGAAGTGTTTTCTCCTCTAGAGCCAGATGTAATTGAATATAGGGTGTATACGCAATTCCACTATCTAAATTGCATACAATTTCTTCTTATTAAAAAAAAAAAAAAAACAAAAGAAAATGGATTCAATTCTGCTGTTGTGAAATGCTCTATTCAAGTCAGGCTAATAAAGCCAGTACCATTAGTTGTGTGGGAAGGAGGTTTTTTCTGCCCAGCAAAAGGAAGGCTGGGAGATTTGGCCCTTGTATCTTCTTGGGATGATCAGTTAGAAATGTAAAATCACAAGGGCAGTTTGCATTTGTCCGCAGTGACTGAACTTAGCTTGACAGCTGGCCAGCCTAATGGTAAATGTGCTAATCACGATAAAAGCAGGGCAATTAATCAGAGCAGGGCAAGGACATGGTGTTAACAGTGCTGAAAGCAAGCAAAGGAAACCTTCCCGCATTACAATACATACTTTGCTTCCCTAGGGAGCTTTTGTGATACCTATTATGGAAATGTTTACTTCAGTAACACTAGGGGGGAAATGGTGCAGTGACGCTGCTAATGGTTGTAGCCTTGATGGTTTAGAACGTCATCAAGCAGTTATCTATACAGAGGGAGGGCAGTACAAGTATTTCCTACTTCTTCTGTGATGAGTCTCATAAGAAAACTTAAATCAGAAAAGAGTACACAGTATAATTCAGAAACTGACCTACTAGGGCAAGGAAAGACCTTTTCTGAAGTCAGAGGGATTTGGATATGGCTAGTAATTAGGAGACACCTTTTGGTCAGCTGTAATAATCCACGGACTTAAAGGGATTGCTGTCAAAGCACAGAACCTTCTAGCTAATACTTCAGGTAAAAAGCTACCACTTTTATGGCTTAACCATGGCTACTTACCAGATTTTTATTTTAATTTTTGGGTAGAGATACACTGTTTACTTAAAGGAAGAAAATTCCTCTTGTAACAAAGGCCTGGGTAGCCGCGGTTCAATACCCGACTCCTGGGCAGGTCCCCAGTACGCTCAGAGAAGCACCTGGACGGGTCCGCAGCACGAGCTGCAGCCCTTCGCCTGCGCCCCAAAGCCACACACGGGCTCGGCCCCTCCGCCCACGCGTGGGGTCCTGCTCCCCGACCCACGGCGCAGCATCACCGGGCCGCCCAGCGAAGGGCTGAATGAGGAAGAGGAGCAGCGCAGCCTCCTAGAAAATGGGCAGGGGCAGGGGCAGGAGTGCGCCTGGGCTTTTAACAGCTGGCTCTGCTCAGCTGGCGCAGCCCTGGGTAGCAGAGGATGTGTTTTGAAAACTGAACAGTTTTCAGTTGTGCTAATGCAGTTGTGCGAGCTCTGGCGTTTGCTGCCCTTGGGTATAAGGACATTTACTCGCTTCGCAGGTTCGTTGTTTTTCCCGCACAAAAACTACACTGAGCGAGACAGAGCAAATTTACAGCAGTGTTTCATGTTTCACCCAGGGTCACTGAACCTTGGGCTCATGCTAAGCCACTTGTGAAGCTATAGGAAGATTCTCGTGTGAAGAGATCACTGATAGGGCTTCGTAGCCTCTAAGACCCAAAGGAACCATTTTCACAAGCCAGGTGGGTATCCTGCAAAGCCCCGGCTGCAAAATGTAGGTCCGTGTGTGGGGACCTTTTACAAAACCTCCCCTCTCTTTTATTAACAAGCAACTGAGCTTGGACCTCCTAAAGAAAAAAAAAAAAAGTCCCATTAAGACCATCCAACATGGTAAGGCATGGCATCCTTCACTAGCTGATGACAGAAATAACAGACAACAGCTATGGTGTGGAGGTCTCTGTCCTCAGAAATAAAACAACATCATTTTCACAACAGCAGAAGAGACCCCAGCTACCAGTGAGCCATGTTTCTCCCTTGCCGAACAGAGGGATTGCACTTAGCTACATATAAACTCAGAAGATGACAGCTTACAGACAAATTACATGAGGTAATAAAAAAACCTAATAGGGAACTGCCTGCCGGATTGTCACGAACGAGGGCTGTGAGAAAACGTTCACCCTGCCAGTCATTTCCAGGAGCATCAACATTCAGCTGCTCTCCCGCTATAAAGCTCTCTAGGAACGGCAGCTGCTGCTCCGCCGAGTGATGCTGAACAGACCTGGCCACGGCGAGGGCACACGTACAGAAGACGTGTTCTTTCTGACATGTACAACACCAAATGCCCGTGCTTTGCATATATGACAACACCAAACTTAAAAAACCCAAAAGAGCGGGAATGCAGACAGAGAGGGAGCAGCGTGCACACACGCGCACACACACGCACGCACACGGAGCCACTTACGAGAGTGGTCCCGGTTTGCTCTCATGCTTGAAAAGTTCAGACAACCTGTGCTGGTACGCGTTCCAGGCAAGCCCTAAAGCTGTAGTAACTTAACATCAGAAAAAGCAAATCCTTACCCATCAGCATCGCCACTTCAGCAGCGCACAGCTTGCTTTGCTAACTACTGGAATGTGGGTTCAGAGAGTTAATTTTTCTGTGTGGGTTTTGCAGGCAATGCATTTTAGCAAAACGGTAATTCACAATGCATTTGGAGAAGGAGAAACCCGAGGGTTTTTTTTCCCCTTTTCTTACAAAAATGTAATGTCTCCTCAGTAAGGATGCTGGTCCTTTTCCCGCAGATGGAGCCCTTGCTCAAGCGAGCGGCAGCGCAGCCGCCCTGCGTGTTGGCTGAACCCCACGCCGGGGGAAAGGCAGTCTGCTGCAGAGCTGGGTTTCAGCTCCTCATTCCCTCGGTCTTATCAGATTGTGATTTTTTTTTTTTTTTCCCACTGCAGGAGATTTATATTAAATGAGCTGGTTTTATTAGCAAATTCCAGGAGAAGCCAGGGTGGTGGGGAAGTGTAGACTCGCTGCTGGCCTTACAGGGGATCAGGATCACAGGGGGACTTGAAAAGATATTAAAAGTATGTAAGCAGAGTTGTCAAGTAACCGGGGGCGGGGCGGTGGGGGTTTCAGGGAAAGATCCCATTCTGCAGAAAGCTGTAAAATCTGACAACATTTTGATCCCATTTCCTATCACTGCTTGTGATTAGCAGTTGACCTTTCTGTAAGATGCATTTATGGATCACTCTGTGCTTGCACCGGTGGGGTGTGCATTACAGTTTGCCACCCATACTGGAGGAATGGTGAGTGGTTGAGCACAGCAAGCCATGTCTCCTGGAACGAGCCAACACAAATCTGCAAATGCCATTTTCCTCTCAAACACTGCAGGTTTCAAATTTTGTTTTATCCTGAACTAGGAGAAAACAATTTTAAAAGTGTTCGCAGAGTAGAGCTGTACATCCAAATGAATCATGCGAAACCCAGTAAAATGATACATGTTGATGAACTCCAAATGTTTTATTTGGAAGCTGCTATCATTTCATTGAATTGTTTTTAAGTCCTTTTGTTTGAACAGTGAACGGAGACATTTTTTGAGGGAGGCTGGTCAGGTTGGTCAGGAGGCAGGTCAGACTGGGAAGGACGGGAATGTAACACGGGTTTTATCCAACCCAAAACGAAAGCCCAGCATTTAAAATAAGTTTTAAAATTGTTTTGAAAATATTTTGGTTCTGTGTCAGTGAAACCGATCTCATTTCACAATTCAAGGAGAATTGAATTGTTTCATCTAAAAAGTATTTTTTTTCAAGAACAAACTCAGCGATATTTTTGATCCCGAAGCACCACATTTCTTGGCTGCCAGTGCAACAGAGAACTAGATTATAATACTGAGACAGATGTTATCAATAATAGCAGGCCAAGAAATAACTACATGTCTCAGTATGAGAGAGTCCTCTGTATTTTGAATCTGGTCAGGCTATGAGGAAACACAACAGCATTCCAGGAAAATCAAGAGCTGTGACATTAACTAATGTCACTACTAAGAAAATATGATGAAGATAAATGCATGTACTGAATACACTGCTTTCACACTGGGCGAGCAATGAAGCCTGAGCCCCCACAGTTATGAAACTTTGTGTGATACTACAAAAATAAGTAGTTATTTATGACACAGAACCATGAAATCTTCATTGATTTGGAACCGAACCTCCCAGGTTCTCGCCTGAACCTCAACTCGAGTGAATCCAACAAAAACCCGCCTACTCTTTTACTTCGAGAAACTGAGGTTTTAAATGAATTGCCGCATGCCAACAAATCTGCAGCAGAGGAAAGGTTGTTAAGACTGCAAGGCTCCGCTCGAGGACCACTGTGTCCAGGCAGCAGGTCTCTGGAAGAAGTCTCCCTTGCTCTCAGAGGTGCTGTCTTTCTCAGCATGACAGGGGCAGCAGAAAGCCCTCAGGCCGGCTTTGCAAGATGAAAGAAATGTAAACAGTAGTATCTAATTTTCAAAATTGACATGAACACTGAGACATCATGCAACCAGAATACTACTTACATTTTTTTTTTCTATTTGCTATTTGGCACTTGTATAATTTGGCATTTTAAATATAAGGTATCTTATCATGGGTGGCATGATTTTTCCTAGCGATTTAAACTGCCCAATATGGGAGTGGACTGTTACAGGAGCCATAGCTTTTAATCTAACACTGTTATGACAACACGTGGCTTTATTTAGGGTAATTTCTACCACTTCGGTGAAAGAGAAATTTGATCACCTTGTTCCTTAAGAGTATTTAATCTTATTAGAAAGGATGAAGAAGGAGAGATGGGAAGTTTTCTCTGCAGAATAAGCCCATTAACACCTCCTTCTTACAAAATAAACGAGGATAACCTTTCTGCATGTTATGAGGATAGAAAACTCATCCCTACCTTTTTATTTAAATAGGCACTGTTGCTTAGCAATGAGAGCTGATATTGCCTTCAACGAGTATCACGAACACAGCGAATCGGCACAAACATTTATCATTTTCACATGAATTGTTCACCTTGGGTAATGATCCAGGACGAGCGTTTTACAGGAAAACATTCACGCGCCAAACAAAAATAAATTAATTTCATGCTGTCATGAGCCGCCAGAGTTTTCCACACAAAACCCGCATTTACTTGCAAAGGATCTATCAACTATTGTAGCTACTGGAAAAAAAAACCCAAAAATGTTGGGGATAGCTTTCAGTATTTAATAGCCTGAAATCATGGAAAGCAAGGCTCTGGCTCTTCTTTTATACATGCAGTTAATGGTTTATGGTAAAATCTTCCCAGTTTGGCCTTCTGAAGGAAAAATAAAAAAGTTGAAGGATTTCTGAGAGACCTTCAGGGCATCTGCTAAGTGGAAAGAAAATATGTTGATTTTACATCAAAAAGAAGCAGGTAGGGTGTGAAAGCCACTGCAGAAGCAGGAAAGATGAGGGAGGGGGAAAAAAAAACCCCAAAGCAAAAATACCTAGGGAACAGACAGAATGAATAGACTATTTAATAGCAAATTATTTAGTACTCAGAAATGTGCAGCAGTGCAAATTGTCATTACCTCGTAGAACATAACGCAGGAAAAGAAACCCACGTCAACACTTGCAACACCTAAAAGCGTCCAGGTACGCTGCAAGCAGAGGTTGTGCAGCCGCTGACAGCAAAGGCCCCTCAGCACCGGAGCCTGCGCTACGGCCCCTGCTTCAGAAACTCAGCTGGGCTTCAGGTCTTCATCCCTCCCCGTCTCTGCTCGCCACTCACACCTGGGATGTGCGGAGGAGGACAGGGAGGAAGAAGGGGACACTGAGCCCTCCTGGGGTTCGCCATGTGGAGGTCCCCAGTTAGGGGACGAGTGAGGACTCTCTCGCCCTGGGCTCTGGGGCTCGAGGCCAGAACTCAGACAAGCGCTGCAGGTCTTGCTCCACACCCCATCCCCAGCAGCGCCCTTGGCACGGCACGCTGAGCTCTGCACCATCCCCGGCGCAGGGCCGGAGAGGAGCCCGAACCTAACTGCAAGGTGCAACCCGCTCCACGTTTCTTCCCGCGACCCCCGGGCACAACACGAGGTGCTGTTTCCTCAGCAGCTAAATGGCAGAACCGAAAGCAGAGCAGGGCTGTTTCCTCGCAGCTATTTTAGGTGTTAGGATGTCCTCAGTGATTCCTAGACTGTGACTCAACATCCCTTCCCCTTCAGCCGGGGGTGGAGCCAGTGCTATAGCTTGAGATGACTTCTTCCTTCAGCTCCCAGAGAGGCAGCTAGAGACCTTCAGCAAAGCCCAGGCGGTAAGAGCTAAGATGTCTGACTTTTTTTTCTTTTTTTTTTAAACATCAGACACCTTTCAGTTTTGAAAAGGAAGCCCGAACTGTCCTTCCTCCAAGAATAAATATTTGCACAAAAATTGCGGCAGCCAACATTACAAAATGATCATACCCTCACATGATAGTCATTTCTATACTCGCCTGCATAGTCAATCATTTGTGGTTTATTTCTTGTGTGTTTGTGGCCCACTGAAAGTCCTGCCTGACCTTAACCACAAACATCTTCCCTGTAACTTTCGGAAGCATGTTTGCCTAAGTAAGGACAGCTAAAGGCGTTTGAGATGCCCGATGGCATCTGCCTGGCCTCCCTCTGCCGATGCAAATGGGCACAAGTCTGTCCGACCCCTGCCAGCCTCCTGTGGATGTCTCGGCTACCCTTGTGCATCTCTAATGGCATCCAGTTCCTGTGTTTTGACAACTAAACTGAGCCTTTGGTCTAACGCTTTTCCTGAAACTCCGGCTCTAATAAGGAATAAATGTAGGCCTGCAAATGTGCCAGGAATTCACAAATGTGTGGATTCCTTTGCCGTGACAGGTCTCCCTGCAAACTGCTGCTCTATACTGTGATTATTTTCCCCAATATGAGTCTACATTTATATTAAACTGTAAGGGTATTACAGGAAGAACACCTTATTTAAAAAAAAAAAAAAAGGCAGGCTGAGATTACGCAGGAAGGAGTAGCTATTGACGACCCTAGAGAAGACCCAGAATACGTGTAAACATCGGCAGTGTTTATCCACGCACTGCGCATTAAGGGGCAAATTGAACAAAGCTCTTAAATATATGAAATATTGCAGCACTGGAGGCAAACTCTGCGGAGAAAATTTCAAATAATGTCCCAGTACTCTAAGGTTAGCACAGTAATTCTGTGTGCACCTTTTTTCCCCATTTTTTTAGTTTAATGTAGGTGACTTCAGCCATGCGCAGAGCAAGGACTTGTTCCTCTCACGGTGCCATAATTCCCTCCTCCCTCTTTGCTTCCAGGTGTTGCCGATGCTCTGTGCCCTACATAAGAGCACCCTGAACAAACCAACCTCTCAGCTGGCCTTGGAAGGAAATGATAAAAAAAAAGACATGATTCCCCATCTTCTTAGCTCTGTTGTTAACTTAGGTTGATAATGGTCTTGCTTTTCCTATTTTTCTCCAGGTTTCCCTAAAAAACAATATTAAAGAAAGAGTTAAGTTCTCCAACACTCAAGTCTTGGTCCAGTCATTCATTTAAGTGAGAGCATTTGGGGCATTTGTCTGAAAACCTGGGTGTACTTTGACATCCAGCTGTGAAGAGAACGGACTCATTTTTTCCAATCTTGGCAAGACGAGCACTCTTAAATCAAAACAACTTAGTCATATTATGAAAGCTGAGACCCTTGCGAGTTTATATTCCTCGCTGTGTTTGGGTATTTGTATGGGCCCAGGGCCAGAAGTAGGCAAAGGGTTTGAAGAAGCAGAGAAGGGACTTTGCTTTGCCGATTCGGGCGGCACTTCTGCCTCCTCCAGATGAGTCTGGGAATCACCCCCCCCCCGGAACGGCCGCCTAGTGACTGTACAGTTTGTACCACGTCTGTGTTCACTGGGCATGCTCTGGCTTCCAGGCATCTAAAGGAGATTAAATTTTGATGTCAAGCATCGCAGCCGGTTGTTTGAATACTGCTGAATACCTGACTGAGCAGTGAACTGCCCTTATGCAGCCCCTTGTGTCGTCTGAAATTATCAGAACAACTGGCAGGTCCTTTTAAAAATGAGTAAAGGGAAGCAGGGATGCTTAAACTTCTCTGGCTGAGCAGAGGCTACAGATGAATTCTCGTGTTGATTACAAAGATGCAGCACAGCTGTCTTAAAGAAACCAAGAGGTTTCTTGATTTCCCAAATTCTCCCTGTAGACGAGAGGAGTGAGAGAGACCTGAAAAAGCAATGTGTATCCATGACCAGCTTCTCAACTTGCAGGAGTTTGCGGGAACACAAAATGCTCTCCTTCCCCTGGTCCTTCCTCCACATACAGAGACGCTTTTATTGCAGGCCTGCAGCAATAGGGCCTAAATATATAGGGTACTAAGCCCCCAGCAAAATTTCAAGTGCCTACTCCCATAAAAGTCAATAGATGAGGATATTAGCTCCCAACAAGATTGGGTTTTGCACTCTGGAGCATAAGGATTTTTGAAAAGAGAGTACCAAAAATATTTAATTTGGAGGACCTTGAGCAACTCTGACTAACGGCATCGCAAGCAAGAAGCGAGCGTGTGCTTTGTGTCAGGGATCGGCTGAGACAAATAGCAAAATATGAAAACAGCTGCTGACAAAAGGTCCGTGTAGCTGAACAGTCTGTCTGACAGTAGCCAAAAACCAGATGCCAAGAGAGAAGCACAAGAATAGAGCAAGCGCCTTTTCCCAGCAGAGCCTGCCAGCCTCCAACACTCTGTGCCTCAGGCATTTCCCGAGCCAGAGGTTGTCTGTTGTATTTAATAGCTGCACACAGACTTCTCCTCCACAAACTTGTCCAGTCTCTTTTTAACCGATATGAACATTTAGGATTCACAACACCCTGTGGCAAGAGTCCAAGGCTTTAACACATGGCAAACAAAGGACTGCTTTAATTTGCTGCGGATCCATTACCTGCTGGCTTCACTTGATGCCCTTTAATATATATATTTTTTTTAACTACTAGTCATGGTAAACATTCTGTCCCTTCATCCCTTAAGCCACCCATGATTCAGTGACCTTTGTCATAGCTGTCATATCCCACCTTACTTATCTCTTTTCCAGCAGTAGCATGCTAGCCCACACTGCCATGCCAGACACAGCAGCTGCCCTCAAACCTTTTCTGGTGCCCCAGCACCCCGGCTGGACAGGGGCCCCCATGTATTTGTTGACCCCATGGGAGGATTTGTTGCAGAAAAGCTGTGTTGCTTCTTCCCTACTGGCATGTTTATCCGTGTGCCCACTACATGCAATCTTTATGATAGCTTTCAATTTACTCTCCAGCTTCACAGGACCACATTTGAGTCCTGAGGGAGAAAATATCTTTTAAGCAAGAGATTACGCATCACCATTTGCAGTTCAGCCCCAAGTTCCTTTACTCTGTTGGAAGTTTTGATGCAGTTTGCCCTTGTTTTTTCTTATTTTTTTGGCAGGGGAAGGGGAGGCTGCTTTATCATGCTCTCAACTTTAACCTGCCAGAGGTTTATGACCTCAGAAGTTCAGGCCGCAAGGCTCTCTCCTGCCTTCATCAATTTGCCTTACAAAGAAGTTAACCAGCGTTCAGAAATCAGACCCCCCTCCCATCTGAAGATAAGCCAGTCTTATGTGGTTTTGAATGAGCTTCCCCTACAGACAGTGAATACCAAGCAACTCTAAAAAAAAGGTAACTTAAAAAAACCCAAACCAACAAAAAAATCCCACTGTCCCTTCTGTCTTTACAGTAATAAGCTGGAGAGCCTGGAGTCTTGTAGCATGTGCCTGTGTTGCATCTTCAACAACCTCTCCTCAGGTTATCAAGACACGGTCACCTCTGCCTTCTCACAGCTCCGTTCGCTGCTTCTGAGCAGCCCTTGCACAGCGTAAACTCTTTGGAGAAAATCGGGCCTGTCTGGATGCCAGGAGAGCCCCTGCTGCCAAACACATGTTTTTAAGAGGAGCCCCTGACCCCTTTTCTCCCCTCTTTCTCCTTGGCTTATGACAGGACTCCAGCAGCCTCTGCAGTAAGGACCCCTCACCGGCCACACCACACCAAGCAGACTTTCCACTTGTTTGCACCTCCAGTATCCAACAAATGGCATTTAAATTAAAGTGACCCAAGCTGCCAAACACCTGACATGAGGCCCGGCATGCCCCAGGGCGCCCCAGAGCCCCCTCCCAACTGGCCAGAGCTTCCCTCCCTCTCAGACCCAGCTCCGCCGGGAAGGACAGTATTTCTCCTCGCTGGCGAGATGTTGACAGTGGGATCCTTGCTTTAACACTTCAGGTCCCCCAGCACACACAGCCGTGCAGACGCCGTGATGCCACAGCGGCAAGAAGGCACTGTTGTAAAACCCTTCCCAGGTTTCCCATTGCATCCCAGGCCGTTCCAGGCAGCTGTATTTCCGGGACATCCCTCTCCATGCTGACAGATGAGGTTGCCTCCCCGCTCCTTCCCTCCCCCAGCTGCCCAGCTCTCCCGTTACTGCCGCACGCCAGGCACTCCCTCGCTTGCTTCATCTCTCCCTTCCTCCGCAGCTCTGGAAAAGGCAGCGGGTCCCGCCGCAGTGGTGCAGGTACAGGAGTACAACACCAGGGAGGAAAAAAGCCAAAGCCGGTGCTGCCCCAGCAGCATCCCTGAGTGACGACCTGCTACGTTATGAAACTCACCAGCAGCTCGCTCTTATGCTGGCCGTCAGTGGAAGCCGTTGTGGCTCGTGATAAACGTATACTTGATTTTCTGCTGCGCTACTTTCACAAAGATGCTTTTAATGATTTGATTATGTGGACACACCACCTCCTCCCAGTTGATTTATCTTGTAGTTTTACATATCACTGCAAGAACAAGCGTTGGGAAGCATCGTATTTACTGACGTTCATGCACAGACTTCCCACCTCCGCTGAGAAACATGAGCAAGGTTCAGCCACTGAATGGTCACTGGCTTGCAGCAATCGCCTCACCTGACTGCCGGCCAAGTAAATAGCCTTACTCCTCCTAGTAATACCGAGCCATTCAGTATTTGTACTATCCATGACTACGTAGGCAGAATACCTCAGACTCTCCCAGGAGCCTGGATAACTCTCTGAGGGCAGAAAAGAAAAGTACAAAGAAAAGGTCGCAGCTGTACTACCTTCACCGAAGCAGGTGTTAGAGTTTGTTCCTACAATTCATGCCCAGGAAGATACTTCATGCAGTTAAGGAATGAATCACTACAAAATTACTGACACTACTGTGATGGATATTTTCAGACCCTCAGCAGCCAGTTGCACACGAGATCTGAGCTCTGACAGCTGTTGTGTGTCGCGTACGTCATGTGTTAGGCAATCCTATTTCCATGCTGAAATGCAGGTAGCCGCTCTGCAGTGTCATGTCACAAAGGACACATCAACAACCGTAACACCACAAGATACATGACCATAGGGTAATGAAATACAGTGTCATTCAAGTCCAGAAATAAGCTCTAGTATTCAAAGTATTTTCACAGCATACAACAGAGCAGGAACAGATAACTAGAGCAAAATTTGGGTGTCAGAAAAATATTATTTGTTATTAATAAATATATCGGAATTTTTTTCAGTTGTCTTGATAAAGGCTTAGGATATATCCTGTATATGACAAGTGATAAAGATGTAAAAACAGTTGATAAGACAAATTATAAATGGTAAATTAGCTACACTTCTTTTTATAGCTAGAAATTCAATTTTTCTAAAGCTCTGATGTCTACGTGCTAAGGCAATTGTGTGAATGGAGTATATTCAAGAAGTAACGTAAACTTCTCAAGAATCACCATTTACTTGATTACAAAAAAAAATATTTTAGGAGCCATCAAAGACAGACAATGCAACATGAAACTGTTAAAAATATTCATTCCTTTTGGCACAAGTCCCTTTTTGCATTCTCTCTCATCTTTTTAAGATGACTTTTTCCATCTCTACCATTTATGGGAGCTTGAGGCTACAGCATGCAATGTTTCTTTAAAAAACAAAGGAAAACTAATCTATTCTAACCCAAAGAACACAGTATCTTTAGGGCTAGAAGGAATGGTTAAGATTTCTGTTCTGCATTAAAAGTATCAGGGTCATTTATAAAAGCTTGTGTTTTTTTTATTTTTAAAAAAGATCCCTCCTTCTGGTCCCTCTGGTTCTCTCTCTGGTGCCTGTTTAGTAACTTTTATATTTATAATGGCTTAATTTGACATACCCATGGCCAACTGGATTGTTGCACTCATAATATTTTTTTAAATTTGTATTAGCACAGCCTACTTGGAAAAGTTTTCCATTAACTAGTTTAAATCTCAGGCGCGCCTCTGTGATCATCCAGAGGACAAGGGAAAAATGACCTGACATTTCTGTCCAGTTTTCGCAGAAGACAAAAATAGAGGAAAAACCTGCTCTGAAGCATACAGCTGTACAGCAGGAGTGCATGAAAATAAACATTGCTCAGCTATTTTATGGAGAAAACTGATTTAATCTGTTTAATAGCATGCAGTAATGCTGTAGAGTTAAATGTATTTTTTTAAGCTAAGTTTAAACTCTGATGTCTACTGCCTGGCAGTAACTTGAACCTGTTATTATCATGCCCTTTCAGAGTCATCAAAAGGGCGCGGATTTGGCTCCACGCTGACGCCTGCACCTTAGCAAAGCAGAACGGCTGGTGGTGCTGAAGTGCAGTGCCAAAGGAAGAATAGATGTTACAAACCCGCCTCGCCTCCTTCTTCCCGACAGACTACCTCGCGCAAAGGCGTAAAGGCAGGAACAACGCGCTGAGGTCGACAACGTCTCTCAGGCCTCCGTATACATTTGCTGGTAAAGGCAGAAGTTCTGCCTGTAAAGATTTCCTGGCTTCACAAACTATAAAACAGGGTAGATATTGGATGCATTACATGCAAAATTACTGTTTCAGTTTTGAAAGGCTGTTTCAAATTTGAGGCATCCTTGCTGCAACAGTTTGTCAGCCTTTCTCAGAGTCTGATGTTCAGTTAATTTTCTTCATGTTTCTTCTCCTGCCCCAAACTTCATTCTTCAGTACTCACACTTTCTCTGGCCCAACTCCCCCAGCTCAACAAGCCACACAAACCCACCTCTCCTAACTTAGACCCAGTTTCTTTGCTGAAAATCATTCAATCTCTTCTCATCTCAGCCCCAGTCCCCCTTGTCCAGGAAATTTCCTTCATCGTTCTTCTTGTCCCAGTTCTCAAAACCCCATCTTTCAGACCTGCCCTGACTTTCCAGGCAGCTTCCATATAACTCAGGTCATTTCCTCCTTCACGCTGCCAGAGTGATAAAATGCCTCCTGGCTTGGCCAAATCTCAACCTCGCCAGACTACAAGCTCCGAAAGATCTGACCGTGCCCCTTTTCTCCCTGGCCGTGGAGTTGGAGATGTTCAAAGACATGTAACATAGGTAAATTTTGGTGACTCTTAATTGGGGGATCAGTAAGAGATGCCCTCGTCCCAAAGCTGACCTCCTGGCAAGGCTCGCGCTTTCACTCTGAAGGCCTTAGAGGAGAAGAAGAGCAGCGAACCGTTTTCAAAGGAAAGGTCATCAGGAGTTTAACATGAGCAAAATTACATCTCCTCCTAGCTTTATTTACAGAACCAGATGAACCATTTCAACTAACATTTTCAAAGCCCAGCATGGGAAGTTGCAGCACGAATAGCTAAATTGACAAAATTATAAAAAACTGAGGGCGGGTTACTTTCCTGGGGAACGCTGCGGGGAAGAAGAGGCACGCACCAACTCTGTGTCAGGGAACTTTTCCCCTTTAAACTAACGCTGGCAGCTGTGGGGCAGCCAGTCTGCAGTCCAAATGGTCACTGTATTTCTTTTTAATGAGAGTTTGGACCTGCTTCAAGCCTAGTGCTAAAATTAGATCTTTTACTAGCTTTTTAATTTTCCCGTTCAAAGGCTAGTAGTTTTTAGAAACCACGTAAGCCACTACTGAAGGTTACAGTCCGGACCATGGTTCTGAGTCTAAGACATCCAACAGAAGCTGTTTTGCATTTTGTACGAAGCCAGATGAGCTCAAAGAGGCAAAAGTTCATATCAATCTCATGCTGCTAACGGGGAAAATACAGCCCTGCTTTTTACGAAAGCCCAGGGCATGAGAGGGATGAATACCTGGACACAGAGCTTTGGCTCTAACCGCAGCGCACGGTAGTTTAGATGTGCCTTTTCTAAGACACCTCTCTCTACAGGAGTCTAGTTATTCCAAAGACATAAACAACATGCCAGCCTGACTGATGTGATTCATCGCCGCTTTCTTTGATGAGATCACCACATGCTATTGCAGAGCAGAAGAAGCCTCAGCGCCTGAGCCCAAATTTTATGGTTCAAGAATCAACAATGTTTTCGCTCAGGAAATTTATAGTCTTTGCCAACCCCAAACTGGAACGGAGACACATCAGTCACATGTTGCAACCTTTGCAGCAAACTCAGTTCCACATCCGCTATTTCAGTTTCTTTTCTGGTCGTGTCAGTTTGCAAGTAGACATAGGAAAAAGGTTAAAAGTCAAAAACAGGCAAGGTGTATCAATAAGTTAAATTCAAATTTTCTTGAAATAAGTAGCAGACTCAGAGTGCCAGCTCAGATCACCCAAGACTACATACTTAAAAATGTTTGGCTTAGAAAAATTACTGTTATTCATTTTCCACCCGTGCCCCTCAGAGTGGGTTATTTAGGGCATTCAAAAGGCAACAATGCACTAGTAAGTGCTCTACCCTTTCAGTCATTCCATTTTACTTTTCACATCAAATATGTTAACTTGCCTTTTAAACCAATGCAGAGGCCCTCCTGAAATTTTTATACACGTGCTTTTTATATACTGGTTTTTCTTTTACTTACACTTCCAGTTACTGATTATGTTTCAGGGTCAAGAGGAACCACATGAGGAAAATAAAGTTTTAAAGAGACAGATAGGCAAGGTCATAATCTATAACAAATACTTTTCTTTTCCTTTTGTTAATATAGTCATCCACCTACCTGATGTGCGGATGTGCTCATTCACCCACCTACCTTTCAAACAGTTTTACAAGTATTTAATCTTTTCTTTTTCACCAGAAGTTAATCAATTAGTGCAAATGACGATGCATGTTCATCAGTTACCAATATATTGCTTTATTTCTTGGTAGCAAATTAAGGCTTTATAGTGAGATTTGTACAGTACAGGCCAATTTAAACATCAGAAACCTTAAAAACCACGTAGCGCTATTCACTCAATTTAGCATAGCCAGAAAAGTAGCTTTTTTTTTTTTTTAATAAACAGTTAAATGTTACTAATGAGGCCTTATATTTCATGAGTGCAAATGGCTCAAAATCCCACCGTCCTCAGGAATGGGCTTAACATTTAACTGTCCTCGGGGCCATTTTGAGCTAAAGGAAAAACAGAGAGTATAGCTGTCTCGGATAAAATATACTGTACTACTTGCTGGAGAAGAATCTCTAATTTTAAAAATACAGAAAGGAAAATCAAAGTGAT
Organism: Grus americana; assembly: GCF_028858705.1. Taxonomy (NCBI): domain Eukaryota; kingdom Metazoa; phylum Chordata; class Aves; order Gruiformes; family Gruidae; genus Grus; species Grus americana. Next base: position 82,291,970 of record NC_072853.1, on the reverse strand, counting down.
ATTAACTGGCCAAAGGGTGGTATCACCCCCTATTAGTGACTGACCAGTAATAGTAGCAATGCCAAATTCGTTTTCCGTGGCCCTCTTTGCTTTAGTACAATCTGATTTCTAATTCAGAGCTGATGACATCCTGTATGTTAAGAAACTCAAAACTGGAGGAACATACATAAGTTACAGGAATTTTTGCAGCAGTAGGACAAGTTCCCTCTGCAGGGACATGCCCAAACCATTGCTTTTTTGTAATTTGAGAGAGCATTGCTACAAGTATTTCCTCAGCAGTTATGTATTTTTCTCGAGCATATGGATTTTCACTTCATATCAATGATTTTATTAGTGTTGTCTGGAGATGATGGAACTACTGCTTATGAAAACCAGACACGGTGCTTCCCTTCTTATGTTCTCTACCGAGACATTTATAGTGCTTGAGCTGAACGTATGAATTCACCTGTCAGTCAGGCGCAGGGGGCCTGCCTGAAAATATCATCACCCCTAACATGTCTGGCTTTCAGATCTGAGCATTACATGTGAAAACATGCAGAGAAACGGCTGCCAGAAAGCTGTGAAGAAAGTAACCATGAAATGACCACACGCTCTGGGGAAGGAGGCAATGAAACGGGGGAACCTCCAAACCACGCTTGCTCTTGCATGAGCAAGGGTGACCATGAGAGTACAAGGGGCTCCCAGTGTCACAGGGCAACACTGGCGTTTTAATTCCTTGCGGAACAGCAGCTGTTTCTCCAGCCTAAGGGAAGACACACAGGCAAGGTTTCGCAAAATCTAAACCTCACGTAAATAACGCTTTAAGCTCCTCTGTCCCCAGGGATGTTATCTAACATCAGGCTAACGTCTTTGAAGTCTCGAGATCAGCCATCTACCCTTTCAACTGGAAGGCCACAGAAAAGGGTCAGGTTTCTACGTGTATTAAGGCACGTACTGAATTTACCTCAACGCACGTGCCTGGTTTGCTCAGGGAGTGTCCACTGCAGCGGTGCCATGGCTGCTGAAGAGATACGGCAAAGGAACAAAGACAGACTTTCTGGTGACAGCCACGCAGCACAGCAATTGGGACTGTCCCGTGCAAGCCGCTCCACAATGCCTCAGAGAGTCCCCCGTGTACTGCAGTGCTATCTCAGCGTGTTGCAGAATTACAGCAGCTTCTCAGGCTGATTTGCTGGATTTTCCCTTTGCCAGGACACCAATATCTCATCTGCTTTCCTCCGCTCAGGTAAATATGTCACCGCTTATGAGACCCAGAAGTCCCTATCTGCTACCAGAGGGTGGTACTACACATGCAGGAGAAGGCAGATGTAGAAATGAAGGCAAGTAGTGATGATGCACGAGTGACCTGGAGGTGGGCTTTCCAAGAGAATCCATGCATGGACGGAATTTCCAGATTCACTCAGCAGAGTGCTTGGCAATGGCCAGCAGGTCTTATTCTGCCTCAATCAAGTATGTTTAAGAACATTACCCAGTATTTCCTGAGGGACTACAATGCTTGAATACCAAAGAAAAAGTACTTGGAGACAAGGGAATGCTTTATCAGCCATATTGGAAGAAGTTGGGGGAACACAGACACATATTGCATAGTCAGCTTCATGAGCACAGCTGGAATTCAGATGTATTTGACACAGCTCAGTAGCATTTCCAAAGGAGGGATTATGTGCTATTTCCTTTGGAGGTAGCTACTGTAGCCTGGGACAAGATCACGGCTATTATGGAAATGGCACCCCACCGGGGATGCTGAGCACTCATTGCTTTCGCATTAAGGCAGCCTCTGCATGGAGACCCACCACACCTTAAAAAGTGATCATACAAAAAGCAAACAAAATAGTCCTCTAGAAACCCCCCTCACCCACAACATACAAGAAAAGCTGACTCCCGTGAGCTATAGAAAAGACAGCATTACTGAATATGGGAGCGTGTGTTTATACATCAGTGTTTTTAATACTGCATTGTAACGACAGGTGCGGGGTGTCCTTTCAGAAGAAGGCAGGGTTGGTGTGCTCTATAATACAGCGCTTGCAATGTCGCTTAACAAATCGCAGAGCATCCACAGAGACATCACAGTCCTGCACATTCAACATCTGCAGGTCAAAACAGTTGGCAGCTACAATCTGCAGGCCCTGCCCAGTGATGCTCTCACATGATTTCAGGCTCAGGCGCTTCAGGTTGAAGCAGTTGAGGGCTAGAAACTCCAGGCCGGTGTCTGAGACCAGAGGGCACTTGCCAATATCTAGCGATTTAAGTTTTGTGCAATTTTTGGCGAGGTACTCCACACCGTGGTCCGTGATGCCCTCGCAGCCCCGCGCGTTGAGGTAGCGCAGCTTGCTGCAGTATTTGGCTATGTAACGGATGCCCACGTCTGTGATCCGGCCGCAGTGAGCGATGCTAAGGTATCGGAGGCGCGACTCCAGCTTGGCTATCTCCCGCATGCCGAAGTCACTGACAAAGCGACAGTCGCTCACGCTCAGTTCCTTAATGGACGTGCAGTAAATCATCAGGTAGCGGAGACCCTCGTCGGTGATGCGGACACAGCGGCGCAGGTACAGGTGGGTCAGTTGAGTGCAGTGAGCGGCAATGGTGTGCAGTCCTTCGTCCTCCAGGACGAAGCAGTCTGTCATGTCCAAGTAGCGAATGGAGATTTGTTTCCCGTGTAAGGGAGACAGCTTGATGGAGGCTTCGCGAGTCAAACTGATGCATGTTACTTTGGAGCAGCCTAAGTGGAAAAACACAGCAAATTTAAGCAAGCAGTAAAAACAAATCACGCGGCAGGACCAGAAAGGTGGGCATGAAATGGCGTGCTGGATGTGCTGAAGATATCTTCATTTTGCAAGAGCAGAATCATCCTGACTGACCAGTCTGGATTTGCTGTGATGTGTCCCTACACTAGAGGAAATAACAAACTCCACTGGCATCAGTGAGGTTGCTTCAGGGTTTTGAGCACCAGTAAAGTGACAGACCAATTCTGTCCATATCCCAAATGTTACTTGATGGTTCTAGGTGTATCTAGGGACAGTCTGTGATCTGTTGCTGCAATATAAACCCATGATAACTTGAGTAAAATGGTGCTACATGACAACCAACAGAGCTTTTTGATCAGTCTCATTGCTGACTGGCTGAGTTTGTAAACCAACATCAGAGGCTCTTTCACCATCCAACCCCATTATAAAAAAGACAAACCCCACCCACCCTTCAAAAAGCATTTGGAGAACAGATGTGAATCCAGCCCCAAGCCTGCAAATGTGGGAAGGATGCAAAACTATGGCAAGACTATGTGCTTGCAGAAGGGTGGAGATTCGGGTAACCCAAGGAGAATGGGAAGAGTCAGCAGGAGCCAACAGACTGGTACGGGCATGGGAGGACATGGACAGACACAGAAAAGGACTGTTTCAAGTGAGAATGTCTGGCCATGAATGGAGGTAACTAGACTAGAGGAGAAACACCAGACCTTGCAAGGAAATATAAAGAGCTAGATTAAAGGGAAAAACACTCTCACAGACTTCCCCCATTTTTAACCTCCACTCTGTGCGTGGTGGTGAATGAAAGCTAAAGCTTTTTTTGGAAAGTGCTGTTTCTGCTGCACTGCAAACCAGCAGTCTCAGGCTCCTGAAGGGAAATTCTTATCTGTGCCAAGTCCAGATGCGCACATTGCTTTAGCATAGCTAGAAACAGCTACAAGGAAGAAGGGAGGGTCTACCTGTTAGCTATCAAGGCCCAACAGTTTTAGCCATAAACATCTACTTGGACAAATTCTGCAGCTTATGCCTAAAGAGGTGCCCTCAGGTACGGATATAAAGAGATTTTCTGTTTTGCTGAAACACTGGCCAAAGGGAATGAAGTGACCCATGAAAAGCCAGAAAAGTTAGGATGGTGACCTTAGAGCTCCATGTATTAGAAATGCTGCACAAATCCTGTAGTCTGGAAGTAAAGAGCATGGCAATGTATGGAGACCACCTCAAAAACCTGAATGACCCAAACCCATACCACTTGATACAACAGGTTCTTATTCAGAGGCTTCGTGGAAGGTATGAATATATTTCAGTTCTTAAAAACAAAAAGGAAAAAAATCCCTTGAGATAATCCAGTGGGCTCACACAAATGCTATAACAAGCATGGGATATGGACTTGAAACAGTTTGCCACCTGCAATTAGATTTTTACATTCATTTGAATTTGCAGCTGGATTTTTCATTTAGGCTTCAAATTTATTTGAACAGATGCAAATTTTACCTTAGGCCTCATGCAATGAAATGGGCAAATTGTCCACAGGTCATGCAGAAGCTCTGGGGCCGTCAAGCAAACCACTTTGTTCAACAAACATCTTCTTAAAACTGAATGCTGCTATTTCCTCTTCAGACTGTGTTGCAGATCTGTCTATGTTATGGTGCAATCTTTGGAAATACATTTGCCTTCAAATAAGTACTACATACACGCCCAATAATGCAAAGTGATTTTTCTAAAGGTAAGCAGTACAATATTAATAGTGTAATAATTTCACTTCTAATATGTTTTTTGGAGTAGGTGATAAATATTGCACCACAGGAGTCCCCATCCTTGAGCTGGGTTTCCACAGAAGAAGCTGGCACCTAGGCAGAGTTCTGCTGGACCTGACATAGCTGTTGCTATTGCGTTTGGCTGAGGAGGTTGCTGGATTAAGGAGTCAGTCTGGATATTTTACATGCTGACCAGAATTCAATTTTAAAATCTGGCTAAGTGAGAATGAAGGGTCCATGAAGCTGAGGAGAACGTTCTGTCTGCTAGGGATCCAAGAAGTGGGAACGCTTTAATGACTGCAATTAAAAAGTGAATGGATCAGAAGTCTCACAGCAGGGTTGGAGTCACATACATCAGTGTGTGATCACTGTTTTGACAAGCTCAGCATCGCCTTGTCTAGTTACTTTGGCTACACTGTAAAATATTTAATGGGAAGGACATTCAAAATGGTTTCACCAGAAAAAGAGTCCATGTTGATATAGAACTGACTGATTTTTAGGCAAAATGACAAGTTCCTGAGTCTGCAACAATTTTTCTGTCCTAAATAATAAAAAAAAGTAAAACCAAAGCTCTTGTAACAGGTTTTCCATAAAGTAAGTACAACTGATTTTTAAAAGGGAGAACAAACTTCCAAAGAGATCGAAAAAAATACTGGCTAGCGTGTTAGATAATAACTTGCAGTCAAGCTCAACCAACTTCTAGATATCTCAGACCTGCCCACAAAGTGGATGCTGAGAGTGACAGAACTTACATTGTGGAAAACTCTTAAAGTTAATATGAACATCTGGTTTTGACATTAAAGATTTTGGTACGTTATTGCTGCCAAGTAACCATCCAAGGGGGAGAGGGATTCAACTAGATGTACAACTGTGAGCTGGGTTTTAATTAACTAGCTACAAGTATAATGTTATCCCGCAGCACATGTACCCAGCTTCTCAGTATGAAACTAAATCAGTGAACCACTTCAGTCCTAAGCATTTCTTGAGTGTGTAGGTTCAAGCCTTGTCCTCCTAACTACAGACTGAAGGAGGTGAAAATGGAATCCTGCTTCCAAAACATCCTCCAAAATTACCCACATCAAAATGAAAAAAGTGGACTCAAAACAAGACCCCAGTGATCAATTATCCTCAATTCATTTGCAAGCTATCCTGGTTTTGGATGAGATAGAGTTAATTTTCCTTCTAGTAGCTGGTATAGTGCTGTGTTTTGGATTTAGTATGAGACAAATGTTGATATCACACTGATGTTTTTAGTTGTTGCTAGGTAGTTGCAGTGTTTATACTAATTCAAGGACTTTTCAGCTTCTCATGCCCCGCCAGGTGCACAAGAAGCTGGGAGAGCACAGCCAGGACAGCTGGCCCAGGCTGGCCACAGGGATAGTCCCTGCCATAGAACGTGATGCTCCATATATATATGTATATATATGTATATATATAACTGGTAAGCTAGCTGGAAGGCAGATTCACTGCTCAGAAACAGACTGGGCATCAGGTTGTTTTATTTTCCTTTTGCATGTGGTGAGCAATTGCATTTGTGCACCACTTGTATTATTGTAATTCTTGCTATTCTTGTTATTCTTGTTATTATTCTCTTCCTTTGTTGTCCTATTAAACTGTCTTTATCTCAACCCACGAGGTTTTTTCCATTCTCCTCTCCATACCCTTGCAGGGGGAAGGGTGAGCGAGTGGCTGCATGATGCTCGGTTACCGGCTGGTGTTAAACCATGACACAGGCACAGGCAGCAAAAAGCCATGTCTGAACCCAAACACTCTGACTGCTGAGCATGTTCAAACCCAGGATTTTTCCCTTACCTGCTCCAAAAAGAAAGGACAATTTAGAAAAATATGAGATTAAAATTACTTTCCTGTTCTGTTGATGAGACAAAATTCAAGGAAGACAGGTATTTTACTCGCCCTCTACACACTTTGGACCAAACTGATGAGCTCCTAGGGACAGACACCATCTTCTAGGTCTGAAAGTAACAGGCTTGGGGAAACCACAAATGAAGACAGACCCCAAAAGAACCTGTTTCACAACCTGGTATCATCTTTTAATTTTCCTCGCTTTCAAAAAAGTTACCTTCAGTCTATAGCATATCTATCAGTAGGAGATGTGGACCAAAGCATTTTCAGTCACCTACAAGCCCCCAGGTGCGCTTAGGGTGGCAGCTACCAGACTGGTATGCCAAGGCAGTTAACCCTCCGCTCAGCAATTCTACTTGTCCTGTCTCTCCAGGCCCAGGACACTTGAGCCACTCAACTCTCCACACCACCCTAGAGGACATAGTAAGAAAAGCATAAATATGCCAGGGATACAGCCAGTCTTCAAAGTGATATATAGTTCTAGGTCTAAATCACACAGGCACACGCATTTTCTCCTGGTGTTGGAGATGCTTCAACCTGCATGTGTGGTTAGCAATCCAGAACTAACATCAGTATGTACCGACAATAAGTAATTCATATGCAAGGTCATTGAGAATAGACTCCATGGGAGTCCCATCCCATGGAGTCCCACAGAGACTCCTTATCACCTGGCAATTTCAGAGAGCAACCACAAAAAGTGAATAATTCTGATTTGTTGCTATTTGGTTTGATGCCTTCCATGACATTCTACAATCCTAAGAATATTAGGTAAAAGAGTTGAATAAATCAATTAAAAAAATAAAAGTCAGGAAAAAAGAAAGCAAATCAGTGTACACAAGATAGGCAGCCTTGGAAAAAATCAGTTTATCTGAGTACCAGTGCCTCAAAAGCATTGCTTTCTATCCCCATTTCGTCCTGCTTATTGCCATTAGTAACTCTGCAATGGCAAAGCTGGTCTGGCTGATTAATAACAACATTAGACTGATAATAAGTGAGATCACAAAATAAGTATTGAACATCAAATTTACTTCAGTGCCAACCTATTTGCAGAAAGGAAATTCTGTGTGGCTGGCCGTGGGAAAAAAACATCTTGTTTCCCCAGAGCAGGTCTGAGGAAAATTGCCAAAACATTTCTGCTGATCTAAATAGCTGCGGTGATACCTTGTAACTGGGTGAAAGGAAAAGCAGAAAGCCACTAAGCAAATATACACACTATTAAAAAACCAAAACATCCAAACTAGCTAAGTCTTGCAACAGAAACAAGGGGACCTCGAAGTTTAGCTGGGGATGACAATTGGTCTTTATACCCAGACAGAAGCCTAGCACTGATTCTGAGCTCCTTCTCAAGTCACTTACCAGATTACAGACATATACATTATATATATAATATAAGCTAAAAGAGGGTAGATTTAAGCTAAAAGATGATAGATTTAGATTAGATGTTAGAAAGAAATTCTTCACTGTGAGGGTGGTGAGGCACTGGAACAGGTTGCCCAGAGAAGCTGTGGAGGCCCCATCCCTGGAAGTTCAAGGCCAGGTTGGATGAGGCTTTGGGCAACGTGGTCTAGTGGAGGGTGTCCCTGCCCATGGCAGGGGGGTTGGAACTAGATGATCTTTGAGGTCCCTTCCAAACCAAACCATTCTATGATTATATGATTCTAAAATCTACATATAAATTATATATATAGATATGAAAAAGATAAAACAAATTTTGCTGAAGTAACTAGCCTTCACTATATGATGTAGCACTGACTGCAACGTGGGCCCTTGGGTAAGGGTGCTTTGTGCAAAAATGTATTAAAAGTACTTGTGCTATTTGAATGGGCCACCTCTGCTACCTCTTCTCCATTGGAGGAGGCCTGGGCACCGAAGAGGTGCTGCTGGCATTTGGGGCATTGAGATTCTAGCAGTGCCTGTCTCACCAGTGCTATCTTAGGAGACTGGCATTCCTGTTTTGAAAGACAACACAGAAAGGGAAAGTGTGCAGTCGTGGGGCCAGGGTTTTGACAAAGCGCAATGCTTTCAGAATCAGAGGCATCCATATAGAAATGTATCCTGTTACCTGACACGTCCAGGTGTTCCAGGTTGGGGCACAGTGACACGACATCAAAGACCGCCTCATTGGAGATGTTGTAACAGCCAGACACCTCCAGCCTCCTCAGTTCTGGACAGCACTGGGCAATGGTGTAGAGTCCTCTGTCTGTGAGCCGCCTGCAGCCACTAACAATTACCGTCTCCAACATGAGACATACGTTGGGTGTATCCTGACAAAGCCTCCGGGTCAGCACTTTAAGAGCCCTGTCTACGTTGATTGTCTCGCCGGTCAGGCGAATAGTCCTCCAAAGTCGGGGGTCCCAGGCAAGGTTATACCAGCGGCGGCACACACGGGCACAGCGGCACAGCTGGTTGGTGGGCAGGAAGGAGAATATCTGGATCATGGAATGGTCGGGCAGCCGGTCTATGTTGGCCTGTTCCTTCTGGTGCTTGGACGCCAGCCGGATGAGAGGGTGAGTGAGGCGGGTTGGAGGTGGTGAGTGGACCATGGCAACAGTTTCCCCAGTGACTGAGGATGAAGACGTCGACGACCCTCTGCCATTCTGGAAAGTGGGGGAATTTGGTGGAAATATTAATGCTGGACTGGGTGTGCTGAGTGTCCGCATGCTCAGGTCGGAGTCTGGAAGACAAAACACACGATTTCAGTGAGCAGTGGGCAGACACAGAGCTCTCTGCACAGCACAGCACCCCGCTGGCCTGTTTGTTAATGGAGCATGATGGGCTCTGGGGTTTGTTGGGGGTTAAGCAGTCATTTTTACCCGTGAGAGTAAGGAAACACATATTTCAAAATCTATCTTACAGTATGCTCTGAAAACACTGTTCATCTTAGTGTTGGGTACATGACAGAGATGCACCCATAGCTGCGCTGTCAAAGCCACGCTAGCAAAAGAGAGGCTGCAGGTCTGAGCCCTGTAATGAAGAGGAGATGGCAGTGAAAGTCCAGGGATTTTAATTCTTTATACTCTAAACACTGTAAGAAATGAGTAAATTTGAGTCTCAGGCTTTTTTTACAGAGTACCTTGGCACTACCTAGACAGCTGTGAGCTGTTAGGGGAGGAATACTGTGGTCCTTCACCTCTCAGCTCCTTCAGCCATTCAGTGGGAGGCCAAAGAAGAGCTCACAAGTGCTTCTTCCTTCACCAGACTTAGGCAGATGAGAAAAGTACAAGCCCATATGCTTATTTTCAAACCCCGTACACTTATTTTCATTGTGTCATTAAAGAAGTTCATTTTTTGTTCATGCAAACTGGGACTCAGCAGTTCCACCAAGAGCCCAGTTCTTGAAGGAGGGCTGGTTGTGCCTCTTCATGTGCACGCAGAAAGCACTCTTTCCCAATGGACTAAAGCGAACTTCAGTCGGATTTGAAAAAACAAGCCCAGAAAAGTAAGTGGCGAAGAAACAGCATGCCTGGAAACTTGTTACAGAGCTGTTGCACAACATTTACATGCTCTTTTTGCTAGGGCTAACTGTCACACTGGAAGCAGTCAACCCGAAAAAACCCCACACAAACCAATTTGCTACTTCTTTTCCTTCTTTATTTCACTTTACTGGCAAAAAGCAGGCACAAAAATAAAGGACCTCTGCTACTAAAAATGTTGCCTTTGCTCTCAGATTATTTCAACTGTTTTCCCTCTGTGCTGACATTGCTGCCTATGAGTCATTTCCACTCCTGCTCCCAGCTCTCCAAGCAAAGCAAGTAAAAGACTGGAAGACAACTAGGATATAATTTTGATAGTCAAGCGAATGCCATGGACAATACATTTGCCAACCCTGAGATATTTCAGCAGTACGCTACACAAGATGGAACCAGTGTGTGAGAGATGAACGTTGCTGCTGAGCACACTCCTTCCATCTCTGACCTCTCAGTACTGATGTCAACAGAAATTCTTTATGAAGGAAAGCACCATCCAGAGATGAATACAGGAACCACAATTTAGTGCCCAGTAGAATAACAAATATCACGAATGGAGTAAGAACAGTGGTTTTAGAGCACCAAGCTTTCCTCCACGTCACATCTTCTGCTATCAATCACCTCAGTGTTCAGACATTTCAGGGAAGCGTGCAGAGTCATCTCCTTACGTAACACAGCTCTGTGACTGCGACAGCATAGATATGGGTTAAGCAGGGTAGAGCCAGAAATGCATTCCACAAACCTTAATTTTTAAATTAAGTACATTTTAGATCAATTCGATCAGTGTATTACACATGACTTTCCCATCAACCTTAGCCCAGCAGAGGCATGCTCTGTCTCACTAGCTACAACAGTAGCAACCACAGGCTTGCATTTTCACAGCGAGTCTGCAAGGGTGAGAGGCACAACTATTTAGCTGAAGAACCCACGACGCAAAGTCCAGCAGCTTGCCCAAGATCACTTAGTTCAGCTGCAGAGAGATCAAAATCATCATGTCACGCCGTGAAGGAAAAACTTACACTACCCAGCTCCTTCTCTCTTCTGTATCTTGTTTTACTTAGACAGAAATTCAGTATTTCAGCAAGTGACAGGAAAAACATTTTCCTCAAGGCTTCTGAGTCTATGCTATGGCTATGTGGATCTAACCCAGGGATTTGTGTATTTTTGAGCAAGAATCATATCTTAACACAGAGTGGGTTTTGCAGACACTCTGCTCCACTTTGAGACCTCCTAATACCCCCCCTGGCAGCTATTGCAAATAATTGCATGGAGGAGTGTTATTTGGAAAGCGTCTGGTATACTCCGGTATTTTAAAAATGAGATTTACAGCTGGAGTGAAAAAAAACCAAAACACCAGCAGCAGCCAGGGTCCTGCAGACAAGCACTGACTCCACAGACCACTTAGTAACAGTCTCCTAGATTAATTTTTGCAAGGACTTACCATATGTTTGACCTCCCTCACATCACCACCAAAACCAATGACAGTGCCTGAAGTTAAACATGTGCAGAAGATGTGGCAGACTTGGAGCCTTTACTTCTTGCTCTTTTCTTGAGATTTTAAGACAAGGATGCTTCTAATATAAAAGAATACATATTTTTGCCAAGTGCTGGATGTATCTTCCACTCCTACATATATTTAGTATTGTGAATTCCTCTCCTTTCCTTTTACTTTTTCATTTGCTTTGGGCTTTTTGTTTGTTTGGTTGGTTGTTTGTTTTTACACAAACCAGCACAAAAAGGGAAAACAAAATGATATCAATAAAACCTACAGAAAAAAACACTTGTTTCCACACTGAAAAACAGACGGAACTATGATCAAAAGCAAAAAGTTTCATTTTTTAACATCTACTATAAACAATTCTTAGTACTGTGGGAAAGATTACCTCCTGTAAGACAGTCTCTCAGCATATTTTGAAAACATACATTTTAAATCAGTTGTTGTTGAAAACACCTAAAAATCTCTGCAGGGTTACATTCTTCCCTACTCTCCATTCCTACTTAAGTAGAAAAAAACATTTAATACTCCCTGGTTCTCTCCTGCTTCCCCTGGTGATGAAAGCACCAAGCTAATACGGCTAATCTGCACTCCTTTTGGATCAAAAGTAGCATTCCTTCATCACTCCTGGGCACTGTGAATAATCAATATCTTAGACATTTTGGGTGCGTAATGAATTACCAAAAATGTGGTTTTTAAATTAGACCTAGAGCTAAAAAAGGTTTGACCTTCTGTTTTATGAGTATGTGCTTGCTTCGTGCTCTCTTAATTCTCTCATTCGTGTAACAGCTTCAGATGTGCATCCTGTATTTCCTTTACCTTCAGTCCTGAAGGTGCATCGTGTGAAACTTGCTCCTGCCACCTTCACGGCACGGCCTTCCAGACAGACACATAAATGCACCCTGTCTCCCCAAAGTATTTTGGAAAAAGACTGTACTGCTGTCATTATGTTTAAACAAGAGAGTCGAGAGAGCATTACGGGTCTGCTGAGCTCGTAACGCAATACACTCTCAGACAGGAATTTTGCTGGTAGCTCAGCTGAACTCTGTACAGAGGTATTCCCGCTTACTGTTCGTTGTACACCCCTAAGGGGAAAAGAAAAAAATAGCAGGTGAGTCCAGGAGCCTTTTGCCAGTAAAAACTTGGAAAGCTTTTTGCTAGCATATAAAGCTTCAGCAAAACACTTGGTCTACTGTACATTTTCCAGGCTTTTCAAGCATTGTTGGGAGGGGCTTCCTCTAGCACTATCTAAACCTCTAAGGGTTTCCTGCAAATTTTGTTCTTCGCCATTTGCTGAGTGCTAGCTGACAGGCTGAGTCAGTCTGAGACAGGGCAACTTAATGACAGCGTGACATTAATAAACACAGCCCTGCAAGCGCAAACAAAGTTACTGATTGCAGTTCTCAATATAGATCTTTAGACACACATATGCCCTTTACAAGCATTTCTTTTCTGGAAAATACCCAATTGTTTACAAGCCTGAAATGCAGCTTTACATTTTGGTGATCTTAGAAAGTAAAAAACAAAATACAAAGCAGTCCTATGCTTCCCTCCCTACAAGCTCTTTTGCCCCTTTCCCTCTGATTACCAATCTTCTGTGCAAGATGCATTTTATTAAAGCTTTGCTCGGGCTCTGAAAATTGTTTGTTGATGTAAGAGAAAATTTCTTAACAATCTCTAAAGAAATCTCAAAAGATGCGTGCCAGAAACAGAACTATAAAAGCTGACACAGAGGGAGAAAATGCACTGGAGGGAGTTTTCTTGTTCCATTTGGAATCTGGTTTATTTCAAAAGATTTTTTCCCCCCAGTTTGTTTCCCAATTAATACATACATCTGGGGAAAAAGATCCTTTAAATATTTAAAGCAAGATCTAGTCTCTGCTCCTTCTGGCATTGACAACACTATGCAGTCTTCGATTTCAGAACCAGCGACAGAAAACAATGTTGTATTTTTGTTAGTCCAGTGATGCACAATAACATGGGACACTTGATGTTCAGACCCCAGCATGGACTTCTTAAGATTGATCCATTTTCCATGCTTAAAGCATGACTCCATTCAACCACACCTTCCACTATGCTATTGCAGGTGTGCCTTTTCTGAAGTGAATCCTATAGCGAGCTCCTCAAGTTAACAAAATTAAAATGAAATTTTTGGTAAATATCAATCAAACTTCAGATTCTTATCTGACAACTAAAAAGCATCCTTCATGTTGATCTGCTGTCATCACTGAGGTTTTTAGCAAAACTAAGGCAAGAATTAAACCAAACTATGTTCAGGCTCTGAAAAGTCAGTATAGCTGAGAAAAATAAAAAGCAATTGGCATTTTTTCAAAACGTTAGATGCAAAATAATGTGTGCAAGAAGCATTTACACGTAGTACAGAAATGTCACTTATTTAGCATTTTTTCAATAACAGTGTTGCATAGATATTACATATTTTACTAAGTGCAGTGTGGGTATAGACTTCACATTTTTACCATGATACCATCAACTTTGTGCATGCCAAGGAAGTACTCCTTTTACTGAGACTGGGGAAAGTAGGAGCTTAATGGTTGTAGCAGCTACAGTTTACAGCGCAAAGGGGAACAGAAGCAGCTAGCAGGCTTCTACAGGGGGAACATCACGGGCTGATTCGAGGAGAGGCTTGTGAATTTGACAGACAGATGTCAAATATGGCTGTGTGCCCTTAGTGGAGGTTAGGAAAAGGAGTTAGCTAGGACAGCAGGCTACAAGAGGGTCATTTGCTTTCTAAAGCTCTGGGCATGGACGAAGTCCCAGCAAAAGCAATACCAACAAAAAAGTGTCTTCCACATCGCAAACATCCTCAGGTGTTTCTCTCAGGCTAAGTTACCCTACTGACCTCAGTTCCTTCCAGCTCCAGGAGGCTGGTATGAATCGGAGAGTCCGTGATAGCAAAAAGGCAGCTGGAACAAAACTCATTGTGCAAACTTGCGCGGGGCTGCAGCGGTCAAGTATGCCAGAGGGAAAGGGTTGCTCGGCGGAGCTACCTATGTGATTTTGCAACCTTTTACAATGAAGAACGTACAGAATGGGAAACAGAGTTGGATGACCTCTCTTGTCTGTCCTGAAGTACGCAAAGTACACTTAAACCATCTCCAGCGTGCATGTCTGCCCTGTTCTTAATTTCCAGGGACAGCTATTACTCAGCTCACTGAGGCGCCTGTTCCAGTGTTGTCACCATATCAAGTTTCTAAGTTTTTCCTCTTACCCAACTCACACAAGAAGCTGTTTCTTGCCCCTCTCCTAGTGATTGCGAAGAACGAGAGGTCTCCACTCTTCCTGCAAGGATTTCTCACATGTGTTTGCTCAAACTTCAGCCCTTTCTTCCTAGTCACATTACTAATATTCAGTTTCTCCTAGTTTCTCCTTTAAATTTTCTCCAATATACCTATATTTGTCTTAAAGCACAATGCTCCAAACTGAGCACTGCACAACGCCGCACCTCACCAGCAGCAGCTAAACTGGAGTCCTTCCCACCTATATTTCGTGGAAACCACATTGTCAACCTGCCAGATTTCAACAGTCTCAGAAGAATGACGCATTCAGTATGTGATTCGACATATTGCCTGGATTCCCACGTGCCATACAGCTGCCTGGCCATTTATTCTCTTCATCCATGTTTATATAATCTATTCATCTTCCCCACACCTGTCTCCTTAGAGAGTGGTATGTTTTCTCTCTCCTTAATCTTCTCTCTCTTTTTTCAAGAGCCTTTTAAGTACGGAGAAAGCTTCTCAAATTGTGCTCATTTTCAGATTTCCAAATACACTGCAGGTCTGGTGTCATAAATTTTAACTCATTCCTCTGTATATTGGTAGTTTTGTGTCTCAATTCAATTCAAACAGATGGCTTCTGGAGAGAGATGCAAAGTCTAGCAACCTATTAACAAATTCTGTAAGGTATGGCAGGGCAGATCCCTAAAGGGTCCTTCTTGAAACTCCATCACAGCTGACAAATTCTCAGTGATAACTACGCAATATACTATTTCCCTTCAGCAGTGATTTCACTTAGTCCGTGTTTCACCGGCTTGTTTCCAACACAGACATGTAAAAGTCTAAATAAACCTGAGATAGATTACAGCTACTGTTTCCCTCTTACCAGACAATTTATTCTTACCAACACAGAAAATTAGATTGAAAAGTAAGGTCAAAGGAACAAAAAACCTTTGGCAAAGGTGAGAACTTATTTCTTATCCTGTGAAATCTTGTAGGTCATGCAACTCTCTTTTTGAGAGCAAAGACCTGTGACAAAGCTCGATTTTCAATGTAAGAATGAGCAGCCTTGGAGCTCGTGAAGTAATCGCATCCACATGCTCCTGGAAGGAATGGTTCCACAGAACTTAAAATAACCTTTTATAGTTTTTAAAAACCTCCCATAGAATGTAATAAGAAACTGTACCTATTGTACAAGACTAGAGGCATTGTTACAAGACCATGTGGAAGAGGAATATGTTAACTTACATTTGAAGCCATTTCATAGTAGTTTCTGTGTGACATTTTACACCTCGGATTATACTGGTGTAACTTCCCTGTGATGTAGAGCTCCAGTTTTCTTCAGTCTATAAACTCCTCCATGTACATTTGGAGACCTGATCTTGCATTCCTGGCATATCCACACTAGATGCTTAAAGTCAAACAGCACTGCAAGTGAAGTAATCGTTATAGTTTTATTAAGCAAATAATTCTTCCTTACAATGTATTTGTCAAAATCTGGAACTAATTTCTCCCCTACTGACTTTGTCCCCTGCCACTTGGCAAGAATTAATTTTATCTCCATATTTGTGAACAGAGCTAATAATACAAAGACTGAAGGGGAAAAAAGAAAAAGCAATCCACCTATTAGTTTATGAAGTCAAAGCATCTTAACTTTGCCTTCGGTACCACTGATGTACCACTAGCACATCAGTTCTGAGAAAAGGATTTGTCAGTGCATCACTGCTGGGAAATTACATAGAGATAGGTGGGATGGTGCACTTTTTACGTGTTCAGTAAATATCTAACCCCAAAATGAATGCCATACATGCTTAAGTACAAGTTCTTCTTATATCCCTTCAGGTCAGATCCTCGCCCAACTCCTTGCAGTATGCCAGGGAGCTCCCCCAGCTGAGTTAGTTGTATCTGCATTAGCAAGCAGTGCAGCCCAGAAAGAGGAGCTCTGCGGAGCAAAACTGCTACTGCTGAGAACCCAACATCCACAGGCCAGGGAAGCGGGCGTTAGTTTTTGGACAATGTCTAATTTCATCCCCAAACCTGAATGCTCAGTAGGGGTTGCCTTTGGTGCTTTAGGTGTCCTGCCAGAACATATTTTTTACTTCAGTTTCACCTGAGAGTAACCGGGTTCATATACCTCATGGTGGTAACTAAAACCCAGTAAGCAGGGACTAAGGGGAGAGTGATTTCAAAAGTGAGCTTCAGACCTGAAAAAAAATGCTAATGTAGATGAACCCACTGGTCAGTGAAGAACCCCCTGTCCACCTCCCCCAAATCCTGAATTACCACCTCCCAACCTAACCCGTACCACCTAGAGGAGAGGCACCCTGGGCCCTGCTGGGTTCTCAGGACTGCATTATCAATGGACCGGACACGCTGCATTCCATCGTCCTCCATTTTCAGGATTACCACACCTATGGGGATCTAGTTCTTTGCTGTTCAATGCATTGCTTTGAAATGTGCAAACCAATTGTGGTTAAAATGAAAATAAGCATTTACAAGATGCTTATATATAAACATTTTTTATATACTTCTATATAATGATTTAAGATAAATAAGACAACAAAAAGACAGCATGTTTGCTTAATTTCAAAGTCATACTAAAAAGCCTGCCATCCTCTCTCTCGCACCACCTGATGAACTGTTAGAAAGTTTTAATTAACCCAGGAACTCCACCCTGGTGAATACAAAAACCCTTCCCAATTCATCCAGAGAATGACGTGGTTCAGTGAAACAGGCTTACAACTGTATTCTGCCTTCTCTTTGAGTTACTCTGATTTAATCCAAGGTCAAAACTTTGTCAGGTGAAACACTTTTCTGCCTGACTAGGCAACATTTACATTTCTGTGTTGATCTTCATTTTTCATTTAAAACCCACTTTACAGAAATATAGATAAAATGAGCGCACAGTGCTCAATATTCACTCTCAAGGTATACATACGTGGCCAGAACCAGTCGTTTAGAGTGACACTGAGCTGGGGCAAACGGATCCTACTGTTTGCAGTATCTTTGCAAATTATATAGAAAACTGGATCAAATGCCTAATGGCTCCCAACTTCAAAATGCAGAAATCCAGTCAGCTGCTCCAGTCAGGTGTGGCTGTTCCACTATTTCACCTCTCAAAAATGGAAAAATTTAGAATAAAAGATGTATTGGTTTACATTATTATAGAACTTCACGGTAAGTTGCTGGACATAAATTTATGGGAGGGAAACATTTTCCAAATCCCCAGTTGTTCATGTGGATCAAAACCAAGAGGACCTGCAGAACCCTGATACGTAGTTCTAGTATATGTGCGTTGCTCTAAATGGAAAATAATATACAAAGCAGAGGAATGCTTGCTTCTGGGGAAAGCTGACAATATAACAACTTTGTTGTGTAATCAAGATGACTTGCATCCAGCTGGTAGCAAACTCTACAGTAGACAGATAATTCCCCTAAGAATGACTATTTCCAGCATATTCACCAGAAGTGAATTATTCGTGTAAAAGAACATTGTTTTTCACAATCAAATACTGGTATTTTAAAAGCACACAACTCTCAGAAATTATTGACTTTCAAATTAACAGGGGAACCAGGATTTGACCTCCAAAACTGGAGACATAAATGGTAAGCAATAGGCTAAACAGGAGAAGGGACAGTAGCAAGAGATTTAAATCCATGAAGTTATTCTCCTCTCTTAACACACAAGTTTAGATGCTAAAGATTCATTAAACCAATGTAATTTAGAATAGTCCAAATATCCTTCCTAAAATAAATTCAGGCTTTGTAAACAGAGGCTTTGCTGATAATCTGGGAAGAGACAACCCTCCAAACTATGGGACAGAGTTGTACACAGCGCAAGAAGAGGTCTCTAGATTAAAAAATAAAAACACTCAAAACCCAATGAGATGGTCTGTAGGGTGGCCACGGATTACAGAAAAGCAGCAGAATTGTGCAAAGTGTAACTGAAAGCCGACCTGTAACACTTGCTCCCAGTCAGCTCAGATCCATTTACACTTCAGTTTCCAAAGTTTATTTTCTTTCCTAGGAATGAGATTCCTTCAAAAGCACCTGCTAGCATCCTGGCAAGCATTCCCTCATTTTGTGGGCAAATACCTCATTTCTGGGGTTGCATCCCTCCTCCCTTTTGACACGTGGCCAAACTGAGAAAGCAAAGCTGGTCTCCAGGGCTTTTTGAAGGAATGGTAGAAAACTTCACTTAATCCACAGTTTTACATTTCTTACAAATCCACAACGCTTACAGACAAAGGAATAAATTCAGCAAAGAGCTGGCCAAAGCCAGTTGCCCAATGAATTCCTTTTGGGACCTGGGTGAGCGGAACACTCTGGGGGGGATGAAGGAAAAGAAACATAGGCCTCCAAAGCAGAAACCCAGGACACCGGTGCAATCTAACGTATCCAACACCTCTCTAACAAAGATACATAAACAGAGGGTTTTTCATAATAAACACTTCAGGTTATAAAAGCCCTGGAGTGACAGTCAGCAGTCCCCTCTTCTGTTACAAACACACGCAATATTCATACAATGATGCACTGAGCAAGCACATAGTGCTTACTCAGAACCACAAGGATTAAAATTTTGTTTATGGGAAATTTAGGAGTTAAGCTGGGAAAGAGACATGGCCACTGGCAGCTTTCTCCTACTAGAAAATGTAACTGGCTCAAGCCCAAGTGCACTGTTACGTGGATTCCTGACCACCAGTGTGAAGCAGTCCCAGACTGTGTCAAAACAGATGGTACTTACAACTGCAAAAGCGGTGCATTAGCCATCCTCTAAAACCCAGCCCTGCCGTCTGAGGTCCCACTTGCTGTGTCTGTGACTTGCAATGTATAAATTGCAGATTGCTATTTATACGCAACAGCATATGGTACTCTGACATTTGAGGAGTATCAGATGTACATACATGCAAGTAAATCAAGAATTCAGCACTCTGTATATATAGCAGCTTCAATAACCTCCCAGTCTACTGAAAGCCATGATAAATAATTGCCTCATTGTGCATAAAATATTAACTGACTGTAATTATTCCTTTTCTAATTAATTGTGATTTCAATTTACTGAAAGGAGATAAACAAAATTATTCACCAATTGTTTTCATGTCATTTTGATTTCATTAAATCAATGCGGAAAAAGAAAATGTGATGTTTACATCCACACAATCGCTGAAAGTTATTATTCAAAGAAGAATTCTGACATTATCTAAATCCTTCAGCCTCTTATTTTTTCATATTAACCTAACCTAATTATATTGAATACCATCACTGATTTTTAGCTCTATATGCAATTTCACATTTATCCTCCGATTTAGTATATCACCAGCTTATGGTGATATCTTAGGGAGCAGACTTAAAGACAGGACAGCAGCAGCAGCATTTGGAATCAAGAAATATTTGGTGTCTTGAAAAAAAAAGAGAAAGGCCCTCTTCTTTACATAGCCCAAGAAAAAAGTGAACCTGGCAGGGCAATCTCATCACTATATACAAATACCTCATGGGAGGGTGTACAGGAGACAGAGCCAGGCTCTTCTCAGTGGTGCCCAGTGACAGGACCAGAGGCAATGGGCACATACTGAAATGCAGAAGGTTCCCTCTGAACATCATCAGGAAACACTTCTTACTGTGAGGGCGACCGAGCACTGGCACAGGTGTCTGGGAGAGGTTGTGGAGTCTCTATCCTTGGAGATATTCAAAAGCTGTCTGGACATGTTCCTGGCCAACTGGCTCCAGGTGGCCCTGCCTGAGCAGAAGGTTTAGACCAGATGATCTCCAGAGGTCCCTGCCAACCTCAACCATTCTGTGATTCTATGAAGCAACTCTAATACACCTCCTACAAAGAGCACATGAAGTTTAAGTCCCACTTTCAAACAGGCACTGTATGAACCTTTGCACTACTGTTCCAGGCATCTTCAAATCTGATCTTTGTTTTTTTCATTGCAGCAGCTCCAGCTCCATCTCAACTGGTGCCTCATCCTCCTGTTCAAAAACACCTTATGTCACCGAGATGATAAATAATCACCCTCATGTTTAAATGCTAAAGCTGAAGCAGGCAAGTATCGTCAGCTGGTAACACAGCCATTAGTGACAACTGTCTTAAGGGATACTTGTTCTGTGGTGTTTGCCCCCGATCCAGAGAATTCCCTGAAGCCTGGCACTGGTTTTTGGTGCCTGCAGAAAGGATGGACGCTTTTTGCCAGAATTCACTGAAAAACTGGTCTACCTCAAAACTTCCAGTAGTACCCTCATCACATGTAACAGATAATATCAGGTTTACCTGAACATAAAGTTAGTGATCCATGGGTAAAAAAATCCTCTTAAGCTATTACATAGGCATTGTCTCCCATAACTTATCAACAAACTGGTGAAGTACAGACTAGATAAGTGGACAGTGAGGTGGATTGAAAGCTGACTGAACTGCTGGGCTCAAAGGGTTGTCATCAATGACACAAAGTCCAGTGGGAAGCCAGTCACTACTGGTATGCTGGGGCTAATACCATTTAACCTCTTCATTAATGACCTGGATAATGAGACAGAGTGCATGCTCAGCAAGTTTGCAGATGACACAGAACTGGGAAGAGTGGCTGATATGCCACAGGGTGATGCTGCCATCCAGAGGAACCTTGACAGGCTGGAGAAAAATGGGCTGACAGGAACATCACAAATTTCAGCAAAGCAAAAGGGAAGTCCTGTACCCAGAGAGGAATAACCCTATGTACTAGCACAGCCTGAGGGCTGATGAGCTGGAAAGCAGCTTGGCAGAAAAGGTCCTCGTGGACACCAAGTTGAACATGAGCCAGCAATGTGCCCTCACTGTAAAGAAGGCCAAGAGTATCCTAGGCTGCATTAGGAGGAGCGTTGTCAGCAGGTTGAAGGCGGTGATGGTTCCCCTCTGCTCAGCACTAGTGAGGCCAACCTGCAGTGCTGTGCCCAGTTCTGGGCTCCCCAGTACAAGAGAGAAATGGACATACTGGAGAGAAATGCCACAGAGATGATCTTATCAATGTGTATAAATACCTGAAGGGAGGGTGTAAAGAAGATGGAGCCAAGGCTTTTCTCAGTGGTATCCAGTAAATGGACAAGACATGGTAGGTTCAAAGTGAAATACAGGAAATTCCTATTTAAACAAAGTTTTTCAGGGTGGAGCTGGTGAAGCATGGGATCAGGTTGCCCAGAGAGGTGTGGAGTCCATCCTTGAAGACAGTGTCCTGGGCAACGTGCTGTATTTGGCCCTGCTTTGAGCTGGAGGTAGGACAATCTCCAGACATCCCTTCCAAACTCAGCTATTCTGTGATTACCAATTCAGCTGAACTCATCAAGCCTCTTCTCTTTGAGGCGTCACATAGAAGAACAAACTGTGCCTAATTAAAGCAATTGAAACCCTCATGAAAATGTCGTGATAAATGTGTTAATTCACAAACTCTGAGTGAAGAGGTTAAGTAATCTTGACCTGTGTAGCTGAAGATCGAAAAGGCTATGCTAATATATACTATTACCTCCAATATATGTAGAAAGAAGACAGAGATGATGAAAAGGTTACTGTACTTGAGAAGGTATGTAAGAAGAAGCAGTAGCAAAGTTTGAGACTAAGAGAAAACATTGTAACTGAGGGTTAAAAATTATCACACATTACACAATTAGGTCAAGGCATAGGCTGCTGAGAGGGTGAGTCAGGATTGACATCTAGAGCTTTCTAGGAAGCAGTAAGATAAAACAAAACAAAACACCCAAATGAAACCAAAACACAACAATAGAGGAATTCATCTATGAAGAAAATTCTGCTTTAAGTTGCTGCTTAGACAAGATAACCCAAGAACTTTCCCACCCTTTATCATCAGCCAGCCTTGATTTGTCAGCCATCCTAGCCTTTCTAAAACAGAGAAGTAAAGCTCTTACTGAAAGAATTTGTCAGGGTGCATGAAAAATGAAGGAAAGAATAACAATGAGTAATAGATGCTTATTTTCATCAGCAAAGCTGTGCCACTCTTTTCCACCAGGTTGGCACAGAACACACTTTGTGCTGAGAAGCAGTGCCCTTGTTACAACTTTTTCAACATTGTTTCAGTACACATCTTTACAGATTTTGTACTCCTGATTCATAATATGCAGACCATTCCCCATTTTTGGAGAAAAGAGGATGAATTTCACTGCAATGTACATGATCCACAGAAGCATATTAAACCCTGCTTATGTGGGCTGATAAGACTGCTGCGCTTCAGTGAAAATTCCTCAAGATACTCTCTTTTTTTTCCTACAATGCTGAAGACCCTTGTAACTTATAACTTGAGTTTGAAAGACAGCCTTCGCGGGCCTTAGGTCTGGAACTCCTGAGCAGCGTACTCCATTGCTACTCTTTCTTCTCGACGCAGAAAAAGTAGTGTGTGTTCTCCTCCTCTGCAAAGTTGAGGCTACAGATTTCTTGGTGGAATACACTATGTTAAGTTTGTGGACAAGGACTACCTAAATTACTAAACTGGCACTGAAGTCCTAGTGAATTCACACTCTGACTACCTTCAGTGCAACTGACACTTTTCCTCATAAGACCAGCTTCAGAAGTTAGAGTGATCGACACGAAGCATAGGTGAAAGTTATGCTCTGTTAAGCTGCAGAGAGCAAAGCAGGGTCCAACTGGTGTACTACTATTATATTTAAGCAGCCAAGTGATGACAAGGTTGTGTTTACAGGATGTGTGATGTAAATTAAGGTACATGTAATGAGTCTTGGGTTCTAAAAAAAGGCATTTAACACTGTACTACAGTTCCACTAGGTATTGAAGTTTCAGGTGGACAAATTATAGTAATGACTTCATCTTCTCCTCCTTAATTGCACTTCAAGCAAAAGACTAACACCAAAAATTTGTAAAAATGTATTTCTAGCATTTTTCAGTATAATTTGGAAACATGGAGCACAGCCAATAAAGAGAGATCACAAAGCCACATTTTAAAACTTCTAACGAGGAGGTAAAAAGAATTTATATTAGGAAATGTTTTAGAAACCCACAGTGACTTCACATTTTCCAGCTCACTGGATTTACAAGTGAAGAGGCTGATGCTGCAGTATCTGGATGCCGAGTACTTCCTGGGCTGTGTGGACTACCAGTGGCTACTGTAAGTTCAAAGCAGTCAGCATCTCACAGGATCACAATTCACTTCACCTCATGCTAAATCTGAAACACTGCTGGGTTGGTTCACTCTTTCTGTTCTATTTGTGGCAAAGAGACTTTCCTAACATCAGCAATTGCCTGGAAAGTATCCCCCTCATTTCATTACACTGAGCTACACTCCACTCATGCTGTATTTGTGACTATTTATAGCATATACCATGTATAGTAACATGACACTATGAAAGTGTCAGTATGAGAAATGCTGAATTAAGTGAGATGAGATTGCGAACATTGGGCCACTAAGCTACTATAATGCAGTTATAGTGACATTTACTTGTTCCTTCATTTTAATTCCATTTATAGAACACGAGCCATGTGCAAGGCAGTGATAATACTGTCATTACACAAAATTCAGGAAAATACTTTTGTAGCCCTGGGGGTGATTCAACAACTAGTACAAAATGTTGAAGCTTTCACTGTTTAATATCTTATCCAGTTTGAAAGACAGTGAAATCTGTTGCCAATTCCTGATCACCCTTTAGTTTGTGGAAATATGTGTCTCCATCACAAGGCATCCCTCTTGTTCAGTTTGATTAACAGTTTTGACATGGGACATGGAAGGAAAAGGAGATGACAAAAGCATTGCTCCTTCTGAAGCAGGACATTTTCAATAACAGGAGTGCATGTGGCAGCTTGTGTCTTAGAGACGTCTCTCTAGTAGTGGAGCACTGAAGTCCTTCCACTTGAATCTCAGGAGTTAAATTCTCCCTAGGAGCATCTGCATACCACATGAAACGAGTCTTTTGTTCACCTGCTGAAATGGAATGTCTGTACATCAACCTGGAGTTGGAAAACAAGCTATCAATAATCTGTCCCTCCACCAAGCTTCTTTGCACGTGGCGTTTGCAGTATTTGAATTCTGCCACTATCAGGCCACATCAGGCTGTGATTTAACTGCATAAAACCCTAGCAGGAAAGTAGCTCATACCTTACAGAAAGGTGTCTGTTCCCAGGGTCTGCCTTAGCAGAGTGGAAGGTTGATGGACAGACTTTGAAGTTCACATGGAGCATTACCCCCTGTTGAACCCCTGGTCTTGACCATCCTGCCTTTTTAAGGAAAACACCTTATAAGGCTTTGAGTTTACTGAAATTATGTAACAAACACATACCTTACTGAGGTGATATCTGAATCACAAGGCTTTTATGTTGAACGGCCTCTGTTGATTTAGAAATCTCTATTTCATAAACTCTGGAAGGAGAGAAGCCTATATTCCCAAGTGATCTGCTATGTTATAAAACAGCCAGAAGCCATTTGAAAACCACACAATAAGAAAAGGCTTCAGAGAGGTGTGCGGTGCCTCCACCCACGAGGGCTGATCATTAGGCATGGACATCAGCTTTTCCTTCCTCCAAAACAAAGGTGGGATGCCTGCCTTGGGACTGAGCCATGGTTCCTGCACCCCCCAGCCAGTCGGTCACTTCTCTTCATTACTTTTTGTATCTACAGCACTCACCAGTGACGCTAGTGAGTCTTCTTTAATGAGTATAATGAGTTTCATGCAAGTGCAGCCGTATCTGGGGAACAATTCAGGCAGAATAAGTTATTTTAGCTGAGACTACAGCTGACAGAGCCTGCTCCTTTGGCAAATCGCTTAAGTCCTTGTAACACAACAAAGCCTCATCTGCCTGATGTACATTGCAGCAAGCTCCCCAGCCTTTCTGTGAACAGCTATTTGATCCTTGAAAGGAATTCAGATTTTTGTTTACAGAAAAACTCCAAAATGTCAAGCAATCTCATCACACTTGAACTGCATTTAGCAGCCTTGCTGTACACAAAGGTATGGATGGAGGGTGTGCTTCTACATCCTGCCTGTGCAGCATGAGATTACTGTTGATATCAAAATGAGATCTAGGAACACGTAATGATGGCCTGGCCCAACCTTGGCAAATGGTCTGGGTAACACCACCTTTTAAGATAGAATGCGAGTGAACCATTTGTGGTGTGCTTGCGTAAAACATGCATAAAACCAGAGGGTGCTTCCCAAAACTGATCATGTTAAAAGGGAAGAAAATCATCACCCTCCAACCAGTCACCTTAAAGAGGAAGAAAATCATCAGCCAGATAGAGCAGCTGCCCAGTCAGAGGCCATGAGCTGTCTGTTTTCAGGCAGGCTGCTGCAGGCAGAGACCCACACCCCATAGGGTGCATGTGAGCTCGTGGGTGCTGCCTCACCAGCTGCAAGGAGCAGCATGGGGCCCCACCAGGTGAGAGCACCCACAGCTCCTGCAGGACGTGGGTGCACCCCAGATGGGGCAGGGTGGGGACTGTAACCCACACGTGCTGGTAGAGTGTATGTGTGTGTGAACCTGTGAAAGAGAGACTAGAACTTCTGGGGATTAAAGCTGTTTATCTGTAGGTGTTTATTAACATTTATTCAGTGTTCAGTGTTGTGATTTATCTGTGACATTACTGGTACTGATCCCAAATGTGCAGTTTATTGACTACAGATTAATTTCATGTCATTATTAAACTGCTTTGATCCCAATTTTGGTTTAAATTGTGTGAACTGAATAGCACTCCACTGCAGCACATGCCTGTGATTCATCACTCACTGCTGTTTGTTTCTGTTATATTCTTGAAGATGAGAAGACTGATTTATAGCAGGTGTCGATGAGAGTTTCAAAATAAAGCTAGGGATTAAAGAGTGTTGTTTAGCCAGCTGCAACAAGCCATTGCTTAGCAAAGGTGTGGACAAACTCCAAAAGCAACGCAGATCTCACTATGGATTTGTGGAGCACCAGTAGCGCTGAATAGTGGAGCAACAGGGAGATGCTGAACACCTGCACTGAGGGATCATGTTCTACCTTGGCAAGGACTCCAGCTGATTCAGACTCTGGTTCTCCAGCAGGGAATCACAACCTTGGTATAATCTAATTATCTCTCCATATATATATATGTGTATTATTTCCATATATAGCTATATTTGTCTATATCTATAGGCGGATTACTATAATTGCAGATGGCTAGAAATGAAACAGCGGCTCTGAATTTTCTAAGTATGGAAAGTACTGGAAACCACAGAAGTGCTATGACTGAATGAAAAGCTTACCTTTCATTTATAAAAGCGTGTGCCAGGGAAAACTTAATAATATTCACCTAATGTCACTGGGAAACCAAATTAAAGACAATTAGATAAATTATTTAAAACATTTTCCTAGGGAAAGGTGTCAAATTCCTTATAAGGATATTCCAATCACACAATTAAAACAGAAGGATTTTAGCCTATTAACTTTCTCACTTTTCTTATTTTTTGTCTTAAAATATTTAAGATCAGGAATTGGCACACTACAATAGATGAGTTTCTTTGCAGAATTATGTATATATATTTTTATATATATATAAAAAAAAAGAATGAGAGGCACACCAGTAATGGCTATTTTTTAAACTGAGATAAATTTAGCTTATTATGCTAAAATTAATTAAAAATTCATTAGTTAAGCCACAGAATATTTTTCTGACAAGTAGCTGATATACCTTTACAATAAGGGGCACTTACACAGGTATCATCTGCTATCTTTAAAACTGAAACACTTTGTGATAGCACTGCTCAAAAACCAGATAGATATGAGCTATAAAACTTTAAGAGATTTCAAGCTGCTGAAATATTGTAACTATAAATTTATACCACATGGAAAACAGCTTCCAGTGTGTGTCCAGTGCATCCTTGTAACTCAGATAGGCAATGGACCTTCTCACTTTCCTGGGAGTAACGGTACTTGGAGTTGTACTAACCTATGAGAGGCACCACTACGCTATAGTCTTTTCCAGGTTCCTACCCATGTTTTAACTGAATTCTCCTTTAATAAACACGTCTCCCCTTTCAGCAGAGTGGCACAAGCACAGACACGATAAACCCTGAGAATGATTTTAGGTTGTATCTGGTCCTCAGGTGAGCTCCAGTGCAGCCTGGGGACATGCTAATGCAGGACCAGAACTCCCAACCATGGGAAATGCGGACCACAGCCCAGAGACTCCACAACCTCTCTGGGCAGCCTGTTCCAGTGCTCGGTCACCCTCAGAGTAAAGAAGTTTCTCCTTATTTTGAGATGGAACTTCCTGTGTCCCAGTTTGTGCCCGTTGCCCCTTGTCCTGTCACTGGGCACCACTGAAAAGAGTCTGGCCCCATCCTCTTGACACCCGCCCTTTAGATATTTATAAGCGTTGATGAGATCCCCTCTCAGTCTTCTCTTCTCCAGGCTAAACAGACCCAGCTCCCTCAGCCTTTCCTCACAAGAGAGATGCTCCAGTCCCTTAATTATCTTTGGAGCCCTCCGCTGGACTTTCTCCAGTAACTCCCTGTCTGTCTTGAACTGGGGAGCCCAGAACTGGACACAGAACTCCAGATGTGGCCTCACCAGGGCAGAGTAAAGGGGGAGGATAACCTCCCTTGACCTGCTGGCCACCCTCTTCTGAATGCACCCCAGGATACCATTGGCCTTCTTGGCCACAAGGTCACACTGCTGGCTCATGGACTGCTCACTGTCCACCAGGACTCCCAGGTCCTTCTCTGCAGAGCTGCTTCCCAGCATGTCAGCCCCCAACCTGTACTAGTGCTGGAGTTATTCCTCCCTAGGTGGAGGACCCTGTTGAATTTCATATGGTTCCTCTTTGCCCAACTCTCTAGCCTGTCCAGACCTTGCTGAATGGCAACACAGCCTTCTGGTGTATCGGCCACTCCTCCCAGTTTAGTATCATCAGCAAACTTGCTGAGGGTACACTCTGTCCCTTCATCCAGGTCATTAATGAGTATGTTGAACAAGACTACACCCAGTACTGACCCCTGGGGCACATTGTTAGCTACAGGCCTCCAACTAGACTCTGCGTTGCTTATCACAACCCTCTGAGCTCTGCCATTCAGCCAGTTCTCAACACATCTCATTGTCCACTCATCCAACTCACACTTCATAAGCTTGCTTATGAAGATGTTATGGGAAATGGTGTCAAAAGCCTTGCTGAACACGAGGTAGACAAGATCCACTGCTCTCCCTTCATCCACCCAGTCAGTCATGCCATCACAGAAGGCTATCAGATTGGTCAGGCACGATTCCCCTTGGTGAATCTATGTTGACCACTCCCAGTAACCTTCTTTTCCTCCACATGCTTAGAGATAATCCCCAGAATGAGCTGTTTCCATCACCTTTCCAGGGATGGAGGTGAGGCTGACTGGCCTGTAGTTTCCTGGGTCCTCCTTCTTGGCCTTTTTGAAGACTGGAATGACATTGGCTTTCTTCCAGTCCTCAGGCACCTCTCCTGTTCTCCATGACCTCTCAAAGCTGATGGAGAGTGTCTTAGCAGTAACATCTGCCAGCTCCCTCAGCACTTGTGGGTGCATCCCATTGGGGCCCATGGATTTGTGGGTGTTGAGTTTGCCTAAATTTTCTCTAATTCGATCCTCCTCAACCAAGGGAAAGTCTTCCTTACTTCAGACTTTCTCCCCTACCTCCAGGGTCTGGGTTTCCTGACAGCTGGACTTAGCAGTAAAGACTGAAGCTAAGAAGGCATTCAGTAACTCCACCTTCTCTGTATCCTCCCTCACCAGGGCACCCACCTTATGCCGCAGCAGACCCACATTTTCCCTAGTCTTCCTTTTGCTACTGATGTACTTGAAGAAGTCC
This sequence comes from Grus americana, assembly GCF_028858705.1. Taxonomy (NCBI): domain Eukaryota; kingdom Metazoa; phylum Chordata; class Aves; order Gruiformes; family Gruidae; genus Grus; species Grus americana. Next base: position 82,262,647 of record NC_072853.1, on the reverse strand, counting down.
TTCTTGTCATCCTTGACATCCCTTGCCAGATTTAATTCCAAGTGGGCCTTAGCCTTCCTCGTTGCATCCCTACATACTCTGACAACATTCCTATATTCCTCCCAAGTGGCCAGTCCTTTTTTCCACATTCTCTAAACTTCCTTTTTTCCTTTGAATTTTTCAAGAAGCTCCTTGCTCATCCATGTGGGTCTCCTGCCTCCTTTGCTTGATTTCTTACCCATAGAGATACACCAATCTTGAGCTAGGAGGAAGTGGTGCCTGAATACTGACCAGCTCTCTTGGACTCCTCTACCTTCTGGAGCCCTAACACATGGGGTTCTCCCAAGCAGGTCTTTGAAGAGGCCAAAGTTAGCGCTCCTGAAGTCCAAGGTTGTAAGTCTACTTATTGCCCAGCTTCTTCCATGCAGGATCCTGAATTCCACCATCTCACTGTCACTGCAGCCAAGGCTGCCCACAACCTTCACATCCCCAACCAATCCTTCTTTGTTTGTTAGCACAAGGTCCAGCAGCACCCGTCTCCTCGTGGGCTCCTCCACTACCTGTGCCAAAAAGTTGTCATCAGTACTCTGCGGGAACCTCCTGGACTGTGCGTGCCTGGCTGTGTTGCCTTTTGAGCAAATATTAGGATGGTTGAAATTCCCCACAAGAACCAGAGCCTGTGATTGTGAGGCTACTTCCAGCTGACTGTAGAAGGCTTCATCGACTTCCTCTTCCTGATCAGGTGACCTGTAGTAAACACCCACAACAGTGTCACCCATATTAGCCTACGCCTTAATTCTTACCCATAAGCTCTCGACTTGCTCTTCATCCACCTCTAGGCAGAGCTCGATATATTCCAGTTGCTCTCTCACATAAAGAGCAACTCCACCACCTCGCCTTGCTGGCCTGTCTTTCCTAAAAAGTACGTAGCCATCCATGACAGCATTCCAGTCATGTGAGCTATCCCACCATGTCTCTGTAATTGCAATGAGATCATGGCCCTGCGACTGCACACAGAACTCGAGTTCTTCGTATTTATTCCCCATCCTGCATGCACTGGTGTACAGGCATTTCAGAGAGGTAATTGAGCATGCAGGTTTCCCTGGAGGGGTGCAAGAGGATCCACCATAGCCATACACACCCTTGAGGTGGCTGGCCTTCTGGTTCTCATCTTGGGAGGCAGCTAAGGAACATTTGTTGCTGCTCTGGTTGGCCTGGCTTATTCCCCAGTTCGATGCGATGACATGAGCATTGTCACTTTGAAGCCCACCCCCTGAGTTCTTCAGTTTAAAGCCTGCCTCACCAAGTTGGCCAGATGTTTATTCTTATGTTTTAACCAATATAAACTGGATTAGGAAATTCACTTTATACTTAATTGTATATTTTAAAATAAGCTGTTATAACTATCGCACTAACCTACAAGGAATTCAGATGCTGTTGGACATCTTGGCAACCTTGATGTAAATTCATATTCTGCTTCTTTCAAAAGGCTGTATCCAGAAGAAACACTGCATCAAATGTATTGTTAAGACTTTCCCCACAAGTGCTTTGACATCTAGGCAAATTTTATGAGTCAGGGTGGTTGAGAAGCTTAAGCAACAGACCTGATGCTGCTGCATCTGACATATTTATCATTTGGACAAAATAAGTTGCCTGTCTTCTTTTGACAGCTGAACAGGACATCTCAGCTACTTGGCTTCGTGCTCTCTATCAGTACACTCACATCAGCATTCTCCAGCTTCAGCATGCAGCCAGCCACGGCACACAGCAGGGCTGAGCGGCCTCCTCTGCAGCTGGCACTTATGTGTTCCTGGTAACGTGGAAGGAATGAAGGAGCCCCAGGGCACCGAGACACCTGTGCTCTCAAAGCAGCTGACAAGCACCTAAATTACATCAATCATCTGCCAGCTTGCCACAGCATTAACTGCCCCCTGCATTCCCCACCACAGCATTGGCAGCTTACTTCTATCACATCTAATTAGTCACCAATAATCATTTAGCAGCCTAAGAAGCAGCTCTCAGATGGCAAGCAAAGCCAGGTCTCAGAAGTCTGTGTCTTTGCAATTGCACATTCTGATACCCGAGCATTAAAGGCAAGTGAGGTTCACAGAGCCACAGGAAGATTTCTTTCCTCACAGAAATATTTTAAGTTGGCATGAACATGTGGTGCCACCAACCTGACTGCTAGATAATGAACCTTAGGGTTGCCAGGTTTTTTAGAGCTGCTTGCAAGATGTTGGTGATTCTAAACTGCATAGTACAGCGGTGTGTCCAGAGAGTTGTATTTCAAGCCTGCTAGCGTCTCTGACTTGAGCTGTTTGAGAAGTTTGTGTTGTATTATGCATTAGCTTCTTTCCCAAGCACCTGCAATCTGACTGTTAGATATTCCATGAAGATGATGCAGAATATGACATACTGGAAACCACAGTAAGCAACACATCAAACAGTTATGCTCACCCTGCCATGTGTATTTCTCTGTCCTGAAGTCCCTCTACTACTCTGAATATTCATATACAGCTGCTGAAATCCAATCTGTTGTTTCCCAGCACTAGCAGTAAAAACCATGCAGCCAGAGCCAGGCGTAACTAGTCCACCATCACAGGCAGTAGTTGCAGCAGACAAAATCTGAATAAGCAGATACAAAGTGTTCTAGTCTAAAAAAGAATAAGAAAAAGCAAAAGCAAGCCGATTGCAGGTGCTTGGGAAAGAAACTAATGCATAATACAACACAAACTTCTCAAACAGCTGAAGTCAGAGATGCTAGCAGACTTGAAATACAACTCTCTGGACACCACTGTACTATGCAGTTTGGAATCACCAGCATCTTGCAATCAACTCTGGAAAACCTGGCAACCCTACTAAAGTTCATTATTTGAAATAGTTTCAGTTTTAATTTCAAGTTTTGTTTACCTGTATGACAGAACATATCCAAGCTGAGACATACTATGAGGATTCTGCTAATAAATCAATAATCACAACAAAGTCTGTTCAAGAGGAAGACACTTTGACATTCACTCATTAACTGTTATGAAATCTTATGAAGACAGACGTGATGCCACTTAAACAAAAAAAAAAAAAAAAAAGAGAAATCAAAACAGGTAAATTAACCAACCTCCCTTAAAACATGGAGTTACCACAGTCAGAGGCCTGTGGCAAGGGTGAAGTTAAAGCTTTTACCACTGGTTTCCACCATCTGGCCAATACATGACACATTTTAGTTTTATATATACTGTACTATAAACACATACTAGATTTCAGCTTTGTATCTAAGCCTTCCACCTGCAAACCTCAAAATACCACGTTGCACACCACAACAGAGATTTTCCATCCACAGGATGGTTTGTTTGCGTCTCTAACTTCTCTCAGCCACAGTACCCTCCAACTCCTAGGACTCTCTGCAGAGAAACTCCCAGAGCTTGCTCCTTTGTGCCGCTATCGGCACACACGGCACAGTGCTGCTAGCAAGTAAACTTGGCGGGGGCTCACAAATTACACAACTTAACAATCAAGGGCCTTGTTGAGTTGGACCTTTTATTGAACACAACTCTGGCCCTTGTCTCCCCTCTCTGTTTATAAGGCTTACCAAGTATATAAACTATTGCTCTTAAATTATGAGGACCCACATTTATGAGAGCAATTATCCTTTGTTTGTTTAGAAAGGCTATTTGTCTTTCCCCTGTCTTTTAAATGTCTCCCTGACTCCTTTGCCCAAAACAAAGCAGAATGTTTGGATTTTTATTTGAGGGTGGGCTCCATCTGAAGTTCACTTAATGAGAGGAAATCTCTGCTATAACCATTGGATGGGGGAGGAGCGGGAGGAAGAGATCAAGCCTTGCTTCAGTTCAAATGAATGCTGGGCAAGGGAATTGTTTGGAGGAATAGATAAAGTTTTTGCTTTTACACCTCTATAAAATTAATTATAAAGTTGGGCTCGTTTTGCTTTTAAAAAAAATAAAATCATAGTACACATCAGTTAGTAAGTACCTCACTGTCACTGTGTGCTAGGGCAGGGTAGGGTTTGAACATTTGACTGGCCCTTCTGCAGTTTGTTCAGATGAAATGGAAAGTAAAAACCCACTGCTGGGGACTTAAAAAGACCATGCTACCCCTAGAGAATGGATTAAACTATAACTTCCAAAAGAATAAAATACATCTTTGTAACACTGCTCAGTTCAGAATTAATACTGCCAACATAAAACACATCTGAGGTCTGCAAGTGAGCGCACTTGGCTGTGACTGTGCTTCCCAGCGAGTTGTCAAGTACCAAGCATAGATGGATTTCCTTTAACAGTTTCAGAGAAATGATCCTACATATCAGCTCTGTCATTCCTGTAACTCCAATAAGACTTTAAAACCTGAACAGCCCCGTGGCCTGCAGCCAACTAGCTATTTACCCTGAGGACTGCTGTTCTTCCTTCCTCTCCAGAGTTTGCATCACGCGCTCCCTGCTACACAAGGCAACACCCAGACCGAGCCTTTGAAATCATCTACTTCATGAAAAAGTAAGCTTCATTGCCTGGAAAGCCACAGCAGCAGTAAGGAAAGGTGATGTAGCTCCTCCTTTCCTCAGCCGCACACCTCACCGTCAGTAACGAGTGAAACTGTGCTTTAATATGAGATGCCCTGGGTAGGGGAATGCCTCCACCATATTTTCAAGCGTGAAACTCCATAGAGGTCCTTCTGAGAGAGGAGGATGGGACAGATCTAGAGTAGCTGAGCTTCATTTTGGGAAAAAAAAAAGAAGAAAAAAAAAAAAGAGAGAGACTTTTAAAACAAGTGCTGCAGAACTGTGTCAACAGAAGGGAACACAGGGCTGGTGGGTGCAAGGAAAGCCCCTCAGCGGGCAGAGTCATTGCACAACCACCAGCTGCTGCAGCACAGAACAGAAACGCAGCACGAAAAAAGCCTTCCAGGAAAGTGACAGTTGTTTTGTTCAACAAAGCCTGATGAGAAGATACTTCAGAAGTGAAATGCATTTTCTAAATTGAAGGATTTTAATTATATGACAGGGAAAACTCATGCCTTTGAGTAAAGTTCAGTAGTTGTTTTGCTCTCCATGTAGCAGTCACCCATCACCCAGGTGACTGCTATTCACTGAATTTCAGTGTTTCAATGCAGAAAGAAGAAAGTCACTTGCAGGCTGAAAGTACATTTTGCCAAAGTCACTGACACTCCCTAATACAGTTTCTATGTCCAAATATTATTAGCAGAGATCTTGTAATGGGATTTCATGACACTTGTCAAGTTATAATAAAGGAGCTTATCTTTCATGATGTAGGATGCATTGCATTTTCAACAAGGCACCTCTGAAATAAAATCTCAAGTTCCCCTTCTTGTAGAACCTGCTTTCAAGGTTAAATGAATGCAGTCATCTTTTGGTAGAAATATGAAGTATTAATAATGAAAAGCATAAAGATGAGATCATACAAGAGCTAAATGCCATTCTACTTTCCAGAAGCAGTCTTTTAACCCCCAATCCTATTTTTTTTTTAATATTTTTTTTTTCTAAACCATCAACAACTGTTTTTATGGAGTAACTTTACACCATGTCCTAAATATGAATTTTATAGAAAGCTTTTGCTGTAAAAGAGTTGTCTGGTTTGATTAATAGTCATCTTGAACAGGAAATACTTGCATAATGTGAATACATCTTGGACACAGATCTGGCTCACAGTAGGTCTTTTGTGCTGCTGAGACTAACCTGGAACCGTTCCCACTGATACTGCTTTAAACAATCCTGCTGGACTGCAGAGTGTGGATACCAGCATCTCCTTCTGCAGGTTTTAAGCCATCCAGCTGGAGAGGGGAATTTACCCAAGTTCCACCAGCTATGGACAAAGAAGAGGAACTGCCTCATTACCGAGCTGTATAAACTGGCTTTTCAGTCAGAAAGCCTCTCACCCCTGTCGCACAGCTCAGCATCAAGTGCTTAGAGAGCCCTGAATACAGAGGGCCAAAATATGGAAAATTTAGGATTACTCGTGACCTGGCAAACAAAACCTCTGCAGGCAGCAGCCTCAACCAAAAAAAAAGTACTAAAAGGACACAGAAATATCTGGTGGATATAGTCCACTTGAGTTTCCTGAAGATGCTCAGTTAACGTCTACCTGGAAGCTCCTGAAAGAAACTGGGCAGCCAAAAGAAGTGGGAAGATCTCAAAGACAAACTATTTATTTATTTATGAGAACAGGAAACAAAGTAAGAGTTACCAGTTGCTTCTTGCCATTAAAGGAAGGATCCAGACAGTTCAATATACTCATAAGTAATCTAGAAAAAGTGGTTAATAGGAAAAGAATGAGTATGATTATTGATACATTAAATTGTTCAAGGAGATAAAGATGAAGGCTTACTCTGAAGAACCGCAGAAAAGTCTAAATCACACTCTGTTATTGGACATTATGTTGTCAAATAATTTAATGTACATATGAATGAAACTCATTTGGATAAACTTTCAGGTATACACACACAAATATACAATTTTCCATACAAAGTGAAGGAGTTTGAGCTGACCATTACTATTGAGGAGTAAGATCTTGGGATTGCAATAGACAGTTACACATTGTAGTTCCAAGTAAGTATAATTTCAAACAAACAAAATAAACCCCCCAAAATCAAAAGCAAAAAAATCTCGCAAAGGAATAAAGAACAGAGCTGTGGGCAACCTGGTCTAGTGGAGGGTGTTGGAACTAGATGGTCTTTAAGGTCCCTTCCAACCCAAACCATTCTATGAAAAAGCAATCATCATCACAGGAGAAAAATACAACTCAAGTACTGCATGCAATCCTGGTCCTCTCCTCTCAAAACACTTTAGTATAAGCAGAAGCAGTCCAGAGGAGGATGCTGAGGACAAACAAAAATAAGGAACAGCTTTTGCATGAAAAAGAACTAAACATTCTTCAGTTGGAAAAAGAGACAATTGAAAAATAATACGATGATCTGCACAGTCACAAGTGGCACTAAGAAAGCTATGCCCCACTTATTGTCTTGCACTAGAGCACAGAGGAGATGAACCAAACTAACCATTGACAGGCTCAAAAAAAAAAAAAATGGATGAGAGATGGTAACAATCTCTAGCTGAAGGACGGCAGCATTTGCAGAACAAGACCTATCACCTCTCCTCCTATCCTATTCATAATGCTTATATTTCTTGCTCAGCTCCACCACTGTTTTAAATCTCACTCCTTCCTTTCCCACGTGTTTTTTTAAATCCTGTAAGAATGTCATATAAGCACTTCCAATAGATATAGGACTGAAAACACATGATACTGCAAAGTGTTAAGAGCTGCAATCTCTTCTATATATTGTCCTGGTTTCAGCTGGGATAGAGTTAATTTTCTTTCTAGCAGCTGGTATAGTGCTGTGTTTTGGATTTAGGATGATGTTCTGGTTTCAGCTGAGAGGGTTAATTTTCTTCATAGTAGCAAGGATGGGGCTGTGTTTTGGATTTGTGCTGGAAACAGTGTTGATAACACAGGGATGCTTTTGTTGTATGGCCCTGTTGTTGAGCAGTGCTCACACAGAGCCAAGGCCTTTTCTGCTTCTCACCCCACCAGTGGGATGGCTGGGGGTGCACAAGGAGCTGGGAGGGGACACAGCCGGGACAGCTGACCCCAACTGACCAAAGGGATATTCCATACCATATGACATCATGCTCAGCTTATAAGGAGCTTGGGGAAGAGGAAGAGGGGAGGGTGGCAGCATTTGAAGTGATGGTGTTTGTCTTCCCAAGTCGCCGTTACATGTGATGGAGCCCTGCTTTCCTGGGGATGGCCCTGCCTTGCTTGTGTGCACAACTTTTGCTTTACTTATTAAACTGTCTTTATCTCAACCCATGAGTTTTCTCACTTTTACTCTTCTGATTCTCTCCCCCATCCCGGTGGGGGGGAGTAAGCGAGCGGCTGCGTGGGGCTCAGCTGCCGGCTGGGGTAAAACCACGAGAGATGAGAATAATGTCGGTAACACACTGATGTTTTAGTTGTTGCCAAGCAGTCAAGGACTTTTCAGCTTCTCACACTGCCCTGCCAACGAGAAGGCGGGGGGGGCAGCCAAGAAGTTGGGAGGGGACACAGCCAGGACAGCTGACCCAAACTGGCCAAAGGGATATTGCATATTGTATGACATCATGCTCAGTATATAACTGGGGAAGTTGGCCAGGAGCCAACATGGCTCAGAAACTAGCTGAGCATCGGTTCCAGGTGGTGAGCAATTGTGCTGTGCATAACTGGGTTTGTATATTCTAATATTATTCTCTCCCTTTTCTGTCCTATTAAACGGTCTTTATCTCAACCTCTGAGTTTTACCTTTTTTTTTCCAATTCTTTTCCCCATCCCACTGCAGGGTAGGGAGTGAGCATTCAGCTCAGGCTGTGTGGCTGTTTTAGCTGCCTGCCGGGTTAGACCACGACAAGCACTGCAAACATGATTAAAACTAATCGGTGTTCTCAAGCCCAAAGGCTGACTGGAAGGTGCAATTAAATGTCTCTTTCTACAAGGACAGCTGGAGCCAAATGGTGGTGAAAAAGTGGTGAGGGCCATAAGTCAAGAAAGTAAGCTGTGAACTGGGTCAAGAAAAGGTTAAGTTGTAAACAGGCAATCTGGCATTTAGAACTAAAAAAATTAATGTGTAGTCAATTGCTTAAGCGGGTAAATATTAGGCTTCCTAATAAACATGCCTGAAGCTAAGGGAAAGAAAAAACACAGCAGGAGATAGGCATTTTCTGACAACAGCACAAAGGTGAGGTAGACCTAGGTAATGTGCACCGGAATTAGTGATTTAACTCAGAAGGCTGGTGTGTATACTGCGTAAGCAAGCTCCTTCGCTTGCTAGTACCATAACTGCGTTAGTGCCTTCCTGAAGTTCAGAGAACCAGGAGAATAATTCTTAGACTAACTTTTGGAAACAACCTTCCCAGTACCTATATACTGGCCAACGGCGCAAGCTAGCATTTCTCCAAATGAATTTTGAGTTCTGCAAAGTTGATTGAGTTTTCTTGTCAGATTTTTAAAATTTCAGCCAAAGACCATCTGTAAACATGATACAGGAGATTGTGATCCATATCTGACCACTTGCAGTGTTATACAAGAACTCTGGTGGAAACAAGTGAAATTTTATTATTTCCCCAGAAAGTCCTGCAAGACAAAAACATCCAGAAAATGGTTGGTATTTGACACTACTTTTATTAAAATCTAGTCAAGGAAGAAAGGAGACTATTTTCCCAGCTATCCAAATCTCAAGATGAGTAAACAGAACTGTAGTAGGTATATGGCAAGGAAAGACAAGATTTAATACTAACCTATAGATTGTGGTGTTCTCAGAAAAAAAAATGTAATACAGAAGAAACAGCTTCCCTCTTCAGGGCATGAGAGGCAACAGAAGCTGAGGAACAGGCTCACACAAGCAGCTCACATAGAGAAGCCTCAATCTGGGAATGCCTGATGTGGAAAAAGCAATTTATTTCCAGTGAATGAAGAAGCGAAAGTTGCTGTTGTCACCTGAGGAAAGGGAAAAGAGCACTGGCACGGGAAAGAAGAATGATCCTCTAGTTAAGTTACCACATCTGCTCCAGGACCGCAGCAGAGTTATCAGGCAGCCTAAGCCACAGTTGTGGTGCTTCAGCACAATTTACAGAATAACTGTGCAGTGGTGTTTTCCAAGAATATATTTCCCCCCCTTCAGCATCTCTCCACTCATGCACATGCCTGAGCTTCTGCAGTAGAGACACCCCCCCAGGGCCCAGAACACTACAGAAAGGCTCCCAGGCAGTACCGTGGCTCGTAGCTACCCATATTGCACACACCAAATTCTGCCCAGCCAAAGCGTGATTAATCTTCCTTGAGCATACTTATGTTACGGTGTCCTTTTAGCCGCGTGGAGTTACAACATCAAGCAGCCCTAAGCAGTGCCCACGCGCAGCAGCAAGCAGATTTTGCTGCCTTACAGCTGTGAGTACTGGTTTAGAGTGGAGCTGGATTGCTGCTAAAGCAGCGCAAGAAGCAGAGGGTGTGCCGAGAGCCAGGGGAGCCGCCTGTCCAGTGGTTTAATCCCAGGAAGGAAGAAGTCAACTTGTAGTGAAGCTGCTTTAGCAAATTGTTCATGCTGACCTTCGGGACTGCCTTAATTTTACCAGTGCAGAAAGGTCACTTTTGCAATAACGAGCAGCTCTATCAAAAACATTATTTTAACAGTAGTGCTGAGAACACAGAGAGTCTGTAATTGATAAAACAAGGAAACTCCACCAAGGTGTTTTTAAAGGATTTGGTTAGAGGAAGAAGGTAAGAAAGCAACTTAATGAGAAGGAAGCAAAACAAAACACATAACGCACAGAGTTCACTGGAGTTCAGATTTCATGTATTTTTCAACACTATTGCTGTTTCTGAAATGGTCTGCTGTACTCCAGGAACAATGAAGAGACACTCAAATAAATAAATAAATGAGCTAAGTTCCCTTTAGGCTGTTTGAAAAGGAATAGGTATCATCGGACAACTTAATTACGGCTTTTTAAGTATACTAAACACCGTAGGGAACAGTAGGAGCATTAAGAAAAAGGGAAGTGAACTAAGCAGGAACAATGACATTCGTGACTTAGGATCAGAACAGGAATTACAAATATGTTTGGATGCTCAGTCTGAATCACTAGAAGTATGGTACCTGTGGTAAGGAGGCACATTACCATAACGTGAAAAAAACCCACTACCTTCAATGATTTATATGATGCGTTATCTGTGAGGCAAATCACCATGGTTAGGCTGACAACTGCAGTATTATCAACACACAAAAACCAGCTGGAAACTGATAGCAAACCTATGCTGCTGTCAGGAAAGTTATACTGAGCATCAAAATTATTCATTGACTTTTCTGCAGAAAAAATAAAGGTAGATTTCTTGAATCCTCATCTTTTCTCATGCAAACCTTCAGAAGAAAATCCTCACCACCCTGTTTTTAGGAGCTGTGGCAGCCAGCCCCCGAATGGCATTCAGCTGCCCAGTAGAGCAGGCAGAACCTGGCCCCATCCTGGAGGTGAACCCTTCTCACTTGACAAGGGTAGCTGTTAACCCATGCAGTCCCACACGCAATAACCAAGATCGCTGCCAACGCACCAAAATTATAAACACAAAGGCATACAGCATACCTCAGAGAAGAACTTTACAAGTTTACCTGCCATTAATTAATTACAGGGAAAAAAAAATAATCAATACCAATAAGTTCCCATCTCTGAGTGACAGCTTGCCTCGAGCCTCACACCTTTAGTTTAAGGCACTGGTCATCTTTATTCTGCATGGTTGTTTAAACATAGTTTCCTATTTAGTGTGTTTATCTCAGCCTGCTTCACTCGACTAGCTTCATCTTCTAAGATTCATGCTGCTACTTCTGGCATTTCTTTCTGAAAGACTGCTGTCATATTGTTTAGTGTCCACTTGACCATCCAGCTTAAATGTTTATTTAAGAGACTACTTTAATAGTATGCTTACTAATAAAACTCTGCTCAGTACCATTGTTTGCTTTCCATCCCTTCTTCTCCATGACCGATACATATTTTGAAAGATCTCACCTTAAGAAATTCTTGCCTATTGCCATAATCTTCTGCACTGTTTTTCACAATATTCCTAATTTTTCATAGCACCATTTAAAACCTCTGCTTCAGAATATGTACGTGCATATACTTATACCTTTAGTTCCCTCTTGTAAATGGATTGTGGAATAGAGCACAGCACTGCCTAATCTCTTAAAAAGAGTTACAGATAGTAAATACTGTTGCTACTGCAGTAGTCTCATCACTGATGAATCTCTGATTCTTTCCAAGTGCACCTCTTCCATCAGGGATGTTCCTGCAAGCCCACAGCCCTTTCGCAGTTGCTCTCCACCCCAGGTGACCTTCTAGCATGAAAAAGCAGCCCTGTCTCACCCAGGGACTCTATCTTCTGGCTTGTGCAGCAGGTAGGTCATCAAGCTTCTCTCACGTGCTCCCTCAGCAGCCTCTCCTAGCTCATGCAAAATCCCGTCCTCTTTTCAGCATTTATAATTTTAATTCTCTGAAGCCAGGTCTAGTTCATAGAGACTAACCAATTCACGGCTTAAGGGAAACTTGTTACTCTCCATTATAGAAACCCCTCAGGTAACACAGGTCCAAAGGAGATCTGTAGTGCTGTTTTACGCTCCCACTTCTTTACACTCCAATAGGCTTTTTACAGCCTCCATCATCTTTGCACACTCAGGAAGGAAACAGTACAGAACTGATTGCAGAAACAAAATTACTAAAGAAAAAAGCAGACGCTATCTCAGCTTATGCAGTAAACATTGGTAACAGCTCTACAAACCCTGGAATGGGTTGAGTCAAATTACTAACCAGTTGTAAAAGAGAAAAAAAAAAAAAAAAAAAAAATAAGCCTCCTTAAAACACCCTGAGCCTGGAAAACCTTTTCCTCGTCAGAAGCAAACAGAATAAAACAAAGTCAAAAGGTGCGTGGTCTAAAGTGCTGGGTTCGAAGTCAAATAGCTGTATCTAACCAAATCACTCCACGCAATGGCATGCAAGCTCTTGAAGTTAGACTCCCCTGTGTGCCTCTTCTCTTAGCAGGAAGAGATGGTGTCATACAGCAGTTTTAGTCAGCACACTTCTTATTAAAATATGTATTTAAAGAGACATGCTTAGAGTTTTAGTTTTCGGCATCGAAAGTTTCACTTTGCCTGTGAATTTGCATTCGTTGCATGCAAACCGCTTCTACGTAGCTGGAGGGAAAGCACAATGCAATGTCAAACAAAGTGCATTTGATACTGTCTACAGGAAAAAAAAATGTTTTATTTACCAAGTCATATTATATTAAAAACTGTAAATATAAAAGAAGCAATAATTTAAGGCTGAGAGCAAAGAATTTTGAAGAAATTTGAATTTGTTCCTTTTTTTAAGTACAAAAATCAGGGACTTAGAAGGAGAAGCTCACAAACTTATCAACAGCTCAAAATTTAGACATTATTGTGTTGGTTTATGTGATTTATTTTCAAAGAATTCAGACTCAATCTTTATGTGATAGGCTAAAATTACTTAGAAATATTTAATAAGTTTTTTTATTTTATATATTTGCACAAGACCCACTCAATGCCCACATAAAACATGTTTTAATCTAGATCTCAATATTTATACTTGCAACTTCTTCCAAATTTCTGAAGTTTACATTCATACTACAGAGTGTTCTGAAAACATAGCTTGTATTAGAGTGGCAAAACTATTCCATTTTGACTCTGATTTGATGTGCCTACAAAGTTTTCCTGAACGTAGACCTTCGCTCCAATACAGAAACTTTTGATCTTCATAAAAACATAATGAGGAAAGGAAAGGACCTTAACATTATAACCACCTTAACCCAGCCAGACCAGTATTTAACTTTTTATGTATTTTACTTAAACAAAATGTAAGTGACTCTAGGGAATGCAACGTTAATAAACACGATCATATAAACTTTATGGTGAAAATTCAATTTTACCTTTAATAGCATCTCTCAAACAGTAAACTTTATTATAAGACCAATAACTCTTAATCAGATCCTAGCACCAAAATCAGGTGTTTCATTTTCAATTTTTAATCAGTTTGTGCAATTGCTTCTTGGAATATTTCATGCCCTAAATAAGATAAAAAATGCCAATGAAAGTGTCAGATTCTGCTGGAAACTGGATTGATGCCTTTACTCTCCTCGTTTCCAGGAAAATTTTTCTTGACCAAGAAAAGCATTCCTCTTTGGTTACTGCAAGATTCCATATCTGAGAAGCAGAGATACTAACGTAAGAGGTGAAAGACTAGAATTTGTCCAGAAAGCCATTCTGAAACTTGGGTTAGTAGCAATTTCAGTCACACTACTGCAAGGTGATAATTTGGCCCAAATTCTGTCTAATGACAACAAGAAAATAATTGTGATACAAACTGATCATAGGTCTCTACATTTGTTTGTTCAGTTTGAGTCTCCATAACACTGCACTCCCCCGCACTATCATCCTCTGCACTTATTCCTAATCTTTCCATTTGAAGTTTCCAGAAATGCTCTAGGGCATTTTCACTCTGCCCTCATCACAGCATTTGCAGCACACAAATGTGCACAGCCTGGATTTTCCCATAAGTCTACTTTCTGTTTTAAGACACTATTGTTCTTTACATGCAAACACATAATTTGCCAGACACTAATTTATTTCTCAAGCCATAATGTCTTTAGCATATTTAAAGGCAACTCCACAAACTTTATATGCTAGGTTAGCGCATCATTAACTTTTTCAGGGATGCTATTTACATCTATTTCCCAAGAACACATGGAAGAGCTCTTGCCCATTTGGAAACTCTGCGTGGAGCCAAGCTTTCCATACTTAGTGCAAGCGCTCAGGTTTTTGGGAGCCACCAGTTCTGAATGCTCAGTTTGAGTGACTACACCCAGACTTGCCATAAAGCACTGCTTGAGCTTCTGCAATGGGGCATAAGAAAGAGAATGAAGATGCAAGCATAATCTGCTCTACCATTGTAACATTTCCACCGGACTATGAAGAAAGAAATAACGTTGACTTTCAACTGCAACTTTGTGTGGCTGAAAAGTGTCAAGACAAACAGCAATTTGTGGTCCACAAGTGTAGTTTGAAGTCAACTTTGCTGTACAAGCAAAAAGAACACCCCTGCCCCTGCAGAGTCCAGACTGAGCATAAGCACTGTGTATACAGCACAAGAAAAGAGATGCTTGGGTTCTGCATGGTTAAGATTTTGCCAAAATTCAGAAATACTTGAAGTGAAATAAAAGCTGTCATATGCAAGGTTAATCTTCACAGTCTTATGGATTGTCATGAAATAATGAAGGGCAAGAAACTTCCTGGGAACATAACTTTGTTATTACTGAATCTTCTGCACTTTTGTCTCACCATCGCATCTGATAATGTTGAAAAAGATTCCTACAGATTGATGTTGGTGTAGCTGCACTCAAGAGCCTGCCCTAAATTCAGTACCTATCCCGTGGAAATTCTAATTTAATTTATTTGCAAAGATGTATGGTGGCTATAAAATACGTACATTTTTGTAATGTCATAAAATTATCCTTTCGTGTACATTTCATAGCAGCTATTGAAAAATTAATTACTTGTAATGAATATTGTACCTCTAAAGGGGAAAAAACGCAAATCAACTGCACAACTGCATTCTCCTTATCTAAAAGCTACTGTAGTTCTAAAAACAGATAAAACTTGCACACAAAATAATGTATTGATGGGCTTATCTCCGAAGTATACTACATCATCCATGGGCACAAATCAACCCTTTCATGCTCTCTGGAAAGAAAACCACAACCAGTTCTTGAGAAATTCCTCCACTCCATTACCTGAGATGCTGGACGACTCGGGCGTATGTTTCCAGTGCTTCCAATAATTTAACAGGCTCACAGGTTTCCACATTCTCTTAAGATTACTCAGACTAGAGAAACCATACGCCAAGCTGAAGGAACTACGACGGCATTACTTTGGCACACATGGGGACAGAAAGGTTCTCCAAAATCAGAAGCATTAAGGAACAAAAAGCAATTGTTCTTACAGAACACAACTCTGCAGAATTTAATGCAAGCTCCGAGGGACAGACAAGGTGAAATGTTCCAGGGGATTTCTCACTATTCGCAGAACACTTTCTTAGTTCAAGGACCAAAGTAGCAGCTGCCCTTGATTAACAGCTTGTTTCTGCTCTTCTGGATACTGCAAACCTGTCACACCACAGGACGGAGTTACGAGATGTATTTTCTTCTGTGCCAAGCCAGACGCAGGAATTTCCACCCTGTCAACTGGGTTGATGCGACTCCACATGGAGCCGCATCATTCACTGGATTGCCGAAGTGCTCTAGTTGTAAGAGCATCCCATCGTGTCGCAGCGCTGCATGATTCACACAGCTGAGTCCCGCCGCTCAGGAGTTTGGCTCTAGCTCACGTTTTGGGAAGGCAGCACCACAGTCTCTTCTCTGCCAGAAGAAATGGATCAGTGAACCCCAGGTGGGATGTGCTGTGCTGCAGCAAAAATGAAGCCAGTTTTAAGCAGCCCTTTGAAGTGTCAATAGATGTAATGCTCCGCATCATCTCACAAACTGGGGAGTTTTCTGCCAGGGGTCACAATGAAACCAAAGGTTTGCTGCAGAGAGACATGATCTGTAACTGCTGTCATGAGCTCAAGCAAGGTATGACAGCCACTGTGCCTTCGTCACTAGTGAGGCATGTTGCAGCTGGAATATATGCAGCAAGAATGAAAAAGGATACAAGACCACACCCACAAATGAACTAATTGAAGAGACCTATGGAAAGCTAACTTCATAACAATGAAACTGTAACATGAAGGTACTAATAGACATCTGGCAAAAGATTTCCAGTGCTTAGCCTTTGCTTTCAAAAACAGAATATCCAGACATTGGGAAAGAGATGAAGGTATAGATTCTGAACCACTCTCCGCCTCTGCAGGCTTGTAAGATATATGAAATAATATACTTTTGTTCCCAAGCAAACGTCTTTTAAATGAATAGTATAGAACCATTGCAATGTATCCATAGGGAGAAATGCCTAAGTACTCATGCTGTTGCCATATAACTACTCCAGACATTATCCTTGCTACTCACAGATGAATTCAATTGTTTAGTGAATTTAGATGACTGTTAGAAGCAACCATTACTGCTGCCTTTTTTTAAATCTTTATAAAGTCTTCTCCCCTCACGCCTCCTTCTCAGTTTAGTAAAAAATACACTCCCATGTTGAATGTGACTGCAAAGAAAATTACATGGTTTACAATAGAATTCAAATTATATTCATAATTTTTTAATTCTATTTCTTGAAACATGGTATATAAAATCCCAGTTGCTTCAGCAGAATTAAAAGAGAAAACATGCATAAAAAGCTAAGAACAAAATGCTTAAATACAGTCTTATTTAGCAAGCACATGTTCTACACTGCTGGATGGGTTCCAGAATGAAGCTTCACATTATTTCCAAATAATCTTTACTGCCCTATAAATGGGTCCATTGTATGAACTTTTTGGATTGGACACATAAGCAGATAACACAGACACATTTATTTAATGCTGTAACTGAAACCAGGCATATATTCAGTGCAAAACTTACCCCAAGATCAAGGATTGCCAAATGCCTTGGTCAATGTAATGAGAAAATGAGGCAAAATGTTGTGAGTCCCAGGAAACTAGACCTGAAGGCTGTCGCCCCCTAAGGCACTGGATGTACCAAACTACATTTTATCACAAACTTCCAACTCTGAGAGGGGCTTTAAGACATCAAATCGTATTTTATCCTGCTACTGACTGGGCATCTCACCAGCCTTTCTTAAAGATGCTGTAGAACAAAGCAGCACCCATTGTAACCAGCTACGCTTTCTTGTTTGATGCTGTGAAGAAGGCTCTGTTGCATTCGTTCTCCTTGCAAAATTTCTCTTGGTCAACACAACCAACTGACTTGATGTACAGTGTGATCAGGTCAAAAAGGAGACAAAAAGTGGACGTGCCACCCTCAACTCCATCAAACAAGTGAACTACTTCTGTGCAAATCCGGGGGCTACAAACCTGTCATCCAAGTGCTCTATTACCTTTCTGCCTAGAGTACAGTACAAGGCACAACTGACGCGGGCCATATTAGCTCCTGCTCTTTATAAGAGGTAAGTCACACACTGATCACTGTTAGGGGACATCTAAAATGGTACTTCATAAAACAAAGGTCCTAGGTTGCCTATTTATCACAAATAGTTATAATTTACCCTCCTGTTCCCCAAAAGAAGGAAGAAAAGGGACTACATAGCACTTGCTATTTTTTTAATGGCCTACCTGGCCTAGTTTGGGACCTTTGGTGTGTGCCAAAGTCACACTCGTACTAGCTAGAGGATGGCTGTAAGTACCTGATTCAGCAACATTCTTTTCATGTATCACCTTCCCAAACACTTAAAACCAAAAGCCTTTTAATAAGATGATGCATATTTATTTCCTTCTAACAGAGAAATACCTGAAGTGCAATCTCTACGGTAGTTCTGTGGCAACGGGAAATGCTCAGGTAATCCTTACTGTTTTTCCCATGGGATGTCAGGGTGCAGCCATGTGCGTAGCATTACACAGAGGTACCACACGACACTCGCGCCACTGACTTCTGCTCCTTGTGCATTTTACATTCACACTTCTGTAGTCGCTGGCTGAAATGGCAATCGACTGCTAGATAAGTAAGAGCTATCATAGCAGGGAGCTCCTCAGTTGGCAATGGCTGGATGAAGCCCCTCCGTAACTCACCTACAAAGAACTGAATAGAATATAGGAGAAAACATAATTTGCTAAATAATATAATTTAATAATACAATTTATAATATAGTAATAATATTCTGTGGGATTGCTGGCTTTGTTTTTCATCTCCATAGTGTGATAACATTGTATCAGTCAAGTTAGTTCACAAGACATCCATTTATGTCTTAAGCAAACGAAGACCTAACAAACAAGGAAGACTTTGTTTTTAAGACAAATGTTTGGAGCTCACCTTATAAAAAAATTAATATAACACAGGGACAAGTTTCTGGTCATATTCACATGAACCTAACATGAGAGAATAAGGATAAAGTTTAAACATTTTGCTTGCCAAAGTACAGGTACAATCCCTGGACAGTCTGCTGGATAACTCAAAGGAGGTGATGGCCGAGAAGCAGCAGATTGAACATTTCACCCCTGACTGGCAAAGCGGTGATGTACTACCAGTTTGCTTCAGCTAAGTTCAACTGCAACCACAACCCATACTGGTCTCAAAGGTAGGTTTCCCTAGAAACTTTCCCCTATCTCTAATTACACTTTTAAACAAGCCTTCAATTTGCTGAATTCATACAATATCAGAGATGTATTAATGCTTTTAAATTCTGTGTGCCAAAAGGAACTAAACAGCTTGGGCTGACATGTTTTTCCAACATATTTCCACAACCATGGCAGTAAATCCCTCTTGCAACACAATCAGCAACACGACAGGAGCAGAGGCTTGTGCCTCCCAATAAACAATGTGTGTCATCTGTTAGACAAAATGCCCTCAGGGAAACTGTGTGGGTAAGAAACCGCAGCCAGTAGATGTCTGAATGAACTCAGAGTTGATAAAGGCCAGAAATATCCAGTTACCAGAGTTAAAAAAAAAAAAAAAAAACAAAAACCCCCCCAAAAAACCCCAACAAAAACCCCACAACCCTGTATTTGCTCAGTCTGGCTTCTTTAAAGAAACATGTGAGATCCCTTCAGAAAAGAATCTGGAAACAAAAAATCATATAGGTTCTACTGGACCCCAAAACATAAAATAAACAAAATTACAGGCTCAACAGGAATATACTGATCTTAAGGTATTTCCAGCTCCCCTCCCTTCTCCCTGACTGCTTCTCCACAGTCCACAGGCAGTATAACTTCCACGTCATGCTGTTTTCCATAACAGCCCAGCATTTGTCCACCTTTCCTCCTGCTTCATAGTCACCCATCACTTCTGCTGTCAGGTGGCTGGACCAATGCAGCCTATCTACACTCCAAACAGTTGTTAAACTGCTAACGAGCTGTGAAGACTGCTGCGGCTATTTTGGATCTACAGAACAGCTTGTGCGTCCAAAAACTTGGATTCCCTCCCCCCCATTAATATTACATTATTTGATCCAAAAAATAAATTACCTCTCCTCACTAATCCTGCCTGCGAAACTCGAAGCACACTGCCCACAGCAAAGTGGGGTGCTGCCAAAGCTGCATCAGGAAGATGCAGCTCAGTGTTGCCCTCCAAGGCAGCAGCATCCCTACCTTCATCTGCTAACAGTCATTTCTAATTGTTTTCCATCCCTAATCACTTAATGCTGCCAGGCAGGCTCTCCTTTACTCCATGTGATTTACTTAAGCAATGCTAATGATTCATCCTGCACAAGGTCTTTAAGGAATGTGAGTTATTTTTTGTGCTTGTATTTACACTAAAAACTTCTCTATTGTTTATATTTCCTTTCACAGCCCCCAGACTGTTTATTAAGGCATCAAATATCAACAACATCCTCCAGGCTGGTGATGCTCTTGGCTAACGATAGTGATCAGACCATGGCCAAATTGTGACTGAACTGTCAAATAAGTCTGTGGTAAGAAAGATTTTAAATCCCTTAGGAAAACATGGCTTATCCAAAAAATGCAATAAATATTTTTTTATTTTTATTGTTTAAAAGTGTATTATGTGGTTTCTTGGTTTCATTTAACCTTTAAAAAAACCAATTTAGTGGTTTAAAGACAGAAAAATTGACATATTCTGTCAATTCTCTCCCTCATTCATGCCTTCTCTTGTTCTATTGTGCTCCAAGCATCTCTTGTTAACAATTAAGCTCAGAATTTCTACATTTTTAGATGCCTATGCACTGAGGTAGTATCCACATACCCCAGAAGACAGTGGATTGTACTGTGACAGCAAAAGAGGCAGTTCCAACCTGGCAAATCTAATATAACCCATTTCTCAGGTGTTGCAGGTCCTTCTGGGCCCAAGTAAGATATTGTCGAGGTGCTGCCACTGATCCAGCTCAGGCACCTTTGCTCTCCTGTTAGGTTCACCTCTGTTCTGGAGACCTTGCAGTGCATTTACAGGTGAGTGCCAAGACACTGTCTGTTCCAGTCGATCAAACCCAACAACTTTTCAAAAAGGCATCAGGGAAATTAAGTGCTGCCTGCAGTTGCCTTCAGATGGCAAATGGAAGCATCACATATACCAGCATACCCTCTGACATACAAGGTAGGATGCAATCAGGTTTCTTTGTTATTGTGGTGGTTTGTTTGTTTGGGGTTTTTTTTTTTTTGGCGGGGTGGTGGTTTTATTTTTTTTAAACCCTCTACATTTCCCCCATCTCAACAGAGAACCTCCACAGCTCATCTCAGAGCCCATCTCTTCAGTGCAGGAAAAATACTGATTTTAATTCTGAAAGTTCCCAGTCTCTGTCATCAGACAAGGTATCAGCTGTTGCAAGTGGTCCTCATAAGGATTCAAGCTACATTGCCTCTCATCTATCCTAATACTCTTCTTGGGATGCCCATGGAACACAGGCTGGTAGGGAAGCCCTACAAATATCCTTCCATAATACATACAAGACAAGCATCTTTTACAGACTCCATTTCAGGGGATCTGCTGCTCAACCAGAATGCAATTGCAAATGTACTAGATTTTTATCCCCCTGTTCTGTGGAAAAAAGTACATAATCCAATATTATTATCTTCCATGAGTAACCACAACAGAGTTGTGGTTTGGTGTGCGGATAAGGAAATACCAAGCAGGAAGATAACACTGTCTCTATTGGCACTAACGTAACCTCTGCGGGCATACCACACTGTTCTGCTGTCCACAACACATACAGTATGGAAAAATTGGAAAGAGATCAATAAGAGCCACAGGAATGACTAGAACATATTTCATCAGCCTAGGAAATTCAAGCAGCTCAAAATATTTATCTTACAGAGAAGATCCAGGATAACCGTTTGTAAGCACCAGTAGGAAAAGGCAGATTTGATAGAGGACCACTCAACTTCAGATATGAAGCATATAATTATATATAACATTTGGAAATTGCAACAGACATTCTTATTGGAAATAAGATAATTATTTTTTAAAAAAAAACAAGTCCAGTGAAGCTCTGGAACGACTTACGAGATGGATTCCCTCTACCCATTTTTTAGCCGATTTTTAGTTCTAAAAAAGACATACTGTTATATAAGGAAGGAAAGGTCTGTGGCTCCTGTCCATGCAGGAGGTAAAATGCACTCATGACAGTCCCTTCTGGTGTGAGAAATGACTAAATTCATAGAAACTTGAAAGATATTTTGCAACATCTTCAAAGATATTCTTCTTCTTTTAGAATCACCACCAGTTAGGTCTGGAAATAATTACCATTATGCTGGAATTTAGTTTCAACTTTTTAAGAAAAGTTATTCTGCCACCATCTTTGCAACCACTTAAGCAATATCCCTGAGTAACTACAAAGAATGAAAGGGAGAGATGGAGAGGGAAAAAAAAAAGCAATATATTACCTTATTATTCAACTGCCTAATGCAAGAGCTAGTATACAAGGAGGGCATCTCCCTTATCATTAAATCTAATTTGCTAACTTTTCCAAAAAAAGGAATGAGTACCATTTAATTCACATTATAGTTCAGTAATATCTTGAGCCTTTGGTTCCAGGAACTAAAACATCCCCAACACAGATGCTCTGCAGCCAGCATGTATCCTCTCATCTGCTCTTGAGAAGTGCTGCCTTCCCCTCTATGAGTGCAAAGCTGCTGCTCTGGAGTATCTGAAGAGCTTTGGCTGCTCAGCTGCCCTGCACTCACCCAGCGTCATGCAACATCACCATCTGGTGACTAACCCACAGAAAAGGAGTCTGCTCTTCTGGTTTGATCTTCTCCTCCAATGGGCCTCCCTCCTCCATAGCCTGAGATGCCACGACATGTGCATGGCACATGAGCCACCTTATCCACGGCCTCTGGTGGGGAGGGCAACCACGCTGCTGCTAAAAGACGTGCCCAGGGACTGGCCGGCTGCAAGCCAGCAGCTCCTGGGACAGCCCTCAGCCACAGTGCTGGCCTCCCTTAGCCCTTTCACACACCAAAAGCACTCCCTGCTTCAAATATGTCCTCACTGGAGGGGAAATTGCTAGGTATTATGCTCACAGGTATAATAGATGGCTCAGAGGCACTAACTATCAACAGCTGAAACCTGTTTCAAGCTCAATGGGAAAATAAAGTTTCAGAGCAAATACAGAAACTCCCGTGCCTACGGCTAGCAACCGCTGAAATGAAGCAGTTGTCGTATGGCACCTCATCAGTCTCTTGTTAAATCTTAAAAGAATACACTGGCAAAAATCAGAGAGCTCAATGACATGCTGGAGAGCTCTCCGTGTTCGCAAAAGGAGGACATTACCCCTGACTGAGCTCTGCAAAGGTCCATGTCATCCAATTGGTGGACTTCCTTTACAGCAACAAATTTATTAATAACAGTACCCAAGGCATCAAGCTATCTCAATGAAAATTTTGAAATCTACTTATAACAGAAAGGAGCCTGGGGAAGAAAAGTGAAGATGATGAATGTTCTGCTTTGCCACATGTACATTCTCAGATGGGCTGCAGGCTCCTGCCACCTTCCCCCGAGACCTGGTGCCCACCCAGGGCAGGAACCACACTGAGGAGACCACCCAGGTGTAGCTGCTATCTGCATTCTTCCTGACACCTGGGGAAAGTACCCAGCTTGGTACCCCTTCCCAATCTGGGGAGCTTGTTTGCTCAAGTACAAGAAAGGATACCGTCACTTTGTGAGGCCTGGCTGTCTTTGAAGACATGCATAGTTATAAAAGCTAAAAGGAGACTCCACCAGTGTCGTGCAAAGCCAGAAGGAGTCCTGCAAAGCCAGCTCCCTGCCAGCACAACGTGGAGCACAGCCTGATGCCACCAACAGAGCAAAGCAGGAGTAGTCTGGAAGAGACCAGAGAGTCTGAGCATACTGCTGGCTAGTTACTGGCTTACAGCCTCATTTGTTAATTTACTTATAGGAATCCAGAAAGGAAAAGCAGGCCCATGTATGAAGGCATGAACAATCTGTATGTGGAAATTACTTCACCTATTCAAAATCCAATGGACAGTTTGAAGAATACAGACAAAAAAACCCAAATGACTATGAAATAATCTGGCAAGTTTCTACTCAGGAAAGAGCTGGGGGAAACATATCCCTGCTGATCGTATGTCTAATAGCTCCAAAAGCTGTGTTCTGTATCAAATAAATCTGTACAGCACAAGCCTGTTTGCAAAAGGGAGAGGAGTTCTTTAATTGATCACTTTCAGAATGATGTAAGAGTTTTACAAAGGAACAAGAAAAAAGAAACAACATAGCCTGATTCATGAAATTAAGACGTATGCATTGCAGCTCGTAATATAAAAATATACATGCTGTTAAAACCTAGACTGTTCCTTTACCACAGCACTTACATGTGCCAAAGTGTGAGACAGTATGTGATTCTGTTGAGCCATGGGAGGAAAAAAAACATTGTGCCATGAAAACCAAAAATATGGAGAGCACAATAGATGTTTCCCTATTATTGCCCAACAGACTGCTACATTAAGAAATTACTGACATAAGAAAATTATTAACCAAGGTCAAAGGCTTCAGAATTTACTTTGATTGTATAATCAGCAAAAAGCCAGAAACATTCATTCTAATCCAGATCTGACAAAGCCCACTTTGTAACTTGGCTTGGCATTTAAATGGCTTGTCTAGCATTACATTATCAAAAGCCTGCAGGATGAGTCAGAGTTTACTTTGTAGATATGTATATTTAGATTTTCCTTAGAAGCCAGGCATAAACACCTGTCCTTTGAAAATATAATGGTGCTATTTTTTTTTTAATCCCGGTGTCTTTTAAAATACTGTTAAAATACAGAAACTCTATGTCTCTGAAAAATATGTGGTAAAACAATGACAAGTTTTTAAGAGTTTAAACTACAGCTTCATTTCATATTTAACAAAATGTAAAACTATTCTCTAAAGAAAGGTGTCTGAAGAGGTTTTTTATAGGCTTAATTCTGATTTTGATAATATAGTATAGAACAACAAAAGCCATAAAGATATTTCAAAACAAATACTATTTTGTGGGTGGTAAATATGTTTAAAAGTACATTTTCCAGTGTTGTTAGAGACTTATTTTCATTCTCTTCCCAAATCAAAGTGAGAGGTGGGGGAGCATCAGCATCTCGTGCCGCACCTTGATTTCACAGGGAGCAGCGTTCTCCGACAGAGAACAGGTCTGTCAGTAGGAGCAGCACTTTAGAGGAGCACGTGGTTTGCTCCCTGCCAGCATACGGAGGCCTCACGGCTCATTAAGCAGCAGCAGTAAATACTGCTACTCATCTCGGTGCATCTACTCGCACTTACACCGTACGTCTGTGCATTATCAGAAGCTGAAATATGTCTGAGTATGGGTTCTAGAGGTTAAACAACTGGGCCTTTTGCAAATAAATGCACATCCAAAATCCTTTAAAATCATTAAGCGGTTGTCTCCTACAGCCCCTGGAGAATCAATAGTTTCCGAAATCAGTCAATCGACAGGCCTGCAGTTCTGCTCCAGGCAGATGCCGGCCAGCTGGAACGAGATGGAAGATTTTCAGCTGGATCCCTAACTCAGCTGACAGGGAGGCAAAACCTGAGGCGTTAAAGCAACTGAGGTGAAATTATTTCCTTGGTGCTACTACTGAGTTGTGAAAAAAATCGAAGTAAAAGCTGATTAAAACCTTTTACTGCATTTGAGTGCCCTGCTGCCTAAGCTGTACAGTTTTTGGTATTTAAAGACACGTGCCAGGGGCTGTCCAAGCCATGCAGTGGTATGGCGCAGGTGATACAGAACAGCAGTACACCTTGCTATGTGAGAGGAGTAAACGTCTGCTCCCAGCTTCCCTCTCCTCTGTAGTTCCCACCAGCTTTGGGTGTGCTTCAGGAGACCAGGTGTTTCAAACAAATTTCAGAACCAGCCAGATTAGTAGCAGCCACCGACTGGATCAAATGTAAGCAGCAACCTGCACGCAGTACTTCAGAGGCACTCCGATGGAACGCAACAAGGGAACTTCGGCGGGCAGGCTCCAGACTAAAACTAAAATAATGGATGGGCCTAAGAACGATCTGTATGTCTGTTGATCACCAGATCTTAGATGAATGAGGACCAAGGCCTCCATGGTTTCAATTCAATATTTCCATGATCAAGCCTGCAGTTAAACTACACTAAACGCAGTGGCTCCAGCTAAGAGTTCTATTAAATATTTTGTCTTCTGTATTTTAAACAAGTCCCAAACACAACAGGAAAAAACTGTTCTTTTCATACTACTTAAATACATCTTAACTGGCATACAGAAAAACAAGTTAAAAGCTCTGTAACAAGCAATGTAACTTTTCATTTAACAACTCTAAGCATACAAGTTCTTTAGTCACGGGGACAATTGTTTCTAAAACCAGATGAACAAAGTGGTTTTAATCCTTCGTTTTAAGAACAAAGGCAGTGTAATCTATTCATTAAATATCTGATGATGTAGTTTAATGACATGTGGAAAAAGTGCCTTGGAACAGCCTGGAGAACATGTGCTGGCAAGAG
The DNA here is from genome assembly GCF_028858705.1 of Grus americana. Lineage (NCBI taxonomy): Eukaryota > Metazoa > Chordata > Aves > Gruiformes > Gruidae > Grus > Grus americana. The sequence goes on along the minus strand of NC_072853.1, from coordinate 82,236,541 downwards.
CAAAGATTCCCATGTTGCTGTGATGGAATAAAAAACATGCCAGGCCACTAAGAGGCACTTGCAAAAATTAAGTCTTTAACAACAGAGATCAGATGGCAGAATATCCTAGATTACCGAATCTACATTAGCAAGAAAAGTTCCCTGCACTGAAACCTGCCTAAACACAAATGACCACCCTGTACCTGAAATAAGCTGTTACCACTTCATTGCAGCCTTTTATTATATTCTGCCTCCCCTCTCCATGGTAAATATTTAGAGGACATCCAGGGGAAGCATGTAGAAAGGTTTTAGATGCAGAAAAATCACTGTCTCTTAGAGACATTAAAACCTGCACAGTAAAATTACCCCAATACTAGAACTAACAGCGATGTATTTTTATTTACTTTTTTTTTTAAGTTAGCCACAAGAGGGAGCCAATAGTACTTGAATGCCAACAGCACCCCCTCCCCCATCAAAAACAAGACATGGAGCAAAAACCAGTTTAAACAAAACACATTCTCGAGCTCCCAGTGAGATTTTTTTATATGCGTTTCAGGAAAATTAGGATCACTAGCTAAAGCATAAACGGAAAGCTTAATTTCGTCATATGGGAATTCATATTCAGTTCTTCATATGTGAATTTGAAGGCAAAAAGCATGTTTATAATGCATAACAATGATCCAGACAGCACAGAAAGAACTTGCAGCAAAGTTTCTTTCACTTCAGGGCACCGTCCCACACTCACAGCCTTCAGCAGTGGTACCACCAGTTTGATGTTTAAGCTGACTTACCCAACTTTCAGCCCACACAGTCTCTTCCAGTGACTCTCAAGACCTGTGTGCACAACAGCCAGTCCCAGCTCCTGTGCAACCCAGTGTACCTGGCACAGAAGTAACGCACTTTTGCTCAAGTCCCCTGCGATGTAAAAGCTGTACGTGCTTGACGGGGCACGGCCAGGCCAGTGGGCAGGCTCCAAAGGGGATCAGCAGGAACGCTTACCAGGCTCCGCTGGCACAAGAGGAAATTCTGCTCCTTGGGTTGCGTGAAGCTGGGGGCCGCTGTAAGAGGCAGGCTGGGACACCTCAGAAGAATTTAGAGTCCACTCTCTGTCCACACCTTCACAGCCTGGGCAACCTGGAGGCTGACTACAAGCTACAGATCTGGCATCCACCTTTATAAAACAGCAATCTCTTAGAAGAAATGAAAATAAAATGAAGAGTCTGAAAGAAAATCATCTCTGTTCCTTTTTTCTGAAGGTAAGGTCAGGACAGGAATACTTGGCTATTTAGTCTCTTCGCCACCTCTTTTTCTTGTATTTTTGCCTTATACATCAATCCTAATCAGATGTAAATGGCCTTGTTATCACCAAGCAGAACTTTATTCTGTGGATAGCTGCTTTAAGTTGGAAATAGCACTCAAGCAAAGCTGATTGAGTATATTCTTCTCTTCATAATAAGCCTACAGAAACAAGTTTGTGTTCTGTCCATTCCTACAGTTACACAGGAGCTCCTAAAATACTGAGAACCAGATCAGAAATACCAGCTTCTGTTTCAATGACTTTTCATTTCTTACACTTTGCTTTTCGAATACTCTTGTCTCTCCCACTATATTTATGAGAAGAGTAAAACCACCATTCTCATTATGAAGAATATTTATATTCAGCTGATAAAACAAATTACTTTCCCAGGACATCTTGTAATCACACTTCATTTTCACATTGTACATTTCTATCCAGATGCTCATTTTGTCCTATGAGTCTGCAAACAACTACTACTAACACAAGCACTGAAGATGAGTTTGCTTCAAATGTACCAAAAAACCCTAACACCCCCTCAAACACACAAAACAAACAAACAAACAAACTGTTGAGAGTTTCTGCTGGCTGAGGCAATAGAGCAATTTTAGCACTAATAATGTCATAGCATCCAAAATAATTCTGGACATAATTGATACTTTGAATTGTCTACTAGCCTGGTGATTTATGATATGGGATGGTTTTAAGTCCAGATCCCACTGAAAGACTGCTTTCATAATAATGATTTTTGTTGTGAAACTTTCTAGGTTCTCCCAGCTACAGTGCAACTACAATGGAAGCCATTAAAAAGTAAAGATTTATCAGTTGTTATTATGAAGTTGCCACAAAAGACCTCTCTGCACAGAAGGCCACACGACACAGCCTACTATGTATCTAGAAGGCCAGTGAAGAGAACCGTTGGGTACCCGCATAGGAGCACCCATTGCATTTAGAAATTCTGTGACATCCTGTGACACAGGAGAGTAATAAACAGGTATGAGGGAAGATGTGGGCAGCAACCTTTCCTCCTGTATTCTCCACACTAGGCTTGTTTCAGCTTTGATTAGCCTTTGAACCAGCAATAGGCTGTCAGCACTAAAGGAGCCCTATATCACCAAAGTTCAGTCCTTCTGGGCATGAACTTGCCTACCCATTAATGCATTTCTAATACTTAAAGATGAAGACAACAAGAAACACTACCAAATTTTATGCTTGATGACATCAAACATTCTACTACCTCAGCTAGGAACAGCCTTTTCCCCCTGATCACAGCTAAGCATACATACTTGGGAACATTCTTCCCCTCTTCCTCAGACCCACCAGAAACATGCCAAGGCTGGGGATAAACAAGCACTCTGTGCTGGAGACAGAAAATCTTTTCTCTCGTGTGCCTGGCTAGTGCACTCTGCTTATATAGTCAGAGTTATGGCTCCAAGAAGTGGTGTCCTCCCATGTCCTGTGATGCTGGAGTACACATTCTGCAGCAGACAGCACTGCCAGTGGGAAGGTCAACCCATTGTCCTCTCCTGGACAATCTGCCCTTAGTTCTCTCTCCTGTTTGCCCTGTGCTCTGAAATAATGCTGAAAAAGGACAAATAAAAACTACAATTACAGATGCCTTTTGTGCCACAGAGAAGATTAGCAATGAGCATCGTCCTCGTCTTCACGGACTCAATGCAAGGCACTGGAACCTGAATCAGCCCAGGCAAAGGGGTAGGACCGTATAGGCACAATGTAGGAAGGAGGCCACTCATTTTAGCTGTACTGCTCACTTGGAGCTTAATGCAACTTTGAATTTTTACCTGGCTAAAAAGCCGAAACCACGTAAAACTGTCAAGTTTTACATGTTTCCATCCACAAAGAATAAACTGACCTAGATTTTCTCATTCTTAGATTCCCTCATGGTTCTGGCCAGGTTTTCAGAGGGTTGCTAACCTTGGCTGAGTTAAGGGTTTATAATGAAACACTAAAAACCAAGTACGTTTGAGCTGGTTTGGATTTTATTATGAATGTTTTGGATGGCTGTAATGTTAGAGTCAATTCAGACATTCTGGGTACTTTTCATCCAAAAAAACTGCTGCTTGGAAAAAAAATCCCATGTTTACAATAAATTAAAAGCAATCATTATTTTGGGCCTGATTCTCCACTCCACCATTCCAGCACAGCATCTGGTTTAAGACTAGGCTCCTGCAGATGCAGTGAATGTATCTCGTTGTTATATACCTTTACTCACTACAATAATGAAAATAAAACGTACTTGCAACACTTGCAAAAGAGTGAAAAGTATAAGGTGACAGACAGAACGATGATGAGTAAAGAAATAAAATACTGAGAGAAAAGTTAGACAAAAATAATGCCTGAAATTCCAAAGATATCAGAAGTAGTGAAACAAGAGTCTACAGTTTAAAAGATAGCATCTTCAAGCTCGTGAGATGACTCACCACCTTGAGACACATATGAAGATACCCCATTAAGGTAAGGCTCAAGGTAATGGCTTCTTATTCAACTGAGAGCTTCATCCTCAAAAAGTTTTAAGCAGTGATATACCTCAACTGCCAATCCACAGCTCTGGATGAAGTTGAAAGAAACTTATATCTGAGGTACTGGTAATGCAAAGCAGCACATTTAACATGCTGTTAAAGCAAAAAGGGCCCAGCTCAGAGTAACTAGACATTGAGAGTATGAAGACAAATGAAAACCATTGTGAAGACACCATGCCACAGGCTAAATAAGGAAGTTTTTCATACTTTGCTTGATAGGCTTTCAGGTTCTGTCAGTATGTGGTGTAGACTGATTTTTGCCCTTCGATAAGAGCAGTGATTTCAGGTAAGGATGCACTAGGACAGAGGGAGGAAAAAGAAAAAAAAAAAGTGGATAGGGCTGATAAAACTCTCTTGCTTTGGAGTTTTTTAGACATCAGACCATGCATATGCTACCTTTAAAGCCTTTTTGCACTTACTTTAATTGTTCTTTCTAAAGCAAAGTTCTTTCTCCTAAAGAAAAACCTAAACTCAGTCTTCCATGTTCAACTCCCCAAAAAGAAGGTTGCAAAAAGTAGTTCCACAGCAGGAACTAAATATTCTATACTATGCTAATACGGTGCATACCTTAACAATAGACAGAGCATTTAGAGATGCCTGTTTTCACTTACGAACGGGGACAGAGTAATTCTTAGTTAATTTTGTCTGCACTTTATTGAAATAGTTATGAAAGGAGGAAGAAAAAGCATGCTTCAAACTTTGCCAATATCCAAACAAAACAAACAGCAGCAGGGTTTTGTTTTCACTTAAGTTTCATTATACTTCATATATAGAGAATTAGTGCAACTTAAAACTGTTTTGTATTTAAACCCATGTGTATGACAAGAGTAGCCAATATGCTCATTTGTGAGTGGAAAAGTCTTATTCCTGCCATTATTTCCTAGTGTAATGTGTTTTCATATGTTCTGGGAATCTTTTTCCTAAAACAAAAGTAGACCTTAACAAATTAGCAGACCTGAACCAAAAGCCCAGTCAAGAAATCTGAACTTTAGGGAGTTTGCAACTGGCTTTTACGATTCTATGGCTAACGTTCCTCTACATGATAACTGAACTTGGATAATGGTGGCAAGAGAACGCCAGTCACACAACGTTGATCTGGAACAGAACAAGCAAAACAACCTAGGCAAGGGTTTTGCAACACTCTGAAAACTAAAGAGACAGCCAAGAGCAAGCTATGTTTTCCCCAAGTCAGTAGAGGTTACTCAACTGAAATCTCTTTCTATTCCTTCATGCTGCTTGTGCAGTTTGGCAGCTGAGTCATGACCTCTTAATTCGTGTTATGGCCCACTGCAGGCCACCGATCTATACAATCTTAATGAAAATCAGCAAGGGAAAATAATTAAATTCAGCAAAATGCACCAGCTGTAGGTATCCTGGATGAAAACAACTTCCAGCCAAAACATGACTGGTGTGTTGCATAATGCATCTGTGAAGGCTTGGAAGTTATCTAGAAAACATGCACACAGGGAGAGGGATTAACTTTGCAAGTGTTAGTCCCCAAGTGGGAATTCAAAGCGTCCAGTCATTTATTGGTGATGTTCAGCACTTCAAATAAGGAAGTTCAGAAAGAATTAGCATTACATGAAGCACCTAATTAATGCACATTAAACTTGAGACTACTCATGATAGAAAATGCATGTTCAAACACTACATTTTACTTCTTTCTTACTTGTTCTAGTTGCATGCTCATTCCAGTCTTACATCATCCAGAGGAAGATGCTAAGGAGTAAGTTGAATTAAAGGGCAATTAGATTTCAAATTAGCAGAGGGAGTGACAGGATTTCTTACTGAAGTGGAAAATACAGGAGAGCTCTCCTGAGTCAGCTTTCTATACTGTGTATATTAACAATAACTCCAGAACTTTTAAGAAGAAATCAGTCAAGAAGCCTCTGTAAAGCAACCATGACTTCAGTTAATCTGATTTAGCAAGGAATCAGAAAACAGTTTACAACAGTTTAACTTGAAATTCCTCAGTGGTATTTCTGCCATAAATTTATTGTTGAGTCATCCAACAAATATTAGACCTCTGTTCCCATAGTTTTCATGCCAGTTTGCCAAGCAAGCAAATATTTCTCAATCTTTCTCCACACTCTGGCCATCTTTCTACCAGAGATCAGACAGGAGAGAGCCAATACATGTGACACTAGTCATCACCCTCTGGTTGTAACAAAGGTTACAGGCTAACCTGTAACCTAAAGGCAAAAGGCTCCATGTTTCATCAACACTCCTACAGCACCTGCTACCTTATAACTGATTAGCTTTAAAAAAAGCAACAGCAGCAATCTGGGAGGGAATTTCCATGGGCAGAGTGACCATGAAATTGCCACCACATACAGGCTTCAATATGATACCTCCCTACCCTAGCTAAAAGAAAAGTCTTGGGAGCATCACTTAAACCAGAGAATTACCCTTCCCCTCCCCCCCCCCCCAGACTTGCATGGTGGGAACTCCAGAGAGTTTGGGAGGACCGATAACAAAAAAGGCCTTCCAATTGTGAAGCAACGGATATGCTACAGAATGGATGGATATCAGAACAGACATAAAAATGGCAAAAGTGTTAAGACAGAAGAATTTATCGAAAAAAAAGAATTCAAAATTTCCAGAACTTTCACAAGGCTTTTCAGAGATGGGAATAAATTTGTGAGGATGAAGAAAAAAAAGATTTAAATTAGAAAGGGTCTTATAGGACAGCAGAATGCTGTTGAAAAATATTGCCTAGAGTCCTAGCACTTAAAATAAAACATTCAAAACAAGAACAAACCCATCACTTTCATGATACTAATAAACCCTTAGGAGAAAGCAAACTCCAACTAAAGAAACGTGCAGGTGATGTTCTCTAGATGACAGCATGCACTATTACGGTCTATAAACATTTGGAAAAAGCAATTTGGTCTCATTTGTTCCAGTTCATTTAATCTCTAAACAGAGAAGCTTATCTTCTCAAGCCAAGACTAATGAAGAAGGAATGTCTTCAGCCTAATAGGTCAAATGTAAACAGGTTTAAAATTAAACCATTTCCAATACATTAGAAATTACCCTACCCACACTATTGTTCACACTCATCTTCCTCGTCTGGAAGAGGAAGTCCAGACCTGACTCCCAAGTTTCCTGCCCTGAGTTTTGTTCCTACCCAAAGCAATTACTGTTTAACTGAGTACATGCAATCAAATTACTTAGCAGATTTAATAACACTCAGTGGTATCACTGTGACTGAAAAAGAAGTTGATAGTTGTGTGCTGCTTGGAGAGCTTTAGCTAGCAAGATTCTCCTTCTTAAGAACTGAATGATGAGTCTGCTATTAATACTGTTTCCAGCCCTACTCCTGCTGCTCCTTCAGTGTTTGATTCTGCTCTACAATTCTGCAGTTTTACCAAGGGTTGGGTAGAAGCTGTCTTGCTTGAAGGTCCTCCAAATATTTATGTTTAGGTGTTCTTTCTTCCCCTGAATCTCCTTCATTCTCTTTTTCCTTGCATAACAGTAGCACATTGTTAGGACAGGAGCGAGAACGAAAGTTCTGGAATAAAACCTGGAAAACTCCCACCCTAACCCCCCCCCCCCAAACCCAAACCACACAAAACCACACACACACAACCCAAAAACCTCACATACACACACACTCCCTGCCCCAAAACCCACCCAAATATAGTTACGACAGTGAATACTGAATCAAAGCACATAAGCTCTCAGTGACAGGAACTCTTTGCCAAAACTCCAGAATGGACCCAATTAGTGAAAGAAAAAAAAAAAGTAAATATGGTAAGTATTTCATAAGGAAATTTATGGATCTGAACAAAAGCAGAGCTAGGTTTTGCATTAAATTTTAGCCAGAACCTTTCTATCTTCTAATTTTGTAGAGCCTGATATACAAGTACTTGGGTCATGCCATTGCTACCAGAGGTTCAAAGCCTGCAAATTTCATGGCCACTGAGCTCATTGAACAGCACAAGCAAAGAGGTGCCAAATCCCTTCTGAGAAGTAATGAAGGATATCAGATTTTTCCTGAATAGTTTCTGTACACTCAGTGTATTGCTGGAGAAGGCTATTCTCCCTTTCTTAACAAAATGGTATCACTTCACATCTCAGCAAATCTGCTTGCTTCAGCATGCTTAGCTACAAGAATGCAAGCTGTATGCAAATAGCCTAATTACTTTCCTCTACCATTAAATCTAACCTAGCTTGAATGACTGATCAATTATAACTTATTTCAATGTTTTCAGAGGACTTCTGTTTCTAATCAAGATTTTACATTAGAGCTATCCTTTCATGCCACAAATACACAAATGTAATGATTTTTTCACTCAGGTTCAAAAAGTTAAAAGCTTCCTAGTAACTAGACCATCAATTGAATCTGCAAAATCCTCTTTGAATAGTGTGACAATATCAGATGATGTTATATAACTGCTATGTTTATGACTATGTCACTAAATATAAATTTTGGTGTAGCTCAAAGTACTTCTGGGGTAGTCTGTACTACACGAATATTGGAAATAGCGATGGAAAGCTGGGCAGTAGGATTTAACTGCTGCTGCTGAGGGAACAACAGCACAGCCAAGCATGCTCATCTGACAGCCAGTGTGACATCACAAATTGAGGTTAACCCACCTTACTTAGCATGGCCAGAAGAGTCTGGCTCCATCTCATCTTTACTCTTCCATTAAGTAGTTGTAGACAGCAATAAGATCTCCCCAAGACTGTCTGTTCTGCAAACAGAATGAGCCCTGTTCCCTCAGCCTTTGCTTACAGGTAAGTGCTCCAGCCCTTGACCATCTTTGATGGTGCTTCATTTGACTTACTCCATTAGGCCAAAGTCCCTCCTGGACCAGGGAGCTCAAACCAAACACAGCATAGCAGGTGTGGCTTCACAGGTGCCAAACAGAAAGAACTACTTCCCTCAGTTTCTTGGTCACACTTTTGCTAATGCAGCCCAAGATGCTGTTGGCTTTCTGCAGTGCAAGGGCACACTGCTGCCTCATGTTCAACTTGGTGTGTACCAGGTCCCCCTCCAGTGTTCTTCTGCAAAGCTGCTCTTTAGTCATTTGGCCTCTAGCCTGTACTGTTGCACGCGGTTATTCCTTCCTAGGCGCAGGACCCAGCATTTGTCTTTGCTGAACGTTGTGAGGTCCTGCTCAGGCCAATGGGAATTTCCAGTTGGCTGATGTTCTCCCTGCCCTCAAGTGTATCAATCACTCCACTTAGTTTGGTATTGTCCACAAACTTGCGGACAACACACTCTGTACCATCGTCTAGGTTATAAACCTGGATATTGCACAGTGTTGGCCCCAGTATCAGTCAGGGATATATACCACTGGTAACTGGCTGCTTGTTGAACTTTGTGCAGCTGATCACCTGCTGATTTATATTATATATTTATATTGTAACCAATAATCTCACTTCTGAAATGCATTTTATAGTGTGAAAAATATTTTTTAAAAAAAAAAATTTCATAAAAAATGTTCTTTATGAAAACACACCCCAGTGTCTATCCTAACTGAGGTTTGCTTCCTTGAGCTACAAGTCCATGTGGCACAATTCGAGGACTTTGTGTTGCTGTAAGTTAACCAGGAGGTACCACATACTCTCAGTGATGCCACAGCTCAGGGAATGATTTACACCGAGAGCTGCTTAGAGTTGCTTTGTGAAGTGAAAGCTCTAGGACACTCTGTCAAGATTACCACAGAAGGATGGACAGTTTCACACTCATCCTGCAATATCAGTGCAGTGGAGTACGTATGACAGGGATCCTGACTGTCCAGACCCACAACTGAAGCTTGCTTTGTCGCCTCAAGCAAGATGCTGCACATGCAGAACTTCTGCTCTCAGTTCCAGACAAACCTACTCCCACTCAGTTCCATTTGCCATTGAACATTGCTTGGGAAACTTGTATTTGATGTCAAGTATGAGAGGTTCTTACTGAGAATAAACTCGTTTAATAATGCTTAAGTTTTTAATCTTCAAAAACTGACAGACTCTGCCTGCAGGGGGTAGGGGAGGCTTATGAATTACCTGGTTAGAATGCAAAGCCATTTCACTTCAGCATTAAATGAAATTTTCTAATCCAGCCCCTCATATACTTATCCTGCTTGAGAGCTTCTTGATGGGATGAAAAGCTATTAACTTTATTATCTGTAGCAGATGTTTCTATAGAAATACACTTCTACTGTGCACAAACAACGTTAGTTTGAGAACCTGTGCTATTAGCAAACACTGCTTCAAACTGCAAAGAAAGACTTCAGAGGCCTGTGCCTCCAGCAGCAGGAGCACATGAAAGGTATTTGTCTTCATGGTTCTGTGGGCTATGAAACAGCAGAAGGAAGCTGCAAGGAAGACAGCTTTCCCCAGAGAGTCCGTCAGCTTTGAGCAGTCAGTGACCACTCTTTTGTTCTATGAAATGGGTATGGGCATATCTACAGCTCGTGGCACAGCACCGAAGCAGATCATGTGCAGTGCTGCACCCTCTGGGCACCGCAGAGCGTGGTGGCTCAGCTCTGCTGCAGCTGCACGTCTGCAGCCTTGCTGAAAAACCACTGTATGTCAAACACACACAACACGCCTCTGCTGAGGCATTTAGCGGTGTCTGTTTTCCTGCAAGATGCTCTTTCTGCCCTGGATACTGAGTAGTCACAGCAAAGTATTTAGTCAACAGAATATTCTTCGACTTCAAACTAGGATAAAAACATGTCTATTCAAAGATATTTTCCTGAAAACTGTGATTTGCCTTACTCAAGGAGAGATTGGATTTGGGTGCATGTCTCCCGTGTCTCGGACAAATACCCTTAGTAACTGAACTTCTGGCCATTTCAAAAACAGATGGTACCTCTGCTTCCCCAGACACATGTATTCCTATTAAAAAGTTTTGATTCCAACAAGTCAGGATTCTCCAAAGAAAAAAAATACCTCTTATCAGAAACATTCTGAAGTGTCAATAGACAGAATAGTGCCTTTGACATCCATCTTTGAAAATATTAGGCTACTTAAGTGCTTTATCTTCCCTTATTAAACTTCAAATGATTAAAGGGAATGGAAAAACAAGAGCCTGGTCCAGCAACACACTGGCATGCTCTCTCTGAATCGAGATGCTCGGCTTTATCTGTGACCGTGCCTTTGAGTTAAGCCCTAGGATCAAGTACCATAACTTTGCATCCAAATCTTGTATTGTTAAGCCCATCCAGAAGGTAAGAGGCATTTCAGTGTGAACCATCTGCTCTCTCCCATCTCCAGTTCCACAATATATTACTGACAAGTCTTAGAGATGAATGTTGATAGCATAGGCAGTTAAACATATACAACATGTGTGCATGTAGTTTTTATTTTCAATATACATACATGTATACACACAGTTTAAAAATTCTTGGAAAAACAGGCAGAGGGGAAATTAAAATACACAATGCTTTTAAAGGGCATGGATTCAAGCAGTGTGAAACTAGATTATACAGAAGACTTTGAATTCATTAGCTCGGTCAGTCAGTACCATGGCAGATGTGGAGAGGGCAGCTTAGCTCACTGCCAGCTTATAAACAGATGATCTGTGGCAATCACCCAACTTCCATGAAAGTACTGATTGACAGAGAACTTTTCTTGCTCAGAACTTAGGAAAAAAAGAAAATAAAAGTTAAAAATATAAAAGCCCCATACCTTTGCAGCACTATAGGAAGACATGGACGAAGCACAAACACCAGCCCTGACTTCCCTGAGAACTCAAATTTTAAGCACACTGGAGATCTTCAGACTTAGGAGCAGATGCATTGCACACTTTGTGAAGCCTGAGAGGGCTGAGCAACCCCTGCAGACCTCACCAGCAGTGCCCAAAATGCTGGGAAAGGAGCTAAGCTCGGAAGCATCAGTTTTAGATTTAGCCATACTTTCTCTTCTCACTGGTGGCTATCTTAAAGGCAAATGTACCCACTCACCCAACAGTACATAAAGTTCATATGCTTCACCACAGAGACGTTTTATTTCTTAATTTATTTCCATCCAACCTGCTGGCAGCTGCCACTTAAAATATACTAAGTCGATAAACTCATTTACTGTACACTTAGCTAACAGAAGTTAGCAAGTTCTTTGTACAGCTTGGAAAGAGATATGACCATATTTCTGCACTCACAGGAAAATACAGGGTCTGTAATAAGTCTCCCAACTGTTTCTGTGGCCTCAACTGTCGCTTCTATGATCTGGGAGATTTACCTACCAGGCTTCTATAGAAAGTTATGCTAACAGCGTAACTTGCTGCTACTCAACAGAAGAGCCCTTTGCCTGCCTGCCTCCCTCGCATACCAGATTTCTAATTAAGGGGAGATTAATCCATCTCCTGCTTTGCTTAAAACATGCATTTAACATGCAACAGTCACATGAACATTGTTAACTGACTTAATAAATACACCAGTGTCTCCTTCCCTCATCTACTAGTATCCTTTATGCCTCCTGCAAGCAAGCAACACCTGCTGTAAACTCCCCATGACTTCCACAGCAATTCACAGCATCAGGCATCTCACAGGCTTGAGCATTTTAAAGAGCTTAACAAGTTTGCATATATAATGGCGTTAGTGAGGAATGCTGTTTCCATGGAGCAAACAAAGTTATTCCTCATCTGAAAACTGCTCAGTGCTGTTAATTAATGTTTTCTTGCCTCTAAGGGTCATCTCACATCCACTTCTATTCATTCACACAATGAGGTAAGTAGCCGCAGCGGTACTGAATGCCAAGGAAGAGAAGGTGGTGTCTCCAGCCATGAGAGGTGGGGAAAGGACCCTGTGAGGGTCTAGGAATGGAAAGGGGACATCCAGCACCACTAGCAGAAAGATGTTGCAGTGATAAACTACACATAGCTTTTCTACAGAAGTGTACACACTGGTGCAAGTTATAGCCATATAAAATTCACACTTCCGTTGCTATCTAAGATTGAATAGTCATGAAATAAAGTAGATGACTAAACTACATGCATATTCAGAGGGTGACTCCATCTCAGGGAATGCAGCAGGAGCAGAGCACCACGCCCACACAATTACGAGATGTGGCAGGCTAGGGGTCAGGGTGTTTTGATTTTATTTTGGTTTGGGGTGTTGGGGCTTTTTTTGAGAAACGATTGACAGAAGTTGCAGAAGAGAAGCGGGATCCTGTAACAGACTTTGGGAAAGATTAGAGGGAAAGAACAATAGCTCAGAGAGAACAGAAGAACTGTTTTGTCTGATGCTCTGCCAAGCTTGTGTTAAATAACAAAACGGTGTCCTAAAAGAATTTGTTAATATGGCAACAAGTCTCTCCTGGACTGATGAAAGATAAGGCTATGTAAAGCATTGCTAATCTATTTGAGCACCAGTTTCTGCTACTCAAAGCTACAGATCTTGGCTGTTGGAAGCCTGCTAATTTGTCAGGGTCTCCCTCTCCAGCGCCAGCGAGCCTGCAGTAGTCCTTGACGTGCTCTAAGTTCAGCCGAGCAATTTTCAAATCTTTTCAGAGGACCAATTCTGTCTAAAGTCACAAATGATTATCTGCAGCAGTTTCAGCCTCCCAAACAAAAAATTACTAGCTAACTAGAGAAATCAAGATATAGCTTACTAAGATCATACGTTTTTTCAGAAGAGCTGAATCTAATCCCACTAAAACCAAGCAATTAAAAACATTCCTTTAGTGAAAGTCTCCTTTGTCCTACAAGCTATCCATTTATACCTACCCTCCTGAATCACGTATTTATGCTATTTTATGGCACCTGTTCTTAGTGCAGTAGATAAACACAGGCTCTGGCTCAGAGAATCTATCCTCTTTATCCTATTTTAATCAAGACACAATGAAGTGAGATGGGGAAGAATAACCAGGAACGTGACAATGAAGCTGTATGGTTATGAAATGGTATAAAGTGCTTCAACAGACACATGGGAAGATTGGCAAATAATTTGCTGCTTTACACAACATATCGTGATACTCTAGATTGAAAAGATGAACATAGTTTGGCTATGCCATGGATAAGAAATGGGCAATTTACGTTACTTAGCTGGATTAGGACGATTTGACTTTATGGATCAAAACAAAGGCAAAATCCTAGCTTGAGCACAGCAATGCAGATAAATCAGTGCCATGCAAAGCTGCATCCTAAGTTTCCATGAACTGTCAAGAAAATGGATTAAATACAACTTCAGAGCAGTGCCTAAGGAAGGATTTTTACATGCAATTGCTTTCCATGATCTTCAACATACAGTTATTGAAAATCAGATTGCTTTGTTCCCTTCCTATAACACAGGTTTCTGATTACATTTATCTTCCCTTCTCTTCTAGAGCAGAACTTTCAATGCAAAAAGTCATGAAAAAAAGAATCTCGCAACTACGAAGTGTTTAATGCTCAAAGCAGCAACTCCCTCCTCTCCTACGAGCATCCCAGGACAGATTGTACTTATCTCGATCACCAGTGTATATATGCAGCTCAAATCAAGTGTGAGGAACTTGGCAGCATTTATCTTCACAGGCTTACCACTCCCAGAATTTTGTTGCTTTCTGACCTGCATTACAACACAAAAGCAGCAGCCAGAAATGCCTAGTTTTGTTTGACTTAAGGGTCACAAAGATGTGAAAATGCACAAGATTGTATGGTTAAGGTGGAAACTGAACTAGTCACTTAAATTCTCAGAGCTTAACTGAGGCCCAGATCCCGTAAAATCATTTTGGAGAAATGGAGATTTTCTGTTCCTAGGCCAAGATTCAGGTTAGGATTGGAGACCACACTGATGTTTGTATTTATTCCCCTGTGCAGTTCCTTTCAAGTGCCAGGAGAGACAAAAACACACAGTACTACCACATTTAAGTAAGTTTAGCAGAATTTGGGTCTTTGGTGTTTATAGCTTATGAAAAAAAGCTACAAACTGAAAAAGCTGCTGCACTTTTTTTTTTTCCCCCCAACCAAATTTTATTTTCTACCATCTAAGGACAAAGGTAATTATAGGATTTCAGTTTTAATACTTGTAAGCTTTCAGTGCTGTTGTGTGACCTTCAAGACTCCAGCAACCTTAGAAATAAATAAAAAAAAAATATATAATTGTGATCAGCATTTTACAGAACCACTTCTATCACAGGTCACTAATGGCTCTTAAAACCTTCCAGAAAAGCAGAGATGCTGGGAAAACATTTAAAAATAACAAACCTGGCCCCAAAATAAAAAGAACAGTACTTGATTAAGACTAAAACAATGCGGCGATTTCAATGTCTGTTATCTGCACACATAAGGCCAGGGAATTATAAACTGACCTAGGAAGGGAACATGACATGACGAAAAGAAGCATAAAGGAAAGAGCTCCTATCCTAAACTGTCCATCTATGAAAAGAGAGAAAGTGCTTTAAGGCAGAAGTGTGTGCATGCGAATTCTGGCTACATCTACTGCTGTGTGCTGCAGCATACAGACGCTTGGGGATCTGCCATCGCAAATAAAATGAGCAGTTTGCCAACAACATACCAAACATTAGTGGTCTCTAACATAACTACAGGTTTTACTCACGATAGCATTGCCAAATGACAGCAGGGTTTTTGTTCAACTGCTTGCTTCGCTTTCTCACTGTGGAACAACTGCCTGCCTAGCTATTGAAAACTATATACTGATAAATATGTTTGTTATATGCATACAGAAAAACCACAAGGTTTCAGTCATTAGTATTCAACTCCAGGGCCTTTAATCACACAATCATTTATCAAAACAATTACTGTGTGAACAGAAGAAAGAAAATGCTATGGTTTCTCACAATATAATACTAACCAACCCAAAACTGGAGAAGAGATTTCCAGAGCAATACTCAAAGCATGTTAAAAAGGAAGTTTCAAATCTAGCAGCTCTTCAAGTTCATTGGCTTGCTTTGATTATCATTTTATAAGCCATGAACTCTTAGTTTAAGTATGGTCTTTTTGTTTCCATGTGGCCAATCTGTACAGGATCAGTTAAAAATATTCAAAGTTCATGAAAGGTAAAAATGGCTGCAGTTACTGTTAGCTTAAGGAGAACAAATACCAGCCCATACCCATCCACAATGTCCTGGTTTTGGATGAGACACAGTTAATTTTCTTCTAGTAGCTGGTATAGTCCTGTGCTTTGGATCTTGTATGACAATAATGTTGATAACACACTGATGTTTTCAGTTGTTGCTGGGTAGCTGTAGTGCCTATACTCAGTCCAGGACTTTTCAGCTTCCCCCGCCCTGCCAGGTGCAGCAGAAGCTGGGAGAGCACAGCCAGGACAGCTGGCCCAGGCTGGCCACAGGGATATTCCCTGCCACAGAACGTCATGCTCCGGATGTAACTGGGGAAGCTAGCCGGGAGGTGGGATTGCTGCTCGGAAACAGACTGGGCATCAGGTCGGTTTTTTGCAGGTGGTGAGCACATGACTATATCAAAGTTCAAGTGAAAGCAGATGAAGTTTTTCATTAAGACACACAAAGCTGAAAGACAGGTGTCATCTTTAGTCAGCTAAATCATTTTGAAAATGTGTTAAAACCCTATTGGCTTAAGAGCACAATATGGGCAAACTGCTTTTGGGGGCAGAAGAGTAGATTATCGGCATCCGTGTGCAGTCTGTTCAGTCACAAACTGTAAGCGGTCTCCTACAAACCACTGTCAAAGGAAACAAAAGGCCAGTTCAGCAGCACTACAGACAAGGTTCATTAATCCACATCCAAATTGAAAGAACGAGGCAGGATAAAATATTATCATCTTGCCTTTGTCAGTTCTAACAGAGTTGGAAGTAAAACCTTTGCCATAAAGCAGTGTAAGATAATCCAAGCAACTATTCTTTCCAACTACACTGCTTATACTATTCCATTGTCAAAAAACCCCCCAAAAACCACACAACCAAAAAAACCCCAAAACCAAACAAAAACTGCAAACACAAAGCCCCTCCCATGAAACTCAGCTGTAGGAGATATTCTTTCAGAATTATTAGAAAGTCTTTGCTCGTGTTATAACAACTTTTTTCTTTTCCCCAAGCAAGAATGCAACTGCCTGTCACATCCATGTTTCAGTATGTGAGAGTGTTGGGTTTGCGTGGCAGGGTTTGGTAGCGGGGGGGCTACAGGGGTGGCTTCTGTGAGAAGCTGCCAGAAGCTCCCCCTGTGTCTGATAGAGCCAATGCCAGCCGGCTCCAAGACGGGCCCGCCGCTGGCCAAGGCCAAGCCCATCAGCGCCTCTGTGATAACATATTTAAGAAGAAGAAAAAACACTGAGAGAGAGAGAGCTTTTGCAGCCGGAGAGAGGAGTGAGAAGATGTAAGAAACTCTGCAGACACCAAGGTCAGTGCAGAAGGAGGGGCAGGAGGTGCTCCAGGCGCCAGAGCAGAGATCCCCCTGCAGCCCATGGTGAAGGCCATGGTGAAGCAGGCTGTCCCCCTGCAGCCCATGGAGGAAGGATGAGGGGGTGTAGAGATTCCACCTGCAGCCCGTGGAGGACCCCACGTCGGAGCAGGTGGAGGCACCTGAAGGAGGCTGTGGCCTGTGGGAAGCCCACGCTGGAGCAAGCTCCTGGCAGGACCTGTGGACCCATGGAGAGAGGAGCCCACGCCAGGGCAGGTTTGCTGGCAGGACTTGTGACCCCGTGGGGGACCCACGCTGGAGCAGTTTGCTCCTGAAGGTCTGCACCCCATGGGAGAGACCCACGCTGGAGCAGTTCATGAAGGACTGTAGCCTGTGGGAGAGACTCACGTTGGAGAAGTTCATGAAGGACTGTCTCCCGTGAGAGGGACTCCATGCTGGAGCAGGGGAACGATGAGAGGAGTCCTCCCCCTGAGGATGAAGAAGCAGCAGAAACACCGTGAGATGAACTGACTGTAACCCCCACTCCCCGTCCCCCTGTGCCACTGAGGGGGGGAAGGTTGAAGCCGGGAGTGAAGTTGAGCCCGGGAAGATGGAAGGGGTGGGGGGAGGTGTTTTAAGAGTTGATTTTATTTCTCATTCCTCTACTCTGTTTTGCTTGGTAATAAATTAGATGAATTCTCTCT
Source organism: Grus americana (assembly GCF_028858705.1). Classification (NCBI taxonomy): domain Eukaryota; kingdom Metazoa; phylum Chordata; class Aves; order Gruiformes; family Gruidae; genus Grus; species Grus americana. Next base: position 82,218,770 of record NC_072853.1, on the reverse strand, counting down.
CTAAGTTCGGTCTGTTTTGCTCGTGACGATAATTAGTGAATGATCTCTCCTTGTCCTTATCTCGACCCACAAGCTTTTCATTATACCTTTTCTCCCCTGTCTAGTGAAGGAGGGGAGTGAGAGAGCGGCTCTGGTGGGCACCTGGCCCCCAGCCAGGGTCAACCCACCACAGTGAGCTAACCTCTACTGATGCACTAAACTTTGTGATCCTTGAAATGAAACTTAACAGTGGCTAGAGCAGTAAAGGATCAAAAATTGAAAGTTAAAAAGCTTTGAGAACTTGAAAACAAATAGCAAGAAAGGAAGTGACTGTCATTTAACAGTTGCTTCACTGCTCTAAGACTGACTAGGTTGGGTCTTTTGGACGGTATGTCCTGTGGGGCATTCCCTTCTCCCTCTGTGCATCTCTTCTAGACATCTAGATATCTCACTAAAATAACAATGCTTGCCTGCACAGGAGTTGTATTCATGCATGTCTATGACAGCCCTGTCAAGCCTCACACAGCCACTTCCCACTCTTTCACCAAAACAGCAAGCCCTCACTCACTGGTGCTGAGGGACCTGCTGCTATGTGCATTCCTTCTCATACAACCAACTCAGGAGGACATGCATGTGCTGCATCCCAAAGATGTTTGAGGACCAGATTAAAATTCACATTTGAAAACTTCCACAAGCTACTGCAAAAAATATAAAAATTATGATCCATTAAGTTAGAATAACCAGCTCAATCTCTTAGCCATGTTAATAATCAGCACACTCAAAGAAGCAAATAGAAAACCTACTTAAGCAGCGGTAAGACAAGGCCCAAACCTCTTTACATTTTCCTTCATGAAAAATATTTCTATGCAAAACAGCCACAGTTGTTTTTCAAAACCCAGCAGGCCATGTTAATGCAGTGCTTATTGCAATGATACAACTCTAATGCCAAGTCAAAAGCATTTGCATCCACACATCGTGCCAGTGGGAGTTGGATGCTACGTCAAATTAAGTGCATCACCTAAATTGACGTGATGTTTGAATGACAGCAGTGCGCAAGGAACCGCAGAAACATGGGAAGATCATCAGTCCTGCCTGAAACACTCCTATAGTCTAAACCAAGTCCTGACAACTCAGTGCAGAAAAATATGGATGATTTCATCCTGATCTTTCAACATGCTATATTAACTCTTCCACTTTGTTCAGTCAAGCTATACCATACACAATAAAAGGAACAAGTGAAACAAGTAATTGAATTAATAATTGGGACATACTACTAGCATTTAATTAAATTCCAAAGTGAAATTGCTAGTATTATCTAAACTCTTTGCCTGCTAAACCTGATGCATCCTTTGGCCATTTCTTCTCCAGACAGCACATCATACTTCCATTTCTACCCCTATAACAATATTAGGGTCACAGACTGACTATTCAATCCACCACACTGAGGTATACCACATTTCAATCAAAATGTTTTCTCTCAGTAACCTGATTGTGACAAAGGAAAGTTAGCTCAGTTCTTACCTTCTGTGAAAAGGAAGTGGAACACTACCCATCAGGCATCAAAAGTAGCATCTTGCTCTTTATATGTTTTTTTGATTTCCACCACTTAAGTTTGAACAAAATTTGAGAACTCCTGGGTTAACTCCATGCATAAAGAACAACTTAAATTCTCTACATTGCCACCATTTTTTTTTAAATAGTTGTCTTTAACAGCATTTCTTAACAGTCAAGAATCACTGAGTTAGGTACATTCTGCATGATTCCATATTACATCTGCCCATGGCAGGGGGGTTGGAACTAGATGAGCTTTAAGGTCCCTTCCAACCTAAACAATTTTATGATTCTTTGGACAATATGTCATGTGCCCAGTTTGTGCTGCTATCCCTTTGGCAGTCTGATATATTCAATGGCTGTCAAAACCACAAGAAAAATAGGAAGATATAATTTCTCACTGGAGGAAATGAATAAGACATTCCATTTTTTTCTGTCCATAAGCAGCACTTCTTGTCTTTGTTTCAAATGGGAATTCAGAACTACTGAGAGTTTGCTCAGTCTCGCTTCACAGTAACTAAGCAGGATGAAGGTGAAGCCATCCTGTTCCCTCCCTCGGTCCATAGGGGAACTGCTAGAAATTCTGTCCGTAAACCGACTCCACCTCTCCTGGAGAGTCAGCAGGGCCAACGGCATGGACCAGACATTCTACAAGTAAGGGTGGACGTGATGCCAGAACTCACTATTTATCTGCATAAACTTCTCCAGCAGTCCAATGAAGCAACAGCAGCCATATGAACATATCAGACAACTTGGCCTCCTGCTTATGAAGGGAAGTAAATCAACACATCACGACTTCTAATTCCAGAAAACAGCACCAACAGGTATCAATCATCACTTGGCTTATCACATCCTAAGAGGAACAGCGTAGGACTCTGGCAGCCTGGGCAGCATGTTGCAGTAAGCCAGCTGTAGAGTGCTTCTTGCTCTCCAGCTGGGCTGGAGATGATATCTCAGCAAACTGAGAAGCAATCTTGGTTCCTTCCAGAAAAAAACCCCACTCTTCCTTCTGATATACTTTCAATTTCAGAAGACGTTTCCTTTTCACATTTCACTATCTTGAGGGCAGACTTGTGAATCTCTACCTGAAATTCCTTTTGCAAATTTTTGTCAGACTGTTTCCTAGAATGGGTCCAACTTTTCTGTTTACAAGTTTACTGGGTTTGAATATAATTTTCAGCATAAACTTTCTCCTTGTCTTGGCTACTTTGTTTCCTTCTTCTGGAGTGTGCCACCAATTACCTAAAAAAAACCCCAGCTCTACTGCATTTGGCAGGAATATTCAGGTAAGGCAGCATGCGGAGATTACAGAGTCCAAAACCTAGGAAGACCTTTATTACCTAAATTGATATGAGGGGAAAGTGAGAAAAAGAAAGTTGGGGGAATTGGAACACTGGAAAAATTGTTCTGAAAGATTTCACATTGAAAAGACCTAACATTTTTAGTGCAATGGGTATTTCAAATAATATTACTCTATTTCAAGGCGTACCATTGATCAGCTGCAGCTCGTATAAAAGAGTGCTGCCAAAAGGCAGTCTTTAGGTACTGTTTAAATAGCCAAAGACTTTCTCCCTTTGCATGGGCAGGAATTGTTTGTAATACTTGAACAAAGTGTGTTGGTAAAACTTTGTTACATACAAAGGGCCAAGTTATTGATTGTCTTAATAAAGTGCTTCCAATGAAGTATTATCACTACCATCATTATGTATAATGGAACATATCCATTTTCCAGGTTTTCCTCTAAAAATTCAAATTTCTTCATTGCTGTGCTATTATAACATTCACTCAATTTAAGGAGCATTGCTGAGCTGTGTGGATATAATGATCATTTACCTAGCATCAAAATGAGTATTTTCTCTTTTTCTATTAGAGAAATCAACAAGAGGAAAAAAATAACGTTTCTATCTTACTTGGAAAGCAAGACTATTTGCAATATTCATTATGTTTGATAGCATTTAAAAGAAAAATAGTCACCCTTATTTCCTAAACCTATCAAGCAATATTTTCTATCAGATAATTAAATATTCTTAATTTTTCTCTCTCTAGAAGCAGCAAAGTTCAGTTTCACTAAGAAATCACTGATGACTGCAAACTCCCCATGAAGTTGTTATTACTCCCCATGAAGTAGTATTTTTCTTATGCTTTCAATATTGTACATATCTAGGAACAAGTCACCTCTTACCATGTTAGTGCAAGCCATTCAATAAAATATAGTTTGTGCCAGGAGACAGACTGTTAACAGCTGCTGAATATAGGCACTTCTGAAGATCGTATTACCTGTTGGGCAGTTGATTAAAGCCACAAGTGATCTCATCTAGAAAGGGAAGTGTCTATATGCAAACACACAAATGTTTGTACAAGGAATTATAGAATATTTATTTCATTATTTATATCGTATTTTATATATGTGTGTATCTATCTTTTTATCTATACATATATATTAACAGTAACATAGATGTACATTTTGCTAATACAAGCACTGGGTCAACACCAGACAACATTACTGACAGAAAAATAACACATAGTAAGAGCCCAAACTGGCAACAGCAGGAGCCCAGATGTAGGAAGGTAGTTTCTGTATCTGCTTCCTCCAACATACGGATCAATAGTGAAGTCACAATCCCACCTCCTGGAGGTGACCCTAGAAGTTGCCATACCACAAATTACATCTCTCCACATGTAGCACTACTCAAGCCTCCCACATAGGCCCTTTGAACTGAGATGGGGGTGAGGGAGAGTATGCCAAGTCTGACATTAAAGGAAAAAAAATGAAGTCCAGCCACTCTTTTCAGAGTTGTGCTGACCCATAAAAATTAGATTTTACATTTGAGGTATTTTGTTCCATCAATAAATTTCAGGAGTGGATTTTCCTTGAAGAGGCTTCATATCCCAGTTTATTTCAGCAGAACCTGCCTCCCGCAAAGGACATATTTATACTATTTATTCTTCTTTGGCAAGTCCTTCAATATTTTCTTATTGATGTATGCTGCTCCTAACAAGGGTCTAAAGCCCCCTCAGTCTGACAGGGGAATGCGCATACACAAAAGCATGTTTCCTCCTCCACTAGGATTTAATGATTCTAAAAACTGAACTGTAACAGCCTGAACCCCCCCCAGTTTCCAGTGCTAGACTACTCATATCATCAGCTCACAGTCAGAAATCTACCCTACCTGAGTTTGCAGTTGTGTTAAGTATCTTCTCCAGCCACAAGTAAAATAAGATGAAATGAAAATGCAGACTGGAGAAGCCATTTCCAGCAGATAAGCTCCTTGTTAGCTCTCTCCTGCCTGTTGCTAAGCCAGCCTTCTATCTAGAGGAAAGACCTTTGTGATTTTTTTCCTGCTTTATTATTAGGCTGGAAACAATAGCCTTTTTGTTCTATGGCAAGAATACAGGAGCCGAAGGTCTATGCACAATTGTGTGATCATCGCACGGCCCTGTGTCCCAACCTTTCCGAAACACAGCAGGCACAAAGCTATCCAGCTGACTAGTGAGAAGATAAAGGACGGTCCAAGGGAAACAATGAACAAAATTGTCACTTCCAACAATGCAGAAGGCCACTTCAGTATTCCCACAATCTCTTGCCAATTTTTCTTTCCTTGTGTGATTTCCTCCATCAAATACAGCTGTCAGTTTTGACTGCTTAAATGATTAATTATTCTGACCATAAATATTCTTATGAGAAACAAGAACATTGACCTAAAGCTGGAACACTTATTTGTAATAATAATCATAACTTTATGTCCTTGAACATGAAGGAGGGTCTGAGACATGGAGCAGTTTACTCCCTAAGCTCCAAATCCCAGATCCTGCCCTGCTCGGCATCTCCGAGGTAGGTCCAGCCTACAAGGGCCAAGCTCCAGACCACGTAGTCTCTGTGGAGGACACCCGTGTAACAAAACTACTCTACAAGCCAAGGCACAAGTAGCATTCCAGAGATGGAGAGACTTTTCTAGAAGCGTTTTTTGGCTGGTTACGATATAACTAGAGCCTTCTGGGTGTGCAGCAGCAGTAGTCGCAGTGCAGATTTTCAGCTGGTTTACAGCTGTGCCCTGTTCTCTGGAGCATCATCAAAGGATTTCAGTGAGCTGCTTCAACTCAGCCATACTATCAGTTATAATGATAATATGTTGGGCTTGTGTTTTCAGTGGGTCAGAGCCCCACAAGCAGGTAGGACATTTTTGTGGTGTTCATTCATAAGAGTAAATGGTCTCATTTTGAAAAAAATACAGGGAGAACTAGAGGATGCCCACGTTTGAGAACTTTTTGCTGCCGCCACTGTTACAACTGATTGACCCAACGTAGCAGCAGGGCTGCAAAGTGCTGCTAGATGCCCTACTCCTTCACTTTGCAAAAGTAAACTACACACCAAGCTTAGTGGTGAAACTCTTCACCACAATTATAAGCTTTTGCTGAAAAGTGCATCTGTTACTTCCAGATGAAGAGATGATCTGTTTTGCACATGGTGACCAATCATGCTAAACAACGTATATTCCATTCAGCAGAACCATACAGATTAAATGGCCAGCGAGAAACCCAAATATACTATGAAAACAAGAAGCTTGCTTCAAATCACACTGCTTTAACTTGACAGCTCAGGTGCTTCTGATCCGAAGTAGTCTCTGACTCACATGTTGGGCGGGAGAAGATTCATCCTAAATTCAGTACAGTTCTAAGATGGGTATCACTCAACCTCAGTCTGACTGTCCTCCCTTGAACTCCACACTGTATCATTGCATTTGGCAGAGGGGTAAGGGTGTGTGGAGGTGTCTCCCCTCCCCTTAAAAAAAAAAAAAAAAAAGAAATTAAAAAAGGAAGAGGAATAGGCTAGTATTTTCTTCACCTCTCACTCTTCCATTGCATTACTCCTGCCCTCAAGACGCTGGTGCAACATTTAGCTCTTACAATTTAATAGCTGAAAATCAGCAATACATCTCATATAAAATGTACTACACACAAAACATGTACCAGAAGCGTATTTAAAGCAGTCCTAACACACCTCTGTTCTTAAGACAAAAATCTCCCTCCAGGGAGAGATAGAGGTGAAAATAAACAGTCCATATTCGGGAGGAGCTCCTCAGTTTGCTTCAGATCATGATGAAATTATAGAAGTTGTCCTGCTATATGTTTACTCAACTAACTATAAACTTAACCTGCCTGGCAAAACTAACTGAAATAACAGCAGAAAACCCCCAAATAATGTTGAAGAAAAATATTTTAATGTAATAATATATTTCAAGTTATTATATAATACTGCATAACAATATTTTTAATGTGTTACAATAATATTATGATTATATAATTATACATCAGGACAATAATTAAAGAAATTGTAAAATATTTTGATTTTCAAATTTAACATCCAGTAACGTTCTAGGCAACATACAGATAAGGAATTCACGGCATTATAGTAGACATTAGCTATCACACCTACATCAGCTGTAGGATGCATGTGAAAAACAAAAAGAAAACATGTTAAGACTACTTGCAAAATGATCATCCAAAGAGAATTTCAGGTGAATGAAGTGTCCAAAAATGGCACAGCTCTTAAAATAGTGTGAAGATACATTACCATAAAATTATAAGTTAAAAATTATTTTACAGTTTTTCAACACAGATTAAAGAAAGCTTTGATCTGCCAAAGTTATGGTAGCTAAAATTAGAAATAAAGCACTTAACCCCCCCCCCCCGCCCCCAGGACTGAACACGTCCCAGGTTTTAGACTGTGTTGGTTTAGGCTTGTCTTGTTCAGCATCCCCATGCTGTCCCATGCAAACCCATCCAAGGTCTGGCAAATAAATGCAGGAAGCAACAGGAGTTGGTACAAGGAAATCACCAGCCAAAAGACAGGATCTTCAAAGAAGTTGTGCTAATTGTTAAGAAAACTATAAGCAAAGGAGGTTTAACTGGATATTTTAGTTTCCCCGCCTCAGTTTTATCTTTCCCATATGAAGTAAAAACTGTTTGGGGGAACACTCTCACTTGTATTACAGAGCACCGCAATGGGAACCCCGGTACGTTTGCCGTTTTCTGATCCTGTGACAATGAGTGCCACAGTAAGAAATGGGTGAGTGAAAGCATTGCCTTAGACCACGGAAAGCTAACCTGGCAATGGCTAGTTGTTCCTTACATGGTGCGTTCCCTCCAGTGACACAGGACATTATTTATTAACTAGAGCAATTGTTATAGGGACCTTATTTATCTCACCAGACAATGAACTCAAAACACTAGAACATCCTTACTCTCAAATACCATTAAAGTGCCTTTTTCCTAGGAGTGAGGACTTTTGTAAGGCAATCCTTGGCACAAAAAGTAACCAGAAAGCAAACAACATCTTTACAAATACTAGATGTGGTAGATGACCTAGGAAGCATCTACGTATCCTTCCTCTGTCAGCCCACTCTGAATGAATTAATTTTGCAATTCAAATTTACACAGAATTTACTTTTATGAAGTTCCGTTATAAGTAAGTACACCTGAATGCTATATGCAAAATAAAAGCAGTTATCCTAAATTCAGAGGATTTAACAAAATTCATGCTGGTTCTCAGCCTCTCATGTCATAAAACTCATGACAGTCACTGAATGAAAGGTCTTCCATTGCAAGATCATCCAACTAGAAGTCCAGAGTGCACAAATATAGTGGAAACTCTCCCTCTAGTTTAATTTTAAATTATTCCAACATTTATATTTCTACAGTTTGCATAAGCAACTGTTTTACCAATAGGCCCCAAGACTCAGCAGCTGCCTCTCGCACTCAGATAAGATTTTCTTGGTTCAGTTTTGCACAGGCATCATCTCACTCTAGTGTGGCTGCACTAACGCCACAGTAAAGTCAATAAAATCCTCTTTCCTGAAAAGGCATTAGATTTGACCCCATGGGATGGTGCGCTACTCAGTGCTAAGATGTGCTGTTCATAACTTCCACGCAAACAGCCCTGGTGAATCTTTGCTTAACTTGTGGCAGAACAGCATGATGAATTTTGTCCAATTCTGTCAAGGAATCTTTACCTCCACGTGGCACAGCACATGGGAGCGTTGTGAAACTGATGAAAGGGAAGGGATCATAAGGCAAGAAGCTGAAGATAGGAAAAAAAAATCATATTTGCTGACTGGTGCATTTTTCCCATGCACAAAGAGAAGGCAGAGAATGGCTTATTTTGGGATAAAGTCCTAATGAGACTGGCACAGGGAAATCTACAGAGAAGTAAGCATGCTAGCCATAACAACTTCTATATCACAACAGTTGAAGGTGAGAGGATGACTTTATTACTTAGGAAAAATAAACTCATTGTCATTCACTCCTTGGCAATAAAACTAGAGTTATCAGTTGCTTACATGGACACTAGTGACAGTCAAGAAAGTTTAATTAAAAGATGCTCCTAGTCCTAAATTTAAATAAATTTAAACCCTACTATACAAGTGTAGGGTTTAAATTTCTTCACCATCAAACTAACTAGGCAGGTGGGCACAAGCTAGTGGAAACTGCTGCGGACACAGCTAAGGCATGTCACATCACAGGAAGATCTGCAGGTCAAGTGTTCAAAAAAGAAACAGGGAAAAAATACAACTAAATATGTGTGTCAAAGAGGCAACGCAAGCCAGTGCAAAACTGCTGCTGCTCTTGAGATCATAGAATCATAGTTTGGGTTGGAAGGGACCTTTAAAAATCATCTAGTCCAACCCCCCTGCCATGGGCAGGGACATTTTCAACTAGATCACGTTGCTCAGAGCCCCATCCAATCTGGCCTTGAATGTTTCCAGGGATGGGGCAATCTGCCACCTCTCTGGGCAAATTGTTCCAGTGTTTCACCACCGTCTCTGTAAAAAACTTCCTTCCTTATATCTGGTCTGAAGCTACCCTCTTTGAGTTTAAAACTATTACCCCTATCACTACAGGCCATACTAAAAAGTCTGTCCCCATCAGAGAGATGTAGAGACATACGTGACAGGAAGCAGCAGAAAGCCACATAAACTGAATCCGGAGCCCAAGGATGCCAGTTTGCAGAGTCCTTCCCCCCACAGGTGTCAGATATCCTTACTTTAAGTCAGTATTTTAATGAAGTCTGAACACACCACATAACTATATAAGCTGACAGTGGAAGCTGCAGTGTCTTTTGTACAAGGATTAAGTCAGTTTAATTGCTACCTGCTAAAGAAAAAAAAAATTCCCTATGAGTTTGATGACTTCCTAAATCCTACTGTGTAGTAAAATGTCAAACAGTCAAGAAAGCTAGGAAGGCTTCCCGATTTCACAAAAACTTCATGTTCCACACTCACATGGAAGGATGACAAAAAGTTTTACTGAAAAAGAGAAGTTGAAGGCAAAAAAAAGGGAACAGATGAAATAACTGGAATATACTAAACGTGATCTTTCACTTCAGGGTCTTCTTCCCATCTGACTACCTCAGGGTTACAAACAGTAGTCATTTTATTAGACTATGGCTGCTAGAGATGTGCTGCAAAGTATTTGTGGTGCCTGTGATGTTAGCCTGTGCTGATAGCAGGGGATACGCAGTCATCCTCAAAATAGCATGAAGTAATTCTGACAATTCATGACATACATTTAATTGTACTATCAAATTGCAAGGGTTTCTCTCAGACTCATCAGCCTGAAATTTAGTGGTCTGACTGTTCTGCATTGGATCCCTCAGCACACCAGCTGTAGCACTTACCACTGCAGCCTCACAGACAAAGCAACAGAAGAGAGTTGGCAGGCAAAAACAAAAATGTGATTTTATGGGCTAGCATATACCCACAAAAACAGTGGTGGAACACAAGCCCAATCAATATAGGACCATGGGGACCCCTGTTTATGTAACGTGAAGCCAGAACACATTAAACTCTCAAGTTCTTTCCAGTGTTAGAGGTTTGCAGCATGCGTTGTACAGGCCTTGGAACAATATCTGATTTACTTTGCCAGCAAAAACATTACAGATGGAACTGTCAAGTCTTCTTGTTTAGTGGCGCCTGCTTTTCTAACACGTGACTTTTTTAAATAACAACCGTCACTCATCGGATAAACTCAATGTCTTTTCCAGCACCTGCAAAAAATGCTTTGAGGACAAATAATAGACTTCAAGAACTGACAATCTACACGTTTCTCTTCAAAAAGCCATTGTAGGCTGTTTTAAATTTCATGCTTTTCACTATTATAACTCCGGTTTATTGTTGGTGTGTGGGACTATGTGCCAATTACAACACAGTTTGCTATTTCTTCATTTTTCCACAGTAAGCAACCAGTGGGGACATGCTAGATAAGATCATTCTAGATAAATTGGGTGTGCACATGGTGTAAAAATGGCTGCAACAAGCTTAAGACTCCTGTCCTACAAGTCTCATTCATAATTTATTTCCTCATACCATTCAGGATTCAGAGAAGGCTTAAGAGTATGCTCAGTCATGTCAATGGGAATAGAAGAAAACCAGCACAAGGTGTATTTGAAAGGCAGCCTTGGAAGCAGGACATCATGAAATTTCACTGGGATCAAATCCTAAAACCAGATGCTGAAAAGGAGTTCAAAGTTAGAAGTCAGAGTCTGGCTGCTGCTCCTTTCTTCACTTGTCCTTAGAAGTGCGGACTAAAAAAAAAAAATCATTACTGCGGGGTATTACATAAAGCAGTCTTTTTGTTTATATACAATGTTATTACAAAAAAAAAAACCAAAGCCAAACCAAACCAAACCAAACTAATTTCATAACAAAGAACCCATAAAAGAATGCTGCAACCATACAAGCAGAGAAAGAGTTAATGAATACAGCACAATTAAGTTTTTTGGGACCTCCCAAAATTGTGTGGGAAGTTTGCAGAAAATCAGTGCTACCGCATAAAATCATCTAACAATTAATTTTAGACCATAAACTTTCCATTATGAAAACATCAGTAATAAACGCTGTAAAAAAAACCCCAGCAGAAATGTACTTAATCAGAACACCAAGAAGGAAAAAAGCAAACTTGGAAGACTGACACTGGCACAACCCTTGCCGATACAAAGGACGGAGCAGGAAGCAGGCAGCTCTTGCGATACGACTTAAGCCATACATATGCAAAGACTTAAAGATCCACAAGCAGAAAAATGAGTACTTGCTTTCAAGAAGATACATCACACAAACAGAACAGTAGCATCTATAGAAAGGTCTGGTCCTAACAGGTACTTGGCTTTTTATGACTTAATTGGTTGTTTCTGTGGAAGACACGTGTTTTTGCAAATTATGGCTGGTTGAACTACCAGAAACTATTTCACAGTTCCTGCTTCGCTACAGGTGCGGCATCAAGACCGGAAACTATATTTTTCTTGTAAAGTTACAAGTACTTAAAGAGCACCACAGAAAAGCTGAGTATAACAAGGTAATTCCTTTAAAAAGCTTTTCAAATGCCAAGCTACATTGATTGTCCATACTAAATGTAGAGATACTATAAAGAACCTTTGTGAAAGGTAAAGTTACTTGTTCAGGTTGGTAGCACTTCAGTCTCTCCATGTCCAGTCTAGACTTTGATGCAGTAAGAAAATCATGACCATTTGCCAAAAAACACAAGTGGCATTAGCTATAGTTAGTACTGAAAGCAACTAAACCAAACTTTATACCATCATCTTCTCTCAAAACAGGTAGCATTTAGCAAAGGACACCTGAAATTTACTCAACAAAGAGAGTTTTAATACATATATTCTAACTCTAGCATTGAAAGAAAACTACAGCAACATGTTTCCATACTAGAGATAACCATTTAATAGGAAGCAACTGTTGACAGTGGTCCATTAGATGCTTACATCTAATTAACTACACACACTAGTCAACACATTGCTCAAGCGCTCAATATTAAATCAGAGCTGCTGGCTAATAAGGGCCTATATGCATACATATCCACATTTATATCAACATGTGGTGTTAAACATGATACTGTCAGTCTCCTTTAAGAGAAGATTTTAAGTTTGTCAGTTCACTCCATGTTTCTTGCAGATGTTCTTGAACGAGTGGTTTTTATCATTTCTTTGGTGTAGGGAAGGTTACGTTTGTTTCTTAGGGGGCAGTTGTTTGCTTTGTTTTTTAAGACTGTTCATTCCACCAAGATAACGTTGAGAAACTGTTCCGAGAAAAATTTGCATGACAACCTAAACAGAAAAGACTGATCTCCTGTCTTTTCTACAGCAAAAAGGCAGCAACACTTGAATCACAAACTGCCTGTTACTCAGCCTGGATGACAGTTTTCTAATCTAATCTAGTCTAGTTTTCTAATCTAATCTTCATTCAACAACACAAAGTATTTGCTTTCTTGCAACACAACATTGCATAAGGTCATACAGCATCCTTGCTTCCTCTGAGGTTCAATGTAACAGGTAAAAGGTAGTCACAGGATATTCCTATAAGATCTCCATTTCAATTAACTAAATTTCAAATGTTAAACTATATTGCTTCTACTTTTTTGTAATGAAAGTGACTGGAAATTCTAGTAACCCACAAAGCATTTCCTGAAGACCCAAAATACCGCAGCTTTAGCAATTATGAGTTATCTGTCAGATCTAAAATATTCACAAACACGTCAGTTTGACAGCGTGGCAAAATGAATGATGACATGTCTAAGAAAGGTAGAGCATCTGCTGCAGTCCTAAGCATGGCTGACGATGCCATGGGAGCATGATGCTCTTAGGCAACCTAGTGCCCGTTTTGCTGTAAGGACACAAACACAGGGCAAGGTCACTTTTCTGCTGAGGCTTCTGCATTCTTCTCCCCACTCTATTTTAAACCAGGAACCATCCTGATTCCCCAACCAGCTGAACAACATAAATTACAAATAATTTATCTTTAACATGCACTAACTCAACAACAGTATTAAAAAGAGCCATAAACCCACTTTTTCCTTCCACAAGGCCTTTCTCCCCCACGAGTATCAGAATTCCCCAGTCAGAAACAGCTTTTTAAAAAGTTTTAAAAATACTGTCAAAATAACCTCATTTTCATGAAGGTTTAGAGGGAGGATGAGGGAAGCATCTAAGAGTGCTCATCTTGGTTGAGACACTCCAACATAGAGGTCATGAAGCTCTCGCTCTCCTCCCCATACATCTAAGTGTGGTGTCATTAACTGACTTCAACCCGCGTGCTTCAAGTGCAACCCCTCTGTTGCTGAGCAGGTACCCGGACAGCACAGAGGGAATGTAAACCAGATCCTTTCAACCTGAGCATACAATGCTTTGTTAAAAGTTGCCAGCAAGGCTTGTGGAATCTTCGGTGATATCTACACTGGCTATTTGGGCTGAGATCTCCATAGCAGGTACTCCCAAATCCATTTCGACAGAAACAGTGATATATCGATCACTGTGCAAATTTTTGACACTCAAGCTGCACGCAGCATGTCAGACACAACCAGAAGAGGAAGGAAAGCTACCAGACAGCACCAATCTAACCCCTTGGCTGCACAAAGGGCAGCAGAGGCAGAGCAAATCGGAATATACCTGAAGCCGCTGCTGCCTCCAGAGGAGGTGGGAAGTCTGTCCCTCCTGGTTATCTTACTGAAGATCTAAGTAGGAATCAACCATGAATTGGCTTCTGCAACTGGCTTCCCTAAAGAAGGTCAGATTTCTAGCATGTTCCTGTGACCAAGCATCTCTGATAAAAGTGGGGGTTTGAGGGTGGACTTTATGTGGGGTTTTTAATTTGCTTTGGGTTTTTTTTGTTTGGTTGGGGTTTTTTTTGGGGGGGTGGGGAAGGGGAGGAATTTTTTCTTTGTTTGCTTTGGGTTTCTTTAGTTGGTTTGGTATTTATTTAGTTGTGAGTCTTGGAAGGCAGACCTCTAGTCAGAAAGGAAAGCAAGGAGTCTTCCGGTCAGTCTAGATGATACTTAATAAAGAAAATACTGAAAGACCCCCATCACTGTATGAGAAAACCTAAATTAAAGTGGTGTGTGCAAGCTGTGATCACAGTAAAGTACAGATTTCTATGTGTATCAGCAGAGCCCAACATCCCATGATGGATTTAAATTTTCATCCTCTTTCCTATGTAAAAAGCAGTAGCAAAGTTGCAGTTTTAAATACAGAGATGATTCTTGGGGTAAGAGTACATTTTTATATATGCAAACACTAGATTTTGCACCTACAGGAAAAGATACACCCAATACTCTATTTTTGCTTCATTCATTTTGCTTTCCATTCTCCTTTTCCAGTAGGATTCAATTCCTGACTGCCTCCAGCTGGCTAAAAGAAGACAAGCTGATCACCTAAATCATTTGACTACCAGAAAACTGACTCAATGGTTGTTTTCTTTTTCCCCTTTATAAATGGTTTGAGATCCACTGAATCACAGCTATCTGGGTTACCCTGTTATGTATCAAAGCAAGGACAGAAAAATAACTTTTTCAATTTGTGTATATATGTGGGGCACTGGCAAGGGGGAGATATCTGGGGGGGGTCTCCCTTCCCCTTTTGGTCTCAATGCCTTAGCCACCACCTGATAAAAAACATATGAAAGAAGCAAAGCAACAACAAAAAATTCTCACATTCCAAGCATTAACATCACATATGCTGAGCACCAGACTCAATTATACTTTTAAAATGCATTACAGATGTAGCTCAAACCAAATGGGTGCAAGATGTACAGTCAGATATGAGTTTACAGATGAATGTTAGGAAATAGCTGGCAGAAGACAGGCAATGTTGTTTGCATTTTGCCAGCCCAAATCTTCTCCCCTTTCCCTCCCTCTCCTCCTCACTCTTTAAGAGTTTTGGCAGTTGTGTCTCAACCTCTTCAAATTACTCTTCTAATTGGGTATTTCTATGGAAACCGACTAGAAGACACAGTACCTCTCCATTAAATAACTATAAAAACAAGAGGTACACCATGAGAAAACAAAAAGGATGAAGAATAATAATACAATGGGAAAAGTTCTTACCAACAATGAGAAACTGTACGGTCTTTAACAGTTTAACAATACAGGGCAAGCAGGACCATGATTCTGCAGGGATGGCCTTTGACTGAAACAGCAAGCATTGTGCTCTTTTTCCATATAAAATTTCCTGCAGGCTGCACGTACCTGTGCCGGTGACCTGATATAGTCCATGTCCGATCATATTCTCTATAATACAAGATAAGATTCTCTTGCATCTCCTCTCTCTGCAACCATTTACTTTGACAGCCAGTGTATTTCGCATCCTCTCAGAAGGGAGATTTCCTGGCATGGTATAGCATTCAAAGTGGAGGAGCAGAGCATGCAAGCGCGCCCAGACTGTACACCATTCCTCAAATAA
Source organism: Grus americana (assembly GCF_028858705.1). NCBI lineage: Eukaryota > Metazoa > Chordata > Aves > Gruiformes > Gruidae > Grus > Grus americana. The sequence goes on along the minus strand of NC_072853.1, from coordinate 82,203,004 downwards.
GGTTGCATAGATTATCTCTTTGATTGGTATTTTTTTTGTATACTTAAGTGAGTTTTGGAAATTGTCAGGAAAGCTTACTACAGTTAATCTCCAGCTGGAGCTCGTTGTGTACGCTCTAGTGACGACCACCAAGAAGCTGCAGCACGACACTGAGTAAACAGAAGGTGCCAATACCCCAAAAAGTGAGTACAAGATGGAACGGGTGTGCTTCACACAATGCCTGGGTCTTGCAGGGGAAAACATTTAGTTTGTCCAATCTGTTAAGGAGTTATCACTTCACAGAAGTTAGACAATTTAGGTATGTACGGTCTTTGATACTGAAAAAAGTTTTAAATCTATTAGTTGGAAAAAGCCCTACATCCCAACAGTGTCAGGTCATTGGGTCTTAGCACCCAGCCCACCACTTTAGCCCACAATGAATGAGGGAAATCAGCAACAGAATTTCCATCACTTCAAATTCTGAGTCTATTTTGAATCAATTAAAAGGCACTGCCTACTAATGAAGGAATGTTACAGCAGCCTCAGCTGAAAAGAAAGTGCATTCAAGACTTAATTAAATTAAATTACAACATTCCCTTACCACATAACCCATAGCAGGAAGAGGGACCACACGGGGAAAAAATCAGTTCAGAAGGATAAAGCAAAATTAAAAATTAAAGAGGGGGCAGGGGGGAGAAGGGAAGAGGACTTAATGCTTCATTATTCAAGATGTTTATTTTACTGAATTTTTTAGGGTGAGGCTAGGGGTGCTCAACTGCTTTGCCAACCCAAGCTCACTGCAAGACTGGAGTCGTAACAGCGGCATCAGGCCTCTAACAACAGGCTTTTAATATTTTCAAACCCTCGTCACAGAACCTGGTAATGACTTTTACTTGTTTATTTTTTAAATTTGTCTTCAAACATTCTTCTCTGCTTTTAGTAATATTGAAGTCACTAACGCTTAGTAAAAATTTCTCCCAAACTCTAAAATGCAGTTCTCATTAATACACACTTGTCTCATAACTAAGTTTACTAACTTCTTTCCCCTAGATTGTTGACTAACTTTTCCAAAATGTACTGTAAAAAGAAGTGCTGCGGCTACCCAGGTTGTGCTCTCAGCTATGTTGATGCAACAGAACCCCGTGACTGCACTGGAGTAGCAAAGCAGAATTTGTCAATGTATTTCGGGTAGTGGTGGTATTGTTTAATAAAGAAGAATTACACTTATATTACATACAGGTTAAGTAATTTATGGTAAGATGAATAATAGCTACATCATACCTTTTTTTAAAAAAGGAACATATTAGTTTCCAGCAATCAACGGGATAAAGACAGAATTTATTAAACCCTTGACATTAACAAGTGGTGCTTAGCAAAAATCAGGGATTTTTAACCTTGAAGTGTAAATCTGAAATCCACTGAAATTTTCATACTATTGTATGAAACAATGAAGTATTTTTGTTCAAGACCATCCATCACGTTGGTTTTTGGTTGAAAATCTTGTACACTGAAGACTGCTGTACTTATCAGTCTAGTGATTTTTAAGCAATATAGTAGTTAACCTAATCTGATCTCGCTGTTGCCAGGGCCTAAAGCTCAAACCAAGGTCAAGGCAGACAACAATAGGTCATGAAGGAAATAAAACATTAAATAAGGTGGCCAGCTGCCAACTGTTGCCTTGGCATCAAGAGCTTAATCTTCACTCTCAATCTTCTCCACCTTTCCCAAATAATTCTCTTAAAGAGGACAGTCAAATTTGAAACATGATCAGAGTTGATAAACTATCCCAGAATTGCAATACTATCAAGACAAGTTTTCCTCTAAACTATAACTGATACCTCCTCCCAGCCCAACAAATTTTCTCCACTACATCCAGAAATATACTGACACAAGTATACGGTAGTTTTTCTATGAACCTCCTACTTAGATGAAGACCAATTTGTCTCCCTGAAGCAAGAGTTATTCCTGTCTGCCTAAGGGATGCAAAAGACTGTAACAATTGCCCTGGCAGCAAGAAACAGTGCTCTAATTGCATCTGGCTAACAGAAAATTCACATGAAATGACTATTGCAAATGCTTACACTAACTTGGTAGCAATCCTTTAGCTCCCAGTTTTTGTTTTCCTTCTGGTGCCCTGGGAGCACAAGGAAAACAAACAAACAAAAAATAAAAAAAAAAAAATCACCCTTTAGAGCACATAGGAGCATAAACCCATGCATAGACAAAGGTATTAATAAGAACATTGTAATCTGCTACTTCAGCCCTTCAGCCACTCTTGATTTGGGAGAGGCTTACTGACTTGGCCTTTTGATGAAGAAATGCAGAAAGTGGTTTGGGGGAACAAAAATAATTTAAACTAACTTCTACGCAGGCCTACACGCTCTCCTCTCATATTAGGAAAAGGATTCACCAAATTTCAAGACAGAGAAGATTTTCAAAATTCAGAAAGGTTTCTTTTATTCGCTAAATACATTATGTGTGACCAGACAAGAGTTCATCTTTTATGACAGTGCTACAAAGAGCCCTTGTTTTCATCACTTTCTTGATCACTTGTCCTAATTTCCCCAGGGTACTGGGAACTCAAGTTCTTAACATCTGGAGTTCTTGTCTTCATACGGCAAGCTATTTGGTAAGAAAAAAAGCTGAAAACAAACTTCCAAATAAGACACCTAATTATTCATTTTTAAAATCCATTATAATATTTCTTTAAGTCTGAGAATATTCTCCCTCCATGCTCAGGAAAATAAGTACCAAAAAAAACCCCAAACCAACAACGTGTGTCTCAAGGATGAGTTTCTTAGTTCTCATTAACATGAGGAAAACCACCTGGAATTTCAATAGAATTGAGAAAAATATCAGTTTCCTTTAAAGAGATATGAAAAATGTATGATACTTGCAGAAGAGTAGACCAATGTAGACCAATTCCTTACTTGAAATTACTTTTAACAGCCTGTAATCTTGCTTCTGAGCAAGGCAACACGGTTTCATGAAGCTTTGTGCAGCCTCACACAGATGACAGAAATAGCAGGAACTCCTATTGCTCAGCGCACACAAATTGAAGCATTCCAGGGCTCTCACTCAGGCAGTAGGCCAAAGTCATACCTAGATACAACCTGGAGCAGGCTACTGATTTACTACGAAGTCAACTGGTTCACTGTCTAGAAAAATGAATGTTTGCACACATGTTCCAGACAATTTGAGCTATTTCCGATGTAGAAAACAGCTCACATAGAACCCAAATCCCATTTACACACAACAGGAGTAATTCTTGCTCCCACCATGCTAGACAGCTGTGGTATGTCATTGCCATTTTCCATCTCAACCCTAGACAGAAAACAGAAATTTTTTTGGTGCACACTCTGCTACAATTATTTTAAAAAGGAGAGAAAAGGAAATTGCCTGCTTAAAAAATTAATGCTGCATATTACTCAGCAGCACACAGGAACAAAGGAGAGGAAATTGAGGAATCATGTTCATTCCAACATCAACGCAATACACTGCCTCTCAATGTCTTATTCCCTTCATGTGCACCTTCTGCTGTACCTGCCCAAAACACTGACCAAAGTAGGATGGTTTTCATTTTATAGGAGATGTAATCACATACAAACTGACCCTATTTCCCTGCTTGCATAATCTGCCATTGTGTACTTTATGTTGTCTTGTGACATGTCTATTCATCTCCTTGCTTCCTTTGGAAAAAAACCCCAACAACAAAAAACCTAATGATTAGGGAGCAAGAAACAGAAAGAAAAACGTTCCATTTGTCCAGGTATCTGCTTACTGAGCCAACAAGAAGCAGCTCTTTGGATGATGCTAGCTCTGGAGTAGGATTTGAGACTATTTGGCACATCTTCACAACCTTCCCAGACAAGCCATTAATTCTGGTCTATTGTTTAAGAATATTAACTGTGTATTAATCATCTTGCAATAGGTAAATGAGATGTTTTTAGCAAACATTTCATAAACAAGTCAATACGTGCAGATTTTAAACATTAGACTTTACAGTTTATTGAAGGTTGTTTCTGATTCATTTGGTCTACAAAATTGTGAGGGCTGCTTTTAAACTCCCATGAAGTCTGACAGCCCACCCCTTCCTAAGTGCTAGAAGTCATTTGCTTCCAACTCTAATGCATTGAGATGTATTACATTTATACAACAGAATTACAAAAGTTCACTGGAAGAGTGAATATTATGTTTATTTGTTTCTAATATGCATTGCTGACATAGTCTGCACATTCCAAGCCCTGTACAATTGTCATTCAGAGCAGTGACGTACTCCAGCCTGAAAAAAACCAGGACAATTCAGGCTTTCTAAAAAACCCCAGCTATTGCTGAGGCAATGCATGAGAACTGAATACCATGTATTGCCAACTCAAATTTCATTTCAGATACGTACCATTGCATTTCTCTTACACCAATTGACATAATTACAGGATGGACTGTAATTGCTGGATGGACCACTCGGATAAGGAATTGGCTGGGTGGTCACACTCAACGGCTCAAAGTCCAAGTGGAGATCAGCGACCAGTGGTGTTCCTCAGGGGTCGGTATTGGGACTGGGACTGTTTAATACCTTTGTCTACTATTCTATGAATTATTTAACCATCTAACCTTTAAGTAAGCCTTTTTTGATCACATGAAATTGTGGCTGAGGTGGCACGAAAAAAAAATCTTACTACAATTGTCACATAGGCATTTACTTCCTGGAAGTACTGTGGACATATCAAACCAGACTCTGAGCAGCTTGCACAGAACTGTTTCTGTCAGTATGAGTACAGGCATATCCCTACTGAGGTATGGCTACCTATGTACCGTGCACCTTACACTCCCCAAATTACTCTCTTGGACCACACACCTAGACAACCTTGAATACATGCAAGAAAAATATACCTACAGTTCTACTCAGCATTTAGTATTTCCTTCTGGATAAAAGAAACCTTTGCCCTCCATAACTGTATACAGATTAGCTTTTACAGTTTGATAAGCTCGGAGCAAAATGTTAAAAATCCAGGGTATCAGTGGAGAAAAAAGCCATTATTAAGTACCTGCATCTGCAGAGCCTCTGTCAATTTCTTTATTTTTCATTATCTCTTTGCATTACTGCCATTTTGATTCCTTCTTTTATGGCCAGTCTATGACAGTTTAAGCATCCCATACACTTATCCTAGTCTTCTACTAAACTATAAAGACAAATTAATATTTGTTCACCACAGTGGGGAAAACAGAGAACTAAACTAAAACACCCTGTACATAAGCAGGCTGAGAAAAAAGTGTCATTTCAAACTTAACTCTCAATTTCAGATATAAGTACATTGTTGGTCGCAAAACTTACCCACAGGAGTGGATAAACAGTGGTTATTCCCTCTTGGACTCTTTAAGGCATGAGCAGTGGTGCTGGAGTTATCTAGGATAGGTCAATATCCTATGACACTCATTTAAGTGTAGCATGGATCAATCTTAATCTTGTCTTCAGTGAAGCAGCTGGTGATACTACAAAGTTTACTCATTATGGGGTTGTTTGAGGGCATCCAATACTATTTTGTTTTAAAAAAGGAAATCAAAGCAAGTCACCTGGTGACAACACACCAGAGCCTTAGACAGGCCACAAATGATCACTGAACTAATCTAGTTTACCTCAAATCACAACAAAATTGCCTAGGTTACACTAGGAGTTTTACAGGACAGATTGCTCATGTAGACAAAATTGGCACTGCAGTCTAAGCCTGGAGAGTCCTAAACCAGTAGCATCGCTAGAGCAAAAGTTGTGAGAACAGTCTCAGCTCCATTTCTGTGCAAAGCTAAATGTCAAGCTTGAAGCTTGTATAAATAATTCATGGAAGTGGGTGGAGAGATTTTCTATTAGAGAATGTTACAGAGAACAAGAGTAGCTTGCTTGCTTAAAACAATTGCAATTTAAAAGCTTAATTTTGTTTGTTAGGTTGGGGTTTTTTTGTGCTGAACAGTACCATTTCAACCCTCTAAGCAACTTTGAACAACTTGGCCCAGTATCTTAGGCAACAAGCTATTGCCTAACATTTGAAAGGACTGCATGTGCGTGTGCATCTGTGTTCTTTCCAATAGAAAGAAAAATGGCTGGGCAGGGTGGGAATGAACAGTTTCCTTCATTTCCCCAGAATCATAGAATTGTTTTGTTTGGAAAAGACCTTTAGGATCACCAAGTTCAACCATTAACCTAGCACTGCCAAGTCCACCACTAAACCATGTCCCCAAGCACCACATCTACACATGGGCAGCAAAGAGTGAAGAACAACCTCAAATACATAGCACCCTATCCAGCCCAATTTCATACTTTCCTAGTAAGCTACAAGGAAACGTCACAGTTCATCTGATGGGACAGAAAATATAAACCAGCATGTGCACAGTTTAAGTGATTCCCTCTAAGCCCCGCATAGACAGGAAATAACTTTTTTTTCACTCCTTATAAACACTTATTGATGCAATGCCACTAGAGATGTGATAATATTTTGGCAACCAGCTGGCTCTGACCGATGGCATTGTGCAGTTTAGACAATTTATATTCTTCTTATGCTTCACCTGTACTTACGTGGAGCATATCAACTCCTCATCCTAAATCAGCTAAAAAATTTCAGATTAAAACTTTTAAGTGTCAATACTGAAATTAATATTGTTCAACATCTTCACTAAGGACTTGGATGATGGGAGTAAGTGCAGTTCCAACAAGTCTGTGGACAGTAGCAACTCAGGGTGAGTAATTGATGTGCTGGGGGTAGGACTGGTATGCGGAAGGACCTTGATAGGTTGAAAAAAAAAATTAAAAAAAAAAAATGGTCCAATGCAAATCCCATCAAGTACAATCACCAGATCCTGCCCCAGGGATGGTATCACCCACGGCCAGGGCAGCAGCTTTGAAGAAGACCTGGGCAGCCCAATGCACAACCGGTTCAACACCGGTCAAAGGTACACCCTTGCAGTAAAGGTGTGTGGTGGGTTGAGCCTGGCTGGGGGCCAGGTGCCCACCAGAGCCGCTCTCTCACTCCCCTCATTCACTAGACAGGGGAGAAAAGGCATAACGAAATGCTTGTAGGTCGAGATAAGGACAGGGAGAGATCACTCACTAATTATCGTCACGAGCAAAACAGACTGAACTTAGAGAGGGAATTCATCTAATTTATTACCAAGCAAAACAGAGTAGAGGAATGAGAAAATAAAATCAACTCTTAAAACACTTCCCCCCACCCCTCCCATCTTCCCGGGCTCAACTTCACTCCCGGCTTCAACCTTCCCCCCCTCAGCGGCACAGGGGGACGGGGAGTGGGGGTTTCGGTCAGTTCATCACACGGTGTTTCTGCCGCTTCTTCATCCTCAGGGGGAGGACTCCTCTCATCGTTCCCCTGCTCCAGCATGGAGTCCCTCTCATGGGGTGCAGACCTTCAGGAGCAAACTGCTCCAGCGTGGGGTCCCTCACGGGGTCACAAGTCCTGCCAGCAAACCTGCCCTGGCGTGGGCTCCCCTCTGCACGGGTCCACCGGTCTGGCCAGGAACTTGCTCCAACATGGGCTTCCCACAGGCCACAGCCTCCTTCAGGTGCCTCCACCTGCTCTGGCGTGGGGTCCTCCATGGGCTGCAGGTGGAATCTCTACACCCCCTCATCCTTCCTCCATGGGCTGCAGGGGGACAGCCTGCTTCACCATGGCCTTCACCATGGGCTGCAGGGGGATCTCTGCTCTGGTGCCTGGAGCACCTCCTCCCCCTCCTTCTGCACTGACCTTGGTGTCTGCAGAGTTTCTTACATCTTCTCACTCCTCTCTCCGGCTGCAAAAGCTCTCTCTCTAACTGTTTTTTTCCTTCTTAAATATGTTATCACAGAGGCGCTGATTGGCTTGGCCTTGGCCAGCGGCGGGCCCGTCTTGGAGCCGGCTGGCATTGGCTCTATCAGACACAGGGGGAGCTTCTGGCAGCTTCTCACAGAAGCCACCCCTGTAGCGCCCCCGCCACCAAAACCCTGCCACGCAAACCCAACACAAGGTGGATACCCACAGATCATGCTGTTTGAGCCACAGAAGAGTTTGCATAGTGGGGAGAACCACTTTTCCCCTCTGCTCAGCTCTTGTCAGAGCCCACTGTGGGGGCTGGGTCCACTTCAGGGCTTCCCCGTGACAACATAGACATGACCAAGTTCAAATGAGCACCCAGGAGGACCCAGGTGAGCAGGTGGATGGAGCACAGGACCTACAAGAGGCAGCTGACACGGGTGGCACGTGCAGATGGACTCTCTTCAAAGGTGCACAGTGACAGGAAGAGATTTGATGAGCGTAAGTAACAAAATATAAAATGTCAAATAGAAATAGTAGTATTTTGTTTTCACCATGAGGGTGGTCAGACATTGGACTGGCTGTGAAATCTTCATCTTTGAAGCAAGTTGATCTAGTTGAACTTGCTTTGAGCAAAATAGAGAACCGTGTGATCTGCAGATCATTTGCAACTTATTTTGCTAAAATGGTGCCTTCTTTCAAAAAAAGTCGTAATCCCCCCCCCCGCCCCCCCAAACAATAATGCAATCACTGTCTTCAGAAGTTTGAGCAACCTGATCCTCTGAAGTGTCTCTCTTGTCCTTGGCTTTCATTTCAGAGGACACTAGGAGAGCTACCTTTACATTAGAGTAGCTTTTACAGAACCAATAAAGCTGAAAAGGTACAAATCCACCAACAGTATACCAGAAAATCACTGATTACATTTTAAAATTAGAATAGGATAGCTAACTTGATCATAGGAATAATTTGTAAAGAAATGCATGGGATGCCACTGTGACATCTGAATTATCGACTATAAGTAATGCATTTGAGTACTTGTTCTAACAACCAACAGATACAGGGAGAAAAAAAATAAATGAAAATGCTTATTTGTAAGGAAATTGATATTACTTACTCACACTCAGATCAGAGAGTCACAGGATGGTTGAGGTTGGAAGGGTCCTCTGGAGATCATCTAGTCCAAGCTCAAAACATGGCTTTTCAAAAAGCTATCTTTAATAGGTTTAACCTAATGGCTTTGGTAGTACCCTAATGGTTAAAAGTTAAGAGTGGTAAAAATGTAAGCCTGACACCACAATATCCACAAAAATTAGTAGGAAAAAGCACTCTCAGTTTTGCAGATATAAAACTGAGAAGAAAGGCCTTTTGAGATGAACTTTCATTAAACACTGCCTGTCTTTAAAGAGCAATGGACCCAGGTGAGTCCAGAGTATTTAAAAGCTGCCATATCTTTATACTTATGATACACATCATTTTGTCTGTCGTGAGTTTCTTGAGACACCTGAAAGGGCAAGACTAAGCTTGAACTCCAATGCTGAAGACTCAGAACTTGTAGCTGGGAATGCAATAAATCCAGAATGAGCTTCACAACTCCAGTTAGTAATTTTTATTTTTTTTTCTGAATAACTCAGTATCATTAGAAATTATCATTTGCTCAGCTCAAAGTGTGTTGTTTGAAACATCTGATGTCCTCAAATTTATACCAGTATATGGTAAGACCCTGCTGAAAATCCCAGTGAATCTGTACCAGCTTCCAAAGCTCTCCGGCAGTATAGGTCCCTGGGAAAGTGATACTCCAGCTACACTAGAGCCAACAAGCTCCTACAGCCACCCAAGAAAAAGTGACATGCCACGAGTTGACCTGGAAGGAGAGTGCTCAGTTTGAAAAGGTACAAACAATGACACAGTAATAGAACTACTTAAAGACAGTTAATGGAGCAGAAAGAGGAGGTCTGGCTCAGATTCAGAAGTGCTTGAACTTGGGAAGTTATCTCACATGAGGAGTGCTCTGGAGGGAAGGAAGTCTATAAAAAGGGATCACTGATTTCCTTGAAAGGTGACATCTAGGCATCTGCTTGGAATACAGGAGGGATCTGTTAATGAATAAGAAAAAACACCAACGGAAGCACTGATCACAATCAAGAAGACAAGGATAAGGCAGGAACTGTCAAAAATAAATTTTAATTAGACTTTGAAAGGTTAAAACATCTAGTAAGAAGTTCTTAGCTATCTTAAAAGAAATAAAAATAATCAAAGGTATGTAGTAGAGATGCTATCCAGAAAGAACCACAGATAAAGATCATTTAGGAGCAGCCTGATAACTAAGATACAACAGTAAGAGAAGAGCTGTTTTAACTAAAGGGTGTTGCTTAAGAACAAATGGGCATTTTGGCCCTGAACAATTTTAGGCTTTGAATGAAAGAAATATTCTGGATCCTCAGAGAAATAAAGCTTTGAAATAATCTCCCACATAAATGGAGGGGAGGGGACAAAGTGCTTTCAAGAATGGCTCAACAAGTTAATGAAAGGGATTGCATGAGGCAGTTACTCCAACAGCAGAACAGTTACTCCCAGTGTCCCAAGACATCCCTTCAAATTCTTTGTTCTCCTCCAGACAAAGCCAGTAAAATCCTTGCCCACCTTTATTACAATATTCAGTATGACATTCACACACTGTAATGATTTGCAAACCTTTTTTAACCTTTTAAGTGTTATTTCGTCACTATGTGTAAAAAAAAAAAAATCCAGCTGAAGAAATAGAGTGTTAGTCCTAAAGAACAAAAGCTCTGAAGCATTGTTCTACATAGTGTTTTCTTCTCCACATACAGTTAATGCATCTCCAAAAATGGGTTGATCTGTATGGGTGTAAATCAAAGTTGCTAAAATCTCAAATTACCCTACAAGTGAACAAACACTAAAAAACATTTCCTCCATTAGGGAATGACATTGATTCCAATTCTGAGACATGCTCAGGGCAGAGTTTAACATGTGTCAGTATTAACTCAGTTTTACAGAAAAATGTCTGGAAGTACTCTGGCGAGATGTGCTTCTCCTGAAATGAGTGTCTTTCAGAAGACTGGCATAATGATCAATCATTTCCCCAATTTTAGGATGAAGTCAGCACAATAGTTGAAGATTTCCAGCAATAAAAGTCACTTTTTTCATTGTGAAGTGAATGCTTTCTCTTGCATCAAGTATTAGGAAAACAGTATTAAAAGGCGAAATAGAAATAAAGTTTCAACTGACAGGAAATAATTGAAAATTCTGACAAATTAATTTTTTTTCCTATTTGGAGTAGTCTTATACTGTAAACTATCTTTACAGCAAATGTTGACCTCTATCTCTCTCTATTATCTATATTCCTAGACTATAAAACACCCGCATTTTTCTAAACGTGTACTATCCCTCATCCCTTTGTCAAAAGTTAAGGAAGAAGTTTGTTTTTATAAAAGTTTACTAGATGTATTAGAATGAGAATAAAAATTGAACGGAGAAAAGACCTCTCCCCCCACAGTAAAGAAACTTGACTCTCTCAGTCAATTAAATACAGAATTAGTCAACTGAACACAGAATTTAGAAGAAAAGCAGAAATGGAGTAATTCTTCAGGAATGTCCCGCTTTTTCTAGCGCAGCAAAAATGCTACAAGGCATATGTTGTTATGGTGCAAGTTTAGGGGCAGGAAGACCTGGGTCTGAGGATTTGCAGCATTTATGTAAAGGGCTTCTTTTCAGCTGCTGGGGTGTCAAGTGAAAACTGGAACATTTTAACTGAAGCCTCCATAAATTAAATACTATTCTAAACTGCAACTAAGTTGTTCGCTGCTACCAGTTTAATACTCCCTGCTTGGTTTCATCTTCAGCTTTCTGTGGCTTACATTCCTTGCTGGGATACGTCAATCTGTATAAACCACAGCAAAAATTGTTAAAACTGCAGTGTCTAGGCAGCTGCATATACCCAGCCAACAGCGATCAAAAGCATTACAAAAAATATTAAGTCTTCTCTTGCTTGTATGTTTTAAAAAAATAATAACAGAATTACAGGGCCTGTAGAGGAGTCAAATTAAGTAAATTACTCATCTCTGCTGGAAATATTAAATCCCACTTTGGGCACACAAGCACCATAGTGAAAACTGGCATCAGCTTGGAGTCCCAATTGACAAAGCAGACGGGGAAGAGGCAGGAAAGCTGGTGCAGGCTTTGGGGGCATCGGCTTTGTGGGACAGCCTTGCTTGGAGGGCTGCCAGGTGCCACAGCTGAATGGGGATGACATCTCCATGAGGGCACACAGTTGATACGCAGGCAACCGTGGAGAGGGACTGTGAGGAAGGAGCTTCTGAGTGGCCAAAAATCTATTGTTTCCAGGACCTTGTGCTGCATTTAAAACGCAAGGATACCAACAGAAGAGAAGGGTGAATACTGCCCCTTTCTAGTGCTGCTGGAACAAAGCCATAGGGGCACATTGAGAGAGGGCTTGGCAGCAGCTGCAGCAGGCCTGCATGCCTTTGCAGGAAAGCAGCCCCCACACAAGCAACTGGTGGAGCTAGACCCAGAAGGGGTGAACAACGCTGACAAAGCCAAGCACTGATTATACGTAATAGTAACCCAGTGATTGCTGAGGAAATCTTCATGCCTCCTGAAAGGCAGTACTAACATCTCTGCCAGATATTTAATGCCTACTTAGCAGTTAGGAAACCATCAGCCAATTCAATAGTTGTTTTGAAAGTTCATCAAAAGACTGTTTCTTGCACCCCACAAAGCATCTTCTAATGTGACACTCCACTGAATGCTTCAGTTATCCTAGGGTCTGCTATTGGAGTGATGCTTTGTGTCAAAACAATTTGCCTGTTCAGTATTCAATCCTACTGTGTTGTTAATCTGTATTAGCTACAGGAACTAGGAAAATTCATGGTGTTTTCAGCTCTGCCGATGCATATCATTGGAACTAGATGATCTTTGAGGTGCCTTCCAACCCAAACCATTCTATGATATGAAAATCTTTACATGGCAAAGTCCTCAGTACGAGAAACTGCAGCAGAATAATTGTCTTACAATTAACAACTTCTTGAACTAGGCATTTCCAAATCCCATTCAAATTACTTCTCTCATCTGAGAGGTGGCAGAATTTCAGTGTTCAAGTGGGTCCCCTCTTAGAACTCATTTCTGGGCACAGGTAAGAAAGTGATTGGGAAGAGTCAGCACAGCTTTACCATGAGAAAATCACATCTGACCCACCTGACTTCCTCAGTCACCCCGTGACCTTGGGTTTTTAAACCTTGTAATGGTATCTTCTTTAATGTTCTTGTTAAAAAATTGGCACATCAAGGTCTGTATGGCTGAAGAACTAGATGGGCAAAATACTGGTTGGATGGTTGGTCTCAGAGGGTAGTGATTGCTTGGTTGTACTCTGCCCAGGCTAGTAACAAGCACCACAGGGGTCAATCCTGGGACCTCTCCTGTTTAACATCTTTATCAATGATCTGGAGGAAGTGACAGAGTGCAGGATCACCAAGTTTGCAGATCACACCAAACTGGGGAAAACTATCAACACACTTGAGGGCAGGGCTGCCATCCTTAGGGACTTAGACTAGAGGAATGGGCCAACAGGAACATCATGACATTCATCAAGGACAAAGGTAAAGACCTACACTGAGTAGGATTAATACTATGCAATGGTACAGGCTAGAGACTGCCCAGTTAGGAACCCTCCACTCAGCATTCAAGAGACCACATCTCCAATACTTCCAGTTTTTGGACTCCCTGATACTAGACAGACATTGAAAAACTGGGGCAAGTCCAGCAGAAGGCCCCCAAGGTGGTCAGGGTACTGGAACACTTACCCTGTGAGGATAGGCTGAGGGACCTGGGCTTCAGCCTGGAGACAGCTGGGGGCAGTGGCAAGGAGAGAGGGCTAACAGCAGTTTCCTGTTCCTGCAGGAAGGTTATCAAGAAGATAGAGCCAGGCTCTTCACAGCAGTGCATGGTGTGAGGACAAGAGATAATGAGCGTTATTGAAATAAGGAGTTCAGACACTATAAAAGGGAAAGCCGCTTTTTACCCTGAGGAAAGTCAAGCAGTGGAACAGGATGCTCAGACCTTGTACAGACACTGTCCTTGGAGGCTTAGAAAACCCAACTGGATAAAGACCTGGGAACCTGGTCTGACATAGCTGATGCTGCTCTGAGCAGGCAGTTGGACTTGTCCACTTAGGTTGTCTTCTAAGCTGAATTATTCTATAATTTTGGAAAATACTATTTGATTTTTATAGGAAAACATCACTATAGGATGATGAACTCAAAGATAGGACAGATTTGCTAGCACAGACCTACGTCAGCTGTATGTACACAAACTATTCCAAAGCAGCTCCTCCCAACATGGACAACCTATATCCAATTCAATCAAATAAATAATGAAAAAATTCACTTAAATTTCCCAGAAGGATCTAGAACTAAAACTCAAGAGTGCCTCATTGCATTAAATCATTCATACTATTGCCCCATATAAAAAGAATTAATTATTTAATGTGAAAAGAATGAACCATCCCAATCATAATGTAGATCAAAAACCAGGACTGAGGTCTGTCCTGTCCAGCCCACTGGATTCCACCCTTTACACTGCATTACAGTCACCTCTGTTCAAAGGCTTCCTATCAGCAGGACTACTAAAAGATCTCTCTGCTTCTGCTTTTATTAACGACTAGGTCAAGGTCAGGCAACTACTATTTCACATGTGCAACACTGGACTCTTAGTATTTCATTCTACCGACTACTGAATATTTAGGTCTCGGTCCCACAAGATACTCTCTGTAACAAACTTCATACTACAAGTGTTACAATATCCACAAATTAAAAGGTGCTTACAGCACGCATGATTAAGCATGAAGCCACTGAGGACAAGTCTATACTCTGAAAGTTAACTAGGAACACATAAGTTGACCAAATGAGTCTGGAAGAGACTAAAACAGGCTGTACCATTTCTTTCCAGGTATCATCCTGCTGTACTGCTATATGCTTCGATTCTTACAACCTTTAGCAACAGACCTATACTATAGCATTTGTTGATATACTGTGCTATCCTAAAACAGAAAATAAAATTAGAAAATCATATTTTACTCTCACAATGAAAGCTTTGCCTTTTGGGGACAGAACAATGTTTTACTTTTACTGGAAATGGGAGGAGGGAAGAAGATCCAGATCAAGAACTTCCAAAAAATTCCTAAATCCACAGATTTTCCACTTCCATCATTTGCAATCTTTGACGAACCACTATAGTTTGGAAGCTATCTAGATAAATGACTCGCTTTTGGAACATTCCAGCTGTCACCAATCTCCCAGAAAGATGTCTGAACAAATGAAAACACTTTAGCAAGAGTCTGGTATCTGCAGCCAGAAAGCCTCACATTAGTAACTTGGTTTTATTGCAAGTCTCAAGATACTGCTAATATAAATGCACTTTGTCCCTTGGCTCAAGGATACAGTACATCTCAATTTTTGAGAAGGCTTCTACTTACCATACCTGACAATATTAATTCTTAGAAATTCAAACAGCTGACACTGCTCAGCATTACAGTGAGCACATCCCCACCGGTGGTTCCTAGAATCCCAACCGTATTTTTGGAATCAGGGTTCTGAAAGCCAGTTTCCAGATTTTTATTGTGGGAAAGGACTGGAATTGCACTTCTAAGTGCAGGTGTGAATGGCAAAAACTGGGGTTTTTTGCTACGACTGCATTCGAGCTTACTACTGTATAGCTGAGTTCTAAATAGCATTTAGCTATTCTGTAAGGTGACAAGGTGCCTTTATTTCAGAGCTGCCTACTCTATGCATAAAAACATTCAAAAGGCATTACTTCCATCACATGGGAGGGAGAGGGAAGCTTTCAATCATTTGCAGATTCAGGTTACTGCAGATAGTTAAACACCTGATTTATGGGTACAGGCGCTGTTTGCCTCTGCACATTACGGTAGGAAGACTTCACATTTTGTTTTATTGTGGCTCCAATTTTACTTCAACAAGTCAATTGTGGTGGAAGTAACCAAATAGCACATAAGATGCCAAGTAGGGGCCTCTGCAAACTTGGCCCACAGTGTACATACTTGTTAGTCTTAAATTTGCTCTTCTCGTTTTAATCCCCTGTGCTTCTAGCATCTGCAAATTGTTTAGCAAATTTAAGTCCTCCATTTATCCACTTACAACCCAGTCTGCTTTCCTATAATACTTTAGCATCAGATTTGTGGGACTGCCATCGTTCTACTTGGATGTTAAATGAAGTTGGATAGTAAATGACACTAATCTTTAAGCAATTGCCACCAAGAAGGTGCAGGTATCAGTAACAGCATGCAGCTTATTTAAAATTTGCTGCCAGAAATGAAAAGGCAATAGGAAATACTAACAGCAAGTTTGAAAAGGGACTTAAATACAGTCATGTATTTCAACTCCACCACATCTCCAACCACACTATTTTATTATTTTAATCCCTGCAAGTTACATCATCGTGATGGGTAAATATTATGTGTTAGTGAGATGTTAACTACCCTACAAGTGATTTAAGATTACTTAAATTATTTATCTTCGGGTTTTTCCCTAACACAAAAGCAATTGGGAGAGACATGCATATCTTGGTACGTTCTTGATCAAATTTCCTGTGACACACAAGGTAACTTTCCGGCACATTTTTCTATGTTCTTATGATCATTTGGCCTACCCTTCAGTTCACAGTGATATGTCAGTGGATGGAATTATTGCTGGCGTTCCAATGTATTGATATGCTATTTTTTCCCCTGTAGAAAGGAACAAAGGATAACATGATACTACTACAGTATAGACAATGGCACTTTTCTGGAAAACATGATATGAAACTGTCCTTAGTGAAAACCCTCACAAACACTGAATCAACAAAAGAGTAAGTTTAGAAGTAGGTCCCCATTTTACCTACAAAAAAAGGAAAAAAAAAGACAAAAAAAAAAAAAGACAGACATAAATACAAAGGGTCTGGCATGCAGTGAAGCAAAAAAAATCTTTCCTTCACTTCAGATTTCAACGAATTGCACGTTTCCAGACAGCTGTTTCAAGCAAACCGGCAAAGTCTGCCTCAGGATACAAAGACCTTTCTGTTAGCATGTTTTTGGCTAGATAGGGGTACATCTGCCATGGCGTGGAGTACCTGTATCTGTATATCCTAATGAACTAGGATTATGTCTCCCATTACTCAAAAAAACCCAAACTAACTAAAGACACAACCCCCCCAAAAAAACCCCAAACCACAAACACCCACAAAAACCCATACAAAGAAACCGACAAACCAAACCAAAACTAAGCTGTTAGGAAACAAATTCATGTATTAAAAAGTGCTATGGGTAGCTTTTTACCATGGCATAGCATTGTTCCTCAAGTGTCTTGTCTGGCAATGAAAGTTTCTCTTGCCTTGCAGATCTGATTTCCAGTTTCTAGATGAATTGCAAAAATGAGTCCCATAGAGTTCTGGATAATTCACTTGGCTCCCACTGTTCTTCCAGTCCTTCCAAGACTGCAGCCGTTCCAAGGCAAGCAGAAAAACCCAAGCATATTTGCCATTTGATGTACTATGTAAGCAAATAACATGTCTTTCTTCTGGAAAGAGATGCAAGTATGACAACTGTGTAGGGGAGATTGGCCTTACTTCATGCTGCTTAATTTATTTCAGACCTGAACAGCTAAATGACTTAATCGGTCTCAGCAGCTGACCACTATGATTTGATGACTTGAGGGAAAAAGAAGGCTGGAGTTAGCATGGCAGCCAGAACTTTTAAATGCACAAACAACAGGTGAGAATACAAAAATCATCCGGTCACCCAAGATGGGCAGCTGCAAACATAAAAAAACCAAGACAGCTGCTTGCAGTTGGTAGTGTTGACTGTTAGAAAACTAGTTTTCCTTACAAACTTACATATTTGCAATAGATATCCCCAGGAAGACATCTGGAAAGGCACATAGGGATCTTAATTCCCTCTAAAAGCAAAATTCCATTGTAATTCAGCTTATCTGTAACAGATGCTTATTTTTAGAAAAAAACCCACAGATTCCCCATCAAAACTCAACTAAAAGATTTGAATGAAAACCTGATAATTACATGTAATTCATAGCATCTTCGGACTAGATATTGGCCACTCAAATAACACAGAAGAACATGCTGCTTGACACAGATGCCAGCTGAATACTGCCACTAGACACAAAACTTGGGAATTCAGGTAAAAATCTGTGCTTTAAGACATGAAATCTGCACTTGTTTTGGACAACAAGGAAGAACGCTCTTCTTGCCATGAAAAATGCATGCTACTAGTCAGAAAAACTGTTCATGTATAACAAAAAGAACAGTAGCTGACTAGTGGGAGAATTACAGACTTACTGAAGTCTTAGAAAGAGAAAGCCGTTTGGATACAGAAAACAAACAGCTGCAAAATTACTGTAAGAATTTTTATTTTACATTTGCCAGAACCAACTTTCCAATACTGAATTATAGATCTACAATTTTTTTCTAAAGAGTGAAAGAAAATACAGGACGAGCAAAAGATTTGAAAAGATTCAAAGGGGTTTGAAACAACAAACAACAGTGGAGAGTGAACAAATGGCTTAAATATGGTAACATGCTGGAGAGATAATTTTTTGTCAACCATGAAGTATAATTTAACATGAATGTTATTGCTGGCAATGGGCATCCATAAATAGCATCATCAAGAGCATGCTAGTGTGCCAGAAAAAGCCATTGCCAATTAAACAAATTCAGCCCTTTCTTCTTCCCCCTTTCCCGCACTACATTCAACAGCTCTGCAACAAGGAACACAGTGCTGAATTTTAACTAGCAGCAACATACTTAGAGAGCGCCTTCCTGAAACCTCCTGAAGCAAAGGGCAAATAAAAAAGCTGAGGTCTATCAGGGACAAAACTCATCTATCAGACCCTTTAGGTGAGACGACACACAGAATTTATTTTGATTTCATCCATCCTACCCCCACAGCTCCATCCCTCAACATGGATGGCTACGTTAATACAGAACTTAAGAAGATTTTCTTACAGCTACAGTGCCATAAAAGAGCAGTGTTTAGCAGCTGCAAAAGTAGACCGGCCTCACCTGAACTAGATTTAAAATTACAGACAACAGAACAGAACCAGAGCACCTCACTGAGAAATCACACTCCTTAAAGACCCTGGGGGTCAAAAATATGAGTGGGAATCCTTCCTTCCAGTTCACTTTCCATATTTCTAAGATGCTCTGCCTAGATGTACCAGATAGGGTTATAGCTTTTGATGAGTTAAAACTCAGAGGAAAGTTTTTCTAGGATAAATCAAAATGGGTATACTGGGGGTTGGAACAAACCATATTTCCGTATTTGGGAACAGTAGGTGCTTTTTAAAACATGAGTTAATTCCACACAGGAGCAGCACAATTAGGTTAGAATTTTCAAAGCAATCTAAAGTCATTAAATAGCCAAATTCTGTAATAAAACAAGCCCTCAGGTGAATTATTGTCATCATCAAATCTTTAAGCAGACTAATTGCAAGCTTAACGCTTGTAAAAATGTTTTATAATTTTTTTTTGCTGCTGTTAGTTAAAAGTTAAGTGATGCCTGGATGCTTGAGTTTACAAACATATGTCAAGGACTTAACTTTTGGCACAGAAGAGTGAACCAAGTACTTTGAAACAATGTCAAGGCTAACAGCTGACCCATCTAAATGTATTCAAATGGAAATATATTGGCACTGTAAGAGTTCATTTGATTTTTGCTGCTTCTTTTACCAATATAGAAGAAAGGGTCTGGACTTTGGATTTGATTCACCTGCACTTCTGGCTGAGTAGCCAATACTGCAGAGAAATATTTCAGCGTAAAGAAATCATTGATCATAACAATATTTGTTAGGTCATAAAAAGCTGATTATATTGCAACAAGCCTGTTCTAAATCAACATGAAGTATTGGGTTTTAATACTGTGCATGCAGCAAACATACTCACTGAGAATTATAATCTACTGTGTTTATGCTCATTTTGAATGCTTTTCTCCTTAGATGATTTACAGTTTTATTTTGTCTTTCAAGGCTCAGTTCCTAGAATTCTTAAACTGTTCCAACTCAACCACTTCCAGATCGTCCATTAGATGTTTCATTAATGTTGTGATCTTACAGTGCCCACTCAGCATTCCTATCACTGACTCATTTTCACATGGCAAGAGAGTTTTGACCAGTAACTATTTCACCCCAAAACTGAGGTCTATATATCTGTGTAAGGCAACTTGCCAGCATGTGTGCTGTCACCAGCTGGGCATCTGGTTTTAAAGTGGCCCCTGGGAAGATACTGTAAGACTTGTTTAGAGATTGCAACCTTCAGTCATGCTTAGTCCTGCAGTCCTCAAGCATCCAGTCTCCTTGAAATCCTACATCAATTGAATAATACCAAGAGTGCAGGTAATACCTCTGTCTTCCCTCACATTTCCTCCTGACTTAGGTAAAGTATCTCCTGCCTTAAGGCAGTCTTGCAAAATCCACTTCTCTTAGAGTCAGGAAGAACTTGGAAACAAAATGCGTGCTCACCCTGTGAGAGACTAAATTAGAATATGTTTGTCACATCCCTGTTGACACTGAAAACCCATCAATTCTTCCCAATACAGAGTGTAGACCGGTGCCATTTTAGCACTCCTAGACACAGAGAAAGCTACAGTGTTAACATATCCATTCAATTTGCTTGAATGTATCAATCCCCATAGGATTTTTTTCCCCTAAGCAAATCGTGTGGTTAGCCTTTAAATGGAGCAGCTTTTGCTTCTCACATATGTATCGTTCATCTGATCATATAGCAAGGCAGCATAACACTTAAATGTGAATTATACCGTTTTTTTCCCAACAATTCCCATAATATTTATGCAATTCACATTACTGAACATATGTACTTGTTTTACTCCTCAGTTTCCTGATAGTGTGGCTCTCTTTGAAGTCTCATAGTAGCTCCTAGAAAGTTAACCATAAC
The DNA here is from genome assembly GCF_028858705.1 of Grus americana. Classification (NCBI taxonomy): domain Eukaryota; kingdom Metazoa; phylum Chordata; class Aves; order Gruiformes; family Gruidae; genus Grus; species Grus americana. The sequence continues at coordinate 82,182,242 of NC_072853.1, read as the reverse complement.
AACAATCGTCTCTAAATTTAAACTGCTTGAAGTTCAGTTAAGATTCAAGCCTCAAAAAAACCCCAACAAACCCCCTCATCCTCCCCCCCAAGCCCCCCCCAAAAAAAGAAGTTATACACTATTTTTTCCCCCATTATTTTTATACCTCCAGAAAGTGACTAAAAATGAGTATCCTACATCATTACCTTATATCCACTCTGTATAAATGCAGGTAACTCCATTAGATAAAAGGCATGTGTATATGTGAGTGAAGTCAGGCCCATCGGTCACTACATAGCTTACATATACAGAAATGTGCTAGCAATGCACTGCTCAGCCACTTCAAAACACAGCAAAACAAATGCATCAGCTGCGGAACACATACTAATATCACTGTACACTGAAAGCAGTGCTTTACTTGGAGCATCAGCTCTAGTACGTTAAAAAAGGCCAATGCTTATCAGTGTCCAAACCCAAAATATACTGTACGTTCTTTTAGGTATCGGATGGCTGTAGGAGACCAATAAACCAACATCTCATTGGGACGTTTCTGGATTAACAAAGTAACATACACAGACTCCTCCTCTTGTGGCCACTCATTGACTGTAATGCCTCTGAGAATAAGTTATATATCATTGTTAAATAAATCACAGCTCATTACTAAGTTATATAATTCACCTTCATAAGAAACAAAAATGTCATGTACTACAAAGAATAAATCTCTCTGCCTATCAGTATTTTTCTTCTGCATTGCTGTATTTATCACCCATGGTTCCCATCTAATATTTATCTCATGCAGTTATGAAATTCATAGCCAATGTTTAGAGACATCTTAATTCTTGCAGAGTGAGCACCATCACCCTGAGGGTAAGGGTCAAATTTTGTTCTCACATTAAAGCAAAGCCTTAGAAGCCCAGGGTTAAACTGAGCTAATATGAGCAAATCTGAACCAAATAACTTTCTTCCAGTAGCACAGCTGGCAGAATATTGGCTGATCACCAATATATGAAGTTATCTGCCAATTTTTGAGCACATATGCACTCTCAACATGAAGAACCAAGATTCTTGAAGCCAGAGGATTATGTTTAGATAGCTTCTATACTACTTTCATTAAAGTACATTTTCTCAGGCAGACTATATATGGTTAGAGAGCATTATCCGGCTGATGCACATTTAGTAACATAGGTCTCCACATTAAGACAAAAAGAGTTTTTGTTAGAAGCAACACTGACTGAAACCAATGAATTTGCAGGCACACAATTCCAAGTGGGATTGAGACCTATATGACACATCTTCATGGGTTTAGCATCTGGTACAATACCTTCTGTAAAACATTGAACAACCCTTTGCAAGCAGGGGCTGAGAAAAGAATTCACAACTTCTAGATAATCTCAGAGAAAATCCAACACCCACAGTCACTAAGTTTTTCTTTCATGTTTCCACAACAGCTCATCCTGCCAAAATAATCCCAATCATTTCATAATGTTTCCTTTTTCTAAACTTCCACATTTACAGTGAAGGATAACTTAAGATACTGCCTTCTGCATCAATTGTGTTGACAGGCCTCCCCCCAGATCCACGGACTAGTATTTTGAACATCTCCAAAACAAAACTTGTGTCACACCAATAGCTAGAAATCAGACAAGCAACATTTTTTACATTATATTATATCATGTCTAGCAGAAAACTTGTTTAAAGAAAATATTGCATTTAAATTATTTTAATCTTTATCCAAAGTAAGAGTTTAGCTTATTGATACACAAGATTTTCAACTACGCATTCTGCTTAAAACACATGCAGATTTCATATCAAGCTGATACTGCACTGGTATCTACTGTAATATTCAGAAAAAAACATCCATTGTACTGTGTACCGTAGGAAAAATGCATCAAAGATAATAATCCAAACAGTATTTCTTCTACACTTACAAGTTGCTGCTGTGTTTTTAGAAAATACATAATGCTAAGTTCACACCATGAAGGACAAAGATAGGTTCCAAGCTAAACCACACAAAACATTATACATACAGCATTTCATTTATTAAAACAATATTGTTCATTTAAACCAAAACAATTTTCCAGTTGTACAATTAAGACATGACTTCAAAACTCATACGTAAAGCCCTGAGTTTGAGTGGGGAGTCTTCATGTACAAGGTCTCTTTTGAAACCTAGTACGTAGAGGAGTGTTCATGAATAAAAGTTGTCATATAAGACATTTTTGCAAAGTAACTTTGTATCATTGGAATTCTTTGGTTTTTCACCCTACATTCATTGACAGTTGTGTTCAATCTGATGCATATGAGCATCCATGTTACACTTTGTCACAGTTTTTAGTGAAACATGCCAGTTTCTAGTCATTCAAGAACTACATCTGTCAACTATAATTATCATTTAAACTGGTGCCCAAATAATGACACATTACTCCAGTATTTCAAAAGTATCTTAAAACAAGACTCCTTAATCAGAAAATATATCCCCACTTTGCGTAAACAATGCCCATTAGAAACCCCCAGAAGTGAATAAATGAGATTCTTCAAATAATAATAAAAAAAAAAGTCCCAAATTTCAGACTCCAAACTGAGCTAAAACTCCAGAGGCAAACTGCAGGTTTTAGTTAATAATCTACCTCAAGAGAGAGTTTCATCATTTTCAATAAGAATATTAGCTGGAGAGATTTGGGAGAGAACTGATGGCTTCCAGATCACAAAGCACCTGACTCCCAAGAACCTACCATTCTGTCAGATCTCTTAGTTTCCTCTAGGAAAGATGCAAGAGCAGAATAGCTTATTGTTCCATGTCAGAGCTGCTCAAAATTTTTACTTTTCCTGGCATGCATATTTCCTCCTTAGTTACACTCATGGATCTGAATCTAATCTGAATGGGAAGCACAACTCAAGCTGACAATGTAACTGCTTAATTATTGCAGCCTGCTCACTTTCCAAAACAAACTAGTCCAAAAGAAATCAGAGGAAAACAGAAAGCTACGGATTGTGGCTCATGAGCCACAGCATGGAAGACAGTGGACTAACACAAGTAGGATAATGATCAAAAGATATTTTTCTAGTAATATCAACCAGTGCCACAAAATTCATCAAAAGTTAAAAGAAACTTTCAGATTAGTATTTGGTAGTTTATTCTCATGTCTTCGTCCTGCCTCGCCTCCAAATCTTACTCTGTGACAAGGTTGGTCTGGTAAAGCTTTAGCAACCATAGATGTTATTAATCACCCTTTAAAACTAATGTAAATAGACAGTTTATCCTTAGGCAACCTAAGTATGTTAATAGTCACTACTGATCTCCTGCAAGTCTCTGAGCACAGCAGAACACATCTGGAGCAGTATCTTTAGTTCTACCCTGAAAGAGAAACTCCATTCAACCACTGCAGCTCGCTGAGGCTGAACCCAGCACAACGAATTGTATTCCCATTTGGCCTAGCTGCTTCAGGGAGAACATACTACAGCTACTCACCAATTTTGGCCAGTAGCAGCCTAGGCTAAGTTTGAATTGCCTTTTTAAAGAAAGAGCTAACAAAAAACCCCCCAAAACCCCAAACAAACAAACAAAAAAAAGGCAGTAGCTTTCACCATTTCTTCAATTCATGTTAAACAAGGAATGTAAGCCCCAAAATTAAAAACTGGACTCCTTATGCTTTAATGCACTGGACCACACTGTGAATGTGTCTTGCTTATTTTATTTCCCTCTCCTCCCAGGACATCGAGGGCATTACTTGCAGTAGTAGTCTTTTGAAGTGCTGCTGTTTGCAGAAGTGTTCTTATTTAACATTTTATTCAAGTTTCTGAAAAGAGAAACCATACCAAGTAATTCTCCATTCTCTTATCACACACATAGGTTTAAGCTTTTCAAACAATCAACTCTGCAAACTAAACCTGTCTGAACATGAAACTGCATTTGGTTTTTATTGTACATCACCTTCAGGAAAGGCTGAGTATGCTAACATTATGCTCCAAGTAGTACTTCTGCAATTCCTTTCAAAGCAATAGTTATTGGCTACCTATTAAATACATTTCTGCTGCAAAGTCTTCCTCTGACTAGTATAATAAAAAAACTGGTAGCACATGCCTGATTAAAGCATCTTTCACACAATACTTTCAACTAAGCCATACTTTGGCATGAGACTTAAATTGTCTTTGAAAAACATACTATGGTCTTTCTCTACATCAAAGCCACTACCAACACCACCCAGCAACTAGCAGATGACATAATACCTACCGGTTCTGTTGCAAAACAGCCCCTTCATCAAAACATTTGTGTCCTCGTTCCCTGAAACCATCACAAAACCAATGTAACACTAGACCTTCTCACTCGAAGCCCATCCTCCCACACGGGACGGCAGATTTGCACGCCGTGGTGGGGGGGGACCAGCAGGTAACGCGGCTCTCGGAGCAGGGCACTCAGCGGAGGTCTCAGACTGAATTGGAACCTCTTCTGGGGCCATGGGGGTATTTGAAGAAAACAGACAAATGGTACTGTGACCTTTGCTCTTAAAGAAAATAAAAAAACCCACAGAGGCCTGAAACCTCTCTCTGGGTGGCACATGTACCACAAAGCTTTATTCTTCTCCTTCAATAACACTTGATTGGTCAGAGAAAGCAACATGCCAGCAAGAAGGTTTACTGTCCAGCTATCTGATACCACACGCTCGCTGGAGGCCTCTACTCAAATTACCAAGTGACACTTTGTTGAGTCACAGTATGTTTCTGTAAAATATTTGACTCTACTTGGAATAAAGCCTGAACTGCGGCTGTTCTTGTCACAGAGAGAAAGTACTATGAATAAATGTCAGGCTGCTTTTTAGATATGAATTAAACCTGATTGGCAGTGTTTTGAGACATCCCATCTTCTGATAGACTGGCGGTTCTCACTCAAACACTCTCCAAGCACTCTGCAGTTTGCCAGCCCTGAGATAATTATTGCTGCTAGATTATGTCAGTGCAACCAATAAAAGAACTTTATTTGAGGCTTCAGTTTACATACAGCCTCTAAGGTATTTTCTTTTTGAAGAGGTTGCTCAAAAAGGGCATCAGCACAGCTTCAACATTAAGAGCTCCTTTTTCAAGCAGGGCTTCTCTGACCTGACCTAATGAAATAACTCATCCACAAATGCAAGCAATATTTATGGAATCCCTGTGTGATCTTAACACAAGAGTCATTATTTTTCTGTATTTGCAAAACAGAATTGATATTTATTTTAAATACTTAAATGCATCCCCCCCCCCCTTTTTCTTTGCAGGAAAAGCGTGTTTTATTTTCACAGCTGAATGCAGTAATTTCCAAATGGGAAAACATTTCCAAATGAGAAATTTCTGATTATCATCAAGATGCTCAACTGTTATTTTGTTTGGGCTTTGCTTGTTCCCACCCCCCCCCCCCCCAACCAACCATTTGCAAAGAGGGTGAAATTTAAGTGTGGGTAAGGACACACATTTACAGGAAAGTAGCTCTTCAAAGCATTTATTGTTTGTCCAAAAAGCACCATTAATATGCTTGCTCTTCTATGCCTAGGACAGGAAAAGCATTTTTCTCCTAGCACTTGGGGGAAGAAAGTGAACATTTTTCAAGGTCTTATCTATCAAGTAATAGTGATGATCATGCTGTTCTTAATAAAAGTCACAAATCAGGGGCTAGTTTCTGCAAGAACAATCTTTCCCCTAAATGTTCTTAAAGGGTGAATTCTGTCAACTGAAGAGAGCAGCACTGGTTTTATGTAGGCTCTTGTCTGCTTGTCCCAAAGCTGTTCTTAAGCAACCACTAAGCAGCAATCATGCAATCAAAGATTACCTAGAATAACCCAAATCTCTGTTCCAATTCCTGTGCCTACACAAATGTAAATATTCTGAACCCCATTAATATCAGAGCAATTGCAAAGGATTCCTGCACTAGTCTAATACTGAAAAGCTTGAATAACTTGGGCAACAAGTATCAGAGGGAAAGGCTCAAAGGATGGAAACAGGTTTGGTTGAGCACAGAAAGTCATAAAATATAGATCAGTCAATATCATGGGAAAAGCAGAATATACGCAGCTCTCCAGAAAATAATCAGGTTACATTAACTATAGTCCTCCTCTCTGCTTGGCTTTTCACCACAGTGCAATGACTGCTTTTTCAACTGCTAGTAGGACTTAAATTACATTTTCCTAAATTGAACAGAATAATAGAAAACTGAATTCAGGTAACAGCCTATATAATCATGAAGTGTTGGTTTTCTACTAGATGCCAGGGAAGAACACAATCCCATTTTCAAAAAAAATGCTTCCAGGTGCAGCCAGCTAGAAAATCAGGGTGAGCTGTTTCTCCTTCCTTTCTAGAAGCAGTTGAGGGAAATATTTAAAGGATTCCTCCATCAGAAAACATCATGGCAAGTTGGTGGACTAAGTCCTTGTGTCTAAGGCCTAGAGGTAATAATCTCAAAAGTGGTAGAACTGACCATGACTAAGAAAAATGCAGTAACAGAAAATGCAACAGACTGTTTTTCCTGTCAGCTCAATTTTGTGGGTAACACTACTATCAACAACAAATCATACCTGGCTAAAGACTTTTAGTGGTTTTATCCCTTTCTCTTGATTGCTATAAAATAGTTACTGTACAAGAGTATATATTATTTTAGGTTAACAGTAGGAATAGTAATGTCTCTGGACTAATAACTACAATAAACTCCTTATCAGATCAGAATTCCTTTCCTACAAGTACAGCCTTCACAGAAGAATCTGTCAGAAGAGCAGCATGTGTAACTACAGTTAGTAACTCAAGAGTTGCTATTCCCAAGAAAGCCTCATTTCTTGGCTTTACCCAAAACAAACCTACCAAAAGGTGGAATTTCACAAAGTGGATTTAAAAGACAGTGACACACACTTCCAGGTCATTAGATTCATGGATTCAGTTCTACAGACAAAAGAGGGTATTTCAAAAGCTTAAGCACAACCACTTCTTCTCAATATCCCTAACTGTTACCCATTTCAAAATCATGCCCATGACAAGTGGTCCCAAAGAAAAGGAATATATTCACACTGGATGTGAATTCTCTCCACAGCTGGCACAAGGATATGTCAACTGCTGGAGGAAGAACAGCTACAGACATTCAGTTTTTCATTGTGGCCATGAAAATGGTACGTATTTATGTGGAGGATGCTTAACTCTACCAGGAAAATTAAGAGAAGAAACCAAAAATCGAGTTATACTGTAGAACCTGCACTACTGAGAAAACAGCTTTACCCAGAGGTACCCCATCCAATCCCACAGGATGATGCATCCAGAAGAAACCAAGTAGAACCATTGTAGTGAGGTAACGTTATGCTTGTCCTTTTGCCGAGAAATCTGGCTCTCCATAGCTTCACAAATTTTTTCACAAAAAGAAAAATGAAGAAAGAGAGGCAAGGAGCAAGAACACCAGAGAGGAAAGACTCCCTCTGCTCAAGCACCAGCAGTAACTAAACATTGACACTAAAAGTTAAAAAGCAATCTTTGTCCTTAAATGTTAGATCACAGTTAACTGTTTAAATGTCTGTTAAAGAAGGGTTATTTTCTGGGGGTAGAGGGGGTTGGGTGGTGGGGAGTAACAGTTACAGAGATTAAGCCCTCTCTACTTTGTAAGTTTTCTCAAAGCCTCACAGCAAAGGATAATGAGAAACAGTACAAAGTTGCAGATTGGGGGAAGAAAAAAAAATGGGGGGGGGGGGGTAGGTATGCACAGGAAATTAAATTAATTTCTATGGGTATAAAATGGAATGCAGACAAGAACGAATAAAGTTTGGAGTTTTAAGGATCCGAAAGGGCACAACTAGGTACAGTAAGCATATGAGATTTAAGGGAGAGAAAAATACAGGGAAGGACCCGAAGACAGAAAAAAGAATGTTACATTCTACTTCTTAATGCCAAGCCTAAATACCTAAAAGAAAGGGTGTGCTTGCCAGAGAGAATGTTTAGCGGTGATGTGAACGACAAGGAGAAGGAAATTCAACATGTGGAATCACTCAGTAGTTTTTACACAGTTAGTAACAGTCTTCCCCACCCTAAGTACTCTGTGCAGGTTCCAGTGGAATTAAATCCAATGTATTTACAAGCAGGTTACTAGCCAGAGGACACATCCTAACTGGGTTAGGGTAAAAGCTGGACTTTGGGAGACTTACAACAAGTCTCCTCCACTCTGTCCTATAACAAATTGTCTGTAGGGTTTTGGAGCTCATCATGAGCAGCTCCATTCTCTTCAGAGAATGAGTCCTGAAGATGATCATCACTCCTTTTCTTTCCCCGCATACTAGACAGGAAAACAGGTTTGCCAGTGGGTACCTAGCCATACATTTTGTGGCACAGTTATAGTGGTACACTTATACACACACCAGCAAAGAACCACCTTTCAGTAGACAAGAGTGCTGATGATGTAGCCCCTACCCTGAGATGTAGCCATAAAATGGGACATTCCCTACATAACTGTTGACCATCATATCACTGACCAGGTTGGGTTAAACCTATGACAGCAATTCCGTACTTTACACTAAGCCAAGAGTCCAGAGCTAGCAAGTAAGTTGGTATGAGTGCTTTTTCCACTTCCTCGTAAACCCATGTAGGAATGTAAAGAACATGTTCTCAGGAAGGGCAAGTTCTTGAGCTGTAAATTTGGCACTGACACACTACTACTTACCAACGGGACCTCCTTCAGACTGGAAAACTTGTAAAGGCCCAATTCTTTAAAAAAACCACACACGTATATCTGTATATACTCTCACCACCCCATACGCTCTCTCAAACACAAAGCCATCCTCAGATGGTTTCTTCAGATCCTAATGGCATCAAAATATGACTACATGGGAACTCCAAAGTTTGGATACAAGACAGCACACAGCCAATGCTGGAAAAATGATTAAACTGGAACAACACAGCTAAACATGTCTGGTCAGGGTTTATCACACTGATGAATAATAAAGTCCTGCTTCGGTCAATAGGTTTGTCTGTTCAAATAACACGTTGCAATTATTCAAGGTTCCACTAGTGAGGAGTTATCTTTGTCAGATAAGGAGGAAAGGGAGCAAAGGAAGCATCAAGCTCTCTCGCCTGTTCAGCACAGGAGGAGATGCTCTCTTCAAACCTCGGAGAAAAATGAGAAGTGATGAATTAGTGCTACCCATGCCCCTAGTGCATTTCACTAATTTATATAAAATGTCAAGCATGTGTTATTGCTCACAAAGCATTTTAAATATTTTAATATGTTGCATCATGAAGCAGTATGCTATGTTCAGAGCAAAAACCTCAATTCACAGTGCTAAATATATGAATAAATTGAAGCAAATTAATTAAAAAAAGCACAAGACTAAGTCCTAACACTGGATATTTATGCTGCGTTTTCTTGAGGTGGCAATGGCATTTTCCATTGTCTGAATAAAACTTATATTTAAGCCTTTCTAATAAAAGCTTAGAAATATCACCTTTGTCTTTTACATTAATTCACATTATTATTAGACAGGCTACTTTATAAAACATAAAAATATAGGGATTAATGCTTGTATCAGTGAAATAAAATAATTAATTAAATCCTAAGCAGGACTGCTATGCCAAACAGACTTTTTTGTCTATGCAAGAAATGTCTGATTTTTGTCTACATAAGTAAGAACATCGTCTAAGGGAAGTTAGCATCATCTAAAACTTCACTGCAGCAGAATAATTCTGAACTCTCTGAACCAATGATTCTGTGTACTGATACTCATGTTGACGAGCATTAGTCACAAATACACATTCAAGACATCAATTTACAGCGGAAAAAGCAGCCCCAAAACATTTGACAACACACCTGCAAAGGTACAAAGAGTAAGACAAGTTCAACTTACCACTAACATTGGGAATAGGGTAAGTCATGCTTTAGACTTTATAAAGCAACAGTCAACTAATCAGAACATGCAGGATCATCTTCTTTTCTGCAAGTCACCATACATCTTAAAGTTGAACAGGTAATTATTATTATTATTGCAACATTTTTTCTGTATTGAGTAGGATTGAGATTCAATTACGCATTTATGGAAAGAAAACTGCACCAGTGCTAAAGCACTGACATGGCTTACAATCTTAACTAATTGTCCACACTGCAAGATTCAGCTCTGATATTAATGACTGCATTTCACAAGTGAAGATCAGGGGAAAACTATTTACTTGCAGAGTCACAGATACAACTGAGAAGATATAAAATCTTTTTACTCTACAGAGACAAGTCATCTTTAGACCCTACACCATGAACACCAGAGAAAAAACAGCTTTACCATAGTATGACCGTGACCATCAGCCAGCTCTGGAGACCAAAATGCACAAAGCTAAGTCAGAGCATTAGTAATTCTGAAGTACTGGTGTCAAGTTTTGAATTGCTAAGCAGCTTTTCATTTCTTAGGAGGGGGGGAAGCAAGAAGATTCTAATCACGGTTCAGGAATTGCATGTTCTGTTTTGAACCTCTGTAAAACTCTGAATTTGGATAAGGCCAAAGTGTTTTAGCAGCTACCTCCCTACCCTGAAGTCTGACCTGATGCTACTTAAGGTCTGTAACTAGACAGAGGAAAGGAAGAAATCATTGCTAAGTAACTAGATATGCTTCTTAACCTTGGGGAAGAGGTTTTCACATTCGAGCTGGGGAGGTGAGAGATCAGAACGAGAACATGGCAGATCAAACTCATGGTTGCATACGAGACACCCACAAAATAGCAAGGAGTCACTCAGTGTAACGCATAGTGACAGTATGACTATCCTTTTCAAGGTACTTCTCCATTTAAAGGCAAAATGAAAAGTATAATTTCCCCACCACAATTGTGATCAGTGGAGGAAAAAACCCAAAGATACAGCTGTGCATTCCTCTCCCCAGATACACAACTAAACCACTATGTTGTCTGAAGTGGATGCATCCTTATTTAAGATTTGCAAGTAGAAATACTATTTCAGTTAACATACAGCAACAGTGCATAAAGGATGCTGATAGGATTAATCCCTCATCACATACAGCCACGGGATCTTGGCTCTGCTCGGGATGTATCTTTAATTTTGGATGTACTGATGCAATTTTGCTTTCTTTTCCAGTTTCCAAGAATTACTTTCCTCAATAGGTAACTAGCTGATCATTTGGAAAAGCCAATCATTCACCTCAGTCATCATAAGTTAAATCTTCAGAGTTAGTATAACTATCCAAATTTTTAACCTCTTTCTGCTTCTGAACTATCAAGAAACATCACTGACCTTGAAATTTGAAATGATTATGTATGTTCCTCCTTTGAGGGTGAATACACTGTATTCATTCACAACTTTTTTCCTGATTAAAACCAGAATTGTATTCAGAGTCTACACAAAATGGCTTTTTTTATATTAAAGAAATAATCACTCAGCAACCAATTTTGCATCTTTGGGCTTAATTGTAACATTTTAAATCTTTGGTATTTAAAAAGTACATAACACAGAGAGGAAAGCTACACTTATGTTTTTGCCAAAGAAAAGGTATTCCAAATTCAACTCTACATTCTGCATCTGTATCATAACCCTGACCCTGATGTATGCATACTTAGAGAGCCATAAAATTGTTACAGTGCAATAGTTTCTCAGTATATCATAATACTAATGAATAACACAGTAACTGCAGTGGGAGGGGGAAAAAAAGTTTATCTTTGAGAGATTTTAGCAATCCTTTTTTTCCCCAAAGTTATTGTCCATTAATTACAATACTACAGAAAATCAATACTTTCACTGTATAGATCCTCTCAGTCTTTTCAGTTAAGGAGATTTATTGCTTAGCGGTTTGAATAAGTGCTGCTTATTGATCCTATAATGAAGATATATTGAAAAATAAGTTTTAAACCATTTTAATTTTATTAAGCAAATATCTTTCAAGTCAAATTGGTATAAGGTACAATATCATAATATCAGAAATAGTGTGGCCAGCAGGACCAGGGAAGTGATCGTCACCCTATACTTGGCACTGGTGAGGCCGCACCTCGAGTGCTATGTTCCGTTTTGGACTCCTCACCACAAGAAGGACACTGAGGTGCTGGAGCGAGTCCAGAGAAGGGCAACGGAGCTGGTGAAGGGACTGGAGAGCAAGTCCTGTGAGGGGCGGCTGAGGGAACTGGGGTTGTTTAGCCTGGAGAAGAAGAGGCTGAGGGGAGACCTTATTGCTCTCTACAACCACCTGAAAGGAGGCTGTAGCCAGGTGGGTGTTGGTCTCTTCTCACAAGTAACAAGTGATAGTACAAGAGGAAATGGCCTCAAGATGTGCCAGGGGAGGTTTAGATTGGATATCAGGAAAAATTTCTTCACAAAAAAGGGTTATCAAACATTGGAACAGGCTGCCCAGGGAAGTGGTTGAATTACCATCCCTAGAGGTATTTGAAAGACATGTAGATGTGGTGCTTAGGGACATGGTTTAGTGGTGGACTTGGCGGTGCTAGGTTAACAGTTGGACTTGATGATCTTAAGGGTCTTTTCCAACCTAAATGATTCTATGATCTCATTCAGGATCTCTGCATTTATTCTTTGTACATGCCACAAAACCTTAAAAAAAACCCAAACCAAGCACAAGAAAAATCCTCAAACACACCAAAAACCAAAACAAAAAACAAAGAAATAAAATACTTCTAGGGCTGGGTTTTTATCTCTGACCTCTTGAGGATAATGTCCTCCAGACAGTTTGGAACACAGTTTTACCACTGTGCAAAGCTTCAAAACCTTGAAATTAAGAGTTTAGAATTGAAATACTGGCAGATGCATAAACATACAGTTTATGCAACTATTGATAAGTATAACTTAGTGTATTTATTAGTTTTCAGCTATACACACTTAGAAAGTATAGTGATGCTTTGAATTTATGCATGGCAGATTAAATCCAATTTTTCAGCTCTAATTTTGATACCTCCAAACACAAAAATGAAACTTCAAATCATCTTTTAACTTCCTATCAAGATATGACATTCACATCAATGATCTTCAGACAAGCCATACAAACAATCAAGATTAAAACCTCTTTTGCTTTTCATTAGAGGTTAAGTAAGCTTCCATTAGATTAAAAAAAAAAAAAAAATCTTAAGATACCCACAAGTTTATAAGTAACTATACATTCTATTACATTGGTAACCCACAACCTTTGAGTTGCTTCCCAATTTAAAGAAAATAACTGGCATTAATAATTTAATCCTGCTTCTTGCACACTTTCAGTGATGTGTTTATTCTTAAACCAGTTGTTTCTGAACTATCTGAAACATCAGTAATATTATGGAGATGCAATTAAAACAAATGAAGAAGACTTAACTTGGCTTAATTAAGAGTGATAATTTCAGCATTGAGTTTCAGCTTAAGTCATACAGTGGTATGCAGCTGAGTTCCCCCTTCTGTCTTTCACTAACAGCAAGTCCTTTAAAGGAAATATTTGGCCTCAGATTTTAACAGGGACAGCTAATTCTTCACAGCCAACTTGATGCTTCACTTTTCAGAAAGAAATTCCCATTTCCTTTTTAATTCTTCCCTCCAGAGAAGTCCTCACAAGGAATGACACTGGGCATCCAAAAAATGCTACTATTCCCCCTCCTCCACTCCCCAAACATGACTTGGCACATTTGGTGATAAGCCATTTGCTCACGAGCTTTCCGTTAAGAAAACTTAAGCATTGATCTTCTATCACTCCAGGACTGGAGGCTGAAGAATAGCGAAGTGGGGAGAGGCTTTTGTTGTCCACAACTGCAAAGTTTTACTGGTCAACTGATCACATGAGCTTAAAGCTGACATTTACCTTCCCGAATAAAGCTGTAATATACAGATAAGGAGAGACCATATAGGCTATACAACAGCAAGACAGAATACTGGAATTAAGGGAAAGAATCTCACTTATCTGTATGTCCTTAGGCAGCTTACTGTAAGCCTACCTCCTGGGAGACAATTATCTGAAGAAATAATTACAAGGATAAATGTTTCTTCATTTTAGAGACTTCATGATGAATGGGCAAAGAACCAAAATTTAACATGTTCAGGTAATAAGTCAAAATAATCCACATTCTCTCTTGGAAAACTTCACATTTTCCAAACTAGCTTGTGTTCCCAGAACTCTAAAAGCAGGCATCCACATTCTACGTGAAACAGCGCTTGTTGCTGATGCTTAAATTCTCTTGTTAAATCTCTCCCATTTTATAGCTAATCACATTTTTATAGCAGGCATGAAGCACTCTACAAGGCCCTTGCTGAGCTGTTCCTGTAAATCAAAACCTTATTCCATCGTTCTGCTTGCTGGCAGCAGAGCAAGGTTACTTTTACCATTTATGGTTGTAAAACCCATCCAGTTTTTTCCCCCCTTCAGTTACTGCCTTTTATCCACTATTCTTTCCTTCTCTGTCTTGCTCTAAGAAAGATATCCCAAGTTCAGCTAAATGACTTCAGAACTCATCTTTAAGCTTCTTCTTGTCTTCCAGTACACTTACAACCTCATGAAAGCATCTAACAAGAAGGCAAGTGAAATATTAATACAGTATTTAGGTCAAGAGCCTCCTTCCCACCTTAAGTGACATGAAACAAACCAAAGCCACACAAGAACAGCAGCAGCTCAAAAGCTCTTTACGCTAAGTTATCACTATGTGGCCCATACATATACTAGCTCATAAAATAAGGCCCAGATCAGACTGGAGGTGCTTGGAATCTCAGTTTAACATTCTGATATAAACACTCAGTCCAATGTATGAGCAAGAAGAAAGAAGCACCACAGTTAACTCTTACTATTAGACCGCCTATAAGCAGCTGCCACATTCTGGAACTGCTTAAAAATGAGGCCAGGGGGGAATCCTGCTTTTAGATATGCTGTCCGATTGCATGCACCCTCCTGGAACATAGGCTATTAAACTGAAACAGCCTTTATTTACAATGACCATTGACTGAAACATCAGATGCAGCCTTTGTCAGGTCTGGTTCTGTTCTTCCCCTCTCCAGCTCAGAGCCAGAGCATCCTGTCACAGAAACAGAAGACTAAAAGGACTGTCTCTGCCCTTCCACAAGCCTGTGCAGGGCACATATCAACACTGCTCTATAAGAAGCTTCTATGTTGCATGGAAGAACAATGAAGTACACTGGAAACTCCTGAATTTTCAGCTAGAAAGGACTCTCACCCCCATTGTGTATGGGAGCAGTCAGCATGCACACAAATCATTACAGGGATGTTACTACAGCACACATCTAGTTACAAAAGCAAAGTAACCCTTGCTACTTAGAAATGAAGTTTAAGTGTTCCAGTGGTTTTTCCAACTGACTTGAAATCTACACTGCTTCACAGAGATACGGATAAATTCTATGGACGAAATCTGATTTATCTGAATATCAAGAACAGCGTCATTTTGATCTAAAATGGCCTTTACAAGTGTCAACCTATTGTTTAAAATTTGATGTTAAAAGAAATTTAAGCATAGCTCAGCCTTGCATTTAGTTTCTACATTCATCTCAGCATCGGATTTGCTGAAACTGAGAAATCAGCACTGAAAAGTTACTGACCTTTAAGCTTAACATTTCCTGAATCTTACAAGGAAAATGAACAAGCTAGAGAGATCATGATGTGCACATGGACAGAAAAAGGTTTTCCAAGGAGACTATTCTGACATTAACTGGGTGGCTCAAGACAACAAACTGGTTTGTGAACCCACATTGCTCGTCTTTTGCCTCAGCATAAACCTGCAAGCAATCAGTGGAAGTGATGCAACTACCTGCTTATCAAGTGGGTTTGGGTTTTCTGATTTCTGGAAGCATGCCCTAAATAATGCTGCTCACTTAGAAGATGTTTGATTTTGTGCGTAATTTATTGTACATATTTTATGCAGATGTGAACATAACTAACTGTTGTTACTATTTTCCACCTGGAAAAGCACAGTGACTGTACTGATTAATGGCTCCATGACAATTACATCATTCTTGACTTCACCCCTTGTAGTTAAGTGTATTTCCTGAACAATGGAACAGAGAGTGATCAAAGGAAACCAGTTTTCAAGGTCATAAGTTCTTGACACACAGACCACCTGCATGAGGTGCTCAAGATATCTTTGCATCCTGAGCTCTTGGGTGCAGGATGAGGGAATCAAAGTGTTTGGAGTAAAAGCTGGGTGCTGGGCATTAGGGGAATGGTTGCACATAATGAGAAAAAGGGAGGGAGAGGAGCCATACAAACCCCTGCTCTGTCTGCAGAAGCTGCCACTCACTCCCCTGGGCCCAGACGGAAAAGGTACCAAGGAGCAGAGCTTCATCTCACCCAGAAGGGAGTCTCTGGGGAAGAGCTGCAAAGGACAAAGACTATGAGGATATCTCCTTGCTCACATTCTCTTTAATTATTTTCTTGCATAACTTACACTACTACTAAAAATGACTAAAGCAACTACAACCATCTGTTCACTGGCTATCTGACACAGAGGTCCCCACAGCTGCTACCTTTACCTTCCTGCCAGGAAGGGAAGGTAGGAGAGCATCCACTGAAACACAGTAAGAACTTTAGAAACAAGGTTGCCTGCAAAAAGTTCCTTGCACTTTATGGTAAGAAAATTCAACACAGCCATCCTCTTTCATGCTTAACATAATTAATTACAGATGAATGCCTTTGAGAGCTGATCAACAAAGGGGGAGAAAGAACTTGCTGTAACCTTTCAGCTCCACGGTCCTCCTATCCCAATCACAAACCAAATCAAACACGGGTTGTTTGTTCATCAAAAACAGAGGTCAGATTACAATCTCATGGTAAGATGAATAAACATCTGGAGTAACACTGTTAAGTCAATGGAGCTACCTTGGATTTGCACACAAAATCTGGCTCGTTATATTCCAAATTGCTAAAAATGTGGCTGACATCACAGTGTAGCACAGTAGCTGAAAGATTTGAAGAAAACTCTACTTGGATGTGTTTTTCTGAGCAAAAGAACAGAAAGTTAGATTCAAATCCTACTGTCAACATAGCCAGGGTCAACATTAATATTTTCTTCTCTTATGTAATGAATTGTCAGATCTCAGCTACACTGCTGTCCTGTTATCTCCTGGGAGGAAGGATAAATTGGTTAATAAAGTTCTTTCCAAAAAAGCCTTCAAAAGTAGAAACATCTGCTATGTTCATTAGTCACTATTTGGCCTGAATTCAGTAGTAAGGCAAACTACAAACCCATTCCCCTTCTCTTACCTAGAGAAGTCACAGATCCTAGGGTTACAGAAATCATAGCTAACTGAAGGAAGATGGCTGTGAGGCTTACAGATACACTTTTTTCCCATTTCTTTACAACAGCATAAGAATGTATTCACACACACTAGCATCTGATGGTCATAGGAACTCATGATTTACAGTAGACACAGAGGTTCAGGTAGCCAAAAACTTTTTAAAATACAGCATTTAAGAAACCCAGAATATATATATTTTTTAAAAGTACATTAAGAGTTAGTTCAAAAATCTAAGCCTATAACCACATGAAAACTGGGAAGAGTTGCAGAAATCAGGCAACAAGAACTAGTCAGAAGCAAAGCTGGAAGCTGAATCCAGATGCCAGAAGTTTGGGTTTAACCCTTCCATTCAGCTGCCTGCACAACTGGACTGAGTAATACTGGAATCATACACTTTTTTTTTTTGCATTTAAAAATACTAGTAATGTTGTAAAGTCAAGCACTCCAGAGTCTGAAAATAAACGTCAGAGCCCAATTAGTTTTTCTCCTTTTTTACTGTGTGGGACTATACTATACAGTAGTCATTTACAAGACAAAATACTGTTTTTTCCCTCTTCATCCAAGAGAGAAGTCCACACATGACACGCACAAGGCACACTGCCCAAAGAGAACTGTGTGATAAGATTATTAATCGGCTAGTTTATTAACAACAAAATATCCACAATAGTAGTTTGCTGTCAGAATGCTCAGTATTCCAATACCAGGAGGCTAGATATCCCCTATAAAAATCCCTAAAGCTGTGGGCCACCATTTTGCACATGTGGAACGTGCTTTCTCCTATTCTTGCACATAAGGTAAAACTTAAGGTTAAAATGTAGGATACTTGACAATGCCAGAATGACTTAATTGTTAGGTCATCACTGCACTTCCAAGAACTCTTAGGCAACTAAAGAATGCTTACACGAAAGCCATCCCAAAGATACATCAGAAAGATAGGCAAATATTACTCTATCCAAAATATGCTGCGAGGACTACACTTGAAATACTGGTACCACAGTTAGAGTGACCATGAAATATAAACACTAGCTCCCTGAATCATAGAATGGTTTGGGTTGGAAGGGACCTTAAAGATCACCTAGTTCCAACCCCCCTGCTGCGGGCAGGGACACCCTCCACTAGACCAGGTTGCCCAAAGCCCCATCCAACCTGGCCTTGAACACTTCCAGGGAGGGGACATCCACAACCTCTCTGGGCAACCTGTTCCAGTGCCTCACCAAACTCATGGTGAAGAATTTTTTCCTTATTATCTAATCTAAATCTACCCTCCTTCAGCCTAAAGCCATTACACCTTGTCCTATCACCACATGCCCTTGTAAACAGTCCCTCTCCAGCTTTCCTGTAGGCCCCCTCCAGGTACTGGAAGGCTGCTATAAGGTCTTCCCGGAGTCTTCTCTTCTCCAGGCTGAACAACCCCAACTCTCACAGCCTGTCCTCACAGGAGAGGTGCTCCAGCCCTCTGAGCACCTTCGTGGCCCTCCTCTGGACTCGCTCCAACAGCTCCATGTCTCTCTTATACTGGGAACCCCAGAGCTGGATGCAGTACTCCAGGTGGAGATCTCATGAGAATGGAGTAGAGGGGGAGAATCACCTCCCTTGACCTGCTGGTCATGCTTCTTTTGATGCGGCCCAGGATACAGTTGGCTTTTTGGGCTACAAGCACACACTGCTGGCTCATGCTGAGCTTCTCATCCATCAGCCCTTCTCCTCAGCGCTGCTCTCGATACATTCTCCTCCCAGCCTGTAGCTGTGCTTGGGATTGCGCCGACCCACGTGCAGGACCTTGCACTTGGCCTTGTTGAACTTCATGCAGTTCACACGGGCCCACCTCTCCAGCCTGTCAAGGTCCCTCTGGATGACATCCCTTCCATCCAGCACGTCAACCACACCACACAGCTTGGTGTCGTCAGCAAACTTGCTGAGGGTGCACTCGATCCCACTGTCCATGTTGCCGACAAAGATGTTGAACAGTGCCAGTCTCAATACCAACCCCTGAGGAACACCACTCATCTCTGATCTCCACTTGGATATTAAGCCATTGACCACAACTCTGAGTGTGACCATCCAGCCAATTCCTTATCCACCGAGTGGACCATCCATCAAATCCACATCTCTCCAATTTAGAGACAAGGATGTCATGTGGGACACCATCAAATGCTTTGCACAAGCCAAAGTAGATGCCATCAGTTGTTCTTCCCTTATCCACCAACGCTGTAACCCCATTAGAGAAGGCCACCAAATTTGTCAGGCATGATTTGTCCTTAGTGAAGCCATGCTGGCTGTCACCAATCACCTCCTTATTTTCCATGTGCCTGAGCACAGTTTCCAGGACAATCTGCTCCATGAGCTTGCTGGGCACAGAGGTAAGACTGACTGGCTTATAGTTCCCTGGATCTTCCTGTTTTCCCTTTTCAAAAATGAGGGTTATGTTTCTCCTTTTTCAGTCAGTGAGAACTTCAGACTGCCTTGACTTCTCAAATATGATGGATAGTGGCTTAGCAACTTCATCCACCAGTTCCCTCACAACCCTTGGATGCATTTCATCAGGTCCCATGGACCAGTGCACCTTCAGGTTCCTTAGATGGTCTTGAATTTCATCTTCTCCAACACTGGGTGGTTCTTCATTCTCCCAGTCCCTGTCTTCGCCACCCTGAGGCAGTGTGGCTAGAGCCCTCGCTAATGAAGACTGAGGCAAAAAACATCACTGAGTCCCTCAGCATTCTCCATATCCTGAGTAACCAGGTGTCCCATATCATTCCAGGATGACTTCCCCCACATTTTCCCTAATCTTCCTTTTATCACCAACATACCTGTAAGAAGCTTTTCTTGTTGGCCTTGATGTCCCTGGCCAGATTTAATTCTACTAGGGCTTTAGCTTTCCTAACCCAATCCCTGGCTCCTCAGACTATTTTACTATATTCCTCCCAGGCTACACGTCCTTGCTTCCACCCTCTGCAGGCTTTCTTTTCATGTTTGAGTTTGTCCAGGAGCTCCTTGTTCATCCATGCAGGCCTCCTGGTGTTTCTGCCTGACACTCTTAATTCATAAATGACAATCCATTTCCAATTTACAGGGTAAAACTAGCACTATCATAAGGAAAATGTTCATTTGTGAACAAGTCTGATAGGACAGCAGATAAGGCGTAGAGACTGCAAAAGGTCATCAATAGTCCTTTTTCATCTTTAGTTCTTCTATTTCACAGCAGCGTTAGCTGTTAGTGTAAGTCCTACAAACGTCTAGGCCGATCTTTCTTTCCTTCATGTCTCAGCAGAAACACCAGAACTTACCACAGTCTAGTTCAATGCACATAGGAAAGTTTGATCTAATATTAAAAGCTAATTGTCTCATCCGTAGCAAGTGTGGACAAGATCTCAATCCTTTCTCTTTTGCAGTAATTTTTTCTGAATTCAAGGACATGCTTATTTCCTCCTCCTTTCCCAACCTTACCCTAGACTAAGAAAATACAGATCTTTCAGTAGTCTCCCTTATAGGTCAGGTTTTCGGGACTTCTGTTCATTCTTCTTTCCCCTTGAATTTACTCTAATCATTACACTACTAATGAAACACACTCATAAACCCTCAAATCAAGTACCAAGATGCTTCTTAAAAGTAAACACGCACTTTAAAACCCAAAGTACTTCAAATTCAATCTAGAGAAGCTTGCATATTCTACTTTAGTGTTTTGCAAGCTGAAGGCAGGCATTTGAAATGCCAACATAGAAGAACTCTGAAAGAACCTTATTTACATTAGCTTGCCTTCTTAAGGCCCTGTAGTACTTGTTGCCACCTATATACATAATAACTGTTTTTACTTTAAATACCACAAGCTTCTATGGTGTCAAACAGTATGGCTGGGCCTAGCTCAGTCCCTTCTTCCTTACCAAGACGACTGAAATCCTACCGAAGTGCTGCAGGACACGGACTTCATTCATTACAAAGGCACTTGCCTCTCACGACACCCGATGTATCACATATATCTGAGAACGGAAATACCTTTAAAAAGCCCCATGGTGTTAGAAAGTGTAGCACCGGACGAACTAAGCTATTCCACTCAAGTTTGTTTTGGCAGATTTTCAACTCTCTAGTCTATCCTTGCCTTGTTTTCACACACAGGACTTGGAACAATTCCATTTATCAAATCTACCTAGATGGAGCATTAAGTTGGCCTCTAAAATAAGACAGGGAGAAAAAGAGGGAAAAGTAATGCAATTCAATACTGTTAACAATTTTCTCGCCATAGTTTTATGTATGCAGGACAAAAGTAGAAGGTAGATGGGGAAAAATCACATTTGAAATCTGAAGATTCAAAAGTCTACTTTTCAAGCCATGCTACTTGACATAAGACAATGTTAGCTAAATATGAAAACCTGTTTTTGTGGAAGGAGTCATCATACAAAAATAGTGTCTCTGAATCATCTTCAGTTAAGCTAGAAAAGAGAAATATGCTTATTTTCCATGGGTTTAAGGGCTTTACTACAACTATCTAAAACAGAGTTGTAGCATTTCTTGTAAGACTGAAGAGCTTCCAGTCATGTACATTTTTTTAATATATTAATAAAATGGTTATAAATAGATATACTATAAATAAATATATACCATATATCCAGCATACATCCACTAACAAGAATATAAAATGACTCTGTTTCAAGCAAAAGCTTCAGTGATTAAAAAGCTGCACTTCATTTTACACTGTCTTTCAAGGGAAGCTTCTTTTTTACAATATCAATGCTTGCTTTAGATACTAACAGGAAACAACTACCAAATATACACACTTGGATATCTATTTATATAAGAGCAGCTTTCCAATTGCAGAAGAACTTTTGTAACAGCTTTGAGGAAAAAAAAAGAAAAAAATAAATATTAATTGGCTAACTGCTGTCATTCATTGAACTTGAAAAATCAAAGAAAAATCCTTATTCTATTTTAGAATTTAACTTTCATTTAATTCAGCTTCAATTTTACTCTCTGACATGTCAATAAACCACAATCAAGTTATGATCAGTTTTAATTAAGATAATGGGTTATGAAAAATAAACTCCCTAAAATTACACAATTCCTTTTTACTAGGGCTTGCATTTGACTTCTGCAAACCAGTCTAGTTTGGCAGACACTCATATCTACAACATGGCAAGACCAAGAATAGAAAAGCAATGAGAAAGCATTGCCACTGCCATGACATTTTTTCATCTTCAGAATTTTTTCTATTAGTGAATGTACCTTGCGATACTTTTAATGTTATCTTTTACAGACCTTTAGGGAACAAACTGTATTCTTATAATATGTAATTGCCAAAACAACTTTGCCAAATCTGTTGATCATTTTTAAGTACTACTGCAAGATACATGCCACCCTTCCTACTGTATTTTCTGCTATGCTACACAGCTAACTGTCAGGTAGAGCACATGCTCTGAGTCAGTCTTGTGCTCCAAGCTTTTGCTACATAATACAATTTAAGTCAGAGCCTTAACTTGATTCAGAACCATCGAGTATCAAACTGACGGATACTTAATACCTATTTATTCAAATTAGAAACAAGTTCATTACATGTAGGACAAAACAAAGTATAGTTAAATGACTCATTAAGATTATAAGTTAACATTCACCATTTAAACAAAAAAACCCACCTTCTTACATCTTGTTAAAGTTGCCTTTGATGGCAGATAGCTGTCCTGCTTCATTTGTGGGTGAGGAAATGGACTGAAATGACAAATGACAGCTTCAAGGGACAGGTTTTAAGACATGGGAATTCCTTGATTCTCCCCGGAACTGCTCCTTTATCAGCAGAGATCTCGTATCAGAAGTTTCTACCTGAAGGTTCAGAACTCTTACTATCAATGATACACAAAAAAAAAAAAAAAAAAAAAAGGCAAGCCTATTGTCAGCAAGCTTAAGTTCAAGATTGGACTCTGTACTCCATAGAAAAATTTTGAGGTCTGCAGATCAACAAGTTGGCATTCACAGTACATTACTTTGTCTCTATTAATCATTTTGGCAAGCGGTCAGTCCTTGTACAGTCATCGAGAAGTACAGACAATAATTCTTACACTCTAGGTCTACACTAAGTGCTTGATTAATGACATCAGAGTTTCACCAGTAACCTAAATCGACATATTTAGCAGGGAAGCCATGGAAAATTGTTTTGCCTATCAGTAGAAATTAAACATACAGGACTTGTACAAAGATTAAGCTTACAAAAGACGGGACAGATAATTTGCAGCAGGACAACATGCTCCGGTAACTTCCCACCACAGGAGCTCTTCTGGAAAAGCTTTACTGCTCTCTGCAAGTCTCATCTTGAACAACAAGGAGGAGTAGCAAAGTCTCAGTAACAGATAGTATTGCAAGAATGCAAGCAGATGCTTTCCTCTGTATTAGCAGGATAAACACGGCATACTTTCAACTCCTGAACTCATCTACTTCAGGTTTGCTCATCTTCAAAGATTTTCCCCCAGAACAACTCAAGATTAAGCTCCTCAGTTACAGCTTTACTTCTCAAAACATTTTTACTAGACATTTAAATTATCCAAGACAACAGTCTAATGGCTCCTAAATTTAATAAACTTCAGCGCAAGCAACAGGTAGATCATGGTGATCACTGATGACATTCTATATTAGGTTTACAATCCTGAAGCCCTTTTAAGTTTATAGGGAAAAAAACAGGCAAGGCTTTTTATTTCCTTCTTCCTGTGCACAATATTTCGTGAAGAATAATCATGACTGTCACTTCAGCGATCAAGCCTATTTTTCTGCTTGTGGGAGTAGATTAATTACTTTATGACTGCCGTTGCTTGTTAAGGCATATTTTTTCTGAATAACTATACAATATAGTATATAATTTCTTTTCAGGTGAGATTATCAAAATCCAAGGCCTATAACTCCAGGGAAAACAAACAAACAAACAAACAAAAATTCTGGATTAAATAACATTCAAGTCTACTTTGCAATTGCACAAAGTTCTGCCATGTCATTCTATTTAATTTTCATCTCCTGCAGGCAGTACTTTCTCCTTTCATCCATATTTTCCACATGAAAATGGACTGAGTATAGCCAAGAAAGCCATCAGCCACTACTTCACACCTCTGCCCCTCATGCCAGCTGAGAGAGACCTTCTGACCTTCAAGAAACACTGATTTCTCCTGCTGGCCAGCCCAAACCCAGCATTAAGAAGGAAAGTGGCAGTACAACAGAATTAAACACTGTCCCTAAACCAGTCCTCTCAACCAAGAGCAACAGAAAGTAGGTCTCCAACCTAACCTTCATACCATGTCCAAAAGTGAAGACTCCAGAGCTTTGTTCAATCCCAGCTAAGAGGCTTTGAGTGCATTACATGAAGGAAATGCACAGCTCTGAGGGCTCCAGAGAAACTGGTATCTCATTTGCCTTTAATCCTGTGAATGCAAACTGCCAAGAATGCCCTGTCATTCTATAGTTAGGCATGGTTTTGCAAAGTCATTTGTCTAGCTATCATTAAAAAAAACCATTAAGGCCTTCATGCTAAGCAACTCCAGCACAGACAAGCAATGCAGTAAGAAAGGGGTTGCGCATACCAGTGGCTTCTGACTCCCACACAACCAATGGTCCCTCTCACCCTCAACTTGTAAACCTCAGTGCAGCCATACTTTATACATCCTTGGAGAGGATTAATTTAATTTTGATTTCCTCTCTGTGTTTGCTTTGGAGGTTTGCAGCTTGAGCAATATATATATGACTAAAGTTTGGCAGCAAGCAGCCTGTAATATGATGTATATCATTTCAGCCTGGCCAGCATATTCAGGAAAACAACAAGCTGGCAGTGAGGACAGCTTCATTTCACATTCAGAAAGCGGAAGACTGGTGTAGGAAAAAGAAAAAGAAAGACATTTCCAGGAGCTGGTCTTAAGAGGGATGGGGTCCGATACCATTCGTCTGACCAAGGGAACACAGTGCCCAGCAAAACAAGCTTTGATCACAACAGAGGAGGCGATGGGCATACAGGTCTTTAAACCCACAGCCTTTCTGTCATCCAACAGCTTTCTAGTATATTGGTTACTTCCAAAGCTTGCCACGGCGATGGCGAAACCAGGGCCATGCAAAGAGGTATTGTTGCCATAGGAAAGCAGATAGAAATAAAAGGATTTGCTGGACTGACTTGCATGTTTGAGCATCGTGCTAGATTAAAGAAAATATTTAAGTATTTTCTGTAAGATTTTTCAATGAGAGAAGTAGGAATTAAACTCTGAACCGTACCATTTCCAATGCAAACTTGAGTTAAACATTACAAATTTCAGTCTCAACTTTAATTCCATCAGTTGTCCTTCATGAAGAAGTTAACAGAATAGCATATTACATGTGCTATGTATATAATATTCTATGTAACCATGATTCTATGATTCTGTGTAATCATGATTCTATGATTCCAATACTGAAGCAGTAATGTTCTATGCACAACAGAAAACTCTTTCTTTTTAGCTCATTCACGCCATTTTTCATAGCTCAAATGCATTTGCTCAGCTGACTTCAGTGGTACATACTCAGAATCATAAGCTCCAACCAGCATATGAAGGAAGGCATTATTGCCTGGAGAAAACAACCCAGCCGTCCTGAGACAGACCTTGTTTCAAGGATAGCCCAGCACATAAAGATTCTTCAGTGAGTACAAACCTCGAAATTATCCAACATCACAAGCTATTATTGTTTCAATAATGTACTAGTCTTCTAGCATTTCCAGATTTCCACCTACCTAGAACTGGCAAGGTTCCTTTTATTAGACCTCTATATTAGTTTATCAAGATTATGTTGTTGCTCCCACCAGAAGCTTTCTGTAAAGAGACATGAGGGCTGGAATGCAATGGCCTACATCTGCCTTAACGTCTGTTATCACTGCTTAGCAGTGTGTTACCCCTACACATGAAATCTGAAACTACATCTACTTTTTTAGTATTATACAGCACAGAAGCTTTACTTTCAACTTACTGTTTACTACCTTTGCTATCTTTAGTCATTACTGCTCCATTTTCCCAGTCTAAATTCAGTGCCTTTAGTTTGAGTTGTCCCTTTCCTCCCCAAAGTAAAATTCAGTTTGGTACTTCCATGATGTGGAACCAGGCTAACTTGTGGGAGAAATGGCAAAAAAATCCTAGTCCATTCATACTCAGTCACAAGCTCAATACCAGAACCAAGTATGACTGTTCCATTCAATTTCAAAAATTAGACACAAAAGAATAGGAGTTATCAGACTCAATACCACAAGTCACCCTTAAAAAAAGAGGGGGGGGGAGTGGTGGGATAATAAAAAACATTACAAATCAGTATTTAAGTTTCCTACACAGGATTTCACCCAGGCCCAAGCTACAACATGCAACGGTCAAACACTGAGAATAAGACCGTGTATTTCAAC
The DNA here is from genome assembly GCF_028858705.1 of Grus americana. Taxonomy (NCBI): domain Eukaryota; kingdom Metazoa; phylum Chordata; class Aves; order Gruiformes; family Gruidae; genus Grus; species Grus americana. Next base: position 82,155,699 of record NC_072853.1, on the reverse strand, counting down.
ACCTATATATAACTATTTTTTTTTTAAACCTTTGCCATCAAGTGATTCGTGGTTTGAATACTGAAGTATCTGAAGACTATCATACTCCGGATGTGTAAGACAACAGCATTTATAAGACAGTGTGGCACATTCAGCAAACACCCTGTTTTCCCTGGCCTCGTTCTGTCAGCCTACAATGCTTTCCTCAAGGAAAAAGATGCTGATTTTTCTCCTACTTCCAGATGTTAAATGGCAACGGCTCTGACCAGGACACCTGAAGCTTTAAAAGCTTCAGATAATATGTACATCTGCACTAAGATCAATCATCCTAAATACATCTGACTTGGTGAGCAATGGCATCACGTCACACTTTCAGAGTTCTATGCAGGACGGCCCAACAAATTGGGGGCAGGAGTGTCCTTCATTTGGAAGGTATTAAAACAGATATGATGTACAAATGAGGAAGTTAAGCTACTATGCCAATAAAAGAGCACAGGAGCCTAAAAACTTCCAAGCCCGGTACAAGATCTAGTTCTGAGCTGAGCAAGTCATTCACAGACCATGACAACAATGCCCATAAAACTGGGTCAGAAGTGAAGATTACTGTCCAAGGAGAAACAAATTCTTTCAGTTGATATTTGAACCACATTAATGTTAAAACATACTTAAAGTCAGAACAGAACTGATGTTACTTATTTAATTTTCAAGAAGCAACCAAGGTAACAAAACCTTTCTAGCTTTTCTAATGAGCAAACACACACACTGCAGCTTTTCTAATGAGCAAACACACACACTGCAAACTACTGCAATACAGTGTGCAAAGAGGTGAGGACTAGCAACGTGTTCTCACTTAGGCATCCTCCCATGCCAAGTTTCTTGAAAATTCCAATGCATGCACAGATGGGAAGAGTTGAAGCTCATCCAAGTCTTGAATTTTGTTTCCTGAACACAAGCAAATAAATGCAAACACAAATAAATAAAAAACCCAATACACAAATAGCACCTAAAATACACACATTTTCTTGCTATCGAGAAATCTGTCGGGACATAAATGGAGAACAGTATCATTGTCAGCACCCCATTTCATACCAAAGATGACCCTGCTCCTGAGGTTAAAAGGAGCTGACAAACATGCCTCAGATTTTCACTTAAGTTTCAGCTATTTTAGAATTATAAAATAGTTTGGGTTGGAAGGAACCTCAAAGATCATCTAGTTCTAAACACCCTGCCAGGGGCAAGGACACCCTCCACTAGACCAGGTTGCCCAAAGCCCCATCCAACCTGGCCTTGAACACTTCCAGGGAGGGGACATCCACAACCTCTCCGGGCAACCTGTTCCAGTGCCTCTCTACTGTCATGGTGAAGAGTTTCTTCCTAATGTCTAATGTAAACTTATATACCTTCAGCCTAAAGCCATTACACCTTGTCCTATCACCACATGCCCTTGTAAACAGTCCCTCTCCAGCTTTCCTGTAGGCCCCCTCCAGGTACTGGAAGGCTGCTATAAGGTCTTCCCGGAGTCTTCTCTTCTCCAGGCTGAACAACCCCAACTCTCACAGCCTGTCCTCACAGGAGAGGTGCTCCAGCCCTCTGAGCACCTTCATGGCCCTCCTCTGGACTCGCTCCAACAGCTCCATGTCTCTCTTATACTGGGAACCCCAGAGCTGGATGCAGTACTCCAGGTGGAGATCTCATGAGAATGGAGTAGAGGGGGAGAATCACCTCCCTTGACCTGCTGGTCATGCTTCTTTTGATGCGGCCCAGGATACAGTTGGCTTTTTGGGCTACAAGCACACACTGCTGGCTCATGCTGAGCTTCTCATCCATCAGCCCTTCTCCTCAGCGCTGCTCTCGATACATTCTCCTCCCAGCCTGTAGCTGTGCTTGGGATTGCGCCGACCCACGTGCAGGACCTTGCACTTGGCCTTGTTGAACTTCATGCAGTTCACACGGGCCCACCTCTCCAGCCTGTCAAGGTCCCTCTGGATGACATCCCTTCCATCCAGCACGTCAACCACACCACACAGCTTGGTGTCGTCAGCAAACTTGCTGAGGGTGCACTCGATCCCACTGTCCATGTTGCCGACAAAGATGTTGAACAGTGCCAGTCTCAATACCAACCCCTGAGGAACACCACTAATCTCTGATCTCCACTTGGATATTAAGCCATTGATCACAACTCTGAGTGTGACCATCCAGCCAATTCCTTATCCACCGAGTGGACCATCCATCAAATCCACATCTCTCCAATTTAGAGACAAGGATGTCATGTGGGACACCATCAAATGCTTTGCACAAGCCAAAGTAGATGCCATCAGTTGTTCTTCCCTTATCCACCAACGCTGTAACCCCATTAGAGAAGGCCACCAAATTTGTCAGGCATGATTTGTCCTTAGTGAAGCCATGCTGGCTGTCACCAATCACCTCCTTATTTTCCATGTGCCTGAGCACAGTTTCCAGGACAATCTGCTCCATGAGCTGACCAGCCTGTCATTCCCCAAGTCTTCCTGTGCAAGGTAAGCAACTGCTCTGCACAGTTTCTGAGATTTCAAGTGCCACACAAAGGGTTTTTTTCTCAAATGAGAGCTAAAGATGTACCTGGCAAGGCTTAGAAATTTTCATCTTGCCAGGGGGATGTGAGGGGATGTTTAAGGAAAAAAAATTAAAAATATCTATGTTTATATATGTCTACATGAACATACAAATATCTTCAGATTAAACAAGTCAAACTTCACAGCCGGAAATAATTTGTTCCTACTACGCACATCCTTGAGATCTCTTAACATTATTGTTTGTCTTTCAGAGATTCACGCCTAGCACTATTTACCTATAATGAACAAGTAAAAGACCTCCCACAAACAATGAATACCTGATAGTGCTGTAAAATTTCACTCATTTGGATATATAAGATCAAAATGGATTTCACGTTAGGGAAAAACAAAAGCACTCTAGATTAGATTAGGCACCGGTACAAACTGAAATTTCACTATCTGACTCTGAAAATAATTTACAATTGAGATTTATCCAAGTCATTGCAAGCAGCATAACAGGTTACACTCATCCAGTAAAGCCATCAAGCTTCTTCCCACTCATGCATTCACATATGCAAGGCAGCATAAACACATCACAGGTAGGCTACATGACTATGAAAAGTCTCCGTACTTCACTTTGTTGGAGGGTAACTCAAACTAGCTGATCTAAATTGACTACAAATTTACAAACAAGCATATACAATGCATCTCTAAAGAAATCCTGCCTGCCCTCTGGCAAGTCTATGTACACACAAGTCCAGAGCAGGTGAGTAGCAATCTCCCAGCTCAGTATAGCTGATAGGCTGCTACTGTGGGCATTTGTTTTCTTGTATCAGATTTTTTTTTTTAAACCATTAAAATAGCAATTCTACTTTGAAGTTCAAGAGACACAAACTCCCAATCCATCATCACAGTTCACGCTGAAAACTAGCCTTAAATATTAAGGGAAATATCACAATGGACAGTTGAACATACAGCAGGCACAATACCACACAAGTTATTCAGCCACACTTAAACATATAAGGCTAGAGGAATATATAGATGGCTAATCACCAGATTATATTCATGTTCATGACTTCTGGTTATACTTCCAGCTTAGTCTACTGCAACCGCCTAAACCAATGATGATCCAGCAATCAGAATTAACATAAGAATTATCATCATCCATTCTTGAACTGCCATTTTTGTCAGCCAGTCTCAGACATGTTTCTCAAGGGAAATCTGAGAAATGCTGGCAGAAATAAGGAGATGCCAAACTTCAGTAACTTGAGAAAAACACAGCAGCAGGCACTATGGTACAACAGCCAGAGGAGAACAGAATGAGTCAGCAACTCTAAGCTGATGTTTCTCAAGCACGCTGCTAGTTTTGGCACTGTTGGCAGTATCAGTCTTAAAAATTATACAGTCATTTGACAAGCTGACATAAAAAGATAAGATACAGGAAAATAAGGCAGGATATTTTGTGCAATAAATTTAAGCTACAACATCTTACCAGGGATTGTCAAGTTAAAGGCAAAATCTTACTGTTCCAATTTTATTTCCTTATTTCGATCAAATACTAGAATTAATCTGGAGGAACTTGCAAGGGTCAGTTCATAAATTCTGGAAAATGGATAAGTCAGACATTTAAATATGCATTATCAGGTTGTATATGTTGTTCAAGCAGTCTTAGGAGACAGTGTAGCATTCAAGAAAGATGGTTTTCAGACTAGCAAAGGTTGGGCAATTATCAGATACTTCAAGATGACTCCACTTTTCAGAGAAGAAAACTACTTCAAATAGCTAGCATAGGCAATAACAGACAAAGAACAATTTAGTGTCAGAACCTCCCTGTGATAACAATATTTAACTAGTTTGGTACAGCATTTTACAGAAAGACTTACATTTGGGACCTTGGATTCCTTAAAATCAGATTTACAGGTAATTGAATAAACTGTAATCACTCCTACCAAGCATCAGACCTTACTTCGGAAAAGCTAATGCCAGGTTTTTAAATTGGGATAATTTCTCTTTAACTGTACTGTAAGTGCATTTGTTCTGGTAGGTCTCACATTTCAGGCAGCAGATCAAGTAAGACTGCAGTTTTATGTACCTTTCCAATTTGTTCCTAGTATTGTTTGGGCAAGTTTTAAACATTTGGCTATAGCATTTCAGTACAAATTAGCCAGAATAACGTAAGGTTTCAATTTGCAGCTTTAACCTTGCCAATGTCCTAACTACTTTTGCCTTGTATTTGAACTCCGATTTAAATGCTAATTGCAATGGTATTGTTATAATTAGCAGAACAGCTTTGCAGGAACACTGCCTATTAGATAGAAAAAGCATAACAAGATGTGGTTAAAAACAAAAATAGTTCCTAAGAACAACCTCTATACTACTTTGTACCTCCACATACTGCTGGAGGTGATTATATTTGCATATGCATTCAGATATTTTGGTTAAAGGAATTTAAATAGTGAGCTCTGTTTATTCTGCCAAAGTGTTTATAGTTTTGGATTTATGAACTGTCACCCCTCCCAACACCTCTTATTCTTCCCCAATTTTTTGGCTTCAATTTATTCTGTTTTGGCACATTCAGTATTGCAACATTTCACTCTTCCAGAAAAATCCACTGTTAGAAAAATAACCCAAAACCCTAGGAAACTTACCTGGTCTCCAGTTTCACTACCAACTCAAAGCGGCTACAGTTCACTCAAAGCCAACTGAATCTCAGCCTAGTTCCAAGCAAGTAGGGGCAAATTCAGGCACTCATATCAAATTCAGACATGGTTTTGTGCACAGAAAGTCTGTTTAGACAGTGCTTCAACAGTAGAACCAAGAGCCCAATTCCCAGTAAGAGATGCTGTAAAGACACGAGGACAGAGATAAACAGGAAGAGAACTGTCATCAAAATAATTAGGAATTATGCCTATGCCTGCATGCATCCAGAAAGAACATATATGGGTTTTAATTTCTGACACTGGGTTAGTAAGCTTCTAATGTTAAAGAGAAAATGAAAATACTGAAGAACTGAAGTGGGAAACGATTTCTTAACAAGTATCAGACATAGGAAGGGATCAAAAGAGCTGTTCCTGCCAAAAGGATCATCAAGAAAAACTAGGTGGAAAACAGCATCTCTTTTCAGCAAGTCTTTTGCCACAACACTTAATTAGCTCATTGTCCTGAGAGGATACATAAACCACTCAAAAGCTTCTACAGAACTCCAGTATATTAAACACAGCTACCTACCTTATTATGTGAACCACAATACACAGAAGGGCTGCCTATTTGCAAACTGGTTCTGAGATTTTTATCTTCCTCTGAAATAAGAGCAGGATTGCACTCACCTGAATCTCAGACTGAGCTGATTCTCCATCAGGAACCATTTTAAATACCAAAAGCATTCAGTAGCAAAGGACTCATTCCATCTTTCCAAACTTTTCATAGTGTCTATCATTGTACACAATACAAGGATCCCTCCTCTTAAATTCATTGAATAAATTAAGAATTACTCAGAGATCCAAAAGATACCCAACCTTTTGAAAGAACATGATTACGAAACCAAGAGAATGACATTGTCCCTGAAAATATCCTATAACGTCGACTTTGTTCACTCACTTGTAAAGTAAAAACGAAAGGCACACAACCCAAATAAACCTTTCTGTGTTCAAGAAATGTCACTTTACGTATTCCCATGTAGACCAGTAATAACAGTTTTCTGATACATACCTCATTTTTTTCTGGAAAAGAATTTTTTTCTATACAGAGCATGAAGATATCACTAATTTTCTATACCTCTGGGTATGAAAGCCAGGGACAAAAGTGTCTATCATTCTCAGACACAGAAAATAAGAGCGCAAGACAACTGTTTTAAGAGATTTCACATATTTATAAAACTCAAGCTGTCTTTCCACAGTTCATAAAATTGTTTCAAAACTAGCTACTTGTTTCATTAATCATTGTAGTCTTCTAAAAATTACTTTAATATCTTAAGTGTCAAAGTAAGAATTCGTAAGGCTGAACACTCTCTTTTCTTACTTTCCTCAATTAGATATTAATTACACAATAATTCATTTACAATTTGTAGAATAAAGCAATGCAGTAGTAGTCAGATTCCAGTGGTTTTGAAAGTCACTTGAAAGATATTTTCTTAAGAAATTATTAGAAAAGTACAGCAAATGTATGAAGGACTTTTGCTATTATTACATAAATAGAGGCTAATTTCTCTTAGAAAAGCTTATCCAACTATGATTTTTCTAAAAATGTAAATGTAAAACTGGATATAAAGCCAGTTTCAGCTACTTGAGTAGCTGCTATTTCTATAATTAAAGAAAACTTGAGTGAATTCTGTACTTCTATATTCAGAATAGCAGAAGTGCTATTGAGACCACCTAAACTCATAAAACTTGTCACCAGCTGTAACTCTTAGATTTGGTTTTTGTTGAGTTTTTTTGAGTTTTTTGGGGGTGGGGGGTGTTTCTTTTGGGGGGTATGTTTGGTATTGGGGGGGGCTGGGGTGGGGAGAATGTTTGTGTGAATTTTGTCTGGTTTTTGGTTGGTTGGCTTTAGTTGGGTTTGGTTTGGGTTTTATTTAATGTTTTGTGGTTTGGCGTATGGGTTGGGATTTTTTTGTTGTTTTGCTTTTTCAATGACTTCACAGCAGAACAAAAACCAGTACTGAGAGAAGGCTGGTTCCTCATTCGCAGCCATCCTTTCCTCTAGAACTTATCATGTGCCAGGGGAAGATAATGGACAGCAGAAATTCCATAGCACAGACCAACACTAACAAACCATCCACTGCAAGAAGCTTCAGTGGCAGGGACCCACCATAGACAGCGCTGAGGACCAGAGCAACACAGCCTGATCAACCTCAGCCAGGTATCACATTGGCTTGCCAATGTGACGCCCATCTACAAGAAGGGCCAGAAGGAGGATCCGGGGAACTACAGGCCTGTCAGCCTGACCTCGGTACTGGGGAAGATTATGGAGCAGTTCATCTTAAGTGCGCTCACCAGGAAGGTGCAGGACAACCAGGGGATCAGGCCCAGCCAGCACAGGTTCATGAAAGGCAGGTCCTGCTTGACCAACCTACTCTCCTTCTATGACCAGGTGATCCACCTAGTAGATGAGGGAAAGGCTGTGGATGTTATCTACCTGGACTTTAGTAAAGCCTTCAATATTGTCTCCCACAGCATTCTCCTAGAGAAGCTGGCGGCTCATGGCTTAGACAGGCGCACTCTTCGCTGGGTAAAAACTGCCTGGAAGGCTGAGCCCAGAGAGTTGTAGTGAACGGACTTAAATCCAGTTGGTGGCTGGTCACGAGTGGTGTTCCCTAGGGCATAATTTTGGGGCCAGTCCTGTTTAAGACCTTTATTAATTATCTGGACAATGGGATTGAGTGCACCCTCAGTAAGTTTGCAGATGACACCAAATTGGGCAGGAGTGTTGATTTGCTTGAGGGTAGGAAGGCTCTGCAGAGAGATCTGGACAGGATGGATCAATGGGCCGAGGCCAACTGTATCAGGTTCAACAAGGCCGAGTGCCAGGTCCTGCATGTCAGTCACAACAACCCCATGGAACACTACAGGCTTGGGGAAGAGTGGTTGGAAAGCCGCCTGGCAGAAAAGGACCTGGGGGTGCTGGCTGACAACCGGCTGAACATGAGCCAGCAGTGTGCCCAGGGGGCCAAAAAGGCCAACAGCATCCTGGCTTGTACCAGGGAAGTGATTGTGCCCTTTTACTTGGCTCTGGTGAGGCCGCACCTCGAGTGCTGTGTTCAGCTTTGGGGCCCTCACTACAAGAAAGAGATTGACCTGCTGGAGCATGTCCAAAGAAGGGCAACGAAGCTGGTGAAGGGTCTAGAGCACAAGTCTTATGAGGACCAGCTGAGGGAACTGGAGTTGTTTAGCCTGGAGAAGAGGAGGCTGAGGGGAGACCTTATTGCTGTCTACAGCTACCTGAAAGGAGGCTGTACTGAGGTGGGTGTTGGTCTCTCCTCCCAAGTAACTAGCGACAGGACAAGAGGAAATGGCTTCAAGTTGTGTCAGGGAAGGTTTAGATTAGATATTAGGAAAAATTTCTTCACTGAAAGAGTGGTCAGGCATTGGAACAGGCTGCCCAGAGAGGTGGTGGAGTAACCATCCCTGGAGGTGTTCAAAAAACATGTAGACATGGCACTTCAGGACATGGTTCAGTAGACATGGTGGTGTTGGGTCGACGGTTGGACTTGATCTTAGAGGTCTTTTCCAACCCGTGATTCTGTGATCTTACACAGGGTATAAAGTAACACTCTTACATGAGTAATTAAAGCATTATATGTTTGCAAAATGCTACATTGCCCCCAAACATGATTTAATGGAAGGAATGGTTCCTAATGAATTGAATTATTCCAGCCAGGCTACAGGGCCTGCTTCTCCCAGAATCACAGGATCATTTAGGTTGGAAAATACCCTTAAGATTGAGTCCAGCTGTTAACCTAACACTACCAAGTCCACCAGAACCACTAAAAAGCCCAAATAAAACAGAAAGGAGGATACAACTATGAGAATGGGAGACTTGTCTAGTACACATCTAAATTGCAGAAGAAATATGCACAAACATCATGTGAGGAAGCCAGACTAGAAGTCTCAGAGTACTGCAGAAGGAAAAAGAAACAAAAAAGAAACACTAAAAGCAGATATAATTTTAACTTCTGCAAAATACAGCTGCTGACTTCACTATATTTCTGCAAAACTCAAAATATAAACATTTAACGGGATATATTCAGAGGTATTTCAGCACTGAGGCCCTCTGCTAAAACAGTGTTTTGCTTCAGGCCTGATCCTTCAATTTGATTTTATAGAAACTGAGAAATAAATTAGAACTTATACATGGAGCTCATACATGAGCTCTCAATTTAAAGCTGACTCTGGATTACCACTTAACAGCCATATACTGAAGTGCAAACAGTATTGATTTTTTTATTTGAAAAACAGTCAAGTTAATATGAAGCATCCAGCCTGGACATGACATTCCACGCTCTGCAGGTAAGTGTTAGAAGAAAGCTCCCTGATCAAGGTAAGCCCATACAAAAACATGGAGTCTAATCTTCTAAATCAAGTTTTAGACAATAATATTCCAGCTGTGACTGTCTAGCAAATTGCATTTAAATGGCCCACAAAAATCCATTTAGTCTTTCACTTGCCAGAAGAGCAATGGGGGATAGCAAACACTCATGGCTTCTCAAGTTTCTAACTGTAGTTGATTGATGTGCTAAAGAATTGCAGACAATGTCTGAGACTGGAAAAGTAAAAGGCAGCATACATTCAAAGCTAAAGAAAATTGTATCATCAGAAGAGGAGACAGTGTGGAAGCATCAATGTGCCTGCACACCCACAGTCTACCATGCTTCCTTTTGAGCCAAGCTGTAGCCAAACAGTCTCTACAGCATACTCTGTGATTTACAGGGAGGACCAGACATCTATTTTTTACCACCTGTCTTTCACTGAAGTACAGAAAGTGACAACCACAATGAGAGTGACTTAACTGCAGACTAGACTTCAGTTTCTGCAACAGTACAGCCTTACCTTTGCATCCCTCACGTACATCACTGGTACCTCAAGTTTGAATTTAGGAAGTTGCGTGGTCTGCCAGCTACCGTCTGCATTCCTCCACACAACAGAAACTGGGCAGTAGTTATCTCTCCAGTGCATCACAGAGCAATGCTGGTTTGGCTAAGGGTACTAACACATACTGTCCGTTCTTCACTGGTAGAGGATGTGCAGTTCACCCAGGCACATTTAATAGCACGACAAGCATCTTGTCTCTTTGAAACATAAAATCTCCTTCCACGACTCTACAGATGCTCATAATCAGTTTGAGGGAAGGTACCATATTTTGGCCGTAACAGCATCTCCCATTCCTATCAAGAGATTTAACTGATGTTATTTTAACAGCATACCTAGACTGAAACACCACATAAACCATTTCAAGCAGCTTGTTACCCATTTCAGGTACCCATCTCCTAGAGAAATATCACAACACTGAAACTTGACAAATATAATGGTTGCAAGGAGACAAGATGAGGAGTGTGGTTCATTTGACTGTTCAAAATTATGTCAAAATAACACCTGCTGTCACATAGCAAACCATCTCAGGAAGTCTTTCAAGCAAGAGTCCTGATTGACACCTTTTTGCAGTCCTTGGGAATTCATACCTGCCTAAGAAGCAACTTTACGCCACTGCTTCTCTGCTGTAGAGTACCACAGAACTTGTGTGAATCAGTCCCACAGATTTCCTCTCTAGTTGTTTCATGGCATTTCATTGATTCAACTTCAACAAGTGTTGTGTCAACTGTCTTACAGAAGAGAAGACATGCTGTGCAGAACTGGAAAGAATTAGGTCTGTTTGCAAAGCTGGAAAGCAGGAGCTGTGAAAGGCCTTCCAGCCTCAAACATAAATTCTATGCTCTTCAGGAAGCTGGGCACTCAGGAATTCAGCTGCCAATAGAAATTCAAGGGATGCAGAGAAGCTGTCTGCAAATTGTTCAATTAAGATCATTTCACATGTCAATGAAGGTGAAGAAGAGTTCACCTGCAATGTTCCATAGTCCTTCCTACTCCATACCTAGGATGCATACATCTCGCCACACCACACGTGGCTCATTCATAGGACAACATACAATGCCATGAATTTACAATACAGGGGTAAAGCAAAGGGCAGAACTGGAGCTTTCTGTCCCTGCAAGAAACCAGTCTTATGGTGAAGAGCAAGATACATTTACCAGTCTCTAGGGCGGGCAGGTACTACTGTATCATGGTAAGCAAATACTAGAGCATGGAGTGCTATAAAGGTAGATTTAACTAACAGTTATAAAATGTTATGTAAGCACCCCAATGCAAAGACATAACTACCACTGCTTGTACAGCATCTAACACAATCAGGCTCCTGTTCTTAGCTGGTCCCTGGACACTACTCTATAACTGAACAGTATAAAAGCATTCAGCCTTGTAAGCACAGAACTTTACTTGTTTCACAGAAGGTATGAGTCTTTCTGTTCAGCTGAATCCTCCTACAGCATAAGTCTACTGTAGATGGGGAAAAGAGACAGCACTTGTAAAAAAAAAAAAATTCAGACCCACACCAGTTGATAAACATGCCTTCCAGTAACAGCACTGGTTTCAACAGTCCCTGTTTTTCCCCAACACCACTTCTATGTCTCTGCTGTCTCTTGCCCTCATGGAATTCTTATGCTTCCTGGTTATGACACTCAAAATATCTGCCAGATTATACAGCAACCCACATTAAGGCAATTTATATTAAACTTAGCCAAATTAGTAACTCCTCAGCAGAAAAACTTGGTAGGAAAGTAGCAGTAGCACAGGCTGAGGAAGAGACTATTTCTGCTGTTGTCAAAGTGTTTGTCAAATCACACTCTTCTAGGGCACAGAAAAACTAGGCTGACATCTGAAATTGCCTCCAAGTATAGAATACACAACTCCACTGCTCTGAACACTTTCTGAATCTGCCCAAGAACTCATAAAAACACATCTTTACTGCAGCATCCGCTGGCCTGCGTTTAAGCCTCCCTCGCTAATTAATTAACTGCAAACCAGTGGTGAATATTTCAGGGTCAACATTGGTATTCACTGGCTCTACAATGGGCTAGATTAAGAACATAACTCTTAGACATTAGTAAAGGATTACTTTGCATTATCTGATTTGAAAATAAGGAAAAAAACCCATGCTTTTCTGACCGAAGTAAAACAGAAGTTTAAAGCAATTGTTAAGTACTGACTTCAGAGTTTCCACTATTCCTTTGTGGTTTCTTCCCCCGGCTGTCATACAGAGAAGTTAAAATGCTTTTATACATCTCCTAAATTTATTTCATGTCTTGGCAATTCACATCCTTCAGATACCTCAAAACTTTTGAATCTAAGGCTTAGAGTAATATGGAGTCTACTATTCAATATTATTAACCATTTATTAATATATTGTTAAATTTATCGCCCAGACTAAAAAGCAGAGATTCTAAACCAGTATCTCTCATGATTCACAGGTGCCAGATCTTCATTCTTGATATGGGATTATGCATGCCTAACAATAAACGCTTGTGATTTATGTGGTCATTTATTACTTACATGAACTGCTCTCACTGTACAGATTCTACAGTCATAGTCAGACTTGCCAAACTAGAACTGATCAAAGTCTATGATTTCTTTTAATCATAAGAAATGAAGCTATACTGAGAGCAATCAGAGCTTTTAACTTAATTTGCAATGACAAAGTGTAAGAAAACAGAATTATTATTTGATAATTACCAAGTACAACCAACTTACTATGACAGTTGAGCAGAAATGATAGTTAAGATACATGAATTTATCATTTAAAAAAATCCTTTCAGTTTACATCATTAAACTACATATAGATTTAATGATTTCCTCTCAGCCTTCGAAGACACTCTTGTAAAAACTAGAGCCAATATACTCTCATTTAACAGAGCACACCTACTCACATATAAGGCAGTAGGAAAGGATCAGCATTTCTTTGTTCATAGTCCAGTTAGTACAATGTTATATTAATACATCTCCTTCCCCTAGACATTAAAAATCTAGTCCCAGATGATCACATACTCCAGTAACTGTAGGTCAGGTATGTCGATCTAATTAAATTTTTGTCAGCTCTTCATGTCCATAGCTACACTTTTGAAATCTTGACACAAACAGTTCACATTTTCATGGTGTTCATAATATGAAAATAAGAAGCTGAGATTTAACCTAGAACATATGCCAAAAAGCTTCCATTAAGTATATTCTTCAAAAATAAGTTCAAAATCAGCTCACATCAAAACCTAAGTATAAAAGCCTTTGCTGAAAAGGTAACGTGCAAAATTACGCCAAACCCTCTACATTTTTGTTCTGCAGAAGTATCTTAAATCCTTTGTCACATGCTTAAATCAGAAACAGCAGCAGGTAGGAGTGGAAACCATATACAGGAAGAACTATTTTTTAATTTCTAGTACACCAATGCTACTGTACACAGAAGGAATGAGAAGGAGGGGTTCCTTTTCTGAAAATTGCTAGGATTATATTGGGGGGCCTGGCCTGGGTAATGAGTACCAGCTGCCTACCTTCACTGGTAGCTGCATTCTTCTGGGCTTTGGTAGGTGTGTGATCCGTACTTGAACTCACGTCGGATGAGATGCTTGAGCTGCCTTTGCCTGCAAGGGGAGAAAGAGATGGAGAAGATGGGAGGAAGAGAGAACAAACATGAGTATCAACAGCAGAACAGAAAGACCTTCCATATCAGAACCTATAACAATTCCAGGAAGCTTTAAACTAAGTTTAAAGCAGCTGATGTTCAATTTGTGCACACCGGGGTAGGAGTTAACTGCATTATAACTTATAGCATGTGCATCTTTATGTGTACTAAGGCTGCAAACAATCTTCTGTGTCACAGGGGCTGTTTTATGTGTTCACATCACGTATTCAAATCACTTGGTCATGTGAAAATGAAAGCGAGGTACCTGCTGTTTTATCCTGCACCATGCTCACTGCCTGATTCACAATTGGTACGGGTTGGAAGGGACCTCTGGAGATCATCTAGTCCAACCGCCCTGCTAGAGCAGGATCACCTACAGCAGGTTGCACAGGATCACAGGCAAGCAGGTTTGGAATATCTCCAGAGAAAGAGACTCCACAACCTCCCTGGGCAACCTGTAATACTCCGTTTTAAAACTAACTTCTACAGGCACTGTTCTTCACTTTTTGTTTTTTAACTGTAAATCAAAACCAATGGATGTTTCTTCCCTTATTTTCTTTCTATAAGACTTTTTACTGCATTTCCTACATCAGTGCCCTCAGACCTATGTGTGAGATGTCAAACCAGGTACAAGTTACCAACAGAAGAAATCCAAATATAAAGAAAAAACTGAGATAAATACTACAGAAGAACAGAGGAGGCTAAATGAAAGATGTCTTTTTGTTTATCTTTGAGGATCTTAGAATGAGTCACTTCTGTTTCCCTTTGCTCACTCTACTCAATCTCAGTAACTACTAACTGAATACATTCTGCTCCGCAGCAGGAACCAGAGCAGCCACCCAATTTGCAATACATGAAATAGTTCTAGAGAGAGGAAAGGTAATGAGTACTGTTACATTTTAAGAAGTTATCTATCCCCACAAACACCACATCGGTGAAGCCTTTAAGAGCTATGTTGGGTTTTGGACCAAAATTAGGCTGTATGCAGAAAGCTAGCTGACACCATGTTTCTGTCACTTGAGTAAACCTATAATCATAGGAATGTTAGCAAGAGACTTTTCTGATCTGTTATTGCAATCAAGCATTCCTTGGGGTTCTGGGTTACAGTATGCCTGGTTTTCATAACATTTAGATGTAAGGAGGAGGTCTGCTTTTTAAAGGTGCCACAACAGAACAAGGATTTAAGTTTTAATGGGAAACGACTGGAGAATGTGCAAACGTAGGTTGCTTCACAACCAAGGTACTGCCACTTAATCCGTCAGCCAGCCCTAGAGAATCATTCTCCACATAAAGTTGCTTAAGTTAACATGCTCAGATTTGAGAGATGATTGCAGAGTGAAAGGATATTAAAAAGGCCAGAAGGAAGTAAAAACTAAATGGCTAAGGCTAGTAGTTGGGTGGGGTGAAGAGGAAAAAAAAAGTGTATTTTCAGTGATTCACTAACTGCTTTTTACATTCCTTTAAGAAGTTAAGCAAACCCAAGCAGCAGTGCCTCTACAACATCACTTCAATTGCTCTCAAGCTGTGACATGAGTTGGAGTAATACACTGTGGTCTTTACAGAAATTACTGCTCCAAAATAGCTCTCCAGCTAAGGCAACTAGGGTTGTGGCAGAAGAAAGGCAGATGAGAAAAGAGAAGGACAAATGTAAAATGCTTTTTCCCAGGAAGTGGCCAGAGAACTTGAAACACCTGCAATAGCTGATAATAAAATCATTAACAACAGGAAAGGTATCACCACTACCAGCAACTCCTCATGTACCAAGCACTGCAACTGCAGAGGCAGAAAACAAACTTCCAAGGAGTATCAGCACCCCTTAACAGATTAATAGAAAGAAAAAACACCAACCAAAAAAAACCCCAAAAAACCCCACCCACAACTGGAAAAATAATTTCAACACACATAAACAGGATTTCCTAAAAAAAAAAAAAAAAAAAAAAATCTTTTTTGGGGAAAAGGAAGTTAGTGATACCAAACAACAGCAGAGTTGCTAGCTGGTCATCTGTGGCATAGGTTGTTTTCACAAAGTGAATTCTTCCTGCAGCTACATACCTCCCCCATTAACACCAATGATATTTTTACTAACACCACATACAAGCAAGCCTCCAAGAGCACAACAGAAATATTTTACCCACTGTAGGATGCCAGTACATCCAATAGCAACATGTTATTTAAAATTGCGCACGCTTCTGTGGAAACTGTGAAATGCCAGATTTAAGTTTAGATATTT
Source organism: Grus americana (assembly GCF_028858705.1). Classification (NCBI taxonomy): domain Eukaryota; kingdom Metazoa; phylum Chordata; class Aves; order Gruiformes; family Gruidae; genus Grus; species Grus americana. The sequence goes on along the minus strand of NC_072853.1, from coordinate 82,139,742 downwards.
ACCATTTAAATCTACTTGAATTTTAAAACATTTTAACTCCTTATAAGAAGTTAAAACTAGAAATTAAGAAAAGAAAATCAATACTGGTTGCTGCTTTGGTTGGATACCAGTTCTTCCTGCATTATGTGGCCAGAGCCAACAGCACCGTGGGCTGCATTAGAAGAAATGTAGCCAGCAGGTTGAAGGAGGTGATCCTTCCCCACCTCTGCTCAGCACTGGCAAGGCACATCTGCAGTGCTGGGCCCAGTTCTGGGCTCCCCAGTACAGGATAGGTAGGGACATACTGAAGAGATTCCAGAGAAAGGCCATGAAGATGAAGAAACTGGAGCATCTCTCCTATGAGGACAGGCTGAGAGAGCTGGGACTGTTCAGCCTGGAGAAGAGAAGGCTCAGGGGAAACTTACCAAAGTATATAAATACCAGAAAGAAGAGTGTGAAGAGGGACCCAGGCTCTTTTCAGTGGTGCCCAGTGACAGGGCAAGAGGCAGTGGGCACAAATCAAAATATAAGAAATTACATTTAAACATAAGATTTATTTACTTATTTAACTGTGATGATGGTCAAACACTGGAAAAGGTTGCACATGGAGGCTTTGGAGTCTCCATCTTTGAAGATACTCAAAACCCAAATGGACATGGCCATGAATAGCCTGTTTCAGTTGACCTTGCTTCGAGCATTGAGGTTGAACCAGATGATCCAGAGATCCCTTCCCACTTCAACAATTCCATACTTTTATAATTCAGGTATCTCTGTGAGGACAGCATTTTGTAGACCAGTATGTTGTGTTAATCATCCCATGATTTCAGAGCTTCTATGAAAATTCATTATACAATGCCTTTCCAACTGACCTCACCTTAATTTTTTACTTTTAATAGTAGCAACTTGATAGCAAAGTACTAAATCTTACTACACAACTCACTACAAATTTATATATCCAACAAGTACATACCCAAAACAATGGCAAAAATAGCTCCCAAAGATGTTGCCTTTTTGTTTTCCTTCGATAGCTTATCTTAATGAAGCTCTTTAAAAAAGATATGCAGGCAGCCGCACTAGTAATGAATAACAGCAAAAGTAGTAGCTACCTTCTATGATCCTTAACATACACTAAATTAAAACCTAAAACTAAACAGACATGGAATAAAATAGGCCTATCATCCAAGGTTCATCCTCTGAAAACCACATCAAGAAGGGTCTGTAACAATAGGGAGCTTTTCAATAAAAATATTTTAAGCTTTAGTTCTGTGTTAGAGGAGACATCATCTACTCAAGTCATAGAACACCTGACTCAATAGAGATGCCTTTTGCCATGCCATATTTGATGCCCACATACTACTTTCAGGAAGCGTGTTGCAAGGCAAAGGAAAGAGGCAAATCAGGATTTAGTATACGGGACTGGTGCTGCCAAGCATTCAGCAAGTAGCGTGAATTCCCAGATGTCTCACATTCGAGCTTATCTGAGGCAGAGTTCTTCTGCAATGCTTTTCTCAGAGCATTATCTCCCTAATATGGCAAGTAAATTCAAAGACTGCTTATTTCCCTAATACCATAGGAAAATTTGAGGTGTAGCATAACAGTGGTCTTCAGAGATCAGTTCATCTCTTCGATTTAAGAAGTGCACTGAGAAAGTCATAGCAAGTAAATATAACCTGACAGGGGGTCTAACGCAATGACAACTAAAAGGATCAAACAGAGGGCAATATTGCAAAGACTATAGAAGTAACAATTGTATTTGATCCTCTGCTTAAACAAATTAAAGGCCTACCAAATCTTCCCTAGCATAACTTGCTATTGTCTAGAGTTTCCTTCATACATTCAACAGTTTTTTATTTCAAAGCCAGGAGATGCAATTCAAAAGAAAGCAAACTGCTGTATGGTAGTAGGTAGATATGGTAGAAGAAAGCAATTTTCCTACAATACAACATAATTCACACCAGGAGCGAAGTTAGCATGGACTTCACCGCACCTGCAAAGAATCACACAGCTACACAGTTGCAATTCAAATCATGTCTCTGACCTGCTTCTGAAGAAGCAAGTGTATGGATATTTTTTTCCATATACTAGAGCCAAAGTCTTACAATAGTCATAGGAACAAGATTCCAGCCACCTAACCTATACATTTTATCTTGATCCTGCTGGACAGAAACTTAGAATAACGCAAACATATAACAGACGCTTCCCCTGAACAGTGTCTCTGCCTCCAGCTCTTTGTAGCCCAAGGAATTTTTTTAGTCATAGATGTCTTTGTACTTAATAGCCCTACAGCCCTATTAAATCTACCTGGTCACTTTTTCGAGTCATGACTATTAAAAAGAAAATGGAACACATTATTTTATCACAGATGGCTATACTGACTAAAACATTAGGTTTATTTGTTTTGTAAAAGTGTTTGCATTTTCAGTTTTACTGTCAGAACAGAATAAATACCTATATTAATAAAAGACATGCTACGGACTAGCCAATGAAACAGTACTAGAAGGTTGTGCATGGAACTGGGTGGTCTTACTCCATTTTTCAATAGTGCTGCAAAAAAAGCAATATCCTTTCCCTGCTGCTTGTATAGCTAGTTGTAATCTTTTTTTTTCAAAAGCATACTGATTAGAGCTCCAAACACCTCTATCAATGTATTTCAGGCTGTCAAAAACTTGCAGGGCAGAAGTAAGACTAAACACACACAAGCCAAATGGAAGCATTTGATAAACACTGGAAAGGAAACAGCATGAACCCGTGAAAAGCCAACTTTGGATTCTGCAGTCACACTCACTGCTGAAAAGTGTCAAAGACATCACAAGTCAGTCAGGACAGAAGGAATGCAATTTAAACTTACCCAGGAAAATACAGCCTATAACTGTCCAAGACTGAAAAACCATTTTCAGAGGCACATATGCAAAGCCTGTCCTATTACAGACAATGTTTCTGACTGTATTGCTGTCACCTTTTCTGTGGCATTTTGTTATTTTCCTCGTTGTTACTGCACATCCAGCCAGCATAAACAGAGGCCATGTGAATTACGTGATGCAAGTCACAAGATACATGAGGTTCACTGACTTATGGTGACAGATGAAGGTGTGAATGAGTCCCTTTCACTCTGCTCTGGAATAGTTTTACTGGGGGGGGGGGGGTTGCAGCACTTTTGCACTTGTATTCTGATGTATGGCTGGTTTTGCGTTGTATTTTACACACCCTTCTAAGACGTCATACAAACAGGCTGATTTCTTACATGCCACCCTAGAAAATAATAGCGGTATTACTCTTGACATCAAGTTTTAATCCGATCACACCTGCCTTCAGCAGGCAGTGACAGTTACCTCAGGAGTTAAATGGACAGTGTGGCCAAATACTGTTTGCCATCCTGAAGTGAAACATTAGATAAAATGCCAAAGCAGAAAAACAAAACATAAGAATTCAGGAAAAAAAAGAGCAAAAAGCAGTAAAGTCCAGAATAATAAGAGCTACAAATCTTTTAAATTGTCCAAAAGCATTAGATTGCAATGACTTACGTAAAGTCTGAAAAAATTGTTTACTTAAGCCATCAATTCTTACATAAATGGGATTGGTCAAATTCAACTTCTCAACATGAAAAGGCATATGCACATGGCTTTTCTACCAGATGACCATTACTTTCTTTTTTATATCTTCAGACAAGATTTTTTTAATCAAGTATATGCCAACTACATCAAGAAGAGATCCAGAAAAAACCCAATCCAAACCTCAAAGCATCAGAGATCACGCAAGAGAAAAGAAAAATCTCTTTTCCTTCTCCTGTTTCCACGACACACATTATGCTGACCCAAGTCTCCAAAACCTCAGATAGATCTTTTTACAATCTGCACCTCCAGAGACCGCAGACTCCTAGTATGCTTTTAAGTATCCCCATGGAAATCAGGAGCCTGCTGCGATACTTAGACTTTGAGGATATATGGCATCCTTTAAAGATGCAATATATCAATTCATTTATCCAAAGTAAAAGCAAAGTTGGACTACACACTTTGTACAATCATTATCCTTGGATTTTACATTTCTACCAATGGAAATTACATGTCATAAAACTGGTTTCTATTTATTAACTCTTAACTGCCAAGCAAGCTACCACTGATGTAACATTGAAGTTGCCTACCTACAAGTGTTGTCACTCACTGAACCACTTTCAGGATGCGTTATGTGTTAATTTGCAAATCCATGTGGTCCTTCAGCTCTAGAATCTTAGGAGTAGGGTTCGAGCGATTTTTTTTTCCCCTAAAGCAAATTAAAACATGTGCCAACATAACACACACACAGAGGCTCCAAATTTCATTCCACCCAACATTTGTCAGGATGTGATAAAACAAACAGCAATCTGCACAAACTCCAACCCCGAGGAAAGGAAATAAGCTGAATGTTTGACAGGAAGCATACTGAAGATTGAAGAGTTTGCAGATACGTGGTAGTGCTGGCACTTCGGGACAGTATTTCTTAAATTTTTCAAGAGTATAATCTCTACAAGCATTTTCACCTTTTTTTTAATTTCTAAATCATAAATCCAACTTCTAGGATCACTTAATTTGGCATAACTTATCTACGAAATAGTATACTTATTTCTGCAGCATTTACGTAAGTTTTAAGCTAAATTTCAACTCAGGCCATGTAGGTCAGTTTGGCGTCCATCGTCATTCTTCCAGTCACTACCTTGCTCAAGTATCACAAGTGTGCTACAAAATCTCCTGCAAATGCTAACAGAACGTAACTAGTAGTAGTAGTAAATTATCTCTTGTAGGGAGTCAGTCACCTTACGCATTTTTAATGTCTTTTGGGAATTTGTACTAGGTAAACGTGCCCAGGCGCTGGCCGCAGGTGCAGCCCCTGTGTGGAGGGGCAGGGGCTGCCCAGTGCCGGACACAGCCGGTTCCAGCCGGCTCCAAGGGCCCCACCGCAGGGCACAGCTGAGCCCCTCAGCCACGGGCGGGCGCCTCGGGGAAAGCCTGGGTAAGAAAGGGCAAAGCGCTGCCCGGCAGCCAGGGCTGAGGGAAACGGGGTGAGAAACAGCCCTGCGAGCCCCGAGGGGAGAGCGGGAGGAGGGCAGGAGGGGCTCCAGGTGCCCCCGCGGCCCTGGGAAAGACCCCGGAGGGGCGGGTGTTTCCCTGCAGCCCGTGGGAAGGCCCAGAGCAGGGAGAAGTGTGAGGAGGAAGGAGAGGCAGAGAGGAGCTGGTATGCACTGACCGCAGCCCCCCCCATTCCCCATTGCTGCTCAGGGCACGGGAAGGAGGAAGTACAGGAGTTGGGGGTGAAGGCGTGAAGCTGAGCCTGGGAAGGAGGGGAGTGCTGGGGAGATGTGGTTTTAATTTTTGGTTTTCTCACTATCCAAATCTATTTTCACTGTCAATAAGTTACTTTTCCTTGAGTCTGTTTTGCCCATGATGATAATAGGTAAGTAATCTCCCTGTCTTTGAAAATTCCATGAGCTTTTTCATCCTATATTTCCCCCCCCCACCATGCTGTTGATTAGGGGGAGTGAGAGAGTGCTTGGCTCATAGGCAAGGTTACCACACCCATTTTAATTCTCCGTACCCAATATGGTTTTCAGTAAGTCTTGTGTACAAGAGAAACACATTTTGCTAAATACTTTGAAGCAAAGTATAATTTCAAAAGCCCAGCAGTCCCACCTTCAGCCCATGAATGTGCCAAACAAAGATTTTTCAGACAGCTCCTCCTCATGACTGAATGAAAGCCATGACTGTTTTACTCTAATGACAAACTGGTTCTCAACATTTCACAGGTAAGTATCAGTAAGGGAAAGGTTCACATTCCGTGCCTCAATGTCTTCCACCTTAAGTGCTACACCCTCTAAACACCTCTGAAGCTGACACCACTTCCTCCTTTGTAAAAGCCAATATAGGGAGCACTAAGCAAATCAAGTTCAACAAACTCTGCACAGTGCCAATAGCCAGCATATTCACTTTAACTCTTTTTTGTACGGGCATCATACTAACCTTTCATCAGAGAGATTCAAATATCAGATTGGGAAACACTGAAAGAACACACTGTTCTAGCACTGTCCAGTAAATGGAAACAAACAAAGCCATGCCATGGTTGCCCAGAGTGCTGTCTGGAAGCAATTTCAGTTTGGGAAAAGTATGGAGAGAGAGAAAGAGAGGTTGGTCAAAGCTTTGAGTCTTCATGGCTTATGGCTGGATTTATGGCCAGGTTTTGGTGTGTGTGTGGAGCGGCCAGGCCTGCTGGTGCGGCCCCTGTGTGGAGCGGCCAGGGCTGCCCGGTGCCGGACACAGCCGGTTCCAGCCGGCTCCACGGGCCCTGCTGCAGGGCACAGCTGAACCCCTCAGCCACAGGCAGGTGCCCCACAGTAGCCAAGCCTTGAGACACAGCTTCTTAATATCACCTTTTTTAAATCAATGTTACAAGAAGATTCGACAAGCCACTTGCAAGGTGAAGCTGTAATACCCAGGACAATAAGGCTTGGTTTATTTCTGATGTAAGTACAACAGTGCAAGTTCTGCAGCTAGTAAGACACAACAGTTTATCCATTATACTGCAAAGTGCATGAAAAACTTACATAAAAATGCATGTGTGGGATTGAATTTTTCAGAACTGTTTAGCAGAATGATGTCTATTGCTAGCAAGGCAAGCCTATTCAGAAAGGCAGGATTAAAAATGTATAAGTTAAGGAAGATTCTTCATATATACACAGCCTACTTGCTGTGCCATGCTGGAAGCATATTTGATGCTTGATCTTTGTCATTACTTTGACGCTTGATATTTGTCATTGTGACATCCTTAACTCACATCTTGGTGCCACATAACTCACTATGATTTCAGAACGGCTAAAGACTTTATTTAATGACTTCTTCAAGCGGACTCATCTAATCTAATGACTAAAAAGGGGCAGGGCACATATTTTAGTGCTCTCAGGTAACCCGTCTCACTCCTGTACCTTTGCCTCCCCCATGTAACAGTTGATGATATTGATCCCTTTTTCTAGAAAATTTCAACACTTACTGATGAGGCTTGTTAACCAAGAGCTGCTAAATGGGACTACTGAAGTCGCCATCATTGTTGAAGATAGCACATCTCTGCTTTTAAAAGCATTTCACAATAGAGAGTGATGAACAGCGCATACCACTGCTGAGTTTATAAAGAAGTAATAGAGTCATAAAATACTCTGGTACAAGGTCTCTGTTTGAAGCCTACTAAGCAGCCTGCATGCCAGAAGGCAATGCTAATTTGCAGCCAAACTTTGCACCCACTCCAAGTGTTAAGCTCTACATTTCAAACATTGGTAAAAGCCCATGAACAATTTAGTCTAGAAGGTAAATATTATTTAAGTAATGCTGCCTGAGAAGGAAAGAATGCAAGTACATTTCTTACTTACTCATAGTGAGAAAACAAGATGAGATATTTGCAACATCCTTTTTTTATTACTTAACAGGACTAGCATGTCTCTTGACTGAGTCTTAAAATACTACCTTTCACTGAAATGGCTTAGCCTGTAGTCCAAAAGCAGTTCCTACTCTGTAGCCTTCTACTTTGCTGCAGAAACAGGGAAATAAAACTTTGCCTTTCCTACTAATCACAGAATTTTCTTAGAAACCGTTACATTCTTTCAATATTGGGCTTTTCATTACAAATTGTCTTCCAATCACCAGCATGTTTTAAGGGGGGTATTTACTCAAGATATGCTGTTATAATATTAAGTTAGAAACAATGCTTCCTTAGCATATACTACCTAACCTTAACTCTGCTATTTTAATCAACAGCCGAAAATAATTATTAAGCCAACACAAGAAATTAATAAACACAATTGAGTCTGAACAAAACAAAATCCTTTTCTTGGCTTTATACTATTTCTGAGAATGTCACTTCATTGCCAAGTTGTCCGCTAATGGCTGCTTCAAATTTGTTTTTCCCCCAACTCCACTGTAATTTTAACAAAACTCTAATCCTTTATATTCAGGAAAGGAAGTGGCTATTCAGTTCAATACCAAACAAACTTGTAGAGACTTCATTTGCACATTAACCTGCTCTAGGTGAACCTGGTTTAGCAGGGGGGTTGGACTAGATGATCTCCAGAGGTCCCTCCCAACCCCTACCACTGTGTGATTACCAGATGAGACATGCCAGTGGGTGGAAGTAGCCTGAGAGGATAAACTCCAGTATAAATTCAGAAGTGGCTGCAGAACCTACCGTTGCACTGGAACACATCAGGCATTTGGTATAGGTCTGATTTTCATTAGATAGTAACATGCTGTTCAGAAGTCCAAAATCAAAACCACCAAATATATGTTTGCCTTTCATGATAATACTATTAACACTTAAAATCTGTATTTAGATTTTTCACAAACAACTAGTCTCAGCAGTTGAACACAAAAGGTTAATATTAAACTTGCACTATCAATTTACCGCTCATTTCACTTAAAGCACAAAAGTTACTATATTCTCAATGATAATTTTCATCCATTTATTAGAACTGCATTCAACACATGCACTAAAATGCAAAATTCCTTTTACTGCTGCGTGAACAGACACCCTGTGTTCACAGTCAAAAGTAGCTGTGAATGTTCTGGTATCAAGGCCCGGCTATCCTGCTTACAGCTTATAAGACATCATCAATCCCACAGATGGGGTTTTAATCACCACTTAAAGATGTAATTACTGGGCATGCAGAACATTTTCTTGAACACGGTGTTTAGTCCCCAGTCATGCCTCATCTCTCCATCCAAAAGGAAGTCTAAAAGCAAAGTGACCCAGTCAGTCTGGCTGCTCAACTCCACTTGCTCATCTGTGAGGAGGATCCAAATCAAGTTGTGGTCCCAGTCTTCTTCCCAGCTCTTTACCCCTTGTCAATAGCTGACTTACATCTCTTCTACTGAAATCTGCACACTACTCTGTTAACTTCACCAGACCTTTCCCTGGCTGGCTGTGGTGGGTTGACCCTGGCTGGAAGCCAGGTGCCCACCAGAGCCGCTCTCTCACTCCCCTCATTCACTAAACAGGGGAGAAAAGGCATAACGAAATGCTTGTGGGTCGAGATAAGGACAGGGAGAGATCACTCACTAATTGTTCTCACGAGCAAAACAGACTGAACTTAGAGAGGGAATTCATCTGATTTATTACTAGGCAAAACAGAGTAGAGGAATGAGAAAATAAAATCAACTCTTAAAACACCTCCCCCCACCTCTCCCATCTTCCCAGGCTCAACTTCACTCCCGGCTTCAACCTCTGCCCCCCTCAGCAGCACAGGGGGATGGGGAATGGGGGTTACGGTCAGTTCATCTCACGTTGTTTCTGCCGCTTCTTCATCCTCAGGGGGAGGACTCCTCTCATCGTTCCCCTGCTCCAGCATGGAGTCCCTCTCACGGGGTGCAGACCTTCAGGAGCAAACTGCTCCAGCATGGGGTCCCCCATGGGGTCACAAGTCCTGCCAGCAAACCTGCCCTGGCGTGGGCTCCCCTCTGCACGGGTCCACCGGTCCGGCCAGGAACTTGCTCCAGCGTGGGCTTCCCACGGGCCACAGCCTCCTTCAGGTGCCTCCACCTGCTCCGGCGTGGGGTCCTCCATGGGCTGCAGGGGGAATCTCTACACCCCCTCATCCTTCCTCCATGGGCTGCAGGGGGACAGCCTGCTTCACCATGATCTTCACCACAGGCTGCAGGGGGATCTCTGCTCCGGCGCCTGGAGCACCTTCTCCCCCTCCTTCTGCACTGACCTTGGTGTCTGCAGAGTTTCTTACCTCTTCTCACTCCTCTCTCCGGCTGCAAAAGCTCTCTCTCTCTCTCTCTCTCTCTCTCTCTCTCTCTCTCTCTCTCTCTCTCTAAGTGTTTTTCTTATTTTTAAATATGTTATCACAGAGGCGCTGATTGGCTTGGCCTTGGCCAGCAGCGGGCCCGTCTTGGAGCCGGCTGGCATTGGCTCTATCAGACACAGGGGAAGCTTCTAGCAGCTTCTCACAGAAGCCACCCCTGTAGCCCCCCCACTAGCAAAACCTTGCCATGCAAACCCAACACACTGGCTAAGCTTTCACCAGTCCGTGCTCTTAGCCTCCCTTGTGGACTTGGTTCTTAGCATGACTAGATTGCAGAACATTACTTGGGAAAGGTTGATAAGGGAAGGCAAATTCTCCAACTTACCAAAGCAAGCACAGAAGCAGCAGCACAGAACATGAAGACAATTGGTATGATATCTGTCAAGCTTGACTGAAGTCTAGATTTTTATAGAAGTCTTTCCACCCAAATAGGAGCTTCTGCATGTGCTTAAGTCAGGTAATAGACCTCCAAAACCTCTCCCATAGTATCAGTATTCCCACAGCCTACATTTGATGCTATTATCTGAAGTCAAAGTTAGGGTACCATGCTGAAAATATTCATACAGAAGTTTCTACTGAAGGTGTTTTACTTTCCTGATCTGATACTAAAGTGGCACAACGAGGTATAGCATAGATTGTAGATCTGATTAAAAATGTAATTCCTTTTTCCTCTATGTTAGTCCCGAGCTGGATCAGCAAACTAAACAGATTCTTCCTATAACTGCGTGACTGGTAAATCAGGTACAGTGGAAGCAGAAGGAGCCCACAGCTGGAGGCGGCTGCTGCGGCAGTGCTGGGGAAGCCACTCTTTTGGCATAGTACACAGTAACACCACAATAATCAAGGTCACAATAGCCCCCAAATTTTCAGTTTGAATGGTGACAGCTGGTTAAGTCAGAGTAAAGAGGTGAGGAAGTGAAATACCTTTTTTAAGACTAAGTACACTGTGAAAAGCAATGCGAAAATCTTTCACATGACAATACAGATCTGAAAGCCTAAGACAACTTTTAAAATAAATAAAGAAAGAACAAAGGATTCTGTCAGCTAAGGAAAAACAGACAAGAATCACTTTACTCCTTTAGATAAGCACAGTCACTTCCAGCTTTTCTTCACTGATGGATACAGGGAGGGGGAGTGGCCAACTCAAGGATGCAAGTAAAAGGAGACTTTGAAAAATTGTGGGATTATGAAAACTAAAGAAAACAGATTTGTGAAAAAGGCATACAGTGATATGAAGTGGTATCCTAAAGGCAGTTAAAAGGACATAATCTGCACACTTGAGAAATATGGCTATATTTTTTTATTGACCATCAAGATGGCAAGTTTACGAGCCAAGTACCTACAGGTTCAGAAACCAAACTCATCAGCACACATAACCAAATTAAAAACATAACCAAATTAAAACCAATTAAAAGTATGAAAGAAGCCATGCTTACAAAAGAAAATTGAATCAAACTAAGGCTTCACACTTTACATTTGACAATCAACTTTGAATTTCACAGAGTTCAGAGGAAAAGGAGGAAGACATCTAAAGAAGCTTTAACATTGCACTAACCACAGAATGTCCGGCAATGTTAGCAAGCAAAATAAATAAAACCAACAACCACAAAACAAAAAAACTACTACCTGCCTGAATTTTTTTATTTCAACACAGTTTTAACAGATCATTTTATTATAATAGAAATAATTCCATTATTCCTATTGAAAACTCTGTAGTTTCAATTGCATAACTTAATCATCTTCTGTTCTTAACTCCATATGGAGACTGCGCACACTACAATCTGCTGCTGCAGTCACTGCCTGAACACTGGGAATACAGATGCTTATCCAAAACACAGAGGGTCATCTATCCTCTGAATAGATAGTAATTCTCCATAGATGTGACCTTCAGTGCCAATTCAGCATTTTTGTTTCTTCTGCAGCATTATCTATATTTCAGCTGTCCTTTACATAAACCTTCTGTTCAGAGAACATGGAAACTCTTGCAACACTTAAATATAAATGCATCAGCCACAAAACATTAGAAATTCCTCATCTATTGTTAAGCATAGCATACTCCAAGGTATCCCAACAGACTAGAAACAAAAAGAAAAAAGACACTTTTTAGCCTGCCCTACAGCCTTCACTGGGGCACTTTTATTTATAACCCATACACATATTCAGCGGGGGGAAAGACACATTAAGGCAAAAATGAAGGCAGCTAATATCTATCCTGTTGATTAATCAGTAATTAATTTGGAAATTTTTTCATTCTATTTAGCAGTATGTATGCCATTGGCATAAATATTGTTTAGTTATAGTTTGAGGATAAAAAAAGACATCCCTTCTGAAGTATATCTGTGAAGCTCAGATCGAGCTAACTCAATTTCAGAATGGCACTATTTTCAAAAGCACTTTATCCAATACCTTTGTAATTTGTTGTGAAAAGACATGCTTCAGTCCTCTTTCTTTCCCATAGTACAGACAAGAACTAATTCTTTTCTTAGGAATGATAAATCATACTTGTAGTATTCAATATTAGCACCTCATTAGGGAAAAAATATATTGAAACTAAGGTACATCTGCAGCAGAAATAACAGGACAGCTACTAATAGCCAGACCGAAGATAAGCACCTGGAAGAAGGGTAAGGACAGCAACTGCTTAACCTTAGTTTTGCACAGCCGGAGTAGCTTGCACAGTTCAACTTTAACCAGCCTAGACTTCTTGCATTTAAGACGGAACCAGAAGAGGTAATGAGAAGTAGATTGGGTCTGTAAAGTCACAAGAGCCTTTGGCAAAGGTGTAAAATTGCTGTGACACTAGAAGGCAGAGGGGTTAGCCACGTTCATATACACTGGCTGTGTCTGTGACCATGATACATGACAGTCCAAACAATCTCTAGCGCAAGATGTTCTTGTCTGGATGGTTTCTGGGAACCACAAAGCATACCAGGAGAAAGTTACTACCATTCTGGCCTGAAAGGCACTAGGATCCCAGTCTGTTCGTGCCCACCTCCCTTCCCTCGGGCCTGACCACAGCCCAGGACCCCATTTCAACCCCCCAACGCAACTGATCCCTGTCCCAGCTACGCCACAGCAGGGTCAGTCTCCAGTTCCCTACTGCCCTGCTCTGTGCCACACTGATTCTTGCAATTTTCATTAATTAATGCTAAGTTTCTTCCCCTGACCCAACTCATCATTTGTACAGAAGGGGGGATAGATGCTTGCATTGATATCCTGTTTTTTGACGCTAGATCTTCACCACACCTACTGCAGTGTCATGTGAGCACCCTGAAACACTCGGTGTAACCTCAGTAAATCTGCTTATTGATCCCACTTTAACACATATTTTAATTAAGCAGTACTGATAAAAACTAACAAAAGCCACACCAAAGAAATATGAAATAAATATTCTCTAAAATGATCCAATGAAAAACATTGTTAAGCTTTGCAATAACTGAGGGAGTTGTTAAAATTTCAGAGGGCGTATAAAGTGGTGCAATGGCTTATGGCAATGTAACAGCAATAAGTACAGAAGAAACAGTTCATTATCTTAAAAAAAAAATGCTGTCAAGAATCGAAGGGTTGGCAACATGGGAATGAAACTAGAAATCCAAATGGGGCTGTCAACTGGTCTGAGACTAATGGAAAACACAGACCAGACTGTGGTCAACAGGCTAAGGTCCAAGTGCACTATCTGCAAGCTCCTTCTGGTTCTCTCCTTGCATAAACTTCCACTCAATTATTCATTTTAATGTTTTTTGCATCATTCTGAAACTGACTACACTACCTATGTGGTGCAATGAAGGGAGATGGCCCAATTGGCTCTATTCAAGGGTAAGCACCTTATTGCTTATGACTTTGAAAGATGTGACCTGATGAACCAAATGAAATTAAACAGACTCCAGAACAGCAGCCTTTATGGCAGACCTGTTAGGCCAGAGTATCCAAGCCGAAGCGAATACTTTTGTCATCAAACAAAAGACAATGTAACTTTTTTTAGTCTCTCTGGTTAGCTTCATTTTGCTGAAAGCAATCATCAGTGCTAATTCACTTCTGTGAGAACTACTCCAACTCCTTGACCACAATCTGTCTGACAAGAAACATTCTCAATGCAACTTTCAAGTGTGGAGTAGAGAGGTCTGACAATTTAGCAATTTAGGATGTATTTTGCATCTTCCTGCATTTGCTCCAGCCTATCTGATGATTTCTAGCAACTAAGTTTAATAAAATTTACAATGTTAGTAAGTTTTTGCTAGCAGACAGAGCAAGCCTGGACTTTTGTATGCAGGAGTAGAGCATGGAGCAGAGAAGTTGCGTCCTGGGACTTGACAACAGTTGTGCATTTCCTCCCACTCCCTCCTTTTTCAAAAAGTCTTGTCTACTGCCATTTGGCACCTTTCATACCTAAGCACTTCCTTAACTAATAAGCATCTACTGTTGTAGTGACGGGCAATGGCAAGCCGCATTTAATTTCCAGGGAAGCATATAGTTTACATGAGCCAGAGGGAAACACCTGCATTTCTCTGGTCTTAGTATGCCTATGGCTGCATATCAGATCAAAACATAGCTGATGTCAAAGAGACACAGGTGCAGGAAGCTTGCTCCAGCGTTCATTTCCACAATATCCTTTTAAAAGGACAGCTTATCCTTTGCTAACTACACTTAGGAGAGCTGCTAACTACTCATATGATTTTTTTTTCCCTAACATATGTTTTAACTAAATGCCACTATAAAATTACAGTTTGAGAAATGCTGCATGCCATGCCAAGAACCTGACTTACTCCTCTTAAAGTTTAGTCTTCAGAAACCATCTGTACTGTGACAACAAGGAGCAACACTGCTTGTCCGACCCAGTTAGAAGTTTTGCTGATTTATTTCACTCTCCGTCCTGCTATTCAGTGCTACATTCAGTGAAAAGTCTGAGCTAAACCATCGCTCTAACACAGAAAGGGCCTTCAGAAGGTCTCAAGATACTCCTCTGCCAGTTCCTTAGTACGTAGTGCAAAATAGAATTGAATTGAAATGCAAAAATAATTCTACGTATCAGGGAGTAATCGCCAATGGGATATGTATTAATACCGAAAAACAAGCACCCATTTATTAAAGTTGACTTCTACAAAACTATGCAACATACTGAAGCAGCAATTTCTCACTCAAACGTTATCCAATTATTTCCTGGGGTACTCCTTACTTTCATTAAAGGAAAACCAAGGCTAACATTTTTCTAAACATAGGTAAAAGCCCTACAGCAGCAGGCAGGCCATCACAGTCCCACACCGGCCTGGAACAATCAAGCCCACTAACTCTGCTCAGGGAGCACACTGAGTGCCTGGACCGGGTCCCAGTGCAGCAGCAGCAGCAGCAGCCCGGGTTACTATTACCCTCCCTTCAGCTATTGCCTCACCTGCACCGGTGGTAAGCAATACTTGCAAACACAAATGAGTAGATTACGTTCTTGCACAGTATGTGCCTCAGTGCAAAAATCTGCTACGTTAGCTCAAGCCAGCTCCAGCAACATTTTAAAGCAAACAGGCTGATTTTTCCACTTGAGCCAATAATTGCACGTTCATCTTAAATGTGCTACCACAGGACCTGAGACATGGCAAGAATACAAGTAGGAATACATGTAAAACGTTGGGTGGCAGAGGTGAGGCGATATAAACAATATTTTCTAAAAAACCAAACCCTATGCTTCCAACAGTGTGAAACAGATGTTTGTACTAATAGAATGATCATACTACACCTCTGAAATAAATCAAAATCTACCAAAAGGAAGTCACCGTAGGAAAAAAATTGAGATGTTTTAGACAGTAACACCACCACTGTTTCTTCTCTAGAAAAGTTCCCTCTGCAACCGTTTTACTAGGTACAGCACACGAGGTATCAGCATGGCACATCTCGTAATTCATAGTTAAACCAAAGAATAAACGTTATTTGAACATCCATGCTGTCTTGAAAACTCAGTGAGAGACTATTTCTGCATGTAAGTGCACACACACACACGCATACAACCAAGAAGACATGTAATAGCATTTCCGTTTTTAAGATCCCTTCAGAAACAGAAGTCATACAGTACAGCAACTGCACCAGTATTACTTCTTTGAAATTAATGATTTATATTTCAGATGTCAGTGAACACCTCACAGCAAGCCCACTGGTTACTTCTTAAGGTGTGATGCTCCTTGGCCTTTTCCTCAGTAATACTGCATGCTTTTTGAAGTGAACAGTCTAATTTGAGCCACAGTAGTAAAATCCAGCTTCAAAAAGCATCACCATAAAACCTGAAGCTGTAGAGACAGGCATCTGTTAATAACAAACATCCTTGGTAAATAAGACCACTCACAACTGACTGAATACATTTTTAATTTAGTATCTAAAGCATTGTTAAAACATACACAGCTATTGAAGATTGTTTGCCAAAGTGGTTTTGGCACACAAAGGAAGAAATGGATACTGAGCACACACTGTATTGGGTCAGACAGAAAGGTCGATCCGTCTCCGAGCTCCGGCTGACAACGCTAGACAGCAGACCCCTTTTTGGCACAGTTATATCTGACTCTGAAGAAAAGCACGCCTCTCAGAAAGGACTACTATCATGCCCTTGTCATTTTCTCTTACCTTAAAGCCATGTAACTATTAGTAAATGCCTGTTTGAAAATGAACCTTCTTTGAGGAATTCATTATGTAAAGCTCTGTCACCAGGGTGACCTTTCACTATGTAAAACTATCTCTATTTCGGAAGGATAAATCTCAGCCTCAGCTTTCATTACCCCACTCTACTGGCCTACAGTAGTGCCAAAATGTTTAAGGAAGGTTAGTCTGCAGTCTCCCTTTCCAAAATAGGCACCACTGATAAAAAAACATCTTTTGGCAAGAACTCACATTGCTTGCACTGTTCATTTTAAAAGTCAACACAGTGAAAAATATCCCCAGGCACTACCTCACACAAGGGAGGTACAACCGCTTGATTCAGACTCATTCGTGGTTTACTGTACCCATCCTGACTGTTGGTCCACTGAAACAAACCAAAGAGCTCTTTCTTCACAGCCTTCAGTTCCAGCTACTCCATAGTGACATCCACAGGCACTTTCCCAAGGTGCCCTTCAAGCTCATGAAATCTCTGCAAAGCTCCGTCCTCCTTTGAGTCTCTCAGCTGAAGTTGTCCATGACTGAGATGCTTGCCTACCTACTGGCAGACTGCTTAATCAAGCCAACTAGTATTAAATACTATTTGTTTTCTTAAATCTTTCTATATCCATCTAACTCATTCAACACACGAGACAACGAGCTCTGGAGAATTGAAATTTTATTCTATTGCCGCAGTCCAGCATCAAGAACAACCCACCCAACCAATGTTTCAATTCTGGAAGAGCCCAGGGAAAGATTTTTCTCCTTTTGCTGGCAAGGCCAAGCAGTTAATCTTATAATTTTCACTGAAAAGAGCAGCAGAGAATAAAAACCTCTCTGCAAGTTGATCAAGTACCCACCACAGTGGGTAAAACAAACTGCTAAGTGACATATAACAGGATCCCTGCAAAGGAATGCAGGGTCATGATACACTCTATCTTCCACCGTGATTTATTTCTTTAAAACTGTTGTAAAAGTCAGGGGATAAAGTAGGTGGTCATGTCACTCTCTTCATCTAACAAGTCTGCACTGATACAGCGCACTGAACTAGACTTTCATGACAGCATTGTCAAAATCCACAAAAGTATCGGTAACTGACGGATGGCTGAGCTATGTGCTTGCAAATGGCCCCTTACTACTAATCCTGCACAGGGGAGGAAGAGATTCCGTTCACTGAAAACTTTACAAAACTGTAGATGAGTTTGTTTATTCCCCATCTGTTCAACGCCTTTCGGTCTCTGTTCGAACTGGAAGGACACCCTCTGGAGAACATGATCCCCAGGGTGCATCAGGTTTCTCATCAACACTGACTGCTTGGTCAGAGTTTGCCTGTGGAGAATGTTTTAGTTATGTCATGCTGGAATTTGGCAACAGTCCTGGCATTTAATTAAACAGCTGTTTTTTGAAGCAAAGTCCACAGTGGGGCAGACCAAGAGACGCAGAGGCCTGATGATGTGCCTCATTACAGCTCTTTCCCTATGGCCCAGTACTAACTTTGTGAGCAGTCCTGTTCTACTGAGAACATAACATTTCAGATCACTGGGTGCCTAAAATCAGACTAAAAAGGATGGTCTACACCCAAGAGTACAAAAGCCACTCATTTTCCAAGAACAGTGAAAACTGTAGTTGACTGACTTCAGGCAAATTAAAGCTGTATAGCCAGTATTAGGAAAAGATGGTCTAGGTCCTTCCCAATTGCCTTCTGCTGTGAACAAAGGTCCACAGAGTAGCCTTGCCACCACCTTTCTAGACACTTACAAACGTAAGGCCCGACAGGAAGATAATACAATAGCAAGCATGACTGTCAGAATATTTTAGGTGTTTTTACCTAGAAAGTACTTTTTCCTGAGGAAGGTCAGCACCACTGTAACAGTTTAAAGACCTCTTGCTTTAACATAGAATCCCTACCCCTGCTGTCAGGTCTGGAAGATAACTTTAAAACTTCATTCCTGTGATCAAGCACTACAACTTCTGGTTTCAGCCTTTTTTCCCCCATGACTGATTTGTATCCCTCTGAACATTTGTAGAGGAACCAAGGATGACTCCCCAGAAGCACACACAGAGTAAGCACGTCCGCCCAGAACATCTGTTCTACCTCTGGGAGGCAAGACCCGTTTCTAGTTTCACAGTCCTGAACATAACAGTCTTAAAGGAAGTCTACATGGAAGGTAGAGTTCCCACTTTCTCCAAGCACTCTAATAGCAATTTCCTACAGATGTTCTGGTTTAAATCAACCATTCTGGCCCTCTAAATAGGATCTTTTACACAGGTCCTAGCATTCTTTTATCAAAAATACTTTCTCTGATGTACAGTTGCCTTTCCCCTTCCTCCAGCTATACACCATGCCATGCTGACAATCCATGGTCAGTTTAGACTCACACAACGCGCTCTTGATCCTTCTTAGCTGCCTCCAGTCAGTGAGATGCCCACTAAATATTTTACTGTAATGGTCTCCTCCCTGCAGTACTCAGCATTTTGCATCACTGAGTTAATCCCTACTGCAGCAAGGATGTTTCCCATCATTATTCACAAATTTCTGGAGCTCATCTAGTTCAAAGTCAGTAAGGAAAATGTTAAGACAGGTCTCTGAGGGAACAGCATTAGTAGTGCCTCCATTGTGGTAACTCCCTCTTAAAAACAAGTTACTATACTCTTCATATCAGCCAAGCTTTTGTTCACTCAAAGACAAGGCCCATTTCAATCCCCATTTTTTTTCCCCCAACAGGAAGTTGTATCAGAGGATTTAATTAATCCACACAGGCAAGGCTAATGCAGTAGATGCAATCAATTGTCTTACATCTCAACTAGAAACAACCCACCTTTGTCAAGATAGCATCTCTTGTTTGAGTTCATTTAACTCTTTTGCTTGATCTCTCACTTTCAAAAATGCACAGAATTGGAGAAGATGAAAATCAGGCCAACTGAGCAATCAATTATTTCCCGTTGGATACTTAATTTCTCCCTTCTCCACTCAAATCACCACCATCTGCTCCCCAACATGAGAGGCTACCAGAAAGCTGCTGCTGTACAATTTTGTTTTCTTGGTAGTTGTTACTCTATAGTAGGGATATCTTTGGGCCTCTACAGCAGAGGATTACCAGCCCAGGCAGGAATGGGATTTTGAAAGAGGGCTGAAGGGTTGCACAGACAAACCGTGTGTGAAGTTTGTTTTCTTAAGCCCTCAAAAGGCCTGTGACAGGCAGGATCTGCACAGGCAGGCCTCGCTGCTTGAAAAAATTTGGACTACCATGGCAGTAGCACTTGCATGCTCAGAGGCTAATGCCTCGTCCCAGGAGACAGGGTTGCAAGGATTACGGGTGGTAGGGGAAGAGGAGATGAGGCAGCTTACAGCTTATCCGTGAAATGTTAATCGTTAAACTTTCTTTGGTAGCATTTGGAGAGAAAAGGAAGAGTAAGACACCAAACGTGTGAGATCCATTCAAAGATCTCCTCTCCCTTTACCAAACTTCTTTCGATTCAGTTTAAAAAAAAAAAAAGCCACAGTTGCCACCAAGAACAGGAGGTCAAGTGAAGACTCATAGGGCTGATTTACGGTCAAATCCCATAAAAATGAACTTGAACTTCTAGTCAACTAAGATTCATACTTGCACATGTAAAAATTGAAAGCTAAGCATGCACAAAACCAAAAAACCCCCAACAACAAAAGCCCCAATAATAGCAATAATACCTGCAGCTAAAATAATTGAAATGCTATGAAAGGCAAGCTACTTGCTTTAAGTCTAACCCACATTTTCAAGAATACCTGACCTTGGTATACAAACACTGTAGTGATCCAAATGTATGAAAGACTTTGTATGTTTGGCCATGAGAACCCATTAAATTGAACTCTTTCCAGACAAAGTACCTTACAGGGAAGATATGAAGTTCTACTGTCTTTACAAGCACATTGTATGCTCAAACGAAAATTTATGGGAATTGGGAACCTTTTAAAAATTTCTCTGCTGTATACAATAGCTGCAGTATGGTATTATAAGTTGCTCTCATGCCAAGATTAGATTTCTATAGGACACAGTAGCAAACAGTAAATTTCAAATTTAATCCAATATGACACATCAGATTTTAAGTTCTTGTATGCATAGTCATTTTAACTCTGAAGAGACATTTTTTTTTAAAATGGAGGCTAAAATTCTCCACAAAAATCCAACTATCTAAAGGCTGTCAAAATTCATATGACTGCGATGATTTCAAAACACAATTAAAAACACCTTGAAAGCTGGTATGCATTGTGAACACAATTTCTACTGTCACGATTAATAATAGCAGATTATTTTTTCTCCATCTGTTTGAAACCAATACTAACTGTATTTCCTGGGTCTTGGCTATGACTAGGCCAGTAATTTCCATCCTGCCTAAGCACGAGACAATGGGAGTCCTGACGCCCTTGAGCAAACACCTGTTTCTGTACACCCACATTTTAGACGAGGCTTCTGGAATGTGTTTCCACCAAAGACCACTATTAACTTGCTACATCCGGAGTAGAGAGAAGTACTGGCAGGCAGGCAAGACAGAGCACAGCTGAATTAAAACAAACACATTTGCTTATACAAATACTTACACCACTTCGGGCCAGCAAAGTAGAGGTGGCAGATCTCATCTCAGAAAGTTCCTCCTCTCAATCTCCTTTCATCTAAAAAGTGTGTAACTACATAGGTACTGGTAAATAGTTAGTTAGGTACCTTACTATATACCTATATTGTTTCGATTAGTACTCACATTTGAGTCAGAATTCTTAAACAAACATTGAAAGTTCTAACTACCATCTGACTTCATAATGAGTTACAGTATATGCTTGATGTCAGGCGTTCCCTGCCTGGTTTCCAAACTCACTCAGAAGCAGTCACAATGCCTCTTTGCATTCCATTCTCAAATTTTATTTTTAACATAAAGAATCTGTACATTTATTTTTCTTTCGTGTCAAAGGTTCCAATAGTTTCATTAAAGGATTTAATATTTATACGATTTGCTGTTAAAAACAAGCAAAATATTTCCCTTGATTTTCTCATGGCAGGAAGCCAAAATGCTGCTTGGAAAAATTTCTGAAGACCTAGTCACACTGGGAACACACCTATATCTACTTAGGCTGTCATTTTCCATGTGTTTCTTAACTATTTTTGATTAGCGTATGAAGTGACAACCACATCTTACTACTACATTTTTGGAACTTATCTTGACAATTTCCATAGTGATTTTTATTAAAACCTTTTAAGTTTATTTTTTATTTGAATCAATGACTGGTAAATCATGCAAGTACTTAGCTTTTAATAAAGACCTGACATTTAACTATAAAGCAGTTGGATTGCTTCTTTATTTCCAGAATTACATAATCAACAGTATACCTAAATTTCAACACATGTAGATTAAAAACCTCCTCAGGCCTAAGTTTCCTCTCTACTTACACTTCTGCAGAACACACTTCCCTGAAGTAGGTTTCCCCCAGTTTGAACCATCTATTACAGCTATTTGCTAACTGCAGATGGAGAGGGCCAGGGCATGCAGAAGAGTCAGTGTTTCCAGGTCCCAATCGCTCTGTTTAATCCAGAGCGTTAACACAGATTCCCCAAGGTGGGAAGCAGCCATGCTGACATGCCTGCAGGTATCTGACATCCAGCTACCAGGAGCTATTACTGCCGGTAGACACAAAACATGAACAAATGGGCCAGTAACAAGAATACTCCTTGGAGAAGAGCAGCAGATGCTGACAGTGTTCAGCTTTTAGTAAAGTACCTAACATATTTAGGGTACTTAGCATCCTTCTTTTAAGAATATAGTCCAGGAGAGAGCAACAGTCCTCATTAGGTCTAAAGAGAAATAGGATCTACAGAATAAGTCAGAAACAATTAAGTCATTACTATCAGACATTTGTTTAGATATGGAGCATACCACCTCTCCAAAACCCTTTTTAATCCTGTATTGCAGGAAATGCTCACCATACAAAAACCAGTATTCAGGAAAAGCAAGCCTAAGCAGGATTAGATAATTACAAACAGAGAAACATGCAAGTTATGCAGCTTTGAGTCAGAGCTGTTATCAAGCTACAAAATCTGCTTTTTGCAAGATTCAGCCAATAATCACAGATAGTAAATGTGTCCATTTGCCTGTCTTCTATCCTTACCAAGAAGGAAACATAGACCCTGCAATCTTATTCTCCTTAAACCCCTGGAATGGCTTCAAGTCCATAAAGGAATTCTGCACAAGTTACTTGAAATTCATAGGCCAGACCAACTTTAGAAACTTAGTGATGTCCATTAGCAACAACATTTCTTCCCATGCAAAGCTTCTACACAGACAAGGATCTCACTTTAGACCACTGTACCAGCAATACATGAATTCTCCAATGGTACTTTACCTGATGTGAGGAAACCATCATAGACTACATTTGAAAATGCCCTTGTCCCAGTATAAGCCAAAATTAAGGGAGGTCTTATAGCTGTACCTAGCTGGTAGATTTGCTGTCACCATATGTTCACCGTCAGTTTAAAAGGTAGCCTCACTTGTTCTGAAGTAGAGACTTCCAGAAGAACAAGCGTATCTTCTGCATGCAAACAGAGGCTTAGACTTGCAGGCAGAGTCACTCTCAGTGAAAGTTGTCCCAGTTGGACACATCAAGTCCAAGCCAGGGCTTGGAGCTACAGCAGTCCCATGTGATTCAAGCAAAGTATTTGAGAAAAACTATTTCTGGGTAGGATGAACTCAAGCAACGATACGCTTCAAAGCTTTTACTGTAAAAATGTTTTATAAAACCCTTCCCTTATTGAGAGCTATTGAAAACAGATGAACAATAAAAATGCTTATGCAGGAAAAATAAAAAGCTTGGAAAAAGGCAGCTTTATTTCTTATGGTCCATAAATCCAATAGTCAGGGATGTACTATACACGGGACAAAATTGAATTTCCAGAACCCTAGAAGGGTCCTTCATAGTTCAATGCAAATTCATGGAGCTTCAATTAATTTTTTCATCTTGAGAGGAATAATTCACACAACTAGGTTAATACATTGTCCCAAAACTAGGCTGAGTTTTTGGAGTAGAGCTAGAAAAGCAGCATTATACAGCAAGGAAAAAAAACCCAGACTCACCCTTTCTAATGAAACATCTCATTTTGCTGCTGCTCTGGGGCTCAACCACAAGGTGTCAGAAACAAACATTTTCAGATAACTGTGGTGATACATGATCACAATTTGCAGGTTTTAATTTTTAAACACAAAAATACAACTGCAGCTTTTCACTTCTGACTACTTTAGTTATAGTATTTCAAACAAGGAGCAGTGAAGACCTAACACCCACATATCTCATATTCCTTCTTCAGATAGCAGTCATACTCCTAAAAAAAACATTTCTAGCTTACAGGTTCTGTCAAATAACTCTTCATGTTATTCCATTAAACTTTTCTTTCTTCGGGATTCACTAGGGGTTACTGTGGAAGACAGGACACCAGGCTACAGGGATCTCTTGTTTCCAGCCAGTACGTGTATTTCAGGCTCTGTGCAAAGGTACTTCCAGGAATGTCTTTAGAGAGAGCAATCTTGCCCATAGAGCCCTTTTCTTCCAATTCCTACTTCTGCCACTGTTGGTAATTGCCATTAAGATTTTAATTTAAATCATTAATTGTTGGACACACACACACAGAATTACTATGCCAACCCTGAGCTCTCAGCCTTGAGAGATGAGCATCATCTGCACAGTCGATACACACCATTTCTTAGGAAAAGAGCAAAGAATTAGTATTAAACTCCGTAACAGAAATATAACAACACAACATGCGGAGTCTCTCCCTGATGGAATCCCATACAAGAAAGTACTGCTCTGAAGGACGGACAGACACTCAGACACCCACAGCAGCACACTCTCGCAGGTCAGGTACACGTTTTGGGTTAGCAGAAAGCACACTAATGTATCCCAAGGAATTAATCACCATTTGATGTTAGTATCAACCAAATATAAAGACATTCAAGTCTAAACAGCATTTTTACATCACACATGTGCAAACAACATTTTAAGATAAAAGTGGTACTTTCCTACAAATGAGGCATAAACTACTTTGCAACAATTTATTTTATTGTCATTAAATATTCAAAGCAGCAGCAACTCTAGTCTGTTTACTATGGCTAAATGCCCAGATTTTTTTTTTTCATGCAGCTGTTTAACCTAAAGATCGGACAGTTTTGGCTGCAAGAAAACAGAAGGCAGAAAATGCAGACAACTTCACCTTGAGGCGAGGGGACTTGCAAACCTGGCAGGTCATTTATAGCAACATAGGTGAAGTTTCACCAAGCCTAGAGATTCCCAATTAGTTGAGGCAATAGAGGATCATCCAGTATTTTACATCAATTTCCTCGCACTTAGCGTATCCATCCTTAGCATCCTCCTCTACCATCTGCAACTCTAACTAGCAAGAGGAAATCAAAAACATTTCTTCTACTAAGAGAAAGCGGAAGAAAATCCTGCCTTCAAACTTGCCTGCACCTCTGGTACCTACTTGACAACTCACCTACAGAGTTAGGAGATTTTGGGAGAAAGGAGGAGAGGAGGTTTCTCCCTTTTCTACGTGATAATCTGGCTCTGAACCTCTGGCTTCATCTCCCTCCCTGCTTTTCTGGAATGAAGGAGCTTTGATCCAGTTCTGTCACTTGATTTATGAGAAATGTGCAACAGAGACCCAGTGGGCAGCAGGGTCCAGATCTGTCACTCCTAAATTTTCCTTTGCTTCAGAGCAGTTTGCCGACTGCTATAATTTAGTTGGCCTTTCTTATTTCCTGTGCCTCTCACAGACAATAAACAGAAATATTCCAGACATTACTTTTTGTCTGGATCCTAAGAAGCATTTTCAAAACAACACAAGTACTTGCAGTGCCCATTCTCCCACACTTCTCCTCAAACTACACAGCAGAAGAGAAATACTCATACTCCTCTGAGGACGCAACCATGCCATCAAGCAAGGGAAGAACAGCTTCTTACCCACTTAACAGTTTACTCAAAATGTAAGGGAAAATTCTTCAGGATGTTAAACACTTCTGGACAGTCTGAACTACACCCATAGAGAAGAAACTCTACCTGAGCTGCAAAGAGTCAAGCAGCAGTTGCAGCCAGCCAACCATCTCCACATGGGAGCATGCCCAAGGTTTCATTTACTTCAGAGACAGCCATTGAACTATGAGGAACTGTTGTCAGACTTTACAAGAGAGCAGCAGGCAATTGGAATAATGGTGAATCCAAGGGTAAGAGAATCAGAGACAATCAGTGATGTTCGTATCTCAGAATACAATAAGGTGAACCCTGACTGATCTTAGATTGAAGTTTGCTTTCAGCTGCAGAGAGACAATTTGAGAGGCAGCTCTTGAAAGAGCCATACCAGATTTGACCCAAAATTACAAGCTTAAATTGCTGTAGCAGCTTCTGGATGAATTCATCACCTGTTCTGTTTTCAACTTCATTCAAACATTCAAAGCCCTGCTTGGAAAAATGAGAACATCTCTCTTACCTAATCTTAACCGTTCCAACATTGTTGCAGAGCTTTGTAGCAGTTCACACTGTAAGATGGAACGGGAAGTAATTGAAGTGGCAAGCTTTTTTAAAAAAAATACTTTTAAAAGCCTTTGTACCACTTACCTGAATGGTATTACCTAGCCATACAATGTTATCAAATCATAAATCCATTATACTTCAGAATAAATCTTCATGTAAGTGGCAAAGAAACTACAAAACATAAGGATAGGAAGAATTCTCCATTTGCCACTCACAACTGATGCGATCTCTTCAGACAAGTTTTCTTATGTCTACAGTGAAGAGTCAATTGTCAAGAAAAAAATCAAACTAATGATACTCTTCCCCAGCTTAGTTAGAAATCACTGAAGGACTGCCAGATGTGCCAGACCCTTGAGATGTCTTGGACTATGGCCAAACAGGAAAGATAATATTAAGCTACTCTAGTTCTTTTTAACCTATTGGGAAAGAGAAAGATAAGAGTCAGTCCTTTAGTAAATGGAAGACAGCAACAAATTTGCTTAAGTTCACAAAAGTTACGATTGTACAGCTCCACTTTATAGGAATTACTCTGCCACTGCTCAGATGCAGCATCCCGGTCTCGTCCATCACAGAACACCAAAGAGTCCCAGGGGAATACCCAGCTTATTGCATTTGGTGTCTCATCTCATCTCCACCAGAGGAGCAGCAAACTAAGAACACATTACGTCAATAAATGAACTTTAATTCCCCAACTTTCCAAAGGGTATAGCCCTACCAAAAGAGACTAGGGCTGTCACATTTCACTGGGTGAATTCAATGCACGACATTAATATATATTAACGCAAAACATTAGTGTTAGCATCATTTGTATATATTGAATACATTCAAATAGGAATCACATTCTGCTTTTAATGAAGACATTGCTAAAGCTTTTAATACCAGGGAAGGGGGTGTGTGGATATAAACTTGTTTTACAAAAAAAAAAACCAAACAAGCCAAACCAAACCAAGACAACACTGGTGAAAAAAAGAACACCAATATAAAACCCATTAGAATTGAAGATGCATGCATCTGTTGAAGAGTACAGATTTTGCCACAATTTCTTTGTTTCTCAGTCTCACATAAGAGAGTCAGAGGGCATATCTTTTTCTTTCCTTCTCTGCTGAAGCTATGAAAACATTATGCTAAACTGTTAATGAAAAGTGCAATTAGTTGGTTTCTGGTCTGCTGGCAACTGGAATTATCAGGACTCAGCTGATGCATTTCAGAAGATAGCCAGGATTTAATGACTTTCTTGTGTAACTGATGTGGGCTAGACAGTGTCAAGAAAAGTACAGCGAGCTTGGTTTCCAGTCTCCTTAACACATTTCATTCTTGCATGACTTGTGCTGGGTTGTTTGCATTTTTTCTTAAGGCACAGCTCAGTTCATTTGACTGTCCATATCAGAATATTGCATTTTAATAAAAAAATGTAATAACAATACAGTTCTATTACTCAAATTAAGTATTTCAGAAATAAGCCCTCCATTTTAGATCATAAAAGTCAATGCTGATCACAGAACACTGAAAATCCTATTCTCAACCTTAACTCTTCAAAGCCATTTTACTGGAACCAGATTGAAAACTACCTTGAGGATTCTTACTGGAATTCTAGAGCTTAAAATTTTAGAAATTCCATTAACTTAGCACATACACTAAGAAGATATAGGGGCTTGAAGCAACCTGTAAATGCAATTTTATTTTTTTTAATAGACTACACTATTAAACTAAAGGCCAGAATATCAGCAGCACTGCGTAGTGTGAGTACACATCTCCTCCATTATATACGTTGACCGTATAGAACTTAAAATTTTAAGGCTAGTTTATTAAAGAATTTTGTTGTTCAGATATTTCTATTCTCATCATACAGCTTTGCAAGAGTCCAAAATGCATTACTCATGTTGTGATCTTGGTATCATTAACACAGGACTTCAGGCAGGCAAACTCAAAACCTAAATGCAAAAATTATCATATTAAGGTGTGTGTGAGGGTGTGTCATTGGTTTTATTTTTGGTTGGTTTTGTTGGTGTGGTTGAGTTTTTGTTGTGGGTTTTGTGGTTTTGGTGGTGTTGGGTTTTTAAAAAAAAAAAAACAACAACTTTTCATGAGTCTATCATGAAGGATGATTTAAAAAAAAAATAAATCAAGTCCTTACTTTAAAAAATATCTTTTTTAAAAAAGCAGTAGCTCTTGTTCCAGAGGTAATAGGCTCAGCCATACCATGAAATAGGGTCCCATTCTAAAAACTAAAGCAAACTGAATTTTGATATTGCTGTAGAAGAGAATAGCAGAGAATACTTCATGTAACTTGCTAGCTAATCTTCCACCATTTTCTATCATCCAAACACGCACATAGTAAAAACTGGGAACATCTCAGTTCACTAGTGAAACTGATTGACCTACTATCTGTAAGGCATTCATTCAAAGGATGTTTTTATTAAGGGAAGTTTCTGCTGGGTACCTGCTAACTGTCTTCTGTATGGTCCAGGAAAGATTTTTCTCTTAATCTTCTACATACACACACCTTTCCAGTGCAACCCCACCTCTTTGGGCTTTCAGCTGTAAGACTCAAAAGACTCTAGAAATCTGTAGCTGAGATTACATTGAATTTTTTCCTGAAACCTCCTATTGTCAAGTCTACAGCAAACAAAAGGTTTTACACAAAAATCCTCACATTGGAACAGCATATGTTGTTACAATGCAATAAATGCTGGGAAAGAGTAACCTTTATCTTTGAATGAACTTAGAGCACCTACCATTTGTAAAGTGGGGGAAGAGGTGGAGGAACAGTTTTGTTGGTCCTAGTTCTGACATCCACTGCTACCAATGAAAGAGCAGTCCCCAATTCTCCCAAAACACTACTTGATTTAAGTAGCTATAATCTGTATTAGTAACACACATCCAAACCTATGAGGATGGAAAAGGGATAGCAGTAGTTCTTGCTCATAACAAAAAGATTCGTCATTGGGGACTACAGAACCTCAAACAGATCAAATCCCAACCAGGTGAACTATAGTACCTGCAAGAACTATGAAGAAGAAATTATGTATACTTCCTCCTGTGGAAAGGTAAAGCTCTACAGAGACGGAAGGAATTGCAGAGTGCTGAAGGAAAAAGTTGAGTGCAAAACACAAAGACCAAAACTAGGTTTGTCAATGGAAAATAGAAAATAAAACACAGCACACTCATTTAAGTGCTGTCGTGCTGCCTACTAGTTAAGGATTGGTGTGAAAGACTCGGGAACTCCAGAGACACCACCCTCTTCCCTGGGTACATAAACCACGCTTCCCCATCAGTCACCTAGGACTGTAGGGCTAGATTACTACATACCAATAGGTGAGCTTGATCTATCCTATTCATTACAGAGAGTTTTTGTACTAGACTCTGTTCATTATTTCTGGAGAATGCTACCTACTGGAAGACTTTACCACGTGAGATAAAGGACTCATCTTGGACAAAACGGTTGCTTTTGGATATGAGCCAGCAGACTTGAGGGCTCTCTTCACACGGCCGCCCAATGGTCAAGTACCACCACTTTCAGCCCTTGGTAAATACAGGATTTGTTCAACTAACAAAGAAAAACTTAGAAGAATGAGTTCTACTGATCATACAGGGATTTTGTCCACACTCCACTCGCTACCCATAAGCCAGCATCTACAGGGTTAAAGCAAGTTTGTGTGAGGATTCTTTTTGTCTCAAGTGCATAGTTAGAGACCTGGCCTTGGCTCAAAAACACCTCCTAAGTTTTCACAATCCTTCACAATTTGTCTTACATTTCCTCAAAGCCATAGATGGCTAGAGTTAGAAACAAGGCAGTTATCAGTACTACTCAATGCACAAAAAGACCAGGCTCCATGTCCTACCTACCACATTCCTTTCAGCCAAGTGCCGATACCTCAGTTAGGAAGAAAATTGAAGAAAACAAGGGTAGGATTAATTGGTGCTTAAAAGGCACAAACAGACAAACCACACAACCACTAACAGCCAACTCTGCCGTGTGAAAGGCTCCTGTGTCTGACTAGACTTGTTCTGGTTTAGATTCTAATCCTGTGGAAGCCAAACTTCACTTTCTAGGAATGTTTTTGCTCATGTAGGGACTTAATGAAGAAACCCTACACCTCAGTGAAGGACACGGAGAGGGGGAGGGCAGGAGGAGATCTTATCCACAGAAGGGCATGAATATATTTTCTATGGAAAACGAGGCCTGGCAAAATGAAAGCAGGAAACCCAGAAAGGAACAGGTCTGCAACATTCACTTGTGTCCAACTTCTGCTGCCAACATTTCTTTCTGTGCTCAAAAAAGGTAAGCAATAAGGTTGTTCGATTCCACCTCGTTACCAGGCCCACAACTAGAGAAACATGTACCATTTTTAAGATGCTGGACAGTCATTCCAGTTCAGGAATTCATTCATTCTCAGGGTCAGAAATACAGCTTGACATATTATGTACTTTCATAGTGAGAAGCAAATGACATCACCACCAAAGCCCGAAATCAAAATCCAGTCCTTAAATCAATAAATTCCTGGACAACCAAACAGAAACGAACCCTTCCACTTACTCCCAATTCCTGTGTTACCTCTTGATAAACTGTAAGCCCACTCACAGCTGGGTAGATTCTCAGATATGAGAAAAGCGCTCTTGCATGCGGCCTCTTGAAACCAGAGTCAGAGCGGGAAAAGTTAGTAATTGTTTGAGGGAGAGGAAGTCTCACGTTCACCTTTGTTCCAGCAGTTCCTGGCAAGAGAAATAAATACCCACAACAAGCATTCATGTTTCTCCACAAAGACAACCAGGCAGTGCAACAAAAGGTACGCCCACAGGGGAATAAAGAGCAATAATTTCCCAAGAGAAATGAAGACATAAGCAAAATATTCTGCTCATGACTAACAAACGCCAAAGAAAACTTCATACCGGACTACGCTGTATAGTGTATACATACAAATGGAAAGAAAACCTCGTTTAGAAAAGTCACCCCTGAAATCTTTTGTTTAAATGTTTTAATTCAGGCACTGTGGATATAGTTCTGATCCCAATAGACCTGACTATGTCAGAGGGCATTTATCCTTCAGCCTTGCTAGAAAGTTACCCCCTCTCCCACACACAACAAACGTTCAAGGAATAGATAGTATTAACAGGTGAATTAACCTAAAGGTAGCTTTTCAATACTAAAACCTAAATGTAAGTTCCATTGCCAAGTAGAGTAACATGTAACAATACCCAAAACCGCATTGTGTTGTACATGACTTTAGTTTTAAATATAAAATTCTAAACTGAGAAGGATCTACTAGCACTTAACTGTGTCATCTGGTAACGACAGTTTTGGTTTTTTTTCAGAAGTGAATTTAAGACAATCATATTTCATTACTTCACTTGTGAAAAATAAGCTGTTTCTTCTAAACTTGAATATTAACCTACCCCTTGCACCATAATTTAAATGGGGGATTTAAATACTTTTTGATCCAATTCTAGAATATGTGGAATGAAACAAATCTTTACACCAGCAGAATATGAATTGCTGTCAAGCATTTTTGCCAGTCATAGCTACATCAACTTGAAAACTGCAGAAATTATTTTCTACCATGATCAATACAAATAAAAATTAATTAAAGCAACAATCTTCATTTTCTAGGAGAGAAAAAAAGAAAATGTGATTCTCAGCTAGCTGTTCCTTCTGAAACAAGCAAAACTCCATTGAAGAAGCTTCTCATAAAAGCACAGACCATTCATGTTGCCAGAAACAGCAACAAAACAACAGAGCCAGATTCTACCACCACAAATCTTAGGAGGATTCTTCTATTTTATCTGTTCTGTGCCAAGAGAAAGCACAGTCATTGAGAAAGAGCGAGTTTCTTTATACAGTGGAAATGAAGACTTTTTTTTTTTAACCTTAATAATACGAGGTAAAAATAAATTATAGCTGAAAAGCTCCAAACCAGCTGTAGACACAAGTTTACAGAGTACTGTTTGAAGACACTCAACTAGTGTAAGACAGCCTTAACACTTGCCAGAACTTGTTACAGTTGAACTCTATTGCTTCTGAAAGCCTGGTAGTACCTTTTGTAAACATAAGTAACCAGTAGAAGTATAGGAGCATCAAGTTAGGGAACATTTAAATAAACTGGACAGACACAAATCCATGAGACCTGATGTGATGCATTTCTGAGGGCTGAGTGATCTGGCCAATGCCATGGCAAGGTCACTCTCAATTATCTTAGAAGGGTCATGGCAATCAGGAAAGGTTCTTGATGACAGGACAAAAGCAAAAAATCACAGCTATCTTCAAGAAGGGCAGGGAGGACAATCTAGGGAGCCATAGGCTGGTCAGCCTCACCTCAAAACAGGAAAAGTGACAGAGCTTCCTGAAAAACAGTTCCAAGCCAAGAAGGTGATTGGGAGTCATTACTGTGAATTTATAAATGGAAGTCATGCCTGAGCAACCTGACAGACATCGACAATTAAATGACTGGCTTAGTGGATGAGAGGAGTACAGAAGACGTGGTTTATCCTGACTTCAGTAAGACTTTCCAACTCTGTTTTCCATATCACTTTCGTAGACAAACTGATGAAGTACAGACCAGTTAGAGAGTGAGACAAACTGAAAACTCACTAACCTGCTGGACTCAAATTGTTGTGACCAGTAGCATGAAGTGCACCTGGAGCCCGGTCACTAGTAACCTGGATGATGGGACCAGAGTGCACCCTCAACAAGTTCACAGATGATACAAAACTGGGAGGAGTGTCTGATACACCAAGGGATTCCTGCCATTTGGATGGACTTCAACAGGATCACAAATGGGTCAACAAGAGCCTCAGGAAGATAGTTCAACAAAAGGACACGCAGAGTCCTGCAGCTGGGGAGGTATAACCAGCTAGAAAACAGCTTGGCAGAAAGGACCTGGGGGTTCTGGTGGACATCAGGTTCAACATGAGCCAGCAATGTGCCCTCCCAGAAAAGAAGGCCAACCGTATCCCAGCCTGCATCACTGGCAGGAAGCATTGCTCTACTCAGCACAGGTGAGGCTACATCTGAAGTGCCGGGTCCAGATCTGGGCCCCTTGGTACAAGACAGACATGGACATTCAGAGAGTCCAGTAAAGGGCCATAAAGAAGATAAAGAGCACCTGGCACACAAGGAGAGGCTTAGAGAGCTGGGACAGTTTACTCTAGAGAAGAGAGGGCTCAAGGGGTAATCTTACCAATGTGTATAAATACCTGGAGAGGGGAGAGAGGGGAATAGAGAAGGCAGAACTAGACTCTTTGCAGTGTCAGACAAGAGAGAATGGGCACAATTGAAATACAAGCACTTCCATTTAAAAATAAAGCTTTTTTTTTTTCCCCTTTATATCTACAGGTGACTGAACACTAGAACAGGCTTCCCAGAGATGTTGTAACGTCTCCATTTTTGGAGGTGATCAGAAATCTGACTGCACATGGTTCTGGGCAACCTATGCTACTTGACTCTGTTTAGAACAGTGGGTTGGCTTAGACATCTCCAGAGATGTCACGTCCAATCTGTGAGTTTGTATACTTCAGGCTTTAAAGTAGACATTGAGATATGGCCAGGAGTTGATTAGGAAACATCCTAATGCAATTATACTGCCTACACTGATCTCCACTGGCAGTCTAGTATTGCAGAACAAGACAGCAATTCCTCAGCAAGAGGCACTGCAGTAAGAGCACCTATGTTCTCAAAGCCTGCTAAGAACAGATGAGGGCCTTCAAGCTTGTTGGCTACAAAAGAGTACAATCAAACATGAACTCAAGGAGGAAGGTCAGCTACTAGATCTTCTTGACATGCAAGAGCATATTGTTAGTTTCAACTTAATGCTAGCAGGGCTAACTGGAATTGAAATCCTTCTGCTCTGAGGCTTTTATTTATACCTCTTTTAGTAAATGCTAAGGTTCCCAAAATTCTAAAAGCATGAGTCGTAGTAGTATAATATCAACAATTTTCACCACATATTTCAGCAATAGCTTATTGTTTCCATCATCTTAGCTTAAAAAAAAGTTATGTTGATGCCACAAGTAACTTCCTTATAAACTGTCAGAGAAAAGGCAAATGGTATACAGAGAATAGAAATAGTTTTTACTAGGTACCACATAAAAGATGATCTGTTCAGTACTTCTGTTGGTGACCAGCTGCTGCCTTTTGTCTTCCACTCCAGTAGTGAGCTAGATCAAGTACTACCATCATTGTGCCAGTGACAGAACAACAACGTATTTCATGATAAGAGCCTCGAGCACTGTAAGAAACTTTCAAATACATGCACTTTCTGTTCATCAGTTCCCACAATAGCTTCACTGTCTCTCAAGGATGGGATTTAAATGAAACACTAGTTCTTTAATTATTACATAATTAAAAAAAACCCAAACAAAAAACCCAAACAAACCAAAACCAAAAAAACCCACCCAAAAACCCCCAAACCTCCAAGTTCCTCTACCCCATGCAGTCACACTTGCACTGAAAGAGGCTTGTGTGCAATCTAACAACAAAGTGACATCAGAGCCTTCGGTAGATGGCCTGCTTCTCCACAACGCATGCAGTCATACAAACAGTAAAAGTCTGGGTTCCCCACGAAGTAACAAGATTACACTTGTAACATGAAAAGTAGATTTGATCCAAACTCTCCTTTCACTGTCAAGCCTGTGTGACTCTTGATCAAAAGGGGTTTTTCCTTGTTAACTATCATTGATATTATGCCAGTGTTTCTGGCTTCTCCTTTTTCTTTTCTTTCTTAAAAAACAAAAAAGCAAGCAAAAAAAGACATCTGACCTCATAACTGATGCTTTTGTAATATCATCTGCAAATTCAATTAGTGTTTTTACAGGAACAAAGGAGGAAATCGAGGAAGATAATTTTTAAAATAGGTTCACTGAAAAGAGTATTAAAGCACCTTCTTTCAAGTTAGTATGCTGTCTGAGAAGACTTCAGTATAGTATTCCTGAAGCAATTACCCACATCTGTACACAGATCCCCAAGAAAGAAAAGTGTCACGTGATTTAAGATGTTGATATCACAAATTTGTGTATTGTAGACAGGAATTTCCTGATTCAAAACGCGGGCATGAAAGAGAGCTTCCTGTTTCTCCCTTTACTCCACGAAGGGTCTTTGGAAGGGTTTACTAGCACAGCCTGCCTGGAATACAGAGCTCCAGGTTAAGCGCTGTACTGCCACGCACACCACTAAAGCAAGGATATGATGGCTACGTGAGTCTAACCACATGACTCTTCAGCTCAAGAAAGTCACTATGCCACCTATTTCCGAATGCAAGTTGCCGTATGTTGTACATTTTCACATCTCAGTTCTGAAAATGGATGCGTTAGAAAACAAATCCTTCCCCCTGAGCAAAGATCCACTAAAATCAGAGCAATAACTGATATGCCACTATAGATTCCTCTGTTTAAAAGCCCATGCTTATAAATGAAACCTGGGGTTGCATTTTCAGCAAACAGTGCTGTTGACCAGAGGAAGGGAAAAGATTCCCACTGCCATGCAGATGTCTACAGTGATTACCCAGTTCAAGTAAGTACAGACATGTGTTAAATCTCCATTTGCATGAACAGGTAGTTTTACAACAAGGGGTTCACCTTGGTGGGGTAGGGGAAGTGCATACAGGAAAAAAGATAGAAAGGAAAAACCCAACCAGCAATTTTTGTCTCCATTTACTTGTTTAAGGCAGAAGTCATGAAAGTGTGTAGAGTGAAGAGACCTACTTTGCCAAGAAACTACTTTTGTTGAGTTTGGATACTGGCACAGAGTTGGAGCCTTTTCCTTAAATCTGTTCAACCACAGCCAACTCAAGCCTTTCCTTTAAGGCAGTACTTGAAACTGTGACTACTCCAGGTTTTCCTACAATTCAGTCTATGTAACACAATCACAACAGCACTTCTTCACACCTACATATAGAAGATACATGAGAGCATTGCTCTGATCAGCACAGTTTAGTCCTGTTTGGTTTTACTTTAGAGCTTCTTGGAGTAAAGACCCTTACTTTGGTCAATACACAGACCTTACTAATTTCTTGAGAAGAATGGCTGTGTTCCCTGCTGAATTCTCCGTGTGTATGGAGACATCTACCCATACAGACACCACAGTGGCAAGCATGCAAGAGGTGTGATCTATGGTAATGGGGACTTCTTTAATGACCTACAGCATAACATCAAGATGATAGCACCTCCTCTACGCTTCAGCTCCTCCAAGCAGGTCTCACAGAAAACTGTCCTTAATGTGATGTCTATCCTGGAAAGCACGCTGGTAGACTTGGAATTTAGTGAGGGATACGATCAGACAGAACTAATAGCTTTTCCTCCCGAGGTCAGCTACAACACTACTAGTACTCAAACTAAATGCTACTTGAGTAACAGAGTCCCGCAGCGTGTCTATCCAGTCACAACTTAGACATCCATATTCATAGAAAGTGTTGCATATTTCTTTTCCTGATGAACAAGGAAGAGACTCTACTGACAGTCCATCACCCATTTTCCAAGTTTTGAAGGTTTTTACTCCTTTATGAAATAGTTGCCCTAGTTTAGCAAAGCACACATCCTGTATTAAGGAATATAAACATAGCTGACTACAAAACAAAGAGCAGAAATAAACCACTCATGCATTTCAGCCTTCAAATGTCATCCACTGCCTTCTGCCAATCACTTTCCTAACACAAACAAGACCCACAAAGAAGAAAACCAATTCCTAGTTAGGAATTGTTCACAGAAGTAGAGAATCCAGAAGTAGCCAAAGGACTGAAAACACCAGAAAATGAAGTTTGCTGCTGAGATTTGGAGGTTAGCAATTTAAACTTAAAACCACATAGCCAATTCTGAATATATGTTGATATTTTTCCCACAGGTGATGATACAGTATCAACTTCAGTTCGCATTTTATGAGACCAGTTTGGTAGAAGGACTTTCTTTCAAGAAAACAAAAATACAGTTTCAGTTTAGGAAAGTTACCAAAGCAATCTCATTTCCTTCCTTGCCTGCGGGGAATTGGTGAACGACAGACTAGGATGTGCAAGTCCTGCACTCCTACTACCTTAGCAGAGAGGGTTCTGCTGGAAGCTTTCCACGTCATGCTGTCGTGGCTCAGCCCCAGTCCCAGGCGGCCGCTGGCTCAGCCCTGCCCGGCGGGATGGGGGGGCAGAACGGGGAGGCAAAGGCAAAGCCCCGGGGGTTGGGGTAAGGGTAGGTCACTGGGACAGCAAGGCACAGAGAAACAACACCGGCACTGATAACGGAATGGACACAGCAGGTGACAACACAGGGCGACTTACCAACCCGACGGACCCTCAGCCCGTCCCAGAGCCACGCTGAGCCCCCCTCGCCGCCTGGCCCCCTTTTATGGGGAGCATGACGTCACGTGGCATGCAATAGCCCCTGGCCAGCTTGGCTCACCTGTCCTGGCTCCTGGTGAAAATTAACTCCATCCTAGCCAGAACCGTGCACCACGAGTACCAAAGTTTATTCAAGCCTCAAACTGGCATCCAGTTAACTTCTTTTCTTAATAAATTTTTAATAAAATGTACAAAAGAAAGAGCATCCAGTTACTTTTGCACTGGACTGAATCAACCATCCAAACCAAAGATAACTCCCTAGAGTACCGTTAGTTAGCTTATATCTATTAAGAAAATAATAATAAAATAACAGAGACCCTACCTTCCCCCAGAAACATTTTATGAAATGAGTAACACTTCATGAAGTAACATGCATGTGAGCCACTAGAAAGCTACAGATAACGTCAGCAACTTTTTAAGCCTAAATCTCCACAAAGCTGTTACTCTGTACATGTATATAAACACACATGCCCTGTACACACACAGAGGCAGGGTCTGGTTTTGTTGGGTTTTCGGGGTTTTTTTGTTTGTTTGTTTGGTTTTTTTTTGTTTTTTTTTTTTGTTTTTTAAAAGAAGAAAGTACTGCATTATGAGAAGCCAAAAGCAGCAGCAGCTCAGTTAAGTGCGGTATCCTCCCCCTGCCATGTGATCTGGACAACAAGCAGCAACACGAGCACTGAGCTTAGAGTAAATTTACTTTTTGGAGACAAACTGAGTAAACACACACAATCCTTTTGCATCACTCAGTTGAAAGTTACATTAAAAAATATCATAAGCAGCATTTATAAAGGTTACTTCTGGTTAGCAGCAGTTGGCCACTGTCAGAGTGCAAATGCACTTTTATAATCAACATTGCTTGAAGGATTGATGTTTTGAATGTTGCTATCTTTCCTGTCCCCATCTGGCTGTTAAGAGGGCAGTCTCAACGCCCTGAACGCAGCAGAGTGAAACAGCTACAGGTAAAACGCAAGAACCAACCCTGGCCAAGCACCAGAAAGCAGAACATGATCCCATAAGTAAGTGCAACACAAAAAGTGCCATTGAGCAGCACCATAATATTTACAGTAGCCCTGTGGAGGGTGTTAAGGTTCGGTTGCAGCTATTGTGCACCAGGGAGGTGTATGAGAGAAGACTAGCCAAACCAGGACAAAAAGACTTCTTGGAGAAGTCTTTCTCAATGGATCACCTGGAAAGGCTCAGAACAGTAAGGAAGACACTGGTAAAAGATACGTGCTAAACTTCATGTTTAACACATCAGACAGTAATGCATAAACACAACTCAGACATCAAAACAAAGTGGGAACAAACTGCACAGCCTAAGAGCCATTTAGCACCTAACTTGATGAGACTCTTGATTCTGGGAATCTCATGGAGTGGGGAAAAAAAATAATACTGGAATCAAAAACTGCCCTGGCTGTTGAAGAAGTAGTACACAGAGAAGATACTTTGGGGGGAAGAAGGGAGGTGTCATAATTTTGTAATTAAGTATTCAATAAAAGCTAATTACTGTAATTTCCATTCCCTTACACTCATTAAAATATCCTGTGAGGCTCCACAAATTCTAACAACCAGTATAAACCATTGTTTAGGAAGTTGAATCAGAATAGTTTATCAAAAAGCTCACCCATCAGAAATAGGATTTCTCCAGTGCAAGACCACCATCTTATACTGCTTTTCAGACCCAACATGGACACTGCACATGAAATTTATCTACCAGTACTTCATGGGGAAACAAATCCGAACGTATGCAAAAGTCTATAGGTCCTGAATAACAGAACTTCTGGATTTAAAAGATTTCCACATGCAACATCTGACGTGTCAGAACACTTGCTATCGCTAAATTAGCAGACACCTAATCAAAGGCAGCATTCGCAAGGAGTTACTGTGTCCAACAGCACCTTCAAGAAAGAAGACACAAGTATGAAATCTTAGGTCTGTAAAGCAGACCTTAACCATTTCCCCCTGCTGAAGGAGGGATTTAAGAGAGTAGCCAACTCCAAAAGGAGCACAGGCTGACCTATTTCACCACACTGCTGTATACTGGCAATCCCTGGAAAGCTTCAACTACCATACATCAGCTCACACATCATCATAGTTAAAGCCACCTTCATGAGCCATGTTGCCTGTGCTTTGTGGCAACTACATCCCGTGACATAGGCAGGTTTCTGCACTGGCACTTAACGCTAGCAAGACACTGGGATCTACGCAGGAATTCTCCCTCTGGACAGTTTGTGAATATAAAATGACACAAATAAAAGTTTGGAGAAGGAATATTTTCAAAACCTGAACTGAGTTAATGCTATTCCCAAAGAGCCTCCATTGAAATCTTTCCAAATTAAATATTCAAATTCAAAAAGAAAAAAACTAGTTTGTCAGCAAGGCTTGTGATTTGGGAAGGATGTTGACTTCCTTGCCTAAGCTGTCATTTTATCTATTTCTCCCTTGCCATCCTCTGTTCTCCATAGCACCAGGCTCCTGGGTCATATCAAGTCTTTCACAATGCATTTTAGCAGATGAACCAGAGCTGCTGCACGCTGTCACCAACCCTCTCTAGACCAGTTTCTGGAAGCACAAAGGGCAGGAGATACCCAAAAGAAGTTCTATCAACTGCAGCAATCTGGACAGTTTACTCATTAAAAAAAGACATCCTGTCATAAGGTCTGAACATTGGTATTGTCAAGATGATGTACTATTATTTAGCTGCTCTCAAGTTTGACTGGTTCCCAAGTCTCACAATTTAATGACAAAGACAAATGCTGAAAAGTTATGGTTATTTCACAAAGCAGCCATTCCACCTCAATGCCACAGCTTCCTTTGGTATGTAAGAACACAGATTGCTCTGCTGGCTCATGTCATAAAGCCAATTTTCTTATGCACCAGATACCTGTGATTTTAAAGTCCTCCCCCTCAGCTTGTAGAAGTAAAAGTGTCTCAGGTAGTAAGAGGGACAGTGGTCAGTCACCTTTTCCCAAAGAAAGCGGGTAGATGGCAGCTGCTCCCCCTCCAGCAGCAGGCTCTATGGCCAGCCCCGGCCTAGCCTCGAGCCCAGCACACCCAAGGTTATTCTGTGCAGAACTGTTATAAAACCTGATTTTTGACAGCTTCTGTGACAACAGGCTGCTCCTTCCGCTATCACATATGAGGTAGGCATGCCTCCTCTTATTTAAAAAGTCAAGCAAAGAACTATATCAATGACAGTAAGGTCAATGGTTTATCCCTAAGGCAAGGGAGCGAAGGACAACAATAAGCACTCTCACTGAGGTCACTGATGATACATTTCCGCTGCACAGGTGCAAGCCTTACAAGAACTGCTCCATGACCAAATGGATTTCTTGCTCCGGTGATCTATTCCCTTCAGTTGTGCTCAAACACAACAGCCAGAACATCCTCGGAAAGACTAACTTCAAGCTGTAGCACTTCAGTCAGAATCTACTGCACACTATGATAAGCCTGAAATCTCAAACTCCATATTTTTCTAGGTAAACAAGCTTTCAGAAATCAGCTCCCTTACAGAAACATTTTAAAAGG
Source organism: Grus americana (assembly GCF_028858705.1). Taxonomy (NCBI): domain Eukaryota; kingdom Metazoa; phylum Chordata; class Aves; order Gruiformes; family Gruidae; genus Grus; species Grus americana. The sequence continues at coordinate 82,098,959 of NC_072853.1, read as the reverse complement.
CCAAATGAAAACAGGGGAAATAAACTTGTATTTAATAATTTTCTTTTAAAAAGAAGTAAACTCAGTAGACAATTTCAATGTTATAATTTTAAATTTTTTTAAATGCGTGTTGTGTTCATATCCCATCTGCATGACATGTTTTCGAAAAAGCAATTTTATTCACATTTAACCTTTGTTTAGAGCAAGTTTTAGCCTTTTTTTTAAAAAATTAAAAAAATTTAAAAGTTTTTGAAAATTACATTTGTGGAAGACAGATCTACTCAAAGATGCTAGGAATTATTCACCAGGCTTTGTAAACAAACTAATTTAGACTTCTCAAACATGCAACTCTCCTGTCCATCTTAACATGGCAATTGTAGCTTCCAATAAAATTCTATTCAATAGAGCCTTGGACTAGAAAATAAACAAACAAAAGGCAGCACAATGTAGTTAATGTGATTAGTCACAAACACTTAGCTGCCTGAGATTATTACGCACATAGTGTATATGTGAATTTCAAAAAGTTGTCTAGTACCAATAAGTGTAACAATGTAACAATCCATGCAAAGCATTTATTACTAGGGAATTACGTTATCTCATGTTTTAGAAGTGGTGTCTTGAGCAGGAGTTATCCTTGCCCTAAGGGATCTCTTCAGCTTTGAGATGAGAGGCAGTTTGGGCAACTTCCTGATGCTCCGCAGTTTCACAGCAGATGGGAAGGCTGTATGAAAGACAACAGCCATTTTAAAAACCATTTGTAGGTGACTGTCCAAAATCTCACCTAAGATGCTAGCAAGCAGCAAATGAGAAGGCAGCATTCAAGACGTTTCATCATCCCTAAAATGGCATACCACAGTACAGCGTTAGCCTACAGAGCCCACTGTGCTGAAACTTACGTACCACACACCTAACCGCAGGTGCTACTCTGAACACTGTCAACCCAGATATTCGGGTTGCTCCTAAGGCACACAGCAATTGGGTGTTTCCTCAGTGCTACTCCTCCGCCCGGGATCACAGTCACATCCTGTTAAAAAGCAACTTTTTACGGTGATTAAGCAGTTCAGTTGCCAAAGGCACCAGAAGCCCCAGCAGCTTATGAAAAGAAGGCTTCCCTTTATCAGATTTAGCTTTCTTCTCCTCTGCATCACCCAGAAAGAAAGCAGCAAACAAGAGCTTCTCCAAGTGTCACAGTAATTAACGATGTGCAGAAGCGCCAAGGAACTCGGATCGATGAGCACACTAGTGATGCATGGGACAAATTACCCAAATTGAAAGACCCAAGTTTTGACCAGGAGGTTTTGGGGATTTTTTTTATTCAAATTTATTTTCTTTTATTTTTGAACCTCTATTCCACCTGTTTCTCAACCCAGGTAATGGTCTGTACTGCAAAAATTAATTTGCCACGTGTAGTCTGCATTCCCAGGATCGAGCCTCCACTCTGAATAGAGGAAAGAGGTGAATTAATTAAGAATATCCTAGTTGCACTGATCCTCCTCTTCTTCACAGTTTCTATCGGGTAGTTCTGGAACAGTAAAGCCCTCCTCCACTTCACCGAGGGCTCCAGAAGACTCCTTGTCCATCACATTCCTCCCCCAAAATTGTACATTAATTGAAGCAAGTATTCCTCTGAACTCACAGGGAAGCAGCCATGCCTTCCTATCACAACACTAACTGCTCCTCAGCGATACAATTTTTTGCAACTGACCCTTTCAACTCTGGGGACAAACTAAGACTTCTCTCTTCAGGAAGAATCCAAAGAGGCTTTGATCACAACATTCAGGTTCACCCCATTTATGCAGAAATTATTCTAGCGATGGTATCAAGTGAGTGAAACCTCACAACAGTGAGAATATCTTTAGCTTAAAGCTTCCGACTTCTACAATGCTTCCGAAAGCGGAGCTCATTTGGCAATAAATGAAAGGAACTGCAGAATCTGCTTGAGGAGTAGTGTTTTCCCCCTTTCCTTTTTACAATCTTCATGCATATTTTGGATGTGAGAGAGGTGTATTCTTTGGCAGTTGCCTTCTGGACTCCCAAAGATTTGAGCAGACCATCTCTGTTGCTCCACCCACAAGCCCTCAACAACAACAAAAAAAAAGGGGGGGGGGAATGTAGTGATCCTATGTAGTTGCCCAATACTATGAGGGGAAGGCATATATCCTATAGAGTTTCCTAAATACTAGAAGGGCAACACATATATGGGACAGGTAAAAGTTAAAGAAAGCTTAGAACTAGCTGGCAGGAAAACAAGCTTTCTGTACTCGCCTGAGTAAGAAAGTCAGCTTGCCTGCCACCAGCTGACTGTTCCAGTAGTCCTTCACACCAGCAGCAAAGCAGCTGAAATTCATCCCTGATGCAACTCCAGAGAGACTAATAGGTTTCCACAAGAATGAATCAGGCCCTGTATATCTAAAACCAAACCCACTAAAGTTTCACTGAAGCGAAATTGCAGGAGTACAATCTATGGGTAACAGCTGGAGAACATTAACTCTCCCCCTCCTCTTTCCTGGGGTTAATTTTTTTTTTTTTCTGTTCAGACAGGAAGCAGTCATATAGCATACTGCATAATATAAGGATCCTGGGATATAAAGACAAGTAGAAAAGGATTACAAAGAGCGCTCTAAAAAGCTTTTAGCAAAGTTACGCTGCCATAACCCCTGAGCTGCCTCCACATTGTAAGCCACACCGCTACCCCTACATCATGAATCGAGACAGCAGTTACCTCCCACCTATTTTTTTTTTTAAATGTATAATTAAAGGTATTTTAAGGGTCTCAGAGCAGCGGGAGCCCGAGGGCCGTGTCCTGGTTCCCAGCGGGGGTCGTCCCGTACGAGGCGAGGAGGGGGGGTGCCCGGGCGAGAGGCGCCGCGGCGGGGTACCCCGCCGCGGCGCCTCTCGCCCGGGCACACCCCCCCCCCCAACCGGGGAAACCTCCGCTACTGCCCCAGCACCCCTCTTTTCCCCCCGACTCACCCTCGCTGCCGTACTGCTTGCCATTGTTCGCGCCCATCCTGCCGGCTTCATGCTCGCCGCCTCCTTCCCACGCCGCCGCGCAGCATCTCTACCGCGGGGGCGCCGAGTGACCGCGGATGATGGAGTGGAACCGGGGTGGAAGGGTTGGGGCAACCCTAGGAGTTTTTACGACGACATGTCCAAAGCAGCCCTGCAACTTCTTCCGCTTCTTCTCGGGTGGCCGACACCCTCCCTTCCCCCCCTCAAAAAAAAAAAAAAAAAAAAGGAAAAAAAAAAGAGAGGGAAAGAACTAAAAATGCGATGTATCGGGGCGCCTTCCCCGCCCCGGTTTCCAGCCGGGGTGTCAGGGCAAGGGAGGCGGCTCCAGTTATAATCCACAAGCGGGACGGGCGGGACGACCCCCGGGCTCAGGCTCCGCCGCCCCGCGGCCGGCGCTGGGGCTCCTCCGGTACTTCCGCGCCTCTCCGCCTTCCTCCTCGCAGCCCCGCTGCTGCTGCTGCTGCCTCCCCCGGGAAGCCACTGCCAGCCACTTGTTGCCCGGGGAAGGGAGGAAGAGGAGAGCCGCCGCCGCAGACTTTTGTTAGCGGCAGGCGCCTCCTCCCGGCGCCCAGCACCGCCGGGCCGGGGGGAGGGATGAAGGGAGGGCGGGAGGGATGGAGGATGGAGCCGTGAGCCGGCCCCGACCTTTAAAGACACAGCGCCCGGCCCGGGGGCTCCCCCCCGCGACTCCCTCCCTGCCTCTCCCCGTTTCGTCGCCGGCCGCGGGCCGCCCCCGCCGGTGATGCCCCAGCGGAGGGCCCCGGGGGCCGCCCGGCCCGGCCTTCCTGCCCTTCTCCTTGCAGCGGTCTGCTCCAGCCCCGGGCCCGCCGTCCTGCCGCCCTCCTCGGCTCTCCCCCGGCTGTGCCCCGGCGGGGGTTTGCCGGGCCCTGCCGGGTTGCCCCGCGCGGGGCGGGCTCACGGCCGAGCCCCGAAGCCCACCGTGAAGGCAGCGGGGGGGTGCAACGGGGCTGTGCAGCATCCCACCGTCCAGGGCGGGGCTGGAAGCTGTTTGCCCGGGTGTCCTTCCGATGGTTAGACGCTGCGGGTCGGGCACCTTCGTGGCACCCTCCGACCCTCTGCCACCCACAGAAGCTGTCAGAAAGTCGCCCTGTGTACAAGGAAGCCGCACAGGTTTACCTGTCGCTCCCTGCTTCTCCGGAGTTCGAGCTGTTTTCTCCTTTGCAAATAGTCTTCCCACAGACACTGAGCTTCAGTGAATCACTCCTGGCCTTTGTCACCACATCGAAGAAAAAAGCCCAACTGTTTAACATCTCCAAACTAGTTCTTCAGGTATCCTATAGGGCTGGTGTTTTGAGATGAGATGTTTCTATTTAATTCAGCTTTCTTAAAAACCAGCTTTTTCTTTCGCCCCAAAAGACAGACTTTAATGCTCAAGAGCATGGGGATTGCCATGAAATCAGAAGCAATATATGCCCACTCAGCTCAAACGTTAGGGCTGTTATTACAAACTGATAGGGACTCACCAGCCATTGCCAATGTCATCCCACAGAACATTACATACCTGAAACAGCGGAGTATGCTCAGCGGCATGAGGGACAGCACTGATGGGGTAAGGGCCTTTCCGAGGGCCCCCCACCCTAACAACAGAACTGGGCATCACAGTTTTCACTACTGCAGGGGAGTTCGCAGTGCTTCTGCCTGGCAAAAGGGGCTGGGTGACGAGAGATAACCTCAAATGGATGTGAGGGTAAACTGCCTGTGCGAACAGGTTAATACCCAAAACTACCAGTCCTGAGAGGATGCTTGGCCCCAAAGGGATAACACTAAAACAACAAAAATAACAACAATGAAGTTTGCTCAAGATGACTATTACACAAATTAATCAGGGGTTACCAAAAAGACTTTTGGAAAAGAGTCAGATTGAAAAGAAGTAAAAAAGAAGGATGAAAGTTTGCGATAGGTGGAGAGAGACATCTTGGAGGAGACACAGAGCAGCAGCCCAACCTGGTTTGGCGCTGCCAGATGTCACCCCACTGGCATCTCGCCTCTGCCTTGGCCTGATGGCGCCCGCCCTCTGCCCGGTGGCAGTTTGGGGTGTGACAAGTGGGGACCCACACCCCAGGTGTGTGGGGGGTACTTGTGGCACGTGCATTAGCCAGTCATAGGGAGCAGCACGGGCATGCGTAAATACACCTGAAATGTGGGTTAGGCAGGTACCTGCAGGAGGTGTGTGTGTGAATAGGGGGACCCACACTCCCAGAAGAGGGGTGTGTGCTTGTAACCCACACAGCCTGGGGGGTGGCGTGCCCTCAGCCGAGTGTGTGTGAGACTAGGAGCCTTTAGCATTAGTTATAGATGGGTCTTTAGAAGTTTATAGCTGTTTACTATCATTTTGCAAGCATCTACTATTATGGTTGATGTGTTGTATTGTTGATACTGATCCTCAGCATGCAGCTCACTGATTGCCAGGTCATTGCATGTCCTTATTAAAAAGACAAAAAAGCTTTAATCCTGATTTGATTTAAACTATGAGTTGAGCAGTTTTCCCTGCACCACACTATGTTCTTATGTACAAAACCCCCCGTCTTCCTAAATATATCACAGCACACACTAGACAATTACTGGGCAAACTACATCTTTGTCAACATATGCAAATGCCATATGAAACTGCAGAGGCGAAAGCATCAACACTGACAGCACTACAGAGAAAGTTTCTAAAAGCTGAAGTTTTGAGGATGGGAGGTTAACTTCAAAAGAAAAATGTGCATTTTCATTAAGAGGTGGGCTAATTACCTGAAGCTGAATCCTGGTTTCAGCTGGGATAGAGTTAATTTTCTTCCTGGCAGCTGGTATAATGCTGTGTTTTGGATTTAGGACGAGAATAATGTTGATAACACACTGGTGTTTTAGTTGTTGCTAAGTAATGCTTATGCTAAGTCAAGGACTTTTCAGGTTCCTATGCTCTGCCAGCGAGGAAGTGCACAAGAAGTGGAGAGGGGGCACAGCCAGGACAGCTGACCCAAACTGGCCAAAGGGATATTCCATACCATGTGACGTCATGCTCAGTATATAAACCGGAGGGGGGATCACTGCCCAGGGACAGGCTGGGCATCAGTCAGCAGGTGGTGAGCAACTGCAGTATACATCGCTCGTTTTGCAAATAATAATAGTATTAGTATTAGTGATAATAATAATTCCTTTGCTGGCCTATTAAACTGTCTCTATCTCCACCCATGCATTTTACTTTTTCTTCTGATTCTCCTGCCCATCCCACCAGGGGGTGGAGGAGGAGTAAGTGAGCGGCCGCGTGGTGCTGAGCTGCTGACTGGGGTTAAACCACGACAAGCTGAAATGAGTACCAGCAGCACAGATGATTGACAAGTAATCAGGCAATGTTAATTAGGCTCTAATGCCATCAGATACTGGTTATTAATGCTTCTACTTGTGCAAAAGTTTTGTTCCGGATTCAGGATGACTACACACATGCTTCAGTTCTCAAAAATCAGTGAAGGTCTGAAGAAAAGATTGCCTCCTGGGGTCAGACTCAGCAAATGACCATCCTAGTTTTTTTGAAAGTTAGTCTAAAAATATAGTTTTCTGTAATCAAAGGTTAATTTCTAACCGCTGATAGTAAACAAACTTTGTACTGTGCCAAGGCAGGCAGGCTTTGACACAAGTGTTTGCTTTCAACATCCTCTGTTTTCTTTTTGAGACCTACCTGTTCAGGGGGCGGGGGAGAAGCAATCTGCCTTCTGTAAAACGGTAGAAGATTATGGTGCAAGGTTAATGTTTGCCTTACTTACAAGCCCACAGATTGCCAACGAAGACATACAACCAAGTACTTTATTACCTGTTGTGTGGCTTGTAGGGTTTGAAAAACCCACCCCAAACACTTCCTAGGAGCTCACCTGGGGAGAGCAGGATGCAAAAGAACAAAAACTAGGGCTTTCTATGGCGCAGCAGCCTGCCTCTGCCACTCAAGCCCTCACCTCCATCTCAGCGACGGGGAGATGTGGCTGCTACACCCAGCCATGCCGCCCTCCCCCCAGCCGGTACTGTGGGTCAGCGCAGTCCCCAGCTGTGGGAGAGCACATGCAGGCTGGAACCCACACGTGTCCCCACTCCACGTGCAGCCCAGCTGTGGGCTTAATCTTCGTCTGAAATACAGTGACGGGAGTAGCCACTGCAAACGGCTCCCTAGGCAACCACTCAGCTCCTCACGTCACGTCGTGTGCTCTGCATCCCGAGGCGGTCAACCACCTGAAAGGTTTCCTGTGTGGGTGATAGGGACGGGAAGGCCAGCGATCCCACTTCTAACCCCTAGAAAGCCGTGCATTTGTTGCAGCAGCCATTCTTGCACATAAAAGAGAAATTTCTTAGACCAATTGGAAACATAACCTCACACAGACCCAAGCGCATAGCTGTACGTCAATAATTTTACAAGAGTCAGAAAGAACGTGAGAAGGAGTACAGCAGCTTCCATCCAAACTCAAGATGTGATGCACCACAACTAAAATAAATCCCTTTGCCAAGGAGCATTTTTAAGAATAGCATAGGCTGGCGCTTTGTGAGACACGAAGTTCAGCTGTTGAGGGAGCTCTGTAAAGAATAAAGACATTAGACAAACAAGTTACCACTCTGTCAAGTTTATGGTATAAATCTCAGGAATGTTCTGATGTTACAGAACCAAAAGGAAAGGGAAAAAAACCACCAAAAAACCCCCAACCCTAAAAAAAACACCCTTACCAAAAACCAGAAAAAAAGCCTAGAGAGGAAAGAACATCTTGGTTTAGGAGATCTGAATTTCTCAATTCAGCTTTCAGATGAAGGACTGAATATTTCTGCTCCACATCCCATTACACTTTTTCTAGAGGAGAATGAGATGGAGAGCACGTGGAGAAGCAGTGAAGCACCAAACTCGTTTCGGTACAAAGACGTAAAACTCTCAGCAGAAACGTATTTGTCACAGATGATATTACTGACAATGGGTAACCCTTTTGTGTGAGGCATTTAGGACAGTCAATCTTGGGGCTTCATAAGCCCGAAAGTGTCAGCATGAAGAGAGAAGTTGGGAAATGCTACTTCAAAGAGGACCTACCAGTTTCCACTCAGACTGAGTCATCGTATAGCCATTCGGTATTTACCAAACGCTTGGTTCATTGTGGGATTCGCTGTGGGAGTCTGGGAGGCCTATTATGCATAGCCATATGGTTTGGGACTTAGTACCATTATGGTGCCTGTGGATGAGGCCTAAGAAGATATTTTCTTTTAACAGTTTCAGAGATGTTTCACTCATTCTTGGCAAACTTATGTAGTAGTCGGGTTTTTTTTTTCTTTTCCTCCTTGTCTTCCAGTTGGTCAGTACCTTATGTGTTGAGACTGTTCAGCCTGAACTACAAACATAGTTATTTATATATAAATTCAAAGGACTGGTGGGAATCTCTTGGCTGTGACTGAGTTAAGCTCCCTGAACCACATCATAGAATTCCTTTGTGAAACATTTTACAATAACCCTTTAAGATACCCTAGCCTTCAAAATGGAGCAAAGAATCTGAAAGCACATCAGTTCTGCCGTCTTCTCAGCGATCCAAAGGAGATGAAGTGCTTTCTGTAAGGACAAGAATAACTTTTGGATTTGTTGCCTCTTAATATAAGCAGTATGAGCCCACCTAAGAGGGAAGGAGATGGAGTACTATCAACTACTGTCTTTGCAAGACTGGGAAAGATCCATCGTTATATGAGATGTGCCTTCCTACTTTGCCATTTTCCTTCTTCGTGAAGAGACATCAGTGCATTTTTCTTAGATTTGTATCCTGTTCCAGCAAGGGGAACTTAGAAATTATCAGGGCTGAGGAAGAACAAGCAAGTTTTGGGCCAAAATGTTTCTATTTGGATGTGTTGCTACAATCGTTCCTGGGAGTGTTTGTATTACATCTCTATTCATTATGGGCCTCCCTCTGTGGTGCATTATATGTCTCATGATGCACCATTTTTCTATTCCATGAATAAAACCACAGTGATTTTGGAAGAAGTAGCCAAACAAAGGGTTCTGGATAGAGAAAAAAAAAATATAAAAAATTTGAAAGCAATGGAACTATTTCCATAAGGCATCATCACAGCAATTCCAAGACTAAATATTTTGGCTCTGGAATTTTTGCCACAGTTGGTTTTGGTGGGGTTTTTTTCTTCAGTTTTAGTCTAAGCTTTCCTCTTTGAAATAATAATAAGCAAAAATCAAAAACTTCCAGCTCCTTCCAACTAGCTTTATGTCGAACTTCAGTTTAAAAGCTGTTTTTAACCCAGGCCTTCAAATTCCACCAACAAAACTAAGACTACTTTCCTGTTTGGTATAGGAAGCTTTGATTTTTCATACTTGAGACATTCTAAGCATTTGTTTTCACACTTTGTATTTAAATAAAATTATGAAAAAAATTAGTATCTTTTTAAAGACAGCAGAAGCCAAGTAATATTTTTCTAATTAATTCTACTTTTACATCACCATGTTCAAATGGCTGCATATATATTTTGTGAACGCTTTGTGATAATATCTGTGTTGACTGCTTTTGGGCATTCTAAAGTGAAAAAGAGTCCAAAAGAAATTTGACTAATAAGTTGCTGGCAACTTAAAGCAATTATCAAAAGCACATGGTTTTATTAACTACAAAATGATCCATTAATACTACCTACCTCCTAAAGGAGAGGGGGAAAAAAGGTAATCTAAGTTGTCTTCATCATTATAGATAAAAGTTATGTCCTCACTGCCACGTAACCTGAGAGTATGTGCCATTTTATCATTAGCAGCCTTACTACAAGTACGAGTGACTTGATCTACATGGCTAAAAAGCCGCAGGATCTAAGGATAGCTCCAGTTGTATTTTAAGGGGCAGCTTTTAGTAGAATCTGTTCTGCTGGCTGAGAACTCTCATAGCATCCCCTCGCATGAGGTCAGGCTGCTCCAGCCAAGCAAAGGCTCTGGTCCCACAATGACTGCAGGAGGACTGGTTAAAATGCTTTAAATCAAGGGGGTGCTCAAGTTCTAGGACACTTTGGACTTTAATGAGTTTGTCTTACGATAGGTGCTGATGGGATCGCAGGACAGATCAAGTACAGGCAGTTCTATCAAATAATGATCATCCAGTTTTATTTTATACTTCTTTCAGAAGTTCAACTACTTTAAATCTTAAACAAAAAAGATTTTAACCAACCTGAGATTTTAAGGCATTTTTGCTGATTTTTTTTTTCAGTTTCACAGGAGAAGATCCTCACTTGGACTTGATTTTTCCCTTCTTCCAACAACAAAAGCAACAAATAAAGATCAGACTGTGTTGAAACACATTTTATATTGCATGTCAAATCTGTTGAAAAGAACAGTGAGCTTGCAAAGTCAAGCTCCTAAGTCTCAAGTGTTAGCAAACACAGGAATGAAGACCGTGTGCAGGTCCAGAACCACCGTCCCGAATTCCCCTGCCTTGTCGATCATACACCTTCCACAACAAGGCTGGGGCCTACAGCCAGCACTGCAAAACCACTTCGTTCCCAGAAGCAGTTTGCAATTATGTAAATTACAGCATTATAATGCATAAGCATATCGGTGACATAGTAGGGCTGTAGAGGCAAAATTAATTCTGGCATTTCACAGCTCATGTCTGACCTTGCAATTTTAATGTAGGGGATTTCTTGTTTGGTTTAAAACACAGGGTTGGCTGGTGCATTCTCCAAGAGCTAAGCAAAGAATGAACTTGAGAAGATACATTGCCTCATCCCAGTGACATCTATAGCGATCGTTTGCAGGGTTGGAAGCCCAAGCTCTGCTAAACAGACTGCTGCTAGCTGGACTAAGGGAAGCACTGATGGCAATGGAAGATTTTCCAAGCACCATGGTGGTATCAGTGCTGTCCTTCTGCTCGGGGCCCTGGCTGCGGCACGCTCTGCAGCTGCTCTGGCCAGGTTTCCTTTCTGTGCAGCACGCGGCAGGGTGAGATTTGTGCCCGGGTTGCGCGTAGTGGGCACTCGCACTGCGGGCACTCCCTGACCAGGGATGTGGACAGACCCTGGAAACCCCTGCCTAGAAACAGCCTGCAGGAATCAGCACCGGGGGAAGATGAAGCAATTTTTCAGCGCCGCGTATCTTCTCCCAAGAAGCAGCAGCTGCTGTGGGGTCACGGGGTGCTGGACAAAGGATGCTGAACAGGTTTGTATCTGAGATCAGGGGGGCAGGCTATTTTATTTTTCCCAATCTTTACCTGTTTTCAAGAAGCAGGCAAAAAAAAAGAAAAGTATTAGAATGTTGATTTTTTACAAACAGTATTCCTGATCTTTTGGTATGGATTTCTCCTTTCTCCCTATAGACAAAAAGCTTTCAGAAGCCTGGAAGTTAACAGAAGCTGAGACGGAACATCTTAACTTGATTCCTTCAGGTGCAGTATCATATATTTGGGAAATTTGTTTTAAAGTATTTTTTAAAGTTTTGAAAGTTGGGTTGTATTTTTTTTTCCTAAGTCTTCAGAGGAACACACATACCTTTAAACAGATGCATAAAAGCTCTAAAAGGAGTATTTTTGCGTGTGTTTGTCATAAATGTACAGATATGCATATACACAAAACCACATTTCATTTAACCTTCTTGTTGATGATAGCCTAAGGCCAAAAGGATTAAAATCTTTATTTGCTGCACCTCCGAAAGCAACCTCCTCCTTTCAGATGCCTTTGGCAGGAGACAGCGCAGTTAGCGAAACAGAGCACTGCCGGGTGGAAAATGCTGCCAATACAGATGACAGCAGCACTTTGTCTCGGTGGAAATGCTTTGTAGCTCGAGTCATGCCTTGTCCCTTCAGACATGCTCAGTAGAGCTGCCCTGTCCCCCATCCCCTTCTCACAGCCTTCCTAAAATGCCTTTCCCTCAACAGGGAGGGATCCTATGTTAAGGGTAAACATACAGCTCCAGCCATTTCCCTTTTTGTTTTACTCCATTTCCGCTTTGCAGTATTGTTTAAGCATAAGGTAAAACATATTGCAGAAATGGCCATTCACCCAAAAACCTTAAAAATCAAGGTGTTCAGAAGCAAATGTAATGCTTTCTTTTGCCCATATTCCTACTGGACAAGTCCACATAGGATGCAGTAAGTTATAGTTGTTGGCATATTGAATTATTTTAATAAGATCATTCCCGAAGATTCCTTCTGTACACTTCTCAAATTCTTCAGTCTTATCAGGATTGTCAGAGAAAAGAAGGGTGTGATACCCAGGTGGGTTTTTTTAATATTTATTTTTCATTTTTACTTGCTCTCTCCTAGTTCCTTGCTGAAATAGCAGAAACATCTGTCTCCCTTCATTGAGGAGAATCATTTATGAGTCCCAGATTTACCAACAGTATCAGTTACATCCAGCAAACCTCACTCTTGGTCTTATTAATTACTTTCCATCTGCTTTTCCCTCAGGCATCTTGGTTAACAGAAAAATGCTGACAATCAACAGTAATGGCTTCTTAAGTTAGTTATTTATTAAGTCAAGCCTTTTGCAGACACAGTTTCAATAAATACATGGTGGTTGGTTTTATGTTTCTTTTTTTTTTCTTTTTTTTTCATTTTTTTTCTTTTTTTTTCTTTTTTTTTTTTTTCCCCCAGAAAGAGTCATCTTTGAATTGGACCTAGTTGAAAAACAAAAATGCAACAATTCCAGAAGCTGTGGACAGTATGGGAGCAGGGGTGGTTTGCTTTTATTAATTATTTTATTTTATTTTATTTTATTTTATTTTATTTTATTTTATTTTATTTTACTTTATTTTAAACTCACTGATGGTCCTAGCCTCTGCTTTGAACTTTTAAGCTGAAAGAAGCCCCATTTGGATTCTGTAGTTATATGCTCAACTCATGGAAAAAGTAGAGCTCCAGAAGCTGCAGTTGGAAGCAGTTACTGTGGGCAGAAGGGGATGGTCCTAGTAGGGTTTGGGGGTTTTGCTTTTGTCTTTTTTTTTTGTTTTGTTTAAGTGAATATTTATATTCTTCTTTTCCCATGACTTTTCCCTCCTTTGGCTAGGTTGCTCCCTTGGTTTCCTACTGGGAAAGCGGCATTGAACTTGCCGTGCTGAAAAGATGATTAATGATAGGCAAAACTGTATACAACATGCAGTTTATTTGGGGGGGAGGAGCACGCAGTGAAATGCTGCATTGGAGAATTCTAGGCAAATGGTGTGTGAAATTGTTGACAAATTGCCCTCATTAAGCTCACTAAATGAATGCTTTCATGAGAACATTGGCTTGATATCACCATGTATAATGTAACTTCTACTTGAAATTGCATGTGCTGCTATTCTTATCTTTTAAATTCTTGTAACAGCTTTAACGTCCTGATAAAGCCAACCATTGTAGCTGTCTTCACTGTTTAGTACGTGGGATGTGAAGGAAAATTGCTGAGGGTGACTTCCATGAGTGGTTCTGAATTATTCATTAATTTATTCATTATAATGAACCATTCTGAGCCCAGTCACCAGAGTTCATAAGTGCCAGGAAATGGATTCAGAAATGCCTTAAGTTTTTCAGTCTTTAACTTGATCCCTGTCAATAAAAGGGGCAGTAAAAGGGCAACAGTCACAGAAGCATCTGTTTTAGAAAATGCAACTTTGGATACTGGTTAGCCTTCTTGATGGTAGAAAACTGTAAGAAAAAATATGTCTTGATGGTGATGGTGTTTGATGATCCAGCACGTTCATTGTCGTTTGAGTAAGGTCAGTGTGCGCTACACACTTGCCCTACCAAGTTGAATTCTGGCCATCAGCCTAAATTTGCCCTGCTGAAGAAATAATGAAGTGTGAAGCCATCACAGGGAGAACTGCACAGACTACTGAGTCCTTCAAAGATGAAGGTCAGGCCGCGGCCTAATGTCCGGGCTTGTGCCACACACGGTGTGTGTTTGTTACCAGGTTTTACTGTAGTAAGAGGGAAAGAATCCATGCAAAAAGCTACCACCGTGAATGGTTTACCTTTGATCAAGCAGTTGCTTTAGCTGCTGCAAAGGAGTAGATGACAGTCAACCCATATGGAAAGATGGCCCATACAATGAAAAGTTGAAAAATCCCTGTCCTAAACCAAATGTACACCACGCAGAAAATGACATGAGTATAGATATAAGGCTGTCTTTGTGTTGAAGACAGATGGTAATTTTGAAGAGGAATCATAGCATAGGAAGAAAAATGTGGCACAAATATATTGTTAGCCATTGATCTGCTTGGGGTAAAACTAGATGTGGCTGGTCCTTCTTAAGGCTTTTACTGCAAGGAAACCCTGGCTGGAAAAAGCTGTCATGCAGGAAAAGCACCCCACGTAAACAAGAGAATGGGAGACTGGTTTTCCCTCATCTTTCTTCTCTATCACACAGCATGACTTCTCAATTCACGCTCTTGCTCGGCTCCAGTAATCCCCTTTCCTTTCATTACAGCTAGGTAAGCATGGGTACAGGAACATCTGGGAACTTTGGGAGACAGTATTCTTTTGTAACTTGGCTTGCCAGTATGGGAAATGTTGGGAATGATTGAATTACATCAGTCTCCACTGTTATGAGCTGCACTAGAAAACTGCATAAGCAGCTGCAGACAGGGAAGGGTTTGCGCGGGTGCTCTGTGGTGGGCCTCAGGCCGAGCCTGGGGTGTGCCTTAGGGTACCTCTGCGGGCCACTAAGGTCCCCTTGCTGACTTTAACGTGCCTTGAGGAGAGTACCCACGTTCCCCTTCAACAGTAACACTGAGGGTGTGAATACACCTATGGCAGGTGGCTGGCACAAGCACTTGGTAACAAACATCTGTCTACATTTTGGGTCAGATAAATAAAATAAAGCCACTTAGATCCATCAAGCTGTCGTAAGGCAGCTTATTTGGTTCATTTTGTTACTTGGAGAGGACTGTGTGAACACATCTTCCCCACTACCACAAACTATGCAGTCCAGTTTCCCACATTCGGAGAAATCTCAGATGAGCTCCATTGCCTTGGTAAACTGTTTCCCTGAATATGGTGACTCCTCAGCTGTAAAAATCTAGATATTCTGTGGCTGTGATGTGCTGAGGCTAAAGCTTAGGTGGGAGGTACCTCTGGGATTTGAACTTGACTTCTCCTGTTTACTAGGCAAGAACTTGAACCAGCTCAGCCATTCTCGCAAAAAGCTGTGTAAACTATGTCCTCACTGATCACCCTGCTGTCCAGAACGGTCTGGAGCGACCTCTCTACTGGTCAGTAGTGTCATTGACTATAGAGTACATAGGCCCTGAAGTGTGTTTTTGAGTCCTTTACAGAGGCAGCATATGGATTGTTATCAACTCTGAGCACCCTAGTACCTCATAAATGGAGTACATAAACTGTGTATCTCATTTTATGTGGTACAGGATTTAAAGCTGGTCATATAAAGTAATTTTTCTAAGACTAGTAAGTCCAAGATTCCTCTCTTTTAGCAATCATATTAAAAAAAGTCACATAAAAGAACTGTTGATATGTTCACCATAGCAAATCTGCTAGCGATTGCAGCCTAATGCAACATCTGAGAAATTTTAGAATTAGCAGGTTACGAAATCAAGGAGTTATAATAATAAATGTATTTACCCACTATGTTTAATGTGGGAGTTAAGACCTGTTGGGAAAGAGGGCATGAAGGAAGAAATAGGAATTTTGAAGAACATGGAGAAATGAATAATACTGTGGTGGGTTGACACTAGCTGGAGGCCAGGTGCCCACCAAAGCCACTCTGTCACTGCCCTCCTCAGCTGGGCAGGGGAGAGAAAATATAACAAAAGGCTCCTGGGTCGAGATAAGGACAGGGAGAGATCACTCACCAAGTACCGTCATGGGCAAAACAGACTCAACTCGGGAAAAAAATTCATCTAATTTATTACTGAGCAAAACAGAGTAGAATAATGAGAAATAAACCCAAATCTTGGAACACCTCCCCCCACCCCTCCCTTCTTCCCAGGCTCAACTTCACTCCTGATTTCTCTACCTCCTCCCCCTCAGCGGCACAGGGGGACGGGGAATGGGGGTTACGGTCAGTTCATCACATGTTGTCTCTGCTACTTCTTCCTCCTCAGGGGGAGGACTCCTCACACTCTGCCCCTGCTCCAGCGTGGGGTCCCTCCCATGGGAGACAGTCCTCCACAAACTTCTCCAAAGTGAGTCCTTCCCATGGGAGACAGTTCTTCATAAACTGCTCCAGCGTGGGTCTCTCCCATGGGGTGCAGACCTTCAGGAGCAAACTGCTCCAGTGTGGGTCCCCCACAGGGTCACAAGTCCTGCCAGCAAACCTGCTCCAGTGTGGGCTCCTCTCTCCACAGGGCCACAGGTCCTGCCAGGAGCCTGCTCCAGTGTGGGCTTCCCACGGGGCCACAGCCTCCTTCAGGTGCCTCCACCTGCTCCACCATGGAGTCCTCCACGGGCTGCAGGTTGATGTCTGCTCCACCATCATCCTCCATGGGCTGCAGGGGGACAGCCTGCCTCACCATGGTCTTTACCATGAGCTGCAGGGGAATCTCTGCTGAGGCACCTGGAGCACCTCCTCCTCCTCCTTCTTCACAGACCTTGGTGTCTGCAGCATTGTTCCTCTCACATATTCTCACTCCTCTCTCTGGCTGCAATTGTGCAGCCTTTTTTGTTTCCTTTTTAATGATGTTATTGCAGAGGTGCTACTACCATTGCTGATGGACTCAGTTTGGCCAGCGGCGGGTCCATATCAGAGTTGGCTGGCATTGGCTCTGTTGGACACAGGGGAAGCTTCTAGCAGCTTCTCACAGAAGCCACTCCTGTAGTCCCCTGCTACCAAAACCTTGTCACACAAATCCAATACAAGCATCCTGCTTGGACAGGGCCAGTGTCTCTATTGAACGTGTGGGACAGATACTCCACAATCAGTACAAGCAGCCTATCTTCATAAGCAGCCTCTCCTGGGAGGTGTGCCTTGAAAACACCAAGGATTATGGTGCCAACTCTCCAGGTGTATATGAATATGGCGAGCAATCAGGGTAGTAGGAGTGTTTTTTTTGTAGATACTCCCAAACCTTTGTTGACAGAGACAACAAAGTCTCATTTCTTCAAAGTTAGAGACTGGAAGGGATGTAAGGAAAATCCACAGTCTCCACAAGGAGGTGTTCCCAAAGATGTGGTAGCCCTGCAACAGACCTTGCAGCAGCTTCTTGCAGCTTCATGGAGCAACAGACTGAGCTGCAAGGCTGTCGGGGTCTGGAATATCTCTGAACCTTGACTGACCGATGGCTCAGTCCCAAGTGCTCCCTGTTGGAGTAGACCGTATCATAGAATCATAGAATGGTTTGGGTTGGAAGGGACCTTAAAGATCATCTAGTTCCAACCCCTCTGCCATGGGCAGGGATACCCTCTGCTAGACCACGTTGCCCAAAGCCCCATCCAACCTGGCCTTGAACGCTTCCAGGGATGGGGCCTCCACAACCTCTCTGGGCAACCTGTTCCAGTGCCTCACCACTTCCTAATATCTAATCTAAATCTACTCCCTTTCAGCTTAAGGCCATTACCCCTTGTTCTATCACTACATGACCTGATAAACAGTCCCTCTCCATCTTCCCTGTAGCCCCCTTTAGGTACTGGTAAGCCACAATAAAGTCTCCCCGGAGCCTTCTCTTCTCCAGGCTGAACAACCCCAACTCTCTCAGCCTGTCCTCACAGGAGAGGTGCTCCAGCCCTCTGATCAGCTTCGTGGCCCTCCTCTGGACTCGCTCCAACAGCTCCATGTCTCTCCTGTACTGGGGCCCCCAGAGCTGGACGCAGTACTCCAGGTGGGGTCTCACAAGAGCGGAGTAGAGGGGCAGGATCACCTCCCTCGACCTGCTGGTCACACCTCTTTTGATGCAGCCCAGGACATGGCTGGCTTTCTGGGCTGCAAGCGCACACTGCCAGCTCATGTTGAGCTTCTCATCAACCAAGAGCCCCAAGTCCTTCTCCTCGGGGCTGCCTTCAATCCATTCTCCACTCAGCCTATAGTCATGCTTGGGATTGCGCCGACTCATGTGCAGGACCTTGCCCTTGGCCTTGTTGAACTTCATGCGGTTCGCATGGGTCCACCTCTCCAGCCTGTCAAGGTCCCTCTGGGTGGCATCCCTTCCCTCCAGCGTGTCAACGACACCACACAGCTTGGTGTTGTTGGCAAACTTGCTGTGGGTGCACTCGATCCCACTGTCCATGTCGCTGACAAAGATGTTAAACAGCATCAGTCCAAACACTGACCCCTGATGTCCTAATGCTATGCTAATATTCTGATGGTCCACCGGTTCTGGTGAGAATAACTACTTTAAAGGTATCATAACCTTGCATTTTGGGACTTGCTCTTGCGATGTATATTATAGTATGCTGCAATATTATGACCCGAAGGAAAATGCTGAAGTTCACTCTTTCTCCTAGAAACTGCTTTACATTAAGACTCTAGCTCATGTTCCTCCAATGATGGGCTGTGGGAGTTTAATATCCCACTGTCCTTCATCTGTTTGTAATGTCTATCTATTGCCTGTGAACCTGTGTGAAGCAGAAGGAGGTTTTTGCCCATATGCCCATCATTCCAGTGTGCTAACACAAACCTGCATTTATTGATGGTTTAAGTGAATACCTGGCACCTTGACCAGACAAGCCTGAGAAGTCGCACTCAGGTTTTAAGCCATTTTGGCTACAAAACAGTGACTTCTGACATAGGAGGACACACAACTTGGGATGATAAAAATCGAGTACTAACAGAGCAAAATCTACCAGAAGAAATCTGTCTAAGGCTTTTTAAACTGTTCATGGCAGTTTCCTATGATAGTTGGAAGATGCCAGCTTTGAAAGCAGACAGTCTTAATTTAAGCTATTAATTTTGATATTCCTTTAAGCAGTATAATGTTAGATTTTGACATACAAAGAGAAGGCAGTGGGGTGGAAAAATACTTCTAAAAATAAAATATCCAGAGCCTTAGTAATAGACAATATTTCAATATGGGGTATAAAGTTTCTTGTTGCCCACGCCTGTTCTGATTGCTATCACCATGTACTTGATCTATTTGATCTTCTATCCAAGGGAAAGGGATGAGTTAGGTACTTGGTCCCAGCTCCTGTAATCTGCCAGTTGATATGAAGGCCTCCTCTTCGCTTCTTTCCACCAGATCCTGAAGAAAGGATTTACCCTTTTCTGTTGCACTCTTTGCACTGTCATCAGGTGTCTCTTTGAGCCAAGTTTTGTGGTAATGAAATGGGCAGACTTCTCCTGGAGCCACCAGTGAGCAGTGAGGGGCACATTGTGTGGTGAAGGGCTGAGTCTCACAAAACAGAAATATCAATGAAAATCAAATTGCAAAAGTAATGCTTCAGCTGTTGGCTCACTTTGTAATAAGAGCCCTATAATATTTCTCTTAACTATGAAGGACATATGCAAGTGCTTTAATATGTATGAGCAAAAATATTTAGAATAATAGATCTGAATGTTAGAAATGAAGCAATGACACACCATTTCCCAGAAGCAATTGACTGATTTAATTAAGCCAGAAATTAGCCTGTTAGATGATGGCTCATAAAATTCCTGGAAATATCAAATGCATGTTAATGGTGCTGGCTTCACACGCGGACACCGTCCTTATGGCAAATTTCCAGATTAGTCATGGACATATGGGACAAGGCAGGCTGTCTGTGGGGGATGAAAACTGGAGGAAGCAGGGGGCCTTTTCACTGAACCTGATGCAATGTGTGCTAGAGTCACTCCACTGGAACATTTGCCATAGGTGGAGAAAACTTGCTCTGTTATTACGTGAAAAACCTCCTAGCAGAGCACACAAACAAGACTGCTCTATTGTGCAAGGAGAAGTATACATCCTCTTCATGGACCGATGCTTGAACCGTTCCTTTGCATTGGGACAGTTGCCATCAGCATCCTCTGGGGGTTCACGCCTGGTGTTCACACTTTAGCTTTGTTTCAACAGGTAAATGCTGATGTTTACATAAACATGCACTTTTCCTGCACTGTAGCACAGTAGTCCAGTCCAGCTTACAGTATTGAAAGAACTCCTTCTGCATGGTTCTTCAAGCACCCATGTTTCTCAGAGTACGACACTGCTGTTTACAAACCAAGTTCTGGTCCTTGGTTAAGAGTGCAGGACATGGTGATAGAGTGGCATTAGTGTTACTGACAACAGAGGGACCATTTGTTGGCTTTACATTTGGGAGAAGGCACATAGCTTGCTCTCAGTGGGCACAAGCTGCCTCAAAGGAAACCTAGTTCAGCTCCATCTGTGAGCAGGGTGACTCGGTGACTGGGCAAGATACGATTCTGCCATACGATGCTGTGAGGAGATCTAGGGGCATCAGAGAGACCTTTTTTCCCCCCAGTAAGCCTAGTGCAGACCTATCCGTGAATTCTTCACTGAAAACCAGGGGAAGTCAAACCAAGATCTGAAGGAAGTCCAGCCTGGCTGTGCAGGGAGTGACAGTATCAAGGGAAAATGAGGCATTTTGCCTGCAGGCTCCACAACTCAGCTGTGATGTCTCAAAAAGCTCTGAAATACAACAAAATTTTCTGATAGAAACTCAGTGAAACTCCCTTTCGTGTTGCTCAGTTGTGCTGCCTCTCCTTATGAAAAGAAGAAAGCTCTGGGAGGGATCCCGTCAGGGCTGAACAATTTGAGAGCCACTGCCTGTGAATTTTCTTAGGATGTTTTGCATTAACATCAGTCTGAGGCAGAAGAATGGAACTGGCGGTGGCACAGCAAGAGACCAGACGAAAGCAGTTGGTTCAGGGAACCGGTAGAGACTGAATATAGAGGGAAGTTAGTGGAGATTAGCGCTGAGGAGAAACATTCTGTGGAAATACGAGAGGTTACTGGTTACTGCCTTGGGAGGGAAGACAGTAGAGGAAGGAAGCAGGAAGGGAAAACCAGAAGGGTGGAAGGGAGTTTGTTGAGTGAGGTGTCTGGGATAAATGGGGCCCGAGAAGCTGAAATGTGACGGAGGCGTCAGCATGGGTGTGGGGTGGCACTGTCTGTATGGGTACTGGACCACGGTCAAAGCAGAAGGAACAGTGCTCTTTTACTTCTACGTCACAAAATTCAGCGTGGCTGAAGGGCTGCGGAGTGCATTTCTGTGTCAATAGGCACTACAGGGGAAGAACAATTGACTTACTTAACATTTTGTCATGTAAAGTCATTGTGTGAACTTTTAAGAGCTACCTGGAAAACTCTGGAAAGCTTTGGCTATACTGGCCTTTATCAGCAGAAACCTCCGTGTGCTCAAATCCTTCTGCAAGGAGGGCCGGGGAGAGCCACAGGAAGCTCCAGTGACTGCTCCACCAGCAGCTTCTCCTGCCGCAGCCTGAGGACACGCAGGCTGGTGATGGAGGCAGGGTTTCCGTAGGACTGACTTCACTCACAGGAGAGAGACCAAGGGTGTGCCTGTATGGAGGATAACCCTCAACTCATATTGTGAGCACTGGATCAAACACTTCCCCTTTTAAAAGTATAGATATACCGGGAGAAGTACTCTTCACAGTTCCTTCCCTATCATATAGGTACCCCTACAACACCTATCTTCCTGCAGAAGGATGTGATCCTGACCTGAAATATATATAGGTACACAGGTAGCACTTGTTGCTTAAATACTGAAACCCAAACATTTAAAGAGTTCAAGGTGGGAGTGCATCAGTTTTAGTTAATATTTTGACTAGTTTTGTTACTACTTGGTGAAATATGGACACCATCTTAAGGACACATCACATGGAAGAAAGCAGATAAAAGGCTATGAGGATGCTTTTGTCTCTATGCAGTCCCACCAGTAACCAGCAGAAAGTCTACAAATATGTGCAATTGCAGGGGCAGAAAGGAAACTCCATCCCCAACTCCACATGCCTCAAAGGTATTATTTTGAAGTGATCAAACCTTTCTAGAAAGAAAATCAGAAAGGCAATCTCAGGGGTCCCTTTCATGAAAAATCAGACTATATCTCATGTAAGTTTTGTGGAACTTGCTGCCACAGGAGATCATGGAGAAAGAAAGCATCGTCAGATTCAGAAATGAGCAAAGAAATTTATGGGCAGTAGGTCCATAAACAGAAAGGGAACAGGAGGGAACGCACCCTGTAACATCCCTAATCCAACAGCGGTGGATCTGGTGCAATGCAATGGGAACAGACCAGAGGAAATGACTAAGCTTGCACCATCTCACTAAATAGCATCTATAGTTATTTGTGCTGCTGAAGAGAAAGTGCACTGGGTGAGACAGCCCACTGGTCTGATTTTGTAGAACATTTAGAGAATTTATGTCCTTCTTTGTAGGCAGTTAAAATCTGTCCTGCTTGCAACTGCACAATCAGGAATCTACATGACATTCAGCAGACACGCCTCAAAACTATTGAAGTATGCGATCATGTTTTCTGTACTGGATAGAGCTGGGTTAACATTGATATATTATGAGCAGCCCTACAGTTATTTCATTATTTCAGAAGTCTGAAGAAAACCAGCATTGTAGTTTTACGTTCTTTTATCCACGCTCCTGTCTGCAATGGTGGTGGTGTCAGGCACCAGTCTCCTGCCTAAATCCAGCGTCTCAGCCCCGTCCACCCCCACACTGCTGTTCCCTAATGCATACTTGTGACAAACTTGGAACAACATCTGACCTTTGAGTCCTCTATCCACTTCCCTGCTGCCTGCCAACAAATTCTGGCTAACACTTAAAGAAGATATCTCACCACTGACCTGGCACCCTGAGTTATCAGCCTACAGTGAGGCCCCTGCAGTTTAGTAAAACCGTGCCCCAAATACCCCAGGACTCCTAACCCTGCACGCTCGCACCCCATGTTTGTCGGAACAGTGCAACTCAGCTTTATTATTGCATCATTACTAATTTGAAGTGTGTGTGCTCTTTTGCCCTGAAAAATAAAAGAACAAGTCTGAATTCAAACAGTTAGGAAAGTGCAAGGGAATACAGAAAGTCAGGCTTAACAGTCAAGAGAACTCTGTAAGCACTTCATTATGTCAGATGGGTTGGTGGAGGCAAAGTGACCGGCCTCACAAGCTGTCTCAGGACTGTCACGCCCTGAAAAGCTACGCCTACACCTAGAGACACATTTCTCCATTATTCAGGGTGGCTGTCCGCACTCCAAGACTTTCTGAAGATGTTGCTAAAACTTTAGTAATTGTATATCTTCAGATATGACATTTGTGAAATTCTTGTAAAATTTAGAACCTCTCACAAAAAACCAATGTGGCACAGTTAACAAATTGCAGTAGGACTGGGTCCATAAGTGGATACCTTTGCTTTTAGGCTATGTCACTGCAAGTTTTGGGAAAAAAAGGTGCTATATTATTCAGGTACAGGAAAGGAGAAACTTAGGTTGTCTTCCAACAGAAATCTCAAGGATGGTAAGAGTCTCAGAAAGTCACCTGGGAAAGGCAGGGATTACGTAAACTGTTCCTGGCCCATGCTTATCTAATCCAGTTGCAAAGACTTTCAGTGATGAAGACAACTTCTCCTGTACTTCTGTATGCTTGCCGTGAGAAACTTTTTCCTAATATCAAACTTGAATCTTCCTTGCTGCACCTCACCAGATTTTGCTCCACCCACTGTGGACATGAAGCACTCACGTATGTGGGCACAGTTATCATACCTCCTGCTCAGTCTTCTGTCTCTGAGATGAAAAAACCCCACTCCGTTATGTCCTTCCTTGAGAGAAATGCTAAGAGCCCTGATCACCCTCATGAGTGGTTTTGGATTTTCTCTCCTTAGTCTGTAAGGATCTCTAAGCACAGCACCCAGAAGTAGGGACAATATCCAAATTAAAACCTTACCAGAACCCGACCATCCCGCGCAGCGCCGGGGGATACGTCACACGCAGCGCCGGGGGATGCGTCACACGCAGCCACCGCTCCATTTCTCCCTTGGACTGTGGGCTTTGCCTTTTAGGCAGCCCCCAATACTGTCGATTGATGTTCAGCTGTTGACCCGTCTACAGGCTCTGTGTACAGGCACAGGCAGTTGTATTCTCGTGCCTGTTTGAATTGCTGTAGCCTTGGTGGAAGTGATAAATAGATTGCTGTAGATTTATAGTCAGTTAGTGGATGACTCAAAATTGCATGCACTTCACTTTTATTTCTTCTTTATCAACAGACTTAAACTCCACGGGGTGCGTAAATTCCAAACTTTTCTTTCCTTCTCGGACTTCAGTAAAAGTGCAGGTCAGGCAGTGGGGGTCCTTTGTACAGGACAACGCTTATCCCTACATGTGTTCGTACTCAAAAAAGCAGTTTGCACACCCTCGAGAGTATACGGTTCAGACGTAACTAGCTCTTTCTTGTTTGGAAATACTCGGCAGCCTTAGATTTCATGAGGAGTTCAGCTACTCAAGAGCAAATGGTGATCTCAGTTATGTAAGCAAATTGGCCACACCAAGCAACATGCAGCAGAACGGGACTCCAGACTGGAAAGAAAAAATCTCATACTAAGTGACTTTAGATTAGCACGCTTGAAGCTTAAATTCCCAAGCCCAGCAATTAGCACAAGGTACTGGGACGACAGTGTTGCTAGGAAACTATTGACCATTGTTTGGCAGGTAGGAACAAGCATGGAAGAAATGGTTTTAAGAAGCTCAGAAAACACTCCGAGTCAAAAAGTACCAAAAAAAAAAGGAAAGAAAGAAGAAAATAATCCAAATAAGGATATCTGAAAAAAAGTGATACTATAAAAACCATTAGGCCTGTTTTTTAAATTATTCTTTGAATAATTAAGATAATATTTATTGTAATACATAAACAGAAAAAAAAATGAACTGCTTACAATATTCTACACTTTTTGAAAACAGGAAAAGGAAAAAGTAAAAATATTCTTCAGCTGGAAGAGAAAAGCTGCAACAATCTTTACCAAAATACAAAATAGCTACTTTACAATTACAGTGCTTGTTCACTGCCAATTTTAAAATTACAGCAAAAAGATCGCTTACATATTTTTGGATTAAACTTTTCCACTATGGTAAATCTGTAAAAACTGAGATATTAATTGGATTTCTTATAAAAAAAATGTTAATTGTTAGAAGGCTTTTTTTTTCAAAACACATAAATCAGAAACTTGTTTAGAGTCAATTTTAAGAAGTAAAAACCATTAAGAAGCTCAAGTCTACCCACTTGCCAATTTAATTTCTTATCAATGAGTACTATAGTAAAAAAACACTACCCATAAAATGCACCTCTAAAAAAGCCAAACAAAATCAGAATTTATTCTAACTAAAGCTAGTGTCGCATTTAGTCAGCTCCATTAGCATGAACACCCGTGAGGTTTGTGGCCTGCAAACAAGCACAGCTTAGGCTAGCCCCGCCAACGCAGCTGCTGACACCCACCACCCACGCAGGCTGAGTTACTCATGACGTCATTGTCATACCACTAAAATATTACTCTGCTATGACCCGCGGCAATGCAGGAGCGGCTTTACAAAACAGCACACCATCCATACAGTGGGGTCAGGCAGACAACAGAGCAGGAACAGCATTGGACTTCAGAAGTCATCCCTGTTCGCGAGTCGGTGCCTCTAACTGCAGCCTGCAGGGACTCCATCGTGCCCGAAGCAAGCAGACGGGAGTAGCAAAACGAGAGGAGGGGATACAGCCAGGTCCTGACTACAGGGAAGACGCGCAGGCTGGCAGTGCGGCAGAGAAAGCAGACCACGGCGAGTCACGGTAACTCAGAAAATCTGAGTAAGAATAGGTGTGTGCTGCAACAGCTGCAGGGCTGGGAATAGCCAGAAAGCCAAAGGTACTTGATCTTGTGGAGGAGATGCAATTCAATGGGATGCAGGAAGAATGGGCAGTTTATTTGCATTTTGGAGAAGCTAAACTTCCCTCTACGGTGACGTCCTTATTAATTATTTTAGTCCTAGCTGCCAGCTCTCCATTTTCAGCCTTCTCTTACCGTTCACTTTTTTTCAGAGGAGCAAATGGCAGAGTCTATATGAACAGAAGAGAAGGAAGAAGGAAGAACCAAGGATGTACTGGTGACTAACCGAGTGAGCAGTGCATGTTTGCTTTTATCATTTTAAATAAACTTGTTAAAAATACATACCCCCAAAATACCCACATTAATATAAATTTTCAGGAAGCTTCTAACTACTGGACCAAGAGCCCACAGAAATAAATAGTCATTACAAAAAAATGTTCCAGTGTTCCTTCCACAGCTATTACTATTCTTACATCAGGGAAGAAGAGCATTCACTCTTTTATTCAAGAAAATTGGCTCTTAATGCTTTTTTTTTTTTTTCTTTCCTGAGAAAAGTGTTTTGCTGGAGATGTTGAATCTTTTGCTTGATTGGAAATTACCTCAGTATTGCCTCTCCTAAGAGCTTACGATTTAAACCACTCTGGACAACTGGCCTAGCAGAAGACTGTTCTGGCTCTCAACATCCAGTTCAACACACAGAGCTTCTTTAATTATGGAAAGCACATTTAATGGACAAAGTCAAGTTGTATGAATAAGTGCTCTCCAAGAGTTAGGTGAAGAGGATCTCAGGGTAGAACTATCTCAGCCAAACTTTAATCTTCATCCATCTTATTGCCACAAAATTAAATGCAACCACATACATCATCAGAAACCTTTCCCTCTATTAAAAACTAGACATCAGACATTGATTCATTGGGCTATACTGACTCACTGATGGAAGTGTCAGCAATATGTCTCAGAAAGGGAGCCAAAGGCATGAGGAATAGTTCAACTTACGGGGTGCTGCTGCTAGAAATCTAAGAATTTATGTAAATCAACCCCAGACTTCACTGTGCGGGGAGAAAGGGGAACTTGAACATCACCATGCAATATGATGTGGTCCTACCGCATACTCGAGCTTGTTTAGTTTACTGTAATACCCAATCTGCCAATATTAATTTCTTAATGAAAAACTTACATCTGGGAAACTACATCACCATCAAAGTGACAAAACCCACATCCTGCTTAAATTTCATTCACTTGAATGACATTTCCATGGAAAATCACTGCAAAAAGAACCAGAACTACAACAGAAGCAGACAAGGAAAAAGCACTATGTTTATTAAAACTAAAAGCATGTCTGTCTTCAAAGAAGCCAGACCAACATCTTTACTAGGATCTACTCATTTATAAAACAAAAACATTCCCCCCCCCCCCCAAAAAAAATCCCCACACAACAGAATCACTGAGGTTTTATGTTGAAAATAGAAACCACATTTCTACTGAATACCTTTGATAAAGAAACAGGTCTTTCTGTAGTAGGAGTGAAACAGTTAAATGCTAGATATCCTAAATACTCCCACCTTTCCCTGCAGCTGAAGCTGTCTGCACATAATTTGAGAAAGTTGAATGAAAGGAAAAGAATACTGTATACATAACACGTTAAACTATGAGTATGAAAAGAATGTATGTGAAAATCCTGCATATTTTCTGTTTGCCTTTAATTAGAGATGGATTCCTGATCTTGATTATCCTAAGCAGAAAATCAAGACCAGTCCCTGAAACCAAACAGTCTTCCCTTTGTGGGCCTCCTCTTGATTTATGTAGGGCTTTAAACAACACAAAAAAACCCCAGAGCTGGGGTTACTGTTCTTTCACATTAGTTGCTTTTTTTGAGGCTGCAGATGGGCCTGTGTTTTAGGATATTTATTTCTTGCTACGCCTTACAGCACAAGAAAACAGAGAGCTGGGAAAAAGCACTGCTGAAAGTGATACACTTTCATACCCGCATTTGCTAATCATTTTAATTATCTTTTGATTAGTGGTCCACCCATTTTAAGATGGGCCTCATGGCAACCCCTCTTGTTGGTTTGGATACTCCTTTGCCACTTTTAAGCAAACCAAAAGTCCCTGTTGCAGGGTATTTTGTGATGACTGGTCTTGGCTCATTCAAAACTGAAAATAGCACCCAGATACCTGGAATGGATCACTTGACCTACTGAGGCTTCAGTCACTCTGCCACAGGAACTGAGGCAATGATACTCTGGGAGAAGCTGCATTTTCAGCTGTGGCACACACTCAATAATATGACAAAGTCAAACTTGTGAAGTAGGTTGCCCGTGTGGTTCACAGCTGGGAGGGGGAGGCATAGGAGGAAGGTAAAATGATAAAAGGAAAATTACAATGCCAGGAATAAATGGCAGTAACATGGTGAATTAATGAGTTCACCATCACGCATTTTAGCTGCATGGTCTCTTCTTGCATATACACAGGGAAATATTTGAGACCTACAGCTCCCCCATAAAACTTTGAAAGATTTAGAGTCCTCTTTCCGCCCTGTGACTACATAGGGGAAGACAAGGAGGCTGAAGCCCCTCTCCCTCCCTATAACCCTCTTCGGTAAAGCACCCATTGCCCCTACCCTTAGGAGGAGGGAGAGACTGGCTGATCTCAGAGGAGCTGCAGCACAAAATTACATGGGCATCCAGCCCACTGGAGGGGACGTTGCATAGAAAATGTTGACCCAAGGGCAGAGGGAACGGGATGTGGCCAAAGCAGGAAACGCAGATCAAATCAAGACAGAGCAGGGGCCTGCTTCAGTGCCTAGCAGGGACTGCATTGCCACGAGGGATGCAACAATCCAGCAAGCTGCGAAATCAGATGTACGTGTTGGATTACAAAAAACATTATACAAAATAACCAAGTCTCAATTGTTTTCCAAAATGAGTGAAAATAGCAGGTCAATATAAGATGAAATGCCTATACCCTGGTCAAATTCTCATTAGCTGAGTAGAGAAAAGTAGAAAACCTGGTTTGCATTTATGTTTTCTCCTAAAGCCATAGACTAACACATCACTTTATGGCACTGACAATTTCTGAAGTTATCATGAGATCAGCCATTATATCTCATCTTTGTTTTACAAGTTTTTCATCTGTTTCACATTTCTCGGCTCTTTTACACGGTACTTTTAACAGAAACCTGACCACCATAACTATAGTACTATACTGTACAACTAGCTTGGAGGATATTTACGGCTCATCAGTGAGAACATATGAGGAACACAAGTCTTAGCAGACTGATAGAGTCTTTGTCATGGCAGATTTCATTCTGCACAGACGTGCTATAGGAGAGGTCTGTACCAATGCCAGCAGAGCAGAGCATGCAGCTCTCCTTGGCTCAGTTGGCCGTAGGCCCCATGTCTGCCATTCTGAGGGGTCAGTATGGGCAGTTTCTTCTGGAGCTCCACACGTATCTTGAGCCCAGCAGTCAAATGTAGTTACCGCGCTCCTGAAACTTTTGTCAAGTCGCTCCCTTAATTTCATTTCACAGACCTGCAGGATGGATTACTCAGCCAGTAAAGAAACTTAAACAAATAATTCTGCATACAGATAACCTTTCTTTTTTTTTTTTTTATTTGAAAGTTAATTGCAGTTGCGATTGCTTTTATTCAAATTGTATTTCTGTAGATCTTTAACACTGAAACATCAGATTCTCCTTCAGTTACTTTTAATGAGGTAACTAGTACCATTAATCATGTCTAGGTTAATAATTCAACAACTTTGTATAGGCAAGTAACTGAACGCTTATACTGTCTGTCACTTCCTGACACGCGTACTACTTAGTCACTTTACAATATGGCTGTGTGAAATAGTTTGTACATGATTAACATTGGTGCATGGGTCCTCATGGATGGAAGAACAATGTTTTACATAATGATTGATGAAAAGAAAGGGAAAAGATTTATTTGGAAAGTGGTACTGCACAAGGGGAAAATTAAAAAAAAGCACACTGGAAAAAGGAAGGCACCATTCATAATCTTCTTTCTTGGAAAGATTCAAGGTCGAGTTGGATGGGGCTTTGAGCACCCTCATCTAGTTGAAGAATTCCCTGCTCATTGCCGGCAGATTGGACTAGATGGCCTTTTAAGGTCCCTTCCAACCCAAAACAATCTACAATTCCACAATTCTATCACAGGTTTCAAGGACACAGCATCTCAGTAATGGATAGATCTGAGTCTTCTAACTGCATTGTAAGTGTTTCTCTTCCATGAAAAGAAAAAAATAGTCTCTAAGTAATGTCAATGTCGTAGATCCTTATTAAGGCAAAGTTTAAATTACCAAGTCGTATTCCGCATTCTTGAAGCATGTTAGGGTGAATGGTCTCAAAACTCAAACCATCTTCCTTGAGCAATTCCTGTAATGCACATACTTGCTTATCTGCTTTTGAAATCACATTGAAATGAACTGCATTCACTGTGCTGCAAAACATACCTGAAAAAGTTAGATTGTATACATTGTATAGCTTCATTGGTAGGGACATGTTACTATTTAACATACTGTATTCCCTTACCCAAGATTAAACTGCCAAACTCATTTCACTACTAACAGTGTCCATAGTAAAATAACCTCATGCAATACCACTAGCATTGTAAAGCCAGTGATCTCAAGAGGCAACACACAGATCTGTCCTTTGATGCAAATAGCTGCTGGACAGAAAGGTCCCCCTGAAGAAAGAGGTGGTGGACACGTAACAACTTTATATCAAACTCAGAACAGGTTCAAGGTGTTCAACTTTATCTTTGCATCACCCAGTGCAGGCAGACTTTACGTTCCTTTTGTTACCAGCTCAAATGGGCAGGATGGGAGAGAATGGAAAAAAGAAATATGGAGCCACGTCGTTGCTGTGGTACCTTACTTTCATTTTTCAAAACCCAAAATTGGGTTTTTACCTTGACCCAGTGTTCCAGAGGCCACTAGGTGTTACTAAGAAACCCAGTTTCAGTACGGTCAGTGGCAAAGTCCTTTTTAATGGTGAGACAAAATGTTTAAAATTTGCCTAGAAGAGAAACACTTTCCTATGAAAGAATTAACAGGATTTTATTTTTACCTAGATGCTTTACTCCGGAGCCTGAGCACTAGAGATCAAAGGAAGCATTAAGAGAAATTCTCCTCAGAGACTGTTTAGGATCATCTAACTTCTGCTTTGCCTCTAGTTACTGAGGAAAAATAGATTCTTTTAGTAAGTTTTTGTCATGCTGTTTGAAATAACAGCATGTCGTTAAGGACCCTAACAGCGCAGCAGAGCACACCAAAATCAATACCACACTTTCGTTCAGGGGAGCCTGGTGTGTATTTACAATGCTGTGGATCTAGATGCTGTAAAAGCCTGCTTACCATAATAACAGTGGCATTAGCACAGTGATATACATCCTGGCATTCCACCGCTGGGCCCTCACGTATATTCAGTGTTCCTGTGCAAAATTCCTTTGCATGACATTTGTCTCTTTTTCATTACCATGTTGACAGGATCACCTTTCCCTGTGAGCAGAAAAAGAGAAGAACAGCTAAAAGATCTATCTGTTGGTGAGATTCTTGTAGCCTCGTCACTGACTCTAATCAATTGCAAAATATTTGCAACTTGGAAACGGAAAAAATAACCCTTCTTTTTCCCCAGGATGACAGGTCTGAGGTAAGTCAACTGCTACATCACTGTTTTCCAGCTTGAAGAAATTTTCATCCAAGCACAGTGAGAACAGTAAAGTCTAATGTATGTTTCAAAAACAAGTTACTATTTTTCCTCATGAACAATTCTTTCATGTGAGCAGCTCTTTCTTCTTAGGTAAATGCTAAACACACATGCCACATACCAAGCACACTGAAAATTATCTACCAGATCTTGTTACAAATACATATGCTCTCAGATATTTCAATAACCATGTCAAAATTTGTACATAAAATTTGTATACATGTAGGGGTTTTTTTAATCACTGAAAGAAATAAACCTAGCTTAAGTCTATTGAAATTATGAGAAAGGCTTTGATCACATTTGCTTCACCTCTCTCTGCAGTCTATGGCGACCAATTAGGAATACATGATTAAGTTAATAATAATGAACTGTAAGGTCTGGGAGCCAATCTTTTTGCTCTAAGTTATCTGACTACCATGGAGTTAGTGCACATTCATCACAGGAGACATCCTTTTATGCTCCCAGGGCCTCAAATCTTTCAAAGAGTACTGGTGTTGGGAAGGGCAGGTTGTTAAATTTATGTCCTGGAATCAGTACATTTGCCTTTAGCACAGGCTCTTGCTTCCATCGGACAGCCCAGCATTCGAGACTATCTGCAAGTCTTTACAGGAACAGGTATGAAAGGTGAAACCCAAAACAATGTCAATGCCACAGAGTTGACCATGACCGTCTCTAACTTGTTGGTGCCTGGTTTAAAAGGAGGGATCCAAAATCCAACTCAGATATTAAGGCTCCTTTTACAGCACACTGTGAGAACTAAAGATCTGACAAAGGAATCCAAATTAGTCAGCCTCTAAGTCAGAAGTTGCCTAAAATCAGACATTGAGTTAATGATGTCACTTAAAAGTACCTGATAAAAGGAGTACTCATGAATGGAACAAATGAAGAGGGGGAGCAGGAGGAGGACATCAAATCGGCTGCTCTCTGCTGCTCAGATTGCTTGGCATTAGAAGCAGATGGCTGCCTCTTCCCAAGAACTGACCACAGCTCTCTCCGGAGGGAGGTGCCTAGCAGGAGCAGAATGGCAGAGGTGGCACACTAAACAAAATACCAAGTGGTTCCAGGAATAGAAAGTCGAACACACAACTCCCCTCACCCAGGTGAATGTCCATCTCATCCACAGACAGCCATGCCTACGTCTTACACTGCAGCTCAGAGTATTTAGTGTTCTTCAGTGTTGACTGAAGACGTCAAAATTGTCACTCTGCAGCACACCTAACTGCTAAAACAACTGGCAGATTATTTGGGAAATGTAGGTTTCAGTCTCCCTTGGGCCAAGAAGAGTTGAATCAGAATTTTCCAGTTCCTGAGAAGAGAAACGTTGTAGTCATTATCTTTTCCCACTTTCCAGCTCAGCACGGAGAGAACAGCAACCACTGTTGCATTTGTAGACTCTCATGGCTTAGGTCTGTTCTGAGAACATTTACAAAATTAGGGAGGCAGGCAAAGAAGGTATAGCTTCTTGATCCTAAATAGCAACCCTAACGCAGGAGCTGGCCTGACACTTAGACTTGCATAGACTGAAGTGCTTATGGTCAGCACCAAAACCAAAATAGCGGGTGAAATGTAGCGCTTAAGCATAGAGGTTATGGACCTCTGTGGGCTGATGACCATTTTCCAACTTGAATAGAGTGTAGGGGCACATTTTCTTGGAGATGTTGGTGGGGTAAACCTGTAGAAGAATTTAATCTTAGTTACACCTATAAAAGCAACCAGAACATTGGACCAGAAAATTACAAGTCCACATAATTCACTGGGAACATATACAGTTGAGTAGCTGCTTCAGATGACCCCCCAACCATCCCATCAAAGAAAAAAGCTTACCTCAAATCCCAAAGAGGTTTCCAAATGCATTTAAATTTTCTTTAGGTGAGGAAAAAAATCTTTTTATTTCATACTGTTCATCAGCTATTTACAATTAAACATCTGACTCTATATAAAATAAACTAGTTGATAATTACCAAAGAAGAGCAATGAGCACTCCTCTGAAGATATTCTCAGCTATGAGAAAAATAATGCTAAATATATTAGTAAGGCTAGATATTTTAACAGTCCCCAAAATGAGACAATCCGGCAGACTTGGCAAGAGAAAATAAAGGTCAGGAACCTGACTCAAGCAAGCATTGATGACCTGCTGCAAATATACAGAACATGCTGTTTTAATGAATTCCATTGCTGGAACAAAAACTTGGTACAACCAAACAACCGTGTTTGTTTAGCACAGTTGTGGGCTTTTTCGTAATCTATTTGATTGTGCAAGAGAAAAAGAGGTCAAAGCATACTGTGTATAGAAATGTCATTTTCATTGGACAAATCCATTCAAATAATTTTTACCTGATTAATCTAGTCCTGAATGTGTGAAGGCATTACCTAAGTTTATTTTCTATGGGTTTCTTTACATTTTAATTGGCCCTGGAACTCAGTCTTTTGCAGGATAAAATTTTAAATATGCTGTCATATTTTCCCTTACATAAAAATCCTTAAACCTCAGGAAAACTTTTCAATAGCCTTGTTTAACCCACTAGCAATGCAAGAGTTATACAGAGACTTAGCAAATCAGTGTTTAAAAACTGACAGTGTGTCATGCAGTACAACACAGCCTGAGGTTCTGGACATTTCATAAACCTATCCCAGTGTAACTCAGAAATTACTGTCAATTGGGTCATGCAGATCTAAATCTGCAATGCACACAATGGTCAGAGCTTGTCTCGGTGCAATGATAAACCCCAGACACACAAGGCATCTGGCATGCTTGTGTTCAACGGCCTGAGCAGCTAAGATTTCCCACTGTTGCTACCACTATCCAAAATTAAACATGAAAACTATGGAAACAGCTCCATAGTCATGTCCAAACTACCGCACAAAGCAAAAGACTTAACGTGAACTGGAATTGTTGTATTGATTGGTAGTAGATAGACAGAACAAATCTGATAGGCACAGAAACATGTATTCTCTCAGTTGCATGACTGACTTGTCATTAAAAAAGCTGGTGTTGCAGGTAAAAAGTAAAGAACCTGGGCCGGCTTCATAATCACTTTGAACACTGCAATGTATTTCCAAAATAGGACATCTCATCTTCAACATTCAAAACAGCCAAATTCAGATAAGTCCACAATGATCATAAATAGCTGATGGTTTTGGATAGCCAAAATTTTTAATCTTATTAAAAGTGAACCTGTTTCAAGCATTCTCAGTTTTTGAAATACAGATGTGGCCATACTGATCTGCAGGTGTTGAAGCTTGTTTTCATGTTAAGTATGTTAGAAGGTAATTTCGGTTAGTTCAGCAGTTAGTGATCTAACTAAGAGATCATAAGAGAGAAATCTAAACCAGCACAACATGGATGACACGTATTCCATATAAAGTACCAGAGCAGCACTGTGGTCTAGAAAGCATGACGAACTTCCTGATTTGTTTCCTATTTTAATCATTATGAACTACTGATGTTACAGGGTCAATGAGTATAGGGAAATCGCTAGAAGCAACTGCAGTGCCAATTTGCTGGAAATAACAAGAACTTCCAATGATTTGTTAACCTACAATAATGGTATCGGCACACATCAACAGCTGTCAGCAGAAATTCAAGATGGCAAGTGTTATCTACTGGCTGGTTTATGATAGGGCTGCCCTTATGGCTCTGCACCCAACAACCTTGGCTCCTGACTGACTTGTCATTAAAAAAGCTGGTGTTGCAGGTAAAAAGTAAAGAACCTGGGCTGGCTTCATAATCACTTTGAATACTGCAATGTATTTCCAAAATATTTCCCTACTTCAGAGTTTTCTCATCTCCTATGTTTTCCAGTCATTTTATGTCCTAGTAGCACAACTAAAGGTAAGTTTATCACATGCAGCCTGCCACTGTTATTCAGTTGCTTCTTAAATGGTTATCTTCTGCTATTTATTGAAGTATTTTATGCTAAAGAAGATTTCCAGGCCTATTAAAAGAGTCAAGAAGTAGTAAGTCTGTACAACTACATAGGAATTTTGATCTTGGTTGCTGAGTGAGTGTCAAGGTAGATGAAAGAGTTAAAAAAAGGAGTAGAGTGCTAAAAGAGGGTGGAAAGACAGACAAAGGAAAATGCAACTGGGAGGGGAAAAAACATTAGAAATTAGGTGAGAAAGCAGCAAAAAAAAATTTAAAAAATTACTGGAAGGCCTTAATTGCCTCTCATATGTAAGTTTCCTCAGATTCTGAAGAAAATATGAATGCCATCTACAATTACACAGGAAAGCTAAGATCCTTGCTACAGGCAGCTTCTCGCAGTCCTGTGCCCTGGGGAGAGCCAGCAGCTGCTAGTCTTTCTCAGAAGCAGGAGGAATCGGTGTCTACCCCAAAGAAAGGGGTGACAAAACATTGCAGAAGGGACCAAAAGCAAGGAAGGTGTCCTGAGACCACCTCAGGAAAACCGTGAAGTCATCCAGCAATTAGGAAAGGTCTGACCTTAACATGGAGCTCTGAGAGGGTCAGAACTCATTAATGGGATCAGACACTTATCAATGGCTGAAGACTACCGCGCTGATCATAAAAGCTGAAAATTTCGGTGAGCGTGAGGAAATACTCCCTCTTCAGCAGCCAGTTGGAAGTGTACACAATTATTGCCAACATCCCACGCCCCATGATACTCCTCATTTCGAAGCAAACAACAACCACATGAACATGCCAAGAAAAAGGAGGCAGGCGGCTGATGGGCAGGAGACTCCAATGCCCACGGTCAGAAAGGGGACCCACAGGTAGGTGTACCAATGGACTCAGCACCAGCTACGTGTGCAAGAAAGAACTGGGATCTGCTGGGGCAAGCTAGTTTCTCCAGAGCAGCCTTTCCCTTAGGACAGACAGCAGAGGTACTTACTAATAGAAAGGCCAATCCAATGGCAAAACTGAAGATGAAGCTAAGTATTGCACTTTTCAGGTAAAACGCAAATGAGTTAACAAAAGTCTGGTTTTTAACTGGGGAAGAGAATAAATATATTTTTCTACCCTTTTATAACTGTGAGGACAACCAGAAAATGCTTCCAAAATTGATACCATACGTGCAGATTAAAACCAGGCTGCAAGCCAAATCCTCCTCTTCAGTTTCACTGGCGGAGCCCAGCAGACTGCCACAGAGCTACGCTCGAGCAGCAGGGGAAAGAATTTGACCCTTTGACTGCTGCATCAAAAGCAGCTAACTTCCCACTGTATTTGGCGGCCTCAATATTAAAAGTTACGAGTGGCTTTGTGCTCAGAAACGCATCGATTTTCTGCTAGGGTAGTTACGTGCTAATGTTCTCTGGACCTGCTCTTTCTGAAATTACATTCCCCCTCCCCCGAGGCAGCATAACTGGCATCCCGAGTGTTGTCCCTGTCTAGCTCTGGACATACTGGACTGTATTGGTTGCTGATAAAGGAAGTTCCTCCATCTCACTGATATATGAATATGTACAGCACTCTTATGTAACAGGTAGGAAAACTAAGAACATTAGGATAAATTACTTGTTCTGACCTTTGTCACCTTCCTTTCCCTCCGTTCACTAATCATTCTCCCAACACAGATAATCTGTCAAAATAACAGATGATGATTTTTCAGTTGGACTGTCATTTAACTTCATTATTCCAAATGATCCAGTTTCATACCTATGTACTCAAGTATAAAATGTACTACCAGTCATTTTCAAAGTCAGGCGCTTCAAACATCAGGGTTTATCTCATGATCACAACTGGTTAAGATTTATTTTTAAGGAACAGAGGCTATGTGTTATATATATGACCAAGAATGTAGATTCCCAAAAGAAGAATATACAGTACTGTGTGGTAAAGCTAAACCTGGAAATGCAAATCTTAAGTTAGTGATGCCTATTTACACCATGAAATTCTGGACTCTCTCTCAGTAAGGACTGAAGACTACAGTATCTTACTCAAACGATAGATATAAAAAGTATTCCAAGTGAAAAAATAAGTACTCACAGCATGAAAATAGCTATTTTTCTACCAGACATAGTATACTCCGCACTCAAATACCTTACAAATGCTAAACTTGTTAAAGCCAAGAAATGAAAAGTTTTGCTGTTGTTTGTAAAGAAGCGCACACTGAGTGCAACTGTCATATATAACTTTGATTTGTCCCTTAATGCACTAGGATACAGACCTCGTTAAGGGCACCTGCCTAAGCAGTTTAGGGAAGGGCAGGGATGCCACTTACCCAGACCTCACAACAGCTGATGCTGAATTCAGTTTTCAGGTGATGAATTCAAGAAAATGGGAAAGGGAGGGAAAAGAGCCAGAAAGAGCATCTCAGTGCTCTGTTTCCTATGCCCCTGCTGCAGCCGTGTAACCTTCAGATCCTTCTCCCTCCTCAGAACTCCCTGCCCTCCAGCTCCTATCCTTTTTTTCACCAGCTCCTGTCCTGCCCCCACAGACCAGCTGTAGCCCGTGTTTCTACCAGACTCCCTCCACGGGTCTGGCTCCCCGTCTGCTTGCTGAGCCAGACCTGCTCCCTTCTCCAGCACCAGAAATTTCTTTCCAGTTCCCGTCTCTCCTTGCTGGCAGCATTCGAGGCAGTGCTGCTTGGATGCTTACTAAGAGCAGAGAGAAAGGTTGCTGTTTGTCGCCCAGCTTCCCAGATTCACCCGCTCCAAAAAGGCAGCGCAGAACAACTCCAGCCTCCACCAAGAGCAAGCAGACAACTTTCTCCAAGGCTCAAGCCTGGTACATACTTCTCCAGAGATGGCAAATCTTACCTGAAAAAAAAAAGAAGTCACAAAACCAACCTCACTGTAATTTTAATGTACTACAATGTTTATTCTTCATAATTTGTTTATTCTTCATAAGTTCTAGTTTTAGATATGATTAAAGTTTTGGCTAGTTGTGAAACAATGCAGCAAAAAGCACCAAGATAGAAAACTTCAGATCAATTTTTCTTTTTTTGGTGGGGGCAAAACTACATGGAGCATCTCAAAGATGAAACTCAAGCAAACACCAACAACTGTAATGCCTGACCTGCTTGATATGGTACAGGGAATACAAGAGATAGGACAATCTGGTAAAAGAGAGTCATCAATAAACTTTAGAATGAATGGTGACACTTACAGTGTTGAGGAAAACAGTATGCATCGGGCATCTTAAGCAGCCAAGCACTGCTATGGGCACTGCAGCTGATTAGCATTTCCACTGGTATCTGTTCCCCTACAGTTCCAGGAGACTCCTGTCACATGGGAGGCCACTACAAGGTGAAGTAGTTCATCTCTCAACTGTTTCTGTACAAGATAAGGTAATACAATCTCATTAGATCCTAATATAGCCTAAAGAGTTTTATAAATTTAGTTTTTGCATGTGTTTCCAAAAAAAAAGTAATGTATGGAACATCACATTAAGATGACAGCAAGGCAAAAGGAAGCTCATGAAGGGTGCTTGTAGCTAGACAAATAAGGTTTGAATGAAGTGATAGCAACGCTTGCAATTGATGATTTAACATTAGCATCTGGTCACCAAGACTTTCATAGGAGGTATTGAAAATAGTCAGGTCTTAGAGTACCTTCACACAGGCTCTCTTTTTTTCCTAGTCAGTGTCCTTTGGCATCCTTAGAAAGTGCTCTTCCATCTTCAGAGGGAGAGGCCTAACCTGGAGTAACATGGGCAGTTATAGGCACTGCAGTTACAGATCTTTATGGATTGGGTGGAGGAGTCCAGAGAAGGGCAC
Source organism: Grus americana (assembly GCF_028858705.1). Taxonomy (NCBI): domain Eukaryota; kingdom Metazoa; phylum Chordata; class Aves; order Gruiformes; family Gruidae; genus Grus; species Grus americana. The sequence goes on along the minus strand of NC_072853.1, from coordinate 82,059,895 downwards.
TGAGGATGATCAAACAGAAAATAGGACCGATGAGGAAAGATCAAAGGCATGAGACTGTTTAGACAGGGAAGAAAGAGATATGACCATCTTCAAAATGTAAAATATAAGTTTAACCAAGACAGGCAGCAATCTTAGATGCTTACATATGATTAAAATGCAGAGAAGAGATTGAAATAGTGAGGAAGTGGCTTGTCCAAAGCAGCTCAGAAAAGCCAAGAACAAAATTCAAGCCTTTTCCTGATTGGTCCCATGCTTTTGCCTGTAGCCATTATTTCCTCTATACTGTTTGGGTGACAGGCTCCTTCCAAATGGAAGATAATGGATGACTGTCATTTTATACACAAGGCAAAGTCTATCCCATGGAAGTCTTGCCTGAGACTGTTTTATCTTTATACTTATCAGTTGTTTTCTTTCCAACCACTCTTACTCTTATTTAGATTATGTGCAACCAGCTGTCTACATAATCTCACTTCCTTCCCAAGAAAACAACAGTATGAAGAACAGCCAAAAAGCCTACTTGTGAAAGGCAAGGTAGGCAAGGGATAAATGGAACAATCTAGCAGTCAGGTTTCTTGTAATCTGGTGACAATCATCCTTCCCTTCCAGCTTTCATGTCCTAGGACAACATGAACAATGCTCGTAAATCACAGTGGCGTGGCTAATGCAAGTGGTACTTCGCTCACTGTATTTTTGCTATCAGGTCTGAGTTGCTAGTATTGCAGTTTGAAACTATAAAATAAGTTTATGGGGATCTTCACAATATGAATGGCTGCTCCATACTTTTTGAAAGGAAGCTGTCTATAGCCTTGAGGAAGAAAGTCTGCTCCCCAGGGACAAATTTCTATCTGCAAGTTTGAGGCTGGGCAAGGAGGCCGCCTGCAAGCCTGTTCAATTTGTTACTGGCTAGGAACTTGCTACAGCTTAAGTGAACCCCACTAAGAGTATGTTTGAAGAACCATCTCAAATCCTAGACCCATGGGATTGCCCTGTCAAAGCACAGTCCCACTCTCAGGCACGTCACAGATGCAGCTCTTCATGTCTTCTCTCATTACTTTAGAAGTACTCACTGCACTGTTTGCAGGAACGGCCCTTTGAACAGTTCAGCCAGCAGAGTGATACGATGAGCAAAACACTGCTATTCAGCTACATCTGGCTTCTACAATGGGTAGTGATTTTTTTAATTTAAATCAGCATGCTGAGGATGTTCCAGCTGGACACAGTAAAACAGGGATAGCATTCTGTTAAGCAAAGAAAGAAAAAGGAAGATAGATATTCAATGAAGTACATTTGACCCTCAGTTTGAAAACCCAGAGATGAAAGTAGCTATTTACAAGTACATCTCAGAAAGAGACTCTCCAAAGACCTGAAAGTCCATGTTTTCTGGTCACCCATACAGCCAACTGTCAATCTCAACATGCAGCAGATAATTTGACTGTAGGTAATACATTCTAAATTAAGTTGGCTATCCAGTGAGCAAGTTGCTTTTAGTTAGGTGCCAAACAACATCAAATCCATAGGGAGTTAGGATGCTCGGGCATTTTGAGAACATACTTAGAAAGGAGAACAGTGTTATAAACTAGGCAGGAATCCCCATTATCCTATTTTTTTGTTTGAGAAATCAAACTCTTAAATGACATATGAAGCAAAAGACCCTGATTTACTAACAGTGTTATTCAGAACATGATTTCTCCAAGTGCTCTCTTGTTAGACACCATGTGCAACAGACCAAAATGTAAATCAGTGCAGTAAGTCATGGATCGTCATAACCACAGTTTTTGTTGGCTTTCTGGAAATTTTCTTAGACTGCACATGATTAGTGTAAGTTAACGATATATGCAGCCACTTTTTTAGTATAAACAAACACCACTGCAGAGGGAACGTCTTTTAACAGATGGAACTGCCAATCAGCAGTTTCTTAATCTTTTTTTTGGTAGAGAATAACCTCCTCTTAGGGACTAGGAGTAGTATGTAAGTGAAAATCATCATTTCATGTCTTAAAACTTTGCACCTGCCTGAGGTAATAACTATATTCCCTTGCTCTGCATGTAAACCCATTACCATTTGGCATTTGATATCTTTAAGCAAACATATGCAACTGTAAGGAAAGGTGAGATTTAGAATGGTCTCTGGTTTTGTAGGTAGCTGAATTCTTAATTTTTGAATGCTTTCATACAGTAGGTCATCCTTGTTCCAGTAGAAAGTTTTTTTACAAAAGGCTTGAATTGTCAAACTGCGCACTGGGGTGAGAACTAACTCCTTACGCGGGATGTTTATGGGATCAAACTCTGACATTATTTCAGATGCAGAGACTTTAACAGAAGGCATCCTTAAGGTCAAACCTAATAATCAGAGAGACTTGCATACAGCAGCAGGTGACTGTGAGATGTGCATGAAACTCAAGTGGGGAAACAAAATTGGAACATGGGAATATCTGAGAGTTTTCTCAAAGATATTGTACCCTCTGGCGAGTCTGCCAGACATCTGACCCCAGTGTGTGCACGGAATGCCACATCTTACTGAGATTGCTACACTGTCAAAGGTATAACAAAAGAACAAATAGGAAAAACAGACCAGAACAATTTGTATTATTTTTTCCTAATGAGAGTCACATATTAGACAATGTAAATACCTCGAAGTTCAAGTTCTGTAGAAACAAAACAAAATAAGTCCCCCCCACTCCATTCTGTTGCTTTCCAAAAATCCTGATATAAACACTTTTTTCAGCAAGCAAGCAACAAGCCAACCAAGCATTGGAAGAGTTTCGAACCATGACAGGGTGCTGATATCAGCCAGAAAACAGAATTCATCATGAATTAATAAAGAATGGGGGAGAGGAGATACTGTCAGTAGGTTTTAATCATCTACAATGAAGTAATAGAAAAAAAAACCCAAAACCAAACAGCAAAAGAACAGGAACTCTAGATTTTTTCATTTGATACTGCAAGTAATGCAGACATGTTCTGTACTCTATGGGTCTGATGTTCAGGAAGCTTTAGCGTCCAAAATTTAAGTGTACCAGGAATTCTCTGGGAAACAGCGCTTCTAAAACAAGGCTGTTTCTCTCCTTTCACTGTCCAAACACGCTGGCCTCCTGTAATATGCTAAAAATGAATAGCTGAGATTGACATATCCCATGCTCTGGTTGCTTTAATTTTTTTCTTCTGTGTTGGGGAAGCCACTGTTGAGTTATAGAAAGTTAAATCTGAGTCCAGATTAAATTTAATCAATCTTAGTGTTAATCTCAAATTTAACACAATCACTTTCCAGTAAAAAAAAAAATATTTTATCTCTAATACTAGGTCCCAATTAAAATAACCTCTCTGGCTTGAATGCCAACATTAGAGATGAGAGATCAAACTAATATGCTTTGCTTGGCTGGTTATCTAAGTCTTTCCATTGGCACTTTCTCGAAGTGACAGCAGTGGAGGAAGGCAGAGGCAGCAACAATATTCTGGGGTTTGCTGTCAAGGTGGGAAACAGAAGAAAGCAGCCCACAGCGCTATGAAAAGGGTTGAATGTGGCTGGGAATCACTGGTCCTCACTGAAATGTTTCATAAACATACTTAATTCAAGAAATATTTTGTAATTTCCTCAAATATGCCCCCTGCCCCTGTGCGCACGCACCTCTTATTACGGACTTAACGTGCAGTGCAAGCACCTCCCTTTCACTTGCGCAGCAAGAGTGTTTTGACACGTGAAATCTTGGGACACTATTGCAAAGTTACATGGCTGTGTGACCCTCTTGCCGGAATGCAACTGGCAGCAACAAAGACACAGTTTACATTTAAAGGAGTTTTTAAAGAATACTGGCTTGACCCTCCTCTGGGGAAAGGGGAAAATGCCTGAAGTATAACTTTAATGACGATTTACTTTTTTTTTTTTTTCCTGCTGAAGACAACTGCTAAAGCCACCTAGTTGCCATCCTGGATGAGTAGCAAGGTTCAGTGTCAGCTTAGAGGATCAGCAGCCATGATACTTTCCTGTAGCGGGTCCTGCCACCTGCCATGAACTGTTCCTCCCTCTGCCAGTCATGCATTAATCCACCCCTCTTTCTAACAACACTGATAACTTCCCTGCCGCTCGGCTCACAGTTTGTTATTTCAGCTCTTTAGAAAGCGTGGATAACATGGAGAGCTAACTACAGTCTATCAAGAATCTCCCTTAAGGTGATTCTTCAGCAACTGCTTTTGTTTCTCAGCCCCCAGGAAACTCATAAGAAGCCTTTTCTGTGCCACGGCTTGCCAAACACTTGCAGAAAAACATCTCATGTCCCTTTCTCTTCTCCATCCACTTTAATCGTTGCGTTCCACCACTGGAAGCAACTCCTGCACGCCAGGGGATGCGCTCATCTCAGGCACAGTTAGGGGTAATTCGCCTGGGCTCCTGCATACTGCTACAGTCTCTGTCTCTGCCTTTTTCAGCAGAAAGTCCTCTCAAACTTACCAATGCATGCAAATCCAATATATTTTAGGCTTCCCATTGGTCCCCCTTCTCTCCCCCTCACCTCCCGATACGGAAACAGAACACTCCTGTTTTAGTTTTCGCTGCCCTCTGGTATTTGGGCAAAGTGGGAAAGTGCAATGGGAGGGGTTAATTTTCACTTTAGGCCCAGCCAACAGGATTATATATATGTATTTTACAACTTGCAGGTTTCCCCAGTGAGAATAAGCTGACGTAAATGACATTTTGTGCAGCCATCCAGGTCCTCTATAGCAGTTCTCAGCCCAAGAACCTGAGAAAAGATGGAAAATACCCCCCACAGCAGAGAAGAGAGAAGGGTATAAACAGATCTGGGTCTTCGACCACAGCTACAAGAGAAAATTGGAGACAAGGTGAGATACATAATGTGTGTGACTTCACGCAGCAGGATGTTGGGCAGTAGAAACTGTGAAAGGAGAATGTGGACATTGTCTGGTTCTGGGAAAAGTAACGACCAGTCAAGCACAGTGCTGAGAAAGCCCCATCACCACACAGTACCAGGAAGGATAGAAGAAATTTGGATAACGGTGTGGAAGGAGTCAAAGCTATACTGAGGAATGGGAAGAGCTGAGCACTTGGCTGTTTCTCCCAGAAAAGTGATGCATTCACATTGCACGTGATTCTTGCACGACTGCCCTCAGCATGGGCATCAAAGAGCATGGAGCCTGCTTGGGGGAAGTAGCCAAAACAGCTCTGTGTCAGGAGCTGAAGAGTCACTGCCCCAACCCCAGCCCAACCCAACACTCAGGGCCTGAGCTCCTGCCATTCCAGCTCAGCTTCTGCCTAAGACCGCTTCACCATTCCTCCTTCCAGTGCCTCTCCTTCCTGCTTGTAATGAAATCTTCGCAATCTCTTTTATAAAGGCTAATAAAGGAGGTGATGCTGAACAGATCCGTGGCTTCTCATTTGGAAGGAAAAGCACTGCGAGCACAAAAATGCCAGGGAAGAGGTGGGGGTGGGGGGCTGGTTATGCCAGGTCTGTTGGTCTCAGCTCCGTTTGCTAAGTCCCAGATGTCCCGAGGAGATAGTAGCTGTCAACTGAAGCAATTGGATGGGGCTACACGGGTGTGCACAGACACAAAAGCTCTCACTCTTTGTGCATTGAAAAAGAAAAAGGAGACAGGCTACTAAACTCCTCATTTTCTCTGGCACTTTATGAACCCCAGTGCTGGCAAGGACAAGTGTTAGGTGCTTTTGGCTCATAAGCAGGAAAAAACAGCACCATCCCAATGAGTAATGTACCTAGATTAATTACCACTAAGAGCAAGAGCAGGAGGGAGGAGGAGGAAAAAGGGAAAAGGAGGGAGATAAGGGGAGAGAGAGGGAGAGTATATAACAGTGTCAAGCTCTCTCTTGTAAATTTATGCAAAATCAGAATACTTTCTGCAGCTCCAGAGCTTCTGAGGTGGTCATCCAGAGGAGTTGTTTTCTCCTTAAGAGACCTATCCACAGTGTATGCTAGAGGTTATGTTTTACAGCATTATTGCTGAAGATAGCACCTAATTTTTCTAGCTTTTTTGTTTTATTTACTCACATAGGAGAGTCATGTGCCCTGTCCACATATCACAACCTGGCATTTTCTAAGTGGATCTACAATGTCAAGTGAACTGACACACCTCTCTATGCCTCACCTTAAGCCAATCTGCAGAGGGAATCAACAAGTCCTTGTTACAGAAAGGTTCAGAAATCAGGACTATTTCTCCTCCCCCAACATCTTCTGCAGTGCTTCATTTAAAAATAAGTTGAGTTTTAGTATCTCTTTAGAGAAGCTATTCCCAGCTTGGTAATAGTAGATATCAAAATAGTTTTCCTCTGCCATCTCTTCTGCTTCTGTACATCACTCTCACCCCTTAAAAAAGATTCTCAGATACTGCCTAATTTCTGAGAAGGTGTTATGTATCCTCTCCATGTAGCTAGAAACTGATGCTTTGAAACCCAGGTTAGAGACCTGGCAGAAATATCATATATTGCCAGATAAGTAAACTGAATCAGTCACCTCAGAAAGCCTACACAGTTTATGGCACGTCTAACTCACTACAGTATCTGAATCCAAACAAGAAACCTGAATCCACATCACTCACAAGCTGAGAATGAGAAAAAACATTTAGAAGTTGATACATATCTGGATTATTTCTTCCAGGTCTGATTAAACAAATATAAAACAAACCGAGTCTGTTTTCAGGTCCAGCTGACACCCAAGTGAAGATGTTGGCAGGAGATCCTGTTATGAGGTCGTGGTAACCCCAGCTCCAACTCCCAGTGCTGCCTGGCCTAGTTTTCCGGGATTCATTTTGTTCCTAAAAAAGTTATCTTGTTCTTACATCGAGACTCCCACTTTAGAGGCCAGTGAGATTCCTCCCCCGCCCCAGCCTTTCCTGGGACTGGGAGGAGAGGAAGTAATGACATGATGGTATAGGAAATTAAGGTGGTCACGATCTCAATTCCACGCAGCTCAGAAAGGGGACAGGTAAGCGGTGCTGGCTGCCTCGGCCACTCTCAGGAATCAGAGGAAGGAGGAGGAGGGCAGCTCTGAGGAGCGGGAGAGGGACAGAAGGGACTCAGGCATGGTATATGCTTGCTCAGCACATGCAGAGGCAGTGGTTGTGCTGCTCAGACTCTGGGATGACAATTCTCCCCCTGTGCCACTGCAAAATAAAATTACCATCTGCTTCCTCTTCTGCCTGACTGATTTATACACATGTAACCTTAGAGCTGTCAGACTCCATTGCAAATAATGAGATCCTGACAGATGAGAAAGTTTCCCCATGTCCCTTTCCAAGGGTGCAGCTGCCAATCACTGGAACTCCAAACCTCCCAACCTCATCATTAGTAATACTGGAGGCACTACCAAAATCTTCGGCAATGTGTTTTGGATAAATTTCAATCATCTCTGCTGCTGACTCAGTGCTTACTTCTCCACTTCCACCATGATCCCTCACCCACCCACTTCTATGCACACAGCCCTGACATATGGCCTGAATTATACCTTCCCTTCGATGCAGGATTTAAATCATCTCACCTGCCCAGCAGCCTGTCATGGATCAGCCACCAGAATGACTCACCTGCTGGGGAGTAAGGTCACACCTGAGCACACCAGCCTATGCCATAGGGATGGCAGGGCCAAGCAGACTCAACAGCTGCCTCCCTGGGGAAAGCACAAAAGGAAGACAGAAGTTAAATGGTGACTTTATCCTCCACTGCCCCAGTAGATTCAACTTGCTTGAAAGAGACATCTAGCTTTGTCCCCCCACCTTTTACGGGGTTTTTTTTGAGTTCAAAAGACTCCTTTTGGAAGATTTGCTACCAAAATAAAGTAGTGGCCAGGCTGCTCCTTTTACAAATGAACAGCACAGCAGATCAGCCTTGAAAAATGAACACAATAAAGAGGAATTGAACAGGTATTTAGGTTTATAAATGTCTGTGATTTCTGAGGGCGCTGCATGAATAGATGCGTTTCAGACCCTTTTGAAGATTCTCAGCCTGTACTATTGCAATCACCTCTTAGATACCCCATACCTCTTCCTCTCTCCTCCTTCCCTTTACTCATCTCTCTTCTGGAAAAAGAGATGGAAAGGAGAAGTTGAAACTACCAAACTGCAGATCTTGGACCTATGAGGAATGCCAATAAAGGGATGAAAGAGTATCTTGGGCAAGGAAGAGGGAAGATAAAAATCTGTGGCCTTTCATTGAATGAGCAGGCAAAAAAGAAACATACACTGTTTATCTTTGTACAAATACATTGTAGAAGCGCAAATGAGGATTGCCTTCAACCATTTATGTGGCTCCATTTGTTAGTGTGGGATAGCAAACACATATGTGTTCTCCAACACTCATGAGCAATGAAAAAGAGGACAGGCTGCCAAATTCAGTGAAATGGTTTAGAAGTAAATTAAGGTTAAAATACTTCAATGCTGCTTGCCTTATATGAGAATTCCTTAGGCATGTAAATAATATATATCACAAATCCTGCTAGGTAAGTCAAAGCACAGTCCAGGAGCAGGCCCAATTGCTGGTTCCAGTGCTGTCTGCGGAGATCACAGGGGATGCTCACAAGAGGAACACCGACCTGCACCGCCGTCTCACCACAGCTGTCACAGTAGCAACAGTGCAATACACGCTGAACACAACTGACAGACAAACATGACATCCCCAGGAAATGCTTCTCAGGTTATCAACTGGCTCAGCAAATATTAATAAAGTATTCCAGTCCTGGGTTTTTCCCCTTATTACATAAGGAAAGAAGAACTGTCATAGGATAGCTGGGACTCCTCTCTCAGAAATAGTTCAGCTGGGCCTGGTTGTTAGACAGAAGCACCCTGCAGAAAGTCCCAGAGAGGGGCTCAGGCCATCACTGCTGGTGGCCCCCAGTGAAGCAAACAATGTATTTGACAGTAGAAACCTATTCTTTCCCACAGCCCAGCTGGTGGCTCCTAATGGCAGTATAACCTCCTGTAGGCAGATATCTGCTTCTTCCTGACTGCCTCTTCAAGGTCACAACTACAGGCAGTGTAACTGCTGTGGATGAGACTGCCTTCATCTGACGTTTGATAGGGTTGGTCCTTAAGAGTAGGTTCCAGCATATGACTCAACAGTTTCTATCAAAAAGCCCAGGACTCTGCAGAAATACTCTAGAATTGCAGAGATTGAGAGGAAGAAGTCCATTCCATATGCTGCAAATAAAAATTAAAATTACTTCAGTTCAAGCAATTTCATCTGTCCTATTCAACTCCTGTGTCTGTGGCTGAAAAGGTCAACTAGAGCAATCACAGGTGTATTTTTCAGCTAGAACAGCATGCAAGGGCCCAAAGATAAAAGCATCCCTCTAGAAAAGAAGCTCAGAGAAGATTGCTTGAAGGAAGAAGAGTCTGGTTCCCTGTCTGAGGTGATTAGTCTTAGACATCATCTACCTGGACTTGTGCAAGGCATTTGACACTGTCCCACATGACATCCTTGTCTCTAAACTGGAGAGACATGGATTTGATGGATGGACCACCCGGTGGATAAGAAACTGGCTGGATGGTCACACTCAAAGAGTTGTGGTCAACAGCTCACTGTCCAAGTGGAGAACGGTGACGAGTGGTGTTCCTCAGGGGTTGGTACTGGGACCGGCACTGTTCAACATCTTTGTTGGCGACATGGACAATGGGATCAAGTGCACCCTCAGCAAGTTTGCCAACAACACCAAGCTGTATGGTGTGGTCGACATGCTGGAGGGAAGGGATGCCATCCAGAGGGACCTTGACAGCCTGGAGAAGTGGGCCTGTGCGGACTGCATGAAGTTCAGCAAGGCCAAGGGCAAGGTCCTGCACATGGGTCGGCGCAATCCCAAGCACAACTACAGGCTGGGTGAGGAATGGATTGAAAGCAGCCCTGAGGAGAAGGACTTGGGGGTGTTGGTGGATGAGAAGCTCAACATGAGCCGGCAGTGTGCGCTTGCAGCCCAGAAAGCCAACCGTGTCCTGGGCTGCATCAAAAGAAGCATGACCAGCAGGTCGAGGGAGGTGATCCTGCCCCTCTACTCCGCTCTCGTGAGACCCCACCTGGAGTACTGCGTCCAGCTCTGGGGGCCCCAGTACAGGAGAGACATGGAGCTGTTGGAGAGAGTCCAGAGGAGGGCCACGAAGCTGATCCGAGGGCTGGAGCACCTCTCCTATGAGGACAGGCTGTGAGAGTTGGGGTTGTTCAGCCTGGAGAAGAGAAGGCTCTGGGGAGACTTTATTGCGACTTACCAGTACCTGAAGGGGGCCTACAGGAAAGATGGGGAGGGACTGTTTATCAGGGAGTGTAGAGATAGGACAAGGGGTAATGGCTTTAAACTGAAAGAGGGTAGATTTAGATTAGATAATAAGGAAAAAATTCTTCACCATGAGGTTGGTGAGGCACTGGAACAGGTTGCCCAGAGAGGCTGTGGAGGCCCCATCCCTGGAAGTGTTCAAGGCCAGGTTGGATGGGGCTTTAGGCAACGTGGTCTAGTGGAGGGTGTCCCTGCCCATGGCAGGGGGGTTGGAACTAGATGGTCTTTGAGGTCCCTTCCAACCCAAACCATTCTATGATTCTGTGATTCTATGATATTTGGGACATGCATTGAGTCTTACCAAAATCAATCTATTGACCAGAAAAATGATGGTTGCCAGCTTTACCAATGGCTCTAAGACTGGAAACTCGGTTTACTTGCAAACTGTGTTTTATGTCAGCGGTCTTCCTAAGGACTAGTGGATGTAATACAGCCCAGAGTCTACTTTGAGGCTTTGAGAGTTGCTATACTCAGACTCAGAGTCAACCATCTATTTATAAATTCTGTAATGTTTGCGGCTAGTGTCATTTCAGCAGCCACTTAATTAAGCATGTTCAGTGGTTTTTAGAGCTTAGAGGCTGGGATCCAGGATCCTAAGACCACTTTGTTGAAGGCTGGAATCATCTTGTGCATGCGAAAATAAGGAAATGGCAGTCCAACCAAGTGACTCAAGTATTATGTAAACAGCTGACCATTTGGACTAATTTTCAAGAGTCTCTGTCCCTTATCATTAGCAATATTCAAATTAAGTCAAAACACTTACAGTGCTTTTCCATTTCTCTCAGACTAAATAGATTTCGGTTACTGCTCTACTGGGAATGAAGCTAAACTTTAAACAAGTTAATCTTAATGGGTTGTAAAGCAGCTTTTCTCCATAAAAATGTAAGCTACTTAAGAAAGCGTTCAGGTCAATACCACGTCTGCATGTCCACATACTTCTCCTGCCACAATCTATACATTTATTTGTGGTTTTATAAAAGTCAATGATACATTCAATATGTAATAAGAGCAAAAACACCATCTCATGTCATCACTTCTCCAGTGCAAATTCTTATGCATCACAACAGGAAATTCTGCTTACAGTTTGAGGGTACCAGCTAGGTCCACGGTTTTCAGTGAAGTGTTCTCCCTGAATCACAACCATCTCCTTTGGCCTTAAAAAATGTTGAAGAGATTGAGCGTGCTTAATAGCACATAGCAAAGAGAGGATTTCATGACAGGGGGTGGTAACCAGACAGATGTGATATAAAAATAACTATATTATGTTCTTGAGGAATAAAACAAGTATCTAAGACGGCTCAGCTCAACTTGACTTTATCAGCTCCTCAGGATGGAAAAGATGTGTCCAGGAGGGTCTAGACAAAAGGGATGCTTTTGTGTCTGTGGCTTGAGCTCTGGCAACCTGCCTCTCCACTCACCCTGCATTAAGTCACCACAGTAACTTGACTTCTTTTGCTGGATTGCCTACAAAAACCAGAAGGAAACTCTCGCCTCAAGATTGCGCTGCCATCTGGGAGCATGATGTGGGGCAGCAGTCTGCTACTTTAATTACATCTATTTGTTTAAAAAAGATGATGCTGCTCATTAAACAGATCAAATCCCTTCAGTTTATCCATCATGTAGGCTACTTAGATGGCTAAGACTGGCCCAGACCTGGATTGAAAGTTAATGCTGCCCTAATTTACCACTGTCTTAGCACTGCCTTACCTCCCACTACTCAGACGGAGCCGATATTTCTTACTGTCCTCAGTCTCTCAGCAGCAGAGCTCCCAACTGTAAACAGGCGGTAAGAGCCCAGCTGGCTCAGCAGAACTGGGATCCAGGAATTGTTATCTACTGTGCAAAAGCCAAAAATAGCTTTGGGGAACATAACAGAAGTGGCCAGAGCTGCTCTCAGACTGTACCACTAGTCTGTTGTATTATTGAACTCCAGAGATCCCAGTGAGGAAATGCTTCTAAGAAAAGCTAAGGGGAAAAAAAAAAAACCTCATGTTTTCAGACACACATGCTTTCAGGCTTTTTTTTTCACGCCTGAAAGAAAATCTGCTTGTTTGATTTCTCCGTGTCAGGTACTGAAGTAACAACAGAGTACTCCAGCGCAGCACAGTGCTCTTTTCATGCACTTACTAGCAGAACCCTTCTGCGCAACTTCCTTTTACATTTAACCTGTGCAAGAGTTGTCATTGAAACAGACTGAGGAAAAGTGCAATATCAGATAAGGCACGGTCATATCCTTTCACAGAAGCAATTAAAGGCCATAAGCACTAATAATTCAGTAGACACCTAAAGTTTTCTTTCCTGACTCGGTAGTGCAGTTGACCCATCCTGCACAGAGTTTCACCCTTAACCATATGACCTACTTTGTAGCTTTTTTTTTTCTTTTGGTACCGGTTTTACAGCCACGTAAAACCTCGTCAAATCATTCCTGCCCTTTCTTAACGAAACAAAACTTCTTTAGGACTGCTTGCAGTCTCGCAGAGGCAGAACCTTTACTGCGCCTCTGCTGCCCGGGGCGGTGCTTGCGTTCCGTCCTAGGACGTAGTTTGAGACACAACAGCACCATCTACCGAGACTAACCTCTGTGAATCCTAGTATGCCTTGCAAAGTCTGTTAGAGAAAAGGTATATTCAGCTGGTGTAAATACTTTGTTATTAGTGAGAACGTGCTGAGTAAAAAAGGAAGAGGAAACTTATTTTATCTTGTCATGAAAACCATTAAATTTTACCTGTGACTGCTGCTTTTCTCAAAGCTGAGGAAAACATTGCTCCCATCTCAGCGCTCAAGGTTAAGAACAAAATCAGTTATTCATCATATAACAGATATTTTGTTCTTAATTTTTGCTGCTGCACACACATATTAAAACAAAGGGGGAAATAAATGTATTTGCTTCACCCTGGTAATATAAAACAATCTCATACTGAGATATACAATCATTTAAACAAGTTTTCCACACAAGTAAATAATTAAGAAACTACACTTTTTCTGGGAAGGTGGTGGTTTGAATCGGCTTCTTTGTAGACTAGATTCAGGTGACACACAATAGTGAAGTGTCTAAGCAGCAGCAATCGGATGACATTCAGCCCTAGATACTGGATTAGCTTAATATTTCAAAGCATTTTTCATCACCCTTTTATGGCTTATAATGCAATTTCTCTTAGTCCCGTATCAAATAATCAGCCACAAGTGTGGCAAGATGATCTTTTAGTATTCTTTTTTTAATCTCATATATATTATTTCTAGGCACCCAGCTTAATATGTCTTGACACTGTCTTTGAGTCAGTGCCTAAAAATGCACACTCTGCCTGGCTGGCTGCCTGGATGATTTGCTTAAATCTGCTTTTAAGAAAGACTGAAGACATTGAGATTCTGTCTCACTTAAACAAATAAATACAGTCTGCTTTGTAGAAAGCAGATACCGTGTACTTCCTCTTCCTCTTTTTGTTCCTGTTTAATAGGATCTGGAGACTGATTAAAGGAAAAAAAGCCCCCAAAATTCCTCTAAGAGGTTTTGAAGGAGATAAAACTAGAATCATGTTTGTAGCAGGTTCTACAGAACTTCGCTGTCTCTGCTCATTGCTTTTCTGTACCTTGATGCGCCTTAGGCTACAGTAATAAACTGATGCATACTGATACATGGTGTTCAAGAGGCATCCTCTTTAATCAAACAACTGAAAATCCATCAGCAAAAAGAAACCTGGGCCAAGAATGTAATCCACCTCCTTTCGCATTTCCAGATGCATCATTTGCATTTGTCTGGACCTTGGGTACGGTCAGCTGCAAACCTGAATCTGCATGTCAACATTCAATCTCACCTCACTATCTCACTTTCCTGACTCCTACTTAGGTTTTTAAGTTTTTGGATCTGAATTTTAAGGATTGGTTGTATTAAGTAGCACAACATAGCCAGGATGACATTGTAAAATCTCTGTAGTTTCATATTAGCATTTTAATACACGTACAATCATGACGGTGCGATTAGCAAATGTTACAGGAATGACAGAGCAATTGCATGCAAATTGCACTAAGAGACTATTCAAATTTGTTTTATCTGTTAGGTTACTAAAACCAGGACAGATGCCAACTGCTGCCCATGGACAGGAAGCATAGATGCAAGGACACAGGCTGGTGCCTGCCTGGCCGGGAGCAGCTCTGCGGGAAGGGACCTGGGGCCTTGGCGGACACAGGCTGAGCGAGAGCCAGCAGTGTGCCCTGGCTGCAGGGACGGCCAACAGCGCCCTGGGCTGTGCTAACAGGGGCACGGCCAGGACATCAGGGGAGGGATCGTCTCCTTCTGCTCAGTACTTGTGAGGTTTCATTTAGAAAGCTGTGTCTGATTTTGGGCCCCTGATACAGGATGGACATCAATAAACCGAAGCGAGCTCAGTGTTTAGGGCCTGGAACATTGTCCTGTGAGGAGGGCTGAGGGACCAGGGCTGTTTCAGCCTGGAAAACAGAAGGTGTTGGAGGGACCCAGTAGCAGTTTTCCAATACGT